>NC_089655.1:5137500-6537500 GCF_037042795.1 Molothrus aeneus | reverse complement strand
GGGGCAGGTGCGCTTCTGGGGTGGCCCTTGTGGCCTTGCGTGTCAGTGGTAGCCTGGGGCGCGTGCCCAGGGGCGGTGGTCGGCCTGTGCGGCCGCGAGGAGTTTGTGGTGGCCGTTGAGGTGTGGGTGTGTGCCGGGAGGGTGGTGGCCAGGGCTCGAGAGCGCTGCGGAGGGGCTGGTGGGTGCCTACGGCCATACCACCCTGAGAACGCCCGATCTCGTCTGATCTCGGAAGCTAAGCAGGGTCGGGCCCGGTTAGTACTTGGATGGGAGACCGCCTGGGAATACCGGGTGCTGTAGGCATCTTTTGTTGCCGTTTGTGCCCAGGAGGTCTCCCGTTTTGCTTGGGCAGGCGAGGCCAGGGTCAGGAGGGCGGGGGCAGGTGCGCTTCTGGGGTGGCCCTTGTGGCCTCGCGTGTCAGTGGTAGCCTGGGGCGCGTGCCCAGGGGCGGTGGTCGGCCTGTGTGGCCGCGAGGAGTTTGTGGTGGCCGTTGAGGTGTGGGTGTGTGCCGGGAGGGTGGTGGCCAGGGCTCGAGAGCGCTGCGGAGGGGCTGGTGGGTGCCTACGGCCATACCACCCTGAGAACGCCCGATCTCGTCTGATCTCGGAAGCTAAGCAGGGTCGGGCCCGGTTAGTACTTGGATGGGAGACCGCCTGGGAATACCGGGTGCTGTAGGCATCTTTTGTTGCCGTTTGTGCCCAGGAGGTCTCCCGTTTTGCTTGGGCAGGCGAGGCCAGGGTCAGGAGGGCGGGGGCAGGTGCGCTTCTGGGGTGGCCCTTGTGGCCTTGCGTGTCAGTGGTAGCCTGGGGCGCGTGCCCAGGGGCGGTGGTCGACCTGTGTGGCCGCGAGGAGTTTGTGGTGGCCGTTGAGGTGTGGGTGTGTGCCGGGAGGGTGGTGGCCAGGGCTCGAGAGCGCTGCGGAGGGGCTGGTGGGTGCCTACGGCCATACCACCCTGAGAACGCCCGATCTCGTCTGATCTCGGAAGCTAAGCAGGGTCGGGCCCGGTTAGTACTTGGATGGGAGACCGCCTGGGAATACCGGGTGCTGTAGGCGTCTTTTGTTGCCGTTTGTGCCCAGGAGGTCTCCCGTTTTGCTTGGGCAGGCGAGGCCAGGGGCAGGAGGGCGGGGGCAGGTGCGCTTCTGGGGTGGCCCTTGTGGCCTTGCGTGTCAGTGGTAGCCTGGGGCGCGTGCCCAGGGGCGGTGGTCGGCCTGTGTGGCCGCGAGGAGTTTGTGGTGGCCGTTGAGGTGTGGGTGTGTGCCGGGAGGGTGGTGGCCAGGGCTCGAGAGCGCTGCGGAGGGGCTGGTGGGTGCCTACGGCCATACCACCCTGAGAACGCCCGATCTCGTCTGATCTCGGAAGCTAAGCAGGGTCGGGCCCGGTTAGTACTTGGATGGGAGACCGCCTGGGAATACCGGGTGCTGTAGGCATCTTTTGTTGCCGTTTGTGCCCAGGAGGTCTCCCGTTTTGCTTGGGCAGGCGAGGCCAGGGGCAGGAGGGCGGGGGCAGGTGCGCTTCTGGGGTGGCCCTTGTGGCCTCGCGTGTCAGTGGTAGCCTGGGGCGCGTGCCCAGGGGCGGTGGTCGGCCTGTGTGGCCGCGAGGAGTTTGTGGTGGCCGTTGAGGTGTGGGTGTGTGCCGGGAGGGTGGTGGCCAGGGCTCGAGAGCGCTGCGGAGGGGCTGGTGGGTGCCTACGGCCATACCACCCTGAGAACGCCCGATCTCGTCTGATCTCGGAAGCTAAGCAGGGTCGGGCCCGGTTAGTACTTGGATGGGAGACCGCCTGGGAATACCGGGTGCTGTAGGCATCTTTTGTTGCCGTTTGTGCCCAGGAGGTCTCCCGTTTTGCTTGGGCAGGCGAGGCCAGGGTCAGGAGGGCGGGGGCAGGTGCGCTTCTGGGGTGGCCCTTGTGGCCTCGCGTGTCAGTGGTAGCCTGGGGCGCGTGCCCAGGGGCGGTGGTCGGCCTGTGTGGCCGCGAGGAGTTTGTGGTGGCCGTTGAGGTGTGGGTGTGTGCCGGGAGGGTGGTGGCCAGGGCTCGAGAGCGCTGCGGAGGGGCTGGTGGGTGCCTACGGCCATACCACCCTGAGAACGCCCGATCTCGTCTGATCTCGGAAGCTAAGCAGGGTCGGGCCCGGTTAGTACTTGGATGGGAGACCGCCTGGGAATACCGGGTGCTGTAGGCATCTTTTGTTGCCGTTTGTGCCCAGGAGGTCTCCCGTTTTGCTTGGGCAGGCGAGGCCAGGGTCAGGAGGGCGGGGGCAGGTGCGCTTCTGGGGGGGCCCTTGTGGCCTCGCGTGTCAGTGGTAGCCTGGGGCGCGTGCCCAGGGGCGGTGGTCGGCCTGTGTGGCCGCGAGGAGTTTGTGGTGGCCGTTGAGGTGTGGGTGTGTGCCGGGAGGGTGGTGGCCAGGGCTCGAGAGCGCTGCGGAGGGGCTGGTGGGTGCCTACGGCCATACCACCCTGAGAACGCCCGATCTCGTCTGATCTCGGAAGCTAAGCAGGGTCGGGCCCGGTTAGTACTTGGATGGGAGACCGCCTGGGAATACCGGGTGCTGTAGGCATCTTTTGTTGCCGTTTGTGCCCAGGAGGTCTCCCGTTTTGCTTGGGCAGGCGAGGCCAGGGGCAGGAGGGAGGGGGCAGGTGCGCTTCTGGGGTGGCCCTTGTGGCCTTGCGTGTCAGTGGTAGCCTGGGGCGCGTGCCCAGGGGCGGTGGTCGGCCTGTGCGGCCGCGAGGAGTTTGTGGTGGCCGTTGAGGTGTGGGTGTGTGCCGGGAGGGTGGTGGCCAGGGCTCGAGAGCGCTGCGGAGGGGCTGGTGGGTGCCTACGGCCATACCACCCTGAGAACGCCCGATCTCGTCTGATCTCGGAAGCTAAGCAGGGTCGGGCCCGGTTAGTACTTGGATGGGAGACCGCCTGGGAATACCGGGTGCTGTAGGCATCTTTTGTTGCCGTTTGTGCCCAGGAGGTCTCCCGTTTTGCTTGGGCAGGCGAGGCCAGGGGCAGGAGGGCGGGGGCAGGTGCGCTTCTGGGGTGGCCCTTGTGGCCTCGCGTGTCAGTGGTAGCCTGGGGCGCGTGCCCAGGGGCGGTGGTCGGCCTGTGTGGCCGCGAGGAGTTTGTGGTGGCCGTTGAGGTGTGGGTGTGTGCCGGGAGGGTGGTGGCCAGGGCTCGAGAGCGCTGCGGAGGGGCTGGTGGGTGCCTACGGCCATACCACCCTGAGAACGCCCGATCTCGTCTGATCTCGGAAGCTAAGCAGGGTCGGGCCCGGTTAGTACTTGGATGGGAGACCGCCTGGGAATACCGGGTGCTGTAGGCGTCTTTTGTTGCCGTTTGTGCCCAGGAGGTCTCCCGTTTTGCTTGGGCAGGCGAGGCCAGGGGCAGGAGGGCGGGGGCAGGTGCGCTTCTGGGGTGGCCCTTGTGGCCTTGCGTGTCAGTGGTAGCCTGGGTCGCGTGCCCAGGGGCGGTGGTCGGCCTGTGTGGCCGCGAGGAGTTTGTGGTGGCCGTTGAGGTGTGGGTGTGTGCCGGGAGGGTGGTGGCCAGGGCTCGAGAGCGCTGCGGAGGGGCTGGTGGGTGCCTACGGCCATACCACCCTGAGAACGCCCGATCTCGTCTGATCTCGGAAGCTAAGCAGGGTCGGGCCCGGTTAGTACTTGGATGGGAGACCGCCTGGGAATACCGGGTGCTGTAGGCATCTTTTGTTGCCGTTTGTGCCCAGGAGGTCTCCCGTTTTGCTTGGGCAGGCGAGGCCAGGGTCAGGAGGGCGGGGGCAGGTGCGCTTCTGGGGTGGCCCTTGTGGCCTCGCGTGTCAGTGGTAGCCTGGGGCGCGTGCCCAGGGGCGGTGGTCGGCCTGTGTGGCCGCGAGGAGTTTGTGGTGGCCGTTGAGGTGTGGGTGTGTGCCGGGAGGGTGGTGGCCAGGGCTCGAGAGCGCTGCGGAGGGGCTGGTGGGTGCCTACGGCCATACCACCCTGAGAACGCCCGATCTCGTCTGATCTCGGAAGCTAAGCAGGGTCGGGCCCGGTTAGTACTTGGATGGGAGACCGCCTGGGAATACCGGGTGCTGTAGGCATCTTTTGTTGCCGTTTGTGCCCAGGAGGTCTCCCGTTTTGCTTGGGCAGGCGAGGCCAGGGTCAGGAGGGCGGGGGCAGGTGCGCTTCTGGGGGGGCCCTTGTGGCCTCGCGTGTCAGTGGTAGCCTGGGGCGCGTGCCCAGGGGCGGTGGTCGGCCTGTGTGGCCGCGAGGAGTTTGTGGTGGCCGTTGAGGTGTGGGTGTGTGCCGGGAGGGTGGTGGCCAGGGCTCGAGAGCGCTGCGGAGGGGCTGGTGGGTGCCTACGGCCATACCACCCTGAGAACGCCCGATCTCGTCTGATCTCGGAAGCTAAGCAGGGTCGGGCCCGGTTAGTACTTGGATGGGAGACCGCCTGGGAATACCGGGTGCTGTAGGCATCTTTTGTTGCCGTTTGTGCCCAGGAGGTCTCCCGTTTTGCTTGGGCAGGCGAGGCCAGGGGCAGGAGGGCGGGGGCAGGTGCGCTTCTGGGGTGGCCCTTGTGGCCTCGCGTGTCAGTGGTAGCCTGGGGCGCGTGCCCAGGGGCGGTGGTCGGCCTGTGTGGCCGCGAGGAGTTTGTGGTGGCCGTTGAGGTGTGGGTGTGTGCCGGGAGGGTGGTGGCCAGGGCTCGAGAGCGCTGCGGAGGGGCTGGTGGGTGCCTACGGCCATACCACCCTGAGAACGCCCGATCTCGTCTGATCTCGGAAGCTAAGCAGGGTCGGGCCCGGTTAGTACTTGGATGGGAGACCGCCTGGGAATACCGGGTGCTGTAGGCATCTTTTGTTGCCGTTTGTGCCCAGGAGGTCTCCCGTTTTGCTTGGGCAGGCGAGGCCAGGGTCAGGAGGGCGGGGGCAGGTGCGCTTCTGGGGTGGCCCTTGTGGCCTTGCGTGTCAGTGGTAGCCTGGGGCGCGTGCCCAGGGGCGGTGGTCGACCTGTGTGGCCGCGAGGAGTTTGTGGTGGCCGTTGAGGTGTGGGTGTGTGCCGGGAGGGTGGTGGCCAGGGCTCGAGAGCGCTGCGGAGGGGCTGGTGGGTGCCTACGGCCATACCACCCTGAGAACGCCCGATCTCGTCTGATCTCGGAAGCTAAGCAGGGTCGGGCCCGGTTAGTACTTGGATGGGAGACCGCCTGGGAATACCGGGTGCTGTAGGCGTCTTTTGTTGCCGTTTGTGCCCAGGAGGTCTCCCGTTTTGCTTGGGCAGGCGAGGCCAGGGGCAGGAGGGCGGGGGCAGGTGCGCTTCTGGGGTGGCCCTTGTGGCCTTGCGTGTCAGTGGTAGCCTGGGGCGCGTGCCCAGGGGCGGTGGTCGGCCTGTGTGGCCGCGAGGAGTTTGTGGTGGCCGTTGAGGTGTGGGTGTGTGCCGGGAGGGTGGTGGCCAGGGCTCGAGAGCGCTGCGGAGGGGCTGGTGGGTGCCTACGGCCATACCACCCTGAGAACGCCCGATCTCGTCTGATCTCGGAAGCTAAGCAGGGTCGGGCCCGGTTAGTACTTGGATGGGAGACCGCCTGGGAATACCGGGTGCTGTAGGCATCTTTTGTTGCCGTTTGTGCCCAGGAGGTCTCCCGTTTTGCTTGGGCAGGCGAGGCCAGGGGCAGGAGGGCGGGGGCAGGTGCGCTTCTGGGGTGGCCCTTGTGGCCTCGCGTGTCAGTGGTAGCCTGGGGCGCGTGCCCAGGGGCGGTGGTCGGCCTGTGTGGCCGCGAGGAGTTTGTGGTGGCCGTTGAGGTGTGGGTGTGTGCCGGGAGGGTGGTGGCCAGGGCTCGAGAGCGCTGCGGAGGGGCTGGTGGGTGCCTACGGCCATACCACCCTGAGAACGCCCGATCTCGTCTGATCTCGGAAGCTAAGCAGGGTCGGGCCCGGTTAGTACTTGGATGGGAGACCGCCTGGGAATACCGGGTGCTGTAGGCATCTTTTGTTGCCGTTTGTGCCCAGGAGGTCTCCCGTTTTGCTTGGGCAGGCGAGGCCAGGGTCAGGAGGGCGGGGGCAGGTGCGCTTCTGGGGTGGCCCTTGTGGCCTCGCGTGTCAGTGGTAGCCTGGGGCGCGTGCCCAGGGGCGGTGGTCGGCCTGTGTGGCCGCGAGGAGTTTGTGGTGGCCGTTGAGGTGTGGGTGTGTGCCGGGAGGGTGGTGGCCAGGGCTCGAGAGCGCTGCGGAGGGGCTGGTGGGTGCCTACGGCCATACCACCCTGAGAACGCCCGATCTCGTCTGATCTCGGAAGCTAAGCAGGGTCGGGCCCGGTTAGTACTTGGATGGGAGACCGCCTGGGAATACCGGGTGCTGTAGGCATCTTTTGTTGCCGTTTGTGCCCAGGAGGTCTCCCGTTTTGCTTGGGCAGGCGAGGCCAGGGTCAGGAGGGCGGGGGCAGGTGCGCTTCTGGGGGGGCCCTTGTGGCCTCGCGTGTCAGTGGTAGCCTGGGGCGCGTGCCCAGGGGCGGTGGTCGGCCTGTGTGGCCGCGAGGAGTTTGTGGTGGCCGTTGAGGTGTGGGTGTGTGCCGGGAGGGTGGTGGCCAGGGCTCGAGAGCGCTGCGGAGGGGCTGGTGGGTGCCTACGGCCATACCACCCTGAGAACGCCCGATCTCGTCTGATCTCGGAAGCTAAGCAGGGTCGGGCCCGGTTAGTACTTGGATGGGAGACCGCCTGGGAATACCGGGTGCTGTAGGCATCTTTTGTTGCCGTTTGTGCCCAGGAGGTCTCCCGTTTTGCTTGGGCAGGCGAGGCCAGGGGCAGGAGGGAGGGGGCAGGTGCGCTTCTGGGGTGGCCCTTGTGGCCTTGCGTGTCAGTGGTAGCCTGGGGCGCGTGCCCAGGGGCGGTGGTCGGCCTGTGCGGCCGCGAGGAGTTTGTGGTGGCCGTTGAGGTGTGGGTGTGTGCCGGGAGGGTGGTGGCCAGGGCTCGAGAGCGCTGCGGAGGGGCTGGTGGGTGCCTACGGCCATACCACCCTGAGAACGCCCGATCTCGTCTGATCTCGGAAGCTAAGCAGGGTCGGGCCCGGTTAGTACTTGGATGGGAGACCGCCTGGGAATACCGGGTGCTGTAGGCATCTTTTGTTGCCGTTTGTGCCCAGGAGGTCTCCCGTTTTGCTTGGGCAGGCGAGGCCAGGGTCAGGAGGGCGGGGGCAGGTGCGCTTCTGGGGTGGCCCTTGTGGCCTCGCGTGTCAGTGGTAGCCTGGGGCGCGTGCCCAGGGGCGGTGGTCGGCCTGTGTGGCCGCGAGGAGTTTGTGGTGGCCGTTGAGGTGTGGGTGTGTGCCGGGAGGGTGGTGGCCAGGGCTCGAGAGCGCTGCGGAGGGGCTGGTGGGTGCCTACGGCCATACCACCCTGAGAACGCCCGATCTCGTCTGATCTCGGAAGCTAAGCAGGGTCGGGCCCGGTTAGTACTTGGATGGGAGACCGCCTGGGAATACCGGGTGCTGTAGGCGTCTTTTGTTGCCGTTTGTGCCCAGGAGGTCTCCCGTTTTGCTTGGGCAGGCGAGGCCAGGGGCAGGAGGGCGGGGGCAGGTGCGCTTCTGGGGTGGCCCTTGTGGCCTTGCGTGTCAGTGGTAGCCTGGGTCGCGTGCCCAGGGGCGGTGGTCGGCCTGTGTGGCCGCGAGGAGTTTGTGGTGGCCGTTGAGGTGTGGGTGTGTGCCGGGAGGGTGGTGGCCAGGGCTCGAGAGCGCTGCGGAGGGGCTGGTGGGTGCCTACGGCCATACCACCCTGAGAACGCCCGATCTCGTCTGATCTCGGAAGCTAAGCAGGGTCGGGCCCGGTTAGTACTTGGATGGGAGACCGCCTGGGAATACCGGGTGCTGTAGGCGTCTTTTGTTGCCGTTTGTGCCCAGGAGGTCTCCCGTTTTGCTTGGGCAGGCGAGGCCAGGGTCAGGAGGGCGGGGGCAGGTGCGCTTCTGGGGTGGCCCTTGTGGCCTCGCGTGTCAGTGGTAGCCTGGGGCGCGTGCCCAGGGGCGGTGGTCGGCCTGTGTGGCCGCGAGGAGTTTGTGGTGGCCGTTGAGGTGTGGGTGTGTGCCGGGAGGGTGGTGGCCAGGGCTCGAGAGCGCTGCGGAGGGGCTGGTGGGTGCCTACGGCCATACCACCCTGAGAACGCCCGATCTCGTCTGATCTCGGAAGCTAAGCAGGGTCGGGCCCGGTTAGTACTTGGATGGGAGACCGCCTGGGAATACCGGGTGCTGTAGGCATCTTTTGTTGCCGTTTGTGCCCAGGAGGTCTCCCGTTTTGCTTGGGCAGGCGAGGCCAGGGGCAGGAGGGCGGGGGCAGGTGCGCTTCTGGGGTGGCCCTTGTGGCCTCGCGTGTCAGTGGTAGCCTGGGGCGCGTGCCCAGGGGCGGTGGTCGGCCTGTGTGGCCGCGAGGAGTTTGTGGTGGCCGTTGAGGTGTGGGTGTGTGCCGGGAGGGTGGTGGCCAGGGCTCGAGAGCGCTGCGGAGGGGCTGGTGGGTGCCTACGGCCATACCACCCTGAGAACGCCCGATCTCGTCTGATCTCAGAAGCTAAGCAGGGTCGGGCCCGGTTAGTACTTGGATGGGAGACCGCCTGGGAATACCGGGTGCTGTAGGCATCTTTTGTTGCCGTTTGTGCCCAGGAGGTCTCCCGTTTTGCTTGGGCAGGCGAGGCCAGGGTCAGGAGGGCGGGGGCAGGTGCGCTTCTGGGGTGGCCCTTGTGGCCTCGCGTGTCAGTGGTAGCCTGGGGCGCGTGCCCAGGGGCGGTGGTCGGCCTGTGCGGCCGCGAGGAGTTTGTGGTGGCCGTTGAGGTGTGGGTGTGTGCCGGGAGGGTGGTGGCCAGGGCTCGAGAGCGCTGCGGAGGGGCTGGTGGGTGCCTACGGCCATACCACCCTGAGAACGCCCGATCTCGTCTGATCTCGGAAGCTAAGCAGGGTCGGGCCCGGTTAGTACTTGGATGGGAGACCGCCTGGGAATACCGGGTGCTGTAGGCATCTTTTGTTGCCGTTTGTGCCCAGGAGGTCTCCCGTTTTGCTTGGGCAGGCGAGGCCAGGGGCAGGAGGGAGGGGGCAGGTGCGCTTCTGGGGTGGCCCTTGTGGCCTCGCGTGTCAGTGGTAGCCTGGGGCGCGTGCCCAGGGGCGGTGGTCGGCCTGTGTGGCCGCGAGGAGTTTGTGGTGGCCGTTGAGGTGTGGGTGTGTGCCGGGAGGGTGGTGGCCAGGGCTCGAGAGCGCTGCGGAGGGGCTGGTGGGTGCCTACGGCCATACCACCCTGAGAACGCCCGATCTCGTCTGATCTCGGAAGCTAAGCAGGGTCGGGCCCGGTTAGTACTTGGATGGGAGACCGCCTGGGAATACCGGGTGCTGTAGGCATCTTTTGTTGCCGTTTGTGCCCAGGAGGTCTCCCGTTTTGCTTGGGCAGGCGAGGCCAGGGTCAGGAGGGCGGGGGCAGGTGCGCTTCTGGGGTGGCCCTTGTGGCCTCGCGTGTCAGTGGTAGCCTGGGGCGCGTGCCCAGGGGCGGTGGTCGGCCTGTGTGGCCGCGAGGAGCTTGTGGTGGCCGTTGAGGTGTGGGTGTGTGCCGGGAGGGTGGTGGCCAGGGCTCGAGAGCGCTGCGGAGGGGCTGGTGGGTGCCTACGGCCATACCACCCTGAGAACGCCCGATCTCGTCTGATCTCGGAAGCTAAGCAGGGTCGGGCCCGGTTAGTACTTGGATGGGAGACCGCCTGGGAATACCGGGTGCTGTAGGCATCTTTTGTTGCCGTTTGTGCCCAGGAGGTCTCCCGTTTTGCTTGGGCAGGCGAGGCCAGGGGCAGGAGGGCGGGGGCAGGTGCGCTTCTGGGGTGGCCCTTGTGGCCTCGCGTGTCAGTGGTAGCCTGGGGCGCGTGCCCAGGGGCGGTGGTCGGCCTGTGTGGCCGCGAGGAGCTTGTGGTGGCCGTTGAGGTGTGGGTGTGTGCCGGGAGGGTGGTGGCCAGGGCTCGAGAGCGCTGCGGAGGGGCTGGTGGGTGCCTACGGCCATACCACCCTGAGAACGCCTGATCTCGTCTGATCTCGGAAGCTAAGCAGGGTCGGGCCCGGTTAGTACTTGGATGGGAGACCGCCTGGGAATACCGGGTGCTGTAGGCATCTTTTGTTGCCGTTTGTGCCCAGGAGGTCTCCCGTTTTGCTTGGGCAGGCGAGGCCAGGGGCAGGAGGGCGGGGGCAGGTGCGCTTCTGGGGTGGCCCTTGTGGCCTCGCGTGTCAGTGGTAGCCTGGGGCGCGTGCCCAGGGGCGGTGGTCGGCCTGTGTGGCCGCGAGGAGTTTGTGGTGGCCGTTGAGGTGTGGGTGTGTGCCGGGAGGGTGGTGGCCAGGGCTCGAGAGCGCTGCGGAGGGGCTGGTGGGTGCCTACGGCCATACCACCCTGAGAACGCCCGATCTCGTCTGATCTCGGAAGCTAAGCAGGGTCGGGCCCGGTTAGTACTTGGATGGGAGACCGCCTGGGAATACCGGGTGCTGTAGGCATCTTTTGTTGCCGTTTGTGCCCAGGAGGTCTCCCGTTTTGCTTGGGCAGGCGAGGCCAGGGTCAGGAGGGAGGGGGCAGGTGAGCTTCTGGGGTGGCCCTTGTGGCCTTGCGTGTCATGGTAGCCTTGGGTCTTTTCCCTCTGTTTAGTGGTATTTAATATATTTGTCTCCACTTCTCTTTTTATTATCCATTTGCTCAGGTTTGTATCTTTTTCTTCTTTTCCTTTTTTTAAGAGGAAATATTTTTTCTGTGCCTTTGGTTAATATATTTTTTCCAATTCACCTTATTATATTTTTCTGGGATGTTGTTTATGTACTTTTTCAGTGCACTTTTTGTGTTCCGTGTCACTGGATGTGTCCTGCCATTTTCTTCTCTGTGTGGCATTTTGGGTTGTCCTGTTGACAGTCAGTGTTTTATTGTGTGACTTCTTTGTGCTGTCATTACGCCTTTCTTCCTCTTGTTTAAAGTGTGTCTCCGAGGCTGCCTTTTCATTCCTTGCCATGTGGATTCTGCTGCTTGGTTTGTGCACTAGGCAAGGAGTCCCTGTGTTTCTGCTAGCGGCCGTGCCATGGTCTGGAATGCCCACTGCAAGATCCCATCCCACGTGCTCTGTAGGACAGCCCCAGGTGTTCATTTTCTTTTCCAATCCCACATCCTTTCCCTCAGTCCAGGCACATGCTGCCTGACCCATAGCCCCATGTCCCCCTGTGGGCCACACCAGAGACATGGTTCCCTTTGCATGCAGTCAGCCTGTTGGTGTCACACAGAGTCTTACCTCACCTAGCAGCGCATCAAGCTCCTCCCGGCTCAGCACAGGGTCACTGCCAAGGGCTCCATCCTCTGCCTGTGCATGGAGAGATGTCCTGTCAGCTCCCTTACTGCCCTCAGCCCGTTCACCTTTTGGTCAGGATTGCTACCCATGTTCAATCCCTCATCTGATGTGGGCCCAGCTCATGCTCCCCCAGTACAGCTTCACTAAGTTGCCTCCATATGGTGTCAGCCTGTCCCTCACCCTGCCTGACCCACCTCCACCTTCCTGCTCCCCTTAGGCCCCACTTGTCCTCTCCCACCCCGCTCCTGGCAGTGCTTGTGCTGACCTTGGCTGCTGGAAGCAGGTGGTCTCCAGCTGCTGCAGTGGTGCCCAGACCTCCTGTGTCCAGGGTGCCCGTGCAGGACATGCACAGCTGTAGCCCCCTGGACCTACAGGGGAGACACAGACCATCAGGGCAGAGCCCTCCAGGGAGGAACTAAGGCTGGCATGTGGGGCATGATGGGGAACTCACCTGGAGTCCCCACTGGGAGCAGGACAGTGGTGGGGAGTGGGGATCTGGGCACAGCAGCGACTGCAGACGCTCCCCTCCACTCCACCCTGCTGGGTGTCCCGCGCTGCCTCCCCCAGGATCTCGGGGGGTCTCTCCACAGGCAAGTCTGCCTCCAGCAGCTGGCCTGGTTCAGTCACGTTCTCCACACAGGAGCCACATCGCCACGTCCCGCTGCGCAGTGGGAGCAGAGCAGTGAGGGACGGCAGGGGGCACTGGCATCCCTGCGTGCCCTGGGACTCACCTGGGGACGTGGGGCAGTGGGGGCACCAGGCAGGCAAGGTGAAAGGCCCTGGGGCAGCCGTCACAGCAGATGAGTTCACCACCATCACCGCATGCTGCACACTCATCCTCGTTCTCCTGTCCCCAGGGAAGTGGGCAGGGGGTCACTGCCACCCTCACAGGCTGAAGCCATGGCTGTGGCAAGGTCTTTCACCCCCCCTTGCCCTCTCCCCCTGCATCACCCACCCTGCACCAAACATACCAATCCTTTCAGGGTGGTAAAATTGCCTGTTTCTTGGGGGTCATAATGTGGTGAACCCCCAGTAGCTGAACCCTGTGTTTCCTTTTTGTGGCCAAGGCAAATGGACATGCCAGGAGAACCCGAACAGTTCCTCCTGGGGGTGTACCAGGTGTCACATCCAGGGCTCACCTGGTGGGGCACAGGGTCCTGGCTGTAGACAGTGGCTGCTTGCAGCTGGCTCTGGGGGTGCAATTGGGGTTCCCTGTTCTGTTGGTGAGACAAGAAGGGGTTTTGAGAGGCACTGCTTGCACTGGGGGACACCCCCAGGCCATGGCTATGATGCCATGCAGGAACAACCCCCTGCCACAGCCTTGGCAGCTGCACAAGATGGGGTGAAAACATGAGGGGGGTGTCTGTACACTTGGTCATGCCTTGGGCTGGGCAGGGGGCTTTAGGCTGTGGCTTCTGCTCCTGGTCTCTGGCTCCTCACAGGCAGTTGGAGTATATGGCTTGTCAGCTCTGCTGCCCGTCTTGGAGCTGTCTGCAAGAGAAGCCAGAGGCAGCTCCAGCTCCCCTTCCCCACCTCGCCCCGCCTGAGGGTGGCTCGTGAATTTGGGGACTAAACTGGGCAGGAGGTGGCTGGGCTGGGCTGGGCTGGGCTCGTCTGTACTTACTTGGGTCCAGCACGTGTTTAATGAGGATGCCCTCGATGGCCCCACGGCTGACGGGCACCTCACCACCTGCCACAGCCACCGCTCTCTGCACTGAGGCAGCCACTGCCTGGAGAGCTGCGGGCAGGGGAGGGGTTCAGTGGGTGGGTAGCCCCCTGCCCACAGCTGTGGGCAAACAAGGCACACAGGCAGAAACTGCCCTGGGGCTTTTGGCACTCACCGCTGGCACGAGAGGTGCGGGGGGTATCTGTGCCCTCCGGCTTCTTCACAGTCTTTGCCTTCACCAGGGGCCCTACAGCATTGTGAGGATGGGCATCAGGGGGCGCGCCACAATACCTCGGGGGCAGCACCCTGCCCGATCTCCATCCTGCTCTGGGTCTCCATACCAGGACTGGCACTGTGCCGTGGAGCGGGCTGTGCCGCCCGGGCCTTGTCCCGCTCCTCAGGGGCTTTCCTCTTGCCTTGGGGTCTGTGTGGGGCCGGCGCTGTGGGGCTCGGGGAGAGACGCCTTCCACGGCGCTGCCGCCCCAGCTCCACCTCTGCAAGATTAACAGGGACTGGGAGAGGCACCAGCGCCCCGGCTGTCACCCCTGCCCACTGTCAGCCCCGTGGGTGCCCGTCCCAGCTGACCCCCACTACCTCTGGGGAAGGCGCCGCGGAGAGGCCGGAGCCGGGAGTACCGCTCCAGGTTGTAGTCCTTGAAGAGGACGGCCCAGAAGTCTCGGAGGGCGGCGGTGTCGCGGCCCAGCAGCCAGGTGAGCAGCGCGTGAAAAGCGCGGTGGGAGCCCTCCCGCTCCGCCCGGCTCAGCGTCTCCTGCCGGGCACAGCACGGCCAGGGCTGCCCTCCAGCCCGCCGAGCCCAGCCCCACAGCATGACCGGCCTATCCTGCTCCGCAGCCTCACCTTGAAGATGTGGTCAGGGACGACATCGTGGTCAGCCAGGCCATGCAGCAGTGGGAAGACGTCGTCCACTGCCATGGCGATCTCGGTGCGGTGCAGCTTCAGCAGGCGCCGCAGGTCCCCGTCGCTGCCCGGGCCCGCCATGGCCGGGGACGCTGCCGGAGCCCTCAGCCGCGCGCGCGCTCCCCTTTAATACACCTCGGCCCAGCACCAGAAACCTCGCTGGAGTCCCGCAGCCCCGCTCACTTCTGTACGAGGCCGTAACCTGAGCCCGTCCCTCCCGGCGGGCGGCGGCGCTGGGCTTGTCCCCAGCTTGTCCCCATGGCCCAGCCCCGGGCTCGAGGTCCGGCACCTCCCCAGCTCCGGGCGGCAGCAGCCAGCGTGGGCTCGGCTGTGCCGCTGGTGAAGGACACCCAACCCGCCGGGACCGCCCGGGGGGACCAGGGAGAGGGGCTCAGTGAGGTCCTGGTGAGGGACCCCCACCTCTCTCATATCTGCCCTCACCCAGGCGTCTCACAAAATTTCTGGACTTTCCGCAGTAGCTGCTTCTCTCATCCAGAAACTCGGCTGCAGGAGCATGTGGGAAGTAAGAGCCCAACAGCTGGGGGTGTGACAGCAACAAGAGAGTCAGGGTGTCCTAGAGTGTGTCCTACCCCCACACTGCCCACTTCCCTTCCCAGCATCTCTCATAGACAATGTGGTATGTCTCAAGATAGAAACACAGGGTACTGCAGGAGGAACTGTCTGGGTGCTCACATAATGAATGCATTCCACAGACAGAGGAGTCAAGATGTGAGTGATTTAGGGGTATGTTTGCCTGCAAAAGGATATAAAATGCTGCTGGAGACTGGGCCAATTCAGCAAATTGGTCTCCTGCAGGCAGCTTCTGTGGGGCAGCAGGAAGCGCTGACATACAAAGAAACTCTACAAAATGTGTGTTGGGGTACAACTGAGAATGCTGAACAAGCAAATGTCTTGCCAGAGCCATGGCAGTGTCACGAGTGCACCCAGGGAATACCTGGGCAGGTGCAGCCCACAGCTCTGTCAATACCCACTTCCCAAAACTGAGCATATGGAGCTGCAAAAAGCTTGGAGCCAGGGAGAAGCTGGCTCCTTGAAAGCATCTGGCATAGAAAAGTCTGGGGGCCTGGCTGCTCTGTACCAGGTAGCTGGGAAAGAGAAAGCTCAACAGCTCCTACCCCAACTCCCAGACGTTTGGATTTCCCCAGGATCAATTTCTAGCGTCCCTCCCTCTGGAGGTGTGTGTGGGCTGCCCAGCAGGCTCTGCCAGGGGGGCTGTGGCTGTGCAGAGCTGTCCCCAGGCCCTGGAGCAAACCCAGACCTGAGCAGGACCAGAGCACTGTGCAAGAGGGGACGCTGCTGGGCAGCACAAGGGGATACAGGAACTTTCATTGCTATGTCTTAAAAGAATGGAGCAGTATCTGCTGGCTCCAAAACTGTGCCAGGAGGAAGCATCTGCTGTCAAGAAACTCAGGAAGAATAACAAGACAACACCCTTGGTGAGAGGAGGAAATACCCTTGCACGTGTCTGGTTAATAAATTAATGTGGTTGCCCTTGGAAAGGCTCGCCCTGCAGCTCCTTTCAGCATTCAGGGGGATTTTTCCTGTGGAGCCAGTGAGAACCATAGGATGGGGGTAGGGCAGCTGTCATGCTGGGTTCCTGTGCCGCACACCAGGATTTCTGTGCCCAGCTCTGCCACAGTGGGGATGGCTTCACCACCACCTGTGCCATGCATCCCCCCAGGGGAAAAACCGTGGATGTCAGGTGACACAGGAGGTTCATTTCCCCTCCTGGAGCTGTGCCCAAGCCTGGCCACTGGCGCTGAGCACAAGCACAGTTGTGACACAGCCTCACAGATCTGCTCCTTTCTTCCCAGGATCACTTTTTCCCAGTATCCCACCTGCAGTGCCACAATTTATCACTGTCACCCTGTGTTAAGCTGTCTGGCACAGCTGGTCTAGGATGAGGCTCTGGCACTTCCCCCTGCCCACCCAGCTCCCCCCTGGGGAGGCACTGCCCAACACTGCATGAGCCATATGCCCACAGAGTTCAGCTTGGACTTGTTTTAAATTCCAGCTTTGTGACTCTTTCTGTGCTGAGTCACAGACGTTGTTTTCCACATCCAGCCTACTCAGTAGTGCCATGATTTGCATTTTGGGTTGTTTTTTTTGTGTTCCTTCCCCTTTCCGAGAGGGAGGGGAGGCAGAGCAGTGGCCAGGAGAGGCACATCCATGCTGGGAAATCAGGAGGGTGTTTCTGTACAACCTCACTCTGACCGGCCTGGGCAGCTCTAAGAAATTTGTAAAGGCTGCAAAAAGGCATTTTTTTTTGCCTGGAGCAGGCATGTGCCCTGCCTGGCTGTCAGGGCCCCAGGCTGGGGTGCAGGGCTTTCAGGATGCCCTTTCCTATTGCTCTCTCTGTAGAAGCCAGGACTCAAGGGGTGGATTAAAATGTTCCTCCCCAAATACCCAGTAAAATCAGTGACTCTGCATCCAGCACAAATATTTGTAGGCCCTGGGATGCACCTTGATTTCCTCCTGCAAAAGCCATTGATGCAAATGTGCTCCTTCCTCCTTTCCAATTTCCCTTCCTTGCTGAAGTCCTGTGGTGCAAACCATCTCTGTGTGTCTCTCAGGCACAACTGCCCCTCACTCATCTCAAACAACATCCCTGAACCACAGTCAGGAGAGAACAGGCAGCAGGGGAATACTCATGCATGGGATCACACCAGGAAGGCAGGGAGGCCCCACCTTAGTCTCTGATTCCAATCCCACCACGCCTAGGGCACACGGAGTCCTCATGAAACACTGCAACCATGTGCAGAAATTTTATTCCTCTCCCCTTACCTTCAGCTGCTCCAGATTCCAGCATCTTTGAAAAAAAGGGCTCCATGTGGGGCCCTGTGCCAGATTCCCATTTCTTGCAGCTTCCCTACCACTGCCCCACACGGTCTGGACAGGAGCAGCTCCACCTGCATGCATCCCAGCTGCTCCTGCAAGGGCCTGGGAAGGAGAGCTGAAGCAGAAAAGATTTACTTTCGCTTCAGTTTCCTCTTTCCTCCCCCTTTAGAAAGAAGAAACAAAAGCCCAGAGGTATGTTATATTAATTTATTTGGGACACACCAAAAAGGAAAGTCAACAACTGTTAACGTACAAAAGTACAGAATCCTGGGACAAGATTTACTGTCCTGATTAAAAAGGCACCATGGTCCCAAAGAAGAGTAATCAGAATACCAGAATACATGATTTAGAAATTTTCCCCCTGTTGCAGCAGAAACAGAGCCAGGCTTTGGCTCTATCCACAGTCAAACCCAGTAAAAAAAACCCAAATATGATTTTAATGTGATAAACTCTGCTCAGCCTGTACAGGATGTCATGAAAAGAATCACAGCCTAGAAGTTGGTCAGATTTTTTTTGTCTTATTTTGAAACAGCAAAGGTGATTAATCACTAAATAGGTAACAAGGAAGACAGCAGAATGCTGACACCTGCGGCTTGACTTTCCCTCAGACACGTCAGTTCAACTGAGACCAGCACGCTGAGTGTGGGGGCTTCTGAATGAAATGTAATTCCCTGTGGTAGACAGGAAGTCAAATTTGACAACCTTAATTTCCCTGAATCCCTGAAAATCATAAAGCACTATACAGCTGTGTTCCATATCCAAGCCAACCCAAATGGATTTGCTTTACACACAAGCATTTAAACTGTCAGCTATATCTGTAATAAAAAGGGGACTTACAGCAGTTATTAAAAAACTTCTACTTTGGCGAGGTCCGAGCTTGGCTATATTCCCTGCTGAAACAGAGCTGCTGGTGTAGAGACCCAGTGAGAGGCTCAATCCAGCACCTCCGGGCTGGAAGGCAAATAGTTTAAACGTGACATAATTTGCATGGGGAGGTCAGTGAAGCATGTCAGAGAGAGGAGATGGAGGGAGGCTGCGAAGCCTCAGGCAGCGGAGGCTCAAGGGTGCTGCTACCAAACCTGTAAAACTACGAGTGGTGCAGAGCACGCGGCGGGCACTAAATACTTTGGAGCGACTTACCATGAAGAGCTTGTCAGAGACACAGAGCAAGGACCCTTGTAAGGAGCATGGTCCCTGAGAAGGGACACACGGCTCACAGCCAGACAGATCTGTGCCAGGTGGCTGAGGCTGGAGCCTGCCTGGGCAGCCCGGCCGGGGCCGCCGTGTCCCAAGGGACCAGCAGCTGCTCCGTGTTTCATTCCTCCTTTGGCACAGGACTTCAAAGCAGTCCGAGGACTGATTCATCAAAAGTAAATGAACTGTCAAAATTATTCGTACATGCATTTATTGTTAAAGGGAGCAAAAGCCAAAGAATGAAAGAGCACGAGTTAATGTCAGTAAACAATGTGCAGGACGGAGAGGAAAGAAACGGGGAA
Organism: Molothrus aeneus; assembly: GCF_037042795.1. Lineage (NCBI taxonomy): Eukaryota > Metazoa > Chordata > Aves > Passeriformes > Icteridae > Molothrus > Molothrus aeneus. Next base: position 6,519,300 of record NC_089655.1, on the reverse strand, counting down.
AAGCTGAGATACTGGAGTGGGGAAACCAACATTCACACTGGAAGGTAAATTTTAAAACCAGGCAAGTTTGCGCTCTTTCTACCACAGATCTTTTGTGGACAAATAGAGACTTGGGGGTTTTCCATTTTCAGTGTGGTCTGGCAAGGTTTGGGCATCTCACCAGAGAGATCTCCAGCACTGGGTTTCACTGGAAGTTCAAGTCTCTCACCTTTAAAAACCAGTAAAGCAACTCTTAACTAAAAAGGTCACAGATAGTCACTGCTCAGGATGTACGTGGGCAAGAGGGTCACGCTTTGTTCAAACAACCTCCGGGTGGAAAACTACCATCTCCCCCCTGCTGGTCTACAGACACCACCTCGGGGGTGGAAGAGCAAGCCCAGATGTCGGTGCCTGCTGCTGTGAACACCACAGCTACACCTGGGAAGGCTTATTCTTCCCTATGTCCTAAAAAGGCAGTATAACAGTTTATAAAATTACTCTCATCTTAAAACTAAATAATGCAATTTGCATTTTCTCCTATGTTAACCCCCTCCCCCCAAAGATAAAACATTACCACTTCATTTAGGATTCACACCCCAGATCCTAGATTAGGGACTTCATGATAAAACTCATCCAGTTACGGGAAGGTTTATCCTGATCAAGGAAACGTTGGTAAAATAGAATCTAGAATAAACATTCAGAATCACCAATGCTTTAACAGCCAAAGCACTCCACTCCACTGTCTTCTGCTCTCTGCCTGCTCCTCAAGCAGGAGAGCAGTCCCTTCCCAAAAGCACAGCATGCCTCTCCGGGGCTGGTGACACACGCTGCAAACCCACTTCCTTCCTGGCAGAAACGCCAGCTCCCGCAGGAAGAGGCCAAGCATCTTTCACCCCCACTGCAGCCAGGGCTCTTCAGCACAGGGATTTTCTGTTAGCAACAAGTCCAAGTTACCACCCTGCAGTAAATCCGTGTCCTGATTCATGCTGTTAGGCCACCACTGGCTCAGAAATGTTGAGAGACTTCCAAACCCCACGGATGCAGACAGGACCTTGGAAGAAGAGGCTTACGTGCTACGTAACCTTGGATCATCCTCTGCATCTGAGCCTTGGCATCGCTGGCTGCTGACAGCTCATCCTTCCAAATCCATATGGTTTAGTCCTTGCTGTCATTGTCACCATCCCAGCCCTCTTCCCTGGAGGCAGCATGTTCCTGAGCTCTGGCTTGAGGATCTACAACAATCACTTCCAATGAATGGTGGGATTTCAAACTTGCCTAATGTGTGCATTGCCACCTTGTACTCCAGCAGCTCTGCCCGCTCTCGGCGGCGGGCGCTAGCAGTTTTTCACCTTTTCCACAGTCTCGTAGAAGCCAGGCCTGACCCTGCGGATGCTCATCCGTATGTGCTCGCCCTCCAGGGGCAGGTCAGTGCCGGCGGTGGCGGCGGCGGTGCAGCGGCGCTTCCGCCGGCCCCGCAGCGAGAAGGCCGGGGCGCCGCCGTTCTCCTCCTCCACAGGGTACAGCTCGTCCACGCTTGTGCCCTCATCCGACTGCTCCTCGCCCTTGTACTTCATCTCCTTTGCCTTGCTGCTCTCCTTCTCTTCCCTGGCGAGCTTCCTGAAGTGCTCCAGACACTGTATCTTCTGCCTTCTCTCCATCATCTTCAGCTCCTGCTTCTCTGTGAAATCTTCGTAGTACATTTTTCTCTCATTCCTCTGATCTTCCAGAAACTTCCACTCGATGCTGGTCATTTTTATCCCACTGTACTCCTCCAGTTTATCCCTCATCTGTGCGTCTGCACAAAACACGTCAAAGAGCTTCTCCGAACTCTCGTTGAATCTGTCGGCTCGCTCAGAAAAAGCCTGGTTCTGTCTCTGCTTCCTGGTCTGGTACAATCGAGTGAACTCCTCGTACATTTTGAGGATGAGTTTCTTTATGTTCTGCGTGGCGATGGTGTGCAGGTTGCAGACCAGCCAGTGCTCCTGCAGGTGCTCTGCGAGCAGCTGGGCCGCGTCCTCCTTGGAGCGCTGGGCCTGGCCGGCCCTCTTGGGCTGCAGCAGGTACAGCATGTTCTGCACCACATCCTTCTTGGTGGGCAGCACCCCCTGCGCGAAGCCCGACGACTCCACGTACTCCACAGTCCCCAGGGTCTTCCGTGCCCTCACCTCGGTGTCCAGTGATTCCATCACTGCTCGATAGTTCTGTGGTTACGACATAATCTGAAAGACGGGAGGAAAAGAGAGGAATGTGTCAAACGAGGCAGTTTTTTCCACGCAGCAGAAACAAGCCGATGTAAGCCGTGCTGAGGCCAATGGGACGCGGGGCTTTGCGGCGCTCCGCCGCTGTTGGACGGCTGCGTTAGCCCAGCCCATCCCAGCCCCTGTTCCGCGAGCCTATCGCTCCTCGGAGCGGCTCCCAGAACCTAATACGGCGCGTCTGCGTGCGGGAATTCGGCTTTAATTGAGTTTTGCACTTCGCCTTGGCAATTACAGCGAGGCAGGCAGGCCGGGGCCGCAGCGCCAGCCCGGCCGTGCCCTACCCCGGCTCCGCCCGCCTGACCCCGCCACAGCGCCCGAACCGCCCGCTCCCCACCCCCCCAGCCCTGAGCATGGCCCGCACCCCCTCAACCCGCCCGGGGCGCGGAGCCGCGAGGCACGGCCGCCCCGGGCGCATCCCCGGGCAGCTCCCGCGGCTCGGCCCCGCACCGGCCGCGGCACGCGGGGCCGCCTCCGCCCTGCGGCGCTGAGTCACGGCGCGGCGGGCCCCGGGCGCCACCCACCCCAGCCCCGCGCGAAGGTCGTCGCCGCTCGCCCCGGCGCCCCCCGCCCGGCGCTCACCGGCATCGCGCGGAGCGCGGCGCGGAGTTTGCGCGGGGCGCGGCAAGGGAACCGCACCGACGGTGCCGCCGCCATCTTGACGAGGGGAAGCGCCGCCGCTCCCTGGCCTTGCGTCCGTCCCGGAAGTACCGCCCACCCCCGCGCGCCGGAAGCGCACTGCTCGCGAGCCACGCCCATTCCGTCTCGGGCCGCGCGTGAGCAGCGCGTGAGTGACACCGCTGCGACGCGAGGGGGGAAAGGGGGACGGGGGGCTCGCGTACCGCCCGCCGCGGGCAACGGGAGCCGCGTGCGCTCGCGGGGCCCCGCCAAGGGGCGGGCGGCAGCGGATTGGCCGGCGCGGCCGGGGTAGCGGGGTGACGGAGCCCTTACTGCGGGGCAGCTGATTGGTCAGTGCCCTGAGGGGGCCCCGGCCAGGGAGCTGATTGGCGGATGCCTTGGCTGTGGGGCAGGCAGGAGGGAGCTGATTGGTGGGTGCCTGGGCTGTGGGGCAGGCAGGAGGGAGCTGATTGGTGGGTGCCTGGGCTGTGGGGCAGGCGGGCGGGAGGGTGATTGGTCGGTGCCTGGGCTGTGGGGCAGGCGGGCGGGAGGGTGATTGGTCGGTGCCTGGGCTGTGGGGCAGGCGGGCGGGAGGGTGATGAATGGTTGTGGTGCCCCAGGCAGGGCAGGTGCCTGGTCCCCCATGGGCAGCCACATGTCTGTAACCCCCGATGCCAGGTCGGTGACGGCAGCCAGACGGTGACAGTGACAGTGACAGCAGTGATGGGCACAGGGACAGAGCCGGCGGAGGCGCAGTGTGACTCATTGGAGGGGTGAGGCCCTGCCCTGCCCCATGCTCCACCCTGTGCCCCCCAGCACCGCTAATCTGCCCCTGCCCCTACAGGAGGATCTACTTGGATTACAATGCCACCACCCCCCTGGCCCCCGAGGTGTCCCAGGCCGTGTGGGATGCCATGTGCCAGGCCTGGGGCAACCCCAGCAGCTCCCACCCCGCAGGTAGGGACCATGATGGGCTATGTTCCCTCCTCGGGCTGGCCCCTGTGGTGACAGGAACCCACGGGAGCTGCTAGATCTGGTCCTGCAGGCAGCAAGGCAAAGGAGCTCATCAGCAGTGCACGGGAGAGCCTGGCCAAGATGCTGGGAGGCCGCCCCGAGGACATCGTCTTCACCTCAGGGGGCACGGAGGTGGGAGCAGGGCCACCCCCTTCCTGGGAATCCCTGCCCACCACCCCCTCTCTAGCAAGCAGCGATGAGGAGGGTAGGGGTGAAGGGTACTGTGCTCCTTCTAAGCCTCCATTTTCCCTCTCCTTCCCTCCTTCAGGCAAACAACATGGTGATCCACACTGCCTGCAAGCACTTCCACAACAGCCAGCGTGGGATGGGGGACAGCCGGGGCATACCACACATTGTGACATCGAGCGTGGAGCACGACTCCATCCGCCTGCCACTGGAGCAGCTGGGGAAGGAGGGCCTGGCAGGTGAGTGGCACTGGCACAGATGAGGTTTGAATGGGGGACTTGTCTCTGCTGGTGTTTTTGGAGGAGGGCAAGATCCTGCATGCTCTGTGATGTTCCACTTTCTCCCCCTGGGACGGGCAGCATTTCCCCCTGTGGTTGCTCATGTTGCCCCGCCTGGATGTGTCACCTCCCTGCTCTATGCCTGTGCTCCCACCACCCACACACTCCTGCCCTGCTCAGTGGGGCATATTGCAGCCCCAAGCGCTCACAGCCTACCCAGCCAGCCTCAGGCCTTGTCTCCTGGCCTGCAGAAGCCACCTTTGTGCCTGTGTCCCCACGGAGCGGGCAGGCAGAGGTGGACGATGTCCTGGCCGCCGTCCAGCCAAACACCTGCCTGGTGTCCCTCATGCTGGCCAATAACGAGACCGGGGTGATCATGGTGAGTGTGGGCAGAGAGGGGGATGGGGCAGAGATACCCTACAAAGAGGAGGTAGCAGAGAGGAGCAGAAGGGATGCAGCCCCTCGTCCCTGCCACCAGCCCGTCGCAGAGCTGAGCCAGCGCGTCAGTGCCCTCAACCGGCGCCGAGCAGCGCAGGGCCTGCCCCGGATCCTGGTGCACACAGATGCAGCACAGATGATTGGCAAGGGGCGCGTGGACGTGCAGGAGCTGGGCGTGGACTACTTGACCATCGTGGGACACAAGGTGTGGCCCTGCTCTTGTAGCAGCTGATCACCCTGTGTTACATCTCTGCTGGGCTGCCAGGGGGACTTTGGGTGCCCCATGCAGCTTGGTACCTCACCAAAGTTCTGCTGGGTGGTGCTCTGCAGACAGACTTCACTCCTGTGGAACATGTCTGGGCTGGGGGGCAGGAGACAGCATGGGGAGTGGCTCTGTAATGCCTTGTGCCTGTGCAGTGGGCAGGGGCCAGCACTGGAGGGCACTCAGATTTGGGCAGCAAGCACTGTCAGTGCTGTCAGTGTCCCCAGGGTCACCGTGGCTGTCCCCACAGTTCCATGGCCCAAGGATTGGAGCGCTGTACATCTGCAGCCCCGGCACTGCCACCCCGCTGCACCCCATGCTCTTTGGAGGGGGACAGGAGAGGAGTTTCCGGCCAGGGTAAGGGGGCAGGTGGTTACCTGGAGAGCTGGCCCCCTGGCTGGTGGCCAGGCCACGTGGGCTGCCTTGTCTGAGCTGAGGTGGCAGCTGTGTCACCTGCCAGCCCTGGGGCGAGCAACCCAGCACAGCAGGGAAATGGATCCGTGCATGGAAACTCCCTGGAGCTCAGACTTTGCCAAGGGTGTAACAGGGTGGAACTGCCTCCTTCTGAACCACCTCAGAGAGGTGCTCAGGAGCCCTTGCCAGTAATGAGGGGTCCCCTGAGGGAATGTCTCTGTCTCAGGGTTGGGTTTCTGGTCAGGAGAAATAACTCACTGGTCCCTGTTCCCTTCTAGCACTGAGAACACCCCGATGATTGCCGGCCTTGGCCAGGTCAGTTGGGATGGTCAGGGGTGAGTGGTGCAGAGCCAGCACAGAGACAGCCACTTGTGCTCCCTAGTCATCAGAAGGGACAAACTTGGGACATGTGGGAGGGAGGGTGAGCTGGGAAAGGTGGTGGGGCTTTCTGATGCCAGTTGAAGGAGGTGCTTTGGCACGCTTGCTGAGGGTTTGCAGCCCTGACAGTCACCCAGCTCACATGGCACAGGGCACTGAGAGGGGACACAGGGGACCTGGCACTGCAGAGGCTGTTCCAGGCTGGGCTCACATCCCAGGGACCATGCACAGAGGGAGATTTCCAAGGATCACTGGTGGAGCCTGTCTGTGTGTTCTCAGGCTGCAGAGTTAGTGAACAGGAACTGGGAGGCCTATGAGGCTCATATGCGGGATGTCCGGGATTACCTGGAGGCCACGCTGGAGGTGAGCACATCTGGTCCCTCCCCACAGTCTCAGGCTGCAGGGTGTGGGGCCTGGAGCAGGGTGGATATGTCCCTCTGGCCCTGCCCACCCCCTCATAAGGACAGAGCTGCTTGGAAACCCAGAGAGGTTCACAGCCCTCTGATTTCTCCAGGCCTCCTTTGGGGAGCAGAGGATTCGCTTCAACAGTCACTTTGAGGGCTCCAAGCGACTCTGCAACACCTGCAATTTCTCCATCCTGGGCCCAGGCCTTCAAGGTAGCTCTTACCCTATCTCTGTCCCGTGATTGTTACACAGAGCCAAGCACCTGCCCCTCACAGCACCTGTGGCTGAGGCTGGTGGGCATTTGGCATGGCTCAGGCAGGGAGGTGAGGCAGGAGTAGCCCTGGAGGGAGCCTTGGCACTGGGAGAGCTGTGCTTGTGTTGCTTGTGCTGCAGGACGGAGGGTGCTGGCTCACTGCAAGGTGCTCCTCGCCAGCGTCGGGGCTGCCTGCCACTCTGAGAAGGGGGATCGGTGAGCAGATGATTTTCCAGCCCCTGGGGCACTTCCCAGAGGACAAGAGTTGGGAGGGATGGAAACAGGACAGGGAAAGGGGCAGTGGGTGGCTTGGGCAGCGTCACCTGGAATAAAGAGGGTACAGAGCTCCTCCTTCCAGAGGAGCTGAAGGGCTGTGAAGGGGATTTTTGCAGGAGACACAGCTGGAATGCTGGATTTCTGCTTGGAAGGAGTTTGTCCCTCCCAGCTTTGGTTATCCAGCTTTTAAGCTCCTGGCACTACCAGAAGAGAGCCTGCCTTCTGTCTTTGTGTGCCTGGCTCACCTGCTCCAGCCCTGCTTGGGTGTCTGGATGGCTCCTTTAGGGGATATGGGGACTGTGGGTGCTTTTGGCCTGGTCTAGAGCAATGCCCTCTGGATGTGGCAGAGCTGCCAACCCACAGGGACATGGAACAGGCTCTTCTTAGAAGAGCCAGATCTCCCTTAGGGCAACAAGCCTAGTGGGATTGGGTGCCCCTGGAAAGCAAATGGGGCTGTGCAGGGGACAGATACCTGGAGTGTATCTGCAAATGTGATTGTTCCTGTGGCTCGGTGAGGCTCCCTGCTGATGTGTGGGGCTTCCTCAGCCTTCCAGTCCAACCTCCTGCTCCTGGCTGTGTTGCAGGCCCTCCCCAGTGCTGCTGAGCTGCGGGATTCCCCCAGAGGTGGCGCAGAACGCGCTGCGGCTGAGCGTGGGGCGCGGCACCACCCGGGCAGACGTGGACAGGGCTGTGCAGGACCTCGTGCGGGCTGTGGAGCAGCTGGAGCGGGACCAGGCCCCATAGAGCCCTGAACTGCTGATGGACACCACTCAGGTTCTTGGGATGGGCCCCTGGGTGCCAGCCTGGGCTCAGGGGTGGCAGGAGGAGGTTTTGAGGAGGGGGCTTGGTTGCTTTGGGGCTGGGGCAAGACTCAGCCCTGCTGTACACTGGAGGCTTTTGCAGAGTCATGTTGTCCAGTGCCCCTGGCTGGCCAGATGTACCTAGCTGGTGCTTGCACATGTATGTGTTGGCACAGCTGAGCCTTAGAGCTCGAGTCCCTGCAGAGGGACAGGCGTGGAAGCCATGGAAGGAGGAGCCTCATGACCTGGTTGCTTTCCACAAAGGAAGCTTTCCTGCTGCCTGAGCAGCCAGAGGAAGAAAGACCATCTGCCCCAGAGTGAAATGAGGAATTGATAGAAGCACAGCAGGATTCTGGGCTGGGAACTGCTCTGCCCTAAGCTGTCAAAGGGATTTCTGGCTGGGCAGAGCTTTCCCAGCACTGCTTTGCTTTACCTGCTCCCCTTTTATTCTGTCCTTCCTACAGGGTGCAGAGCTCCTGTTGCCAGCTCCACCTGCTCCTCAAGGAAACGGTTCCCGGGGCAGCTGTGACTGTGCCAGCACCTGAGGGACCCCTGCATGGCCCAGGGGCTCTCTGGCATCACCATCACTGGAGGACACAAGTGTCACATGGATCAGGAGCATTGCCATCTGGGCTGGCTGATGTCAGGGAACTTGATCTCCCGAAGTATTCATAGGAATAAAAGTAATTGCTGCTTCTTTTCACAAGTAAAATGTATTTTCTATGGGGGAAGCTGGACTGGTTGGAGCCACCTGAGTGGTGCCCTTTCCCTCAGAAAATGCTCATGTCACAGAACAGAGGCACAGGCAGCTGGAGTGGGAGGTGCCTGCAGGGCCTGGTTGGCACAGAGCCCATGGACACAGGTGCTGGCCTTTCTCTTTACAGCCACACATTAGAATGGCCAGGAATACTATTGGGGCTCATAGAACCCTGGGACTCTTGGTGAACCCAATGTCTTCCTGGAGTTTTTGAACCCAGGCACCATGAGTGGCAGTCACTGATGCTGCCAGGCTGGTCAGTATTACCATGCTGCTCACACCTCCATCTCAAATGCATTTTTTTATTTCTCCATTTTGTACGCTCCCTTGGATAATATTCCAAACATCCTTTAGAAAATATGGTTCCATAGAAGGGATTTTGGTCTGCTTCAGGGCTAGATCTTTAATCTGTCATGGACCTTATAGTTCCTGGGGACTTGTCACAGCTGTGACACAACTGGAAATTCAGCTTTTGAGGCTCACTTTCCCCCATGGGACATGTGGGCTTCCTGCATTGTTTCAGCCAGAAATTTAGCCACAAAGCACAAAAAGCTTTACTGACTTCTTTATACACACAGGAAATGCAAGTTTTAGCCACAGAGATTTAGCATTGCTCCATTTAGAATATGACAGCCAAAGCTTAAGAAGCATTACAGAGGAAATGACAATTTGGTTTGACCATTTTAATTGTTTTGCTGCTCATCTTCCTACTACCACAGCACACATGAATGAGAGTCACTTTTGAGTCCCTCTGTATTGCTTTATCCAGAGAAGGTCAAGAAGAGCTTGGCCCACATTTCAGTGGGCCAGGCTGTGCTGGCTGTGCTACTCTTCTGGGTATGACGGAATGGTTGTGTGCAGCAGAACAAATCCACCTGTCACAGGAGCCTGGAAATACCAACATTGCTACATCAGCTGAGAGGTGAAATGGTAGAGAGAGGGTCTGGCCACTAGGCTTGGACACTGGAGTTGAAAGGAGTCACTTCCACATGGTCACAGCCAGAATGAGACATTGAAAACAGACATTCATTTACTGGGCAAATCCACAATCTCCTGATAATCTTGCCTTCTTAATTCCTTCCAGGAAAGCTTATAACATGCAAGGAAAAAAACACTCACCAAAATAAGCACTGCCCCAACTAGATCACAAGTGCCTGGGAAGCTGTGCAGCACAAGCAGCTGCAGGACCATGGCAATGACAATCTCCAGGTGCTGCACAGTGCTCACCAGAGCGGGGTGGAACTTGCCCAGGGCATGGTAGACCCCCAGGAAGGCTGCAGTGGAGCACAGGCAGATGGCAAGGAGATAGCTCCAGGTTTCCCCATCCAGTGGGACGATTGGCTCCTGGAGCAGGAACATGGTGGACACTCCCCACACTGTTCCCGTCCAGCTGAAAGTGAACAGCGCTGTCCACATGCTGATGTTGTCTTTGATGGACCTGTAGATTATCATGGAGAGGGCAGTGGTCAGACCAGCCATGACTGTCATGGTATAGCCAAAAGCTTCTTTCCAGGTGCTCAGCAAAGAGTTTTCCTCCTTAATAATGTTGGGGATCATGACCAGACAAACCCCGCACACACTGCCCATGACAGTGAGCACGTCTATATAAGCCATTCCTTCATCTATGAGTAAAAAAGCCAGAATGGCACTGAACACTGTGGTGGTGGCCCTCCACATGATGGTCCCATTGCTGGGGGGCACTATGGAGAAGGAGGTGTAGGCACAGGTGATGGAGATGACATTGCAGACCCCATAGAGGAAGAGCCGGAGCCTGTAGCCTTTGGGGCCGAAGGGAGGCTCATGGTGGTAGCACACAGCAATGAGGGACAGCACCTGCAGCACCGAGCGGATGAAAATCAGCTCCAGAGATGGCACTTTGGAACGGTCAGAAATTAACCTTGTGATCAGAGCCACACATCCGTGAGCCACGGCAGACCCAAAAAGGACTGCCCACGTTTTCCTGGACTGCAGTACATTTCCTTCAGGAAAGTGCTGGGATTGTCCAGCCTCATCAGGTTTTGGCAGTTGTGCTGGCTTGGTGTCTATTGTACCAAAAAAAGTGTGTTCTCTCTTTTTTCCATCACTCAGTAATCTTCTCTTAGGATTATCCTCCATAAATACTCCAGTATCTTCATGGCCATCCTCACATCCCTCTTCTCCTGGCTGGGGATAATGAGAGGTGTATTTCACTGTTACTGTGTTGGGATGAATTTTCACTCGCTTTTTTACTGGGTATTTTTGGGAAGACGTATCCATTTCCTTAGAGAAATGCCCTGGTCTGAAGAAAAATAATGGAGAGACACCGTTGTTTAATGAATAGGAAAAGATGCATGGATGTAAGCGCTTTTAGTGTTTACAAGCTATTTTTATCAACCAAATACAAGTACTAGCAGCCCGTTCTTGGTTTTGCTTTAATTTTTTACTGAGTTACTGCTAAATACCTTTGATGGCTGGGCCATTTGGATCTCCTTAAAAGTCAACCACAGCACTTCACTTTAGTCACTAATTTTTGAGAATAAGATATTTTGTCATTATGCATGGTATACATAATGAATTCTAGTATATTTTAATAAGAAAGTTCTCTTGCTAAGCTTTTTACCCTGTGGTTATGCATTATTGTGAATGGCTTGCCAGTGTTACAGGAGATTACAGGAGAGATTTGGCTGAAGGAGATGACAGAGTAACCCAGGGAAATAGGGAGCACGCCCGGGCAAGTCAGCAGTTTGCATATGGGTAACAACACATCTTTGAACGCAACCGTGACAGTGTTAAACCCTTCTGTCTCCTCGGGAAGGGCCATTTCCCACTACACAAACAGTGCCTGTGATTCCTGCGGGGTGGGGCAGTTGTTCAATAAAGGCAGGGGTACCGTCATTGAAATGACTGTTCTCACACCATCTGTGCAGAGCCTTCCAGGAGGCAGCAGGAGCAAGGAAACTTTCCCTGCATTCTCTTCACTCCAGCAAATAAAACCTGTGCAGACCTTACCTGTGACATTCGACTCCAAGGCAGAGGGGGAAAACACCTCTTCATCACCTACATCTTCGATGGGCTATCTAGACAGAAACAACAGTTGCTCTCAGGTACCAGCCGGGAAGGTTACAAACATCTCAGCACAGAAAGTAAAACCCAAGGGAGGCTCAAAGCCCAAACCACTTTAGATGGAGAGAAAGCAATCAGTGGCATCTTGTCAAAACCACTCCTCAGCCATCTCCCGGAATTACTGAGGGAGCTGATCCAAAGAACAAGTGGTGGCTTGTGAGCATAAGGTTCCTGCAGCTCTACAAAAGCCAATCCAGCCTCCCGTGCCTGCTGTGCTGCCCCAGGGGCTGCAGAGGAGAGGAAGCCCGGGGGGACCCATCCTCCCTGCCCGGAGCTCCCTGCTCTGGAGCCGAGCTCCGGCAGCGGCAGCAGCTTGGCCTCTGCGCTGGCCCCGCAGGATGGGACAGACACTCCTTGTCCCCAGGGGGGACAGCAGCGTCCCTGGGGGTCCTGGTGCTGCGAGACCACAGCTGCTGGACAATGGGCTGAAGGGCAGGAAAGCAGATTGGCAGGGAGAACACGGGTCTAAAGGCGGGCGGTAGTTCCTCACAGAAACACTGAAAATACCGCGGCCAGGTTCAGCCTTGGCATTTTCTGTGCTTGTGATCTGTGACAGCCAAGCACTGCCTGCGGCTCTGGCAAATTAATTTACATGAGAATGGGACAGTCTGCCTTTTTCCTCACAGGCTGAGTGTTCATTAACCCCCTGCTACACCCAACTGAGCTGCAGCCGACTCCCTGCTCTCCTCGTGGGGGACACGGGCGGGCACCAGTCCCAGCTCGGGGGGAAGCAGCAGCACCAGTTTGGACCTGCACAAGTACCAGGGCTGAGGACCCTCTCGAGTCCCCCTGTCTCTCAGGAGGCCTTGTCCAGCAGCGCTGATCACGTTTTTGTGCTGCAGCCCCAAGGCCAGAGCCCCCCCAGCACGGTGAAGAGCATTCCGAGTGTCCATGGGCAGCTTGCTGGGCAAGGAACCTGGGAACGAGGAGATGAACGCCAGCGAGAGTAAACAGAGCTGGGTACCAGCTGTGCTAGCGGGCACTTCAAACAACACATCAACATTTACCAACACCTGCCAGAAATCTGCCCCAGGCTCACCTGCTACCTTCACTTTCCCTTCAGTTAAACCATTCATTTCCGAATTTTAACATGCAAATGCGAACCGCACCGAGTGAGCCCAGGAAGGCAGTGATTTTCACCTGCACAGCTTTTCCTACCTAGCATTTCATTGTGTTACAATCCACAGTTTTGCCTTGAAGCCTTAAAAAATTTAAGACTTTCTTGCTTTAAGGCACAACATACTGGATCGTGAATAAAATAATTGGGAGGAAAAGAAGACAAAAGCAGACAACAGGAATTATTATTAGATTGACAGCAGGCCACTGGGTCATTAATTAATTAATTTCAAACTCATTAATTTCCTTAAGAAACAGCTGAGTAAATACTGCAACTGTTCCTGAAAACAAAACCAAAACAGCTCAATTGTTACTATGAGCATACAACAGTAACTTTCTTGGTTCCTGGCTTTAGATTACATTTTCTTTCAAAAATAGTTGCAAATTCAACATAACAGTTTCGAATGTGGCACTGGACCTGTGCAATGTATTCAGGGATCTCTCTGGAGGAAAACAATAGATGGTGAGCGTGTAGCTCAAAATGGCTGTTCTGCACAGGGCTGCTCAGCTGGGAACCAGAACACTTGGGAGTCTGGAAAGTGGAAGGGCAAACACGTGTGAAAGGCAGGAGATGGGAACTAATAAAGAACAAAAAAATAAATAACAGGAATGTTTAGCCCAAATTTTCATTTTCCCAACTGAATACTGAGTGTATGACAAATGTGATGCCAACCCTCCCACAGTACATTTGTTTGTAGTCTTTGGTGACCTCACTTTTCTTAACCAGTGAGATTTTCTATGGAGACTGAGTTTAGGGCATATCCCAGATCCATTATGTGTGTCCCTGACACAAATTTAAAATAGACAGAAATCAGCACAGCCTATACAGACAACTTGCTGCTTTTCTTTCTGCCCATGCCTTTTGTGGAAACGACATGAACTTTTTATTTTTCCTTCATATCTAGAAACTTAACATGGCTTATTTGCATTTTCTATTAAAAACACAAGTTTAATAAACTTGATTAATATTAAATTAAACTTGATTTCAAATCAAGTTTAATACAAGGCTGAAGATGAAGCACTATGCAAAAATTCTCAAGTTATATAACAAACATTCCTAATTCAGCCTGGGACACCCATTTAAATTACCAGCTCATTGAAATCACTGACTGGAAAGTGTGAACCCTGTTTTCCCTAGGGGAACAAATAACAAATGGAGATGACATAAATGGCACAGATCATTGATAGAATACAAACCATGATTTCTTTTAGAAGAAAAAGACTGAATACTCCCCTCCTTCCCTCAACTCCTGCAAGTGCTGGTTAGCCAGGAAGAAATGGGTGATTAGCTGCCCCCTGACTGCAGGGGGTAGGAGCCTGAACTCTCCTCCTGTGCCTGAAGGAATGAGGGCTTTGAGGTCTGGTGATTCTAACCACCAATCTCGAATAAACTCACTAAAAAACCCCTCTCATCTTCTGCCAGATTGGTTAAAGTCATTCAGGCTACTGAAGTGTTATTATGAAAGACTCACAGATGTGGCAATTCCAGCCAGGGATATGGAGTTGGGAATAAGTCAGCTACCCCTGCTTTCTGAAAGACAGGCTCCATAGGAATGCTCCTTTGCCTCTTGTGTGGAAAATTCCCCAATCCTGAACAGATCAGGCTGAAACTACCAGAGGGCTGTGAGCAGTCTCTACAGGATAACTACAGACTGACGATTCTCCCTGAACATCACACAATGAAAGACCCACCCACGCCTGGAAACCCACGGAACTGACTGAACTCGTGCCACCTTCTCTAAGCACATGTGTGCACTGACTTCTCAGCATAAGGGATTTTCTTTTGATTCCTAATCAGGTGCAGGAAAATCTCCTGAAGTCCTGTTTCAGCATCATTAAACCACCTGGAGATTCTTAGGTGTTTCATACTTCAGGCAACTGCACATGCCAAGGGATCTACAGTCAGGTGGTGTACAAGTACCTTTATCTTTTTAGCCAGATTGACATAGATCAATTTAATTAAAAATACATTCCAAGGAACACAAGTCTTTATTAAAATTTAATGAATAGCAAAAGGTATTTAAGAAAATGAAGAAGCAATTACATGAAAGGAGTTTTTAGCACTTAAGCACAAGAGCAAGCATTATACACAAAGCAACAAACCAGTATCCCGCTTCAAATTGAGTTACATCCAGCAGCACTGCCTGAAGGAAGAGCCAGTACAACCTTCACTGAATACAAATACAAACCCTACACTGAAGTCCCACGAGTTGTCAGTACATTTCTGATAATATTTTGCTACCCAAAAATCAATCTCTATTTGTGTAGCTCACTGAAGCAACCTCATTTGATGGGATATACCTTTAATTCTCCTTGCTTTCTCTATACCATTGCAGAATATAGGCTCCATTTGCAGCCATTTCCATGAAAAAGTACTATTTTCTAATTTCTCCATTCATGCCTGTTGCAGCTCCTACCTCTGCAGCAGCAACACTTGCATCAAGTGATTTTGAGAGAACAGCCACTTTGCCTGCAAACTTCCCATTCCAAAAACCCTTATCTGAACAAACCCCTTCAGATAGCAGTTCCAGGCACAGGGGAAAGAACAGAGAATACACTAACACTGAATTATAGTCCCCTACAGCACAGGAAAACAGCTCAGTTAGATATAAGAAAGGTTTTAAGACGTACATTACAATGGGGTGAAGCACGAGACGGCACCTTCGGTCCATGACAGCAGATGACAGGTCGAGATTAGAGATCCCTCACTCACTGCTTTGGATCCTCTCCCAACAATCTGCACCCCCCGTTAGCCAGCGGGGCGTGCAGGAGCGGACAGTCGCCTGCAAAGCGACCGAGCTCAGGAGCGCTGCGAGGAGGGCGGCACCAATCGCGATGGCAACTGTCGCCGATAAGAGGGCACTCGTCAGAGGACGCGGGGCGTCTCCATGGGAACCCCGGAGCGGCTGCAGGAAAGCCCCTCCGGGCAGCAGCGGGCGGAGGGCGGTGGCTGCCCGGGCTCGGTCCCCGCCGTGCCGCGCCCTCCGCGACCGCCCCCGCCATGGCGGAGAGCGCCGGCCCCGCTGGGCCCCAGACACATCACTGCCACCGCCCTGGTGCCGGGGGCGCGCCCGCCGAGGCACGGCCGCGGGCTGGGAAGGCGCTCCGGCCAGGCTGGGCCCTCACCCCTGTTCTTTCGCGACAGTCACGACCCCCTTCCCCCGCCCGTGTCTCTGTCCCCGCCGCTTCACTGGGCCCGAGTCTGTGCCCCGCCCCCGCCCTGTCGTGACAGACACCCCCTCGGCCGACGCCCGTGTCTCCGCCGGCTCTGTCGCGACTGTCGCCCCCCCCCCCCCCCGCCCCCGGGCGGTGTTTGCGGGCACGCGGCGCACGCGCGGCCGTTTCCGCGCGAAAGACGTTTTCCCGCGTGCCGCGCGCGCCGGGGCGGGGCCGCTTCCCCTCCTTCCCGCCCCTTCCTCTGCGCGCGGCGCGGTCGCGCGGCGGCGCGGGGCCGGGCACGCGCGGTGCGGCGGCGCGGGCGGCAGGGGGCGCTGCGCGCCCGGCGCGCGGGGCGGCTGCGCCGTGGCGGGTCGGAAATGCCGCCAGGTGGCGGTTTAGGATCGCGGCCCCGCTGAGCCCCGCGCGGGCCCCGCCAGCGCCGCCGCCCCGGCCCCGGCCCGCGCCCGCCGGACCCCGCGCGCCGCCGCCGCTCCCGCAGCGCTCCCGGGGCGCTCCCGGGGCGCCGCCGCGGCGCGGCCCGAGGTGAGCGCGGCGCGCGGGGAGGGAGCGCGCGGGAGGCGCCGATCCAAGATGGAGGCGCGAGGGGCGGGGGCAGCGGGGCCGGGGCCGCTCGCTCGCTCGCTCGGTCTCCGTGGCGGCCGGGCCGGGAGCGGGCGCTGCCCGTGCGAGGAGAGAGGAGAAGGGGAGGGGAGGGAAGAGGAGGCGGCGCGGGGCGGGGCGGCTCCTGCCGGAGCAACGGGTCCCCCGGGCGCGGCGCTCTTCGCCGCCATCTCATTGTCCCCGCCGGGGCTTTGCCGGGGGCGCGGGGCCGAGCCGGGCCGGCCTCCCCCGCCGCCGGGCCTGCGCCCCGCTCCGGGTGGTGGCGGCCGCGGCGGGCCTGTGGGGGCGACGGTGGATGCTCGGGCGGAGCGGGGGTGGCGCTTCCGCCGTGCGGGACTCGGTGGCGGCGGCCCCCGGCCGGCCCCGGGCGGCGGCGGAGGAGGGAAAGTTCCGGGAGCCGGTGGGCGGCCCGACCCGCCTTTGGCCCGGCCCGGCCCGGCCCGGCCCGCCGCCGGGACCCAGCCCACGGGAGCGCCCGGGCCCCCCGAGGGCCTGGCCGGGATCCAGGGGGGCCAGGCCGGGGTGCAGTCCCGGGGCCGGGGACCCCCACCCGCCGCTCCTGTTGCTCATCCCCGAGTTTCCAGTGCGGTGGCACCGGGGCGAGCGGCGCCCCATGGCTGGCCCGGGGGACAGAACCGTGTCACGCAGCCGTGGGGCTGCCCCGTGCTTTAAATGGGAAAAGCAGCGCGCCGAGCCCCGGGGATGGCGGGAGCGGAGCCGGGATCCAGCGATCCACGGCTCCGGGAGCAGCCAAGTGCAGGCAATGCCTTGTGGCCGGGGCTGCGAGCGGGGGAGAGGCACAAAACCGGGCTGGGCTCCTGCTCTGTTGGGCTCAGACACAGCAAAGGTTGTGCTCCGAGCAGTGGAAGGCTTCGGTGCTGGGTGCTGGTCACTTGGCCCATCCTGGTTGGTGGTGGACAGCTGCACTCTGCTTTCCCTGTCTTCCTGGGATGGAACAGGGAGTGTGAGCAGTGGCTGGGAGGAAGCGTGACTTGGGAGAAAGAAAATAGTTGTAGTATCCATGGAGAAACTTAAAGGGACATGACTGCCAATACCAGTGTCAAAAACTTAGTTTCTGGGAAGACAGTGTGAGTTTAATTAAACTGAATTGAGCTGCTTTGTAAGTATTGATTATTGCAGTTGCATTTCACACAATTTTGTAGCTGTGTAGAGTTAGTCTAGTGAAAGCATCTATTGTTTAGGTTGCTGAGGAATGAAAAACCTTCTCCAGATCACACCACCAATGCAACTGTTATTAAAACTGTGTCCTGTGTTTGGTGGGATAGATGACAATAATGTCTGGGTTCAGTAACTTTTCCATCTTATTACACTAGTGAAAAAGGAGAGGTGTGAGAGAAGGATCCATGCAAATTCTTTGGATCCAGAGCAGTTTGGTCTTGCCTAGTGCTCTAGCAGGGTTATTTGATGAGTGTTTGTACAGTGTAACCCATCCACCCCTGAAGAAATCACTGGGCCACAAGGCAGTGTGCAGGTTGTCTGTCAGAAGGTGTTCTGACCATGTGAAGAAGTTCTTCCTATGACAGAATTAGAAGCCAGTTTATTCTTTATTTATGTTTTTTTTTTATTATTATTATTTCTGACTCAACTGTGATGACTTTTTGTTGGAAAGCCTGAGAAAATACACGTAGGGGTGCAGAGGGTTTTGAAATGACACACTAACCCGTGATGCAGCAGGATTTCCTTGTGAGCAGGAGCTGACTTCAGGGTTGTGATTAATCTGAGAGGATGTAACTGTTACTGGCTGCTCAATAGAGACCGTGCAGTTGAAATTCTGTGTTGCTGCTGCTGATGGACACACGGATTTACATCAGTGAGAGTGGGTAGTGGGAATGAAGCTTTTCTGAAGCTGGGTGAACAATTAATGCCAGTTCTGGAGGTTCAGAGCACTTCATCCATCTAGAGCCCCTGTGTCCAGGGGACTGCAGCCCACAGCCTCTGGCGCTTCCTAACATTTCACAAAGCGCTGGAGTTGACTGGTTCACTGAGGGACAGCATTTCTGGCCAAATGTCCCCCCCAGGATGCGGTTGTCTAAAGTTGTGAGGGCACCTGGAACCCTGCTGCTGGAGCTATGTGCCTGGGGTCTCTGAGCTTGTCGCCTCCTGTCCCTGTCCACAGCCTGCCCTTCGTGTTGTGCAGACTTGGACGTGACTTCTTCTGCAACTGCAGTCACCTTAGGAGAGTTGAGAAGGTTTGTGAACAATATTATAGCTCATACTTGGATGCAACGACAAAATTTGTTCCTTGGGGTAGTCAGAAACTCAATAAGTGAATGTTTTTCATTTGAAAGAACAAAATGAACCTCGAGTTTGTGCTGGTGACTGTGGAATCTCTTGTTTCTTTCTCTTGGTTGTAAAGACATGCCCTGGTACAAGTTGGCTAAATACTGGTAATTTAAATAACATTTTAGTGGGCAAGTGAGCCCATAGAAGTGTAAGGATGCAGTGAGAGAAATGCTGAATTGTGATGACTTTCTAAGAAGAGTCTTTTCAGTGGGATGAGAACATGCCTTTATGGTAGTGGGATGAGAACATGCCTTTATGGTAATATTGTGGTTTGTTTGCTGGTAACATGCACAAAAGCTTCTCACACCCTGCTGAGAATTCCAGAGTGCCAGATCTGTAATTACCACAAGACACACTGAAAGAGGCAAACTCTGCTGAAGTTGTGCAGGAATGTTAAAGCCAGAATTCAGCTGCAGCGCTGCTGAATGGGTCATTGGCCTCTCTGGGACCTCCCGGTGCTGCACCTTGGAGTTCTGGGATGAGGCTCTGGCTTCTGGTGCTTGGAGTCAGACCCAGAAGGTGATGCTGAACCTGGTGCCAAGATAAGGAAGTGCCTTATCTCAATCTGCTGTGTTGACTTCAGGACTTAAAATGCCAGCCCATGTCTGCAAGATACTTCCTGCGTTCTTTAAGGTTTTGGGGTTTACTTGTAGTCACTCTCATTCATCAGTGGAGTTCTGAAACTCCAGTTGCAGATTGTCATCTCTGGCTTGCAATGCCACTGTGTCCGCTCATTTGGCTAAAACCAGAAAGGACTAGAGTTGGTTTTTGTTCTTGGAGAAGAAAGGGAAATCCTACAAGGTTTTGAGTTCATGAGCAGATAATTGTTTTGTTGTTTCTACCCACGGCATCCAGGGATATGCAGTATTTTGCTTTTCCATGCTGATGTAGTTTTGTTGGTTTGGGTGTTAAATATGTGATCAGAACACAGAAACCTATTTCTTTGTTCCCTTGGAAAAGATGTGGTTTAGAGAGTGTTACTATGACCTCTTGCAACTTTTCAGTCCAAAAAACACTTTCAAAAATAAGTGTTGTTTTGTGAAGGTGCACTCCGATCTTTTTTAAAGGCAGACCTCACCTTTGGGGTTAAGGGGAGGGACTGCAGAGGGAATGTTGTCCTTAGTTGTGATTTTGTAGCAACGTGCTAATTTAATTTCTGACATGTCCTGTTGGAAGTCTGACTGTAGGCAGTGGTTGCAGCACTTGGCAGCTGGTGTGTCACTGAGAGAATACCTAGGACCTCAGGTGCTCTCCCTGTGGTTTGAAGGATCCCTGCTTCTGGCCTTGCCAGCTTTGCCACATTTCCTCATTTGCATCCCTGCAGGCATTTTATAGTTTGGAAAATGCTTTTAAATAATAAGAGTGTGCTTGAGATAGCAGGATGCCTCCCAAGAAGAGATCTGTCAGGGCCCAAAGTGTCACCTGTGTCCTGTTGTGAGCTGTAGGTGTGACATGAACTTGGTAAATTTGGTTACTCTGCCTTAATTTTGGAATATCTGGGGAGAAAATGCCTATTTATAAATGCAGGTAATTCCATATGAGGTACAAGGAGTGCAGATAGAAGGTTTTTCATGCCTTCAGGCCCGGACTTTGGTGGGTGCTGCTCTCTGTGCCCAGAGCTGGGAGCACTGGCTGGCCAAAGCTACCAGCACCTGGTCCCTGACCTGCTGCTCATCCTGCCCAGAGGGAATTTGGGTCTTAAAAAACACAAAAAGGCTGCACATGGTGTGGTGGGACAGGCTCTCAGCCACAGTTGTCAGCATTATTAGACATGAGAGTGGGAGTGTGTTGTGAGCTCCAGTCACATGGTTATTAATAATTTCACAATTAGGAGCAGAAGGTGGAATTCTTAAGCCTGTCCCCCCTTCAGCTGAAGGACAGGTTGTTTCAGGTGGCTCCCAAAAGTAATGTTTTACTAGAAAGCAGCGTGAGGGAACATCCAGCCAGTTGTGTTCCTTGCTGTGCAAGGTTTCAGCAGCAGATATGTTACTTATTCTAAAAATAAATCTAGTGAGTTTATATTCTGTAGCTCTACAAATAGCAGGCTTGTATTATATTGGCAGATTAGCTGAATGAGAACAGTGTTGACAGATTGTTCAGCTCATAGGAGAAAGGTATTTCTTTGGAGAGTTACTTAGGGATTATCCTGTGTGTCAGAAATGTTTCTAAATGTCAACAATTTTTCTAAAATAAAATAATAAAAATCAAAACAATTAATCTTGAATACATTTTTAAGTATTAAAGCCTACCATGTGGAGGTGTTTTTTGAAACCAAAATCCAATAACAAGCTGAGAATCTGTTTACTCTCCCCCCGTGAGGGTTTCTCTCTCTCCTTTTAGGGTTAGAATCCCCAAGGACCTGGAAGATACCAACATGTTTGTGTTTATAAGTGGAAAATGAAACTTCATTTGCCAAAGGGTAATGAATTCCACCTTAAGTGCATGCTCAGTGTGCCAGTTTTGCATTGTTAATTTCTGGATCTGTTCATTAAGACCACATGAGCTGGTTGCTGCCAGTGCAATGGCTCAGGATGGTTGAGCTGCTCTGCCAGGCTGCCTCAGCTGAGAGGAATCTGTGTCTCCTCAGCTGTACAGCTCTCCCTTCCCTTTGTGCTGCTGCTGCTTTGACCTTCCCTGGAGCTGAATTCCCTACCTGGAATTTCAAACTGCTCTGCTTGGGAGGGAGGTTTTTCTGCCCCAATGCGTGAATCCAGTCAGGCTGTCAGAGTCAGGAGGTGATAGAGCTGATGCAAGGTCAGTGGCAGGAATACTTTTGAGGAAAAATGGTCCTGGAGATGGGGATCCTTCAGCTGAGAGGTTCAGGTTGGCTCAGCTGTGTGTGCCCAGCTGTGCTGGCTGTGGGTGTTCAGCTTGGAGCCCATTGCTCCGTGCACAGCTGGGATTCTGTGGGTGACCCTGACCCTCCCTGAGTGTCCCTGCCAGCTCTGCTGTCTGCAGCTGTGTTCGTGCTTCCCTTCCTCAGGCTGCTCCTGCCCTGCCACAGTAGCCTGGTGCCATCAGCACCTTGCTGGCATTCTGTTCTGGATGGAAGAGTCCCAGGGTGGCCTCCAGCTTACACTCATGGTGTCATGGTGTTGTTTGGGTTGGAAGGGACCTTACAGATCACGCTGGGGACTCCTGGTGCCCTGCGTTCCTTGGGCTCCCCTGGGGCCTCCTGTGGAGTCAGAGATGAGCCCTTGGTTTGCTCTTTGTCTCCTGTCCCTTCACCAGGTAACCTGTCCGTGCGAGGGCTCTTGTTGCCATGGCAGCCTGATTTCTTTAAGGGCCTTTTCTGAAGAATCTTGTTAAATGTCTCTTGGAAATTAAAGCAGCCTTTGTCAAGTACAGTCCACTGGTGTAAGGGAGGGCCTTGTGAGAAATCCTGTAGATTTGTGGAACTTGACTTTCTTATACAAAAGGAAGGTTGATTTCCCTGTCTGAATGCTGTAGTTTATTTAGTTGCCTGCAGATCTATTTTCTAGAATGGTTTCTACTAAACTAGGCTCACTAGACTAACAGAGTGTTAGGTGACAGAGTAAACATAACTATAAGTTATGTTCAAGAGTAAGCACTGCTTCAAGCAGTAGAATTTTATTTTGAAGGCTGCTTTTTTCTGGTTCACTTATGTGGCTTCTTTGGTGTCTGATAGTTTTGTTTTTCCCACGTCCTTACTTTAATAGGACATTGCTTGTGGGAGAGGAATTAAACATCTCTCTTCTAAGAAATTAATATTTTTAACAATAGAGAGGTACTTACATATTTTGGGATCTCTGTTTTCCTGAGTTCAGTGGAAATGGGTCCATGCACTGATAATTATTGATAGTGGAGATGGAGAAAAGGACAGAGAAAAGGAATATACACAGAGTACTCTCCTGTGGGCCTGTTTCTGTTTGCTACTGGGCTGAAACAAACCCAAACAAATGGTTGCAGTGATACTGTAAAACAAATAAAACAAATAATGCAGCACAAGGAGTGCGACTCAGCACTGCACAGATCGTCCTTGCACACAGAGCTGAGACTGGAGGGGCTGCCTTGCCTTTGGCTGCCTCCAAACTGTGCTCAGCCATCTGTAACCTTTGTGCCCTGCTCCACAAAGTGCTCTGGGAATGGCAGTGAGAGTGCAGGAGAGCTCCAGTTTTGGGTATTCTGCCCTTTGAGTCTCAGATCCTGGCTTGTTTATTCTTCACCTCCTTTCAGTTCCACAGTCCCAGTGTTTTCCTTAAGCTCTTCGATGCTTTTTCTGTTTTAGCACTAGCCGATTGTTCTGCTTGTATTTACATAAATCAAATAGAATTCACCTATAATGTGTCCTTTCCCATCCTTTGAGAAGGGTCAGTGCAGCTGATCAGAAGAAATGGCATCATTTCTCTGGGTTTGTGCATCTGTTTTGCTTCCCAAGTCAGAGGAGTGATTTTTTTTTCTTTCTTTTTTTTTAATATCTTTTGTTTCTGTAAGCTCCATTAGCAACAGTTTTCTCTGACAAAGCAGTAAGATGAAACTGAATTTTAATTCCTGTTTCAAAATGGTCTGGGGAAATTTTGAATACTAATTATTGTGCTATTGTGCAAGATACTGGACATGCTCAGAACCTGGAGAGGTGTGTTTTGATATTGAGCTGTTACACCTAATTTTCTTCCCAAGAGGAACCAGAGAAGCTGCTTGTTTTTGCTTTGCAAGGGAAAGTCTTTACACACTCAAGCTCATGTTGGTGGAACTACAAAGCACCAGCATCAAGGTCAGAAAGCACTGGAGTGGGGGCTTATGTAAATCCTATTGCTTGACCAGGTGATGAATTTTCTTGTCTTGGAGGTAAATGTTTGTGAATGCCAGAGCCATTAGAGCTGGGAGGACAAGCCTTTCCCATTGGTATGCCTCACTTTTCTGATTTCTCATTGCTGGTTGTTGCTTCAGAGCTGTTGGTGTCCTGGTGGAAAGCTGAGAAGGAAAGACAGGGGCTGAGAGATGAGGCTGAGGGACAGGAATCAAGGGAAGCAAAGTGTCACATTTGAGGGGTGCAGGGAGGAGTTGCCACTTGTAGCTGCCATTATTCCCTGGACATTTTGTTTCCCCAAGGCAAGTGTATTGTTACAAAACTGCTAAGGCATGAATGCGTATCCTTTTCTAAACTTTTAGAATATTTTCTCGGTGATCTCTGCCACAGAGAATTGCCAGGCCTTTTGCAAGAGTGTGCCATTCATCAGCATCATCCATAGCATTTGTGCAGGACTTGGAGCCCCTGTGCCATGGCAGGAGGTGCCCACCAGCATTTTCTGCAGTAAATTCTGAGCTATTGGCAGGGTATGTCACTGGCGGAGTTTTATTGTGAAATTCACAGCTGAGAATAACCTTTCACATCTTCCTCGCCCATAAATTTTTGGCAGTCAGCTCCTTTGTTGTCTGTCCCTCAAAGAACTTCCTTGACCCAAAGCCATGCTTTGATAACACCCACAGCCAGGGCTGGGCTATTGTGTCTGCCTCTGTCCTCCAGGGCCCGTGTTGCTCCTCTTTGTAACTCGTGCTTGCATTCATGCCCATGTCAAGAGAGAATGACTTGGTGTGGCAGTGGTCACAAAAAGCATTCAGCATGTGGGACAGTCAGCTCTGATTTGTAGTTCCCCAGTTCTGATCTCTTCACCCACAGGCCTGGTCAATGGCAAGCAGCAGCAGCAGCCCTGTGAAGTGTCACAGAGTGCCACTGCAGTTATTTATGCTGCTGGAATCCTGAGCCTGTGTGCAGGTTCACTGGTGCTGGCAGAAGTGAGCCTGACACAGGGAAGAGCTGCTGGAACTGAGCTGTCATGGAACAATTACATAATTAAAGAGCATGGGAATGTACCAAACCAGTGACTTCCAGCTCTTCAGAAGAAATAAATTCATGGTGAGCTCTCTGCACCACATGAGGTATCAGGGGTGAGAGGAACAGGCTGTTCCTGGCACCTGATGGGGCAGCTGGTACAGAAAGTGGTGCTGTGCAAAGTAACTGCAGCTCCTGCAGCTCCTCAAGTGGCTTGTTTTATATATCTATATAATAAAGGTGCCCTTTTTAATCTCTGGACAAGCTCTTGCTGGTGTTGGTGGCGTGCCAGGCTCTTTGAGAGAAGACCCAAGAGCAGCAGGAGTGGCCTGAGGCAGTGTAGGAGCTGTCCTGCCCTTCCTGTGGCTCCTGCATCTGATGCTGCAGTCAGAGCTCCCTGAAATGGGGCCTGGGCTGGGAAGACAAAAAGCTGTGGGGAAGGAAGGGAAGATCGTGCTGGTAGAAGGCTAGAAATGATCTGAATATCATCTTACATTCACCACACTTGTCTATTAATAGCCAACAAAGAACAAAAATTTAATACACAGGGCAGCCTCATTTGTATTATTTTTCCTTGGCTGTAAGCTCAGGCAGTTTGGGACTTGGTTGCTGGGAATTTTTTTTAATCCCCAAGGGGAATGTTGGTTTTTCCATTGTTATAGATGGCTCAGATGAGCACGCCTGTGGTTGAGATGGGTTTTGTTAGGCAGTTACTCCCATCTAATTTCAAATAACACATGCCTTTGACAAATCAGCTGTCTGGACTGGAAAGTCCTGTGTTAAGTTTTTAGCTGCAGATTGGTTATTTTTGTGGTGTTCCAACAAAACTTATTCAAATTGATGTTTGAATATGAGATTAAGGTGGGGTGTTCTTTTGGTTTGAATATAAGATTAAGGTGAGGTGTTCTTTTGTTTTATGAGATTAAGGTGGGGTGTTCTTCTGGTTTGAATATAAGATTAAGGTGAGGTGTTCTTTTGTTTTTTGTTTGGTTTTGTGATTTTTTTTTGGTGGGTTGTTTTTTGGCTTTTCTTCTGTATGTTTGGGTTTTTTTGTTTGGTTGATTGGTTTTTTGGTTTGGATTGGTTTGGTTTTTTAGGTGTGGTAAATATATCTTCTTCTAAGGATTTCAGTGAGTAATTCCTGCTGAGTTTTCATGCTTCAGGGTAAAGGCCAGTGGCTTTAATGAGATTCTTGTTTCTCAGTTGTTAAAAAAAATCCACATTGCTTGATCATACAGGTCTGCAAAATAGTGAGTGGCATCTTGGTTTGACTGGGATATCTCTTTCTTGCAGATTTTGTAGTTGTGCAGGTTTTGCATAGGAGCATTTTGTGTGTGCCACACAGAGGGTAACCTTCACTGTATCCTCCCAGCTCTGGGAAGGACAGGAGTTGGACAGACACCAGTCTGCTGCTTGTGAGCAGAAGCCATTCCTGAACACCAGACTGTGTGAGGCGCAAATCCCCAGGTTTGGAAACCAGGCTTTGATTTTTTGGTCTCTTGCCATAAAGTTGCCAAAAGGTGGAACTTGTCCTTCAGGTGTCTTTTGTGCTGTATCCTTGTTTCCTTCAAAGCAGGCGAGTCACTGAAGGCTCAGATAAGGAACAAATGTTTTTCCTAACTTGGTTTAGGAGAGAACATTTATTTTGGAGAGAACATATATTTGTTCCCAGAGGAACAGATCCCGGATGGGGAGATCAGTAAACCCAGCAGGATATAACAACATCGTGTGCTTGGCCAGTTGAGGATGTCACAGTGAATACAAAATAAGGGAGCAAAGTCATGGGCTTTTAAGCTGGCCAGGAGCTGACTGGTGGTGTGGAGGTCAGAGCTGTTGGTGCTGTTGCATTCTGAGGATGCACTACAGAGTGTAGGCACACAGTTTGTGGTGATTGGGAGTGGGGGTGGCCCAGCCTCATCCCCAGTGGGCACAGCTGTGAGCAGCAGGTGAGCAGCACTGACAGCAATGAGCCATGGAGTGCCCAGGGGCACTGCCCAACCACCAAAGGGAGCAGAGGGCACACAGGTGCAGGGCATCAACAGGAGGGGATAAAAGGCTGGGCTAAAGAGCAAGGAGGGCAGATGCTTGCAGCCTTCTGGGGTGATGGGATGTTACTCTGTATGGGCTGATGCCTGAAGCTTTCTCATGTGCTATGGAGTTACTCTGGGTGAGTGCTTAAAGCTTTCTGAAATTAAAAGCTTTCTGTCTGTGGTGACGCTCTATCGTGGCCATCTCAACTGTGACATGGGCTGTGACAACAGTGTCTCAGTTTGGCTGCGATCCCAGGTGGAAGGTTCCTGTCTTAGGGGCTCTTTGGTCACTTTTTTGTGTGAATGTCCATGCTCTCACCACTGGAACACAGTGGCTCTAATACCATTTTACCCCCTTAAGTTTTTTTTTTACCCCAATCATATGTGATGGGAAAAATTGACACCACTCTGCCCCCATCATGTTTTTTCCTTGCAGTATTTTTTCCTTACCATGCAGCTGATAAGAACTTGTCCTGTATTACCAGCAGAGATTTAACCTTGCAGTATGATTTCTTGAAGACCACCACCCAAAATGTTGTAGTGGTTAATGGTTTCCTAAAATACCTACTCTGCAGTCCCCACCCCTGGCTTTCAAGCAGGAGTTTTCTATTATTTAGTCCTATAATTATTCTCCTTTAAGAACAGTAGATCACTTTTGAAAAATTGCAAAGTGTTCATCACTTACACGTCTCCATCCTCTGCCTGGAATGTGCTGTGTTGTGAGAATAGATGCTAGAAAGACTTCTACTGCTGTGGTTTTACTTAATGAAAGAACTGGTATTGGAGTGGGTTTTTCTCTAATTATTTTATTTGAAATTTTTTCACTGATTTCTTTTGTGCTTTGCTGGAATCTCTAGGGTCACTGCTCAAGTCCAAGATCATCTTGCTTTTACAGCCATTAAGGGATATTAAAGCTGTAGACCTCTGTGCAGTCTTGTGTTTTACTGGAATAATGGACTTGTACTAGGATAGTTATTTATTGACTTTTACTTCTGTGGATCTTCCTGGGCTTTCTTTATTCCCAAATGAACACAGGGGAAAAAACAAAAAAAACCCACCACCACCAAAAAAAACCCCAAAAAACAAGCAAACAAAAAAAAAACCGCAAAAAAAACCCCCCCAGACAAAAACAATGGAGAGAGAGCTTGAGTTAATCCCTTTGTCTGTCTTGGGGTACAACAATTTACAGTATTCTTGACAGCTGCTTGTCAAATCTCTTAGTTGCTGGAAATTTCACTGCATTTCCTAAGCAACTTATTCCAGCTGTGTATTCTTACTGACTGGTTTGTTTCCAGTGTTTAGCTGACACATTTTGCAGTTAACTTTTGGGTTTTATTTCGTCATAGTGAGCTATTTCTGCTCTACCTCAATATCCATGAGTTGTCTTTTTTTTTTTCTCCTTGAGCTCTAACACAACCTGTATCTTGAGTTTCTCAGTGTTTTCTTCTACCTCCGGTTTTCTAGTCCTCTGACCCAGCTTACAGATTTGTTGAGTCTCTCCTGTCAGTTTATATCTCAAAGTCTGGGCCCCCAAACTGGGCACTCTGTTCTGATGCTGATAATTTAGTGGTGCAAGCTGGATTGTTCTTCATTTATTTATTTATTTATTTATTTATTGTGACGAGCTCGTCACAAGAGTCCCTTGCTCTTCCCTCATCCTTTTGCTTGTTATTAAATATGGAGGGCTTTGCAGGCCATCCCAGGGGCTGAGAATGTGCCTTAGCCTGTGCTTGGTGTCTGGAGTCACTCTGGGATTCTGTCACCGAGAGCCACGGTCACCCTTGTCACAAAGGGAGCGATGGCACCTGCGTGGGGAGGGTTTGTCACTGGTGAAACAAGTGGCTGTTGGCCTGGGACAGGGCCAGCTTCCCCTGTGTGGTTGGCAGGGGCTGCAGCACAAGCACAGCATCAATCCCTGGCTGCGATGGCAGCAGAGAGGAGCCCGGGCTCTGCCCTTGCCCTGGGGAGGGCGGGAGGAGCTGTGCCTGCTGCTCTGGCTGTGCTGTCATTTCATGAGCTGCAGCCTTCAATATTCATGAAGAGCTCTGAAGAAAGAGGCTGCCTTGTTTGTTCAGCATCAAGCTGCTGGAAGCATACATGGAATATTGGTTTCTCCACATCCTTTGATTTCAAATGCTGCTTTTTTGTTATTATAAAATGGTACAAGTCTTCATGACGACTTTGACAATACAGAAGGAAGACTTGGGGTTGTTGTTTTTTGGTGGGGTTTTTTTTGTTTTTTTGGTTTTTTTTAATTTTTTTTGGTGGCAATTTTTGGCAATTTTGTGGTAAAAGTATAATAGCAGCTGTAAGAAGAAAAACTAGGAAACAAAATTAAAATATGCTAAAAAAGTTTAAAAGGGATGCATTTAATGTGAATGTAATGTGTGTTTCACAGACTTGCCCTAAAATTTTCTTAGGAAACAGCTGTTTTCCAGCATGGACAGCATTTGCAGCTTTTGTTTCTTCCAGACTGTAGGTACATTTTTGTACCAAGCAGAGATGTTTTGAGCTTTGAAACCAGACTTCTAGTTAGGACATCATTAGCAACATTTATTTATTGTCTGTTTGTATCCTAGATTCCTCATATCACAGCATTTGTTTCCTCTCAGTTTATAATTTTCAGGGCTTTCATAAGCTTCAGACAGATTTGCTTTGGTGCTCTACTGTTTTAAGTGCATTATAATTTGAAACCTGGATTTCACTCCTTGTTGGCTTATTTTGAAACTGCCTTTTGCTGTGTTTTTCAACCTAATTTGTCATGGGGCTATATTGGTTGAGGTGGGATGAAAATTCAAAATTGATTAATTTATAAGTAAATAAATTGAACTATCTTGTACTTTCTAGGCTTTACTGAATTTGGTTCACTTAGTAGCTTTGTCTTGATAAACATACCTAACTTTTTTTTTTAGTGCTTTTTTATCATCAGTTAGTGCTTTCCCAGCTCTTTTGTAGGTGACAGGCTATCACCTTTGCTGCCCTCCTGTCACCCCCAAGTGTCTCCTTTTGACTGATGAGCCTCTGTCCCCTCGCCATTGTCGCTGCTTCCTCCAGGGGCACTTTGGTCCTGTGCCTGGCTGGGGATCGTTCCTGGCCATGCCCTGGGGAGGGGATAGGTGCCCCATGCAGGTCTGGGACAGACCTGGGGTGCCCTGTGTGTCACTTAGCAGTGACAGGGCCATCAGCCTGTGCCAGCTCAGCAGCAGCCACTGTACAGGTGTTTGGAAACACCCTGAGGGACTCTGACAGCTTTTAGTCACTGTTCTGTCAGCAGATGAACGGGACTTTGAGGAGCAGGAAATGCAGGGGACAGGGAGAGCCTTCCTTTGGTGCCACATGGCCTCCCTGTGCTGCTGCCCTGCTGGAGGGGGGTGGGAAGGCAGGGGTCCATCTCTGCAGGTCAGAGAGGGCTCTGGCCTGTGCTGGATGCCAGCTGGGGTTCTGGGGCTGTGCTGGAGGAGCAGATGATGTTTTGGTCCTGTACTTGTGTGGCTCCCAGCCTGATGGAGCAGCCTTTGTGCTGTAGTTGGGCATTTTACTTTACAGCAGGAAATGAGTGAGTGCCCAAGAACCTGGCTGGTTCTTTGGGAATATGGCTTTTTCCCCCATCATTGCAGCTGAGATGCAGGCCATCAGCACTTCATCCTTCCAGGGTACCTCCCTGGGAAGCTCATCTCCGTGATTACATCACTTATCTTACCAGTATATCACCCTTTTAATAGACTAGGAAGAGCCTTGACATCAATCTCTTACTTTCCCTTCTAATAGGCCTCAAAAATCCAAGGGAAAAAAAATCAACTGATCTTGGATCTCTTGAGAGTTTGACACTGTGTGTGTATGAGGAGCTTGAGCTTTAAATGCGTAAATCAAAATCCATTCAGTCTTAGGACTTCTTCTCTCTGCTTTCATCCATGTAGTGCACAATTCTGCCAGTTTCTCTTCTGCTCTGTTTTCTGTAGACTGCAGTATTTTTAAGAATCCTTTCCTTGATCAAGCTCCAAAACTGTTTTCCTGCCCCTCCTCTTCACAGTGGCTGTATCGAAGTTCTTGGTTAACAGACTCAACAGTTTGGTGTTAAAACAAGAAAAAGTTTGTGCTGTTTTATCACAACCTTGTAACTCCTTCTTATCTGAAATTAAAGTAAGAAATTAAAAAAAGACCACTATAACAGACAAAAACAACAGCCAGTGGGAGGGGGAAGCTAAACAACTAAATATGGGGTATAACAACTGAAGGCAGAATTTCTTGCTTCTTACAGCCAAGAACTGCATGGCTGGATGTCAGGAGCAGGAATCTCACCAGCTCTGACAGTGGTTTGTCCCTAAAATCATCTTTGCTTAGGAACTTTTAGATGTTCAAGATTGATTTTCCTGGGTTCTGCTCAAAAAACAGGCGACAGACTTCAGGAGTTCATTTCAGTCTTACCTTGCTCTGGTGATGTCAGTTGTTGACTTAAGGAAACTGTCTTATATTTGCAAGTCAGTATTTAACTACTGTGCTGATTGTTTTCTCTTCCATTTCCCTGTAATGGGATTTAATTTTATCCAGGTCTTCATCAGTCTGGGAGTTTGCAAGCAGATTAGAAATTAAATTGTACAGTAGAGAACAATCAATAATAAATACCCCTTTAAATGTTAATTTTTAAATAATAAAAAGAATTGTAAAACCTCTCCTGTTAAAAATGATACTTTGAAATGTGTTCTGGGTACCCTTTTTCTAGTGAACTGAAATCTCATTGTTTTCTTTCTTCTTCCTTTGGCAATTAATCTCATAACCCATTCTCACAGATCATTCTTCTGGTGTTTTAGTAAGGTCAGCAGCTACTCTAAATGACAAATTTTTTTCAAATGTGGCTGCTAAATTTCATTTTTGTGTCAGAGAAATATCTTCTGTCTGCAAAGAGCACATGGACACTCCAGTTACAGAAACATTAGCTGTTCCATCTCTGCTCACTGTGTTCATGTATCAGTGCTCCCTCCTCTGAGGAATAATTGAAAACTTGTGGAAGAGGCTTCAGTGCCCACTGGTAAGGAGCTCATGAAACTTTTTATAGCTTTAAAGACAAAATTTTCTCAGCATTGCCCTAGGAATTCTGGAGAGATGTTTTTAGCTTCAGTGTGGGTAATTTTGCTGAAACAAATAACTCTTATTTTGCATTCTGTTAACGTGCCCAGTGTCTCTGGAACTGCAAGATGCCTGTATTGCCTGCAGTTAATATGTGAATCAAACATACAGTAATGTATAATACTCTTTATAACATATATACAGTGTATAAAACAAAGCATGAAAGTGTTGAAGAGTTCCCTGAATTCTGACTGCAAAGGAAGGTGGAAGGTTTGGGAGTGCTCAGGGCTGGGTTCCTCTGCTGCTGTGGGTTCAGAGGGCTGGCACTGAAACAGGCTGTTCTTTAAGAGTGCAGTACTCACAGGTTCTGTTATAGATGGGATGTTCAGGCTCTGGGTTATCTCACATCTGCTCATGGTGCTCTGTCTGCAAGGTCACATCTTCTCACAGTTCTGGTTTTGAATTTTGAATGGTACCTACAGAAGTAACAACTCGCGGATAGGATTTGACCTCACCATTTGGGTTTGTTTTTTGGGTTTGTTTTTTGGTGGGTTTTTTTTTTTTTTTTTTTTTTTTGGTTGGTGTTTGTGGGTTTTTTTGTTGGTTTTTTGTTTTTTTTTTTGGGGTTTTTTTGTTTGTTTGGTTTTTTTTTTTTTTTTTTTTTTTGTTTAATTGAAGACTATAAGAAGAAAAACCCACAGGCATGAAAACCTCAAACACATTCAAGGGTGGAGTTTTTGCTCCATGTACTTATTGGGAATTACCTGTGAATTCTTTGGAAGTTCTATATTCAGGACTTGCTGTACTTAGGAAGGATGTGTGATTTTCAGCAGATATATTTTACTATAATATGTGCTGTAAGTGCACAGTGAAGTCCAAGTTTCAGCCTGCAGGTAAGAGAGGTGTTTTCCATAGCAAATGCACAAGTAATTCCCCATGTTCCTGCAAAAGAGGAATAAACCTAGAAGCATTAGTTTTAAAATGTAGTCAGTTCCCTTTTCTCTCCTTGGCAGTATTAAGACCAGAGCATTTTTGATAAAGAAATGTAGAAATCAGTACTGGGAATCACACTGGAGTTGCAGGGCTCTTAGAGCTCTCATTCCTCTTGTTTTTCCTCTTCCAGGCAGGTGTGGGAAGGCCAGTTAGCAATCCTGCAGGGATGTGCTCCTTCCCAGGTGGCTGGGGGCCTGGGACAGACTGAGAATGTGCTTTGCTATAGGTTTTACAAATGCACATTAAGGCAGTGTATCCTGCTTGAAACCCATTATTTAGAAAGCTAAGTGTGACAGAGACAGCAGAACAAGGTAATCACAGCAGAACAGGCCAGGCTGAGGTAAAGAATGAGAAGTGGGATTGCTCTCTTCTGTTGGTCATGGGCTGGAAATCGATTAGTGTTGGACGTGAAAAATGTAATTAATGATGAAAAGAGCCACTGGCAATTTGGAGTGTATTGAACATGAGCTGTGTAATGCAGTAGGGGGGTGAGCTCAACCACTTCAGATGGGAGAACCTGTCACATCTGTAATATAAAAAATCTAAGTACTAGAAAACTGAAGTGTTAGAGTACTCAGTAATTTATAGTATTTAGCATTAAAAATCTGAACGAGCTAATTATGGGTACTAAAATGGATGCAATAAAATTTGGACATTGAAAGTTCATATAAGCTCTAAGTAATTAAGGATGCTATTTTAATATATAAAATTAAAGTTGAGCAAAGAAAAATCCTCATGCAGCTCACAAGGGAAAGTGTAGAAAGAAAAGTCTGCTTTTAAATTGTTATTGTCTCCTACTGCATTTAGTTGAATAACTAAGAAACATGAAACTAGACTATTCTCTTCTCATACATAGTATAATTTGAGATATTCCTGTGTCCTTACTAGAATTGGAGAACATAGTCCTTTGCATATTTATCTAATATTATACTTTAGTTGATAGGGGATTAGAGACTAAGTTGTGAATTTTTTGTCTACTTTGTATTTTCTGGGATTTTTCTATTTTAGGGCTTCTGATATCACAGTTGAAGTAAAAGCTATACTTTTGTGCCTAATCAAGCAGCTTCCTCATTTTTAGCTGGTGAAATATTTTTGGCACCCTTTTCTCAATCTGACCTTGCTGGGCTACTACTGCTGGGAGAGCAGCAGCTCCCTGAAGAAAAGAAGGAAAGCTGTGCTTTCAGCTGGCTCTGGATGACCCTTTTGGTGCTGGAACCTCTCATGGAACAGTCAGAGAAAATCCAGGCAAACTCCTTATCCACCTGCAGGCCTTTGGATGAGCTCAAACAGTAGCCAAGAAGCTCCTGGGAAAAGGGAGAAAGCCATTTGGCAAGAATATACAAAGTCTCACCAATTTCTTCAGAGGTTTATTGGATTATCTGAATGTTGAGTTGTCACCTGGAATGACACTTTTCCAAAAGAGATTTACATTACCTGTGTTCTTGAGCCATCCACCCTCTCCCTTCCAGACAGGTAATGGTACATCAGTGACACTGAGCTGGAATCAGTACATTGCTCAGTTAGAAAGGGTAAGATTAAGTAAATAGAATGGGGCCTTTCAGTTTGCCACCAGCTTGTTTTTAATTGCTTTCCACTGGGGATAATCAGGATTACCAAGATGTGCCCCTTTCTGCTAAAATTTTGGTGGTGTTTCTTTAGCACATGCTTTTGCCATTCATAGTTTGGGCCATGGCAGGTTTGAAGGTTCAGGCTAAATCCTTTGGGACAGGGAGACATGCAGAGCTCACTTTTAAACTGTGTTTTTTGATGAGTAATCTTTGTTCATTGATATCTGTGTTTGTTGATGAGTAATCTTGGGTTAGCCCCAGCATCATTGACTCCTAATGAACATCACTGCCTTTCTCTAGGAATACAGGAGGATTTGTGTGGAATTCTAGCTGTTTGAAGCTCTATGCCTCCCCTAACTGGAGTTTGAGCATGTCCAGTCACTCTTTTTGAAACCCAAAATAGAATTACTACCTTGTGTGTTTGCTGAACAAATAATTCTGGAAACATTTTCATTTGCTGTTTTTCTCTAAGTTTTACACTCACTG
Source organism: Molothrus aeneus (assembly GCF_037042795.1). Lineage (NCBI taxonomy): Eukaryota > Metazoa > Chordata > Aves > Passeriformes > Icteridae > Molothrus > Molothrus aeneus. The sequence continues at coordinate 6,484,750 of NC_089655.1, read as the reverse complement.
CATTTTCCTTGGGAAGTATTTCTGAAAAAATATTTAGTTGGCTTTTCCTCAAATCAGAAAGTGTTTGTTCTTGTTACATCTAGCTGTTCAGGTGTGGGTGGATATTACCTTGACCACTGGACTGAATTCTCCATGAAATAGTGGCAGGGCTCCTTTTGAGCACTGCAATTATGTGCTCTTCAGCTCTTCTCTTAGCAGGACCCTAATCAATACAGTACTTCATAATTTCACAGGTTCAACTCAGATTTAGAGAGGATGTCAGGATTAATGTGTTCAAATTATTCTCTGGCAGTGATCATGCTGTTAGTTCATTCAGCAGGCAAAATCAACTTGACCTGGACCAGGAAGCTGCCTCTCATCCTGAGCCCTTATCATAATTCACTAAACCCTCTGCATTCATTGATGTTGCCTGTTCATACTACTGCTTTTCATATTATCAGAGAAATCATTAACAGCTTCCTCTTCTCTGAGATTATGGTATGGTTTCTTAGAAGCCACATAGCAGTCTAAGGTGGTTTTTTTTTTTGCTTGTATTGCCTCCTTTCCCTAATTCTTGAGCCCTTCCTTCCCCCACTAAAAAATAAACAAGTAAAAAAACCAGCAACTCAGAAGGGCAATACACTGAGCATTACATCCTGTGCTACTAAAGTTCTGGGATTAAGAGTTTTGTAACTGCTGAATTCTGGAAGATTTTTGAAACAAACCTTTGAATGCATATCAGTTTGGAAACAGAGAAATCAATTCTTTAAAACAGTTCTGCAGTACATGTTTAATTGTCTGTGTTTATTCCAAATGCTTCTAAGGTAGAAAAGAAGCTTAAAGATTCTTGGCAAATACAAGCTACTTGGATAGAAACCCAAGAATTTTAACAGCTGCTTTCTGGAGAATGTCTTGGCTTTTCTCGTTCTTGGTGATTTATATCTATATGGGCAGTTTGATGTCACCTTGTGCTGATTTGTGGTTTTCAGTTTGGTTCTCTAAGGCAGTGTGGCTTTGCAAGTGTTTGAGTCACTCCTGTCACTGCCAGGACAGTGGGACAGAGGAGGGGACAAGGGAAAAAAGCTTGGGGTACTTTAATGTTGCTTATTTTTGGTCTTTTGAATAGGATTTAATATTTTTTGACATAACATGGTATATAAATGCATTAGAAGAATTGAGTTGCTGCATTGTCTCTTCAGAGCACAGCCACTAATTTCAGTTAAATTTGGAGGGGGTGGGAGGTCTCCAAATAGCAAATTCCTGCAGTTTTTGTGAAGGTAGATAACTGGCCTAAGTTACTTTCTTAACAACTCTTTCCCACCCCTCTCTACACACTCTTCTAAATAAAAGCAGGAGAAGGATTTCAATTGTTATTAGATGTTAGAGAATCCACACAGAGTTACAGAACAGTAATCTGTGGAGAATCAAGCTTTCATTGTTTCCACAGCTTGTGGAACTGCTGGAAAAGACAAACAGAAGGGAACAGTAAGTGTGCAGCAGTCCCAGTTGGCCAAACCCTACAAAGAGAACTTTTATCAGTGTATCAGCATGGCAGCAAAGACTTCTGGTTCTGTGGTTCCTAAAAACAGAAATCATGTTCTGGTTCTGGAAGAAAATCATCATAGTTTAAACTGGAGCAATTACATTCCCGGGAAAAGCATCAGGAGGGACAGAAACATGTGTGTGTTGTACCTTCTCAGAAATCCCCACAGAGCAGCTGATCACATTTAGGATCTCATTTGATGGCTCGTGATGTGTTCTTGCAAATTCATTATTTTTCAAGTGGGATTGTGCCTGACTCTTCCAAAGCCACATAATCCAGTTACTGCACTGACAGAGAGCAGTCTGTGTTCCAGTGGCTGTTTTTGTTCCCTGGGTCAGGAGGAGGTTCCACTGCTGCTTTTGCACTCCTTGTTCCTCTGGTGGGTGAGGGCAGAGGGCTCGGTGCCCTCAGCCTCTTACCCTCAAGCAGCAGAATGGGAATGCACCTTGATCGTGAGAGGGAATATGGTTTTATTATACTTGATGCTTATTGGATAAATGTTTATGGATTAGTGTTTTACTGCTAATTTAAGAAGCAGTTTATTTGTATTAATTACTTTTGGAATTGGACAGCTAGTTGGGAGCAATGATTCATTAACTGGAAAAATTCAACTTGTTTGAGGTTTCAGGTTAATTTTGACACTTTCAAACCTGAGTGCAAGCTGAGCTTTATGCAGTGCTGATGGCAAATGGGAAATTATTTCTAGTTAGCTAATAAATATAACCATTGACAGTTAAAAAACAGAAAGGAGACCCAACCTTTAAATAAAAGGAAAGCCTGGTGAGTCCTACAGCCTTATTAGAAGCATCCTTCAAGAATTAAAATGTGGGAATTATCTTAATGATGAACAGATTATTGGAAAAAAGCCATGTAAGAGTCATTTAAACAATTAATTTTTCATGTTAGTGCTAATGTATTAATTTAGTAAGAAATTATATTCTTGTGATCCTGATAGCAAAGCTGGCATTAATGTGGCCTTTTGACTTCCATCTGAAGAAAAAGTGGAAGCCTAAGGACCACATGAATTTTCAATGGTAAGTGTCACAGCTCCAATATTTAAATACAATGGCAAATTATGCAGAAAGGGACAGTGGGATTTTGTAAAATATCTTGTTTATGTGAAGGCCAAGGCTGTATCTCCTCTTAACAGCGAGACAGCAGCAGTGTACAGAATAAAATGTTAAAGGTTTATCTTTGGGATCAAAAGAACCCCAGAAATGATGGACCTAAAGGTCTTTCAGTCAGCACATTATTTGTGAGGGGGATGTTCTGGCAGGTACATAAGAATACAGTTAAACAGGGAGCTCAGAACTCACTGTAGGCTGCTGCTGAAGGCACATCCAGCTTCCCTCCGTCCTCTGCCCTTGTTTGCCACACTTTGTGCTCTTGCCATGTAGTCTGCAGCACTTAATGTTTCAGAGGTCTGTATTCTAAATTGTGAATGTTATATTTTTCACCTGGAAATGTTTCTTAGAAGAGGAGGCCCAGGAAAAGATAGGAAGTATCTGAGCCCCCATTAGAGAAGTAGTTAATTAGAGGGGTTTGCTGGCATACCTGACCTTGGTGACAGGAATGTAAAGGGGAGCACAGACTGAAGAACAAGGGAGGATTGGGACAGGACAGGATGGAACCTTCATTTGGGTCAGGGAAGGAAAAGAAGCAGAGAGGGATGGTGGTCCCTGACAGGGAGGTGTTCCAGCTCTGGCTGCATCTGCAGTCCCTGAGCCACAGTCATGAAAAGAGGAGAGGAAATTGCCTGAGTCTCACTCTGCATGATCAGAGTTCTCACACTGGGTCTGTGGGAGGAACCAGCCTCCTGAAAATGCAAAGGAGAAGCTGGAAAGCTGATTCCAGCATGGCCTGGCTATGTGGCTGGAGAAGTGGAGATGACCATGGCATTCTGACTGCTGAGGAGCCACTACCCTGTGAACTTCACCTGGTCCCCCAGACACCAGGGTGGATGTCAGGACAAGCAGGGATTTTGTCCTGAATAAAGGGAAAGGTCCAGAGGGGAGAGGTGGATTTGGAAAGACACGAGAGCGGCTGTAGTACTGAATGTAGGTGGTAGTGAAAGCTGACCTGCATTGTTTATTGTCAGAGGGGTTTGCTGGGGGGGATATAATTACGTTTTTGAATAAGAAGGGACTCACCTATACTTATAATATTAGGGAATATAAAGTATCACCTCAAAAGATAATACTGCTGCAGAATCTAATGTGTGTAAATGCAAGCAGTTGGGAGGGTGTGGATTTTGGGAGTGTTCTAGGGGATATGGCTACACACATGCATGTCTTGTGACTGGGCTTTGGCCTCAGCAGAAGTGCAGGTCTTTACAGGCCTTTCTTCTGCCCCATGTGGTATTTTTATTATTGTAGATGTGTTTTTAGCCAGAAAATGGCACCACTTTTTAATAACTTTGAAGATGAGGGTATCTTGCTGTTCTAAATTATTTAAAGGTATGATTAATGAAACTGTGATTAGCCAAATTCTGGATTAAACAAAAACAGGTAATTACAATTTAAATTTCCTGTTATAAAACCTGGAGAGCTATGTCTGTTGGTATCTCACTGGAAAGATTAAAAGCATTGTTGTATTTACAATAGTTTTTAACTAGCCCTCTGCCTCATGACTGCTGCCAGCTGTCCACAGGTAAGAGGAAAAAAGTTCTTCCATCTTGATGTGAGAAAGGAGATTTTAAGGCAGGGGTGTTTTTGGTGTTCAGAGACTTTTTACTGTGTTACATTAACCATAACTTGAAATGAAATACCGGTTGGTTGTGCCTCTGCCTGCTTTGCTCCTGTGAGCTGTCAGTGGGATGCAGGGAGATAGAATTGCCCCTGTACCCTGACTCTGGGCCTTGCTGCCTTGGGGGGATGTGTATCTCACAGCTCTCCTACAGTATGTTTCATGTATGTATAAGAATCAGACTTTCAAAGGTGGTCTTTGTTATCCAACCTAAAAGGATTAGTTGTGATTCAGTTTTCAGAAAATCCTCCCTGTGAAGTCCAGGACAAGTGGAAAGTCCCTACAGGAATTGCTGCACACACATAACCAGGCCGGGGCTCTTGGTGGAGCTCACTGAGCTCATGCAGAGCTTTGGGCAGGATTTCTGTCCCTTCCAGCCCCACCAGGCCCTTGCAGTCACACTTGCTGTTCCCCCACCAGCAGGATTGGAGAGAGAAATGGACGGGTAAAAGCTGGACAGCTCATGGGTTGAGAGAGGGCCAGTTTAACAGGGAAAGCAAAGCTGCACATACAGGTAAGTGAAACCAAGGAATTAATTCAGCTCTCCCACAGGCAGGCGGGAGTTCCACACCTCCAGGGGAGCAGGGCCCAACACAGGTAACAGTGACTTGGGAAGACAAATGCCATCACTCCAAATGTCCCCCTTTCCTCCCTCTTCCCTCCACTTTATATGCTGTTCATGATGTCATGAGGTCTGGAATATCCCTTGGGTTGGTTTAGGTCACCTGTGTCCCCTCCCTGGCATTGCCATAGGAGGGGCAGGAAAGGCCCTGGCTCTGTGGGAGCTCAGCCAGAGCAGAAAGGTGTCACCATTATCAGCCTGTGTTCAGCACAGACCCCAACACAGCCCCATTCACAGCCCCTGGGAAGGAAATGAACTCTCCCCCAGCTGAAACCAGCATGGCCTCTTGCTCTGTTTTCTGATACCCAGGAAGATTTCAGCTGGCATCACTACCAGTATATTGTCAAAGGCTGGGTGCTGTGAGAGCTTGATGTTCATCTCAAACAAAAAAACATTACAAAAAAACCCATTTTTATCTTTGTTATGTGAGAGAATGATTTGAACTGGATTTAGAGGATGTGAGAAAGGAAATTCAAACACTTTTCAAGGTCACATTGGAGCTCAGAAGCTCTGCAGGCTTTCTCACCATGTCATTGATGCAGACAGCCCTTGGTGAGCCAGGGTCTCTGCAAAGCTCAGGCATCAGCCTTTGTGTTGTGTACAGAGGATATTCTGTATTGCAGTGCACTGACCTTCCACTGGTCAGTGACAGTCCATGGGCAGCACGTGGGCCATAGCTGAGACAGGAGAACTGGAACCTAGGGCATGGACTTGACTGAACATCACCTGCTGGTGCAAGGCAGGGCTGTGAGAGGAAACAAGAAATGAGCTGCTGTGGGTAGTACTGGAGGATTCTTGAGTTTCCAATTGTGCTCGTTGAATTTTCTTGAAGTTTTCTCTCTGTGAATAACTAATTGACATTTTGGATGTTCAGTTCTTTTCTGTGTTTATGCTTTGTATCTAACACTTATCACCAAAAGCTGGTGGACACCTGCATCCAGAGAAAGGGACAATGTCACAGGTTTAGTCTGATGGTGAACTAGAAATAACCTGGCCACAGGGTTTCATGAAGTCTACTGAGGCTGAAAGTAGATACTCAGTTTTTTGTTTACTCAATGTGTTTTCAAATCCATTGCTTCTTATTAGAGATTTCATTCAAAACGTAACAGAAACCTAAATTAAATGATGTTTTCTGTATGTTCCTATAGATGATTTTACAACTAAGTTGGACTTGCTTAAATTAGACATTTAATGATATTTACAAGTGATTTCCCCCTTTAAGACTGAACTGAAGTTTTTTCATACTTCATGAATTGAGTGCACTAAAACAGGAATGTGAGAGTTACATCTCGGTGCTAAATATGTGTCATTGTTTGTTTTTTTCCATTGGTAGTGAGTCTAAGCCCGCACGGGGTTTCCCAGTGCTTCCTTTTGTGGACATAAAGCCTCTGTGTTTATTTGTTAATTTTTTTGGAGTATGTGGTGTGTTCCTGTGAGCCATGGTTATTAATTGACAGATGAGTTACACTATGATGGCACTTAAAATGCACAACGTGTATTTCTGAAAGCAGTCGTTGCTATAGCAACTTTCTAGTAGGTCACTGGCAGTGTTGTGTGAGTGTGTGTGTATGATTTGGCTGTTAATGCAGACTAATACTGGTAGAAAAATGAGAAATGGGAGTCAGAAAGAAGGTAGCCCTTCCCCCCTCCCTGTCCTCTCCCCTCAAAACAGTGTAAGAGAATTCTGTGGAGAAAATGCTTACTTAGGATATCACAGGTATTGGCAAGCAACTGGCTATCATCTGCTATAATTAGATGCTTTCTATTTATGCAAAGATTATTAAAAAGCCTCCAAATGGCCTTAATCTGACTCTGCTTTTTCTTTGACATCTTTAGAGTTTGGTTAGGAAAGGAATCCATACTCATTGATCCAAAAGCAGTGTGTTGTATTTATTGAGCATTAGCACCTATTTTTGAAGTACATTTGTAGTATACACTGGAATTTTGAGAAACTGGGGGGTTTTTCCCTCTTTTTCTAAGATTTTTCAGCAAGCTACAGTACATTTCTGTAGCAGTTTAGGCCAGTGCAGATCTCCTGGTCCTGTTCTCTCCTGGTTGTTCCCATCTCTTCCCTAGCCCTGGTTCTGTGCTTGTGCAAACAAGGGATGAGCAAGTTCAGGGAGCTGATCCGAATACAGACAACTGGAAAACAGTTTTGACAATTGCTAGATGATTTCCTGGATTGTACAAATGGGCAGAAAGCCAAGTGCCAGAACAGCCATAGGAGGGAGGAGCCACGGTGCCTGATGTTCAGGGCAGTGGGTAGTAGTGACTGGCATTCCCAGACATTCATTCAGATGTTGCTTCCTACTGACTCTGCTTTTTGTTTTGCTCTGAAACTTAGAAGTGCTGTACAGAGGACTCTATCCTAAATTCTTTGCATTTGTGTTTTTCTCTGAAATAGTTCTCCAATAGTGTCTCCTGGGTTTTTCTTTACTTCTTTACTTTTAAATTTTTACTGCTCTGTTTAGAGAGCATTCATATATCTCTTTTAGAGTGATCAACCTATAGCTAGGCCATTATTTTGAGTCTTGAATTAACACTACCTTAAGATAATAGAAAATGAATTACTTAGGGGAGCACATTCTGGATGGTGATAAAATAATATAACATGTAGGAAGTGTACTGTGATACTGTAATCTAATAGATTTCTCTCAGGTTATATATAGTGTGGAGTGTTTAATGTGGACTTTATGTGTTGCCTCTTCTGTTCTGCCAAAGCCATGAAGAAGCTGTGCTGCATTTTCAATTGAATCAATATGGTAGAATTGCTGTGCTGCCTGGATGGGAGCAGGAGGACTGGATCTGCTTCCTCCCTTCTCTCCTTTTCCAGTGTCCCCTGTGTCTCCATTCACTGGTTTGCTGGGAGTATCCAAGCTCCTGTAAAAAAAAAAAAAAAAAAGAGTAGGAAAATGTGATCTGGAGCAGGAGGAAAAAGCAGGGACTGCATTTTAAACAACAGCAACCAATCAGAATGGTTCAACCATTGTATGAAACTTCATCCCAAAACCCTGTTGAAAAGGAAAATATCTGTTCATGTTGGTTATGTTGGTTTGGGGTTTTTTTAAGTGATTATTATTCTTTGATATGTAGTCATGTTCTCTGTGTTATGAGAACTTGATTTGTGGGAGTGCTAAGTGTTGGTATAACCCCTGGAAAAAAAACTTCCTTGATACCTTTAAAGTATTCAAATGATTGCTGAATGCTATATTAAATATATTTGTGTATACTGTGGGCTCTGGAAAAGCTTGCTCTACCTTTGCCTCAAGGGTGAAGGCAATGCTTATAGATTAATGTTTGCATTTATTTGAATAATTTGTAGGGAAATGGAGGTAGGACCAGGTACAAGAGAAATGAAAACTTGTGTCTTCCTTGTATTTTCTGTAAGGATTGTTCCTAGAGGAAATGTTCCCTTAGTTAACTCCTGGGGTTATAATTTTTAGCTAGCATTTGCTCTTGAGAATCTCATGGGAATTGAGAATCTGTTTTAGGAAATGCTTCAAAATATTCTCACTCTTGCTCTTACAGCCTGACAGTTTCAAATATCAGTTACTGGATGTATTTTCATTTTATGTGGCTGTGTAAGATACTGACAGTCCTCTGCCTGTTTCTCTGAGGCACAGAAGGAAGTATTTGCAAATTCTTCAACATTTAAAGCTGTGTGGTCTGTTCTCTTCTCTGCAAAAACAAAAGCCAAGGAGTCTTACAAGGGGAAATATCCTCTTGTGTGGATCAGCTGCTGGAGTTTCCCTTCTCACTAGGGAGCATCAGCTTCTCTTTTCCATAGTTTCTGTTAAGTTTCACTCAATCTTACCAGCAGTGCTGAGAGAATTGTGCTTTTTCTATTTCCAGTGTCTTATATTTGATGGTAGAAGACAAATCTCTTCTCTTTTAGGCACGAGGCTCTTTTCTCACCTGTTAATTTTTCTTTTTTTCTTAGTCTGTTGTTCCCAGGGAAGAGATTTGTAAGGCTCTGTGTGTGTAAGCAGGAGGCTGGTGCTGTTGGAGAGCATCACTGTAGCTTAGCAGAGAATTCTGTGAGTAGCAGTTCTTAAATTCCAGATGTTGAAGACTCTGCTCTGAGCACTGACCTAAACTTCACCACTCTATCCTGAATGGAGCTTTGGCCTTACACAGACACAAACCAGGGAGATGCCTCTAAGCCCCCTGCACATTTCTAAACAAGTTTTGGTGGTATCAGGATAGCCTCAGGATCCCACATTTTTGCCATTCTTGGGTTCCTCAGAGATGTTGGTTTGTGGCTCTTGGTTTCATCTGTTAGCCTGCTACCTGTGAGAGGTGGCTCTCTGCAGCTACTCTGCATTTCTTCTGGTGATTAATCCTTGGGTTCTTTCCTCAGTTCACAGTCAAGGTTAGCTGTGAACCTTTATTTTTGGGGAGGAGGTTTGGTACCTTGATTATTTCCTACAGGAAGGTAAGTGGTTTAGGTTGCTGGCAAAGCCCATGTTCCAGTTTTCCAGTACCACAGGGTTTCCTCTCTGTTTGTGTATCTTTAGAAAGATAAAGCACTCTGGCCGTTCATACTGGAGCTGTGGATAATGTCATTACCAACATCATGGAGCAGCCTTCATCTGCTGGCAGCCTTTCCAAGGGAGGCAAGATCTTTCTTGTGTCTCTTTTTAAGTGGTCCATTTTGGCTAAGCTTTAGCTAAGCTGTTTCATTAGGCTGCAAACTGCTGCGTTTGTCCAGTGAATTGTTTTAGTAAATAGTTCCCAGATCAAAAAATTCTTCCTTGTCTAGGGGGAAGGACTGTTGCCAGTGTTACCAGGAGAAAGTGTTTTTTGGGTAGGCTTTTAAGTTGGGAGCACAAAAATGAATGATGTTTGCTCAGACACTGTCACACTAATTCCTGTTTTTGTCATCTGCTTGTCAAATAACTCTTCAGAAATAAAAAGAGGTGTTCCTGTATTTCTGTAATGCAAGATACAGTTGTGAAAGAAATCATCAGTATTTGCAATTTAGAGTATCCAAATACATTAGTGATAGCTTTGAAGTTTGAGTTGTCACCATGCCTTCAAAGTCAAGTATTTGTATTGAGTCAGGAGGGAAAACACTCAAAGGACAATGAGAAAGATGGTGGGAAATGAGCTGTTGTGTGGTCAGTGCAGTGAGCAAAGCCCATTTTGGTGATGCTGCACTGCAGTAAATCCACAGCTCACCTGTGGCCTTGTGCTCTACACCTCCATTTTTAAATGGCAAAGAGCAAGCAGTTCTGCCCCTCCTAGTTAGTCTTCCTAGGGTTTTTGACTAACCAGAATTAATTTCTGAATGATAAAAACTTTCTTTCAGGATGATTCACTGAGCTAAAATAAATATTTTTTCCCCCTCATGTCTCAATCAAGAAAGGCTTGTAGGTACAGGTAATGTGTATTTTTAGGTCAATTGATATTGCTGTGAAAAAGTAGGCAAGCTCCTGGATCACACTGCTTTAGACTGAAATAAAGGCACAATCCTAAAGCTCAGTACAGGGAGAAAGCAATTAATTGCTGTGAGCTCTGCTGAGGTGTGGGGAGGGATTGCCTGTGGGGCAGAGATATCAATTATAGAGATGGAGGAAACTAATGTGGAATAAAATCACTTTCCCTTTTGAGTCAATTATTTAAAATGAATGGGAATCTTTATTTTCCAGCTGTGCACCTCCCTAAGTGTTTCAGATTGGGAGTGAGAACTTAGGAGTGGAATGGTTTTGTTCTGGGAAGTGTTCTTCTGGCAAATCATCATTTCCTTGTTTGCTGCTTGTCCTCTTGCTGTTCACCTGTGTAGTGTTGGGGAAGCTATTGGGCTTTGGGGAATTGTGTTAGCCTCTGGATTTAGATTTGAATTTTGGCTGCAGTATGAGTTCGCCTGGGAAACATGCTTGCAAGGCTTTTTATTTCTAGCTCCAGAATGGTTGTATGTGTCCATTGAAAAAATGTGCTTTTCCTCACAACTTTGTTGTGGTGGTCAGGTTGTTTTAAGATGGATGAGAAGAAACATTTTACAATGTATGCTGTTTCAGTGAAGGATTTGACTGTACTGCTGCTACAGGTCAAAAGCTGTGCCGTGTGGACGTACCATTGGTGAGGTTTTTGTGTGAGGCAGTCTTTGGGAAGGTTCTTAGCTCAGTGCAGTGCTGAGTGCTCCCAGCACACGCCCAGGCTCTTGGGGCACTGCCTCCACTTTATGGCCTGTTTGAGTTTCACTCTGTTGGCTTTGTGACAGGAGGTGTTGGCCTGGTGGACAGGAAACCAGTCCCAGTGTAGGCTTTGGGAACGGGCTGATAGAGGTGCCTGGTGTCCCACATGGGATGGCTTTGAAAGTGTGTGAGTTTTCAGAGGAAAAATATGTCACCTGTGTGTTTCAGATGAGTAGGCTTGCTTGTACCTTTATCATCTTTGTTGAAGAATGAGCCCATGAGGATTTCAGCCTGTTTATGGGTCTCATCCACTGCCTTTAGACTGGGGCAGTGTCAGGCTATGATGGATTTGGGCTATTTAGCAGCATGTGGACTCTGGAGTTATTGTTCTTTTAAGTTCTTAAGGCAAAATGTGGTCAATGGGAAACTGCTGATCTGACTTAGTGAGTTTGTGGTAGCACTGATGGTTTGATGGAGAGATGATTTAAATTGTGTAGTTTATAGATGCAGTGTAGTTTCTCTTGTAACCAGCTCACTGAGTGGTGAAGAGGGGAATATTCTCATGTGTTCTGATGGGGGTTTTTCCCACCTGGTCTCCCTGGATTAACAATCTGCACAGTCCCTTGGTCTTGGGGAACAGATGAGAAAATTCCTGGTAGAGGAGAATACTGTTGATTCATTTACTGGGAGGAGAATTTAGAGCAAATTTTAATGAAGAAGAACCAAGTTAGAGTTGCCTGCTTGTTTTGCTAATGACAAGGTTTGGGGTTACTCACAGCTTTTTCTTTGGTCTTTGGGGCATGATAGGATTTAGGGCTTGGGTGTTTTTTCCCTGAAAGCTGCAAGTTGTGGATTGGTTCAGAGGAGGGATTGTTCTGGTACAAGATATAGGTTGAGGGTGTCTGGTTTGATATCAGGTTGAATTTTGCCAAGAAGTTGTTGGGGTTGGGAAGTAGAGGTTGATTCTGTAACTTTTCTATTTATATATTTAATGATCCTTTTTTAAATAACCTAATCTTTTTTGGTCTACCTCTGCTCCTTTTTTTTGCTCTTGCTCAGTTTTCACAAACTCTTTTTTAGGAGCAGTTTTTTAGGTGTCTATAATTCAGGTTCTCTGGCTAGTGGATATGGGAAGGATATGGAAATTACTCCCTCTCTGTGGTACATCCATATACTCTGTCAATATCCCACAGAATGTCTAGAGTCAAAAAATCTGTGCTACCAGGATCTCTTTTGAGACGTCTCTTTTATGTTAAAGCAAATGGGATTTTTGAAAAAATCATTTACAGAGTTACTTAGGCTAAAAATAATTAGCAATGGAAGAGAAATGGTTTTCTTGTATTTCCTGTTGAAATTTATTCCTGCTTACATCAAAAGTATCAGTGGAACCCCTGCCCACTTAATGCTAGTAAAAATGGTTATTGAAAGCAAGGGTATTTAGACTGCCTCACTGCAGAGATAGCATTATGCTCCTTATAAAATGCTTATTGGATATTTACTAATCCCTTCTTTAAATGCAACATCACTTCTGAACAGCTTGAAGCATGAAGTACTTCATTTTAAAATATCCACATATCCTCATGTTCACAGAAAGATGATATTTGAGAGAATAAGGAGCTGTAGTGGAACAGAGACCAATTAGCTGCATCAGGCTGAGGGTTAAGCTGAGCCTCCAACCTGTTGGTAGGCAGGAGTACAGGAATCCACAGGAATTTGTCATTGGAGCATTGCTGAATTCCCTGGACTCAAGAAAACTGGTGCACCAGGATCTTCCAGTTCCTGAACTGATAGCATTGCAAGACTCTTAGCCTAAAACTTTGTAAGGCTTATCTCTGGAGTAGATGTGAATGCTGAGGAGAGGCTTTCAGTGCCTCAGTCACTCTGAGATCATGCCCAGAAAGCTTTGCTGTTTGAGCTTCTTGGATCAGGACATCTTTGCAAGGCTGTGGATCTTGACAGGTCTGGCAATGAAGGAATTGGTGGAGCTGTTCCTCCAAAGATGAATCTGAGATATTGGCTTCTTCCTGAGGGGTCAGTTTTGAGGTGGGAATGTTTTAACAAAGTCCTCAGCACCACCTCCTTCCTTTGAAGAACCATTATGTGTTTGTGTTCTTTTGAGGAGAGTATTACAGGTGCCTATCAGCAAATTGGTGGAATGTTACATGTTAGAGTGGTCCTACATTTTCTTCTACTTGATATATACAAGTCTCTATATTAACCATTAAATATCCTTTCTCTTAGCAGCTAAGTTAGTACTTTAGTGACCTTATTTTCATCTAGCCTTTGTGCACTTCCCCCATATGTTCAAATGAGTACCAGAATCAGTCATTTGCCAGAGTTTTTAATTTATATGTGAATTCAAAAGGCTTGTTTTCTTTTATAATCTGGGAAAAATGTTCTGCAGTTCCTTTTGGCTTTTCTACTCGGAGTCCCCCATATGAGGAGAAAATAAAAGACAAAGAGAACAAAAACATGAACCATTCTGAGAGTTTTTTCCTTTATTCCAGCATTGTTCATGTCAGGCTTTGCTTCCTTTTTGTGAAAATTGGTTTTATTGTTGGCAATTTTCCAGATGCAATGAATAATAGAACACCAGATGTCCACTGCTGAGAAAAATTACAGATGAGTAAACACTTTTCTGAGGTAGCATAAAAATCTATTAACAGTGCTTCTGGTGTGCCTGCAGACAATGTGAGCTCCTGGCCTGCTGTGCTTTGTGCTGCACAGAGACGAATATCTACAGCCTCTGTGGCCCTCTACATGTGTGACTCTACCAGGGATTCCTGCCTTCCTCTAAATGTGGATTATTTTCTAGCAATGAGCACTCACTGCAGTGCTTGAGTGTGATTTTAATCACTGGATTTAGTTTTAATTATTGTCACACGTGTTTGATTGAAGGTGAAAGTCCCAGAACTATTAGAAGAGGCAGGGGTAAGGAGGGGTGTGGAGATTTGGCCTAGTCCCCAGCCTTTCTGTCCAGCAGGCACAGCTCTGGTTGTGCCATGTCTTCAGACCTAAAGCAGGCTGTGTCCCAAAAGCCATGTCTGGTTTTTCCCAGCTGTTTCAAGCTCCTCAGAATAAGCTTTCACCACAGATCTTGCCTGTTGCACCTGACAAACTTGACCCATACTTGGGAAAAGCAAAAATATTCAGTTGTGGGTAATTCACATTTGATTGAGCGCCGTAGTGGAGAGCTCCACTGGTCCCTGCCTGGTTTGTACATGTCTTACCTGAGTTGTCCTTGCTGCAGCACACACCCATGGCTTGTGTGTTCCCACTCAGAAATACTCTTTACTGTCCCTCTCTGTTGCCTTTGCAGCAGTTTTTACATGTGGGAGAAGAAGTCATCCTCTTTAGTCTGGTCTGTGTCCAGTTGTACCCTCCTGGTGCTTTCCTGTGCACAGGTGTGTTAGAGCCTCCTGGAACATTTGCTTGGCCTTCTAAAATCAACTGTGCCAAACCTCGAGAAGCTTTTGGTCATTTTAGTGAGCTGAGTAAGCATCAGCTGATCAGGGTGCTCCTTTTAGGAGGAAGTGTTTAATTACCTTGATAACTTTATCTCTCTAACTCACACTTATACTGTCCCTTTATACTTTATACTGTCCCTTTCATTATTCAGTCTTTTGCAAGTTTTTATTGTTTATGCTTTTGTTTGGAGGATGACTTGACTCTGCAGTTTCTACAATAAGCAAAATCTCTCTCGACTTAAAACTTGTTCCATGGGATTTTTTTGATTCTCAATGCTCTTGTGTCATCTTAAAAAGATAATTGAGTTTATCTTCTCAAGACTCCTAAGTTTTGGAAATACAAGGACAGAGAAACATAAGGCTTCAGGAGTCCATCTATTCAGTCTCACAGCCTGAGGACAGTAGAAGTAACTTAGTAGAGTCCTTTTTGTTCTGTGTATTTTGTGTCCAGAGCAGGTAGGCATGAGGCTGGTAGGTGTTGATGTTATCCTAATGGACAGATGGGAAAGGAGCAAGTTGTTAATTTAGGCCTTAATCATCCAGATATTGGACTAACATTAGAAGTCAGTGCCTTAACTCTTAGCCTTGTGCAGTCAGCTCATAATTATTTGCCCTATGAGTGGTGGAGTGCCCATAGCCCCCGGTGATCTCAGCAACAGTTATGAATGCTCAGTGCTGCAGAAAATCAGGTCAAGTGTCTCAGAGTATCCACAGAAGAAGGAGCAGTTATGTCTGAAGAGTCTGTAAGAATAACAAAGGGAAGGCAAGCTTGTTTTCATGTGCTCAGTCCATCAAATTTACACTTATTAAAAAAATATAGAATTAAAAATTATAACATTTCTGTTCTTGAGCAAGCCAGATCTACAGCAGCTGTTTTAATGAAGCATTGATTAGTATTTTTAGTATTAGCCATCCTAGGCATTAGAAGAAAGCAGTATAGGAAAATATATTTAAAAGCTATCAGACTAAACACTGGAGATCAAACAATTGTCTGAGTGATGTGTGACATTTGAATTAATTATGCTACTGTAGCCATGGTTAAAAGATTGTATCAGCTTTCCTGTGTGATCTCGGTGTTGGTGCCTTAGCACAGACCTGCACAGTACAGGAATTAGCTGCTACCTTCTGGTAATGGTAGCAGAAGATACAGAAAAACTGATTGGTTTTGGCAGCTCACACATTTTTAGAGACAGAGAACTAAGTATAGAAATGTGGTAGCATGGCTCGGATGTTTTTGTCACGTAAGGATTTTATTCCCAGCTCTGGAAGAGGGGATTTGTGCAGCCTTTCAGTGTGAGGTCTTGCATTTGGAATGTCGAGCAGCACAGAATAATTTCATGTGCTATGATGTGACACTTCAGAGGATTTTTCTGGCTGACTAGGCAGGACCTGTCTAGGCTAAAAGCATTTGGTGAGAGGGAGCAGCAACAGCTGTTTTGCCTGTAGAGTCAGTTCTGCATGTTGGTGCAACTGAGGAGACAACTGCAATTGAAGGCAATTTAAATGGACAGCTAATAGTTGCCACAAGGTAGTTTTTGATCCCACAGGTATGGGTAAAATATCTGGTGATACCTGTAAAGAATGGAAGAAAAGAAACTTAAGTCAATGATAATAAGCATCTGCTAAATACCCCACTTTTGTGGACAGGTCTTCTCTGTGTGGTTCTTGGCTGTACATTTTATTGAACTACACATGATCCCCGTGTGTCCAGTGCTCCAGTCTGCCCAGGTCCCTCTGAATGGCAGCACAAGCATCTGGTGTGTCCAGCAGCTCTCCCAGGGTTTTGGGGTTGACACTGACGTGCCTCTGCAGGCTGGGAGCTGCAGGTTGTTTGGGAATGGCTAACCAGAATAGCAGAGGCACACTGGAGAGGGGTGTGGGGTACTAGTAACAATATATCCGGGATGATTTTGATGGGTGTAGGAAGTGAAGCATGGCCATGCTGTGCTAGCCTAGTTGATGCTGATATTTCCTCCTTCTGTCATGGTTTGACTGGATTAGGAATGCTGCAGACCACATAGAGAGCTTGCTGTGCACCATAAGTAGTGCTCACTAGTGCTCAGTGATCATTTTTCTATCACTTGGGCTTTCAATATTGGTTTAAGTACTTATTAGAATGTGATAGAGTGCAATATATATTGTGCACAGAACTTCAATGAAGTTCTTTTAAAGATGGGCTGAATGAGCATTATGCTTTGTTTGGCCTTAAATGATGCTGTGTGCTTTCAGAATCAGACCTGGGAGTGGTGATGGAATTTGGCTCTAGATCAAGTGGCTGTAGGGTTAACATGAGTTAATATGTTTCAAGTTCCAAACCTTTAGCAGAAATAAAGCTTATGCTTATAGAATATTTAATCCAGAGCAAACAGAAATTCCTGAGTGATGCAGAACACATCACGGCATCTGGTAAATTTGTTACAAGGTTAGTTCCTGATGATTATTTTTCTGTTTCTGCAGGATTTAGAATTCATGTTTCCAATTTCTAGATACTGTTTTCACATTGCAGGTGGGTAGCTGAGCAGGAGGGGTTTCTGTGGTGTGCCCAAGACATTGGATAAAGCAGTGAAGGCTAGAATTGATCTGCCTGCGTCTGATCTTCTCTTGTCTCTCACCTGGTTGCTGGAAGCTCTGCCTGGGTATAGAGTGCAGGATTGTTATTTATGCTGATGCCTTTTCCTAGCAGTCAGATGCAGGTTTTGGGCAAGAATATTGAGGGGACAAGTCTTGTCTCTAAACCAGGAAAAACTAGTGTTTTCCATGTCTTGTTTTCTGCTGCTGTGCAGGAGCTTGACACACCATCATGTACTCCAGAAGGGAGCACCGAGGGAGAGAGCAGGGTCATTGGAAATGGGAAATGGAGGAAGGGGGTAAAGGCATGACCAGTTAATTGTAGAAGACATTGCTTCATTTGTGTGAGCTGTTGTTTGAATGTATTTTGCACTTGGAAAGGATAAGGTGACTTGGTCAACAAGGAAAGGATTTTGTATTAGAAGTCAGCCTAATGCCTGCTATCTTTTGTTTTGAGTGTCTTCTAGGCAATGGAAATAATAATATAGTAACTGCTTGATTAAGTAGTTGATTTTCTTTAAGTTTTGGGATCAACTTTATAAGATGTAGGTACCCAGTCTACAACAGAGTTAACTTGATTTGGTGTTGTTGCTGTCAGAGAGTTGCTTGGAAGGACTCTGTCAGGATGTTGTCAGTTTTTTAATTTGTTTGGTTTTTGGCTAAAATGGGTGGATTACTTCAGCACCGGAGAGGCAAACAACCTAAGGACTGCAAAAAGTGTGGGTAGCTTTGTGTGTTAGTCAAAACCACAGGAAATATTGATGGAATGTGTGTATTGGATTCATTGTTGTGAAATCCTGGAGTCTTTTTAAAATGGAGCTCATTATGAGATTGTTTGGTTTATTATAGTGTTTCTTCAATAACAATCTACTAGAAAATGCATTTTTTATAAAAGGAGTTTTATATAATGGTCGTCGTGTCTGCCCTGATTATTGTGCATGCTTGGAAAACAGGTAAAAAAGGGAAACATTTACTTGTTTCCCATTGTATGTTTGAACTAAATGGTGTCTTCTACTGCCTGCTTTATATTCCTCTATAGGTAATTTTTACTGGACCAGCATAAATTTATGTCATCTTAAAATATAGAGGTGCAGGTTCAAAAAGCTGCAAAGGTACAAAGGTCATTATAATTGGGATTGAATGAAAACATCAGACTTTTATTTCTAAATTAAAATAAGCAGTTAACTGCATGTTAAAGGACTGTATTGTGTTTATTATAGTTTAAATAACTCCAAATGCTGAAATATGAAGTATTCTTCCCCTTGCTCTGTTCTCCAGGACAGATGACAAAATAGTTGTGTCTCAAGCTTTCAGGATGTTTTTTATCAATGACTTTATTCTCAGGTAGAAGGAGAGAAAGAGGGAGAGTTTGATTTTTCTGGTTATGAGAACTTCATCTTTCAGAAACAGGTATTTCTTTTATTAAAACCAGAAAAACACAAAGGTTTGTATTTGTGTAGTCTACAAGGATCAATGAATTTTCCACAGTTGTCAAACAGTTTTTGTATTTTGTCACACAGTGGCTGTATTAGTACAAGAGTGCAGAGGGGTAACTCTGTTGTCTTCTGACGGTCCAGTCTGAACGTTACCACAGAGGGGTGGCTTCTTTCAGCCCTGTTTTGCAGTTTCCTGTTTAGCATAAGGACAAGGAGGAAGCAGCACAGGCCCTTGCAGTTCCCTGGTGTCAGGTTTTCTGCCCTTAGCACTGTGAGTGCATCTGCCTTGGTCCTCTCCTCTGCTTCTGGCTCTTTACACCCTTCACTCCATACTTCTGAGTTAGGACTTTGCTTTTCAAATAAGCTAATTCTGAGCAAGTATCCTTTTCCTTGTGTGTGAGAGCACTTCCCTAGAGCAGCTGAATGCTGCTGATTACATCTGAGCATGCACAGCCAGCAGTTGGAAAGGGTGATTAGGTTGACAAGGAAAATTTAAAAAAGAAATCCCACATAGTAGTTGTGCAGGATGCCTTAAATGTCTGTGGAAGATACCCCACCTGGAGCACACATAAATTTCCTTGAACTTCTTTAGAAAGCTTTTCTGGAAAGTAAGATTGCCATGAATCCTGCTAGAATTAGCTAATCTGAAGGTCTAAGATGGATAGGTTTCCTTTGACATCCAGTAGCATAAGCATTTGTATGAATGCGTGTGAGACTGCTTGTGTGAGTAAATAAAAAAAACAAACTTTTTTCTTCAGTCTTGTTCCAGTTGAAGTGAACTTCTCCATTTCAGAGATCTGAACATTGCCTTTATTTTTACATATAGGAAGTCAACTCAGAACTTAATTTGATCTGATGCTGTATTTTTTTATGATAAATTCTTACCAGTGTCTGAAGTGGTTGCTTTATGTTGTGGACTGGAATGTGATTGCCCTGTTAGGAGCAATCCTATCCTTTAAAACACAGTAATGAGCAGTGTCTTTAATGAAGAAATGCTTATGGAAATAGCACAAGTAGCACATATGACATTTTTGTTCTAGGAGAACTCAGATTAACTTCGGTCTCATAGTAAAACTGGAGAACTTTTACACCAGCCTGGTGTATTGGCCCATTTAAACCATTAATGATGGAGTGGTGGTTTTAGCTCCAAACCAACTTTTTGTTTGTTAACATGTGTTTGGCAACAAAATGGCTCGCTAATTATATGGTATAAAAAAATGTAAATTTCATGATAAGGCACTGTAAGTAAAACTGTTGTAGCACAAAGTAGTAAGTACTGGAAGAACTAGTTGTATGCAACTGTGAGTCTAATTGGAACTGTAACATGAAGAGGCAAAAAAGCCTGTTCATTCTGGACAGTTGGTAAATAAACACTGATGTGTGTGTAGTAGGATGGAAGTTATACTTTATATGCTGTACTGGTTTGTTTGGTGCAGTTTATGTTAGCTCTTCCTGACTGGATTTTCCTCCTGCCTTGTGCAAAGCTGCTAGTGCACAGGGAAAAAGTGCCCATTGAGAGGAAATTAATATTTAAATAAAAGAGTTTGAACATATCCTGTGTTTTAAAAACACACAGTTGAGTCCTTGGTATTCCTTGCCACTGATGAACTGCAGTGCTCCATGCAGCTCTTCATATTAGCCCAGGACCTGTAAAAGGGGAGACTGAAACAAATCTACTTTGTTTCTCCAGAACTTGCTTTTTCTAGAAGACTAGGATGGCAGTTCTGTGTTTTATTGCAGCGAGGATTATTGAATCTGTCACATTGTGCCATTATTTAATGGTAAAGTCACATCTGCTGCCATTAGTCAACTCCTTGGTTAGTCTTTTGGGTAGAGAAATGTTACTAGTGGGTGTAGTGACACCACAGATGCAGTCTACTTTATTATTTAAATTTACAACTTCAGTTTCATCAAGTTAAAGTACCTCCTGCTGCACTTAGACCCTTGCACAGCTTTTATTTTGTAAAATTCAGTCACACAAATGTATTATTATTTTGGAGTCACATCTAAACATTTTTTTCTCTCTCTTACAGACTGGACTTTGACATTCTTTTCATGAAAGAAGTTTCCAAGTAGTTGTCTTATAATAACTTTGAGAAGAAGTTCTATGTAGCTCTTACTTCCAAGAGTGCTGCAAAAATGATTACTTCAGATTTGCCAGTACTACAGTGAGTATACACTTCTCTCTACATTTGAAATCTTGGCTTTTAAAAAGGTTGAAGTAAACAGAGAGGTGATTGTGAGGATAAAACATAAGCTTGGAAGAAGTGCATGTTAGTGTGACTGTTCCAGGCCTCCGGTGTTTTCATGTGCTGAAAAACTGTGTAAAAAAAACTGCAAAACACTTAACCTAAAAAATATTTCTTTCTATGTATGGAGACTTAACTTTGCTGTGCAAAGCAAAACAAGGTCTTTGCTACTTTTATGCTTCTGAATGTTGTGAGATTTCAGCAGCATGGATTGGATTTGGTCATAATGGACCATATTGTATATTCCAGTTGTGTATTTTCTTACAATGAGCTGAATTTATTGTGCAAAAAGCCTTTGCCTGCTGCAGTTGAAGATAGCAAGTGTCATGAACATGTTTTGGTCCTGCTGGGAAATAGGAATGGTTAATGCACATGGGAACATGGCTGTGCTTGGATCAAGTGAGCTACTGGGAAGAACAGAGTGAAAGTCTATAATAGGAGGAGCTGGAGAGGAAATCAGAGTTAAGAAGGAATTTTAGAGACTGGAACCTGCTCCTTTCTTCACAGGGCAGGGAGAGCACACAAAGTGAGGAAGCTCATGGGGTGAGGTAATGACAGGGAAATCAAACCAGACCAAATGGGCTTGGCTTGGAGAAAATTAATTTATTGCTAATTAAAAAGGATTTGGATGATGGTGAGAAACAAAGGCAAAACCTACCAGGTGTTCCTCTGCCCGAGTTCGCCTTCAATCTTTCATCCCACCCCATCCCCTCATGCCCCAGTGGGGGTGCCCAGCCCACTCCAGCTCCCCTCAAGGGACTCCTTCTCCCCGCCATCCCATCCCCTCACAGGGCTGCCCCAGCCATCCCATCCCATCCCCTCACAGGGCTGCCCCAGCCATCCCATCCCATCCCCTCACAGGGCTGCCCCCACCATCCCATCCCATCCCCTCACAGGGCTGCCCCCGCCATCCCATCCCCTCACAGGGCTGCCCCTGCCATCCCATCCCCTCACAGGGCTGCCCCCGCCATCCCATCCCATCCCATCCCATCCCCTCACAGGGCTGCCGCCCCCCATCCCATCCCATCCCCTCACAGGGCTGCCCCCGCCATCCCATCCCATGCCCTCACAGGGCTCTCCCCCTGCCATGCCCTCACAGAGCCGCCCCTCTCCCATGCCCTCACAGGGCCGTCCCCTGTCCCATGCCCTCACAGGGCTGCTGCCCCCTGTCCCATGCCCTCACAGGGCCGTCCCCTGTCCCATGCCCTCACAGGGCTGCTGCCCCCTGTCCCATGCCCTCACAGGGCCGTCCCGTGTCCCATGCCCTCACAGGGCCGTCCCGTGTCCCATGCCCTCACAGGGCCATCCCCTGTCCCATGCCCTCACAGGGCCATCCCCTGTCCCATGCCCTCACAGGGCTGTCCCCCCTCACAGAGCTGCCCCCCACTATTCCCCCCCAGGGCCCCCCACCATTCCCTCACAGAGCTCCATCTGTCACCACCTAGCTCCTAGCTGCCAGTGCCAGGCATCTGCACCAGGTACATTTGGTAACTATCTAAATTTATTTTTCTTGGAATGTGGTTTTTGGTTTTTTTTTTTGGTTTTTTTTTTTTTTTTTTTTTTTTTTTTTTTACCTCAGAGTGTGAAGGAACTTTAGTTTATCAGGGTTGAGTGGCATTCCGGGCTAAGACTTCAAGTCCTGTTATTTAAGAAACTGGATGGTTGGACAATTGAAAAGAAATTTGTCTGACCTTAATAATAGTGTGCTTTGCATTACAGTTTTTGCTTGTATTTTTAAAACTGCTTTAAAAAAAATTAATTGTGGATGAGTACAGGCTAAAGCTGGGGATGACCTTGTTGGGCAGCACTGAGGGGGAGTGTCAGCCTGAGGGGGTTCTTGTTAGCTTAGGGGGATTAGTTGTGGAAGAACATTTTCTTGGTTCATATTTCCTGGATTTGCCACATTCAAGAAGTGAGGGAATGTTTGTGAAATATTCCAAGAACAAAAAGCTAGGAAAATCTGTGGTGGTGGAAATTGCATTCCCACTTAAAGAATCCAGATGGACTTAAAAAGTGAATGGAATATCACAGAGTTTAAGGTTAAAAAGTGTATATTACTGGATTTGGTAACTTGACACACCTGCTGAAAACCTGAGGGATGTTAAATATTCTATAAATATTCTTTAGTCAGAGCCACTGGTTTTAAGCAAATCAAAGAGTGTGCGAAAATATTCATGTTGTTTTTTCTGGTAAAGTTGGGAATAATTTAATGTTACTTTATGAAGTGTTGGTGAAATGTCATCCTCAACAATACATGTAGTTTTAATTGCTTATGAGCAAGATTAGATCTTTCATTTTCAAAGAACTCAGCATGATTTGCACATAGAGGTTTTGGGACTCTCCTGAGGGCTCAGAACATTGGCTAGTGTGGATGAAGTATCAAAGAAAGTGATAAATTCTAATTCAGAAAGTCTTAGTCAGGCTTCCATCAGGAAGAGTGCTGGGTAAGGGTGAGGAAACCTGACACAATTTTTGGGCTAGGGGGTATTAGCTACACACATTTACAGATTTGGGAAGACACAGTCCAGTTCCACACAGAACATCAAGGTTTCCTTTCTAGCTCTTAAATGAATTGTTTGAAGGATTATTATTATCTCCCATTCCTGTGCTTATTTTCTACTTCTTTTTGTAATGTTTTGTAATCTTTTTGGCTACCCTCTTTAAACAAACAGTCCAAAAGCCAATTTGATATGTTAATATATGTTGATAGGACCATATCATATATTCCCTCCCAAATTCTTCTTTGTTGAGGGAACATGAAAGGAGAATCTTTAACCTTTCTAGATTGATAGAAGTGGCTTCAGAACACAGTGAAGACAGGATTTCACTTATTGGTGTTTCAGATGTTCTGAGAAAGCATCTGGTGTATTCGATCTGTGTGATGGACAGGTATGAATCTTCTCTCAGTGGCATGACTCATGTTTGCTCCTTAGATTTTTGAAGATCAGCCATGAGAACTGATTCATGAGCCTGTGCATTTAGCCATTTTTCTTCATGAATGCTTTTTTTCACAAGGCTGAATGTGGTGATAGCAATTACTGGATTTATCTCTGCCAGAATGTTGAGCCCCTCAGCAATAGCTATAAAAGCTTATAGAAGTGTTTTAGTTCCTTTTTTTTACTAAACCTGATACATAAACACAGGTTTTTGCTGTGGTATGCTTTTAAAGGGGCATGGTATATAAATGCTATAGCTAGGACTTTGTGAAATAGTAGAAGAAAGGTAAATTCATTTTAGTTTGTGTTACAGAGATGTGAAATTTGCTGTGTTAATGGAAGCATGTTTCTCAGGAGCATGACATGGTAAAGGGCTGTCCAGTAATCTGGTAATTCTTCATTAACATGGATAGCTTCAAGGGTTAGTAATTATAACTCTGGAATAATATCTGGAGTTTTTAGAAGGGATTCTGGAGTTGCTGCCACTTTTCTAGGATGCTTTAGTTACCACAGAAACCAGAAAGCAAAGCAGAGTATACCTGAGCCCTGAAAAGGGGGTATCACTTGTCTCCTTTGCTCTGCTCTCGTAGGTGCCTCCCACCTCTGTGAAATTCTCTCAGGTCCCTGTCATTTCCAAGGAGTCTTAGGAGAGGAAAGGTTTAGCTTTAGGCACTTCCACCTCTCCTCAGATGAGGCAGGTTTCCTTAGGCCCAGATTATCTTCCCTCACAACAGCTTCAGGAAGGATAAATTATGACTCGGCCCAAGTTTCCCCCTCAGGTGCCACACACACGTGGAATGAGGATAGGATCATTCTGGTCTATTAAGATGTGGATAATTGCCACCAGATAAATTACTTCTTAGCAGTTCTGTGACATGTGTAGGGAATGAGGGAGATGGATGCTGGCCAGCTGCTTCTCTCAGAGTGTTACAAACTGACAGGACTGCAGGCAGTTAGGAGATGCTCTACTGCTGCTCTGAGTGCAGAAAGAAGAGGAGAAGGAGCACGTGTGTGTACCCAGAGCAGCTGCAAGCCTGGGACAGAAGCAAGAGGCACTACCTCCCAAACTGAAAGGGCTCACAGCCACCCTGGAAGGACCTTGGTGTGCAGGAGCTGGATTATTCAAACAGAATTCCTTGCTGCTTGAAATGATGTTTATTTTAATACGAAACCAGCTAAAGACTGGAGGTTGTCCTTGGTCTTGTCTCTCTACTCCAAAGAATGTGAGCATTGAAGGGAACCCAGTTTTTGATGTTTTCCCCTTGTTCCTTACATGCATTCTTGCTGGAAAAGTTTCCTTTCTTCCTGACATGTTGTTAGGGTGAGAATTACTTTGTTTAATTTGAAACATTTATATTTAAGCTGCTTGTCTTGATCAGCTTATCATCAATGGAGAGAAGACAAAATTTATAAGACTTCAACTGTCTGACCAGTTTTGGGCACTGATCCTAGTGTGAGGTATTTTGTACATTAGGGTTTTCTGCATTGCATATGTCTCTAATTTAATTTAGATTACCTGAATCTCACCCTTAGTACTAATTTACTGAGCTTTTCCCAGAAAGGGAAATGGCCAAAGAGACTTCCAGCAAATCAGAGAAGTTTTACCAGAAGAATATTAAGAGAATCAGGTTTGAGGCAACAGTCTATTTAAGGCAAAGATTAGAAGGTGGTTAATAACTTAACTGTTCCTTCCATATGCAGCGTTAGGAAAGATTTGAAATTTCCAGAGCTAAATAGACAGATTTATCTGGAGGTTTTGCTAGGCTGGACTGAGGCTGTAAATCGGCAGAAAGTCGAATTCTCTGTGGAGTAGATGCATGTGAAGTAGTAGTAGAGTTTAATTTATTTATATAGCTCTGGTGTTTCAAGGGAAAGATTTGAGGTGTTTGCCTAGGAGGATTGCTGAATCTGTAGATTTTAGTAGAGAGAAATCTTTATCCTGATGATCCTAGGGGTGCAGGTTTCTAAGTCAGCAAAGCACAGTGTTTCCCCAGGAATGGGGGTATTGTTTAGACAGACACCATGCCTGGAACTTTTCCAATAAGGATCTGAACAAACCAGAGAGAAAAGCTTTGGGTTGGTTTTTTTTGGTTTTGTTTTTTTTTTTTTTCCAGGGAAAGCAATAGAGAACGGTTTTAATTTCTCTGCAGCAACAGAAGGGAGCAAATATTTTTATGGGGTTCTTTACTTCTGTATTCAGATTCTATTAAAATTGCCATTGTGAGCCAGTGTGCATTTTTGTCAAATTGACTTGCAGTGTGCTGAGGTATTTGAGTAAAGGCTGGAGACATCCATCTACATAAGCATGTTTTCAGCTGTATTTACTGCATTGCTTTCCTCTGCTGTGGCCCTATTCTACCAAACAATTTTTAACTCTGTTTGGGGTATCTTTTATTTCATTTTAGGCTGTTTACATTTTGGGGTGTTTTTCTAAATACATAGCTTGATGGTAAGTTTTTCAAGTTTCATATTTTATGAAGTGCAAAAGCTGCTTTTTAATTGTATCACAACAAAGCTGCATTTTAAATATTTTGTAGAGGTACTGCATTACAAGTGTGTAATTTGTGAACTCAAATGCACTTGAATAGTGGTTTTTCATCTAGGGTGCCTGATTTTCTGGGGTATATGGAGTATTTAGAGATAATCCACTGAAATTAATTTCAGTAAAACATTTGTAGATGTTCTTCTGCATTCTGGCTTTTGTAAAAGATTCTGTGGACCCCTTGGTGGTTTTGTGCTTGCAAATAGGAAAAGGTTGGAAAACAATGTCTTAATATTAGAAATTCATCACAGTTCTCCAGAATTATTTGAGTGAGAGCAGATCTAGACAATACAGTAATTTCAGTAAAGAGGAGTATGAGAACATTCCCAGTTAGGATACAATAATATCTTTCTGCATTATTAAATAGCTTTCTTGGTGATACAACAAATCTGTAAAGTATTCCTGGTCTATAAAGCAAAATACAGAATAGGCCTCAGACAGGGTGGAAGATCTGAGTAGATCTTTGCTTGCTGGAGCTTCTCAGTTTCTCTAGAGCAGATCACTTCTGCTGCTGTTGATGTGTGAGGCTCTATAAAATATGGAATAGGTCTGGTTTTCACCTTTCCTTTGCACAAGTAACACAGCAACTGAACTCCTTTCACTTCAAGGAAAAGATTTTGGATTTAAAGAAGTCTATGATTATAACTACACTTGACCCATCCTTGAGTAATCTAGGACATTTTTATTTGCAAATGAAAATTTATAGAGATCTGGTGCACTGGTGGTCTTGCACAGTAGAAATAAAGCCCAGGTATGGTTTTGCATGTGAGCTGCTCTTGGGCAAGGTCTAATGCCCCAAAAGATCAATTACAATCTGAGTTTCTTCAAGCAGCTATGTGTGTTTAGAAGGCAGAGAAGTACCTGTGCCTCTGGCTGGGAGGGGTGGTGAAAATTAGGGGAAATTTTTTTCTTATCATGGTCTTAAATCTGAAATGGCAACAAATGACAAATTATTGTTTGGGCTTCTCTGCTAACAGGAGCTGAGCAATGTCAAAGCTTTTCCATTGTACAAGTGAAAATATTTTTCTAATTGCAAAAATTATCAAGGTCTTCAGATGAAAGGGAGTTTTTGGGCTTGGGCCTCACAGTCAGCATGAATCCTCTTTATCAATAGCTGCCCAAGCCCCTTGTCTTGGGGTGTGACTGAGAGCTGTGTGGAGCCTTGTGACTGTTCTAATGATGACACAGCTGGGTTGGACTCCACACTGCTCTTGGGGCCTTGAGAACAGCTCAGAAGCACCTACAAAGAGTAAAAGGAGGTTCTTGGTAGTGAATACATTGTGGGATTGATGAACTGAGCATGTGCTGGTTAATATAGCCAGTTTCGAAGTGTAAAGTGTTTTCAAATAAAATTAATTTCAAGATTCCAGTCAATAAAGTGACGTTGGAGCTGAGGAAAAGGGAAAGCCTTTTGCCAGGATGAGCAATGCTCGTTTCCTTGGTTTGCACAGTAAATGGGGAAAGCCTTTTATGCTGACTTTTTTTGTTGTTCATTTGTTTCCTGGCTCAGGACTAAGTATTTAATTGGTCATTTACAGACTACTAGTTGATTTCAGATCATTTGAATTTATGTAATGTTTCCCTCCCCTAGGGATTCTACAAATGAAACTACTGCACATTCAGATGCTGGCAGTGAGCTTGAAGAAGCAGAAGTCAAAGGAAAAAGGAAAAGGGGCCGTCCCGGCAGGCCGCCAGTATGTATAATTTATTTTGGTTTTGTTATGCATCTATTTAATTTATTTTTGTTTAGTTATGCATCTATTTATAATTGACTGTAGACTCTTTTTCATCTGATCAGCTTGTGGTCACATAAATAGGCTTTTAATGAGTCCTATGTCAGACTTTATGAAGACTTGTAGTATGAAATATTTATCAAATTGATGTGCAAACAATGTTTGAAATTTATGTCCTTTAAACAAGGACATAAAAATTTTGTCATAATAGCTATTAATTTTTCTTTTGCTAGCTGCTTTCATGAACAATACAGTTTTGTTATTATTGTCATTACAACATTCTTCCAGATATGAGAATATCCTCAGTAAGTACAACACTGTCTTCTTGAAAGTTGTAATGGACTTTAAGTGATAAATGGCATTCTAGCCATCCTTTTATTACTGTTAATCCCTTAATGTGAGTGGAAGAATTACAGCATGATATTTACTAGATTACTGAGAAAATCTATTAACCCCTTTAAAAGTCATGTGACTGACATGGACTGCCTTCTATTTGTAGACTGGAAGCTTCAAGGTGTCCCCTGGCATAGTGCAGCAGGTGATATGGTTGTTTTGTCTCTGCTGGCCTATCAGTAGGACCATTCAGAAACAGTTCTCTATTACATGGGTATTAGGGAGGCTTTCTCTTTTATTTTCATCTATTTTATAAAATAGACAATTTATTGGAAAATAAAGGGCAAGTTCTGGGTGTCATGTTGTCCTTCATGTTGGTTCTTGAAGATGATCAGTGTAGTTCCCTTGGCTGTATCACTTGAAGTACCCATGTGGAGTAAGACTTGGTGGGAACTCATGTGTTTGTTGTTGATGAGTTTGATTCACCTCTTAGCATTGCTCTGTGAATAAACTCACACTGTCAATGTGCCATATATCTGTATAGCACTAGGAGATGGGGATGATTTTTTTTAGCCCTGAGGGCTTTGATCCTAAGGCTTATCTCAAACCATGGGCTTGGTGAGAATGTAAGAATGGACAGATCCATGTGTTACTTTCAGGCATGCTGGCCAAGCTGGAGCAAATTCCTCTTTCCTGTTGGTTTTCAATTTGCATCACAGTCTCTGGACTCAAGGAAGGTGCCAACATTTTAAATCCTGGTGTTTTCTGGGCACGTTATCTTCCTTTTTGAAAGCTTTCAAACACTTTCCCATGATGCATATGTTCTTCATCAGGTAAATGGATTTGCTCATGAACATGAAGCCTCTTCAGAGCATGCCTTAAAGAAGTGCTTAAAGAGAACAGCTTATCTGTTTACATAGTTTGTAAGCAAAGGATAAAATGAATATTTAATTAGCAAATCTATGGGGTTTTGTAACTCTAATTAAAAAAAGGCTGGTCTAACCTGATTGCTAACCCAGAATGTTGTCACAATATACAACCTCAAGTTATAGCAACACCAGGGGTATTTTGTACCCACTGGAAGGGAAAGGTGAATGTTACAAAAAGCATTTCTCATTCCTCTGCTACACTTTATTAGTAGCTCCTATGGGAACATTTGCTGAAGCACTCTGCTGGTCCTGCTGTCAGGTTTCTAGGGGAGGAATTGCTCATTTTGCTTAGGACAACCCCAGGCTCATTAGGTGTGATTGTCAAGTGATGAGCATGCAGAGGGAGCAGCCATTGCTTCAGTCACAAAGTGATGGGCTGTGAGCTGACTGCTGCTGATAAGGAACAAGACCTCAGGGTTATCAGGGGGAATTCTGAAGCTTTATCTTAATGCTTAAGAGGAGTCAAACACCTCCAAATCCAGTCTTGCAACTTAGAGGAAGAAAATAGAGAATGAAACAAATACAGCGTCCTTTATAAAACTGTAGTTCGTCAAAATTTGGAAGAATTTGCTCAGTTCTACTTTCCCTTTTGACCTCCATCCCAAAATCTCAGGAAAGTGTATATTAGGACTGGAAGAGTTTCAGAGAGGAAAAGCAATATGGTTGTTCATGGACTGGGACTCAGCAGATCTCATTGCAGCCTCCTAGTCAGAGTGGGGTCAGCTTTGGGATCAGACCACGCTGCTCATGGCTTTTCCAGTTTGATTTTGAAAACTGCCAAGGCTGGAGACTGCACAGCCTCTCTTAGGTGCCTATTCCATTCTACTTCATGATAAATTTCTCCCTTTGTTCTTCTAAAAAAAAGAAAAAAACCCCAAAAGCAAAAAGCCACTCTAATGACTAGAAGAGAGATGCAAAACCTTTGGAAAGGCTAATCTAGGCAATTGAATTTACAGCATTATTTGATGTTAAAAGCCAGGGACTTGATAATTGTATTGCTTTATTAAACCATGTTGCCAGCCCAGCCACTTCTCTCAGGTAAAATGCCTGGTTCTTACAGGAGGTGCAGCTCTGACATTTTCCCTCCCAGCTCTTCACTACCATGGTTTTTGTTTCCTTCACAGGTACCACCTACCTGTACTTTCAGATGTGCAACAGATTAAAAGGTTTAGTTAAGTTCAGAAATGTTTTTCTTAACTTAGATTAGATTTAGCTTAGATGATTTTAATTTCTGTTGTAGATCTGAAGAATGGTAGCCCAAAGGCTTTTCTGATTTCTGTGGCTGGGATTTTTTTATAACTTAGATATTATGTTCTAATAAGATTTAATCTCTTCCAGCAAATGCTGATTTACTTATGTCTTTAGGCCATCACAGCTACAGTGGCACATCTGCCATAAACATACTGACCTCTTGGAAAGGGACTTTACTTTGTGCTGCATGATCCTATTACAGAGCTGCATAGAATATATTCCACTAAATATATGTATGTATTTTAAACAGGTTTCTGCTGAGTGTCACAGAATGGACTTGACCTTTTATCAGAAAGATACGTTACTACAAGAGGGTTTTCCAAAGAAAGACAATCTCTGCAGATTTGAGACCTTTGTAAGAAGATGGTGCTCATTTGAAAAACTGCCTTTTGTAGCAAATACCTCTTCAGTTCACAGAGAACTGTAATGCTTTGGGGGTACCTTCACTTTCTAAACCACTTGGAACTAGTTGATCTTTAAGATTTCCTTTCAATCCAAGTCACTCCATTCTAAAACACTGCATTTCAAGTAGCCCCTTCACTTCTGTCCACTGTTCTAATGAGTACTTGACTGAGCAGACTAGACAGTCAATTTGCCAATAGATGAAGTGCATTGGTGTTGCAGAATAGCTCTCAGAATCTAAGCTGACTGTCCTGAGCTCCCTGGCCCTTGCTGTGAGTTGAGCAGGGGCTGCACCATGTCCTGCTCCAGTGGCTGGGGCTGCCTATTGGCCACGTGCCCTTCTAAGCCCTGAGTCTCATAGAGATGCCCATGGAGGGCCTGGCCAAGAGCTGAGCCTGTCCAGCTAGTGGCATATTGTGGTGCACATGTTTGTGATGCTCTGTGTGAGGATACAGCATTACAACTGTCTGGGTATGTATTTAATCAATTCTGGGAATAGAATGTAACAAATTCTGTTTAAGGAGTGACTTCTAACAGTCCTCTCCTTGAAGTTCCTGAGTGATATTGGCCAAAGTGCCCTCTCTGTCTGCTGCATTATTGAAATACATGGGTATGGATGTGCTCCCCTGCTCTGCACAGGGGATTTGAAAGCCCAAGGGCTTATGATGCAGTGTAGCATTCACATCAGTGAGCTCAGATCAGTTATTGACCCATCCTTTTTTGTCTCCTCTTTTGGATCAACACTCTGTTCAGCACTGTTGGCATGCTTTATTTTAAACTACCTGGCCTCACTTTCCCAGGAGCTCAGAATAGCTTGGTTTAAACCTCAGCTGCTGGAGGTTGAGGCAGTGAGAGATCCCTGGCTGTGTTTCAGATTCGAAGGTGGAGTAGACGGATTTAATCTCTAATTCAGAGGACAGGAGAAACATCAGTTTGTCTGTTCCAGAGGTGGCAATTTGGGAATCTCTGCTGGTTTCTCTCTCATCCCACACTCAGAGCCACAGTGTATCTTTCTCCACTTAAAGCAAGATGAAACAAGGCACTTCTGATGCTTTTGTGCCAAGCAAAGCCTGTACAATTTTGCTTTCAGGTCCTTTTGTAGTTTTTGGTATGGAGGAGACAGACCACAATGCCTTATCTTTGCATTCATATGGGGAATTTTAACATTGCAGCAGATTCCTGGCCTTATTTAATCTTGCAGTATAGATGTTAGATACAGCAGGGGATTGAATTTTGCTTCTAGTTCCAAGTCATACGTGTCCTGATTAATAACAGGGAGGAATCCTCTTAGAAGAATTTCTTTTCATACAGTGGAGGTTTGTGGTTGGTGTGATTTACATCAGTGTCCTGTTTCAGCTTGCCTGCCTGATGATTTAGGTCTGTCCCTTACAACTGAAGGGAGTCTGCAGTTCAGTAGAAATGCAGTGCATCTATAGCAGCTTTGTGAAGACTTTTCTATCCTGTTACCTGTAACATTAGATGTTTTCCTTTTAAGCTTTTGATTGGATGGTTCTTGTATTTTTGGCAATCTAATATATTCTTCATTTTTCTGTGGAAATAGTCTTTTTTTGGTAGTAAATGTCTCAGCTAGAAGAATTGAAATTATTCAAGCATTTACAGCATACTCTCTTGACTCTTTAAGATGACTTTGAGAGTTCTTGATAGATTTTTAAATAAGGGTGAAAAATAGCACCACCGCTCCCAACACTGCCTCTGGTTTTTTTGTCCTAAACTTCAAGTGCTGCAGCTGAAGCAGCTCTGGGTGCCCTGGGTGTTAGGGGACCTGCACCTCTCTTTATTTGCAGGATGAGACTTTTCACAGGGAGCTCCTTGTTTGTTTCTATGACCAAAACAATCCACAGGACTGTGGGAATCCAAGAACCTTCTCCCTAGATTTCCATGAAGATGGTATGAAATGTGTCATAGTGGTTTTTTAATCCGGATTAACTCATGAAGACCTCAGGCATTACCATTCTTCCACTTAACAAAAGCTTATAACACAGAGCTTCTTGAGGGGCTGGTGCCTTGGAGAGGCAAGTTCTTCAGTTTACTCAAGTGGAGGTTAAAAAGTTTCTCCCACCTTCCCAGGGAAGTGGGGTATTCATTCCTCTAGATGACTCATGGTGGGAATGCACATACAGGTGATTGTTTTCAGGTGGTGTGTTAGGAGGAGTTACTGACTCTAGGACTCTCACTGCCTTCATTTCTTCATGAAGTGCATCACATCAGCTTGGGGAAAGTTAATGGAAAATGTCAAGCCACTTTTACTTTTTTTTGATAGTGTGTGAATCAATTTTCACTGTATTACTTGATTTTACAAATGTGGGTCACTATTTTCTTCACAGTAATTTTAAAGACATGAAAGGAAAAGTATTGTGTAGCTAATTTGTTGCAAAATCCTGAACTGCCACCATTTTAGTTTAATTGCAGTCAAGGTGAGTATTTTGTTTCCTGTTTGCATTCATTTAAGTCTTAAAGCAACAGGTGAGGTATGTGACAGTCAATATGGCCATTTTTGATTGTCACTTCTGTAGTGTATTCTGGAGCTTCTGAATTTCCTAATGCTGGTGTATATAAACCCTTAGCTTTTGTTGTCACAAATTTGAAAAGTCATCAGTAGTTTCTGTTTTCATTTGGCACCTCAGTCCATTTTGACAGCACACCAGCCCAGCTGTCCTGGTGTTTTGGAGTGAAATCACAAATGCAACTGCTGCAGCCTCTCAGCTCCAGGCAGCACTTTTCGTGGTGTATGATTAAAAAGCCTCAAGCATTCTTACTGTCTCATGCTGCTTTATCCCTCCCTTTGGCAGTCCTACCCACTTCAGGGGGGGACTTTCTGGTTCAAAGCTGTAAAATGGTGTGCAGTAATCACAATTTTTGCTCTTGTTAGGACTCAACGGTTCTGTTTTTCCTGTGTCTTGATGAGCATTGGATCCATGGGAGCAGCCCTGCTGCAAATTCACTCTGATCTTAGGAAACATCTCATTTTACAGCTGTCAGTGATAGTCTGGCAGGTTTACTGGGGCCACACTCCTTCTTGAGCAGGGCTGTTTCTGTGTGGAAGCTCTTCATGGTGTTGGAGAAAAGGTTTCTTTGTTTTTTTCAGAAGGATCACCCTTGCCTGTGAGTGCTTGTGTCTCTTTTCTGGGATGCACAGTTACCTGTGCCTGGCATCCTCAAAGCCAAACATAGTTTTTAGATTTGTAGCTTTTGCAACTCCACTTCCAAGAGCAAGTGCCTTTGGAGATATGCCACAGATGCTCTGTATCATGAGTGAGTCTTCTCTGTGTTTCTGCAGATGTACCAGTCCTGTCTTTTCCTTCACTTGCTTTGGTGGTGGTGGAGGATGTCTCCATCCTGGGATAGAATCATAGAATACCAGGTTGGAAGGGACCTCACAGATCATTTGGTTCAATCTTGTCTGGCAAAAACACAGGCTAGACAAGATGCCCTAGCAGCCTGTCCAGCTGAATCTGAATTGTACAATGTTGAGGAACCCCCAGATTCCCTGGGGAGATTGTTCCAGTGGCTCCTTGGTCTCTTTGAAGTAGAATTTCCTACTGGACTTTGTGCTCAGAGACAGGAACCTGTAGGAAGCTCAAGCCTGTCAACATGGCCTGCAAAGTTTCTTGCTGTAAATTCAGAGACATTATGTGCAAATAATGTTTGACAACTGCATTGTAATATTGTGTGTTAATGACTAAGGGACTGCCATGTGCTTTGTGCTTGCAAAACTTCAGAGCACAAGGCAGTTGCTGGAGGACTTATATATGATTTGTTTTATCTTCAGACTCTGGAGTGAGATTGAGCTTGGGCTTCCTGCCAGATGCCTGCTGGGTGGAAGTGCTGAGGGGTGGATGCCCTTTCACTAGTGCCTTTCCACCTGAAGACAGTGTTAATCCTTGCCTATCTCAAAGTTCACTTTTGGGGTTTTCTTCAGTCTTGAGTGGAGCATCCTGTCTACTGGTTTTGTCTCTAGAGGCAGGATTCAATACAGCTCCTGCATCTGGGTTTTGCTACCACAGCTTGGATACACAATGGCTTTTGTTAGATGCAAGATTTTTCTCTGCTCTGAGAGATGTTCTCATTGTCAAAAGAAAGTCTACACCAAAGAAAAATTTTATTCAGATAGACTCAGTAATATATCTGGTGCTAATTCAGGGCCAGGATATTGAGGTATTTACTTGGATCTGAAGAACCTGGCTTTACCCAGTACTTGGTCAGAAGTACATGTGTCAGTAATTTCTGTACCTCCTCTGAGGGCTCAGTGGTGATCTCACTCTCCCATTTCAGACTGGGAGCCTTGGTCAAATCACCTCCTTTTCCCAGGATACCTGACAAAGGGAATTTAAACTGGGCATTGACATGCCTGGTGATTCCACATTTGGAGCCTGTGTTTGTAGTACTCATGCTCAGGTACTAAAACAGGTGGCTTTTCTCATTGCTTTCACTACCAAGGTAGCTCTGGATATGTGCATTTCATATCCATCTCTTAACGTGTTTTCCTTTCATTCTTGCAACATTTAATGCCTCTCTTTCAATTACATGTGGAAAAAAACTGTCTAAGGGGGCTTGCATTAGTTTCTGTGGAGGGCATCAGTTTGCATTCAAGCTTTCATTTAGCAGTCCTTGTAGCTAGATGAAGTACTTACTGTCTCCCAGACAGAATAAGTGTATGGATTATATCTCTCCAAAGAGTCAATTTACTTCTAATTCTTTCCCATTTTAATAAATAGTGATCACATGTTTCTTTCAAGCTCAGTAGAACTTAAACATTTCATATGTTGATAATATACTTACTGTTACAAGCAGCTTTGCACATATTTAAAAATTCATTGAGGGAGATACTCTTGATCCTAAGTGCAAATGTTATCCAAAAAACTTCACAGAGATTGTACCATTATTTTAAGCTTTCCAGCTTGTACTTCTATGCAAGTCCTTAATTGAATATTTGCAAGAGGCAGTTGCACTCTACCTTGCCCTTTGCTTCAGCCCTCTGGCCCCACCCCTTTTAAAGCAGTGATCCCTTTTAAAGCATGGGGAAAGCTGGACTTGCAGGGCCCTCTTCTACCAGCTCTGCCAGAAATTAGTTCCCTTTCCTCTGCAGGAAGATTCTCAATGTGTCTGTGCTGTAATATGCAACTGAAAATGTTGACTTTTTGTTCTTTACTAAAAGCATTAATAGAAACTCAGCTGACAATATACTTGAGTAAACGGTGCCGTGAGCATATTGTCCAAAATTTAGTCTTTGAGTTGCTTGTGTGTTGTTTTCTTTAACATAATTCCTCACAATAGCTTCATTGTTCTGTGGAAAACAGCAGATTTTGCTTTTGTTTGCCTCACAGTAGGGAGAAAGAATAGAATATGGAAGTAAGAAATCTAATGTTATTTTCCCCAGATTTTTTTTTCTGTCTGTTTCACGAGTGACTTAAATTCAGAGCAAAGTGTTCAGTAGGTGAGTGTTGACAGGTGGTGTCTATACCACCTGATTAAAACCTTGAAGAACAGAGAGAAAATTTACATTAAGTAATTTAGACTCAAATGGAAAATGTTTTAACTCATAAAATT
The DNA here is from genome assembly GCF_037042795.1 of Molothrus aeneus. Lineage (NCBI taxonomy): Eukaryota > Metazoa > Chordata > Aves > Passeriformes > Icteridae > Molothrus > Molothrus aeneus. The sequence goes on along the minus strand of NC_089655.1, from coordinate 6,448,310 downwards.
TTGAAGCAAGAGGCTGTTATGGTGATCTACTAAATCTGGCTGTACAAATTTGGTGATTTGAGTTGAAGAGCTGACTATGTACACAGTTTCTTATAAAAGTTGTATGAAAATACAGAAAATGAATGTTAATGTGGCAAATGTATTTTTAATAACTTAGTGTCTTAGATCATTAGTTAAGATCACCAGTTATTCTCAATGTCTATGTGAGACTCATACAGGGACTGACATCAACAAGTACTCCAGCACTGGGACTTGACCACTGTCTTGGGGTGACCGCTACTTACCTTGGCATGGCAGTGGCTTTTAAATAGTCCCTCAACAACTACTGAAAAATAAAATTATATGTACCTGACTGGATCAAGTCCTGGTTTATTTTCCTAGCCGACCGTGCTTTGAGCAGGAGGTCAGACTGGAGACGCCTTCCAGCCTGGCTCATCCATGATCTTTGTGTGTATCAATGTGTGTGAGGGTGTAACCACGAAATGCTTATGGATTATGAAGATAAGCTGGGTGTATAAAGAAACCCTGGGTGATTTCAGATGCAGCTAGAATAAACTTTCCCTCTGCTGGTTTTCTTTGCCCAGTCTGCCACGAAGAAACCCCGCAAGTCCCCAGCGGACAAGGGGCGTTCCGACGCTGGAGCCCGAGGGGCGAGTCGTGGGAGAGCCAACGGCCACCCGCAGCAGAATGGAGAAGGGGACCCTGTCACCCTGTTCGAGGTGGTTAAGCTGGGAAAGAGTGCTATGCAGGTAAAATGTCCCCTTGTGTTCCTCCTCACAGTTCAGTGTATCCTGACTGGAGTCCAGTCTCAGCTATGCTTTTGGGAACTGTAGTATTTTCTCGTGACTGCATTGGTCCAAGAGACTGGGTATGGTGAAGTACAGGACTGAGTGGGTTCTGATTTAGGGCTGTCATGTATCCTGCTGAAAAACAAGAGACCTGGCAGGGTCATCATATGTTTCAAATTCTCCATTATTTTGTTCATTACTCCTAAGTTAAAAATATATATTGATATTAAGCAGTTCATTAAAGTATAACCTGTAGCAAGCTTTATATGGGCAAAAAGTATATGAAAATAATGACAAATCCAAGCTTTTTTTTGTTCACTCTTTTTGTCAAGAATACCTGCTCACATAAGCAGGTTTGGAGTGCTTTGCACTGGAACTTGCATTCCTGCTATCCCCATCAGGACAGCAGGTGAAGGATAAGCTATTTGCCTAGACTTCCACTGAGTCTGAGGGAAAGCATTGATACATCCTGAAGGCAAATTTTTATTTATTGTAAAATAAATTAGATTGTCCTAGTTGCCTCTAGAAATGTTTATAACCCTCTTATGTTTTGATCAGTTCAGAGGCCTTTACAGGATGTGTGGGGCCAGGTGAGTTGCCCCTCAAGACTCTGCACAGAGGATTGGTTTTGAGAGTGTCCGTGTGGTGTTTGTAAGCTGCGGTGCTGCTTGGTTTTGAAATGCAAAGGAGAAACAATGGGTCCAAAACTCCTCAGCCCATGCAGTCCAAAGCCAACAGTCACTCCTGCTCTGATGGATTATTTAAGCAAACCTCCTTTACTTTGCATTTCAACAACGCAGGACTTAGGCAGTATCAGTTAGTTTGTTTTGATGCTGATTAACAAGAGAAAAGTACAAATTAGGAAAATTAGGTCCTAAGTCCCATTCTCAATATTACTTTCAGTGTAGCTAAAACCTAAGCTTCTTTTAAGTCTCACAGAAATCAAATATTGCAAATGAGTGAAAGTTGTTGAAAATTTTCTGCCTCAAACCCGTGGAAAATATGAGATTTAGTTTTAAAGAAGTAATGCACAGGAAGGAAATGAGAATTTTTGTTTGTAGCAGTTTCTGTGTTTACACTTATTCAGGATTGACCCTTCTTATCTAGTAGGTGAAGACAGAACAAATTTACTTGTAACAAAGCTATGGATTCCTTATGCCTTTTTTTCCTACAACAGAGCTTCAAACTTTGTTTGGTTTTCAGCACTTTTTCAAATTTTGTTTTTGGCAGGAATTGAGGAAACATCTGGAGTCTATTTTCTGGTTTTACTGTGGTACAGAACATACAATATACTTGATGTAGTATAGTTGACTTAGAGTTATTGATATTTGCAGAAGCCAAATAGAAAGGAATGAGCAACTGCTTTGATATTTGATGACTCTGGGTGTATGTGGAATTGACTTTGATACATTTTATCTATTTCAAAAGAGATGCTGACACAGATCTCTTGCAGATTAAATGCAAAAAAAAAATAAAATTGCATGTTTGTATTAAGAAACCTTTTGGAATTTTGATACAAAGAAATTGTGTTGAGAAGTGGAGAATTTGTACCTGCATGTGGATATTGCATGAATTGCATGTATATGCATTTGTATATGTAGGTGCATAGACACACACATGCCCAGCCTGAGAAAAGGTACACAGCACCATCCATGCAGGGGAGAGATTATATGCAAATAGTAAAGGAATAGGCAAGAGTGTTTGAAGGCCTCAGGTGCAAACAGGCAGAAACAACTTGAGCCCTAATTTCAGGAGAATGCATCGCTTGGGCACTTTTGAAAAATTTACTGTTGGTAAAAATATCCTAAAAAATTAAAGAAACCCTATAGTAGGAAAGAGAATGCAGTTAAAATGTGATTTAATATTTTTTAACTTGCACTTCTGGACAATCAGCTCATGTGAAACCAAGGTTCTGTAAACCAAACTTATAAGTGTCTTTATACTTACATTTTTCTGTAATAGCTTAGAGGTTTTGATGTAACAATTAGGAATGCTTGGCATTTTTGTTTTTCATAGTTTTGATGCAGATATTTTTGTTCACTTATAGCAATTTTGTCAATTTTGCAGTTTTCAAACAAGCACCATATATTTGTATTTGGCCAAACATATGACTTGCAATATTTAGTTCTTTCCCTGTAATATGAACATACTTTTTTTTTAGTGCTCCTAAGTTTGTTTCTAGCAATGAAAACCCAGAAAAATGTAATTAATATATCTTGAGATTACATGGGAATCATGTGCTTTTGTTTCTGATCTATCTGCTCCTGCTGTTTGCTTTTAGAATTTTTTTTAGTTGTTAGATTTTTCTGGCTTTGTGATGCCAATTCATAAAAGTCTGTTGCTGAATTCAATTTTCACTTCTAAGCGTCTCTATTTTGGTTCTCACAGCAGGATTCATTTATTACTTCTCTTCAGGCTTATTGCTGGTTGCTTCTTCCAGGGAAATAAAATCAGTTTAATTTTTTCTATTTCAAGTGTACATAACTCCAGCACTGCTCTTTGCATAAAATCTTGGCCTCTGTCACAGAGTGCAGCTTGTGTCTTGCTTGAACTCTGTAAATCTATTTGATGCCCACATTAAGTTGGTATCAGGCAGTTGTCAGTGCTTTTCATTTGCTCTGTAACCTTTTGTACAGTTAGTGCTTCAGCAATTGTTCTGTCAGCAGCTCTCTGTGTATGAAGTGTGACATGACCTTCTGCTCATGCTTTCTGCAGGTTTACTTTCAAGTGTTACTCCATTAGGACTGTTCATAGAACTTCTTCAGTGGTTCTTGTTTTCATAGTTAAACATGTTACTCTTCTGCTTTTTGTCATTTATCTCTTCCATAGATTCATTTTTTTAGTTATATCATTTTATGGTGACAGCTCTATCCTCTCCATTTCCCTACTCTGCACTTCCATAGGCAGAAGGGTCTCTATCAGCATTTCTCATGTGCTCAGCTGCCACTGGTGGGAATGAGGGCTTGGCTGAGCCTCTGCTCTTCCAGCTGAGCTGCCCAGGCAGAGACTGACCAGTAGCTGAAATCTTCAGACATCTCTGCATTGATCTTTATTGCCCTGTCCTCTTAATGGCAGGGTCACAGAACTTGTGATGAGATCAGATTTTGTTTAGGACTCAGACTGCCAATTTCTCATGAGTTATGAGCAGTTATCTGTAATGAAGTTTGTACTACTGGTGGTCAAACCAAGCATAGAAGTGTTCTGCTTTCTCATCTGCAAAGGAGCTTTGTTCCCCTAAAACATCAGAGAGAACTGATCATCAGTAATTGTAGGAAGAGTTCAGAACCAAAACATGAACAGATCTGTGCCTTGATTCTGGAATATCCCATGCATTATCAGTCACCCTTTATTGTTGTTAGCAGTTCACTACAGAGCACAGGCTGATTTTGAGGGGAAAAAAAAATTTTAAAAATTGCTGCCTCTGCTTATGCTCAGCTAATAAAAGGTAATCTTGGTGTTGATTAGACATAGTTCAGAATAAATATGGCTCCATTATCTGCCAGCAAGTATTTTAAGTATCCAAGTACCTAGTGTGTTGAAATGGAATTTTTCATGGTGCCACCAGTTCTTCCTTGTCTTTCCAGAAAGCAGAGGGATGCACAGGGTTCCTCACTGTTCTTACCTGCACATCTTGGCACATGGAGATTTGTGTCCTTTGAGGTTCCCTTGCTGTCCAAGTAAAGCTGTACTTGTAGCACTGCTTCCCCTGCCTTGAGAAGTCCATCTCTGGCAGTGGGACAGACTTATTCCTGAGTAGAGTGACTGCAGAACCATATTTACCTTATGCAGGAGGAGTTACATGTGTTTTTACATAGATCCTTGAGAGTAAGAACATCAGAGCAGCTGTAACTGGGTTACACCAAAAATCCAACAGCCTGTCTCTGGCAGTGGCAGCTAAGAAAGGGAATAAGGTGGCACAAACAAATTTTGGGTTTTCTCCCTACCTCTGACTGTTGGCAGTTCAGGGCCATTGTGGTGTCTGTTCTCAGTGGCCTTAATGGCTCTCTCTTCTCAGAGTTTCTTTTCTCCCTCTAGAAATGTTTTTTGCCAGATCACATCTCTGTGATTCCCTCAGCTATTTCTGAAAGTGGAGGTCTTTGAAGATTAAGAATATACAGAGATCTATTAAGTATTACCCATGCTTTTTGTGGTAAATGCATGTTTTAGTTTAATTGTAATTTATTGTGTTTTAACTGCTGGATTCTCCAGTTGAAGGATGGATAATAGCTCAGGGTTTTCCCAGATTGTCTCAGAAACTCCTTAGGAGTTTGAGTATGCAGTCTGTAAAGTTTACTGGGCAAAAAGACTGCATCTATTATTAACATTTAAACTAGTATCTTCATTTTGCTCAACAGATTTCTTTTGTAGCCTAATCTTGCTTTGCTTTTGATTGTATGGTACTGAATTAAAGGAAAAAAATGAAAACTAGGTACATGTTTTTATAGTTGTTACACTGGGAACAATTTAGCCACCAAATGAAGCATTAATTAATTTAGAAGAGTATCCCTTAATACCAAATTAAATTTTCTGCAGTCATCACACAAGGCTTCTTTTCCTTTGTGATTTAATAAGATGTGAGATGATTTTGCTGTTAAGTGCCAGTAGTGCAGTGTGTGAAAGCATTTGTACCTGAAAATACTCATTATACTTGAAGGCAGAGGAGTCTTTTGCTGTGTAGAATGTTGATGTTCTTTGAACTGTCTGGGGTGATCTGTGAACCCTTTACAAACCGTGCTAGCAAAGGAGTGCGAATCAGGTGTTTTAATAAACTGATGGATCTCTTGCTGGAATAACTCCATTTTGTTTTAGCACTCCTCTAAGTGTATTTTCATTCTGATTCTCAATGTTTATGAGAAGTTTTGATGCTTTGTGGCATCATTCATGCCCATGATTGGCTCAGCTTAAACAGACCATGTAACATGTCAACTGTGGGAGATGAGCGCCTGCAGGAGTTCTGTACCACCTTGGGAAATCCTCTTGGTGGGAGCTCTGTAAGGTGCACCCACCTTTTCTGAGCACTCAGGTGAGGAACTGCTGCTCTGGGTGCAGATCTGCTGGGCAAGAGTGCCCAGCCTCAGGAGCTCCTGTGATTTAAGTGCATTTGAATGCAGAATTTTCCCAGTACCTTTTATGTACTCAGTGTAATGCCAGTTAACATTTATCATTCTAAGATTCTCCTAAGAGAATAGTGCGTTTTTCTTTTCTTTTGGTACTGTTTTTTGTCCCAGATGGTTCAATGCAACATGTTACATTGATTGCCCTGTGTAATGATATATAATACCCAGTCTACTGCACAGAAATGTGTTTACCAAAATGCCAAACAGATAATCCTGTATGGAGACTATAAATCCCTTAGTTTTATTGGGAAAAAATATTTCTAGGATTGTATATTCCTTTCCTATCTGTGGTTCAGAAATTAAAAAGTTACATAGGTAGACACTGCAGAAAACAAATTCTCATCTTTGCTTACTCTTATCTAAGGTGAGATTTTTGGGGTTTTTAAAAGAAAATAATTTTGACTTATTAGGAAGTGCATGATAGTTGTTAGCAAAGTATGAACTCTTTCATAATTTAGAATTATGATCCTTAGAGAAAAAGAATAAAGTGCATGTCCTCAAGCTGCAGTTCATTTTTATTATCCTTATATTAGGTTTTCTCTGGGTGTATATTAGACTTTGTGCCTGCAGTTTGGAATGCAGCCAGGCACTCATCCTGGAGTGTGCTGCCCAATCTAAACTGCATGTACTTTCTCACATTAGGATCTACCTTCTCCCCAGTAGCCATCTGTGTAATTTCTTCAATTTCCACAAAATTTATCCTTAAAAGGCTTTAATTCTTTTTTTAAAAACCCAACCTGAACAGATTGACTTAAAAATTTTTATGCAGAGTGTTTTAAGTCTCTCACTACTTGCTTTTTTTTCCCCTTGGGTCCTTATTTTTCGTGTACTAAGTTCTTCTCACTATCTGTTCAAGTGTATTTTCTGCTTTTCTATTTGAGTTGCTCTTTATACAGGTTATTGAAATATTTAATGTCACAGTGCATTTCTTTTTTAATCAGTTTAAAGTTTCATTTGAGTGACTTTGGGTTTTTTGCTGAAGTTTAGTGTAAGCTTTGATTTTTGAACTTTTTTCTACCTTGATGTAAACACATTGCACACCCATTCTAGAGTAAATTTTTTCTTTCATATTCACTGTAAATTAAGCATGTCCATGATCAGTTGTATGAAATGGCAAATTATTTCAAGTTTTGTATCCTCAATTTGCCTTGATTTACAGTTCACTGAGATCTTCCATTTTAACATGAACTTTGAATATGATGTCATTTGTTTTCCCTTTTGTTTGTAGCACTGTTGCCAGATTGTTACCTAATTGAAATTGTGAAATAGCTTTTTTTGAAATCAGCTTTCATTAATATTTAGTGGAACTGTGCTAATTTACACGAGCTGGCAAGGTGTCCTCTGCAGTCGGTCCCTCTGCTTCCTCCAGCCCTTAATGCTCCTCAGTTCTCTCACACTGGGGGAATATGAAATGGATTCCTAGCTGCAAAGCCTGGAGGAGGTAATAAGATCACTAGCTTCATTCTTTCATTCATTGCATCTGACTTGCTTTTACTGGCAAGCCCAAGCTGCTGTTCCTCTTCAGCACCATAAAATGCTTTGGTTTATCTTTTAGCACACTTTGAGATGTGAAGGTCAACATTTCTGCAAGTTGATTGATTTGAAGTTATTTACTCAGGCTCATTTATTCTGCTGTTTGCTTGACTTCATTAGGGCTTCTTATTTCTGTGGGGTTGCTTACCTGGCTTATTCTTCAAATTATGCTCTGTGGTAGTTTTTAAAAAAGAGTCATCAAAGAGTTCATTTCTGTGAGATTCTTTTGAAAACCATTGCAGGCTTTGGAAAATCTTTGTTCTCTGTATTTGTACCATACATCATCTGCCATTTGCAGGAAACCTTGACTTTTTACTCAGGTCTCATAAGAATAGAAGCAATTTCATAATTTTAAAAAATGGTTGAGTCTTATTTTTGTGATGTAGCTGTATGGACTTGTTGACTGACCCAGAGATGTGGTGCATGTGTGTGCCTGTGTGCATGTATCTAAGTGTGTGTGCATGTGTGTCCAGATGTGTCCTGACAGCAGGGAGTGGAGGAAGGTTGTTGGTGTTACTGGAGTCATTTGGAGGCTTTATCTGTGGGATTGAGCTCATTGCCAAAGGAGCCTTTTCCTTGTGTGTGTCCCTTGAAGGTGGTGACTCCCAAAAGCATGGATGTGCTGCCCCTGGGCAGGCTGCAGCACATGTCCTGTGGGTCCTGTGCTGAATTTATCATGTATTTCATGCACAGCATGCAAGTGCCCATTTCCATATGGGAAATCCATGCTCCCCACTGCATCTGGAGGTAAAAACATCTGGAAGCAGATGGGTACCAGTGGAGCAGCTCATGCAATCTATGGCTGCTTTCTTTCCGAGGTGTTTTGTGGGAGTAGGCAGGGAGACTTGTGGAGATGGGTTCTGGGGGATGGAACCTGCTTGTAGCCACCTCCTTTCCAAAAGGGCCACCTGGTCCTTCCCTCCTGTCACCTTCTAGGTGTTAATGATCTGTGTGTGGGACAGGTGACAGAGAGGGGCAAGAACAGGAGGTCCCTGGGCAAGGGGATCAAGTGTGGGCCACTTCCCTGAGTTCGCTCTTGGATTATTTATAAAAAGAGAGTTTGCTGTTACCTGAGGCCTGTTGGTTAGAAATTCTTGTTTTTAATAGGAGTCCTTCTCTCTATGCATATTTATGCAAAATAATTCCATTTCTGGCAAGGCTTGCATGTTGCACCATTTGCTACACTGCTGCCTGTGGTTTGATTCCTTTTTTGCTTGTATTCAGTCTTTTTTCCTGGTATTTGCATTACTGCTGTTTTGTCTTGGTTCAGTTGATGCTTGGTCTCTCTTTTGGGTCTGATGTGTGTCATTTTTATTTATTCATCTAGTGTTTTCAGTTTTTATAGCTCTTTTCAGTTACATCAAAAGTCAACAGTTTAAGTTCCAACTGTTGTAGCATATGTAGTCTGGCTTCATCATCTCCTGTTGCCTTAAACTGTAATTTCTGACAGAATTAGGCAGCCAGCATGCCAAGTGTGCATGGGGGCTGAGTGTGTGGGGCTCTGGGTGTTACTCTGGGGCACTGATTTTTAGTGCTTGGTGAATGCAGTTTGTGTGGCTCTGTGCTGATGCTGGCAGGTCAGGTGCCTGTATGTGACTTATTTCCTGCAGCCCCTCAGTCAGTGGAGCTCTCCTGGGGTAAACACAACATTGTGCAGCTCAATTGCATTGTCCAGCTCTCCACAGGTGCCTGTTCAGAGCAGGGAGTTACACTGACTGTGCCTGGGTGTGTCACACACCGTGGGGAGTGCCAAGGCACTGAGAGCTTCTGCCTGCCAGCTTAGATCACAGGAACCCTACCCACAAATTCAGATTGTACTTCCAGCTTTGTCACTTCTCTGGGAGGTCAAGACAGTCTTTGCCTGCTATCCCTCTGAGAATCTTTGCTCTGCTTTTTCTGCTTTTCTTATCTACTGCTGCCACTGAAGACTGCATTGCCTCAAGTCTGGTCCCCAGGTCTGGAGATGAGCCACTTGTCTTTATTTCTCTGTAAATTGCACGATGGTTTTGGGTTGAGGTGCAAGTGCCACGCTGGTAGGACAGAGTGGGCCCCCAGTGCCCAAGGACACCATGTGTCCCACACAATTCTTTTTGTATGACAGAGAAAAAATAGAAGTGACAGGAGCTGCACTGATGCTGCAGTGTGAGATAGTGCTGCAAAAATAATTTAAATGATTTTATAAAAGAAACAGAAGCAAAATTTAAAGGTATTCCTTCATAGTTCTTTTCCTTGGCTCCCATTTTTTTAAGTCCAGATGGGTTCTTTGGAGTATTTACAGCACAGTCCATGAGAAGCTGCAGTGGTGTGGCTGAAGGGGCAGTGCTGTAGTAACAAACAGGAGTAAGACTGAACGTGGGAGGGAATTTCTTGGGCCAGCCTTACTTCCATGGGAAGTGTTTTCTATGAAAGTCAGCTGTGGATAATGAACAGATGCTGGGAAAATAGATATTAACACTCAGGGAAAGCAGCTGAGATTTCCCAGGCTCAAAGAAGAATACAGTAGACTTCAGAAACTGTCAGGAGATGTGTGACAAGAGTGGGCAAGGATAAAGATACAGAATTATTTCTGGGCAAGCCACATGGCACAGGGTAGGATTATTCTGCCTGGAAAGAGGTGACCAGATGGAAGCATGAAAAATGCAAACAGGGGCTTGGAATTTGTTTTTTCTTGTTTCATAAGAATTGGGTCACATCAAATGGATCTAACAATTGGCAAGTTTAAAACACAATTATTCTTTCATTTTGCAGTGAATAATTAACCCTTGCACACTGCTGCAAGACAGTGTAGACATAAAGCTGGTTTAGACAGACACATCCATGAGAGAAGAAATTTGCTGGGGTCTTAGGGATCTGGGACAGTAACTCAGAAATATCAGTGTATTCTTGCCCTTTTCTTATGCTTTTCCCTGCATGTGTAAGCCGTGCAGTTCAACCTGTTGTCTGGCCCTGCACAGCTGCTATTTTCTTTAGTGTAAAAAATAGCTCTGGCAATTTCATGTTCTGATATCTACAGTAATAGAGCTGTTCAAACAAATCTTGTAAATTGGTAGTACACCAACAGCCTGGTCATTAAGCTCTGTCAATATTTGGTGTAGTAAATACTTTTTACATTCAGCTACATTTGGTTTCTGTGCCCTGGAGAACTTTGTTGATTGATTGAAATGATTGATACTTCCAGGAACAGGGCTGAATTCATAATGAAATAACAGTGAGATAACATTTCAGATAACTGGTTTTGTGCTGCTGCTTCCTCAACTTGTGTGAAGCTTAATTAAAGGCCAGGACTTGCTTCCTAATTTCTTCTAAGTAGCAGATGGACCCTTTTTAAGATTGCTTTTCCTACTGGGTGTGTGTGTGTGTGTGTATTGGGAGGCAAAACGTGTGAAAACTGAGTTTCCTGGCCAATTGGGTGTTTAGAGATTGATGCTGGTTGTTGGATATGATAGCACTGCTGGTCTGCTCCTGGCTCAAGGCTGAGTGCAGTGATGTGTGTTAAACATGCAGGGCTTTGGCTCAGCTCAGAGTTCCCTCTGTCTCTGGGACATACACAGGTGCTTTGCTGCATCCTTTTCCTCACATACCTGCCAAGGGTAAACTTGGGAGTTTGCACCTGGATAAACTGGAAACTGCAGAGGCATTTTTCAACATCCCTCCCTTACAGCTAATTAAGAAAAAGGCAGATTTTTCTAAGAGATCAAATTGTTTGGATTCTTTTGTCTTTCCTATTGATTCCTTTTCAGCATGGTAGAAGCCAGTTGTGTGGGCATGGTGGGGTGTTTGTATGTGTGTGTGGCTTTTTAAATTTAATTTTATAGAAATTCATTATAGACCTAAACTGTCCAGCATAAACTAATCTATTTGCAAGGTGTGCTCTGATAACACAATCAGGCTTTTCCTAATGAATGCTGTTGCATTTGTGGAACAGAAAAGTTTCTTTTCCCTCATAAAATAAGTAAAGCATAATATTTGATTACATTAAATATACACAATTCCTTACCTACAGTGTTTATGTAGCTGAGGAGCTTGGAATATCAGAGATGATGAAAATAGCTGCTGGCTAACTGTAGTTAGAGGGCAGTTGAAAACTGACTGAATTTCCTATCCTGTGATCCAGGTAGCTTAGAAACACCCTAAGTCCAACTTCTGTGTATTATTTTATTTACTGTGTATTCCTCATTATATTTTATTTTCCTGAACTATTTAAAGTGTTCCTGAGTGACTGACTGGGATATTCACTATGCAATATAAAATCAGTATTTATCCTAAAGTATTTCTGTTCATCAGTTTTCTGGCAATATGTTGGTCATTCTGAATGGAGTAACAATATTTGGTTTTTTCCAACACAATTTTAAAACTGAAAAAATTCTCTAAGTAGTTTTGGGGAATTACAGTAATTTCAACTTGAACTTGTGTTTATGCAATATAATACCAGAAAATGATGCATATAATTCTGCTCTCTAACAATATTTGTTCTGTCTCCACCTTGAGAGAAGGTGCATAGATATTTCAATTTGTACACATGTATAATTATGCTAAATAAATGCTCAATTATAAAATTATATTCTGAAAAGAATAAGTCATTTGCCTTTAATAAAACACTTTTTAAGAGTCTCTGATAAGTATTCTTTTTTTCTTGACAGTCTGTGGTGGACGACTGGATTGAATCATATAAACAAGACAGGGACATAGCACTTCTGGATTTAATCAACTTCTTTATCCAGTGTTCAGGATGTCGAGGTACAGAACATGAGAAACAAGTTGTATAGAATAAATCTGACCTACAAACATGTGTTAATGCAAATGCTGTAAAGATGGGGAAGACTCTTGGATTGGTGCTCCTTGTGTGCATGGTTTGTATAGAAATATTGTCTGCATTCCAGAATAACTTGATTTAAAGCTTGTTTGTCAAGGACTGCCCTTTCTCTTTCTCACTTTCCTGTCATCATGCTAAAGTGTACAAATCCTCACAGAGACATTCTACTCATCATCAGCAGGAGACAAAAATCTGGTGCTCCAGGTAGGCATAGCTTTATTTTCCCTCTGTTTCTTCCCCATTTTTTAATTGAAAAAAATAGTAGGTAACTATACCTTAACTTTGATTTTTTTTCTTTATTTTTAGGAAAATAATTTTTTTTTAACTGAAGAGGAAAGAATCAGGCTTCAGTTCACAGCAAGAAAGATTTCCTGTGGATGGAGCATCAGTGTTATTTGTTGCTCTGTGATCCTTTGTCATGTCAGCAGCGAGTGCCCTGCCTTTATACCCTCCTTAAGCAGTCTCCATTACCAGGCATGCAGCAGTCAGTCATTCCAGCATTCTGTTCCACACTGTGCCTTCTAATGAATTTTTCATGTGTTGTCTTTTTTCTGTTAACTCAGCCTTGAAGAGAGAGCTCTACTCTCTCTGTAGCGCCCAAAACCAAATTATTTACTGTTTTCTGATGCTTCCTAGAATTTACTTTGAATAGAGTTGAAAATAACTCACAATTCAGAAATTCTTTTTCTTCGTTTTGTATCTGATGTGGGAATATACCTTTAAGCACCAAATGGTCTGGATAGAAGTCCCTTTTCTTTCTTCTTCAGTATAAGGTGAAGTCTTGAGCAGTTAAAAGCATCAGAAAAAAGAAACAGGAACCATCAGCAGCTTCAGCAACTCTTTTTCAAAGCTGAAGGAAATAATCTTGTTTTGTGGATGACAGGAAAGACTGAAGCTCTGGGAGCATCCTGTAAAAGGGCTGAAGGTTAGAGCTTAGGTTACCAGCCTGTGTCAATGTCTGCACTGTTCACACAGAGACCATGAAACATTTTTTGGTTGTGTTTGGCAGCTTATGTGAAGGTAGTAGTATTCTCTGTGCTTTTTCTTTTTTTTTTTTAACTCTCCTGAAGTGTACATATGAAGAAAAAAAAAAAAAGAAAAGGAACCCCACAAGAATTTGGGCAGCATTAAACCAAAGGCATCTTTGGCCATATGTTTATATTGTTGATGCAAGCTTTTGGTGAAGGCATGTCATAAATATCTTCATTCCCCTGCTGCTCTCTAATTTATTCTCCCTTTCTTTCTCCTCATTAGAGAAAGCAGCACTCTGATAAGACTCCTATTTTTTAAACCCCTTGTTGGTGAGTGATGCAGGCTGAATGCCCACTGTCAGCCATATGCTGCTGGAGCAAGTGCTTCCCAAAAAAGCTTTCTGTGACTGGCTGGGAGGCAGCAGCACTGTGAGTGAGTGCCTGATGTCATTGGCTTACTTGGCTTTTCTTTGAATGGTGACTTCTCATTTTCACTGCTCTGCTCTGTATCCCAGGGCTATCTCTGCTGAGCTTCTTTCAGTGCCTTCTGCTCCCAAACAGCAATGGTAGGAGAAAGGAAGCAAAAATTTCTTGTCCCCCAAGTTTATAGTGTGCTTGGGAGATTATTTCTGTGCTGGAATTTTTGCAGTGGCTACAGTAACAGCTGTTGAACAGGGTTAATATCCTGGCAAACAGTGCAGTTCTTTCCAGTTTCCAGTAATATACTTGTTTTCTAGAATAAATAAGAGCTTATCAGAAGAGAGTGGATTTTATTGGTAGTCCACTTAGGGTAAAGTGCATACTAAGCTGTCCTTAATGGAAATGAGAAATAGGGAGTTGTTCTGTATTTTGTGAGGGAGACAAAGATTCTTTATCATGGGAAGATCATGTTATGACATCCTTATTTCCCTTTAGAGACTTTGTTGACATTCTTGCTTATTTCTGTTCCTCATAAATAACCACCCCTTGTGAATCTCAATGATTGCTTTATCTTCCTTAATATTCTTCTTTTCAGTTTGCTCCACTAACATTGTCTTGGATTCTCCAGCCTCCTTTCCCAAAGTTGGATTTAAATGCTGACTGATAATATATCTAAGTTAGTGATCATTAACTGAAGGGAGGAGGACAGCTAACTTGGGACAAAGTTTCTCAGGAAACTGGGATCTTAGGTTTATAAATCTACCATTTCAACAGTGCTTAAAATCACTTGATATCTAAATATATGTAAAGTACATTTAGCTTGGTGTGTCTTTCAAAGTTTTGAACAGGTGGAAGAATGTGTGTCCATTTCCTGGCTTTAATTAGAAAAAGAGGCACCAAACTGTTTCATTTAGCAACACCATTGACCCTGAAAAAATACATCTCTGTTTAGAGAAACATTGATTTTTATGTATTTATCCCATTCTCTTGGGCAGCACAGATTCTTGAATGAACCTCTTGGCATCTTCCAGCTTTGCTTGGAGCTGTTGTTGAAATGAGAAGTGATCTCTTGTAAATATGACTAAGCAGGTGTATTATGTAATTTGTTAATACTAACAGTTGTTAACTTAGTGGCTTCTGCAGGTGAATGTAAAAGATCTGTGCAATTTAAAATTCAATAAATATGCATTCAATAAATATTCAAGCATATCTGTCCTTTGTCAACTCTTCTGATTATCTATTTAATGTATGTCCATTAAAAACATAGGAGATTAGGTTTTAGTGTGACTCCAGTCATCTTTCTGTGTTTTTAGAGTGCTGTTTGGTGTAAATGAGAAGTTTCTTGTATTGAACTGTCAAAGCATCTCAGTTCAATAAGCAGATTTGCATGGGAGTTGGTCACTTGTCATGTCATCCTTCCTCTTGTTTGCCTGCTCAATCTGTACATAGGTTGCCTTTGCTAATTTTGATTACAAGGAAGTTTAATGGTTATGTAAAGAATTTATCTTGCTTTTTTCCTTTGAGAATATAAAAGAGTCCCTGTCTTTCACAGCTTGTCTGTATAGTCTTTTCCATCATGTTATGTTGAATTTCTGTGGCAGAAAAATGGTTAACAATGACTGATACATTCACTCATTCACTTTTTGTTTCTGACCTTTTTAAAATGTGTTGCTGTTTCTAGAGGGAGGGTCTTGTAGAGGATAGTACCTTAGAAGGTGAAAAGGTAAGTGTTAAAATACTACTTCTTTGTGGAAAAACAGCAAAAATGCTGTTTGCAGTCCTTGAAAATAAAACAGGTATGTCTATTGGTAGTTGGTGTTTATTTTCCATGGGATTTACAATCTCTAAAGCAGATGGTGGCGTATTTACTTTCTTATTTCTAAGACAGGAGCAAAATTTCAGAGTTTTCATTATTAGGTAACGGGGAACTTTTTGACATTAACTTGTTGTAATGATAAAGCCCTTTTTCAATTAAGTGCCACTGGACTTGGGGTGGAGGTGTATCCACACTACTGAAATTTCCATCTCCATTTTTATGCTTTGGTCTGCAGCATTGTGGATTCAGGCACCCTCCTCCCTTGCAGAAGTGTTGCAATTCAGTGTTCAGAGTTTTCTGGGGGTTTTTGTGAGCTCTTTTCCATTGCTTTCTTTGTAGAAAGACATTTTTGGTTTCCCCCTGTTTTCTCTCTTTCTTTTGAATGTTTATGTAAAGCCCAGCACTGAGTGCTGAGCTCTGTGAGCTGGTTGCAAGCAAACTGAAATGTGTAATCAGCAATATGTACGAGAGGTCCCAGAAGGATTATAACTGTGTCAGTGTGATGCTGCATCAGGGCTAATTAGCTCTGCCTCTCAGACTGAGTAATTAGCTCAGGTATCCTGCTCTGCTGCTATGACAACCAGGCTGTTTCCATTTCTGGAGCTCCCTGGATTTCGAGCTGACTTGGGTATCTGCATGGCTGTCAGCTCGTGCCTTCTGTTATTGATAGAAAACAAACAGAAAGCTCCTCGAGCACTCTGACCTTTCCACATTTTCAAGGCAGAGAGCCATGCTTGTGGAATAAATATTTTTTTTCCTAACCAGAAGCAATTAGTGGTTGAAACAGCCTCTTGAGCTGTGAAGGAAAACCAGCCACTGAGTCCATGGGAGAAAAGAAGCTTTCTTTTGCAGGGGAAAAGGGTCTCACATAATTGAAGAGGAAACTACTTGACTGCTTTCAAGTGCACAGTGAAATTATTCTCATTCCTTCTCTCCCATCTCATCCATCTCCATCATTAGCCTTCCCTCTCATCTGTTTTCTGCTGGCTAAGCCAGAAACCTGTACATTTTTAAGCAGGTTTTCAGATGTGGTCATTGATGAGCAAATACTCCAGGTGTCACCTGTTGGCCTGGATTGCTGGTGCTGCTTAAGGCTGGGTTTTCTCAGCTGTGAGTAAGCAGAAATCTGTCTGACTCTTTCCCCAGGGCTTAAAGCCAGACTCCTTTGTGGAACTTTTCCTGTGAATCAAACACTTGGTGTTCCACATTGTCTTCCTGCTTCATCCTTGAGTGCCTGGTTGTTCCTCACCTGTTCTAGATCCTCTGTCAAATTCTTCTTGAATGGCACAAACCCTGCCAATAAGTGCAGGAGTTCTGAGTTACCTTGCTCATTTTGGTTTTTATTAATGTTCTATGAGCTTAATTAAGGGCAAACTAATAGATTTCTGCTTTGGCAAAGGAAATTGAAGGCTAAAATTAGCAAAAAGCAGCATAGAGCGGCCATTATATGGTCTGGCAAAAGCAGTGAACAAGCAAGCACTTACTTTGCTGTTGGAAAGAATTCCAGAAGCAAATTAGCCAGGATATAGTATTATTTACTCTGATTAATAATATTTTAATAAGGGGGTGTAACATGGTAATTAGAGAAATGGTCTAAAAAAATCAGTTGTTCATGGTTTTGTTTTGTGATTGATGGAATAGTTGTTCTGTACAGGTGGATGTTATGAACCACAAAGAAGACTTTGGTAAATCTAATTCCCTGCATATGGGCCTTTTGCAAGGAACTGCAGAGAGAGAAATCTGGCTGACCTTGGCATGTGCTAAAAAGCTTTACCTCTTCAGTCATTCAGTTATTATTAAGAAGTTGGTATCATAAATGTTTTGTATTGTGACCAAATTAGAAAAGACTGCAATTCATTGCATTGGAGCTTGTGTTTTTATCAAGTGATTATAGGGGAGAATGTTACAAAGTAAAAACTAATATACATTTTGAAAAATTGTTACTTATTTGTGTAGGATTTAAGTCATAGCAATGACAAGGATTTCTAAAGTATTTTGTATGCATGGTATAAAGAAATAAATGCACCCCAATAACTCTAAAGCAGTTAAAAACATGCTGTTAACCACATTAAAAATGGGAAGATTAGACTGTAGGATGGAAATGGCTTGATCTTAATTTCATGTGTGGTATAGATAAACAAGAGCTGAACTTTGTACTTCTTGGTTCTGAGCCTTGAGGTAATTTTTACAGTGTTTTTATCTTGAAGTGAAAGCTTACAGAATTCAAACTAAAAATAAGATGCAAATGGTTGGTGAGTGGAAGGTAAAGCAGATTACTAGACATACATTACATTTTTCATTAGTTCTTTAAATGGCTATAGGTAGGGTTAAAAGGCTCATATCAGACACTTGACAATTAATTTGGTTGTGTCAAAATCAATTTTTTGTGAAGAAGTACAAATAGTTAATATCTGTTGACGTTCTGGAAATTAAAGCTTTGGTTTTGTTGTGTGTATAGTTTTAAATCAAAAAGGTTTTTACTATTTCTTTGTTTGCTGCTGTATGTATTTGTACTTGTCATCTCATGTTCTCTTTCTTCCTTACTATTTCTTTTTCCTCTGCTTTAGCTATTCAAAGATTCTTTGGCTATAAGGAAAGTAATAGTAATTTCTTTTAAAGTTCTTTTAAACTCTGCTTGTTACTGTCTTATGGGGATGAGAAGGGTTGAAAAATTAAAAAAAACCAAACCATTTGAAAGTGTAAAAAAGTGTTGAAGTAGTGTAATACATTTTATAGCCACTTGTGAACTAATGGGATCTTTTCCCCAAAAGTTGTATCCTGCTACTTTCAAAAACAAGTAGGAAAAAGCCATAGGCATTTACTTTCTGTACAAGAGACATGAAGGAAGGGCACACTGGTTTGTGGTTTGAAAATCTGAATGAAATACCTGCTGTGCTGTGTTCTGACTGCAGTCCAAAGTTTCCCTCTATGAATTGCTAGCAGGAGCAACAGTAATTTAAACCAAACATCTTTTTCTTTATTATCTGCTACCTGAATATATCAAACTATTCACATTGCATGTACAACAGCAGACCAAAAAGGAGCTGGCTTAAAATCAGCTATTAACTAATCTATGGGTATTAATCAATATAAATTTTAAATAATTTATTTTAAATTTATTGCATTACTTGACAGAACTCGTGGTACTAGCATATTTTAGAGCAAATCTATAGTGTAAGGAAAGACAAATTAGCTATGAAATGAACACTGCACTGCTAGTTCTTTATAATAAGCTCAAATCTCTGCTGAAAATGAAAGCACTCCTTGTAAGCTTGGAACAAAGTCTGTGTTCTGCCCCTGTGCACTACTAAGTAAACTCAGAGCTTGTAAAATTATTTTTGGCACTGCTCGTTGGAGAAAAATTATGCAAGAAGTTCAAATACTATTGCCTGTTTTCCACGATATTAATTTAATTACATCCATATTGATCTGGAAAATAGTGCTGCTCACATGACTACAGAGGTGAAACTGGAGGAGTCTCTCAGTTAGGCCATGCTTTTAATGCTGTAGCTTTTCAAGAGAAGAGCAGTAAATATCTCTCTGTGTTAATAACTCTGGGTAGTTGCTGCCTTAGTAGCCTGATCAGCCTCTTTATTTATGGTTTTTTTTTTTCTGTATTATACAAATTTATTACAGGAGGAACACCCTCTGTACCAAGCAGAGGAGTAAAAGCCTTAGTCTGATTTATTTTTGCAGTATTATACTCAGACTTGTGAACAAATTATGTCAGTGTATGAGTTGGCTAGCTGTGTGTGAGATGCATTGCTGGATGTACTGTAGCTGACAGGTGCTTCCTGAGAAGACAAGAACTAATTATAAAAAGCAACCAAATACCACTGGATCTTAGATCCTTTCTGACTGGATTACAAATTGGGAAAGTACCCATGTCTCTGGCCTTTCCAAACATGCAAATTCTACTGAAGATTTAGTCAGACTTTTTGCAGACCAAGGATAGGAATTAAATTGCAAAAAAGATATTTCTCTCAGCAAACACTATAATTGCAGTTCTCTCTCTCTGCATTAGTGAAGCCATAGACTTATTTGATTAAGTGCAGGGCTGATACACTGCAGTAATTATTTCTGAAGAGAAGAAGATGGGGATGATAAGAAAGGCTCTGTATCCTAATGGAAAAGTGGTATTCTCTGGCACAAAGCAAGTGGTTAAACCAAAGCAAATATTCTGTTAATCTGCAGGCATTCAGGAGTAGCTGGATATAGGAAAAAAAAAAAAGCTTGGCTTTCAAAGAAGAGACATCCTAAATTGGAAGAACTGGACTCTGAAGCAGACCCAGTCCTGCTCACCTTCCACCACTGCATTACTTGTGGGTATTTCAATACCAGATTGAGTCTTAAGTCCTCATAAACAAAGGAATGAGATTGAACTGCCATGAATTTTTTTATCTGATTTACAAAGGATTTAATCTTAGTGATAATGGTGCAGAAAGCCAGGCTGAGTTACTCTTTGTTCTCAAATTTGTTAATTAATGTAATTTTTTCTCTTTTTCACTTTTTTCCCCCTGAAGATGCCAGGCTTGTGGGGCTGGGACCAAATAGTGACGGTTTGTTGTTGATGTAGAGATGCAGAAATTTGCCTTACTGGTGTCATATGCTTATTCTCAAAAAATAAGAAGAATTTTTATTAAGAATAAACAAACAGCTTATTTTGATGTTTTGTTCTTTAATGTATTTGTTGTCACCTTCTAACTAAACCCATGGATTAGAGTTAAATTGTTGATGTTTGTGTTTGGAGTTGCTTACTATTCTGTCAAACACATACTTCTTTTGTTTCTCCTTTTTGTGGTGTGTGAATACGCTTGAGCTGTAAAGATTTTTGAATATTTTCTCTGTCCTCTATTCAGCTCCACTTGTAGCACTTAGAGGAGAAAGTGGCAAGCAGGAAAGGTTCCAGCCCAGACTCATTAATAGAAGCATTTGCAAACCATTTTGTGTAATAGCAGTGATGGATATTCTCACTCTCAAATTTTAATATTCAGCCCTTTTTTTCCCCTCTGGTTTCCATGGTAGCCTGTAACAGCAGGATTGTTCTTCAATTATGTGCTGTGTGTAAAAATCACTTTATAGAGCTCTGAGCTGGCTACTTCCTTGGGAAGAGCAGGCTGCTTTTGGGGAAGGGGAGCAGCCCTCAGCCTGGGAAGGGCTCCCTTCTGCCTGTGCTGAGCAAAGCTTGCAGTTCTTCTGACTGGAAACAGGGAGAGACATCAGACTGTGATGAAAAATGCATTTAACCCTTAGGGAATTGAAGACTTTGATCTCATGCAAACAGTTTAAGGTGGCAGGGATTGTGAAAATGGGCAGTCCTCCCTGCATTTCTTTATTACTCTTGTCAGCCTGTAGTAACAGCAACCAAGTATTAAATGTCACAGAATCCCGGGATGCTTTGGGTTAGAAGGGACCTTAAAGCTCCTATTGTTCCACCCCCTGCTATGGGCAGGGACACCTTCCCCTATCCCAGGCTGCTCCAAGCCCTGTCCAACCTGGCCTTGGGCACTTCCAGGGATGGGGCAGCCACAGCTGCTCTGGGCAGCCTGTGCCAGGGCCTCACCTCCCTCACAGGGAGGAATTCCTTCCCAATATTCCACCAAACCCTGCCCTCTGACAGTGGGAAGCCATTCTTCACTGTCCTGTCACTCCAAGCTTTTGTCCAAAGTCCCTCTCCAGCTCTCTTAGAGCCTTTTATGCACTGGAAGGTGCTACACGGTCTCCCTAGAGATCTGTAAAAATTAATTACATTTGTGAAGCCTCATTTGTAGGGAAAATGCAAGGAGGAGAAGGGGAAACTGAAACATCTGTAACAGTGGAATGAAGGATGGAAAGGTAAATTTGTGCCTCTAAATGCAGCAAAGTATAAGGGGAAAGGAAGAAATTACAGATTCTGAAAACTGCAGGAAAGGAATATGTTCTTTTTAGGACACATGCCCACGGAGGAGCTTAGAAAGCAGGAGAAAAGAGAGGCAGGCAGGCACACATCCTGTGTTCTTGCTTTGCTTCAAGAGCTAAAATAGCAGTTTTCTCCTTTGACCTGATGAGCACACTGCTTTAAGCTACTGGAGAATGATGGAGCCAGAATATACCACTGAACAGGGCTGAAATCACAATCTATCTCCATTTTTGAATATTCTCATCAAGCAGGTGATCCATAGTGTGGCACCCTTGGTGTTTATGTTGTGAGCTTCAAGGACAATATCATGGGGGAAGGACAAGAAAGCAATTGATAGCTAAGAGTGTGTGTTGACAGGAATGAGAATGTAATTATGCCCAAAAAACCAGGTACTGTATAGTAAACTCAGCCTTCTGGTTAAACTTAAAAATGTGAGTGTGTTACAGGAAGGCACCCTGATACTAAGGCTTCCAGACATCTTAAACTTACAGTGGGGGAGAGGAAAACTGAAAAGTCCTAAAAGGAAAATTGGCTGAAAGTGCTGAAAGCTGGGGGGGGAATACTGTTTGTTACAAAATACTGCAAAAACTAAATGCCCCTTACAAGATAAAACAGTTGATGAAGGTTCTGTTGAAATATTTTGTTTTAAAAAATATTGTAAAGCAATATTTTGTATTTTCTTTATTTCTGTTTTCGCTGTATTTCTGTATTTTCCCACTTCCAAGACTTTTTCCACAAAGCTGTAAGACACAACCAGAGGAGTTACAGGGTTGGTTAACCTGGTCTGGTAGAAGGTGTTCCTGTCCATGGCAGGGACTTGGAATGAGATGAGCTTTGAGATCCCTGCAACCCAAACCATTCTGTGAGTCAGTTGGCTGCTTTATTCTGTCTTACATTTGTGTATCTACCAGGAATTACATGGTGTGTTTACACAGCCATTTTTAATTTGCTCAAAATATAGCACTTCAACTATTTCTGCTCATTACATTTGTAAGGTAGAGGATCCAAAGCAATGCAAGAGGAGTTATAACTAAGAATTTAAGGTATTTTTCTGATTAACATGCTTTACTTGCAGTGCTCCTCTGTGTTTTTCTTCTTTCCTTTTTCCTTAGCTGCACTTGATTAGTTTTCCCCCTTGAGTCCACTATCTTTATATTAATTAATATACTCAGACTCTTCATTCCCTCTTGTATTTCATCTGCCATTTATTACTATTTGTCTTTCAGCACTCTTTTCAGGGCCTGCTGCTTTATTACTTATGCAAAGTTTGGGGTTTCTAGTATTAATAAGTTTATATAGGTGAATCTTTTTTTATATTCTGCTCTCATATACTCCTTAGTGAATCTTAGACACAGACTGTTGAGAAACATATTGTATATTGAGCTTTCCTAGTTTTCTGCTCCTATTTCTACATTCCCATTTATATTTGTCCTGTCAACACTTGCTGTGATCTGTGTGTGTTCCAGCAGTTTGTCTTCTCTCAATTCTGAGGTGACAGTTCTCTTGCATTGTATTTTTAGAAGCATATCCAGACTTTTATGGATTTTGGCTCTAATATATGCTCTCTCATCCTCTTACCCATGCCAAAACATGTTGAGCAACTATTCATTGTGTTGTTTTAACTTCACTTTTGATATGATGCTTCCTCTTACTTTTCTATAGTAGCCAAGTTCAGATCAAAAATTTAAAAGTTAAAGTTTTCCTCAAGGGCATTTTATCAACAGGGTTTCTTCTGGTTATCTTTGTAAATCCCTTTTAAGTAAAGATCCTGTCTCTGCTCTGCAAAGGGCCAATCCAGGAACAGAGTCATTGATATCAAAAGCTTTTGAGGCAGTAGATAGAAAAATCTGTGCCACTCCTAGAGGAGAGGTTTTTCAGATAACATGGGACATATTTAAACCATTGCTGTTACTGGTTTCCTACTGATCCTCAAATTGCTTAAAGACTAAGCTCAGAGTACCCAGACTTCTTAAAGTTCATGGAATGGAAACTTGAAATCCTTGATTTTTTTTTTCTGATAGATACATATTTGCAATAAGGAAAAAGCAGGAGTGGAGCCTAGGCCCTCTTCCTTATGTTCTCTGGTAAGGAAGAGCCTTTTCCTGCTTTGCCCTTTGTTCTTATGTTTAGGGTTTTACATACCCAAAGAACGGTGTCACACTCAGAGTACCTGGAGTTACAACTGTTTATGTGCTGCTCTTTTGTACATTCATCCATGAAACTGCTGGGAGGATACCTGGAAAATGGGGAATATGCAGTTAGGGACCATCTTGGAGATAGTTTAAATTGTCCAGATTCCTACAGGAACCTCAGGAATAAAAGCAAGAGCAATTTGCAGCATCCTTATCAACCCTCTTGTAAGAACCCCCCCTTCCTGCACTTCTTCCTGGATTCATTGGCTGCAGCAGAGCTGCACACTCAGAGGGACAACAATGTCACCTCCACAGCTCCTGTTCCCTCCCCAGATCACAATGTCACCTCCACAGCTCCTGTTCCCTCCCCAGATCACAATGTCACCTCCACAGCTCCTGTTCCCTCCCCAGATCACAATGTCACCTCCACAGCTCCTGTTCCCTCCCCAGATCACAATGTCACCTCCACAGCTCCTGTTCCCTCCCCAGATCACAATGTCACCTCCACAGCTCCTGTTCCCTCCCCAGATCACAATGTCACCTCCACAGCTCCTGTTCCCTCCCCGGATCACAATGTCACCTCCACAGCTCCTGTTCCCTCCCCAGATCATAATGTCACCTCCACAGCTCCTGTTCCCTCCTCAGTTTTGGTGTCTGTGCTAATGAAGCCACACACAACAGCTGACAGCTTTGGGAGATTGGTGACTCACCAAAGCTGACACACACAGACTAAGTGAAGGTTATACACAGCATCTGAAGTTTAGCACTTCTTAATTTCTGCTTCATTTCTAAGCACAAAGATAAGGGTTTTTTTGCATGTGGTTTCTCAAATTCTTTGTGTTTCCTTACAGAAAAAAGCTCTATACATCTGTTCAGATAGTCAGAAGGTAAAAAGGGGCTTTGGGATGGGCTAACAGCTAAGGGAAAATGGGTTTTTTTCCTAGAAAACAGCAAGAAATAATTATGTGAAAAAGGAGAATTCCTCTCATCTTGCATACTTTTAAATGAGGAGAGAGGAAGGTAAAGGCATTGCTTTGTGCCAGCTCAGCTAATTTTTTCATTGTGTTTTCACAGGTCATTGTCAGTAAATGCTTTGGTCTTTAATATACTCTAAATAAGTGATTTCATGAGAAGCAGAAGTAATGAAGAGGGATTTCTAATGTATCTGTGTTCAGCTTTCCTGAATTATACAAAAGCAATTGAATGTGCTCATGAAGTGCAGGGTAAGCTGTATGAGAGACAATATTTTGGAATTTTGGATGCTGTGTAACTCCAGAAAAGTTTGGGACACACACTGCTGGGCAGGAGGTGGTTGTGCTGCAGGTGAAGCTGTTCTTGAAGAAGCAGCAGCATTCCCTGTGTGTGTCCCTGTCTGTCTCCAGCTCAGTGAGAGGCTGAGATTAACAGAGATTGGGGTCATGGTTCACACTATTCCCCAATGACCTCATTGGCTTCCATTCACTGACCTGCTTTTGTAAAATTCATTGGGAGACTGGTATCCATGACCAGTCAGGTTTGGTTAAACAAAAATATTACAATTAATTAAGCAGCACAATTACAGACAGAAGTGCACCCAAGTCTCATTTCCTTCTTTCAGGTTAACAAAAAAAGCATAGAAATTTTGCAAGTAGAAGGGGGTTTTCACTTAAAGAGTGAAATTGTTTTAGCTATAAGTTGTTTCCATGATGTTTCTGTGTCTCCAGTCTCACTTTTTGAAGGATACCAGCTTTTCTCAAATTGGCAGATAAAGTTCTTCACCTTTCTTACAAAGTCTCTGTTTTGCTGTTGTTTAATGTGTTGGCTTTTTTCCATCACTTCAAGGATAGGGGAGGATCCCAGTCAGCCCTGGCCTTGTGGCTCTCTGGTTGGTGTTGTTGAACACTGAAAAGTAAGGATTGGCTCTGGGAAACATGGAGCTCAGCAGTCCCTTTGGTGTGCCATTGCTAATAAGGTTTGGCACTGTATAGATCCCAAATGCAG
The DNA here is from genome assembly GCF_037042795.1 of Molothrus aeneus. Taxonomy (NCBI): domain Eukaryota; kingdom Metazoa; phylum Chordata; class Aves; order Passeriformes; family Icteridae; genus Molothrus; species Molothrus aeneus. The sequence goes on along the minus strand of NC_089655.1, from coordinate 6,422,841 downwards.
ACACCCCTGTACTCCTGATCCTTCCCTTCCACGTGCTGGAGCAGCAAACAGTTACAGGAAAATGCAGAGGCTCTAAACTGAGGGTATTTCTTCAGACCTGTGTCTGGGAAACTCTCATGCAAGTAACAGCAGCTTCCTTGAGGGAAAATGAAGAAAGGGCAGTTCTCTCCAGGGACAGGAGGCAGCTGAACAAGGAGCAGAGTGTGATGGTCCATCAGCAGCTGCAAGGGACTCACATATGGCTTGCTGAGCTCTGTCAGACCTTTGGCAACTCCCAGGTGTGGCACAAAAGGTCTGGCCTCTTGTTTCTCTCTTTTTCCCCCTCTTAGTTTTCTTATTAGATACCATGTTTTGTGGACTCTAGAGCCTGTCACATCAATTGAAAATCTCTAGATAATTACTTCTCTTTTTGTATTTTTTAGGACTTGTCTTTCATCTTCCCTACTTTACTACTTCTGAGAAATACAGGTAGAAATAAGAGTAACGGATGGCTGAGGAAAGGATTAAAGCTCCATCAGGGAAAGCAGAAAGACTGAGGGAAAGAGGATAGACCATGGCTATCTAATCCTCCTGTGATCATCTTTTCCCTCCTGACTTTCTGGAAGTGGAGGTACCATGTTTTATGGCATTTTGTTCTATGAGCTGGAGAGATGTTGACCCTGAGTAACAAGAGGCTTGTTTCTCTGATAAAGAAAATACCTTTTAGCAAAAACATGTGAAGGCATGTTGCAATGCTGACAGCATGTATGTGGGTTACTGCTGAGCTCTGGGAACCTGCAGATGGGACAGGCACATCCATAAAAAGTGGAAGGAAGGGTGGACACTAAAGTAAATGTCCTTGGTTTCTGTGAAAGTGAGCTTGAAGTTCTTTGGAGCATGAAATGTAGTAAGTGTGATGTGGTTAAGAGTGTCAGCCTGGATTTCCAGGAGGCCTTGTGGGGAGTCCTCACTCTACTGAGCAAGGAGAAACTGGGCAGCAGCATTGCTCAGCTTTAAAAAGGCCAAAGGAGGATCTTGCTGTTTCCTTAAATTATTGAAGGACTAGAGAAAAGGGGACTGCAGACTCTTCACACAGTTCTGTGGCAGGTAACAGACACAAGTTGAAATGTGGGGAAATCTAGTTTGACAGAATGGAAAACATTTCTGCCATGAGCTGGCCAGGCACTGGAGGCAAAAGAGCTCCTTTTTTGGGTTCACTGACAGACTCACCTGGTCTAGCTGGGATCTCTGCTTTGGGAAGGGTTTGGACTAGTGACAATCAGGAATCCTGCTACCTGAAATTATTCTACAATTCTAGACCTCTAAGGAGGGTAAGAAGCTGTGAGTTTGTCCTTCTGTGGACAGCATATGGTAAAAATTATAGGAAATAGAACAGGGATAAATAATACTGTGTTAAAATAGTAATTACATAGTTACTGCTTTTAAAATTGGTGGATTAAACCTTTTTGCCATCCAGAAGAACGCATAATAAAGAATCTATAGTATATGAAGCCTATTCCAGTATGGTGGAACAGAAATCCATTATTTTTCCTTCGGGAAGGACTCAGTGTTTTAAAAACTGCTCTGGGGTTTATTGTAGAAAGTTTCTATTGTTTATTGTAGAAATTTCTACCACTACAGAAGTGGTAGAAAGCAATTGCTCTCCCTTGAAATGAATTTATCAGACAGATTGGATGTTTTCAAGGCCATTGTTATTACATTATCCCACACCTGATCTTGTTTTATAACAAGAGACACCTGGTGCCAAGCCTCAGCTCACTCAGCAGGTATTTATGGCCAGTGAAAAACTCCCCAGGAGCCCAGGACTGGGGCCGTGCCCCAGGGACAGGGCACAGGTAGGATGCCTGTTGTTAGCAATGGCAATACTGTTTTCTTTCCATTGGTGGCTACAGAAATGCTTACACAGCAGGAATGTGCTCGTGTTTGGGTTATCAGGCTCTTGTCCTGTCCCACTGGGAAGTGTCTTTGCCCCCTCAGATCAGGTGTTGGTGCACACAGGTTCCTCTGTGAGGAGGGAAGAACTTGTGCTCACACTGGGCTCCTCATTTCAGAGGGAACCTTTGGTGGGGACCTGTTCACAGGGTAGGGGAGGGGGGAGCAGATGTGAAAACAGCCTGTGATAAAGGCACTCAGAAAGAGGAGATAGACCTAAATGGACTTAGTGCAAATATTTACATTGTTGTATCTTACACTTAACTTGGAGCTCAGCCTCCACACTACCTATGTTTATATTGCTGGATTTGAGTCACTTCTGACAGCAGGCAGCCAAAGTCTGCTTCCACACATGCACTGATAGGTTGTAGTTACTCACATTCTGCTCTTGGAGCCTGCTGTCATTGGGAATAATCTGAAAATACAACCTCTGTGCTTGGCAGAGCTCTGAGAGGCAAAGTTAAGAGTTAGAAATAAAGGGCAAATTTATGTGTACATATATTAGACACAAAAAATTTCTCTCAAACTTACATTGCACTTGCGCCTTGAACATTGAATGTAGTTATGACCATCCCACTTCCTAAAGGATATATAAATTTAGAGAGAAAAACAAAAGAATGTGGAAAAGAATGGCAAATAGAAGAACAGTTTTTCATGCATTGCAAAAAAGATCCTGGTTTATCAAATAAAATGATCAAGCTGCAGTTTTAGAAACAGAATGAGGTACCTTCTGAATGAATGGGGGGCTAAACTGCAGGTTGCATTGATGCAGAGTTCTGTGGAGATGGAAATTACAAATGAGTTAAGAGCTGATGGATCCACTATCAGCTGTTAAATCCAATAGTCACAGTGTGCCTTAACACTCTAGAGCTCAGGAAAACTCTGAACTACTGCCAAATGTGAGATTTGTGTGATGCTGACTTGGGCTTGCATTCTGCCTAACAGCCTGTGCTGATTGCTGAGTACAGGAATCCTGAGGTTAATTTGTTTCATCACATCCACCAGGAAGGTTCTTAACAAACATCTGCTTACAGCACATGTGCAGGAAGCACAGGGTGAGCAGTGCTCACAGAAATGAACCTTGGAGCCAGCCCTGGGGGAACAGGTGGGAAGTTTCAGCAGAGCATTTCTTGGATGTGTGCTTTTACCTCTCTCCTCAATGTGAGTGTCCTCTGTGGGCACAGACTCGTCCTGCAGCCAGGGTCACCTGGGGCAGTGCAGGGCAGGACGTGGTTGTGGGGCCACTGCAGAGCTGAGGCTTCCAAAAGCAAAAGCTGTAAGACATTGCCAGGAGCAAACTGCTGCCTTTGGGGAGGCAGAGGCTCCTCAGCTCCTCACTCATGTTCATGTCACTGACTGCTGCTCAAAGTTACCTTACAAAGAGGTTGATGCTTTATGAGAATTGCTACTTTAAGTCATCAAAGCATGAAAAGATCTCTCTTATGAAATAATTCAGTGAAAATACTAGATTGCAAGTTTAGTGTCTTTATTTAGTATTTTTATGTGGCTTCATGTAAATCATCTCTGTGAGGATGCAAAGCAGTTTACACTTGGCAAGTGCAAATGCTATAGAGCCATTTCAAACCAGCCTTATCAGCCTTAAACCCAGAGCTTTAAGGGAGTTTCCTTTATCAAAATTGTAAGACTTAAGCACATGAAGTATACTGTTGATGATGCACTAAATTATGTAGGCCTACTTTTTCCCTACTACTAGTCTGGGACTCAGCATGCTTTCTTGCTGAAGAGCATTTTACCAGTTTCTGCCTGTGACATCCTTTGGCAGTGTTGGCTGGCAGCTATCAGTCTAGCTGTTCTAAATAATTGTGTCACCAGCAAACTATCTGCTCCATTATTCTTTCTTTCAAAGCATTTTTATCTGCTATGGAACATATTTTATCAACATCTTCAGATGGAAAGATCTGTTGGTAGGTTCATTCTGTTCTGAAAACTGACCTTTTTTGCTGTTTTTAATCTGAAAACTTTTCTTGCATATGATTATTGCATATCAGCTCCTTTAAGAAAATGAGAGATCATTGTAGGATTTTGAAAATGTCTGTGTTACATAAATGCATGACTTTTAGCTGGTTATTGATGCCTCATGGAGCTCCAGGGGGGTTGTGAAGCATTACTTGACAGAAATAAAATCAACCCTTGAGCAGACACACCAGATCTGTAGTACACCACCTCCCAGTCTGACACAGCAGTCACATTTAATGATATGTAGTTCTTTGGATCACTCCTGAATTCTTTATTTTTCCCTTTTTTATTATTTTGACATTCAACATAGTTTAAGCAAGTAACAAATTCTCACACATAATTGCAGTTTCAGAATTTCATAGGATCTGTTTTCTTTAAAGTAGGGATGAAGTTTCTATCTCTTTATACTATAAGAATATGTACTTTTTTCTTTTCAGCAAGGGGAATCCACTGACTGGATTGTCAGTGGCATACATTGTTCTCTTCTTTGAAAAAAATCTCTGATTATCTTCAATGTATTTCTTCCCATACTTGTAATGAGGGAATAAGTGCCATCACTTTTATCTTCTAGATCAAATAACATTTTGGATTTTAAAAGAGATTAGCAGTTCAAATCATATGAAATGCTAGTTATGCATATAAAGTTATCAACTCCTTAATCTCATTCAGAACTTTGAACTTCTAAGTATAATACAGAATTGCACTTAAACTGGAACAATTGTCATTGAATTTGAGTATCAGAAATAGCAAGGATTTGATATTAAATTCCACTGTATTTTACAGTGACCCCTATGTTAGTAAAAAAAAACAATTAATAAATCCTCCCAGATTTACTGAGAACCTTTAATGATGCTCCCTATAGATGTTGACAGTATTAACATTACTGATTGTTTTAAGCACAGACTCATGGAATTGTTTAGATTGGAAAAGCCCACTGACACTGCTGAGTTCAGCCCTTCAGCACTTTTCATGGCTGTACTGTGTATAAGGCCTTCACATTGCAAAGGGATTTCACAGAATACATTCAGACATGTTTTTAGTTTTGCTGTAGGAGGATAGACTTAGGTGAACCATTAGAATTCTTTTTAACAGTTATCTATGATTCTCTGTTTGATAAGGTTTTAATTGCACAAGACTGTGCTTTACTTTTCCACTGGGATTCTTGCTGATTCGTTCAGTAAGGGTTCACTGGCAAAATCTGCTCTAAGGATGAACTGGCTGTGTGTCTTATAGGAAGCCTCTGTCTTTTGAATATTGCTGCACTGGCAGCAGAAGTTGGGCAGTGTAGAGTCCATGCAGCAGGAAGAATTGGGGAATAAATCAGTCAAAGGATCTTCTATTCCTACATGTGTAGAAATTCAACCAAATATTTAGACTGATGTCTTTCTCAAGTCTTGACCTCTGGTTTCAGCAAAGAGTTTCAGTTTTTAGGGACAGAAATCAGTAGAAAGTCAGGAGCCCTGGTGGGATTTAGGAGTCTCAACATGTATTTGGATATGCTTGAACTGCCCCACCACTGCTTCTATTTAAATTAATGATTAATGTCTATTGATTCCGATGAGGTAAGAGCTACTTCAGTGTTCTTACGTGGTCACGAGCAAGCCACAGAAAATGAACTTTTCTACTTGCCTGAGTAATTTTTGGGTAGATTCAGGCAGCTCTCTTCTGGAAATAGTCAGTGGAAGTGCTACAGCAGAGTACCCTGACCCAGGATGAGCACTGAGAAATTGTGTGCTCCTGATGGTTTGACTTCAGTCTTCATCATCTCTCACATGGAATTTGTCAGTACCACTTCTCAGGTGATTGAGAACTGCACTTAAGGACATTATAGGAGTGGATTATTTCTTATGATCTAAATTATAAGTGGGACAAAAGGTATAGGAGTTGCACATACAATGATGTCAAGGGATGATATCAAGGGAGATAAATACTGCCCATCCAGCAGTTCTGTAATCACCATCCATCCTCACAAATGTTTTATTAAACTTGCCCTCTCTTGGCAATTTCAATTAGGTTCTGGTGCTGTGGTGTCCACTATTGAGTTTGAGCTGATGCAAAAGAGCACGTTGTGTTTTTCATGTGCTTTCCTGGCCAAATCTCCTTGTGTCTTCATCTCAATGCCTCTATAAATCTTTCTCCTGTTTTTCCAGCTCATGTGTTTGAGAGAATCAGTCTAATCAGTTACCATGAATTTAAGGTACCACAATTAATCCTCCTTTGGCAGGAGACTTCATATTTCATATCCATTCACATCAGTCTTGAGCTACAGTTTTCCTACTGCTTTTCTTGCAGCTTACTCAGTGTGGGCAGGTGGTCTAAAAGAGAAGGGATGAAATTGTCTGTGTAGCTTTGGTGAATAAAGGTCCCTGTGATGAAAACTGACCATATAGTATAGGTAATAGGTAATATCCTCCATAGTATATAATTAATTACCATCAGCAGTTTACATTTCAGGAGTAAGTAACTGTAAATGGGCTCGTAGAGCTGATGTTTCTCTCATCTGACTTTTCCTGTAGAAATCCCAGAGCTGCCGTGTGCAGGAGGCATTGGAGTGGGACACTTGGTCTGATGGTGTTCCCTGATTGCCAGCAGTGGTCAGTGCCAGAAGCTCCTGTTAGCAGCAGGAAAGGCAGTCATGGGACCACCCACATCCCAGGGGTAACCCTGTTTAACTCTGGTAGTGAAGACTGGTTGTTGCTCAGACTCGAGGGCTTTTGCATCCTGTAAAGCTCTTGGAGATCTTTCTTGTTGCTTTGCTTTTACAGGGCTTACTAATAAAAATGGTTATTCTTCTCACTCTGAATGCATGTTTTCAAGCCACTGAGTCCACTGTGTGTTATATCTCCCAGAAATATTATATCTGGTTTTGTACACAGTTTAGGGTTTTTTAAGGTGTATTCATCCAGTTTTGTATAGGCCCCTTGAGTCTTTCTCTTCTCTCATTGAAATTAAGTTTTGTGCTCTGTGTGGGTTTTTTCTTTTCACTCTTAAAGGCTGTGTTGGGTGCTGTAATTATTGACAAATTATGTTGATGCCTGTTCTATTTGAAAGTTAAACTGCAATTTTATCATTAAGGAAATATGTCAGTGACATATAAGACTTTTTAAAACACAATGTATGTGAATAGGTTTTAACTGAGAACTTAGTCCTGAAGTGAAATAGGCTTCTCAATTCTTAATGGATTAACACAATTTCAATTCTCTGCACTAAATACAGAGTGAGAGCTTCATGGCAGAGGTAAAACTCAGCTTAGAAAAGGACATGAAGCAATTTGAGTTAAGATAAAGATTTCAGGGATGCACGCCACTCCTCAGTTGTACTTGATAGACAATCTGTTACATATTAAGGATTCACCTGAAAATGGGAAAATTTTGCTTTTCACTAATCATAAAAACTATGGATTTGAATAATGTTGACCACTACAATGTTGAAATGTTGTGGTGTCACCATGAAATCTGAGCAAAACCTTCGTAGCATACCTACAGTGTTAAATGAGTTTGCCAGAAAAACAAATGAGGTCAGACAAAAGTCAGGCCAGAGCCATTGCCTACTGCCAGCCAAGGAGAAACACTCCTTGTGCTGTCCATGACTTCTGTAAACTGGGTGCTGAAAGGTGTGGGAGAGAATGGGACAGGATACTGGGTAAGTGCCGTTCTCCACTCGGGCGCTTGCTGACGCTCCCTTGGCTGTGTGGAGCTCTTGCCCGCCCTGGCAGCCCTGGGAGATGGCAGGAGTTTGTCTCATGGTGTGCACACCCTGCCTCCTGGTCCCAGACAACTGCACCACTGTTGGTTGGAAGGTGTTGGAGGATCTCCCCAGCCTCAGCTGAGGATCAGTGACACCCTCCAGGTGCCCAGGGAGGGATGGTGCTCTCTGGATTCTGCTCATGCAAGGTAAACATGGCTGTGACTGTAGAGAAACTGAGGCTATGGCAGGTTATTAGAAGAAGCCATAAATAGATCAGAATATCATTAGGATCAGGGCTATAAACCAGTAAAATAGCAAAGGTCAGTAGGTTCCTCTTTGACTAAGGGGTATGCTGCCAGTGGGAAGAGCAGCAGATACCAGCATGCCATGAGAGAAAGGAGCATTTCTGCAGCAGAAGGGTTGTTCAATAGTACCTATCCACTGCTCTGAGACGTACTGGGAAACTGCTTCATTTAGCCAAAACAAAACTTTCAGGATTGAGGGAAAGATTAAAATATATCTGCATGTACAGATGACTTCCAAGCTGAGAAAATATATTTTCAACTGTCACATGGTGGTATTCTCTTGGGTTCCTGGTTTTATGTTGATATATTGCATTAGTAATTGTTTGTTAATGATATGGAAATTACTATGCACAAATTTAAATTGCCATTGTCAGAACTGAGGTTGGCAGTATTACCCAGTATGAAGTAGATAACAAATATTATTTCAGGAAGAAGCAAAGGCAATTCAAGAAATCAGTATTTCATTTGCTTTGTAAAACTGTACCAGTACTAACATAGAGAGACTTGGTGTGCTCTAACTGTGCTTGCATATTTTTAAATGCATATATTTCTGATGCTCTTTTTTAAAGGAATAAAATACCAGAATGAAAACATCTGCATAATATTTAGGATGTTTAAATTAGCTTTATTTATCCTTTGTAGAATGACTAATACTGTTAGCTGTTAAGCTGCTTCTATTATGGTCTGCATTTTTGAAGCCACGCAGTTGCTCATTAATCCAGTTGAACTTTTTTGCAAAACCTGAGAGACTTACTCTTTGTAACGTTAATGATGTTGGGGTGGATTTTGTAGCTCTGCAGTTTGGTTAATTTTTCTGAATTTCCTCCATTAACAAAAGAAGATTATGAAGTGGTGAAGAGAAGATCATGGAGCAGCAGCACCAAAAAAAAAAATCTTTCTGTTGCCCTTGGTTGTATGGTTAGATATTTACATAGTGTCTAGCTGCAGAGGCAATAATATGTCAGAATACTTTATTTGTACACAGATTGAATTTTGATCAAGACACAAGAATTTTCATTTATAGCTATTGTGTTGTTCTATTTTCAATTTTGGTAATTTGTTTGATTTACAATGAAAAATTAATCCTATCAACTCCAGTGTTCAGGTAACAAGGAAGAGTAGAAGATCTTCATTAAAGAATAACAGCGATACAGTTGCTGCTTCTGGTGCTGAGCTGGCTCATGTCTTGGCTGAGCTCTTTGGAACCTTTGGTGTGGAAAACATGCCTCAGTCAATAAACCATGCTGGTCCTGGGCTGAGCAGTGTGAAAACTCCCAGTGGGTGCATAGAGAACTTGGATATCTGTCATCCAGGGCACTCGGCATGGAAAGTGCAGAACCACCAGGAGTGGCTGTGAAAATGAAAGATGGTGCTCATTTGATTTTGCAGACAAAATTGAAAGCCTTGGGCAGCTGCAGACATGACACTAGTCCTCCATGGTTATCACTGCTTTACCACTTCTGCTTGGCTGCAAAGAGTGGAAGGATGGAGAATGATACGAATTCCTTGTTTGAAAGCACATTACAGGACAGATGAGTCCTCTTTCCCTACTTCTTCAAGAGACAGCCTTTCTCAAAACATTCCTGTTATTGTTGCACTCTGTGTACTCTTACATGTATCACTGAGCTGTTTGTTTAGCAGCAGAAAAACATTGATATTTTGATGTAGCAAAACCATGTTGTGTTCATTTCTTCTGTTGTTTCATTACATTACAGGTACGGTAAGAATTGAAATGTTCAGGAACATGCAAAATGCAGAAATCATAAGGAAAATGACAGAAGAATTTGATGAGGTAGAGTATACAAATAGTTGTTTGAAGCATTATGAAATATATTACCATATACTTCTGGTTTAAATTAAAAATGCAGTGGGCCAGTGGATAAATAATATCTCAGTGTGGGAAACTTTTGCTGACAAGCAAAGCAGCAACTTGAGCTGTTGGATGCAGAGAAGCAGGGTAGAGAGAGGTTCATCAGAGCAGGCAGGAAGAGGAACTGGAGAACCCTCATCCCACTGAGAGTGGTGGTGGCATTCTGGGTGCTGAGCTTCAACTCTTGGGAGTGCCTCTTACAACAAAGAGCTCCAGATTCCTGACACATCAAATTCATGAGACAGGATTACAGCATGCTGCTCTGTTTGCTCTGTGCAAATTAATGTTTTGTGCATTTTAAATGGCAATTTAAACCAAATAGGAACTTGACATGAAAATTACCATTTTGGAATAGTGATACAGAAAGAAATACTCTTTCAAAAGATCTGAGCATTTTGTTTGAAACAAGTAAATTACAATTCAGACTGGGTATCTTCTGTCAAAATAAAAGTGTTCCTAATGGTGAATGCTTTTTAGCTTGGAGATTTTTGAACTGTGTTTTCTTTGATTTTTGGTGTATAAAATGCTGAATATTCTGAGCATTCATTTTGTTTAGTGAGGAAAACTAAAGGTGGAGCAGGTACTTCTGTAGGACAGCAGTGCCTCTGACCAGTTCTATATGAAATGCCAAGGCTGTGATTCAGAAAGTTAAGCATCAACTTAATATTAACCTTAAGTGGATGGAGAATGACACAGACGGTCAAGCCTTTTTTCAGGTTTTGCCTTTAAATACTTAGAAATATTCCTGTCTCATCCTTTGCTCCCACTTCCTAACTAAGGATACAAGGAGGAGAATTGAGTCTTGATACTTATTTTGGACTATACAGAGCCAATACTGCAAGTAGCAAACAATTACAATGGTGTCTTTGCAAAAGTGGTTTCATGCCAATAAGCCTCCCTGTTTATTGAAGAATAATGTGTTGTTTTTATTTGTTATTTTCCCTTGGCTTGAAGGAACAAGATGATGTTTATTTTAAAACCACAGACCACAATGGGTACACCAACTTTAAAATAATAAATGGGGACACCTTTAATACTTGATCTTTTTCCTCTGTTGTTCTGCAGGACAGCGGTGATTACCCCCTGACCATGCCTGGGCCTCAGTGGAAGAAGTTCCGCTCCAACTTCTGCGAGTTCATCGGGGTGCTGATCCGGCAGTGCCAGTACAGCATCATCTACGACGAGTACATGATGGACACGGTGATCTCGCTGCTCACCGGCCTCTCCGACTCGCAGGTCCGCGCCTTCCGGCACACCAGCACGCTGGCTGGTGAGTGAGCTGTGCTTGCTGCTGCTTATCCACTGCCAGGAGTGATGGTCATTTGTAACCCTGACCAGCCCTAAAACTCTGGGAAGCTTCATCGAATCCATGTACCACACGTGGTACAACTATAACTAAAGTATTCCTTTTTTATTTGGAAAGTGCTGAGGCACATAGGGATTCCTGTCATCCCCAGGGCCTCCAGTAAAATAGGAGTAAAATAGTAAAAACTGAATCCTGACAATCAGGAGTGGCATCCTTATGTCTTGTATTTTGTTATCAATTGTTCACTTGCTGTACAGAATGTTGGAGTAATTCTATATTTTAAAGTATAAATTTATTCTAAAGAACTATCAGGACAGTTGTATTATCAAAGAGTTTCCATTCACCAGAAAAGATACTGTGCTTTAACTCTGGAGAAGCATAAGGTTTGGGATTACTGGGCCATGGTTGTAGGGCTCCCTGTATTCTGCCTGCAGCCACACCACCTTCTAGTGCAGCTGCCTCACCTAAGAAAAGCCTTGGGTGTATCAATAGATAGAAATGGGCTTTCCTTGTGTATTTCATCACACCTATATGAGATGTCTCCTCTAAGAGGAATGAATTACTCTCCACAAGGAGCTATTTTTCTCAATTACAAAGCACTACCAGAGTGGCTGGCTTGGGTATAGGTGTCTACAGCTGGTCATGTCAGGTGATAAGAAATCCATCTTATTGCAAGGTTCATAGATCATACCAGATATTTGAAACTCTTACAGCAGACATTTGTCATAATCTGAATGTTTCTATGGACAGTATTTATTACTATTTAGTCATTTCACAATCAGCCTCATATATATTTTTTCAGTTTCAAGTACACCAATACCCAGTTTTAAACAAATACAATCAGAATTTATTTAAAATTTCATCTCCCATTATGAATCAAAGAAAGAGGCAGATTTCTAATGATACTGAAAAAACATCTCCAGATTTGAGTGGATTTTGATTTTAAAACTGAAACCCAAACCCTTCAACTCACAGTGACTGAACTCCTTTGGAAGCACATTCCCTTGTGTTCTTCACCACACTTAGCAATAGGATGGTAAAACTGTGAATTATGCAGGCTTAAGCTTCCAGGTTTGGAGTTTCTTCTTCAAATTCAGTATTCCAAGGTGAGCACTCTTTGAGCCTAGATAACCTGCTGGAAATCCATGCCTGTTGTTTAAACTATTCCCTTCCATCTGATGCTGTCTGCAGTTCTGGGCAGTTTTGATTTGCTGTTTGCTCAGACTGTGGTTGGGTCATAGGGAAGAGTTTATGGAGTGAGGTCCCACTCTGGTCCCTGGGATTGATTGGTCCATCCCTGCATGGGGTGGATGTTTGGAAAGTATGAGGGGCTTGATTAAAAGACAGGAAACAGGAGCACTTACAGCAGTTATTTCCCAAGTCCTGTGCTCTGTAGAATAAAGAGTTTCCACTATTTGGAATGGATTCTGTAGCTAGAAGCTTGCAGCAAGAATAAGCTGATGGTAAAGCTGAGGTTCATCACAACTGACTGCAGTTATTTCAGCCACTTCTTGCATTAATGCCACATCTATCTAACATTGCATCACAGATGGGAGCTGCCAAGGATCTCAGCATTTACCACTGACAGTACATGCCATTTATTTACTTATTTGCTTGTTGTAACCAGCTTGAGGCTTTGCTTTGATTCTACAAATTTCCTTCAAGCTGTTTTCAGCACATTTAATTGTGTTGCAGTCCCAAGAAACAGAGGTCAACATGATGCCATGGAGCTCAGTCTTGATAAAGTTTTTGAAAAGCTACTTGTAGACTGGCATTTCTTCTTGAAGGAGTTTTATAGGTCCTTGTTTTCAGTTTTCCTCTATGCTAGTCAGTTGGAATGAGAGATGATTCACTGTAGGAAGAAGTACCTGTAGGTTACCAATTTTGAGCTATAGCAGTGTAAATCAATCCAAGTAGCCTCACTTCTCCATTTGTGTGGTTGCTTTTCTACCTTGAAGCAGTGCTGCATATTTAGAGGAGCATGCAGAGAGGATGTGATAGTTTGTTGCATTATTTTGCTGGTTTTTCAATATTGTAAAATCAGTTGTGCTGTGTAACCACACAGAACTTGGGGGAAGACCCTTATTAATGTTTCTTGTAAAAATAAATTCTAGTACCAAAAAGCAGACACAAACAATATCATATCCAGCATGTGTGAAAATAAAAATTGCATTTTTCTATGGCTGTACAGCTAACTTTAAAGCAGTGTCAGACCTGCATTCAGAGAAGCTGTGCTGTTGTCCCTTGTGAACTGAGCCAACCTCAGCAGCCATTGGTTAAGGTCACCCTTGGTATGGGGCAATCTCTGCTGGCCCTCTCCTGTGCAGAAATGGCTGTAACTTCCCAGCAGCTGCCTTCATGGTGCCCTGATGCTGCAGGCTCAGGTGTTGGCTCCCTGAGAGCTTGTCTCAGAGCTTGTCTGGAGAAGACAGCAAGGAGCACTGCCTGCAGCTCAGTGTGGGGTACAGACTCTGCTTTCTGACCATGGGCCAATCACCTGGGTATTGCCTGGGTGGAAGTCCCTATCCAGATGGCTGGGCCAGGGTTGAGGAGGCTTTTTGCTGTGAGTATGGATCTGCTGAGGAAATATTTTCTGAGTTCTGACTACAGGTAAAGAGTCATAATCTGTCTTGTGCCTTTGCAGCTATGAAGCTTATGACTGCTCTTGTGAATGTTGCCTTAAACCTGAGCATTCATCAGGACAATACACAGAGGCAGTATGAAGCTGAGAGAAACAAAATGATTGGCAAAAGAGCTAATGAAAGATTGGAGCTGCTGCTTCAGAAAAGAAAAGAGGCAAGTGAAAAGACTTTTTTTTTTTCCCTGGTTCATGTGCGTTCCCTCCAACAGAAAGCCCAGGGTGGTTTGTGACTCGAGTACCACAGTGAGAAAGAGCTTGGTTCTGCAGTGGTGTTTGTGTGATCTCAAGCAGACTACTTAAATCCTGTACTGCCACATTCAGTTGAGTTTGTGGTGCTGTTCTGCACGCAAAGGAGAATTCTCTTCTCAAGCTTCTATGAATGACCAGGCAAGAAGAGTCTCAAACTGTAAGCAGTCACTGTTCTGGTGATGCAGAAAGATTCTGACAAGAGGATCAGACATTCCCTCCCTGCACTGTCCAGTTTTCCCCTTGATCACTGCAGTTATTCCACAGTGTCTCATTGCTACTTCTTTTTTAGCTGCTTTCAGGAAACACTGTGGAGTTGAGGCTATAGCACCTGTTCTCAGGGAGAAGGAGCTAGGGAGACATTAAAGTCGCCTTTAGTAAGTACCAGCCTGGCATTAGGTGAGAAAAACCATTAGAAGGTTGCTGTAATCTTTCCTAAATAAAGTATTATATCACAGGAAACTTCAGTTTTGGAGGTGTACTTAAATTCAAAGATGACAAGCAGAAAATTAATACACATACATCCAAACAAACATAATGTGTAATGATGCCAAGTAAAACTCATAAGAGAAATTGAAAAATCAACGTTTTTATTAGATATAAATTTATGATTTTTAATATATTAGTTTTGAATTTTCTCTACCACTGTTTTACTCTGTGGTAATTAAGACTGTCTCAGTACTTTGCTTGTGTGCACCTTGAATTCCTTTAGGTGTATCTTTGATGAGAATTGCTTGACCTTGTAGTTTTTGTCTAGGGATAATTACAATTACATATTTTTATTTTACCCCTATGACTTGTAGCACAACTTTATTTGGTTTGCATAATTCTTGAAAAGCATACATTAAAGTACAATGCAAGAACAACCTCTCTTTCCTAAACTGCGAGAAAAACAAATTAAATATTAAATTGCATGTGAGTTCTAAAGCATTTTGAAACGCAAAATAGCTGGAACAGAGTTTGTATTCCACATTTGTTGATTGTTGCTTTGAATTTGCAGAGAACAAAGGCACTAATTGCACTGATTACCTTGGGCTGGTGGCTCTGTGGCTGGGAACTCTTCTGTGCCCGTTCCCCCAGCTGCTCTTTCAGAGCTGCAGGACATCCTCTCTCTGGGGAGCTGCACAGGGCTGTGGAGCCTTGGCAGGAGAAGGAACATTTCTTAGTCCTTTCCTTTGGCTCTGTGTGTTCAGGGGCTCTTATCTACCTACTCATGACAACTGAGCAAAGCATTGCCTGGGAATAGCCAGACGAGTATGTCCATGGGGTTAAGCACACCAGGGGCACCTGGGCAGAAGGGATCTGTTAGGATTAGTTTACTTAATGCTCTGTGGAAGAATTCCTGACATAATACTGTATATTCCCACTGTTTAAATACACTGAATTGACTGTGGCATTCTGTGCTGGTACTTCCTCAGTTGATTCCTTGATGAAGTGCCATCCTAACAACCCCTCCTGAGCACATACACGTGCATGTGTTGGTCTTCATGAGCTGGTAGAGGGACAGTTCACCAACTGAGTGTGTCAAGTTAATCTGAAGCAGAGGAGATGGAGCACTTCCTGAAGTGTTTCATTCTCAGGCCAACATCTACAGGCCTGGTGGGAGAGCCATGCATGAAGCTCTGTCTTATCAATGAGATTTTCAGCTCAAGTGGATTATTTATGTAGCAATATGCCACAAAGCAGAGAAAGTTGTCTTTTTAATATCTGCCAGTAGTAATTTAAATTTTGTGCTTGTCATACATGTCTTTTTGAGCTTCTGCACATGCTTGCAGAGTCAACAAGAGAATGTTTCCCTCATTTTTTACCTCTGTTTAAGAGGGGGAGTGTTAAATCATTTTTGCATTGGTAAGAGCAGGAATCCCAAGACACAGATGCTCCCTCAAGATACTTGAAGTTAAGCACTCAGATTCAAGTGCATGATTTAAAAAACTTGAAAGTGCAGAAAGCAGTTAGAGTTTCAGAGAAAATTCATTACTGAATCTAAAATACATTTGAGAATTATATCCTTTAAATGTTAGTACACAGAGGTAAAAGCAATCTCACATGGACCTACTGAATCTCTGATTCTGCTTCCACACCAGCTGTGCCCCAGCACCTGGATACCTGTACCAGATGATAATTCACCATGTTTGTAGTGAACTGTAAATTCTGTGCAGAAGATGAGGGAGGAAGCCATCTGTGCTGTCCCTTCATTTGTTCTGCTCGGGCTTCTACTGTGCTGCTTCACTTTGCACTCCCAGAGATGTCAAAGTACACCTTTTACAGAATCTCAACTTTCTCATGGCTCAGAAAGTCCATCCTCTCCTACCTGTCTTCTGTGGTGTGGTTTTATACCAAGAAATCATTCCCTGAGTTCTCTGTGAGCTCTAGTAGCTTTTCAGAAAGCCTCCTGAGGCTTCTTGGTTCATTCCCATCCTCATTTTACTGCACAGCCTGTGCTAGGCTGTCTCTACCTCCATGTTGCTGTGGATGTTTCCCTGCCTGTAGCCTGCGGAGCCATCCAGCTGAGGGGTGATTAGGAGCTCACAGTCCCCTTTGGGTTATGAATTCTCAAATAAGCATTTAGTCTGTGCATATTTGGGTTGAGCTGATGCTGCAAATAGTACTTTTCCCAGAGGCCATGTCTAAATATGCTTGGTTCATGTTTGCAGAGCTGGTGTGGACCCAGCTCTTCCCTTGGTACATAATCCCTTTTACTGTAAAATTAGTTTCTTTGGCAGCCCTTTGACAATTTAGTCAAGAGCCCTCAATGCCTTGGTTTCTCCACATGCAAAATGGAGACAGCACCTCCTTACACTTCACTGAACTGGGAGGCTTCACTCCCAGAGTTCTGAAGCTACTTCAGCTCATACCTGGAAGATGCAGTGGAAATATTTGGCTGAAAAATAGAAGCCCTTAGGGGAAGGTGTTTCAGAGCTCATGCCATGCAGGAGGTCAAACCAGCTGATCACAATTTTGCCTCTGGCTTTGAAACCTTTTATCTGTTAAATATATACATCCATAATTATACAGGTTTAATTATTTTATGCATGTGTGCACTCCACCAGCAAGGCTCTGTTGTGGTTTTCCTACTGTGAGAGTGTGGGCAAATTTACATTCCCACATTGTGGTGCTGTGCTTGGACTGTAATGAACACCTTGATGGAAGAATGATGGCTGCTCCAAAAACTGATTGGATAAAATTGATGTCATCTTATTAACAAAGCTGCAGGTGTAATTAAGGTGTAATTAAGTTATACTTAGTTAGTACAAGATCTGACAGTATGAGAATACTGTAATTAATTCCAAGTTGTGTTAACATACTATTTGACACAAGGTAAGCTTCCCATAGTACTTGCAAAACATGCTCATATTACTCAGGAAGTGAAAATATTTTTAAGAAAATGCTCTTATTTATAAAACCATGCTCATAGCACCTTTTCATTTGGAATTGAGTTTGGTTTCTTGCAGGCTAAGGCCTGGATGTCAGGTGTGCTCTGGTCATGGAAATCTTCCTGCTTCTGAAACCCAGTTACTGTGGGTGCTGAAGTTCAAGCAACTGACAGTCTTTTACTTAAGTTTGAGAATGTCTTCAACTCCTTTCCTTAAATAGAACATTAATTTTTTCAGAGCTAATCTGTAACCAGCTTTGTTTCTGCAGCTGTCATTCATTCAGCTCTGTGTTTCCCTGTGAACACAGCACTGCTGAAATTGCTGCACACATTGTCTCTACTTGTCTCATTTTCAGTAGCAAAAGTATATGATCACTTCAAAGAACTAATTTGAGAGACTAAATTGATGTTTGTAGTGAATGTTAATTTTCTTCCATTAAGATATTGCATATATAATGCAAATATTTGTATGTATATGCACACAATATAGGCATGTGCTGGAAAAGCAGAAGTGGTGAATTTACTCAAGTGCTCTTCCAAGGTCTTCTAAGGTTTCCCAGCAGGGAGCTGTAGAATACCAAATTATAATAAACAATGATCTTTTATTTATTTTGTGTTTTATTTTCCACAGCTACAAGAAAACCAAGATGAAATCGAAAATATGATGAACTCTATTTTTAAGGGTATATTTGTTCATAGATACCGGTAAGAAAATGCATGTTCCAGTGAGCTCTGCTAATAAAGTATGGTCATAAGGAAAGTCAAGGGCGGTTTCTGGGTTAATTTTCTTCTGATGTAATAGTCTAGATGCTGCAGGATCACTGTCAAAAGCACTTGAAGTTATGGCAGAATATGCAAATTGTAACCTCTATTAATTACTCAGTACAGCCATCCACACAACTTTCTTTTAATTCAGTAGACAGCGTTAAAGGGCTGTGGGAGACATGGGCTTTGAATCTTTGCATTTTGAAAAGTTGTCCATGTTGGGAGCACAAAAATGACATATCTTAAAAATAAACAAATAATATTTGTGTATCATAGGATAGCAGTTGTCCTCCAGCCTGCATTTCCTTTTGTATGTCTTGGGTGTAAACTGTAAATTTGGAATACGGTTCACGAGGGAGCAGTACCCTTTTAAAATAGGTTTAGGGTTGTTGTGCGTCACAAGATGCCTCAGAGCATCTGCATCACCTTGGTGCATCCAGCTCTTTAAATGTTAATTGACTTGCTGAAATCAAAAGATAAAATTCCAGGGTACCAAACTATGCAATTAACCTTTCACTTTTCAGTGCTTTAAAAGTTTATAATTTATGGAATCTTTTAGGAAAATGGCAGGAAAAAAAGGTGTATGAGAAGAGGGGTTGGAAGGTGAAGAGGAACCCATAGTTCAGTTGGACAGAGGGATGATTGTAATTTGGAGAAAAGCGCACAGGAAACCAGGAAGGTGCTTGTGCTGACAAATGTGTGAGTGTGAGCAGCACAGTGGGGTTGGAGAGTGTCTCCTCAGTACCTGAGAAAGGTAGAAAAGAAAAGTTCATGGATTATGGTCAGGAAGCCTTGAGCTGCTTGGGAGCAGGAGAATGGGTATGCAGAGCCAGCATGGATGTGCTAGATCAGTGTAGCACTCACACCATTTTGTAAGGAGAGCAGCTTTCATGGCATAGGTAAAAATGCTGAAGAACTTAAATTCTATGAGTGTTTCCATTTTTATCCCTTCAGAACTTAGTGTATTATATCAAACAAAACATTGCTTTAAAATATCCTCTTAGTAGTGTGGTGGTGTTCACAGGAGTCCTGGGATGAGGGAAGAGATGAGAATGTTGACTCCGTGTTTCACAAGGCTGATTTATTGTTTTATGATATATATTGTATTAAAACTATACTAAAAGAACAGAAGAAAGGATTTCATCAGAAGGCTGGCTAAGAATAGAAAAGCAATGAATAACAAAGGCTTGTGACTGACTGAGACAGTCTGGACCACTGGACTGTGATTGGCCATTAGTTAGAAACAACCACATGAGACCAATCCCAGATGCACCTGTTGCATTCCACAGCAGCAGATAGCCATTGTTTACATTTTGGTTCTGAGGCCTCTCAGCTTCTCAGAAGAAAAAATCCTAAGGAAAGGATTTTTCATAAAACATGTCTGTGACAAGTAGTTCATGCTCTTGTGTGGGATTGGAAAAACACTCAGCCTTTTGGTGGTCTGCATTGTGGTGCTTTTGCTTTTTCTTTTGAAATCCTCCTTTTGTAAAAAAGTTTCTTTTCATGCCTTCTGCCACCACTAGTAAAGACCTGATGTTGCTGATGTTACTGCAAAAAAGGAGAGGCCAAATCAATAAACTCCATCCATGCCCTGGAAGAAGGTGCCCATGGTGTCCCTGTTAGACCCGTGGGGAATCGACTGAAATCAGACAGGTGGTGCCACTGTTCAGAGGGGTCAGGAGGAACCTGTTCCCACCCAGAGCCACCTGTGTGAGCACAAGCTGTCCCTGACCTTTTGGGAAGCCACAAAGAGTCTCTTACAACATACACCAAACTTAGAGTAATGGTACCCAAACTGTGAGTAATGGTACACAACAGAGGGCACAGAGTGACACTCCTGCACTCACAGCTGGACGAGAAAATAGAGGGGGAAAATGTCTGTGTGAAATTCAGCCAATTGACAACAAAGCCCAGGTGGGATAAAATGTAAAGGATTGTAAACTATTATCTGCTTTCATAACTTCTTAATTTCTTGAACCTTCCTTCTCTCAAATAGTTCAAATTATTTATAAACTTCACATGACTTTACAGGCCTTAGACCATGCAAGTGATGATGATTTCGAAAGAATGTTATTTTAATTATTCCCAGAGAATAAGTCCTTCCATGTGAAGGACTGATTCAGACTCAGCCACAGTGATTCATGCTTAGTGACCTTTGTAGCTTAAATAACAAGTTCTTGACCTAAGCAAAACTCCCAAAACTGTTTCATTCAGGATATGTCTTCTGACAAGTGTTGCAGTGAGATTACATCTTCTTTCTATAGATTGGCTTCCAATTTACTGGAAGATTTCAGTCCTCACTTCTCTCATCAAGATTAATTTTAAAAAAATATTTGAGGAAATAGCTAAATAGCTTTCTAGGTATAATGCTAGTCTAGTGTGAACAGCAGATTTGGTCAAAGCTGACAACCACTGCAGCAACCCTGAGGAGCACACTGATCTGCACCTGCTATTTCCCAAATATCTATCAGAGAGTCTGTGGCTCAGATCCTGAATACTGCTGGTATTAATCACAATTCTTGTGTGTGCTTTGGCATCAGAGGCACACTGAAGTGGCACTTGGAGTGGCACTGGTAAAATCTGTTTCCTGACACTGCTGTGGTTTGTCCGAAGGTTTATGGGCCTGCCTTATCAAGCCAAAATTTCAAAAGGAAATACAGAATTTCTTACCTGGACCCCTTTTGTCAAATCCTTTCAGAAGCTGCATCATGGAGAATCTCTTTACCCAGAGTAGCAACTTCGGCTGTGAATTGTGCTGTGAATATTTTCACCTTGTAGACCTTTCTTTGCATTTTGTGCTGAAAAGAGGGTTAAATATATTTAATGTATAAGATCCATAGATGCCACATTAGTTTTCATCTCTGTGCTGGACCAGGTTCTGTTTCTTTCTAGAAGCATTTGACAAGCTTACATCACTAATTTATAATTATGATAATTAATAATGCATTCATTATTCCAAAAACACTTCCAGTGCAGGTATAATTAGTATTTGTATGTTCTTGTGTCATCCAGAAATAATGGGTATTTTCAAAAAGCTAAACAATTCATAGTGACCAGAAGCTAAAATGTATTTAACTGTATAAAAATTAGAAGAAAATAATTACAGTTTAATGATAAGCCATTATCACATTAAAAGCAAAGATTCAAAGATTTTTTTGGCTGTATTGTGTTTGATACAGCATTGTATGGGCATGGAGTCTGTGTTAATGATTCCTGCAGGAACACAGGTGTGATTCTGATCAGTGATATTTGCCTGGAAGGTGATGTGGAGTGGGAAGTGGTGTCTCACAAGTTCCCCTGCTTCTCTGGCAGCTGGAGTCTGTTTGCTGGTCTCACATCCTTGATTCTGTCTCATTTTCAATTATACTGGAGATGTTAAATTCTTATTGTATTAAATCTCCTATTAAGTTGAATAGCTTTCTTCTTTTTTTTTTTTTTTTGTTTTAATTAGCAGCTTGGTGTGAATGTAGTGCTGTAGTGCTGAGGGATCCCTGAGAAGGCTTTTGAATGAAGAAGCAGTTTTTCACTGTCTGCCTAGGGAAGCTTGAATGCACTCTTAGAGAAAACATGATTCTTCCTGCTTTTTGGCTGGCTGTGCTGCATGATTAAATAGTTGTTGACATTTAGGTTCTTTTTGGGATTGCTATTAAATCCTTCACAGTTAGTAAATTTATAAGGTGGTGAAATAACTTACTTGGATGTGAATACTCAGGCTGTCATCTCCTAGTAACAATGTCTTCCTCACTACTTCGTGTTGCTGCAGATGTGGCTCCCCATTTTTTCTTGATTTATATGTGCTAGTCTTTTAGGTTTTTCTGTAAGTCTTGCATTTGTCCACCTATAATTTGCTTTTAAAATAGTTTAAAAGTAACTCCATGTAAGAGAATAGCCAATCTAGTTCAGTGTGAAGCAATGTACAATTGAACACGTACACACACACACACACGTATATATATGTGACTATAGTCATAGTTTAAACTAAAACTTGTCTTCATTATGGCTGCCTTTCCCATAAGGAATGCAGTTTTTAGCCCTTGAGTGTGATATTTAGCACATTGGTCCTTACACTACTTAAACCTGTTTGAGAAATCCCCAGTAGGAGCAACTTGTCTGATGCCCTGCCCTGCTCCTAATGCAGCTTGTCTGGATTGTGGATTGTCCCTTACCTTGGTTCTGAGATGACAGGCTTCAGGAAGTTGGACAGACCAGGTTTACTGATGCTTTTGGGAAGTTGTTAGAATTAATGTTTTTCATAGGCAGAGAGAGACAGTGGCAGTGGTTTGGTGGCGTTCACACAGGTGTCCCCCCAGGTTATTGCATTAAATGCATTACATGCTGTTTATGCTTTCCTGCTGTTGCAGCAGTACAGATTCATCCCTCCAAGTTGAATTCAAACACTGAGACCTGCCTGGAGAAGTCCCCCTGGCCATGTGTGATGCTGGGCTTGGTTCATGGTCCCTGTGGGGCCTGGGGGCCCAGCTCAGGGTCTGCAAAGTCAGGGGCAGGACAAAGGCACTGGATCAGCTGGGACAGCCTGCAGGAGGGCAGTACATAGTTCCAGTATGGAGTCACCAGGGGCTTGCTGCACTGGGTTAAGGCTATGAACCTGTGCAGTGTCTTGATCAGAAGAGTGAGTGCATTTTATTTGTATTTTGTAAAATTGATTCCTTTCAGAACAGTGCAGTTTTTTGTTTTTGCAGTTATTGTCTTGCTTGGAATTTTTCTTTCCTTCCCATAAATTAAATTTCATTTTGGGGCTCTGTTGGTCTGGTCTAGAATTAAATTGATGTTTATTACTTTTCCAAGAAGATTTTTTTTCATAAAAATACAAAACAAGGGTCTCAATTAGAAGCAAGTTCCAGTGTTTGCAAAGCACCAGACATCCCCTTCTTCTGTTCAGTGACTCTTTGTGTTCTTCTTGTATTACAGCTGAAATTTGGAACTGTGAGGCAGTGCCAGCTGGAGTGGCACAAGTGATTTCTCATGGTAACAGATGTCCCAGAGATGGAATTACTGAAGGGACAGATGGCCCCCATCCCTTTTCCCGTTGTTTCATTATTAGTAAAGATGCCATGCTCCATGTCAGGCAGGCAGGAAAGTGCCAGTCAGATGGAAAGCATTTCCATCCTGGTCTCCTTAGGTGACCTCTCCAGTTTCCTACCACGCCTCCTCACTAAGCAGCTGATAGGTCTGCCTGAGATGTCTTTGCTGACTTGCCACAGTCAGAATGTAGGATAAAAGCAAGAAAATGGGAAGAAACCAATGCTGAAGTGCAAAATTCTCATGGGTTTTGTTGTAGGGATATTCATGGTGGGTACAAAATGAGATCTCTTTGTGTAGAAATTCCATTGTGCTCCTCTGGCAGGTGCCTTTGGCTAAACCAAATAGCTTCTCCCACCTTGCAATGGTTCTGCACCTCGAGCTGGAGACAGCTGGGCTGCAAAGCAAATGTCAGTGATGCTGTTTCAGAAATGATTGCCCAGAGGAGGTTTGTAGCTTGGGTTCATAATTCTCTTTGAAAAGAGAGAAGTTAAAGATGGAGTAATAGACTAAGAAGCAAACTAGGGTGAGAATTTCTTTATGTAGAAGTAGTGTAGGAGCATATATAAGCACTGAAATTATGAGATCAGTAAGTTCAAGGATGTACAGGAACAGAAAATCAGTGAGATGGCAGTAAGAACAGTGACAGGCCTCACATAGTGAGGTTCATGACCAGTAAAAGCAAATATTATAGCTATGGGAATGGGAAGGATATTTGTCTGTAATCTGGCTAATCCTTGTTCTTTTCTTTTTCTGTAATAGTGATGCTATTGCTGAGATTAGAGCTGTCTGTATTGAAGAAATTGGTGTCTGGATGAAAATGTACAGTGATGCCTTCCTGAATGATAGTTATTTAAAATATGTTGGTTGGACACTACATGACAGGGTGAGTATTGTGTATTCCCACACACAGCAGAGTGCACTGGAGGCAGCTGCTGCTGTGCTGCCCAGCACAGCATTATCCTTGGTTTACAAAGAAATTGTTCTGTTTCCTCACCTGGTATCTTTCAATCAGGTCACTTCCAGGTATTGGCTTCATTAGGAGGGTGTACTCCCAGTCTGCTTGGTCCTTCTGATTTTCATGTGGTCAGTCTCTGATGAAGTATCTTGACACAAGTCCTGCCATGGGGCTCTTCTGTTGATTACAAAAGAAAGAGAAGTTTCCTCAGAGCACCCCTGAGAGCCTCTGTGTCTGAAGCAGAATGGAAAAGGGATTTCCACATGTCTTCCATTTACATTGCCCAAAGGTTACAGGAATAAAGGAGATCTCTGGGTCCTCAATAGACACAACTGGTTCCACAACCAGTGGAGTGCTCATCAGTTCACTTTCCCTTCCTTGAAGAATCTTTTCAAGGTTCTCTTTAGCTTCTTCTTCAGAAAATTGTTGAAACACCAGATGGAAGGAAAAGAGGTGCTTTTCTGGCTCAGCACAGTTCTTAGCACTGATGGTATCCACCCAGTTCCTGCAGCAAGAGGAGCCCATTCTGGGTGCTGACAGAAGACTTTGCACTTCTGCCTGGGGGGTTTTGTACACCAGCACTGCCTGTGCTCCCACTCCCACCAAAACCACTGGAATCACTTGTTTTACTCTAAACTCCCTTGCTATCACTATCCAAGGACTACAAAGGAGACTTACAGTACTGTTGAAATGCTCATCAAATTCCAAAATCCTGGTTCAGACTATCTCCTATTCAGACTATTTCCCAGCACTGGTGGGAAAAAATTGTCAGTCTGCAAGTTCATTTGGAAGACTTGCATAACTGATAGTTAACAGCTGATTCTTGAAAAAATATTACTTTTTTCAATAACTTCAAACATCATCTTAATATGATCTGACTTGGTCACTGTTGTGCTGAATTCTGAACAACATGAGTTATGCAGATGTTGGCTTTCACTAACAGTAGAAGTCAGCTGCTGCTGCTGGTTCTTTTAACTACAGCTGCCAGGAATCTGCATCTTGCCTTCATTTGGATGAGCAGTTCACTTGTTAAGAGTACCCTCTAAACATTAAATTTCTTTCCAAACCTGTAGTACTCAAACTTTCCCCTTACAAATTTTCCCCAGACTTTTACATTAGATCTCATTGAGCAAAACTTGGTCAGGAGGAAGATCTTGCTTACTGCTCCCATGAGCCATGACCACTGTCTGCCCCAGAGCCTCTGTGTCTCAGTGAATGCTGGACATGGAAACACAGCCATGGCAGTGCCTGGAGGGACAGAGCTGCTGCTCTGTGTCCCTTGTTGGTGACATTGCTGTGCCTCACAAGTTGCCATGCCCCAGGAGAAGACATCATTTTTTCAAGTTCCCCAAGCAAACCTGTGGGGAGGTCAGCTCAGGTTGGAGAATCAGGATTCAAGGTGTGTGGAGGGCTTTGTTTTATTAGGACTTGTAATTTAAATAAATTATTCTTTGAATAATTGCAGTGGATTTTTGGGAGCACATTCTAAAGCTTGTAGAACGTTTCCAAAAGTAGCACCTCCAGACTAGTGGGGCTGCACTTCACAGCTCTCAGCCCCCTCCTACTGTCTTTGAAGTCCATCCATTTCTCACATCATTCCCTTTACCCATCTGTGGAATCTCATACTCTCATCTGTCACATCCAGCAATTTCTCATGTCATGCAGTATTTTCTCACACCCTCTTCTGTTAGTTTAACCTCAGGCCAGGGTCTAGTCATCTGCCTGCAGCCTTAACACGTATTTATACCTCAGCTGTTTTAAAATCAATGTGTTCTTTCATAGCAGAGAAATTTTGAATTACAGTGTTAAGATAAAAAACTGGACCGTTTGGACCAGGCACAGCAGAATTCTATCAGACTGCTCTTCCTCTGCTTTGTGAGATATTTTGTTGCAGGCCACAGAAGTGCCCTGGGGTTCTAAGTCTTTCAATCACTAATGTGTTTAATGTCCCAGTCCACCTGATAGATGGTGAGGTTTTATTGATGTTGTGGATGTGTCATCTACAGAGTGAGACAGACTGGAGGCACAATGGGGAAGAGTCTGGGGCAGGTGTCAAATAATGAAAAGGGAGGGAAATGGAGAGAGACATTTTGAGAGGCACAGAAAGGAGGGTGGAGCTGCAATAGGAAGAATATATTGGAAAATGATGGAGTAAGAGCCAACTGAAAATGCAAAGCCTCCAGAAGTACAAGATCCCTTAACAGCATGGTTTTCATTGGGACTGCCTGAAAAAACTGCCACCTGGTACCCGAGTTTCTTGATTTTGCTTTGCTTTGATCAGGAGATAATTTTTTGCTATAATTGGTATTTTAAAAAGTGAAGGCTGAGGCAATAGCCATAAGCTATTTCCACTTCACATGAACAGCAGTCACCCCAAAATTATTAACTTCCCTGGAAGTTTACTGCTGCAAAAAGGAGACAGCAGTGCAGGAGATTCCTGAGCAGTTTCACATTCTACTTCAGAAGATGTACAAATTAAATCACAGGGAAGAAAAATCTTACACTTCTTTGTAGTACCTCCAATGTAGTCTTTCAGAAGTAGAGCACAGAAGTTTCATTCTCTAACTTGGAAAATCCTTATATTTTGTATGCTTATCGTGTCTCCTAGATTTCAAACAAATATCTATAGGGATTTTTGGTTTTTATAGAGTCTCATTTGAATATGGCTTTCAATTTTTGCCTCTCTCTGCTTTTAAGCATCTTTTTTATTCCTGTGTATCTGGGAGCATAAATTAAAAGTGTATAAACTATGATATATTCTATAAGTGTATAAACTATGATTAAGTTCATCTCTTAGTTTACTAAGTCTCTTGCTGGCCTTCCTGTCCATCCCTGTTTGCAGCTTTTACACGGTATAAGTTTCTTAAGAATCAACCTAACAAGCATTCCCACCCAATCAGTTCCTTGCTAGAAGGTGTTTGGGGTGTTAAAGCTCCTGTGAGATGGATGATTCTCAGAGTTATGAAGAACCATCTCATGTGTGGTGTGTTGAGGGTCTGTGGCACGTTGGTGCTCCTCCACTCTGCTGTGTCTTCACTTCCATAAAATAAATTGACACTGCAGTGAACTCTACAGAGTACATTTGGGTAGATTTGTGTTTATAACCTTTTTGCTAGCCACACTGCCTGCATCAACCGCTTGGAAATCCTACATCCTTATTTTGGATTTACTGGCTGCATTCTTTATCTTTTTGTGGAGTCACTTGAAAGGGAAGCACTAACAGACATATAAGTGATGGCACATTAATTCTTTCTGTATGCAAATAGGAAGAAATTCAACATTGTAGGTGACTGCATGTGGGTTTTGGTTTTCAGCTAAATTGCAAATTGGCTTTGGTCATTTGCATAGCATTTTAAATGTACATTAAACAAATTACAGTATTATGTTTTTTAATATTCATGTGCATTTGGTTAAAGTATTCTGACAGCTAATCTCAGTGTTTTTTATTTAGCAAGGTGAA
This sequence comes from Molothrus aeneus, assembly GCF_037042795.1. NCBI lineage: Eukaryota > Metazoa > Chordata > Aves > Passeriformes > Icteridae > Molothrus > Molothrus aeneus. Next base: position 6,395,281 of record NC_089655.1, on the reverse strand, counting down.
GTGAGGTTGAAGTGTTTGAAAGCTCTTCAGAGTCTGTATACCAACAGAGAGTTGTTTCCCAAACTGGAGCTGTTCACAAATAGATTCAAGGTAAGAGGAAATGCAGTTTTTGGAAGGAGGAGAGAAAGTAAAAGTGTCATCATCCTGTTGTGGTCTTTGAGTCTTGTCTATTAAGAATAAACTCATTAGTTTGTGACAAGGCTTGTAACTGCACCACTAAAACTGTGTTACTGAATACTGAAATTAAGCCAAAGCCATTTCATAGGGTTTATCTTGGAAGATTTGTCAGACTTAACCAGGATGACTATTTGTCTGTATGTATTATTTATAGCTTATATATTGTCCTTATTCAATCTGCCTGTACTTACTTAACTTTAGATTTATTGATTTTAAAGGATGTATACTAACACAATCTAAAATATAGCTGAAAGAAGCAGCCTATAATGAAAGATTGTTTGTTACACAGCTTTTTTAGCTCAATATGTGCTTGTGTTTGGAGGGAGGGTCACTTGGACTGCACCACAGTCCTCTACACAGTGAGCTGGCCTTGCTGCAGAGCAGGAGTTCACATTGTGCTTCCAAACCCCTTGAGCCAGATTGGCCCTTCAGGAGAGAAGTGCTGGGGGGATATTTCATGGGGTTTTTATTAGCACAAACTTTTTGTGTTATGTCTGGGTAAGAATGTGGCTGTTTCTTCACTTTGTGGTCTGACTGCTTTATTGTACAAGTGAACTGTCTGGAGAGATGGGTGTGGAAACACTGTCCCTGTTCGTATTGGGATGCCTGCTGAGGAGAGTGTTCAGCCACTGCCACCATGTCAGCTGCTCCCTCTCCCCGAGGCTTTTGTGTTCTGCAGAACACACTACTGTGGCAAGGCTACCCCCAAGGAAAAACTCATTTATCTCATTTAAATCTTTATTAGAATGCTGATGAAAAATTTGTTTAGAAAAGAAACAGAGCTGACTGGTTTATTTTAACTTAAATCATTATTATAATGCTGATAAAAAATTCTGTTTAGAAGAGTGGAGATTTAAATATTTATAAATACTGTGCACAAGACTTAAACTTCTCCCTGTAGATTCTCCCTGTATGAAAACAGTTTATAAAAACATGATAATCAGCCTTTTTCCATATTCACTTGAGATGCAGAAAAAAGATGCTTAACCTGCAGTAAGCCTACATATGAAGGAAGGCTTTTTTTACAAAATTATAATTATATAATAGAGCAGACTCTATTAATAGTCTCCTTCATTTAAGATAACAGTCTTAAAGGGCAGATTAAATAAATGTCTGCCAGAAATGAACTAAGTATAGTTGACTGAAGTAGGAGATAAAACTTGATCATTTTAAGAGACCACCTAAGGACCTGCATTCTTCTAATTTTATAAAGCCAGTTTCTGGCACTGTTGCAGTAAAGACAAAATTTCCTCTCATAGGAGAGAACCTGGTAAACAGGTTGGGACCTCAAACTTATTCTCTAATGCCTCCATAAGTCTGCTTTGCTTTATCCTCACAGGACAACCAGAAAAATGGACCCTCTAACTGCTGATTTTCCTGTTCCCTCTATGCAGATTTAGATTTGTTTATATTTGCTGCTTCTGTAATTCCGTTTATTTTTAAATTGGTCACTAAAGCTCTCATGGCCTTTTATCTGTTTCTCTTTAGTAGAAAATGTGCTGGATGCTCCTTTGTCAGGATCCCATAATTTGTGAAGGAAAAGGCTGCTTTGAGGCTGAACTCTCCCATGCACCTGCAAAACTTTCAGGGCAATTGGAGACACTTTGGGCAATAGTTACTCTGTAATGTACTCTAGAAAACTACAGGGACATGAAAGTTCTAAATACATCCTGCTTTTCACAGCACAGACAATTCTCTTAAAGGAAGCTAGGCTAGCCTGTGCATTGCTGCTTGCCTTGGAATGGTACAAGGAATTTTCATTTCTGTCAAAGAGGTTCAAAGGGAAGGGAGCCTTGTTAGGAATTCATCTTTCTTCTGTCCCATAAAAGCTGGTTTTACTACAGGAATCTCTATCATTATGAAATAAAACAGAGGAAAAGGTGTGCTCAAAGTCTCTGTGAGCCTAGAGAACAGATTTGTTTAACATAATGATGAATCACTTTCAGTTTCTGCCACATCCAGGGAACAAAAAGCTGGCATGGCCCAAATGCCTGCACTTGGATTTACAGCTGTGCTGTCAGGGATGTGGCCTTTGGCACCAGGATGGAGCAAAGTTCCAAATTAATGCTTTTTGAATCTCTGATACATTAGCTAAATGTCTTGCCACCACAAACTCTACCACCACCTCTTTGAAAAATAATTGACCTAACTGCCATTTTCAGGTCCATGGCTGCTTATTTATATTTCTTCATCAGAATTTAATCGACCTGCACAGTTCAGCTGGTGTTCAGTTCAATCCATTCAAAATGAGAGAAATCTCTCTAGAGGTCTTCTAGCTGTTTAAAGAATAAATTAATTTGATCCAGAGTGCCTTGTGCTGGGCTGTTAATATTTCACCTCCTTCCAGAGAGCTGTGACAAGGATGTGATCCTTTCCCTTTTTCAAAGAAAAATGCCTGTTCTTTCCAACATTTGTGTTTCTAAGAGTAGGTGATATGCTGGAAAATAAGCTTCATCCATCAAAACAAAAATTTGTCCATCAAAGAGAAGACTTTTGTTTTCCATCAAGAAGTCCTGTCTGATGCAGACATTAACTGACCCCATATGGAAAAGCTGTGAATTAACTCCTCTGCAGGCAGTGCCAGAGTCCCTCATCCCTCACCCTGTGCTGTCTCCACAGCCTGGGAGCACAAGGAGAGATTGGCTCTTCAGTCTGCCTTGTTCACAGCCTAATATAGAATGGAAAAGTGATCTTCAGAGACACTCAGAATTAGTATTTCAGCTTAAGAATCCAGGCCTGTGCCCTGTTCTGCTGCTGTACAATGGCACAGGGAATCTCTGTAAAGGCAGATATTGAGCAGCTGGGGGTTGGAACTTCCCCAGCCGCTGAAGTTGCACCTTCAGAGGCACTGGGGGTGTGGGTCTTGCTGGGAAGGCTCTTGGAGCCTGGCTGGCAGGTGCCACCACACAGAGGTGCTGGCCCCAGGGCACAAAATGACACATCCCTGCTGTTTATTTTAAGCCTGATCTTTTTTGGGGAAAATTGAGAGAACAGTCTTTTAGGATAAGGAAACCTTCTCACATTGGTTGGTTTCAAAGTCCCAAAGGCTCCAGATTCAGAGGGTACCTCCTGCTCTGTGGACAGGAGAGTGGATTCCCTCCCTGGGGTGTAAGATAAACTCTGAGAGAATACATGAAATTCTAGTGAGACATTTAAGATCAGGATCTATGGCTGTTCTTTCTCATGGTGCCCTTATTGCTGTCTCTTGGCCAGGACCTTAGGAAAAGTTGACAGTAATTTTTTTTTCTTGTTCATAACAGAGTATCCTGTGTGGAAAGTTGTTTCTTTGGGTTTCTTCATGGGCTTCTCACAGTCTTTAAAACTGTTTAGATCTACATGAAATGTATCAAATTCTCCAGGAGCTTAATAGTGATTGATAGAGGCCCCTTCAGTCACAGTGACAAGAAGTGTCTCTGCAGACCTGGTTTTGTTGGGAAGTAACACCTGAGACAGCCACAATGCATTTTTAAAGTACTGATCTGAAATTTCTGTATCAAAATAAATATCAGTTGCTTGATGTTTCCCTTCAGCCCTTAAATGCATGGAATGGTAGAAAAGAAAGGTGAAAACCTTTATTTTGCTCTGGTTTGTTCTGGTGGCTTTCACTGTTGTTGCCTTACACTTGCCTTGTTTCTTTTCCAGTCCCTGATTTCTATTTTTTCGTGTCCCAAAATGTCATAGAGTACCTACTCCTTCCTGAAGCAGGTTAAGCCAGCAAAATCAAGTTTTATTTTCAGATGGCCTGATTTCTCTTCAGTAACTTGATCAGTCAAGCAAAGAGCACTGAGACATATTGCATTTTTATGGCTGGATGGAAAATCTCCCCAGATAGGAAGGACAACATACAACAATCACAGCTATTTTTGCCAGTAATCTAATTGAACCTAAGGAGAGAGAAACCCTTAAAGGACTTCTCATAACTACAGGGTCCTTAGAAGTTAGAAAATCATTAGATTTGACAGGAGAATTATGTGCTTGTCTCCACTGGAAGGAGTATGGGAAAACACAAAATCAAACCATGGAATTCCCCACTTTCCTGGGGAAGCTCTGTAGTGTAATTCTTGAGATCTGCTTCAAAGCTTGAGATTTAGACAGGGAAAAGGTCACAACTTTACCAGCAACCTGCAGATGTATGAATTCAGGTGTGATTTTTCTTCACATGTTTCTGTATATGCAGCATTCCTTCTTCTGAAATTATTTGGTTGCAGGGGAATGAAGTGGGGCAGTTCTTCTGCTGTTGTCCAACCCAAGTATGTGACTTTTCAGGAAAGACTTGTTAAATTGATCCAACCCAGAACAGTGCTGTAGCTCTCAAGTCTCCTCCCTCCCTTTCTGGCAAACACACAAGGATAAGGACTGCTGAAGCACTTGTTCCTGTTGTTACAGAGCACAGCTAAGGGGTACCTTAAAAAGTTGGGTAATACTGAGGGGCTCTCATTGTCAGCATGCAGTTGAAACATCTCTCTCCCCAGAAGTAATTTTTCTGTAACCTGTAGAATTTTCCATCTGCTGGCCTTGCTGTGTTGGTGCCTGTGACTGACCTGGAGTTGCCTTGCAGGACCGCATCGTGTCCATGACGCTGGACAAGGAGTACGACGTCGCTGTGGAAGCCATTCGATTGGTCACGCTCATCCTCCAGTGAGTGCTGCCCCAGTCCCTGCACTCCCTTGCAAAATTCCCTACACCACTGCCATTCCAGTGACTGGAGTGCTTTGCTTGGGTCTTGAACTGAATGTGCTACTTTACACTTAGTGTGGAGGTGAACTGAACGTATGATATGGACATGAAGCTAAAGTTAGGTATTTCATTTAATGGAAATAGAAGAGGCATAGTTTAAAAATGTGTGGATGTTTTGGCATTCACGCATTAGTGCATCCATTGTGTGGAAAATGCCAAAGGGCATTTCTACCTTTTGCCAAGGGCAGAACAGCTGTCCTCCCAAAATGAGTGTCTGTGGGTTATGCCTGCTAGAGTAACTCCAGCAGTAACACAGGTGCAGTGTAGGGAGAGTTGATTGATTCCTGACACAGCTGAAAAGAGTCACGTGGTAGGACACCTTCCAGACTTTTCCATGTGGGGATGCAATGGCTCCCCTGAGGTAAGGATCACCCCAGACATCCTCCCACATGCTGATGTGGAACCAGCCTGTCCCCAGCAGCCTCGTGAGGGGCACTGCTAGGCTTTTATAATATACTTATTAAAAGCTGTATTAAAGAATGTCTGGTTTACAAGCAGATGCACAGAATTTTGCTTCATATTTTATATCCAGTGCCTTCACTTTGAAGAATGTTTTTGGACATGCAGAATTTGGACAAAAGATTGCACTAGCCTTTCCTCAGTAAAGAAGTCTAGACTTGAGCTTTTTATTTACTCTGCTTTAAAGAGATTAGCCTTGTAATATTAGCAAGACATGAAATCTTGCATCTACTGTTATATTTTTAAAGTAAATATAACAAATATGATCTGAAATGACACGTAGAGCACATGTCTTCCCTGCATTATTAGCAATTTTTGAGAACACAATAAGTTTCAAGGTCAAAAATTACCCAGTGCACTTTTTTTTGTCTGTTCCTGCTTTCTTTTTGGTTGCCTTTGATTGCCCATTGAAAGCACAGGTAATGCTAAATGCATTTAGCATGAGGAGAGTCTGGGTCACCTTGAAGAGCACAGGGCAATATTCTGGCAGGTAGGAACTCCAAAAAGGTGTCTGGAGCAAACAATGGATGCAAACTGAACAAGGATGGAGGTAACATCCTCATTGTGACAGTGCTGGTATTTTTATATCATTTTTGCTAAAACTCTGGGACAATCTGCCCAGGGAAGTGTTCAAAAGTGGGGACATGGATTAGTGGTAAACACAGAGGGCCCAGGTTAATGGTTGGACTGAATGAGCATGGAGGTCTTTCCCAACCTAAAGGATTCTGTGATTCCAGATTTTTAGTTTATGGTGTTTGATGAGTGTTTGGCATCTTGCAGTATGTGCATTGAAGTTTGTATGATAGTCTAAGGAACAAGCAGGGTAGGGTTTGTATGCAGTCATACTGATATTTTAATAATATTATTTTATCTCTATATTGATACAACTGGGAGAAGGAAATCAGAGAAACTTCCAGTCTTACAGACCCTTTAAATACCTCTGTATTTTCAAGTTGAACCAAAGATCCTTGGAAGTCCTTGTTCAACCATGTAGGATTTTATGGGAAGTGAACCAACCTTGTAGCTGTCCCAAGTGAGCTGTGGGAGGTGAGGGGATGGAGATGAAACCTCTGCTGTAGCTGAGGTGTTGTTGTGACTCTTTCAGTGGGAGTGAGGAGGCTCTGTCCAATGAAGACTGTGAGAATGTTTATCACCTGGTGTACTCAGCACACCGGCCTGTGGCAGTAGCAGCTGGGGAATTCCTCCACAAAAAGTAAGTCATCAGTTGCCCTGGAATAAGACCAAGTTTGGGAATGTTTCCTAGAGAGGTAACATCAAAAAGCAAAGAAGCAGTGGAGTGAAATATCTCAATTTAGCAAATCAGCTATTTCATTTAAACCAGAGACTTTGTTCTCTTGTTTAAACAAGATCTAAGGACTTGAAGAAACTGAATGTACATTTTTCTTGCTCTGCAATTCAGATAATATTTCCCAACTCCTTGAGGGTTAAATATACAAAGGCTGCACAAACTTCTGAAGATGGTTTAAGTCCTGCAGCACTTGCTGAATTCCTGGTGTGATAAGATACATATATTGGGCTTGTAGTCTGGGGTGATCTACCTGCTACATCAACAGTCATAATTTCTAGCAAGTTTTAAGGCAGTTGTTTCTCTGTTGTGAACTTGGGAGGTTTTTATGTAGCAATAACTACAAAATTTGTTTCTAAACTCACTGTCTTCCCCTGAAGATATATTGCATTATGGTTACATCTTTCATGTCCTCACTGTGCCAAAGGACATGACCCAGCTTTTCCAGGGATGTGAGTCACACCACCTCAGTAACTGTGACCAGGGCATTGCCACATCATAGGAGTTAACCTCTTCTTTTTATTGTTTGCAGTTTAAAATCCTTCAGCAGGAATTTGATTTTTTTCCCCTCATGGGTTGTGACATTAAGAGTTTTTTATTGCATCTATAGAGGATTTATATTAGAACCCATGTTATCTAATTTTTCATGCCAAGATGCAGGTAGGAAAAAATACACAAAGACATCTGTTTTTCTTTGCCAGTGCTCTAATTTTCTATGGTTTATTAAGGATTTACAACTCCACATTGTAATTGTAAGCTTTCATTGGTGGATTTTTGGAATTCCAGCTTTGTGGTCAAGCACTACCCGTTTCAAAAATATATGTGCAGTTTTCCATTAACAACAAGACATTGTATTATTTACTGGAAAGGATTAGGTTCTCATTAAAAATACACACTACTATTCCTTTATTAATCAACATGTGACAGAATACTTTTGAAAAATGACTCAAGGTAAATAAGGACATACCTTCACCACAGTGCACTTAGGAAAAAGACAAAACTTCATTTTGATGTCTTTACAAGGTACTAAGCTGTAAATGTGCCTCAAGGCTAACAGCATAGAGACAAGATTGTCCCATTCTTAACTAATTTTGTCTTGGTTTCTGCAAAGAAAATCTCCAGTTAAATAAGTTAGAATCTATTTCAGGCATTTGAGGTGTGATTTATCTCACCTAATTTAATAGATTTCACTAGCACTTTCTCTGTGATAATCATCAGACAAGCTCTCTGTGCTTAGCCAAGGAAAGCAAATAGTACAGAGGATATAAAGGATCACCAAATACAGAGGAGCACTGGCTCATCCCTGAGGTGCAGGTTGTAAGGTATCTCAGCACCTGCACAGTGCACATTGCTTGTCTGTTAAGATAAGCAGGGGGCATGAGGTAATGTTTTTAACTAAAATACAACGTTTGTGTGTAACTTGTCCTTCTCTTCAGTGAATTAGAGCAGTGAAATCAGAATTCTGTGTTTCACATGTTAATCTGCTTTGTGATTTCACTGTAAAAGCCAGGAAAAGCTTTCAAACTTGTCAAAGTAAAACAGTCATTGCTGTAACAGCAATAGTGGCACATCTGAGGTCTCTTGGAAAATTTGAGCATTGAGAAGAGTTTGGGATGGGCCATGCATCAGGGAACTCAGTGCAGAGTGTGTCACTTACCTGGAAAACCCAAAATAATGAGTAGGAGCTGGTTTTATCTTTGATGCTGCTCCTGGTACCTGAGGTTGGCTGATGGATGTCAGGTTTGTTTGTACCATGTCCCAGCCAGAGTGATACAACCCCAGCTCTTCAGTGCACTTATATGTGCAGTTTTCCATTAACAACAAGACATTGTATTATTTACTGGAAAGGTTAGGTTCTCATTAAAAATACACATTACTATTCCTTTATTAATCAACATGTGACAAAATTCTTTTGAAAAATGACTCAAGGTAAATAAGGTAGGAGGCAGTAGGTGCTGCCTCCACTGCAAGACTGGATAAGTTATAAATGCAAAACTGTACAAGTGATGCAAATACTTGAAACTGTGCAAAACCTTCAATGTAAATAGGTTTTGGAGAACTTTTTCCTGTGTGAAATTCTTCCAGCCTTGTGAACTCAAAGACTGAAGACAAATTCATCTCTTCAGACAGGCAGAGGTTGTGGCCTCTTTCCATTGAAAGAAATAGCTTGAGATACTTGCAGTGTTTTATGAACAAATTTACTATATCAAGAATGAATGTTCATCATATTCGTGCAGAAATGAGAATTGTTGTGATAGCCATGAGCTCCTTCTGCTTATTTTCAGGCTGTTCAGCAGACATGATCCCCAAGCTGAAGAGGCTCTAGCAAAGAGGAGGGGGCGAAATAGCCCAAATGGAAACCTTATTAGAATGTTGGTTCTTTTCTTTCTTGAAAGTGAGGTAAAAAAGTCCTTTTTAACCTTTAAATGTTTAATAAAACCTGGAACTTAAGTAATGATTTATCAACATGCAGTAATAAATTGTCTTTCTTTTCCTTTTTATTTTATATTTTCAGTAATTCCATAAGCCCTTTTCCCTTCCCCTCCATTTCCTTGTCCATTAAGGAAATTGATCTGAACATCTTCATGGTTTATTTAACTCATGCTTGTCCCCACTGTACTCACGCTGCATTGCTGGTGCTGTGGTGGCTGCCAGGGTGCAGTGCTGCACACGAATGGAAATGGTTCTTTGCTTACATAACCATGCAAGGAGAATACCTCTGGAGTTATTCTTTGTGGAGTAAAATCATTTGAATCAGGACAGGACAAAAATTGCATAGTATCTCCAATTCTGATTAGAATCATAGATGAACTCAGTGGGAGGGACCTGAGGGTCCTTAGCTCAGAGCAGAGTCAGCTGTGAGATGAGATGAGAGGAGATCTTCCAGGGCTTTATGAGTGTGCATCTTGGAAACATTGGAGGATGAGGAAAACAAGCATAGATGAAGTGTTTGATGAACACACCCAGGGTGGGATTGTGCCCGTGATTTATAGAGACAGCATCTATGGGAAATTGTGTGGTACATGTAATAACAGTATAGAGATGGGGAATGGTGGTGGAGGGAGGAGAATTTCAGAAGGTACTGTCAGGTACAGGATGTACTAAAGATAGAAAGGGAAAGGTTCAAAATTATTAATTTGATTTGATAAGTAAGCAGATTAAAAGAAAGAAATGACAGAAACGTTTCTCTAGAGAAGGAAGTGTAGTATATTTTGAGTAAAAAGCAAAAGTTAAGATATTACAATTGGTTATTTTAATTGTTATGAAACCTTGAACAAGAGACTTGACTGTGAGAATGAAAAGAAACACTCAAAGTTGCTGAGAAGGAAAGACAAAATTTTGGTACAGTGTTCTTGTTTTTTAGAAACACCTCATAAACCTACAAATTAATCTGGATGAAATGTCACTACCTGTGTGGTCCTTCTGTCTGCCACCTGAATGGATTTTTAGTTCCAGCTTCTTTAAAACTTAGATTGTAGAGTTCATTGTGTTTTACATTGTAGACTCCTTCGATGTGAGTGTGATTGGAGTTACTGAGCACTGACCTTGTCTGTCCTCCTGAGGAGAAAGGAGACTCTGCTCCACTCCCAAAGCCAAGATCAGCAAAGTGCCTCCCATGCTGCTCCCTGAGGGTCACTTCTCTCTCAGGGCCAGTTTTTGCTATTGTTGCTTTTGAGAGACTTGTTAGGAGCCAAGTAGAATATCCTGACTCCAATTTTAGTAAAGAGCTGGAGAACTGGGAGTTTGCACGTGGGTGGGACAAGGTAACATTGCAGCCTGGGGTGCATTCAAGGGAGTGAGCCTTGCCCAGCAGCAATAACTCTGGGACACTTTGCCCAAAGCTGTCAGAAACAGAGGAGAGGAATGTACTGACACCTCCTTCTCTGCACTCAGGGATGCTTTCCAGCTATGGAGTCAGTCCCTGGCAAGCACAAGCTGTGTGTTGTGCTTGTTACTTGTAGGTAGCAGTTAAAGATAAGTTTAGAAAACAGCAGAAGCCCATGGGTTATTTTTCTCACTTTACAACAGTTTTGTTAATTCACATGAAAACATTTTTTGCAGTTGAAGTTAGTGTTAAATCTATAGCCTGTGAAATCACCAAGGTTTTGCTTCTATGTGCTCCTTTTTTTTGAGCACATAGAAGCATGTATGAAAACCAATTGCTTGTTCAAAACATACATTACAATTCTCATGCCTTACCATCTCTCCTTTTTGTAATGCAATGAGAAAGTGAGGGAAGGTAAGTTTACAGTTTCTGGGTCAAAACTCTGGGAAAGATTTTTCCCAAGCAAGCAGCTTTGTGCAAAAGAAGCTCAGTTTGGTTTTATTTAGTTTCTGTTAAAGCATAACCCCATTGCACTGGTGTCATTCAGCTGGGAGAAAACCTTCCTGAATTAGTTTTGAACTGAATGTTCTTTCCAACTAACATAAGATATGTGCCCAGGACACTCTCTGTGGCCACATGATTATGAAAGTTGAAGAACTGATGCTTATACCAAGAGCTGTACTGATGATTGCTTTGGATTTTCTAGTTGCATGAACATGCAGCCTATTTGGTGGACAGCTTGTGGGAGAGCTCTCAAGAACTGCTGAAAGACTGGGAATGTATGACAGAATTGCTCTTGGAGGAGCCAGTCCAAGGAGAAGAAGGTATTGGCTTAACCTTGTGCTTCCTTACATTGCACAGTATTGTTAATTATTCCTTAAATACCTCTGCCACCCATAGTGAAACATCTTTTTATGTTGTGGTTTGTTTGCAAAGCATATTTGAAGATTTTGGGTTAATCTATTTTTAATGTACTTTCCTTCAAAAGCAGCAATTTGTACTCCATTTTTCTTTTTATTTGTACTCTGGAGGTTTTTTTTAATCAAGTGTGCTGCACTGTGGTTCCCTAATATTAAAGGGAATTTACTCAAGTCTTAACTTGATTTTGTCTGAATGTTTAAATAACTATTTCAATAAATTAAATAGCTAATACAGTTTTGAATAAACAAGCACTTCAGGTGATGCTAGTTAATATGGGGCTTTTTCAGGTAATGTGAATGCTCAAGAGAAAAAACAAAGGGGATTCTTTCACCATTAGTTTCAGATTTCCTTTTGCTGATATTAGACCTGGGAGCACAAAATAGCCAGGGAGGCTGGGGGCAAAGTGTCCTAAGGTTAATGAGTGTCCTTCAAGATCCTTTATAATTCCTCAGGATTCTCCTGCTTCAGGGGCCTTCACAGGGCTTAGGTGTTTGAAAAATCAATGTTCCTGGCAAGGTGTGCTCATCCTGTCCATGCTTCAAAGGCTGGCCTGTTGGTATGCACCTGCTACACTGGGGGTATTTATAGTGTAATTTCATTAGGAAATTGATTCTGCTTAGCCTAGTGGGGCTTGATCCTCCAAATGTGAGCAGAAGCACTTGGCAAAGAGCAGAGAATTTCTGAGGAGTGACAGAGAATTGTCTGTCACTGTTTCCCCTCTATGACTCTCCCTTATTTTGTAGATCTTCCTTATGTTCCCCTTCACTGATCCTTTCCTCCAGCCTGCATTTCTCTGGGCTGCTTTCGCTTCTGCCGTGTCCATTTGCGAGGACGCGAACGGCAAATCAAAGATGATTGCTTTGGATTGAATCAAAGAGGCGGCAGGAAAGCCTCAATGAATGTGCCAGTGTGCCTTGTGTGTGGTGTGTGTGCTGCTGTGTGCTCCCCTGGTGTCCCACTCGTGTCCCCTGGTGCTGCCTTGCCCCCAGTGACGCGTGTTGTCCCTGTTGTCCCGCAGCGATGTCGGACCGGCAGGAGAGCGCTCTGATCGAGCTCATGGTGTGCACCATCCGACAGGCTGCCGAGGCGCATCCCCCCGTGGGCAGGGGCACCGGCAAGAGGGTGAGTGGGGTGCAGCTGCCTGCCTCTCACCAGAGCACAGGAGATATTTGGGACACCCCTTTGGACACTCCTGCAGTAGAGTTTTTTAATTGGTGTTTGCTGTTTCATCTGAACACTTGTCAGAAAAATATTAGAAATTCTGTTTCTGGACATGTTTGGTTTTCTCTTTGATTTTGGGGTTTGCAGGCCAAGTTAAGCAATATAAATTTTCCACATAAAAGTCTTTTTTATTGTATTTTTGGATGTTCTTTTTATTATATCCCTGCCTTATATTTGTAATGTATACCCACATCATCAGCCCCTAATGTTAAACCTAGATTAGAGTGGAAGGTGTAGGAGCAGAGCAGGCTGCCTCTGACTATCTTCCAGGAAAACAAATGTGCTGCTAATATGGACATAAAATTTGCAGAAAAGTCAACAGGATCTTCATCATGAGGGTGTTTAAGCACTGGAACAGGTACTGGGAGTTGGTGCCCTTTCCATGCTTGGTTGTTTTGGAGACCTGACTGGACAAAGTCCTGATCCTCCCGGTGTGACCACTGGGCTGGCTCTGCTTGGAGCAGGAGGGGTGGGACTGGGATCATTCTGAATGTGTCTGTGCTTTTAGGCATCCATCCCCTTAGGCCTCTTCCACTGAGTGCCCTAAAAATTTCAGAACTTTACATTCTGGCCAAATTGCCTCTTTAGTTTATTTTATGGGGACTGTTTGAGCACCAGTGGAAGGCCATTCCTAAGGCTGGACATGCAGTTTTAAACACTTCATTCTAAGTCACAGGGTCAGGGTAATAACAGGCTTTCAGCTGTATTTTCCATAAACACAACATCCATGTTCCAAAGCAGTCTCAGCTTCTTAAACATATTCACCTGATTTTTGGTAGTCTCCATCTTATTTAGGATAGATGAAAGTGGAATAAACCCACATGAACATATGGTTCTTCTTTTAGCATCCATTCTAAATAATCATAACTAGTTTGTTAAAGCCACAGATTTAATAAAGATGAAATCTGGAGAGTCTTGGCATTCTCTATTGCTAAAATAATGCAGTTACTTAACTTCTGAATTTTTTATGTGCCAAAGCAGATTAGTCTTATGTCCAGAAACAGCATCCCAGGAAAAGCTCCAAGAGGCCATCAGTTTAAACATGCTTTATATACTTTAATTTATAAAGCATGTTCTTAGGAATTCCTAATTTATTAAAACATTTCAGGGTTAAGGAGGGAATCCATGAAAGCACTTACTGAAATTTACACAAGCATGTCTTATCTTTTGTTATGAAAACTGTATTGTAAGCACAAGTTTTTTGTCTCAAGCTGCAAACCTTTCTAGCAGTCAAAATGACCTTTAAATTTAAAAAAAAAAAAAATCATGTTGGTATTTTCTGTTTGGAGCACTAAATAATGTCATTATTAACTTCTGAGAAAGAGAAAATACCTGGAGAGATCTACAGCTCAATTCACTGAAGTTCAACAAATTGCTTAGTCTTAAGTTTTCAATGTCTGTATTTGGAGCTAAAGAAAACAGATCAGTAAAACAAATTCCACCTTCTGAAGGATGATCAAAAGAGCCTGGAAGTCATGCTGGGGACACAGATCAATTCCCAGTGCCAGGGAACAGCTGGATTTGGTCCCCAGAACGTGACTGGGCTGGCAGGGTTGGGATTCTGCCCTGGGTTTGCACTGCTCTGAGCTTGGCTGGTGCTGCCCTGGTGGGTGTGCAGGGCTGAGGCTGCTCTGGAGCCTTCTCTGCACCTTGCACTGTGCAAGTGGTGTTTTGTCCTGGTCACTGATCCATTCCTCCCCACTTCCACGGCTCTTTTGGGTTCCTGCTGGCACAGTGCCTGGCATCCAGGCACATGCCTTGTGTCCAGCTGCTCCTCCTCCTCCCTTGCCACTTTGCAGAGCCAGGTAGAAGTGACACTTAGCTTTTGCTTCTTTTCACTTAGACCATGAGCTGTGGGATGGCAACTGCAGGGTTCTGTGCCTTGTCCCTGGAGATTCACCCTGTCTCACGATCCCACCAAGTTCTTCTCTGAGCTGAAAGGGAACAGATTTCTAATTAAGCACTCACCTTCTTGTGAAGTAGTTTCTCCTCTGACTTTAGCTTGTAACCCTTACTGTGCAGTCTGGCTGATTGGCTACATGTGAATCATTAGCTAACTTGAGTATTTTATTATCATTATTTGTTCTCAAAAGTATTCATTTCTTTGCTGAAGCCAGGAAGCCAGATGTAAGCTTTGATAAAGCATGCTGGTTTGAGTATTGTCTCTCTGTTCAAGGGGATTTTGTTCTGACAGCATTAGTGCTTCAGTACCTCGCTGTGAACTTGGATGTACGTTCTCACTGAGAATTCCATTCCATTTAGAGAGGAGACCATGAATCTGCTAATGAAAATCATTGTTACAGTGTGGTTTGGTTTTGGTTTTCTTAATTATACTTCAGTTTGCCCTGAGGTCTTAAATTAATGCTTGGTTTAATGTGTGAAAGCCAGAGTTCAGTACAGTTGGAAGCAATAGCAAAAATTCCTCTGACTGGGATTATGTTTGAATTTCAATCCTAAAAAGATGTTAATGTGTGGAGGCAATGTCATACTGGGTGATACAGTATTTTCCTTTTCAATCACAGTTGCTTAGGACACACTCTTTAATCACTCTTCAACCGAAATGTGTTTTGAGTTTTTTATTCCCTCCTCGTTTGATTTATTAAAAAATACACTTGCATGGGTTTTTGTTTGTAATACAATGTTTAGAAAGTTAATGAATGCTATATGCAGAAAATGTATTTACTGTAGTTATGTTTGATCACTTCCAGGTCTTGACAGCAAAAGAAAGAAAAACTCAGATAGACGACAGAAATAAATTGACTGAGCATTTCATTATTGCACTTCCCATGCTGCTATCAAAGGTACGGTTTTCATCGAAATAAATCCTTTCACTGGGATTTACAGCTGTCTTTAAACTTTCTCATTCTGCAGTGCAGGAGTTTATTTTTACTTCCCTGTTGTTTGTTTTGTTGCCATGATGCTCCAGTATTCCGCTGACGCCGAGAAGGTGGCAAACCTCCTGCAGATCCCTCAGTACTTTGACCTGGAAATCTACAGCACAGGCAGAATGGAAAAGGTATTGTGCCTTGGGCAGGAGGTGTGGCTGCTCTCAGGTGTGACCCCTGTTCAGCCCCGCAGTGCTGTGCCTTTGTTTGGCACGTGAGCAACGCAGCCTTGGGTGGGTGTTCTGGCAGTGGCTTTGCTCAGTGGCATTGTCCCTTTGAGGGAGAGCTGAAGTTCTTTTCTGCTCTGCAGCATCTGGATGCCTTACTGAAGCAGATTAAGTTTGTTGTGGAAAAGCATGTGGAATCAGATGTTTTGGAAGCCTGCAGCAAAACCTACAGCATCCTCTGCAGTGAGGAATACACCATCCAGAACAGAGTTGACATAGCCCACAGCCAACTTATTGATGAATTTGTGGATCGATTCAACCATTCTGTCGAGGATCTACTGCAGGAGGTTTGTTTTCTTAAAATTGTTGAACTGCCTAAAATATGGTAGGAAAAGCTACAGAAAAACATTCTTAGCAAGCCATGAAATGACCCATCTGAAGATGCAGTGCAGCAGCAGCTATTTCATAATTATTTGGAGCCACTTCCCCCTGTGGAAAGTCCTTTACAGTAGCCATTAAGCCTTCAAATCATTGGTGGTGTAAAACAAGACTGTGGGACAATCCTGCTTCTGAAAATTTAGTTGAGTACTAAAACAGTCCACATAAGGAATTAAGTGGATGAATGGGTGAAAGATGATGAAAAGTGCAGAGGAAGTTGTATTTACATTAATGTTTTTAGTGATTCCCATAGTCCCAGATGCATATGTAGGCAGCAAAATCAAGATTGGATTATGCTTTGAATAGAAGAGAGGATTTAAGAAAATATGTATAATGGCATATTGAAAGAGCCCTGGAAAGAGTAAAAGATACAGGTCTGAAACCTGGAGGAATGAGAACAGCAGTAGCAAGGATTTAAAATTATGGCCTTTGTGATACTCTTTTTAAAGTGATATTTGTTTGAATAATTTATTTTAATAAGTCTATTTCATCATTTTAAAGACATTTTAAATTTTAAAAATTGCATACTGGTGCCTTAGCAATTATCTGGGCTGATAATGAGAGAAACACTGATTGACAATTGCATCTGAAGGCAGGAAGATGTTTTAATTGCTAGGTTTTTAGATGGAAAAGAAATTATCACAGTGAAATGGAGAAGAAGAGTTGCTGCAAGTGGGTTTCTTATTTTAGAAAATTGCTGGAAATACCTTATTTTCACTTGATTCACTAAGGGAATTTGCTCTTTAGTTTACAGAAAATTCTAAAATTGTGTTGTAGCGTGTTCATCATGATGATTAAAGCTGGTGGTTCAGTCCTTTTTATAAAATAAGATAGAACTCAGATTTTGGTCTTGGGAATGATTTGTATTGCTAAAGGATACAGGTTTGGATATTACCACAGTGATAATGCTGAATATTGTCAGATGATCTTGCTTGTTTTTTAGTGCTGTTCAGTGGCTACTTAAATATTATGGAATCTACATAAAAGTCACTGGAAATTTTGGAGACAGTTTTGATATCAGTATAAACCCCTGAGAAGC
Organism: Molothrus aeneus; assembly: GCF_037042795.1. Lineage (NCBI taxonomy): Eukaryota > Metazoa > Chordata > Aves > Passeriformes > Icteridae > Molothrus > Molothrus aeneus. The sequence continues at coordinate 6,378,105 of NC_089655.1, read as the reverse complement.
TGCTCCTGCCTGTGCAGTAATGCTGAATTGCTGGATTCTCCTCATGGATTGCCTTTCCTTTGCAGGGAGAAGAAGCTGATGATGATGACATATACAATGTGCTCTCCACACTGAAGAGGTTGACATCTTTTCACAAGTAGGTGGTGTCTTCCCTCACAAATTTATGATGTTAATTTTATCCTTTCAGCGAGTATCAGCAGTGTCAGGTGTGGGGAAATGAGAAAACACATGGCCTGAAATCTGCAGTGGAGATGGAGGAGTGACTGGTGGAGTTTGTCAGTGGAAGTGTTTGGGTTGATCTGGTCCTTGCTCAGTTTGTGCCATGACCTTTGCAGATGGGATTTGCAAGTGGCACCTCCTCCCTTGCACCCAGTGCTCTTACACCCATGAGTAAATTACTACAGGTCCTGCTCCCCTGCATGGCCCAGTCAGGGCACAAGGGACACTTGTCTGCCACAAGCCTGTGCTTTGGGCCTCAGCTTGGGGAGCCTACAGGAAGCTGTTTCTCAATGCCTTTGAGCTACTTCTCAAAATTATAGAATTAATTAGTAGTAGTAAAGATAATAGTTTATGGTGGGAGCCTGGAAGATGCATTTTCTTCCTACAGTTGAAATGTTGGCCAAATTTTCCTTTGTGGATTGCACAGAATCTCCCTCACCAGGCACAAATCAGCTTTTCAGGTTCCTGCTGCTCTCAGACCTATGGGCATCCTCAGCATGTGCAGAGCAACCTGGAGAACTTCAGTGGAACTGTGAATTCTGGAGCACAGCACAAAGGCCTGGTCTTCCCTCTAACTGCAGGAAGCACTTTCTCCTGTCAGCATGAGAGAAAGCTTCATGTGCAGGTGGCAGAGAGCCACAAATCATTTCTTCCTCATCACAGTGTGGGAGTGATGCTAAATGAAACCTCATTAGAGAACTTAGACTGTGTCAGTAGCACAGCTGCTTGGAGCCCAAGGTACAGCTTCCCTCTCTTTGTGCATCTTGAAGAAGTGAAGCAATTTGGTGGGTGGAAAGGTCACTTCTTGGAAAAGAAACTTTCTTAAGCTGTTTTATGCCACATTTGAGAAACACCATGAAACTGGTACCTTTACTTCACCTGCCTCTTGTCTGGCAAAAATGTGCTCCAGCAGACAGGGCTGTCCATAAAAATTAAAAGAAACCTTGGATGAAATACTGGAACTTGTTTTCTGAAATCCATGAATAGTCTGACATGGAAGGAACGAAGGGAAAATTCTGTGTTGTGTGAATTTTCTTGCTAAACCTCTGTGGAGAATTGTGTGGTGTCCAAGATGCCTTTATAACTATGGTTTTGATGGCTAAGTAGCTCAAAAGAGATAAAGAGGTACCAGAATATGCCTAACTGTAATGTGGAGGCTCTGCTTTAAGGGAGTTTCAATTGAAAGGCTGTGTGTAAGTTGTACATCATTAGAATTTTTCAGCTCTGGAAGCTGAAGAGCCCTTCCTGAGCTCAGCTGTAAGGCAGAGGGCAGGGAGCTGACTGTCCCCAGCTGTGAGGACATGGCCCCTGTGCTGGCTGCCTGATGGGGAATTTCTGAACTGAAAAGGCAGGAATGAGACAGTTTTTCCTTTGATATTCTCTGTAGGATAATCTGTGCAGGTATCTGCCTCTGCACACCAAGGAGACTTTACTGCTTTAATTACAGTGCTGTAATTAAGGAAGTACCACTCTGCCTTGCTGACAACCCTGTGATTTATGGAAGCAGCATCTCTGTGCTTAATATCTCCAGTCAGAGGCAGCTCTCTGGCAGCCTCTAATTTATCTATGAAACATTTTATTTTAGTACCTCAAAGACCATCTAAGTCCACAAAATATTTTTTACACTTTTTGCATTTTTAGTTCCAGTATTTTTTTAAGTTTTCCTGTTTTTCTCTTTGTGGATTTGAACTGGGAGTTAAGGTGCACCTTGGCTTTACTGGCCCAGCCCTGGAGTGCACAGGGCACTCTGATGGCTTTCTGTGAAGCTCTTACCAGTGTCATTTTCCAGGGCTGTCTTGCTCCAGTGTGGGAGGTGTTTCATGGCAGGACCTGGGCATTGCCAGTGCTGAGTTCAGCCTCTGTCCCTTTTGGAATTAGGGGGTTTTTCCTTCTGGCTGAGCAGGGCAGTTAATGGTTTGACCCAGAGCAGGGACAGGGGTGGGAGGAGTGAGCTTGGCTGGGTGATCCAGGTGCAAGAGGCTGCTGCATCCAGTTGAGACTCCCAATTCAGTCTCAGAATCCCTCCTTCCAGGTGAGCACTTCAATCAGCAAGTTTCTGATTATTCTGAGCTGGCTTGCTCTTTTATAGACAAATTATAAACTGTTTCAAGTTATCTCAGTTTATTTTCCCTGCAGAAAAATGTTTTAAACCTAAACTTACTTGCTGAGAGAGTATTTTTGTCTTTCAGGCAACCTGATGTTTTTCAGCTTCTGCTGTATTTCTCACTTCTCTATCAACAAGCCATTTCATGAGCTGTTGAGGTCTGTAAGGCTACAGCCTTACACAGTATTTGTCCCTAATGTCATTCTTATTCCTCTCACTGATGAAATCAGGTTGGTGCAATTGAAATGTTGCCACCATCTCTATCCATGTGTTATCATATGGTCCCACTTCAGATATTCAGGGTATTTATATCTAGTGGTCATGTGTATTATTTTTTTCCAAATGAGACAGTAGAAAAATATACAACTTTATTTTGCTTAAAGCCATTTTTATTCAGTAGATATTGATAGACCTTGGCTGTAGTTTCTACTGCAATGCCAGGGAAGGGTTTTCTGGAGTTCTGTCAATGCTTCCAAAAGAGGAAAAATAACTCAGAGAGAGAAAGGCTACTATGCTTAAGTAGCCTTTATAGGTGTATGGTATGGAGAGAGCTTATCTGCTCCCTAAAAAAATCCCATATAGTAAAACGTTTTTCCTGGATTGTCAGAAAGCCTGACTTGTGCTTTTAGCAGGGAGTGAGCTGCTGTGCAGCTGCTGTGCTCAGCTGTGGAAACCACCAAAGCTCTCTGGGCTGGGGGTTCTGAGGAACACAACTAATCCCTCTTGATTTCCTCTCGTTCCAGTGCTCATGATCTGACCAAATGGGATCTGTTCAGTAACTGCTACAGATTGCTGAGAACTGGAATTGAACATGGAGCTATGCCAGAACAGGTACCCTGAACAGCACCTACACTGCATCACTGAGGTGTCTGAGGTTCTAAGGAATCTGTTTGTATAGAAATTCAAAAGTTCCATGTGTGATTTTTGAGCTCCTTCCCTCACCTTTCTCATTTGTGAAGTTGGGAACAGCTGATGTTCTGACTCTGAAAAGCAGTGCATCACTCCTGATGTTTACACTTAAACCCAACATTGTAAGCCTTGGCTGTAATTAGAATTATCACAAATGATTATTGTGCATGGAAGGTAAGATGAAGGCTTAGGAAAACCAGGAAACTAGAACATCCTAGTGGAGTTCTTTTAGTGAACACATCTTGGACCTTGTTTCCTCAGAGCTGAGTTTTTGTTTCTCATGGATGAGCACAGGAACCATCTCGTATTCTACCATGAGTCCTCTTTAAACTGCAGAATTCCTACTGCAGCATTTAAACATTTTAAGTTTTTATTTGGTTTCAGTTAGAAGCCAGTTGTTAATTCTAACTCACCTTCATTTGGAAAAAAGAAATTCTCATGAAATTCTGAATTAGAATTTTGTAGAAAGGACCCTAAGAGGAGGCATTGCCACACAGTGTGTGAAAGTCCTGTCTCTGCACTTGCTGCTTCATGCTGGAGTTGTGCTACCTGGAGGGACAGGGCTGACAGGTGAAACCTGTCCATGCAGCTGCCAGCCATCCTCAGTTTCTGGGTCTGTCTGACAGTGTGTGGCTCTCCAAATGCCTCCATAAGATTTTAGGGGAACGGTCTTGGAATCTGAGCTCTGCTCAGTATTTCTTCCTGCAGGCCACCCTGAGGAGTTTGGCAGTTGCAGCACCTCCTCTGGATTTGGACTGTTCAGGAGACACCATGGATGCTTTTCTGGGCACCAGGGATATGACCCTGGTCTGCTCCATGGGACAAGTTGTATTTTCTCCCTTTTTTTAGCAATTGGGCTACATGTTCATTTGCCAGTGGAACAGATTTCCATGCTGTTTAATAGTGAGGCCAGGTATAGAGATATTTCAACAGATGCTTTTGATCTGAGAGGTGTAGGTGTTGGGTTGTACTTCTGTCACACTGTGACATCCCCTCCTACTGTATCCCAGTGCAGATTTCTGGTGTTTCCCAGCATTTACACAGTATTTTTTTACTTCTAGTAGGCTGATTTCTTATTGCACCAAGCCAACCAAGGGAAAACTTGATACCCTTGAAAATAAAAAGTGCTGAGAGCTGCTCCTGTCTTTTCAGCACAGAATGCCTGATAGATTTTCCATACACTTCCTGCTGTGCCTGCTGTTGGCAGCGTGCTGAGATTCTGTGTGTTCTTGTGTTACAGATTGTTGTCCAGGCACTGCAGTGCTCCCACTACTCTATTCTATGGCAGCTGGTGAAAATCACTGAGGGCTCCCCTTCCAAAGTAAGTGGCCATTTGATCAAACAGATTTTACTGACAGGACACAACTTCCCTACAAAGGTGTTACACCTGATTTCTTTGTAACTTCCATTCTTGCCATCGTTTGTTGTCATTTATAACATATAAAATGTTGATGTTCAGATTTGTTCCGTGTTTTGGGATCTATTTAACATCATGCATATGTCTAAGCAATGTAAATAGTTTTTATCAGGATTTTATAGCAGCTGATTATTATATTTTTATTGCTGAGGATAATTAACACACTTTATTGTGAGGGCTGCAGTTTGCATGGCTGATAAGGAATGTTGACATGAACAGTTGTGAGCAATACTGTTGATCTGTAGACCACAGATACCTTAATCTTGATGTGATAAGTTTCTTTGCTTACTCTCTAATTACAGCCTTTATGTTGCAATAGAAATGGCAGGCACAGGAAGTAACAATTGCTATTAAAAAGAAAATGCACACAAAGTATGGTCAGGACAAGGTGACATGTGACTTTTCCAGGACCTTTCCTTAGCTCTTTTCTCAGTCAGAGGCCAGCATCCTGTTTTTTCGGAGCTTATTCAAAAATAATACATCAAATTAAAATGACATGAAAACTGAAGTAATAATTGTACTTCTCCATCAGCATCAGAAAGGTAAAGGTGTTATACTGAAGTGCTACAAGACCTCCAAAGGGTCACTCCAGAATGGCCATGCCAAATAGAAGTCAGTTTGGCTTTGCCCCATGAAAACCATAATTAGTGTCACCTAGAGAACTCTTACCAATTTCTTGTTTGGGGTTTCACCCCAGTCTCTACAAAATTAGTTTTGTGCATGCTTAGTCCCAGGGAAGCCCAGCATTAGTGCCCTGCAGCTCTTCAGAGTGGCAGCAAAGAGACAACCACAGACCTGCTGTGGCTGGAGCATTTTGCTATCAAACTTCCCATTCTAGTTTGTTCACTGTGAAAATAGATCTGATCTGCACTGTATCTGGCATTTCATCCATTGGGAAACCATTTTGCCCATGGCTGGTTTATAAGTCATTATTTAGGCTTGGAAATTGGTAGACATTAAAGGGCACCTTTTTCTACCTAAACTCATAAGGTTTAGGTAGACAAAGGCATTAACAGAAGCATCTCAGAATTAAAAGCATTTATTTCATGGGTGTTTTTGAAGTATTCAGGCTTTTACAGCAACATTCCTGGCACAGCAGTTTAACATGTAGGTCCCTGCAGGTTTCTAGGGCCACTTTGCTGTTTCTAGAATGGTCTCAGGGCAGAGAGGGGTGATGATGTGTAGCCTCACGTGGCATCTTTAGTAGACCAATGGATATAGCTGCCAGAAGTAGAGAGGCTTTTGGGCTCACAAGCCTTTCAGGTTTGAGATTAAAAACAGAAGATTACAAAGCAAAAGAGCAGCTGAAAGCAATTGCTTGGTTTCTGTTTAGATACAAATCAGGTAAACTCTGACAGGGAAGGAAAAGGTCCTTGGTACCTGTAGAGGAGAGGAGAGGCAGCAACAGAGTTAGGAGGAGAATTAGTGGGGAAGGAGGATAAAAGATGAAAATGGAGAGAAGAGAATTTATAATATGTCATAAAACTAATCTTAAGTCTTTATTTTTCTATATCCTGTAAATTTATGAATTTTTGTTCCCAGGCTCATGTTCCAAAGATGATCTTTTAGCTTTCCCTTGAACTGTCAGGCTGAGAGATCAGAGATGGAGGGATTGATTTGTAAGAAATGTTCCTCTGCTGCCAGCTGGGTCATTTGTGTGACCTCATGCTGGCAGTAGTAGCTGCTCTGTTTCACCTCATGAGGTCCCGTTAAGGCAGTCAATGCACAGGATGAAGTACATGAACATTTTGGAGTTGTAAGTACAGGAATAAAAGATGGAAACAAGTACAAGTATCTTGGCAAGTTTTACATTTGTTGTTTCATGTGTGCTTTGCATCCATCAGGTGCACCTTTTATTGCAGGGAGTTTGCAGGTGGGATGGGGAATTCTGGCAAGGTTTCCTTCAAAGTGAATTTTTTGGCTGCAGTTCAGAATTGCTTGGTAATTTTTGTATCTTGTATTGATTCTGTGGTGGAGTCATACTTGACAACCACAGGCATACAGTGGGAACAGAGTCATTTTGGAATGAAATTATTTTTTGTCTGGTGTTCAAATGGCATCCAAAATACAGCTCTGTCCTGAGAGAGCTGCCCTTGTTTGGGAGCTGTCCTGGGCAGTATGGCCAAGCCAAGGCACATTGATTGCTGTGTGAGGGATACCTCATATTCCAGCTGCTGGGCATGTGCTGGATCATGGCTCTCTACCTGATCCAGCTGGTTTGGGCTGAAGCCTCCATGTGTGACAGGGAAAAACTCAACTCTTGTGGTTTAAATCTAATTAGGATCAAGTCAGCTCATTGATTTATTAACAGCACATAATTGACCTACAGCCAGTGCCACACAGCTCCAGGATAACTATCAGCTCTACAGAATACAGGACCAGAATATTGGACACTTCTGTAATGTTAATGAACACCTACAAATTCCAAACTTGCCCTTCAGCTAGTCACAGGTTACTGAAGTCTCCTCCCCAAGATACACACAAAGAGCTCTTGTTTCTCCAGGCTGTTACCAGCCCCTCACTGTTCAATATCATTTGTAAATAGAGCCAAAGGGAGTATCTTTGATACATTCTTATCAGCATAAAAATGAATCAAACACATTTTAGCAGGAGGGTGATAATGATTATTCGAATTATTAAGAAAGTCCAAATTCTCTGCCCAACAATAAAGATTTTACCAGTTAAATACAGCAGCGAGCTGGGGCAGAGTTATTTTGAAACACTTCTTCAAGCTAGCCTGTGGAGAGGAGGGTGTCCTGTGGATAAAATCTGAGAGTTCAATTGCAGAGCTGTGGCCCCATGGTTTTGCCTAACAGAATGATTAAATCGTTTCATATCAGCTTTTCTGCTGAAGGCAGATCAGGTACTCACACCTCAACAGCCTGGGCTGTGCACCCCAGAATGCTCAAAGACTTGAAAATCTAATTCTTTTTTTTTTTTTTTTCTCTGTTGAAAAAAAATTCCCATTCTTCAGTAGTCTGGGGATTTCTCCATGCTCAGAAGAGTTCCAGATGGCTCCATGGCACTGTTCAGCTGGGCTTTCTCCTGCTATGTCTAACTTTGCAATATGAATCTCTATCATGCTATGCTGTCAGGAGAGAGGGTAATAAATACCATGTACCTGCTTGTTGGTCACTCTGACAGAAAGAAAAAAGGGAGACACACTCATTCCCTTTTTAACCTGTATGTAGGTTTTTTCATAGGTTTTAGTTTCTGTGTTGAATTCATGAACATCTAAATGGAAGGCAATTGCAATAGAAAGTAGAAAGCAGGAAGGTGATTGTAATCCCAGTGCTTAAAGGGGTAAATCAGGTGATTGTGTAACAGTGAACTGATAAGCCTGGCATGAGTCCTGGGTAGAGTCTTGGAGTGAGGGATAGAGAACACAATTGGTTCGAGGCTGAAGGGCCAACAGCTAAGATTGGAAGAAATGCATCAATTTCTTATTGACAAGATTGCCTTTTTGACTGAGAAGAAAATCAGTTGAAACACCAGTGTCTCTAAGACATTAATACCACACTGCATTTTAGGTGCATGTTTGGATTTAATGGAACTCATATTCAGTAGCTCAAAATTGATCCATATATTAAAGAAAAATTGTAGGTGAGCAATCCTTGCACAATGGAATAGTTTCTGATGCATTCTGGCAGAGATCTATTCTCTCCTAATAAAAGGGTCATTTTTATCAGTCATCTGGGAAGGCCCTGAAAATGGGGATGATATAGATCAATTAGTAAACAAAACACAATTTAAAATTTTTGAAAAGAAGCATCTTAATGCTGCCAAATGGAAGGTTTATATTCAGGAAAAAAAGAGGGGTGATTAATGGCAAGTTGTGGATTAGAACAGAGCAGAACTGTCTTGCAGATTCTGTAATGGCAGGCTAATGCAGTGGCACCATGGCTGCATCATCAGAGAAAAACTGCTCAGGAATAGACCTTGAGTGTCCGTATCAGCAAGTCCCACTCACTCCATTGGAAGTGATGAGAAATTCAGAGCTTTGGGAACACTCTGGGTGCTGGGCACACTGGCAGTCCTGTGTTGTGCTGTGAACCAGCACTGGGAGAACATATGGACCACAAAAAGGCTCTGCAGTAAACACAGAACGACGAGAGCTCGTGGCAGGAAGCACAAGAGAAGCTAAAACCAGAACTGAGACACATGGGCTGAACAGCATCAGTAAAACATTTCAGCAAGGAAAACATTGCATGGGCTTCGTGGAGGTTCTTCACATTGCTTGGAGGTTGTTCTGCAGGACATTGCCTCTTGAGAGGGCTGTCCTGGGGGAAGGTCTGCAGAGCAGGGCCCAGCCATCCTGCTATGAATTCATCTCATTTCATTTAATTTGGGGTTCCTCTTTTCTTCTTGGTGATTGGTTCATCATCACTGTAAAACCAAGGGACTGTTTCTCTGTGTGTTCTTTTTGAATAGCTTATTTCTTTCACAGCTTTTTGTAGAATGTATGAAATTGCCACCATTTCTTTATTTTGCTTCCTCTGAGAAACTTCTTACTAATTTTTATATGCTTTCTTTTTTAATCTTTATTCCAGGAGGACTTGTTGGTATTGAGGAAAACTGTGAAATCCTTCCTGGCTGTCTGCCAGCAGTGTCTATCAAATGTCAACACTCCAGTCAAAGAACAGGTAAAGGAAAAGTCTGACTTTTATAAGTGTGAGTATTAAATTGTAGTAAAACTCAAGACAACACTACATCAAACTTAAGGTAAAATAATCTGTGCTGCTGTCTAAATAAACCTGAACAAGCAGCCCAGAAGAGCAGCTGTGTTAACAGAACTTCCAAAGCACAGGTCATGACAAGTTAACTTTTCATTAACAGTGAGTAAGGATTACCTGGATGCTCAGGCTCATTTCCAGCCCTCGTGACTTCAGGCATCCAACGCAGTCACCTCAGATGAGAGACTTTTCCTGCAGACACTGCATTAAAAGGCACCTGGCATTTCTGTTTAAAAGGCAATAGGCACTGCTGGAGGGTGACTGAGACCTCAAATGGGCTGAATATTTTGGGATTTTTTCCCATTGAATCAAAGGGTTTGTTGAAATAATTAAATCTGTCTCTGCAGGACACAGTAGGTGGTTTGTTAGCTGAGGTTATGTGAATATACACTGATTTATGTCAATGACATTTGTCTACAAATGGCATTTCTATCAGACCTCCCCAGATTTTGCAGAGTGTAACTAATAACTGGCCTGAGTTTTTTGCCTGTGGTATTTAGAAGATAATACTTCTTAAAAGACACTTTTATTTCTTTGAAAGATAGCTCTGCTTAGCATTTACTCTCTGTTCTTCAGGTTGCTAAATATAAACATTAAATGCTCAGAGATGTCAGTAGTTTATGTAGTTCTAAAAGACTAGTGTGTCATTGGCTTCCAGCAGATTTTACTTTAGTAATTGTTTTTTAATATTCAGAGTAGTTACTCCTGGCATATTATATTAATATTGTATAATGTGAAAATATCTTCTAGCTCCATGCAAATACCTCCCTTCCAGCTCGAGCTAGACCTGCCATCCTTCCTGCCTCAGCAAATGGCAAATGTTCCTTCCCATCCCTGCAGTGGGTTTGTTCTTGAGGTGTATAAACATGGGTTTGTTCTCTTCTTGCCAGTGGCCACAATGGTTTTTTCATTGATAATTTAAACTTTCTTTAGAAGCTACTTTGCAGTTCCCAGTTGTGGGGAAGTTTTCAAGCCTCAACCGGGCAAACCCACACCCAGGCAGGCCCAGAGAGAGCAAGCGTCGTGGGCAGAGTAGCTGGAGACTCCAGTGACCCATTCCAGCTGACTCTTCTATGATTTGCTTTTGTTTTCTTCCTTAAAAAGTATATTTCTCTGAGTGCAGGACTGCTGCTTATTGCTTTTGTTTTACTGGATTTTTTTTTTGAGAATTATGTGCAAATTGTCTCCCTACCATACTTGATCCTTGCTCCAGACATTCTTTCCAGACAAAGTTGATGTCCATATCAAAGGAAGGAAAAATGTATGAAGTATTTAGAGAAACAAGACTGAAACATTTCAACTTTTCCATGAGTGTTTGAGGGAAATAAATAAACTGTGACTGAGCCCACTGCATCCTTTATATTGGACAGAATTCAGCACCAGCAGTGCATTACTCATCTGCTCTTTTTCAGAGGTCTGCATTAGGAAGAGCTTCAGTTCTATTGAGTATCAGGGGAGTTTAGAGCAGGTGAGATCATCACTGGAATGAATCACAGCCTTTTGGATCAAAGGGAGAAAAATCCCAAATAGCAACATCTGTTCTAAGGTCTCAACAGAACATAGTTTACAAGGATTTGCATCTGTTCTTGCCTGAGTGTAGCTCATTCAGATTTTATAACATACTTCCAGAAATAAGGGAGCCACTAGGAAGTTCAGCATTTACAGATTTTATTTTGGAAATTTGTAAAATTTTCAGAACCTGAGGTTAAAAATAGAGAAGCTTTGAATAAAAAGGCTTTGGGAAGGTGCTGAATGTGATCAAATGGGCTGTGAGACACCAGCAGAAGCCATGTGGGGGCAAACAGTGTTATTGCCATGCAGGAATGAGCCCTTGGAAGGAAGGAAGGTAGGGGCAGCTGCCTTCTTTCCTGTCTCATGTAATGAAGTATAATAGTAATGAGCATAAATCATGGACAATTCTGCCCAGGTTGGCTTTTGTCTGGATTTGAAAACTGTGCAGACAAACTTGGTTCTTTTTTTGCAAGAGCTTTTGATGAAATCCTGCAAAAATTTCCTTGCTGTGGCTGTTTGTCTGTATTTTTGGGGTCTGACAGTGACTCAGCTTGAATTTTCCCTCGGTGTTGTTCATGTTTTTACTTGTTTGATTTTTTTGACTGTTTATCAAAAGGGGTGTGCTGTCTTTACAACAAGTTTTGCTGCAGGCCTTGGATCAGAGGTAGATTTAGAGTTCTTTTCCTAGAGAAGAAATGGAAGTTTAATATGGGTCATGTGGGACATGGAGAAGGCAATAACCACAGTTCCTGACCTAGGAACCAAGGGCACAGCATTCCAAAGCAGAGGAAACTATAATGGAATACTTTCCACAGCACATAAACAGCTCCACCTGAGAACAGTTTAAGCAGCTGTTTAATAGTAGCCGGGGATATCTGGAAATTAGGTCAATGGTACCTTATGTTTGCCTTTCTTGCCTTTTCACTGCATTCATTCTCTTCTGCCTTGCAGGCTTTCATGCTGCTCTGTGATCTCCTGATGATTTTTAGTCACCAGCTGATGACGGGAGGCCGGGAAGGGCTCCAGCCTTTGGTGTTCAATCCAGACTCAGGCCTCCAGTCAGAACTTCTCAGTTTTGTCATGGATCATGTGTTTATTGACCAAGATGATGAAAATCAGAGCATGGGTATGTTTAGCTTTTTTTTCATACCAGACACAGAAGAAAGGAGAAAATAGAATTTTCTGATCAGTTTGTTCAGATGTTTTCAGAAGTATTCCTACTTTATTTTTGGAAGGTCACTACTCTGAAATTTCTTATACAAGTTGTGGAATATGCTTTTATGGTATAATAACTATATTTAAGATTTTATCTTTGTAGTTTATTTTTCATTCACAGAGTAAATAGGGACTTAATGTTTATAGCATTTAAGTCCTTATTGCGTAAGAACTTAATATTTATGGCATTGCTATTCAATATTAATGCTTCTTACAACTGGATTTTACTTCCTGTTGTTCAGAGCATTGATTTCACATCTGAAAATCTAAGGCATGCAGAAGTACTGGTGCTTCTGATTTTTCTTTTGTTAAATATTTATAGCTTGGTCATATTAATGGAGCCTCTGTGAATGTCCTGTGTTTGAGAAGTTAAGCAAGAGCATTCAGCAGGAGTTCACTGTGGCCTTTCACAGGCTATAGGAAATAAATGACTCAGTTTGATGTGGACTATATCCAGGATCTCCTCAGGATTATGGAGAACAGCCTTGGTCACTGGTGTGTCATGTTCCTAAACTTCCCTGGAAGTTTCCAAGTAGGCAGGACTCAAGACTTACCACCTTTCATTTTAGCTTCTTCTCCAACAATCCTTCTTGCTTCAAGAATTGATTTTTTTCTAAAAGCTCCCCTTTGATAATGTTGTTTTAGAACTTAACAGTTACTTACAAAGATTCTGATGATGCTTTCAGAGGGAGATGAAGAAGATGAAGCCAACAAAATAGAAGCTTTACATAAGAGAAGAAACCTTCTGGCTGCCTTTAGCAAGCTGATAATTTATGACATTGTGGACATGCATGCAGCAGCAGATATCTTCAAACACTATATGAAGGTACAGGCCCTGCATCCTCCTGTCCTGACTGAGCCCAGTCTGCAGTGTTAGAGCTTCTGCCAGCCCTGCCAGGGATGTGTTACAGCCCAAACACTCCTGAAAGCTCTTTCAGCTTTATTTGATCCTGTGTGGTACTTTCTCCTTTCTACACAACACCTGGCACTGAGCAGCAGCGAGCTCTGACCTCACCCTCCTTGGAGCACATGTGCTTTGTTTAGGGCAGCACCTAAAGCTGCTCCTGAGGTGCTGAGCATTTCCAGAGAGGCTCCACTCTACAGAGAGTTTCTTCCCCTGCTCCTCAGATCCATCTCTAGAATCCCCAGGAAGTTTTACCTGTTCCATGCCATGTTTCACTGTCAGTGTCCCAGGCTTGGTGCTTGCCCTGAGGCAGCAGGGTTCTTGTCAGAGGAGGTTGCTTTAAACAGGACAGCAGGAACAAAAAGCTCTGTGTGGTTGTGCTGTAAGTGGGTCTGTGGTGACTGAGTGTCTTCTCAGCTTTGGCTGCTTCCCCAGAGCTTTTAGGCCCAGTGGGGGTCAGAAGGACCTGAGCTCCTGCTGCCCCTGTACATGGGGGTTCACCTGCCAGAACAGGCACATCAGTCCTGCCACTGACCCCTCAGGTGCTGTCCCACCTGTCCCTGCAGGGGATTGTCATCACAGAGGTGACAATCCAGCAGATCCTTTATTCTAGACACTGTTTAAGATGTTGATGTGAAACATAAAGGGTTTAACTTGAAATTCTCCTGTTCATCAGGCACACACAGCACAGTAAAGTTCCCAGGACACACGGTAGCCATCAGTCAGGGTTAGTCTTGCTTAGGGGTTGTTTGCCAGAGTGGGAGATTGAAACTGGAGCTGTCACCATCGGGGTGAGTTCCCTCCCTGCTGCTCTAGGTTGGGCTTCTCCTCTCCCCACACCCCTCCTTTTCTTAAGACTGGGGGAGAGGGAGAGAAATTTAATTTAAATTAGTACCAAAGAAGGCAAAAGCAGTATTTTAGAGGGAATGAAAATAAGTGACTGCAAATGTAGAAACATCAGCGAGGCTGAAAGAATACTGTTGGACAAAAAATTTATCTCAACTTGGAATTTGTAATGATAATACAGCTTTTCTACCCAGATGGGCAGCACCACTGTGGCTTTCAGCAGCCATTCTGTTAACAGAAAGAGAAGCAGCACTCCATGCTGAATCATTCCTTACTCCACGTTTTGGCTTTAGTGAATTCCTTTCCCCCCAGTGTACAAGGAGCACAAACCTCTGTGCTGGTGTCTGTTCACACCTGCTTCTTAGGGGGTGTTGGATCAATGTCATGTTGTTGCTTGGAATTGGCAGCCATGGGTCACCTTCATCAAGTGCTTAGTTTGGGGCAGGAAATGCTCTTTTGTTTGGTTTTCAACATGTTTGTTACAAAAAATAATAAACACAGAAGTTCTCTACCTTATCACAGAGCTGGGTTTAAATTTTGATACTAAAACGTTGCCCCTGCTCACACCAAAAATCTGGATTTGAGCAACTGCTGCCTTTTCAAATCAAGAATTACAAGTAATCTTTCTCTTGGGAAATCTGTAAGAAATTGCATAAGAAATTTAATTTAAAGTTTTTGATTTTTTTTCACATTTGTTCTTAGTACTACAATGACTACGGAGATATCATTAAGGAAACCCTGAGCAAAACCAGGCAAATTGATAAAATCCAGTGTGCAAAGACACTCATTCTCAGTTTGCAACAGGTAAGAGCATTGATTTTTTGGTTAGAAATGCCTCATTGCAAAAAGCCCTGGCCAGGATTTCCTCTGACACACTTTACAGGGAAGCAGAAATGCTGCACTTCCTTAGGACATTTTCTTCATTTTCCTGCTCCCCAGTTCAGGCTGTCACTGCCCCTGTGTCTCAGTAATCTCTGTCTCCATAGGCCCACACTGGCAAAGCTTGGGCAGGTAAAAATGGATGGGAGGGAGAGAAGAGCCTTGGAGGCAGTTTGGTCCAAGCTGATTCATGGCATTTTTTATTGATCCTGAGTCAACAAGGAGAATTAGGATGGCTTTTTCTTCTTAGCATTTGCTGAAGTAATGCATCTTCCTTATACTTTGTCTAAATATTGATGAATTTTTCAAATTTCAAGCTAATTAAGTCTTCCAATACTGTTAGACATGTTTTTTCCCAGAAAAATTCTCTTTACATCGCCCATAAATTACTGCCTGGTGATGAAATCTATCAAGCAAACAGCACAAAGTGCACTAAATACCACTTAGGCCCTTGAAGTACCAGCTATAGCCATTGCACAGAGAAATTACTTCTGCTAATTAGATGCTTTCAAATGAGCTGGACCTCCCAAAATCCCTTCCTAAGGGATTTGCTGTAGCAATCTGGAAGCTGAGAGAGATCTGTGCAAACCTGAGAAAAACAGATGGACTTCCAGAAGAATCAGGGAGTGTCAAAGCAGCCCATGTCTGTAAAACTTGGAGAGGAGGAAGCAGCTGCCACAGATCAGTCAGGCTGACAAAATTCCATGAAAAAAGCAATGAGAGGAGCTCTTTGCAAGTGCCTCAGTGACAGGTAGCAACCAGTGTGGATTTGTCAAGAAGGAATCCTGTCCAATTAAGCTGCTGTCATTAATTACATGGTAACAGGGCTTGTGGAGATGAGAGAAACAGTGGCTGTAATGGAGCCTGATTTAATATCCTCACTGGCACTGGTTTAATATCCTCACTGGCACTGGTTTAATATCCTCACTGGCACTGCTCTCAGCATCCAGTGAGAGATGGGGTGTAAATGGCAGTGCCAGGAGAGGTGGAACTGGCTGGAAAAGCATCAAGCACTTCAATACTGTGCTGGGAGAGCCTTGGAGGCAGCAGTGCTGGGCAAAGAGGCACTGAGGTTACAGTGGAGGAGCTGCAGTTTGGATCCCCAAATTCAGAGCACCACCAGGTCTGATGGGTGATGGAGGTGCTTAAGGGAACAGCACGAGAATGCAGGACCTTCTTGATGAGTTGGGAGAATGATGGATGGAATTCAGGGAGGGTGGGTGCAGAATTCCACCAAAATGACTCCACACAAGTACAAGATGGGGACAGCTGGCAAACAGCAGAGGGACAGAAGAAAATCTGGCAGGTGACAGGGACTCCGTTATGTCTCAGTCATCACAAAGGCCATTCTCAGATGGAGCAGGTTTAGAACCCAAGTCTTTCTCAATAAAAGAGTTTCCCAGCTCACAGGTGTCAACCTCTGAACTCTCTCTGCAGCTGTTCAATGAGCTTGTTCAGGAGCAAGGTCCCAACCTGGACAGGACATCTGCCCACGTCAGTGGCATTAAGGAGCTGGCCCGGCGGTTTGCCCTCACTTTTGGCTTGGATCAGATCAAGACAAGAGAAGCTGTGGCCACACTACACAAGTGAGTGGTGGTAAATAAACTAGATTTTTACACTACTTCAGATTAAAACTCTTGTTCAGCATTCCTTTCTCAGGATACATAATCTCAGCAGGCAATGGAATAATTATATATTTTTTTCTGCTTAATTGGAGGGGTCTACATGTATGTAGGTAGAAAGGAAACAAACTAGCTGCTACATAATTATTTATTGAAATTAATTGGCATGGTTATGTTTATCTCCAGTGGGTTATGTGTAACAACTGAGGATGGTTCTTTGTTCCACACCACTGTGGATTCTGGAGGAACCAAGGGCTGTTATGAAAAGATTCTCTGAAAATATTTTGGAAATCTTTTAAAGTGGACTGAAAATTTTTATGTAACTGCTGCATAGAAAAGCATGGAAAGGTTCTGCTAAATTTAAATTATGACTTTGTCATGCCATAAAAAAGTTCAAATGCTAAGGTTTGGTGTCCCAGAGACTCAGTCCTTGAGACCGAGATCAGCACCAGGTGAGGATGCACCAGGCACTGTCCTCAGGCAGGCAGGAGTCAGGGACACTTGTGCCTTGCTGGGTGAGGGAAGGGACAGTGATCTCTGCAGTCACAGGTGACAGAGCAGAACCGAGCGTGTCCCTGCTCTGGGCTCTCAGGTCTCTGCTCTGGCTGCAGAGGTTGGCTCCTCTTTGATCTGACACATTCCATGGAGCTCCTGCCCTGGGCTGCTCTGCCCAGTTCCCTCCCTGGGCAAGTTCCCTCTGACAGGGACTGGCCACGTGCTTATCTGAGGGTAAATCCACAAATCCACAGGGAGCTCTGCATTCCCCTTGGTCCAAAAGCTGCTGCTTGCTGCTAATGGGGAATTACATTGTGATGGGACCTGAGGATTCAAACAGCTTCATCACAGCTCAGATTTAGGGCAACTTGTTTGAGTGTTGGGTTGGGCTTTTTTTTCTGCTTTTTTGGGTTTTGGGGTTTTTTTGATGTTTTTGTTGCAAATGTCTGAACATGTTAATATTTCTGTACTGTAGAGATGGCATAGAGTTTGCCTTCAAGTACCAGAATCAGAAAGGACAAGACTATCCACCTCCTAACCTTGCTTTCCTGGAAGTGCTCAGTGAATTTTCTTCCAAACTCCTGCGACAGGACAAAAAGACTGTGTAAGTAATGCTGTGTTTTCTTCCCTGGGCTCTGTTAATCCCTGCACTGTGGGTTCCAGCTCTTTCCTTTGAGGTCTCTACAATCTAACCAGGCTGCAGAAAGTCCCTGAGACATTTCACATACATACTTACTCATCTTTTTGTGTTTTAAAGTAATAAAACTAAATGGGAAAAGAAAAATCAGACCCGCTAATGAGATGAGTTTGAGACCTCCCAAAACAATGTTATTGAAAATTTCTCATGGGATATTGAAAATAAAAAGTCTTTTTTTTTTTGCTAGAAGAAAAGAAATTACACATTAGCAGTGCAGGGAATTTACAGGTTGTCACCACTGCAGAAACACATTTCTGTCTTTATTTACAGAAATTGTAAACCTATATTTGTTGTTTCTTTTAATATATTGGAAGGACTCCAGTGAAACATCAGCCAAGCACTATGTGCCCAGTGTGAAACTAAATTCACTGAATAACTTTATGACCAGTTTAGAAGTGCAGTTGCCAGATCTGTTGATTTATGGCTATAGGTGCCTTTCAAGTCAGTTCTGTGACCCCACTGAGTGTTAGTCAAAAATCAGCTGGAATGGCCTCAACTGACTCTTTCTGTCAGACCTTGCTGTGAAGGTTTGACAGATGTTTTTCTGTGAAGACATTTCTTTTAAAGGACTTTTCTATTAGGGTTAACAGCTGTGAACATTACAGCTTTATCTGTGCAGTAAAAAATGCAGCTTGGTTAATTTTGTATAATTTTTAATGTGTACACACTTGAAACAATTTCACTTTTTCTTTGTATCAATAATTTCTCAAGTCAGTGAACACTGTAGGACAAACAGTTAAAGGAGCTAGGGAATGGGATGATCCAGTTAGGCTGGCTTGGCACTCCATTTGTGCATCTCCATTGTTGTATCCTGGAATCTTGTCAGCCTCTATCCTCTTGCTCAGGACAGGACTTAAGGATAAAAGGATTTTATGGCTTGTCTTCTTAGCTGAGCTGTAGGTTCTCCACGTGGTGGTCTAAGTGCCACTGGCCTGTTTCCTGTTGAATTTAGTGAAGTGTAGCCTTTCAGCAGAGTCATCCCTTCCACAAGTTTCCAGTGTCTGACATTTAAAGTTACATCATACTGCCCCTGACAGCTTCTGTTAACCTGAGCTTTGAGTGAAATTCAGTTCTTGGGGATATTCTGTTCCTTCACCTTCCATGTTGCCATTTAAATTCTTTCTCAAAGGTTCCCCTGCCCACATGCACAACCAGTGGCTGCTCCTGCAGGAGTATAAGGATTGCTGTGGTGGACTATCTATACCTGAGCTATTGACCTCAGCTCAATCTGGTGATCATGAAAAGAAATAGGTCCTGATCTGTGCCAGCCTGCTGTGTTGGGATGAGTTCAGCCCTGCCCCAGACCCCACGGGCTGTGGTGACCATGAGAAGGGTCAGCACAATTTGCTGACATGTAAGGATTCTGTGGAGGTGGCTCCACTCCTGCCCAGAGTGCTCCACTGACAGGACAGGAGGGGGATGCTGAATTTCCCCTTTTCTCCTCCAATCCATAGGGACCTCTCCCCCACCACAGGGGCTGCCTGTGTGCAGGAAGGTCCATGACCACCATCTGCTGGAGAAGTCTCATGTTCAGCATCACTTCCCTCCCTCCCTGCCCAGAGGCCCTCCCCAGCCTCAGCAAAGGACTCTTGGCTGCAGCCAGAAGTGCTCTGGAGCCCTCACACTCTCAGGAACACGTGGCTGCCTGCCTGCCCAGGTTCTCCAGCTTGGCTTCTCTGCCTCAACCCCCAAATCATCCACCTGAGGCCCTGCAGGTGTCAGGGCACTGTCCAGGACACCCTTCCTGACAGGCTGCAGCACACACTGATACTATTCCACAGGGCTTCTGCTTCCTTCTGCTGGGCTGCTGGCCTTTTCCTCTGGGCCTGGAAAAGGGAGAAGCTTCCAGTTTGGGAGTGATGCAGCCACACTGATTTAATTTAGTTTCCCTAGCCTGTTAATCTGGCTACTCATTTTATAGTAACCTTCAGAAGTGCTGATAGCCATTTATGGATTTATTCAAATCTATGGATTTCACATAAAACTGTTAATGTAAGGTGCCAGACTCATACAGCTGCAGAAAAAGAATTTGTACTAACACTCTGTTACAAACCCATTAAGGCAGATAGAGGCAGGGAAATCCTGAGGAACTAATGTAGGACAGAACAGAGGAGATTGTCCTTGGAGGCACTTATTTCCATTTATTTCTCTCAAAGACACAGTTGGCTGAGACTGAACACTGACTTGTGGGTGTCAGCTGAGGTAGAGCCTCGGCATGGGTGAAGTCCACTGAGCTCAGAGTTGATAGGAAGTGCCAGTGTGAAGCTCCCCCAAAATGCTGAGCACAAGATGTCTCGAGTTTGGCATCCAGGCAGTAAAGAGCTCCCAAGTGGTGTCGTTTTCCTCCTTCACAATTTGGCCATAAACATGCAATCTGGTTCTCTAAATACAAACTGGAGGTAGAAAAACTTCTTACTTTCCAAGACTCTTCTGCAGGTAGATTCTCTGAAGCCATGAATCACTCGAGTGGCACAGTTGGGTACTGTAAAATAGAGAATGCACTAAGACTTTACCATTGCTGCCAGGTTTGGGAGTTATACACATGGAAAAGGGAAGGAGGAAGCATTGGCAATATTCAATAAAAGAGTAGACAGGAACCTGCTGTTTCTTGAACAAAGTTATGCCATTCACTGAATAAAAAACTGATGTGATGTCACCCTCCCATGAGCACTGTGGCTCCTGGGCCTGTTCTGGAGCTGGGCTGGGTAACAACTCCGAGCTGCCATGAGCTAACAGAGGAAACCTCTGCCTTTCCATGTGGAATGTGTGGAGTTGACTCCCACTGCTGGTAACCTGGTAAGGTGGTGTTAAAGGAAATTGTGACTGAGGGGTGCAGGAAGTGATGCTGAAGTACCTGAGTTCTCTTACCAAACTTCTGAATGTTTGGCTCTGCAGCCAAACTCATTAGAATCACATTTATGTAGATTTGCATGTTCATTTTAGAGATTACTTCTGATTCCATAATTAAATAATCAATGGAAAAACAGTTCCTATGCCCTCCAGACAGGAGGGAGTTGTTGGCTCCTCCTTTCAGTTAACATGTGTGCACTGGACTTTCCATGGCAGTGGAGCAGGTGTTCAAACTTTTTATGGAAAAATAAATGCCTGCATTTGATGAACCCATTTCTCTTGTTCCAGGATGCCAAAGGACATCCTGCATCCTTGCAGCAGTGGCTCTGATGCAGCCTGGCTGCTGACACAGCGGCCACATCCAGGTGTCTGTGGGGAGATTGCTGCCCTCTGTAGCCCCTGTGTTTCCTTTCCAGGCACACCTACTTGGAGAAGTTCCTGACAGAGCAGATGATGGAGAGAAGAGAGGACGTGTGGCTGCCGCTGATCTCGTACCGGAACTCGCTGGTGACGGGCGGCGAGGACGACAGGATGTCCGTGAACAGCGGCAGCAGCAGCAGCAAGGCCTCCTCCGTGAGGAACAAGAAGGGCCGACCCCCCCTCCACAAAAAGAGAGTGGAAGGTTTGTGAGGGCACAGGGCTTTGGCATGCTGGACACTCAGGAGAGGGGGCTCTACCAGTTCATGCAGAAATACCTGATATGTTCTGGATGTGGCAGAACAAGGCATCTGTTCTGCTGGTTCTGTCAGGCCTGGACGGGTCTTTAATGGAAATACCAACTCAGCCCCCTGCTCTTGCTTGTCTTGACCAAAACTGGCAATCAGAACTGTTAAAAGCTGTTACTGCTGGTGTTTGTGGAGTTACCTGCTCTTTCTCACTCCTGGACTGCTGGATTTCTGCCTGTGGTTCCCTCTGGGAAATTGTTAATTCTCAGGGATTTGGAGCAGATTCCAGAGAGAAATTCTGAGAACAGATCTCTGTTGTTGCATGGCCATTGGGGACACTAAAAAGACACCATATTTGTTTAAAATCGTACTGATACCTAGTGTTGTCTGCATTTACTCTTTCTGGGACCTCAGATGTGTTCATCAGGAATCTGGCTGTGATAGCAAATTTCTTACAAGGCTGCATCTGTTCCTGGTCAGTCTGTGTGCTGTAGTGTGGACTTTTGTGAATACTAATTTGCTGTTCCACTATACAGTAGATCTGAGTGAGATCTTAAACTTCAGGGGTTTTCCAAGTTCAGTATCTATGACAGTAATCCCTCAGTAAGGAATATGGTGCCCATTTGCCTGAATATACAGCAATTTCCCATAATATTCCTCAGAAGTTTGCCCATACAGCCAGGTCCACTGCAGCTCATGGTGAGCAGTCCCTGCACCAGGTCCTTCTCACCAGGTCCTTCTCAGCCAGCCTCCCGTGTAGGTACATCAAATACTGGCTCCTTTCTTCAGGCACTGTTTTTCTTCTTTCAGGACGCCAAGATTTTCACTGAATTCAGCCACTGAGGTTTCTTTCTTTCCTCTTGTTGCCATTTTCATTCTATTCTCTTGTATTTTACCAATATCTTATTTTTTTTACCCTGGGGTGTGTAGTAGCATCTTTGTCTCCCAGTAAGGCAAATCTCAGGCTTAAGATGCAGTTTTTAGGCTTTCCTTATCTCATACTCTTTTGTGTCACCCCCTTTCAGTGGTCAGGAGAAGGGAGAATTGATTTCCAACACTTTCCATTTGAGAATCTCCTTTTTTTGTTTTTGTTTCTTTAATTTCCACTCTAAAGGATCTAACAGGAGAAAGGTCACTGCAGAAATTACTGTGGTATCAAAGGACCATATCCATCCCCTCTGGTTCCTTTCTCACCTAGATCCAGCACAGACTGGCTTGGAGAACATTCCCTGTTGCTTCTGAGAGGAAATGTGCTCTGTGACATTTCTTCAAGATGCCTTAAGGAAATCAATAGTTTGTTTTTGTTTTTTTAAATCCCTAACATAAAAATGATTGAAAAGTAAAATTGAGAATAAATAGGCAGCTTCTTAGACAACATTTATACCTAAAGGGTAATAAAAGGCAATGGAAGAGTGAACAGATCCATGGAGATCCCCATCTACTTTTCTCACCACACATTTCCTGCTAGTAAATCTGTGATCTCATCATCTCTGTTGTCATCTCCTGTCTTTCACTCCAGCAACTGAATTCATTTCTGTGTTTCTCTGGCTGCAAGCTTCCTGCTCTAATCCATTCTCAAGTCCTCCCTCTTCCCTCCTCTCTGCTTTGCTCCCTTCCCAACATAAGCACAGGATCCCAGCTAGACCATCAGTCATCTTCATCTCATTTTTATTGCTAAGCGTCCCCTCCCTGCTCCACTCCAGTGGTTCTGACAGTTCTAAAGATCTGGAGTACCAGATTTTGGGGTTTGTGCTCCACCTTGTCTTAGTGTTTAACTGTATCTTGGTTGCATGAGATTAACAGTCTCCAATTGTAAACTCAGGAATTGGGAATTACCTTGCTTGTTTATGTTCAGGATACCCAGCAGCTGAGGCTGTGCTGAAGTATGACTTTGTTTGCAATGGGGTTTGTGTTTGTTCACTTTAAATTGTTGTTATTGCTGGGAATAGAGGCTAGTAATACTTTAAATAACAGAATCTAAGATTAGAACTGAAAATCTTACAATCCCAAGCATTTATCCAGGTGATCCCTCAGTGCACACTTGTTTGAATGCTGCCCTGCATGTGGTCAGAACTGAGCAGTGATTTCAGTGCTCTCTCTCTAGATGAGAGCCTGGAAGGCTCCTGGCTGAATAGGAATGAGAACATCCATACTCCAGGGACACTGCAGACACCTCAGCTCACCTCCACTGTCCTGAGAGAGAACACCAGACAAATGGGAGAGCAGATCCAGGAGCATGAGTCGGAGCAGGGATCTGAACAGGATTTTTTACACAAGTAAGTCTTGCAATGTCAGCATCAGGTACAGTCAGCCAGGCAAAGGAATTGCTTGTGGTTTACAGTGATACTGTTAGCCTGTGGCTCCAGAGATGCAGTGTTGATTTGCAAAGCCACCTGGAAATGCCTTGACTACAGCTCAGCAATACTTGGATTGTCCTCAGGTCCCAGAAAAATATGTTGTAATAGAATAATAGTAGAAATTCCTTATGTTAAAACTCTCCCATAGCACAGCCATGCAATTCTGGTCAAATCATCCTAGTGCTTGTGTCCCAGACTGGGTGGAATTGTTTCTTTGGAAGACCTGTAAGTATTCCTTTCTCCCTGCCTGATATCAGAGTTAAGGTTCTCCAGACACCCTGACTGATATATTCTAAATTTCCAGCTGCTGAGGTAGTAATTCCTGATTTGAGGTAATTGCCCTAAATGATATATTCTTTTTGTCCCTTTGCTCCCATTTTATCACCTCCATCTACAGGGAAAACATTGGTTATTTTCTGTCAGTGGGTGTTGGCAGCAGGTGCTGCCAGGATGCAGCAGGTGAGCACAGGCTGCCTGTGGGTCACAGGCTGCTGGTGGCATCAGCAGTGCAGCCTGGAAGGTATTTACACATGGGTGAGGTACTGGCCCTTAAGTTGATCAGGGTATTTGTGTAAAAATCATTTTTGTCAGTTACTAATTTGGATCCATTCTTGCTCATATTTTGCCTCATCTGACACAGTGAAGTACTATTGAATAACAACAAACTTTAGAGGTGTTATTATTTAGAGGTGCTCCCGCTCCAGGTGCCTGCCTCTAATGAAGGAGCAATGTCAGTGTTTCCATACCTGCTTTTATTGCAACAGTTAATTGATTTTTTTGTGCACAAACAGTGAGAGGAGACAGACTGTGGAAGGGAATCCAGAAGATGTGTACAATGGTGGATGGGATTTAATTATCCTAATCTGAAGCATGGCCAGACACAGAACTTGGAGACAGAAACAGCCCCAGAATAGGCAGCTCAGAACTGTTACTGCTGTGGGTTCTAACTTACTCCCTGTGTGTCAGTCCCCAGATGCAGATCTCGTGGCTGGGCCAGCAGAAGCTGGAGGATCTCAATCGAAAGGACAGGACAGGAATGAACTACATGAAAGGCAGAAGTGGCGTAAGGCACGCAGTGTAAGTGCTCCCAGGCTGCTGCCCTCAGCAGCACCATGTGCACACCACCACAGTGAAATGTTACCTTTCCTGCTGTGGCCAGTGGTTTCTGTGCCATTTCACCCTTGTGGTGAGGGCAGAGGGACAGTTTGTAGTGCTGGGATGGATCCAGCCCAGCACTGCCATTCTCTGACTGTGGCCAGACACCAGGCCCAGTGAGGGTGCAGTTCCCCATTCCTCAGAGGGTTCCATGGTTTGTGTGCTGTGTGAATTCCCTGTGAGCGCTGCCCACGAGCCAGTTCCTGTGGCTGTGCTCTCCATCCTTTTTTGCAAAGGTGTCCCCCTGTGCAGTCATGGAGAGAACACACGTGGGTGAACACTGGGGCACCACATGCTCTGTGCTGATCCCACCGAGTCCTTCAGCACAGGGGCTGGAATCCTTACAGCCTTTGGAACTGGGCTTGAAGGCACTGCTGGGGTCCCAGGGCTTTACCAGTGATCCTGGCAAAGGATCATTCCTCCTTGGTAAAAGGGCAGGCAAACACAAGAGGAGTTACTGCCCTGTAACCACTTCAATTGCTGGTCATAGTGCTGTCAGTGGGACTTGCTGCTTCAGCCTGGGCCAGGGTTTGGGGAGGGGAGTTTATGTGTGATTTTCCTGTTTGATATTCCAGAGAGTCGGTTGGCTTTGCCCTCAGCATCAGCATTAAATGATAGGATTTGAGCATTCTTTTTAATAACAAAGATCAGGGCTGGGAAGTTTTTCTGCCTGGAAATGACTCTCTCTCTTTAATCAGACGAGGTCTAATGGAAGATGACGCTGAGCCCATCTTTGAAGATGTAATGATGTCCTCACGAGGCCAGCTAGAAGACATGAATGAAGAATTTGAGGACACAATGGTCATTGATCTGGTCAGTTAATCTTATCAATGGCAAGTTTAAAACAGCTGAAAGCTAATTTAAAAGGAATTTTAGAAGTGTAAACAAAAATTTCCAAAATTTTGAGTCTGGCCTCCGGTTGTCTGAATGTTAAGAGTGAAAATTATGTGAGCACTTCCACTGGGCTCAAGCCTGCAGCTGGAGGCTCTGGGGTTTGTTCCAGAGCCACACAAGGAGCATTGCTTAGTGCTTCTTCTTCCCAAGATTGTGTTCTTGGGCAGCTTTTGGCAGCAGCAGCATCACACACCTCAGACTTGTCAGGCCACAAGGATCAGGTTATGAGTTCCAGGCTGTGCTGACAAGGCTCTTTATTGCATCCACGATGTGTCAGACTGGCACAGCCAAGGGGTCCCTCTCCTTCCCTTTCCTGGTTAGTTTGATTTTGAGGAGGTGGGCTGGGCAGGGGATCCTTACTTGAGGTCTCAGTAGGTCACAGCCAGAGGGAGCACAGACACTGGCGTGTGGGTGGGAGCTCCTTAAACAGGAGTTGCTCCCAAACAGGTCCCATCATCAATGGCAGCCTCAGTCCCTTCCAGTTCTGTGCTGACTGCTGGGAGAAGTTCCTTGCAGCATTTACAGCTTTAACTGGCCTCCCCTCTGGAATGACTCCTCCCTTGTAAAATGGGATAAAGGAGCAGTTTGCTCTACACACCTCACCATTTTTATGCCTGTTTCTCCTTTCACATCTAAACAACAAGCCCTAGGTTATATTAGGACTGGGCTACAGTGTCTTGTGAAAGGCTGCTGCATACTGAGGTTATTGCCAGCACTCATGTAATTACCAAGTAAGTAACATGCAAGGAAAGGAAGGAATTGATCAAGCCAGTGAGGCTCACACTCTTGTGCTCATGGGGAAGGACACCACAAATGATTTAAGCCTCAGAAATATTTCAGTAAGTTCTCTACCCTTTCTGTTGGTAAATCCATTTTTAACCATGTCAGAGTTCAAGTTTTGCTATGAACTTGAAGCATAAAGAGAGTTAAGAGGGAGTTTCTGTGCAGTCTGGCCTAGAGTCCCAATACAGAAACATCCTTAAGTCACAAGAACCTTGGGCAAGTCTTTAACTATGAGCACAGAGTTAGAATTCGAGTCCATCAGCTTTTACCCCATTCTCCCAATAACGTGTTTGCCCCAGAGGTTTTGTGGCACAGGGGGAAGGCGGGGGCAGGCACAGGGGGCCTGTGGCGGGCAGGGCTCCGTGTGCCCCGCGCTGTTCCAAGTCCCTCCCGTGTGTTGCAGCCACCGTCGCGGAACCGGCGCGAGCGCGCGGAGCTGCGGCCGGACTTCTTCGACTCGGCGGCGATCATCGAGGACGATTCAGTAAGGGCCGGCTCCTTCTGCTTCTGTGAGCCCCGCTCGTGTCCCACCCCCAGTAACCGCTGTCTTTTCCCCCTTTGCAGGGATTTGGCATGCCCATGTTCTGAAGTCTGGCGAAGACCTTTTACAAACTTGGAACTCTATTGTTTAGAGCTAGAGGCCTATATACTGTGATAGCTTGTATGAAAACCACATTTTTGATGTGATACGGTTTGATTTTTAACCAAATGATTGAGGTCAACCCCTTGGTGTAGTGACGGAGAGAAGAGGAGCTTCTTAATGACACACGGGAATGTTGGCCAATCCAGTCACCTCAGAAGGGCTGACCTAAAAAATCATTTGTATCCCTGTTCTTGACTGTCCTAATACGGATTTTTTTTTTTTCTGGATGAGGAGGAAGTTTTAAATTGTTAAGACAGCTGTCAAAATAAACACTGTTCTACATATGTTTTCTGAAAACAACATTGAGTGAAAACAGAACTTTTTTAACTTTATTTTTCTGCTGTACAATTTAAAACGGTTTTAACATTTGCCTTTTTATGTTTTCAAAGCTAGCCATTTTTATTAAACCTATGCCTATCAGCCACTGACTAGCAAGGCTGCTGTAAGCAGGTCGTTCTGGCTACGGAAAAGTGTTTTGGAACACACTGGATTTGATTAACATTATGGTACGCTTATGTCCTCTCATAGGCATGGAGAAGAACACTCTCAGAGAAGAGGTTAGAATTCTAATGACGTGCATCTCTGCCAAAAAATTTCAGATTCTGATATGATAAACCCAGATTTTATACTCTTGAGAAGATTTATTTTTATTTATAATGGGACATAAAGTAAGAGATGTCCATGAAGCCACTTTTCCAACAGATGCTGTGTAACATTCATTTTATATAGCACATGGGGACACAAAACCAGTAAATTTTCTATTGGTACTTGCTCTGTGCATTTTTAGCAACTTATACCAGCAAATAAAGTATTCTCAGTAAAACACACAAATGGTTCTCAAGTAATCACTTTGCTGTTTTTACTACCTACTTCAAGCCTGCCAACACAAGGTACATAAACAGCAACTTTCCTATTAAAAAAAAATAGTTCAAGGGTGGGGGAAAGGATCACTTTAGCATACTAAAAGTAATTTTAACTGTACCATAAAACAGAGTCTACTTTCCATGCCGTAAATACCCTTTTCCGCTATTTTTGTAAATTAATTTTGCCAGTTAGAAGTACTGTATGTGCTGCATAGAAATTTGTGCTTAGATGGTGAAGTTCTTAAGCTTACAATGGACTACAGCTACATTTTCAGTGTTAACTGTGCATATTGAGAGTAATTCTTTGGAAAAAAATATGATTTTTCAAAAAAGCTAAAAACGTCAAAAAAAAATTCCAAAAAAACCCCAAAACATTCTCAACTAATTCATTGTACTAAGATATTTTTCAATGTCTTCAATAATTTGGAATTTCATTATGCTTCGATTTTATGACTCGATGTAGTAGCTGCTCCTTACCCAGCCTGGCCTGGCACCAGCAGTGCTGGCCCTCCACAGCTGCAGATCTCCAACAATTGGCCCCAAAAGCTTCATCTTTCTGCACTCAGTAGCAGTTGGGATACAAAGCAGACTGACCCACTTGGAGCACAGCAGTTTCAGAGGTGCTTTGGTTTTAGCAACTGCAGAATAATTACGGAGCTTTTTCTGTTTCAAGCTTACTGGACACCAGCCCAACCCCTCAGTGCCCAGCGTGGGCAGGGAAAGAGCCCAAATTCACCCAGCCCAGCACTCACCCAGCTGAGCTCGGCTCTCACAACACGTGCAGTTCTCACACCCGGTTGCCAAAAATGTTTGACCAGGTAATTCAGCCATTCCTTAGTGTGGGTTGGGGATCTATTAATCCAAGAAGTAGCTGGAACTTTATAAACCCTGTTACCTCCCTCTGTGCACCCCCACGGCCTGGGGGCAGGAATGGCTGCAGGACCTGTCCCAGGATCACTCTGTGAGCATGGTGGCACAACAGATGCTGCCCACTTTGAGTCAGAGTCTCAGACAAACCTTGTGCTTCACAGTCCTCTGTGTGGAAAACTGATTCCTAATTTAACATTGTAGAATACTGTATAACAAACATTTATTATCATGGTACCTGCAATGGGTCTCCAGTTCAGTTTGCAGTCAATAGGTTTTTGTATTATGAGTGTCTCCTTGATTGGTTTTGCTAGTAATTCTGTAAATTGTACATTTACAATATGAGGTTTTTTTTCCTTTTGTACAATTTAAAACTGATGCTTCACCTTTCATTTAATAAACTATTCAAAATCATGAGTATGATGAGCACCCTCTTCACTATAGTTTTCTTTTAAGTGCTTGTTTGGACCATCACATTTTGTCATCCCATGTAGTAGTAGGAATTCAAGGAATTATTAAAGGCAAAACTGACAGGTAGCTTTCATGTAGTCCAGGCTTCACAACCAGACCTGTACCCCACTCCCTTACCCACTCAGCCTCAAGAGTGATGGAAACCCTCTCTGGGCTTCTTTCTCCCCTCCACCATCATGTGGTTTGGTTGGGGGGGTAGAGGGGTGGTGAATGTGGGATTGCTGTAAATCTGGGAAGGCCCCACACCAGATGCAAGAGCTGCACTGCTAAAACTTACAATTTCTTGAAATGCCACAAGGTTGGAGAAGACTTTCTCTCTTCTGCCCTATACGTCTGAAGTGACCTGGAGTCTGTGGGAAGAAACTGCCATGGGAAAGGCTTCAAAGTTCTAACAACCAGCTGGGCTAAATGGAGTTTCACAGATTCCTGAAACAAAATGTCCATGTTACTCCCATGTCTCAGGGAGCAAGTGCTATTTTTGTCCAACCCAAGAAAGATTTCATGTCTATAGTGCTAAAGAAAACTGACTGCTTTATCACCTGGCCCACTTCCTAAGGAAAAATCACTGGAGTCATGAAAAGGAACAAGATGCAGCTGCTGAGGCACAGGGATGAAAGCTCAGTCTCCAATTGTGTGTAAGTTATGGCAACTCCTGCACTGAGGAACCCAGTAAGTAACTTGCCTTGCTGCTAAGTTCAAGGGCTACACATTATTTAAGGGATTTTATTTTGTACCTCTTGCTTTTTTTTAGGTGACTGGACTTCAAGGGAATTCTCAGAAGCCTCGTCAGAAGAGTTTTCAAGCCTGTTTCCAGCATGCCCTGGTAGAGCACCTGCCTGTTTGGAAATGGAGAGGATCTAAAAGCCCAATTCTTGTGCTGGCAAGGGATGGGAGAGAGGCTGGAGTCTGTAGCAATACTGAGGTTAGGAAACAACTAACAAAGCTGTACTTTCCTCTTTATGACAAGGGAGTTCTCATGGATTGTCTCCTTCTGACTCTGGGCAAGCTGAAGAAGCTGTGTATGTATCCCTTCACCTATCACAGCTTCTGCCTCTAAACCTGCTTTACCTTTGGAAAATCTTGGGCATTATAAACCCTTACAGTTTTCTCACAGTTAACTAGGAGCTCCCACCATGGCCATGACACCCACCACAATAGCATTTGCATTTACCTTCCCCTGTTGCAGCCAACTCTGTTCCCTGGGACAGCACCAGGAGCCTTTTCATACAGAGGCCACATCCAGGACAGCCAGTGTGTCTGCAACCCATCTGCATCCAAAAACCTGGGGAGCTGCAACTCCTACTTACACTGCTGCTTTTATATTGTGCTTTTAGATGATATTTAGCTGTTGCTTTTTCCCCCCCAGGTAGAGGCTCAAGCTCCACAGCTCTACTCACTGCACTTTGCTGGGAAGAGAAGGTGCCTGGCCCACGGCTGTCCTACCTCTGCTCCTTGAGGCTTGTGCTGGGTGTGAGCAGCAGCAGCTGCAGTGCAGGTAGGGAGGCTCTGTCACACACTCAACAAATGCCAGTTACTCAGGGCAGCCAGATGACCACAGCAGCAGCACTAAATGTGACAGTGGCTGTTCCTCACTGCCCTGGGGCTGAAGAGAAGGCCCAGAGCTGATCAGAGTAACAGCTCCTGCAGTGGTTCCTGGCGAGGCTGGCAAATAATCCCAGAGAAAGGAGGCTGGAAGGGGCCTCTGGAGGTCTCTGTTCCAGCCTCTGCTGAGGGAGGAGGGTTTGCATGTCCCACCAAAACTGCCCTTTTTTGTCTGCTGTTCTTAAGAGTGGACTGGCTGTGCCTCTCCTGTGCCACCCACCTCTGTCCTGGGGCTCTGAGACCCAGCTGCTGCAGGCAGCAGGAAAAAGCTGCCACAGGCCAGACTAACAGAGGAACAGAACAACTGAGTCTGGGATCAGCAGGGCCTGGGCTCCAGGGCACTGGAACCCAAGCTTAGAATTTTCCTCTCTGAGTCAGTGGTGCAGCAAGTGGAGTCAGACTCCAAAGTCTGTGGCCAGTGGAATACCCTTGAACTCCACAGGGGTCTGACTTCCCAGCAGTGGGAGGTGGCTCAGGCAGGACTGAGCCACCTCCAGGGCCTATGGAAAGAGGGAGCCAAGGAAAGTTTGACCTTGAGCAATTAGTAACAGCTCACCTGCAGCAGACAGGGCAGGGTGTGTTGAGTATTAACCACCAAGAAAGGGTTTAGAGAGGCGAGCTGGTCAGACCCCCAGATTAAATATATGCTGTGATTTATTGACGATTATTGGCAAAAATCAAAATTAAAATAACTGTTTCTATTGCCAAGCAAACCTCCATTAACCAGAGTTAACCAGAACTCGTATTCAGAATGTCTCCCAGCATGGGCAGCCCCTGCTCACCCTCACAGTGGGATGTTGGCATGTTTCTTCCAAGGACTGGACTGGGATTTACTGGCCAGCACATCGAGGTCATGGCAGATGCGAGTGCGGGTGGTCGAAGGCTGGATGATGTCATCAACAAACCCTGCAAAAGATTGAAACAAAAAACCCCTCAACATGACCAACCATGAAGTGTTTGCCTCCCAGCCTTCTGTATCTAGGCTAACCCATAAGTTAGCAAAATCAAAACAATGGCTGGAATAAATAAGTTAACAAATTATAAATTAACTACATTTAAAATAGACTGAGAAGAAAACATTCCCGAGTCTATTTTTTTATTCTGGATATAACTTGCCTTTTAGAGCACAGTTACTGCTCCAAAACTGAAAGTAGAAGCAGTGGAAAGACTTGAGAACTGAGAGTTCTGGAGAACATAACTGGCCCTAGTCTTTCTTCAGACCACTGCTTTGCATTGAGGGCTATATAACAGATTGTCAAAGCACCTGTGCTATAAAGGAAAAGACTGAATTTTGAGACACCTACTATCTGCACAATGGAAAATGTACTTTACAGAGCAGTCCCTGCTTTTCACCAGGCTCTTTGCAGCTGAAGATGTGTCCTGTGTCCAGATGTTGTCCACATGCACAGGTGGTGGTTAAGCATCACCTTTCTAACTCAGATCTTACCTAAATAACTTAATTGTTAGCAAAAGGTTTATTCAATAGCACAACTTTATCTCCATGCAATGGCAAACCAAGTGAAACACAGTGTGGGAGACAACCATACCTCTTATGGCAGCAGGGAAAGGATTTGCAAACTTATCCACATACTCCTCCTCTGCATTTGCCTCCTTTCCTCTGAAGATGATCTGGACAGCACCCTGGGAACAGAAGGGCTCTGTCAGTGACAGGCCCTCAGGCCGTGCCCTCCAGGTGAGGGCATGGCAGCATTGCCCTGCCTGCAGCCCCAGGACAGCCCATGGTGCTGGCAGGGCACTGGTGCTGCTGGCAGGGCACTGGTGCTGCTGGCAGGGCACTGCTGCACCGCGGTGAGAAGGGCCTGGACTCACCTTGGCTCCCATCACGGCCACCTCAGCTGTGGGCCAGGCGTAATTCACATCTCCTCGCAAGTGCTTGGAGCTCATCACGTCGTAGGCACCTCCATAGGCCTGTGACACAAACCAGGGCAGCCACTCCAGGAGTGGCCCTGCAGCAGCAACAGCCTGCATTGCACCTGCAGCTTTTTCTAGTCCAGAGCCAAGCAGCTGGGGCTTTTATCTGAAGGAGAGCGTGAGCATCTCCACTTTGTGGCAGCCATCTCCTAGGAACAGACACCACTTCAACCAGAGCCCCAAAAGAGTAAGGAAGGGGGCTGCTGACAAAGCCCATTCTGCAAGGCAGGCAGGGAGGGGTCAGTGTGTATCCAGACCAGCAGGCCTCAACCTGCACCCTGCACATGCACACAAACCCACCAGGCAGTGTGCTTCTGGAATCTCCTGGCCAGAGAATGCAGCACTCAGGCTCTGCAGTGCTCCACTCTGGAACTGGAAATGCTCCAGACAGCAGTGATGAACAGATACTGCAGGACTGCAGAGCAAACTGCAGTGCAGTCCCTGTCAGGGCTGTACTGAACAGTGCAGCAGGGCTGCAGGATTGACAAGTACTGCATGGAAATATTTGAAACAATCAGAGAAGGCAAAGGAACAGAAAATTCTTCTTGATTTTTGCCATGATAAGCCAAAGGAGTATCAGAAAAACGAGCAGGAGGGGCAGAGCAGCAGGGAGAAGGCTAAGGTTGTAAGGTGCCAGCCCCAGAGCTTATGGCACTAGGGTGTCAGGTACCTTATGGAGAAAGGAAGATGAGGTAGAGCCTGGCAGAAGTCTGGGGAGGAAAAGAAGACACATGAGTGTTCAACCTGCAGACAACAGGAGACAGATGCAGCCAGTGCTGGGTTTGCAGAGGGAGGCTCAAGAGGCAAGAAAGCAGAATTGCTGCAAACAGATGGCATGTCCTTAGTGAGACAGGCTGGGTGACATGGGACAAGTACTTGAGTGAAGGCATTCCAGAGAGAAAGCAGAGAGCAGAAATTGGAAGTTCCAGGTGGGTACAGAGACAAGAGGAAGGAAAGAACTGAGGTAGTGTTCTGGGAATAGAAGTGGCCTCTCGTAATGTTATACAAAGAGGTGTTACCAAATGGGACAAACAGAGATGTGACAATGGTAGAAAGCACCACTGGGACAGACAGACAAAGCTTGGTTTAACTAAAATTGCCACTAGTTCAAAAGGAACTCTGGATGATCTCCATGGAATTTGCCAGCTCACCTTTCTAGTGATGACAGTGATCTTAGGCACAGTTGCCTCTGCGAAGGCAAAGAGCAGCTTGGCACCGTGACGAATAATCCCCCCGTACTCCTGAGCCGTGCCTGCAAAGGACAGGGAATTGCTTCACTCCAGGGAATTCACACAACCATCATCTGCCACCAGGAGCAAACCTGACCACCACCACAGCCATGGTAACACCCTGGAGAAGATCATGCCAGGCAATGTTCTCTGCAAGATACTGAGCAACTCAAAAATCAGAGTAGCAGCTGTTTGTATGGAAGGTTAGAGAAGCAAAGCTCAGCTAGATGGGACCTTCCGAGGAACCAAATACATTAGAGCATTTTCAAGACTCCAGCTGTGACCAGCAGTAGGAAACAGAATTTGTTACTTAATCTGAGGTTTCTAATGCTAATGGGCTAATCTTGCCAAATTCCTTAAAACACAGCACTTTTTGGATCATAATCAAACCTCAGGTCTCATCTCTTCAGGTTCGTCTTTTTTTTTTTTCTTCCATTTACCTGCTTTCAAACCAACATTTTATTGTGCAGTATCAATCAATATTTACTGTGCAGTATCAAGTCACTACTTTGAATTAGCTATATGGAAATAGTTCTTGGATTCTGAGCAACTGCTCAAATCTGGATTGCTGGAGTGTCTGCTTACACCAAGCCACGGCCTGGTCTGTACCAGAGGAGGTGGCTGAGCCTACACTGGGGAGGAACTCCTGGTTAAAATGTGCCAACTCCATTGTGTTAAAACAGGAACTGGAATGCAGAATAGTCACATTCTGATCCTTTGAGAACTGCAGAGGCCTCAAGGTAAACCATGGTTTATACAACAGTATTAACATTAGATTTGATTGTCTAACATTTATAGTTCCCTCTCAACCTGTTTTGTAATGGGTCATTTTAATATTACCTGCTCAGAGAGCCTGTGCTGAAAGCAGGCTCATCACAGCCCTTTCCCCACTAGATGTACCTCTAAACACAGGCATTTTCCACTGAGAAGTGTCTTGGAGCATCAAAGAGGCTTTAAGAAGCCTGAGCATGAGGCAAGCACATTGTCCTTTACCTTTATCTTGGAGTTTTACATCACTGGAACCTAGGAACTGGAAGCTATTTTTCTGTATCTTTTCTGTCTTTCTGGTTTTCTCCCTTCCTTCTTCTTCTTCTCTCTTCTTACAGAATGTGACATTGAATGGGTTTAAAGGTTTTCTATGTTCAGTGATCTAAGTCTATGTTTTGATAAGTGATTTTATCCTGCATTTACTGTTTTGCTAATGTTCCTTAATTTTCTATAGTTTTCCAGTAAACTTTAGTGTTTTTTGTCTCTTGAGACTATTTGGTTGGGATTTTCTCCTTTGTGTCTACCCAGAGCAAAAGAACCTTGGTTTAGCCCTAGGTCTGAGTGACAGGGCTGCACCAGCCCCTCTGGGCAGCAGGTGCAGCAGATGTGGGTGGAACATCCTCAAGTGGCCCCGGCTGCCACTGCTCCCTTCCCAGAGCCAGCAGTGCCTCCCCTGGCCCAGCACAGCCTGTGCAGGGTCTGCTGCTGCCACCCTGCCCAGCAAGAGCTGTGGAGGGCAAACAACATCTGAAAACACAGCTCAGCGTTTACCTTGGTACAATACAGCCCTCAGTGTAACCTCACACCCCTTAGAACAAGGGCAGCATCTCCAGGGAATGCAGCTTTTCACCTTGCACAGGTCACAGTCACAGCTTTTGGCAGTAGGACAGAGCTTCCCAGTGCATGGTGTCCCCAGGCCTGACCCTGGCAAACTGGCCATCCCAGTGTCTCTGGCAGGCTGCTGGAGACTGCAGTACTACCTGACTGTGTGATGTGTCTCTCTCCTTAGGTAACTCCAGCAAAGCCTTGTGACTCCTGACACACTGGTGAGTTAGGCACTATCCTTTGTGATGACTACTGTAGTTAGAATGCAGAGTTTCTGTCCCAAAAAGTGGGATTTTAAAACCTGGTTTAGGTCTGCCATAGCAAAAGTCTTCTCAGAGTTCTGAAAATGGATTTTTAGCACCAACACCACCGTGCACCACATGAACTCTAAGGGTAAGGCATACCTGGCAGAAACCCAGGAACATCCACAAATGTGATCAGGGGGATGTTGAAGGCATCACAGAACCGAACAAAGCGGGCTCCTTTCACAGAAGAATTTATGTCTAAGCACCCTGAGGTTAAGAACACAGAAAAAGGGATTAGCAACTCCAGGGATCTGCAGTAATTCAAGGTAACTCCAAACCACACTATTTTAGCTGTATTGTCTTCTTAAAACAAAGGAAAAGCTTATCTGTAGATAATGTGGAGATAATCTGCCATGAAGCTTTCCTGGTTTAGAACTAAGATCACAGAACAAGCTACACTCAAAGGCTCATTTCATTTTTCTGATCCTGTGTGCAAAGACTTTCTATCCCAAAACAGAACAGTTTAATATCATACATGTAATTTAAAACGCTTCTCTGTAACTCTCTCTTCATTAGTATTTTTCAGATCAGTCATACTGAAAGGTTACAGAGTTCTCCATTAAAAAACCACAAACATTAAACAGTCCAATAATTTTTGGGAAAAATCAGCATTTCTGGTAGACACACTGTGAAGTGTTTCTGTTTCAGTGCCATTTAGAATTATATTATTCACAACTATATTAAAACAAAACACATTTTGTATCAAAGCCTCTATATGAAATGTTAAAATGAGCTGTTAAAACTTAAAATGCTAAATGAAGGTTAAATTTATATTAAAACCTTCTGTCTAGTATCTTGATGGTCATATCCTGTAGAGATTAAATGAATGAAACACCAGACTGGGTCATCTGATTTTCCCAAACAAATAGATACAAGAATTAAAAAGGAGAAAACCAGAATGTTCTGATTGGGGAAGGTCACTCCAGAAATTACTGAGTAAGGAGAGAAAGTAAAATCCCTGGACAGTTAAGAAGGGTGATCTTAGCTAGAGCTGCACCTTGTACCTTCAGATCCAAACCATGTGAGGTAAAGAGCTCCACACTTGTGCATCTGAAGGCTTTGCACTGTTCACTTACAGTGAGATAGCAAAGTCCCCTCACCCTACAGATGAGTTTTAGGGATTTTACTGCCATGGAAGGATGTGTGTGGTTTCCATGCTATGACTAACCCCAGTTAATTGCAGGCTGCTGCCAAATGAGTGGTGCTCTTCTCCCCACCCCTACCCCCCACCCTGTGTGCAGCTGCTGCTCCTCCTGGGCTGGATGCAGCACTGATTTCATCACCTGGGAGCAAGATCACCTTGTTAGCCACTAAAGAAATGGTCTGCAGTTGGTTTCACAGCTGTATTACAGTGAGGGTCAAGACAAAGCAAGCGGTGGAAAACCACAGAATGAGTGGAGGAGCACACAGCCTAACAGCTCCGACCTTACCCAGCGTGCAAGAGACAGAGGCAAGGCACTGTAAGAGCCTCACCCTGGACTCTAACCTGAGGCTACTTTGGGCTGGTTGCCCACGATGCCAACGGTCCGTCCGTTCATCCTGGCAAATCCAACCACGATGTTCCTGGCATAGCTCGGCATGATCTCAAAGAATTCCCTCTCATCCACAATCTGCAAAGGGAGGCAGGCAGAGGTGCATAAGTACACAGGCAAACACAAACTCAGTTACCTTAGTATTGCAACTTTTAAAACAGTTCAGAACTTGCAGAATTTTGAAGGAAAGAGAGGGAGGGAAACCTTTTAGTCTTTGCAGCCTATACTGCAAGAATTAACTACAGAAACTACCAAAACTGTTTATAACTGAAGCGAGCCTTTCTTTCTGGCTTAGAACAAAATGCAAATCATATGTTAAGAACTTCTTTCTCTCATCTTAATTAGCAACAGCCTTACAGACCGATTTCCAGTGATAAAACAATACTTCCTGGAGCTCAGAAGCTCCCCGTGACACATCTGATGTAATCTCTCTCTTTCCTGGAGCAGCCAGCACAGCCCTGCTACCCCAGGGTCAGTGCTGGGTGTGCCCCAGGGGATGCAGGGAACACAGTGCCCAGGCAGCATCCACCTGGAAGCACACACCCGTGTGGCTGCACTTCCCTCAGTGGAGCTCAGTGTGTGCCCTGCCAAGGCACAGCCCTGGTGCATGAGGCACGAGCAGAACTCAGCACGTTCCAGGAGATCAGAATGATCCATGGAGCAGTAGCGACACCTACACATGGCTACCTGGGCTTCCAGCAGGATTCCCCAGTTCCATCTGGTTTTGGCAGCTGTTCCCATATACACTGCAGTGTGCCAGTCATTTCATTAGCCTCAGTCTTAAAAAAGTTGTGAAAAATGTAAGCAGTATAAAAGTGGTGTTATTTCTTTCCTTAATACTTCCCAAAATCTGTAGGAGGGCTTGAGGGTTTTCTCCTAATTCACCTAATGATTTCTATTACATGCCACCTTTTAACTTTCATTACACACAGTGCTGAAAATCACAGTGGAAGAATCCAGGGATTAAAAATACCCTGAGCTTGCTTTCACCACTAAAATGAGTCTAAATGCAGCCAGTTGCAAACTTTGTAATTTCAAAAAAATAGACACGTATTTTCTCGTACTGCATATGTACATTATCTCTTAGCATAAACAGGGAAGGGTAAATCTCTGCATTCTGGGTACTTTATTACTTTTATAGAGAAGTGCCAGAATCCAAGACAGAAGCACCAAGGTTCAGGGAGGGGCCAGGCAACAAACTCAAGGGGGGTTCTGACCCCAGAAAGAACTAAATTGCAGCATCCTTCATCTGTATAGTTGTGTATACAACATGAGATATATCCTGAAAACAAATCTTGGGATTCTGTTAAAATATTTTTTTTCCCCTGCAGTTTTTGTTGCCCATTTACAGGTAGCTACTACACAGGTAGAAAGTAACTTATAAAGACTGAAATAAATAAGTAACAGTATCTATATCTTCAGTGCCATTCTCCTGGTTTCTGTCAATTATTTAGACCCAGAATGTAATAAGTGCATCTTTAATGTGAACACCGTCAGACTTACGGAGTGTATGATATCCAGCATATCATAGGCCTTGGCTGACTCACTTGGGACAATGGTGTCCAGCTCTGGAACAGGACGGTCACTGTGGAGAGCAAGTGTGAGCAACAACACTTAAAGACTAAATTAATACCAAGACCAAAAATTCAAGTAAACATTTCCACCTCTCGGAAACTTCAGAACCTCCTCAGATATGGAGAAAAGAACCGGTTCTCTTAATCTCGGGCAGCCTGAGCAGCCTCCTGCTGAAGGAGCCCCCTCTTCCAGAGGCAGCTGTGCTTAGGAAGGCCCGAGCAGCACGGCCCGGCGGGGCTGTGCGGACACGGCCGGGAGGCGGCTGGGCTGCAGGGGGCACTGCCGGCTCACGGGACACATGGGTGTGGCTGATGCCTTAAGTTTTAGCTTTCATATTTTTCAGATTCTCTACTGCCTTAGTATGTGACTCTGAACTTCGTATTAAGTGTTAGTAATTCTCTTCACGGGTAGTTAGACAAAACAATCCTTTTCCAGCTTGAGAACCAAGGACAAATGTTACAGTCTCAGGCCCAAAAAGCATAAACAACAGCAAATTGAGGAGAGCAAACCAGGAGATGGGACTTCATAACCTGAAGCTGTAATTGGACAATTGACCCCAATATGTAAATGGACCAAAACTTATAAAAGTGTGAAAACTTGTGACCAGTTGTCCATCTTGGGCTCTTGTACTGCCCAAGGTGTTTTAGACTCTTGCCTGTTTCTCCACTTACAGTGACACATTTTCACGTGGAGTTTTCCTGTAACACAGATCCTGCCCTGCCATCAGCAGTGACAGGATCAGTTCCCCAGCTTTGATCACATTACCCTCATTAGGGATCCACTCAGCAGTGGCACCCACTGGGTCTGAGGCCTCAGTGCAGGGGTGTCAATTTTTATCAGTCACCATTGAGAAGGTTTCAGGGAGTATAATATTTGTGCTATTCCATAAAAATAGTGATCTCTGTAACAAATGGTGTTTCTATGGGAGTTCTTACGGAATTAATATTTTAATAATGCCAGGATTTAGTACATTTTGAATAAGACAGCACAAGGCTGTAGACACACAATTCAAAACTGAAGGAAGTGATGTGCAGTTTGACAGAGTCAGACGAAAGTTTAAAATGCAGCCCCATGGCTGTCTCTGTGCTCCCTCAGACACACGGGATGAGGGAGGCACTGCCCCTTGCAGGGAAGGGAAGAGACACAGCTATTTATAGAACAAACCTCAGAGCAACACTTCAAGTGCTTTTTCCATACAAATACAAATATTGCACACAAACACTTCCATAAAATGATATAATGGAACCTTAATGTGAAGAAGTTAAACTTGTTTTAACATACTAAACCCTAAGATAAAAACAATTCTAAACTTTCTTGAGTGTGAAGTAGATACAATGTGCTCCAAGCTCTGTCCTGTGACCTGTGGTACCCAAAGGGTAGAAGGAAAAAGATGAAATTATTGCTCCCATAAATTCACAGAGCTGAAGGAAATTTTAACAGCATTAAAATAGCCATCAGCAAAATGAAGACATTATCCAGGATACCATGTTTGAAAATCTCCTTCAAATGTCTACAGACACAGGACATCTGGAGCTTGCTGCTGCACTCACTGGCCTTCAGAGGTGTTTCTCACAGCTCCCACTTAGTGGGGCAGAGCTGCTGCTCATTGTTACAGCTGGAGACACCCTCACCAGATGGACGCTGGGTTTCATTCAGTGCAGAAGTGAAACTGCACTTGGTTACCAACAGCTGGCAATAACCTCCTCCAGAAGTTTGTAGAGACACAGAGGTAAAATCCCACCATGCCATAGAGCAAATGCAATGCAATCAGACACCTCCCAAAGGCAGGGACAT
Source organism: Molothrus aeneus (assembly GCF_037042795.1). Classification (NCBI taxonomy): domain Eukaryota; kingdom Metazoa; phylum Chordata; class Aves; order Passeriformes; family Icteridae; genus Molothrus; species Molothrus aeneus. Next base: position 6,337,443 of record NC_089655.1, on the reverse strand, counting down.
CTCCCCAGGGACAAGTGGGTACTGCAAGAAACTTGTGAGTCCTTGGAACCCAGGCCACTGACAACACACACTCACCAACACAAGCTTCAGCAGCCAAGGCTGGCATTTTTCAACACCAAAAAGAACTTACCTAAATAGAGGGGAAAACAGCCCCAGGACTTGACAATAAAAGCACAAATAGGTTACATTTAATTTGTGGCAATTTTTTGTGTGGTGAAAACAATGCAATAAGAAAGCTTACTCTAGAGGAACAGACTGGGACTGGAGCAGCTGTAAGGATCAAACACATCAATCCCAAGCAGAAGGAATCTATTAAGATGTCAGTTTGTCCAGATGAAATTGGAGATGCTGCTATAAAACCAGATAAATTTAACAAATAGATCTGCCTTCACATGTATAAAGGCTACTAAACTGAAGTTCTTAGTACAAATTGCATTTATTATATCTCATGCCTTGTAAAGATTAGTTCTTTTTTTCTTAAGGGACACAAATCTCTTATACTTTAGTAGCTACAACCTCACTGACTGCTTCTCACAAATAAACTGCCTGTTATAAAGTACATTGATTTTAAAAATGGACTGTTGCTTCTACAGTGAAATTAAAATACCAAAATCAAGTCTGTAGAGATCAATTATCCCAGTACAACTTGTTGAATACTTATAAAGACCATTATATCCTCAAATATAATCCCCTAACTCAGAAAATAATACAAGAGATTTGCTTTGGTTTTGTCACTAACAAACCAGAGCATTTGAGAACAGAACAGAACCAGACTGGCACACCTTAATGAACTCCTAAAGATCAACACCTACCTCAGAAAAAATTTGGGCTAGTAATTAATTGACCTGTCTGGCCATTCTCTAAAAGAAAATGGCAAATTTCTTTTTAAAAAAGTGAGAAATCTATCTCAGGGACCAGCGCAGTGATTTGTAAAATCAATCCAAAAGCACCTCCCCAAACAAACTTACACAGACACTGAAAAGCACAGTGAGGGATGAGGAGAAAATAACCTTCCAGACTCACAGGTTAAAATCATCACACATGAAGAGCCCCAGGACATATCACACACACGTGAGGAGCTGAAAGGAACAGATTGAGGCACCACTCCCATGCAGGAGAATGCAACAGCCTCTTGAGGGTTCCCTAGGGAAAGGGCTGAATTTCGAGTGCAACTGGAGCTTGGGTCAAAATGCTTTTACTCCACTGACATTCTCTGCCTTCCAGCCCTAGCAAGGCTCTCTGCTCAGTGTCCCGTGCTCTCTGGCTGTCTCTCAGCTCCTGGAAAATTTCCCTGATAAAAGTCCAGACAGTTGCCATTTTTCCCCTCTTGAAATGGCTCAAGTTCTTCCTGTATTATGTTGCCAACTCCACAATGAGCCTGAGACAAGTACATAACACACAAAGCTTTCTGCCTCCTTGTTGCCTGCCCACCTCTAACCCTTGTGAGCAGAACTCATCCAACAGACACAGGTGACAGAACAGGGCAAGTTCTCCCCAGTGCCACTCACTGTGCTATTTCCTACCTCTCTCACTCCTTCCAAGGGACTGGGCAGCCCACCTGAGCAGAGATTGCTTTTCCCCACATTCTGCACACAGCCTGGACAACAATCCTTTCAGAAAACAGAATTAAACCTAACAGCAAACACACACACGTTGGAACACTTCCCATATTCACATATCAGAATGCAGAATTATCTGCCAAGATCCCAGGCACAGAACACCCATATCTCTGTGCCTATAAGCCAGAGAAGCCATGAAATGCAGTGCTCAGAGAGCCCTGAGCTCAGCCAGGCTGCCCTTACCTGGGATCATGGCACTCGCACACTGGAGCCGGGTCCCGGTTGCTCAGGGGTAAATAATTAAAGAACTCTCGGAGGTTCAGCAGAGCATCGATGTCATTCTCAAAGGCTCTGTGTGCAACTCCTGCACAGACACAGCACAGCAGGTATGGAAATATTGTACAAGCTTTCCTTCCCAAACTGATACCAATAAAGATAGAAACAAGCAACAGCAGGACTCTTTAAACTTGAGCTGTTAACAATCAGGAACATTAAGCCACCAAATCTGACCAGCTGAAAATATCTAGAAAACACGTGCTGTGTCAAACTTCCTCCAGAACAGGTCTGCGTTGTTGACCTCATATTTAAAATAATGTGAAGTGGTTTATCAGCTGGCACAGCCCTACCTGACTCCAGCCTTCTGGAATTCTGTGCTGCACCCAAGTGTTGGACTACAAGTGCTTTTTATAAAAGGGCTGGATCTGGGCAGCATCTGTGTGTGTGGTTTTGGTTCATCATCAGCTCAGTTCACACAAAACTTGAGATCCTACAGTCATTCGAGTCTTTAGAAGATTCATGACTCACAGACGTTTTCACAGAGGGGAAAAGAGGGAAGAAGTGCTTCAGCTCACATGCACTTGGTTTGTAGTTAAACAGTTCAGTCAATCACATTAGTGAGCAAACAAGGGACTGCTGAGAATCTTTCAACCCATGCAAATGTCTGGACAATAAAAAACCCCACCCCAGGCTGACTTCACTAAGCCCTACTCCCTGACAGTATTCCCACTTCTAGCATCTTTTGTGGGTTTGCTACTTTCTCTTCCAAATCCCAGAACTCTCCCACATTCCCACTCTTCCTTTGTGTTCTGTTACTAAATAGGAGCTGTAGGAAAGCAGATGCAGAGTCAGATCCTGTGCTTAGGCAGAGCTTTGTCCCTTAGACTCATCTGGATTGGCCAATGGACCGTCCAGCCAGAACTACTCATTTACTTTGAGCACAATTAGCATGTTCAGTAAAGCCCCCAGCTCTCACCAGACACTGCAGTGTGTGTCTTTGCACCCCCAAGCTGCTCCTGGGTGACATCTTCATTGGTCACAGACTTCACCACGTCAGGCCCAGTGATGAATAGGTAGGATGTGTCCTGGGGGAAAGGGAAAAGCAGAAACAGTGAATGCCAGTGCCAAGCTGCAAAAGCACCTAAGGAACAGCCACAGCCTCTAGAGACTTCCCTTAAAATAAGAAGAGGGACAAATTTCTTTAAAAGGCTGCATTGCATTAAAAATCCACTGAAAATGCAATTGTCCACAAGTTATCTGGGAAAGTTTTTCTCAACTTTTCATGCAAAATATAAATCCAAAGCAGGAGATCATCTTGGAAAATACCCATTCCCATATGGTCACTTAGTGTGTGATCAATGTCACCAGCAGCAGCTCAGGACAAACCCTTACCTTCACCATGAATGTGAAATCAGTTAAGGCAGGAGAATACACGGCCCCACCAGCACAAGGACCCATGATAAGGGAGATTTGGGGAACGACACCAGAACACAAAACATTTCTCTGGAATAGGAAAAAAAAAAATGGTTTTACCAAAGAAATGTGTCTTTAAATCTGTGCCCAGATTCTGCAAGAATTCACCGTCACAAACAGGACTGCTTTATCTACTGGCAGACAAAGATCTGGAGAGAATCTTTTGATGCAAATTGAACCAAAATGAGTTTCTTATTTCTGTTCCCATACAGCTGATTCCCTATGCCATGCAATGACTGCAAAGGAGATACCATGAGCCACCTCAACAGATGCTGCCAGGGAAAAACCTGCAGTGAGGCTGCAGTGGGAAGGAGTGGATGTCCCTGACATTTGAATGTGTAGGTACACTGTGCTCAGAGGTAGAAGCAAGCTTACTGACCAGCTGAGGGAGGGACTTTTTTAAAATCAGGTTTCTGCACTGGCTTGAAGTTTACACAAAGGTGAATGGTTGCCATCCAGCATGGATGGTGTGTTGTTCAAAAATCCACTTACACTGCTTGGTGCTCAAGTGGGTCACAACAACTTACTGTAACTGTTCCTCCCAGACTGCACCACCCCAAAACCTGGCAGCATCTGACTGACCTGACATCCCACCAGCTTTCCTACTGAAAGGACAGTGTTCTGTGCACGCAATTTGATGCAAAGTACTTTAGCAGCATATAAAAGAATGTCATTTCTGTGAAAAAATGAGCAGCAGTGCACCTTGGGGAAAAATTTTTGTATTAACCACAAAAATCCTCTAGGACATAAAACTTTCACCAGAGCAATCAACACTGGACATCCCCATTCTCACTACACATTGGATTACAGAGCTCAGCATGACCCTTGTTTAAGACATGGGTACATTTGTCCAAAGCCAAGAAAAGAACCAAAGTCTGAGTCTTATTATCCTTTTATGCTTTGGCTGTAACAGAACAATGACCTTAACATCTACTTACAAACACCCACTTGCATGTTGTGCCCACCTTTGAGGATGCCAAACTCCCTGTCCATCCAGCAGCCTACTCACCAAAAAGATGTCTGCATAGCCTGCCAAGGACTCCACTCCCTCCTGGATACGAGCTCCTCCTGAGTCATTCAGCCCAATCACGGGGGCTCCAACCATGGCAGCTTGATCCATGATCTAGTGATGAACACAAACTCCTCAGTACTGACCCAGCTAAGCTGAACCCCAAAAAAATATCTGCCTTCCCAGTTGGGCATCTCCACACTCAGCACTGGATTTGGATAATGCAGTGTGAGTGACACAGTCCCAGGAGACCCTGTGCAGCTGAGGTCTCCCCCTGTTCACAAGGGGCCTCAACTGCACCTCAAACATCCCCTCAGTGAGGTCTCATCTACTCCTCAAAGTTTGTTGCAGTGGTGGCTGTGGAATCTCTCTAAGCTATATATTCTAATGCTTGATTACCCTTTTTAGAACTGCTCTGGGAGGACTAAATTACATCTTTGCTCCAGAAATTTAAACATTACATTTGTCTTGATACACAGCATTGAGGGAGAGCAATTAGCTATTCTTGGCCTTTACTTTTGGGAACATTCAAGTACCTCAAATCTCTTTTCAGTCTTCATATTCCTCTTCATGTTTCTAGGCTAAGCACCATCAATTCAGTCCCACATCCTGTTTTCTAGGGCTCTGATCATTTTGGTTATTTGCCTCAAGATCATACACAATACTATAACAGAGCCTTAAGTAGGAGGACTCAATTCCTTACATTCCTTGCACAAAATATTCCTGATTATTGAATTCCACTAAAATGTCTGCCATTTTCATAACACTACAGCACTGGCACATTATGTTAAGATCTGTTTTAACCTCAAGATCTGCTTTAGCTCCTAAATAATTTTTGTAAAACATCACTTAATCCCCATTTTGAATTTTGATGTTGCTTTTCCCAGTCCTTTCAATCATTGTAATAAAATTATTTCAGACAATCTTTAACTTGTTAAGTGATTTACAATTCCAGTCCCATCTTTCAGAGTGCTTGTAGCATCAACCTTGAATTTTATATTACCTAGAAACACAGAAACTACACTTGGTGCCACTCAAGTCAGTGGGCAGGAGACCCAAAACTCCAGCACAAACAGGAGCTGGTGGTAACTACTTCTGTACAGTCCTAGAATTCCCTGTTCTGCTGTTTTCCAGGGACCTGTATATGGATTTTTTCCCCAAGGCTCTTCCAAGTTCTTCCTAAAACACTGACAAAGACTGAGCCCCAAAGCAACTCATTCCCCTAGAGCCTTCCAGCTTTGGAGCCCACCAAGAACAGCACCAATCCCAACCCACATTTTTTCTAGCTCTGTGATCAGACCCTGCTGCTTTAGAAAGAAGAGATCAAAGGAAACCCACAGAAAGCATCCCATCATTCCAGTGCCATTCCATCCCTCCCCAGTACAGACACCACAAAGCTCCAGTGTCAAAGGGTAATTCAAGTCCTTCCCAATATCAAGACCAGGTAAAACCAAATAGTTGTTATTGAGCCCAAAGTCTTCATGTTTTCTACTTTATACCCACACACTCCTGAGGAGCCTATGGCAAGGAGTAGTTATTTCCACAGCATAAAATGCCTTGTGCCTTTCCACAGCAAAAATCTTGTTTCTGATTCCATGGCAAGAAAATTCAGGAAGATTTCGCAGTTCACACCACTCAACACTCACCCATGAAAGAGTTCTTGTCTGCCCAGTCCTGGGATTCAAAAACCCTTCTCACAAGACAAGCAGACAAACAGGAATAAATAGCCACAAGTGTTTGATAAGAGAAACTCTCAGGGTCAAGGTGACCTCAAAGTTGTAAAACTGTTTATCCTCAGCCTGTTTACTTGTTACATTTGCTTTCTTTTTAAATATTACACACTTTCACAGCACACTGTTTAGAGGAAAAAGCTTCTCTGAATTCATTCCTCTTTTCTCCAGTGGACAACGAGTAGGTAATTTATATTTGTACTTGGCAAGTCTCTCACCCTTTGCAGCAGAGTAGAAGATTTAACTTAATGTAACAAAGTGTGCATTACCTGGAAAAGCTCACTCACACTCAGAAAGTTCCCAGAGGCACCACTCTCAGGCATGGCACACGTCAGAGCCCACTAAAGCCAGTCACCAAACATTTTCTCCAAAGTCATTATCACAACAGACAGAAAAAAAAATGCTGACAATTTTTTTGGTTTTCTTCCGTGCCGCATTACCTTGCAGATCTTCTGGGCATGAGCTCCAGATAAACTGCCTCCAAATACAGTAAAATCCTGAAAATACAGCAAATTTTCAGATTAGGGAAAGAATAATTTCAGTAAAATGTTGTCAATTATTGGTAGTAAACAACATAATCCTGCAGTGCTCTATATTTGGTATGCTACTTCAAAACAACTGACTCCCTCAGTGCAGCCTGCAGATGATCCCAGCTCCATACAAGCATCCTTCACAAGGAGGAAACACAAACCTGGACACACATCACCATTCTAGACTCATGAGTTATGTCCCAAGTCTTACTCCCAAAGAAGCCCCAAAAATTGAGTGGACAGAGACAGCGTGGCTATGACTAACATTTGAACCAAAAAGGTTCAGCATCTCGGGAGGCAGCTCAATTTGGAGGGAAAAGGTCTTTAAATATAAAAAGGGAGGGGTGTATCATGAAGGGGCACTCTTCAATTCTACTAATACAAAACTGCCCCCTACTTGTGTTCTAAAATGAAGGTTTGTGTTTGGCTCCTCTCCACATGTTCAAGCCCATGTAACAGTGACTCTCCTTGGAAGGAGCACACATCCAAGACAAAAAAGGCAGAGTCTATGCCTTGCTCCAAGGTAACACAGCAACAGCCACTTTGGCCATGACAGCAAATGGAACAAAGGCTACTTTGTGGCCCAGAACAGAGCAGCACTTACTAATGATCTGAAAGAAAGCCTTTCACAGTGAGTGACCAAGATAAGTCTCTACCTAAGATGTTTCCTCTGAAATACTTTTATTTTAATATAAAAAATATATTTTAACATAAAAAGTATATTTTATCTATTTATATGCTATCTATCACAAGCTTTTTTGCTTTTTCTTGTCTGAGGCTGCCCTGCTTCCTCCCACAGGTACATTGCTACCTGGCCACACTGAACTATTGTGAACTTATCCTTTGAAATAAGTTCACACTACTTAAAAACAAGTAAAACTTTACCTGACTGAAAACATAAGCTAGTCTGCCATTAATCCGTCCACGGCCAGTCACCACACTGTCACCAGGATACTGCATTAAAAACAGACAAATGAATTGAAAATGCAACAAATGATGTCTACTAAAATTTCCACAAACTCCTACTAAGACAAAGCAAAGACTGATTTCCTGGGAGGTCTCATCTTCCATGTCTGCAGTGGGGGCTCCACAAAGATTTTCCCCAGCTGTGAAAAGGAAACCTTAGAGGTAATATCACATATTCACTATGTATTAGAGCAAAGATCATGGAACTTCCCTTCAAATTTAGAAGATCTGAAATTAAGACAAATCATGCCCTCAGAGATAGGATAGGATGTACCTTTTATCAGGACTAGCTGATGTTTTTGAAAGAATGGACATAGTGCACAAACCTCTGAGGTGTTGATACAGGATGAAAAACAATCCTGGACAGATCCAAAAATATAATTACAGCCACCTCAAATACTTGAACTTGACCTGTTCCATTTTTCACCCTGTAAATAAGGGAAGAAAGAACTGGCCAACGAAATGGAGCCTGTGAGTCTTAAAATGTGCTTCATCTTTCTAATAAAAAATATATATAGAAGTCTTTCAAGACAACAGTAGGAAAGGAACTTTGCTGGGTTGTCAGTAAAAAAGGGAATTTCAGGCACTGAAGTGCTTCTTGTTGTTTGGTATTAAAATGAAAAAAAAAAAAGGAAGGAAAAAAGGGAAGTGTGTGCTGCAGGGACGCTCTAAGGAGCACTCATGCCCAGGAGGTCTGCTGTCAGGAAGGTCACACTTGCCTGGTGCCTTTTCTCATGCTCACACACAGCACTGCTCTCAGCCCCTGGCACACAGAACAGCAGCACACACCTGTACTTCAGCCACTGCCACGTGAAGGTGACTCCCAAAAGCCCCAGCAGCCCACAGAGCAGCCTGGATGTGAGCACAAGACCTACCCTACCCTCAGAAAGTTCCAGGGACTCTGAGAAATTCAATGCTAAACTAATATTCCAGCTCAGTGGCCACAGTTAGGTCATCTGTTGTGAAACTGTGCTCTGTAAACACAATCTGCAGCTCACTGAAGGGTGAATTCTGAAGCACAAGGGAAAAAATTAACTCTCTTGTCACACTCAGGACTCTGCTGCCCCTCCTATTTTCAGAAATAGCAATTTGTTATCAAGAGTGTGAGATGCAGCATGGAGTAACTCAATGAGAGGCAACTCGAGCTGTTATTTGAGTTTGCTGGGAAACAGAGTAAGAAAACACAAAGGAGAGAAGATGTTTGCTCTGCTATTCCCTGAGAGGGGAGGAGGTCTAACACAACATCCTTCCCAGCACCAAGTGTCATCAGCCTCCCATCTGACCCAACAAACAAATCCTTCACCTTTGCCACTCCCAGCACCTCTGCTGGAACCCTGCTGTCCCCTCCCTCATTCACAACCTGAAGGACTCAAACCCAATGAAGTGGTTTAAGAGCTGCACAAACAGAAGTTGTAGTCACTGTGTGCAGCACAGGGCACACACAGAGCTCCTCACCCTACACCAACAACCCACAGCAAACAGCCTTTGGCTACAGGAAGCGAACAGGCACACCAGCACCAGGCACTGATCCCAGCAGCTCATTGGTGTCTTCTCCCAAAGCACAGCAGAACACTTTTCCCAGGTAGAACATTATCAGGCATCAACATTATGGTGAGAGACTTTGGGGGGCACAGATTTTCCCTGTGTGTGTGGAACCCCCTGTACCATGTTGGTTTAGGATACATGGCCACAGAGCCACAAAGTGCCTTAGCAAGCAGGGTGCAAATGGCTGACTGAGCAGTACAAATGCTGGGACTTCCAAACATCCAGATCAGATTGTAAAGCCCTCAAGGATTTTATGACTGTAGTTTGGCAGGCTATATAAATCTATATATAGATCTATATAAATATAGATCTGAGTTGTTTCATCCAATAACTCTAATCCTACCTGTAGGGAAACAGAAATATCTACCTTGATTTTCTCCTCATATCTGATCTGATTGACGAAATTGCACCAACAAAGCTCTGCAGCCTCCTCTACTGTTTAAAATGCAAATCTAAGACAATTCCCAGGAAGGTATTTGAACCAAACAGGTGAACTTATAAAAAAGGTATCAAGTTTAGACAACAGAAACCTCTGTAAGGTATTAAATGGAAACTGAGAGTAATGAGAGCAAATTTACAAAACAAAATTATAGATAAAGAGAAAACAAATAGTAAAAATCACATGTGAACAGAAGAGCCCATTTTCAACCAGTGGGCTAGCTGCACAGCAGAGGACACTGAAACAAGAGTTATATGAAATGAAACTACCTTATTCTTACTAGAGTCCATCCCAAAGTCAGTACATCTGTGCTCCACAAACATGTCATATTCATCAAAACTGTCGGGGTCCAACAGCAGCAGAATTCGTTCCCTTGCTGTCAGCTTTCCCTAAAACAGAGCAAGCAACAATTAACAGAGCAAGCAACAATTAACAGAGCCATCAGGTGATTCTGGCTGTTTGCTGACCCCCAGCAGATGCAGCTTAATCAAGCAGAACCTCACCTGATCTGTTACACAGCGTCCATTAAGCAACTGCAGGCCCCCAAATCTGCAAATAGCCTGTGCAGTGATTATCCTCCTCAAAAACAAACCTCATGCAAGCCAGATTCTGAAAAGAAGGCTGACTGTTGGAGCAGCACTACCACAGGAGAAAGGAAACAATCTCAGAGACTTTTCAACAGGATACAAATGCATCACAGCTATTTTTGCCTACACATTTAAATTAAGGCCTTTTTTCTATTCTTAACCAGGGAACCCTTCCACAGCTAGACCGGTCCTCCCCAATAGCTCAGGGTTCAATTCACTGCACTCAAATATTATTTGATTGCAGTAAATAAGAGAGAAGGAAGTGTGACAGCCTGCAGGGATCTCCTGACAAAATCCTTCTGGCCTTTCCTGCTGGACACTGTTACAGGCAAAAGTAGGGTAACAGTGAAATGGCCAAGAACAAGAACAGAATACATTGACTAGATACACATGTCCCTTGCTCAGTGTTATGTAGTAAAAAATGACTGCAAAGTTCTTTATATCTTAACCTACCAAACAAATCTGTTCTTTCCAACCATGGTAAGCATCTGTCTGCAAAGGGCAGGGCACGTGGGTTGTCTCCTTTAGGGGATGACATGACCCTGCATCAACATGACATTGTAACACAGCTCAGCTTCTACAAAACATCTGACCAGTAGGCCAAAAAGCTCATGAAAAGCAGGAAATGCAGGAAAGCCTAATGTAAGCCAAAGTTTTAGTTTATATAAAACATAAGCTGTTCGAGGCCCTAGACATGCAGAAGTGCTTGTATATTGGTGTGTCAGTGTCCTGAACGTAACTCAGCCAGACTGAACTCTCTTCAGATGTTGTATAACTGGGGAGGGACACTGCTGACAGGCAGAGTGATCACTGAGGAAGCCTTCATGGGAACCGCCATTCCCACCCCCTGGATGCCTACAAACCATCTTGCACTACACTGAAAAGGTCTCCCAGCAAGAAGCAATAAAGAGAAACAGGAAACCTCTGCTGTCACCCCCATCAGCACTGCCTACGTTCTGAACGACAGGGGCAGGAGACTAAAAACCCACCTGTTGTCATCCCTCCCACCTGTCTTTTCCTCTGCCTTATTTCCACTCTTCTAACTCTTTGCTCTCATCTCAGAGATCAGCTTAAATTTGCAACAGAGGAGTAAAGATGAAGCTGTTGCTCAGAAGTGTTAAGCAACCTAGAATTGACTTACCATTGACAGGCAGAAGTTGCAACTTCTGTCTACACTACCTCTCATACATTTTGCAGCCAAACTCGGTAACCACTCTGAAGTAAAGGAATTAGTAAAGCAATTGTTCTTTTTTCTACCCAGAGTAACAGGCAATGCAGTCTTAAGCGCTGCTTGAAGAAACTTTCCCGCAAAGGGGCGTCTGCAGGTGCCACGCGAAGCCGCGAGTCCCCAGAGCCGAGCAGAGCCCACCGTGCACGGCCTGCCCTCCCCGGCCAGCGTGCGCCCGGCGGCAGCGGGACAGGGCTTTGTGCTGGGCTCACCCGCTTGTGCTGGGCGTCGATGCGGGCCTGGCCGCCGCCGAGCAGCGCGGCTCGGCGCTTCTCCTCGATGCGCTGGGGCACAGGGGGCGGGCGGGCCCCCGAGGCGGCGCGGCCCCGGCACAAGCCCAGCGCCCGCCGCAGCACCCGCACGGCCGCCATGTCCCCGCGCTGCGCCTGCGCGCCCGCCCCGCCCCGGCCCCGCGCCCGCTCCGCCGCCCGGGTGTCCCGGCTACGGCAGGGGCGGTGCGGGGCACAGGGCTCCGGGAGGCTCGGGCGGGGCCGCTGCAGCACCGGGCCCGGCGCAGGCCGCTGAACGAGCCCAGCCCTCCGCGGCCAGATTGTTCATCGCTGTTGTCTGCGCGCAGAGACCAGCGGGAAAATGCATCAGCTTTTCCCCCTTTCCTGCGTGGCGGAGAGATTTGTGGCGCTTCAGAAGCGGGGAAGGCAAGCAGAGGTGTCAGCTCGCAAGATTAGCTGTCCTCTCTTTGTTTCAAATGCCAGAAAGTATTTGTTAGGAAACAGTCCCTGTGACACACCAGCACCGATTCCGTGCGCCTCCTATGAAGAGGCACTGGCTCTTTTCACGGCACGCTTTCGGACTGATGAGGCAAATCGAGACCCCTTAAGAAGGGAGTGGGTCGGGATGTGCGGGGAATACGCAGCGCGCACAGCGAGTGCCCGAGCTGCAGTGTACCCGCAATCCAGAGATCTGATGTCATCGCCTCCCAGGCAGTTTCTCAGTGTGCAGGCGCAGCCATCTGTGCAGCAGATCATTTGTTACCCCTGTAGGCCACCTCCGACACCGACCACCAACAAACCACCGCCGGTTCCAAGTAGGGCGAGGTGAGTATTGCCTAAGTGTGCACATACCACACATGAAATGCACGAGCATGGCCCTGTAGATACCACAGGTCTGAGGAATCTCCAAGAACGGAAATTCTTGGATTACATAGCATGTACAAGCTGCTGTATGATAATTCATTTTGAAAAGGTTCTCAGGCTCCAGTCCAGCGTCCTACTCAGAACAGACTCAGCACCGAATTCATACCATTTTGTCAGCTGGATCTTAAAAGTCTGCAAGGCCAGAGGCTGGCACACCTTTCTCAGTCAGAGTTCCAGTGCCTGACTGGCTCCATGGGGAACTGATTCCCCCCAGCCCATTCTACTCAGTAGCAACCTGCGTTGTTTCAGTTTAGGACAGCTGCCTCTTGTCCCCTGCCTGTGCACTTCAGCCAGGAGGGGTTAGTGAGGTGACAGCCACAGGCTCTCCAGTACCAGAAAGCAGCTGCTAGGGATGTCCCCAGTGTCCACTCCAGGCCAACAAAGATAAAGCCCAGTTCCTCAGCCTCTCCTTCTGGGGCAAGTGCTCCAGCCCTTCACCACCATGCTGCCCCTCCTCACCCCTAGACACAGCTGTATGGCAGGAGATCTTGTCAGAAACCTCACCCAGGGTAAGACACCTCACATACACTGCTCTTCCCTCACCACAGAACCTCCCTCTGTCACCAGAAGGCACTGAGGTTGCTCACAGGATTTATTCCTGGTTAATCTATGCTGGCTATTCCAAATCACCTTCTCTTCTCCATGTGACCACAAAAGGCAGCCAAGAACCCTTGTGCCATGGCTTTCCTCCCAGACCAAACTGACAGTCCCAGGCCTTTTGTAGATGGGAGTAACCCCAGGCTTTCCCCAGCCATCAGGGATCCCCCTGGTCTCCATGACCTTTCAAAAATAACGGTGGCATCACTGCAACACCTGCCAGCTCTCGCCACCCACTTGGGGTCATCCTGTCTGGTCCCCCAGAATGTGACAAGCTGGCTCAACAGCTGCTGACTCAAACACCCCCACTACTGGAGCCCCTCCCTGAGCCCTGCCTGCAGGCACAAAGGCCTGGGGAGCTCTTGGCAGTGAAGATCAGGACAAGAAAGGGACCAAGTAGCTCAGCCCACACACTGCTGAGCAGGAGGCTGTTTCAGCCCCCAGCCAGAGTAGTGGCAGGATGCCAGCTGCATTCCTGACCTATCTGTGAGATAGCTGCTCCTTGACAGCAGCCAAACAGGCATTTCACCCTCCCCACTCAGGAAGCTTCTCCTGGTCACAAAACAGCTCAGGCAGAAATCACACCACAGATATTTGAAGCAAAAGTCTCCACTATCCCCCTCGGGTGGGTTCAGCATCACTCAGGCTGCCAGCAATAGCTTCTTCATTAAAAATACACCCAAAGGAGCAACTCTGCAACTTCAGAAATTAACATAACCACTACTCAGAACATGGGTCACATGCAAAAGAGGTTGGGAATCTGCATTCTGGGAACAAAGGGGTTTCAAAAAGCCCCCATCCTGGAAGGCAAGGGCATGGCAAGGGGAGCCAGCAGAGGCAAAAGGGCATTCTTTGGATAGTTGAAGTTCTGCCCAATAGAAGAGTAGAAGGGGAGACAGAATGGTCAAGAATTGCAGGTTACATGTTAAAAAACACGGTGAAGAGCCCAAAAAATACTTTTAGGAGCAACTTGCTGGAAGTATGAAAACTAGGAAATTCTTTTTCAAATACCTGAGAAGAAGGAAGCATGCCAGAGATTCTGGCAGTAAAACAAGCCAAGATTAAAGGGATTGTTCACACTATCCAACAGAAATAATAATAATTATTTTTGGTTTGTTTTATCTGAATCCAGTGCAAAGGAACTTAAAAAGATTTTCAAGCTAAAAAGCTTGTTTTTCCTGGGCTTTTACTTGAATGTTTACTGGACGTAAGGTCCTGTTTCACCCCCAAAGAGTAGAAGATTAAGTTACAGAACAAATCCTTCAGGACCAAACTGTTTTCACCTCAGTGTTACAAGGCCCTTCAGAGATAACTTGCTTAAATTTAAAGTCTCTTGCTAAAAGCTTCTATGGTAGTGGCTAGAGCAATGTCAGTTTTTAAAGACAGGCATTAAGGGACCTAAGAAAACATTAAACCTGTAAGTCCAATAAGAATTATGAAGCAATATGCCAAAAAGTCCACCAACCCAACCTACAAAACCCAGTATTAGCAAACACATAAACAGGACATACTGGGGAGCACTTGGCAGAGATTTTGTATCGAGACTCCTGCCATGCACATCTAGTGCCTTTATTTAGTGAAATCAAAGATATAAAATGGAGATCCTGTTCATATAAAAACTCAGATTTCCAGAGGCCTTTGAGAATGTTTCTGATTAGGAGCTCTTGAAACTAAGTTGTCATTAGATTAAAAGGAATTCACCTCACAGAGCTCAGAGAGAAATGTAATTCAAGTGGATGTTAAGATGCACCGGGGAAAACCAAACCCCAAGGATACATATCTGCTCACAAAAGGAACAAGTTCACAATACCCCTGCAAAAGCATCAGCTCCATTTTCAATAGTGGCCAAAGAGTCAAAAGGTCCTGGACACACAAATGGAGAAGGAATCTCCCTAGGAATACAAAATGAAAGGAGCTGCTAGTCTCTCTGTAGGTCCCCAAGACACAAATTGCTGGAAGACTATGCCAGGAAAATATCACTGTATGCTTACAGTATTATTACTGTTCCCTACATATTTGTCACTGCCTGCTTTTGGAAGCAGGATACTAGACTAGTTCTGACAGTCATTCATACACTCCAGTATTGTTAGAATTGTCAAACTAGAGATTGTCACAAGGATGCATCAGAAACTGAAAATTCTCCAGGCAGTTTCTCAAGAAGTCCCCTCAATGCAAATCAGTGAAAGAGAAGCAAGTACTTGAGGCCAAATCCAGGTACAAGAGGACTTTAAACCATGAGAAAACAGTCTCCTGATATTCAATTTTTCTATATTTAGTCAAATAGTAATTTGTGCTTGGTTTTGGTAAACAGAAGTGGGTAATAATACCCAGTTCCATTATCAATTTGTAGGGCACCACCCAAGGTCAAAGTCAGCTGATGTGTTTAAATCAGAGGGGTAACTCAGGTGTGTAAGAGGCACATTCTAGTTGTATGTAGGGTAGGATAATCCTTAAACCCAAATTAAACTGGAGTACATACAGAGTTGAACCAGTATTTCTGCATTAGCAGTTTGGCTCAGAATCAGCTCAACTATTTAGTGCTAATCCCAGATCATCTCTGTTTGCTCTGGGCTGTTCCAAAGTGAGAGTCCTGTTCTGACAAAGCTCCCGCACTCCTGGAAGCACAGGTTTAGACCAGACTCACAACCCACATCAGAGATGAGCTGGGCACTCAGCAAAGGAGCAGATCTCTTCCAAAACTGGATTTATAGATACTAAGGCCAGCAGAGACTGCTGTGATTACATCAGACATGCTGTACAATGTGAGATTGTCTCAGCAAGATATTCTATCAATTCCATATTTTAACCAACTATCAAGTACTTGTATCACATTGTTAAAGGGAGAACTTCATATTCTTTGTTTGATACAGTGAAATAATCAGTCTGTACTGGTTTCTCAGAAAAAGCCTGTCAGAACACCTCAGAGTGAAGATGAAGTGTGTGTCAGGGGGTCACTACAAAGGACCTGTTGAAAGATGTAGTTGTAGTCTTACACCTTCAGAATAAGGAAAAGCACCACAGGGCTTAACCATCTCTCTGTCATCAGGCACAAGACTTCTCACTAGAGGACACCAGAAATGCTCTACTCAAAAAAGAGGTGCACAGAGGACATATGGATCTAAGAAGTCACCTTTAGGAAGTCACAGTAATTTGTCCAGATTGGGAACAAGGCAGTTCAGGAAACAAGTAAAGCCAGTGTTTTCCAGCAGCTCTTCTGTCCCACTTACAGGTAAGCCCCAAAAGAGAAGGGCCAGAATATCCCTGCTTAAGTTCTAACAGTAAAACAAACCAGTAAGCTAATTTTTTCTGGTTTTGTTTTTGAATGAGGGGCTCCCTGTGTGAGTTTCTGTAGCCCTTCTCAACCTCACAGAGAGCATGATGCTCCTGGAAGTAAAAGTGCACAGCCAGCTGAATTCTGCCAATTCATTTATGCAAATGCAGAACTTGCCCACACGCCCCTCCCAAAGCTGAGCTGGCAAACAGGTGTAAGAGCTACAGCAGGAGTAGAGTGGAACTGCACTGGACTGACAGAGGGCACAGGATCCTCCTGGCACATGGAAACCAACAAGAACCCCCAGCCTAAACAAGCAACAGCTGTCTTTGGACTTACAGCTCTATATCCAGAGAGGAACTTTAATTTTTTTGTTTAGCAACATCAGAAAAACATGAACAGCTTCAGTGAGGAGCTGGACTGCTGTGAGCTCTATCAATCCCTCCTTCTATGCTTCTGACATGCATATTGGGAATCTGTGTTGTGACACTTTTGAAAGGTAAGCTAAACAGGTTTTTTTCATTAGCTGCAATATAAAGTTCACTCACATGGTTCATGTAAGTACAACTATAAGGCAAAGATAACTGAAAAAGGATTTGAGCTCACCTTCTGTGAACTTCAGAGATGCACAGATGTACCTCAACTTCTGCTTATACAGTTTAATAACAAGAGGAGGAATTTGATTACCAAAGATCTAATATGATATGCACAATGTACTTGATGCTGATTCAAATAGAACAATTATTAGGCCAGACATGCTCACACAGCTGGAGAAAAGCTATTGCAGCTACCCCCACTAGCCTGGTTCAAATTGGGGAAGGGCTGGGAGAACTGAAAGAGAAAGCTGTACTGAACAATAAATGCTGGAGGAGATGCCCTACAAATTCATCCTATGAAAATTCCCTTCAAATATATGCCCCAAATGAAGTAAATGAATTGTGGGGGACTGGCTTGTGGAGAACAATAAGCAAACCCCTTAACAATAGTGACATAGTGGGTGGGGTTTGTACTGAGATCCCAAGGACCTTAAAATTGTTGGGGAATATTCCTTCTCAGGTCCTTGTGAATCCAAACCACAAACACATTCCTGTTTATTTGCTGGGTGTTTCTGAAAGCAGTAGATAGTTAAAAAATACCAAAGAACACCAAACAAACAAAACCCCACACACAGTTACAAAGAACTGGTGGGTCTAACAGGCACTGCTATAAAACTGTACAGCATTGACTATTCCAATGTCCAATAACAGATATGTTCTGGCTTAGAACAAGGAATTCCTCCTACCAGTAAAGACACAAACTGTACTGCACTATTCCAGGTCTCAAGAATGATAATGGAGATGCCGTTTTTGTTTTGTTTCATTCCCTCAAAAAAAAAAAAAAAAAAAAAAGCTGCTTGCAAAAAAACAGACCCAAATAAAAAAGCAGAAATCAGGAATTGGCTTTGTCATATGTGGAGGCGAACTTGAATGAAAGGGCCATTGATTGCAACCACTCCTATAATCAATAAAAAATAAAAAACGGGGTCCCTGGTGTTGTGGGTGTGAACCTCTCAAAACAAAACCAGCAATTTTCAGAGAGGGATGTTGGTAAGAGATTAGTAAGCAACTAGAATATGTTTCTAAAAAGTGTAGCCACTCTGGAATAACATAAAAGAATACTTTTGAACACTAAGGAGAAAATTTGTTATAGTGGTGAAGTCTATGGTTTGTTCATGAATATAAAAGGGAGGCAAAAACAATGGACTGGGAGTATCAGTATGCTCTGCTTTGCCAGGATTCCAAAGGCATGGCATGGTTGGACACCCCCTGGAATATTTGGGACTTACAAAACTAAAAGGACAATCCTATGAGACAAATTCAAGGCAAATGAAAAAGGCCCAAACAAGGGAATTGATGCAGCTTGTACTGCAGGAGCAGTCTCTGCAGCTGTGTCTTGTTGGGATGATAACAAGGGTGAGCAGTAGCCAGGGGTCACTTTACAAAGGGCCACAGGCTTTGCAGAGCTGTGACCAAAGCCATCCCGAGCTCCTCTGACTGCTCTCTGGCCAAAGTCAGTTTGTGTCTTTCTTAGAGGCTCTGGGGGGATGCTTCTTGTTCCCTTCTTCTGCAGTTATCACCTGTTTGTTTTGTTAATTCATTAATAGCATCAGCCCAGAAAATGCTGTGTTGTTGGAACTGTTACAATCCCTCTGGTCTTACCCTGCCTTTCCTTATGACACTCAAAATGCAGTGACACAGAAGGAAGCCTACATCAAGTCAAACAAGCAATTAGAAACAAGCTTGCCATTGGCAGCCTGCTGAGGGAAAAACCAAATTCCCTAACAAAACAACAACAAAACTCCACCATTTTATTCACATCCAAGTTTTCAGAGGCACTGTATATGCTGGCCTGTATTTTTTTCCTGCTCAGTTGATACCTTTCCCTTAAAGATGCAGTGCTGCAGTTATCAGACACTTTAGGATGCACCACTTCCACAGCAGAGCTAGCTGAACACCTCATGTTCTTTATTATGCATTAACAAAGGACTGTTCACTGAGATCTAAATGTTGATTCTGTTCAAGTAGGAAAGAAACAAAAACTATCACCCAAGGACCTGGGCCATTAACACAGGTATCTGTGTTTGCAGAGTTAATAAGCAGTACTCTCACCTAATTTCAACAAGGAGTCTCTTTTTTCCCAAACACAGAGTATTGATAGGAACTAGAAAATGAAATAACATTCCTATTCCACCCTTGTTTTCCAGTGAAAGGGGATTTACTCAATGGTTTATTGAGTGTTTCAGTGCTTGTTCAAAGTTAAGCACCTACCACTGGCCAGGGAGGGAGACCGGTTCCACAAGGCTGCTAGCATGAGGGAGCAGCAAAGGTGGCCACTGCAGGGGAAAGCTGAGCCAGGGAGGTAGGAGCAAGGCAGGCAGGGCAGGGGTAGCAACTACAAGAGGGAGTCCCACGGTACCTGAGTGAGGAGAGCAGAGCAGGGTGAGCCCCTGAGGAGCAGCCATCTGCAGCAAGGAGCAGGTCCAAGGGCAAAGCAGGCAGCCAGCAGGGCAGACACAGAGTCAGGGAGCAGCAAAAGGGCAGCTCTCACGCTTGAAAGGAGCTCCTAAGGCACAGCAGAGAAGGCTCAAGTGGAACTTTTCCCCACCTGGCTGTTTCTCAGCACCTGATGGTGCTGCACAGGTGCAGCACATTAGGGCTGAGCCAAGCCCTGGGGTAGGGAGGCTGCAGAGCTGGGGGGGCACTCAACCCCTCACAGTTACTGGCACCACCCCACTTGCCACAGTGGTCACAAACAGCTGAGGCCCTAACCCACCCTCCTGAGACAGCAGGACTCCTCCTGCAGGATGGTGATGCTGACAGACTGGAACAGATGACCAACAGAGGCGAGAAAAATTCTATCTGCTGCTTGGACTGCACTATTAGAAATGAACTCAAGGGTCTGGATAGAAAAAAAGTGAAACTCAGCAGATCAACCAGCAATAATGGGGCAAAGCACTATGGCCTTCCTCTGGTTTGAAAGGTATGACCTGGTCAGTTTTGCTACTCTTGCAGTTTCATATTCTATTATTACCATAATTTTCAAGAGTAATAATTCTTTGTAGTTCTAGAGAGTTTATATTATCTGTCTTGCTAGGATTGCAATTGTTCTTAGGTGGAATCCAGAGCTACTCATTTAGCTCCATCAGTGAGTGACAGAATAGTGCAGGTTAATGCTCTGGATGGGGATATTGAGGTTTGGCCTGGAACCCTACTGCTGAATCCCAGGCTGTGGATGATACCTCAAAGGAGCGTATCCCAGAAATTAGATGAGACTGGTAAAACTCTGGCTGTTGGGTGGCAACTAAATTCCTTGCCTAAGAGGCAGAGCAGCATGAGAGGGAGCTGGAAGGGGTTGGGAGTGTTCAGGACAGACACAGTGTGCTCAGAGTTTGGCAGAGGATGTGATACAGGGAGGTGTGTATGAGGATGTGGACATGGTGGGAATTTTCTGGATGCTATTTCAGTCTGTTGGCTTGGTTCAGCACAGAAGGTGTTCCTGGCAGTAAATTGAAGAGGGAATTGGGCATTTTACAAGCAATGTAACAGCAGGTTGGTGCTGAGAATGAAGATGCTGTGCCTTGGAGTGAAGTCAGGTTGGGGATTCAATGTGTGCAAGGAATTACAGTCCAGAGATGGCTACTGAGTGTTTGCTGGGAGGCAGAAGGGCATTGTAGGTCTGTGTGGTAACATGGAGATGCACCCACACGGGCTGTACCTGGGCCATGTAGGAACAGTGCCAAGTGGGGAATGAGCTGCTTGGTGAGAACCTCAAGTGCTAAATGAGTATTTGGAGTCAAGACCCAAATTCCTGTATTTTGTGTGTACACTCATTATGTGTTGGGCTGGAAAGAGTGGGGGGGATTCAGGAAGCGAACAAGGAACTAAAAGATACAGGTGGAACTCCTTAATTAGTTTCACATGGGCAACTCTAAGTGAACACAGAGGGCAATGTGGGAAAAAGGAGAAGCTCTGTCAGGCAGTTCCCCAAAACACCAAACACAAAAGCAGGGAGAGGGCTGCCCGATGGTGCTGGCAGTGTTGCAACACAGGATCTGGAAGTCTGTGGAATGGCCTTGGTGATTACGCAGGAAATAAAACAAGTTCCCTCCATAAACGTCCTGCCTGTGCCTATATCTTGGTCATACCTGCCCTCAGCCTGTGCATCCACTGCTGTGCTATACATGGGGTCTCCAGCAGGAACGTTTGTGACAGACTTCTGTCCACAGAGCCGTGTGTGGGAGGCTGGCGATGTCCTGAGGGGTTTGTGCGCTCGGCAGCTCCCGCGCTACCTCTCCCCAGAGCTGCCAGGCCCCACAGGTCCCCGGCCTCGGTCCGTGCCGGCGGAGGGGCCGGTGCGTCAGCCGGGAGCCCGAGGTATTGACAGGCCTGGCCGCAGATTCCAGCACGGCCTGAGAGCAGAGGCGGGGCCGCTTCCTCGGCCCGAGCGGAGGCGCTCGCCATGACAGGGGCGGGACGCGGCGTCCGCGCGCGGCCGCCGTGAGGGGGAAAGCGGAGACTCGGCGGGGCGGGGGCGCGTGAGGCGGCGCGCGCGGCCGCGGCTCCGTGCCAAGCCCCGAGCGCCGGGAGCTCGCGGGGCCCATGGCGGGCGCTGAGGCGGCGCGCGCCCCTCCCGCCCTCCTGCGCGCGGCCCCCGCTGCCGGCTCGGGCGCCGCTAGAGGGCGCTGGCGCCCCCCCGCCCCGCTGCGGGCGCGCATGCGCGGCGCGGGCGGCGGCGATGGCCCCGCAGTGACGGCCGGATCTAACGGCGCCACCGCGGAGCGCGCGCGGCCCGCCCGGCCCTGCCCGCGCGCCCACCGGCCCCGCGCAGGAGGCGGCGCCGCCGCCGCGGTGATGCGGCCGCGGTGAACCCCGGGTGCCTCCGCCGCCCTCCCGCCGCATCGGGCAGCGCGGCCCCGCCGCCGCCCCGCGCCCGTTCGCGGATCCTGCCTGCGGCCGCCGCCATGCCGGGCCGCCGCTGAGGGAGGCGCCGACAGCAGCAGGGGCCCCGCGGCGGGGCGGGTATGGCCCGCAGGGACCTGCAGTAGCGCCGCCGCCGCTGCCGCCCGGGCCGAGCCGCCGCTCGGAGCGAGGCCTCCCCCGCGGGAGGCGGAGGAGGAGCCGGCGCGGCCCCCTCTGGCAGGGCCGCCGCGGCCTCCGCGCTGCCGCCGCCGCTGCCGCGCGGCTCCAGGTGGCCCCGGACCAAGGTGACACCCGGCCGGCCCCCGCCCCGGGGCCACCTGCCCCCGCGGCCCGCGCAGACCTTCTTCGCACCGCGCAGCCGGCGGCGAGCGAGCGGCGGCGATGAACCCGGTGAATGCCACTGCTCTCTACGTGTCCGCGAGCCGCCTGGTGCTCAACTACGACCCGGCGGACCCCCAATCCTTTTCCGAGATTAACAAGCTCCTGCCCTACTTCAGGCAGTCCCTCTCCTGCTGCGTGTGCGGTGAGGATCTTTCTTTTGTTCCTGCACAATGAGCCTCCCCGGGGCTCCCGCACGGCCCTGGGCCCGCACCGGGGCTGCCTCGGCCTCGCCTCGCCCGGCCCGCTCCGGGGCAGCTCCCGGCAAAGTTTGCCGGGCCCGGAGTCCCCGGTGCCGCGGCCGCCGGGGGGGCGGCTCGGCGCTCGGGAGCGGCGGAGTGGGAACTGCCCGGGCTGAACCCGCCCCCGGCGCGGGGCAGCCGCGGGCAGGGCCGGTCACAAGGGCAGGGAGGCGGCAGGGGCTGTGGCTCGGCAGCCGCGCACGCTGCCAAGGCGGTGGCGGCGCGGAGAGAGTGTTTGCCTCGAAATGCAGCGCTTTATTATGGTCACTGCTTCACCGAGGGTACGGCGGTTGTCAGTGGTTATTGGAATACCCCGGTGTAGTGGAGTTAATCGCTTTAAAAAAGCGATGACTAAGAGCGAGCGTGGTAAAAGATGCCCCAAACGAAATACAGACCGTAGAGGCAGGGGAAGAGGAACTTCGTAATTTTTCCCCCCTCCTTGAAATGTAAACAATAAGTAATTCCGATTGAAAGCCAGGAAACAATAACTGATTTTGGGTTTTTTGTGCCTAGTAGAAAAATGTTCTGTAACGAATATTACCATTAAAAGCATACAGGCTGGAAGTGTGCTGGGCTTTCCCCACTCCTCTCCCCCAGAAAAGAGCGTTCAGTGTGCTGTGGGCAATGGCAGTGTCCGGAATTTCGGTGTTACAGGCTGGGGAATACTGGGAAGGAATTGCATTCTGCTGTGTTTACGGAGTGGGGCATGTGTCCGTTCCTGGGAGGAAGCTCTGGAATAAACTGTTAGGTTTCCTTGAACTTCCCTTTGAAGCCTTGGTCAGTGTCGGGAGGGAGCTCTGACCTTTTTAGACCTCTTGGTTGGTAAATTTTTTTTAAATCTCCTTTTTTCCCTCTGGTAGTTTTAAGTCCTGCCTGTTTGTGTTTGTATTTTCCTGACAGAGTGGTTTTATGTTCGCTGTGTTTGTCGATACCGATGTGTGTGTTACACTGGATTTGAATTGAATTACTGGGGTTTAGAAAGTTAAATATTTTATTTATTTACAGGATCAGGATTTAACTGTTGAGACGGCTAAAGTAGCGTTAGATGCTTCCTATCCTCTCGCTATTGGCTCCTCCCACTTAAAGTCTTTGAAAATAGAGATCTCTTTGCACTGGGAAAGAGGGAGCCCGTTCCCAGGATCTCTGCCTCGTCATTTCCTGAAGTAATTTGTCTTAAGGATTTTTCCTCCTGGAATCCCGATTCTAGTGTTGATGCATCTCTGCTTCTAATTTTTTATCACCTTAGGCCCGATTGATTCCAACTCCATTTGTGCTTTCTTCCCATAAATTCCTCCTGCTTTTGGTCAGTCACCAGACTGCTTTTGCCAAAAAATATGCAAATATCGTTCTGATTTTATTTAATAAGATATTTGCATTGCTGTGCTCTCTCCACTTTAAGCCTGGTCTTCTGAAATATGTTCTTTGTTCTCCTTGCCTTGCCTTCTTCCCTTCTTGGCCTTTTGCAATCTTAGTTTTACACTCTGTGCTGTTGAAATTGTCTATCTTTAATTTGTCCCTGCACAAATTCCTGAGCTTCCCCCCCCCCCCTTCTTCAGCTTTTCTTGCTTGGTTTTTCTGTCACTCTCAGTTTTGTAGACCAAACCAGGTTTTTAGTTTGTTTTCTTCTATTTCCTTGTGCCTCCATAGATGTTCCTGTTTAAAAACTACCTCTTGATGGTTCTGCTTTCTCTCTTGACCCTTTATTTTCTTTGAATATTAGGGTTCTTCCTTTGGTGTATATATTTTTTTTCCCACTGTGGCCAGCTTTCAGATAACTGTAGCTGCTGTTTATTTGAAATGTTTTGCTTACAGCTGATTAACCAGTCTTATCTGTGCCTCCTGGACTCCTGTTTGTGGTGTGTCAGTATCCAGGGGCCTCAGTAAATTCCACACTCTCTGTGAAGCCATGCAGTAAAACAGAGTTACTCAGGTGTCTGTATAGGGCCCGAGGTGGCCATGGGGGAGTGGGCCTGCCCCACACAGATCTGCTCACTCTGGTATTCCCAGTGTCACAAATCTGCAGTTCTGACTGGTAAAGGCCAATCCATCTTTTTCTTATTTGCTTTTTGTGTTCCTTTTCTCTTAGTGCTAAGAGCTGTTACACCTTTTACACCTTCTGAATATTTAAGGTCATTAAACGCTGTACAACCATCAGCCATTTAGCTTTGGTGTTTTAAAAGATAGAAGTCTAATTACTGAAGCAAAGGCTACATTGAGAGATCATGACAGTGAACACTCAGAACTCTGCCAGAATCCCAGAATATTCTGAGTTGGAAGGGACCCACAAGGGCCATGGCATGTAGGGAATGGCCCATGGAGGGGCTGAGCACAGAACCTTGCTGCTCTCAGCTCTGACCAGCTGAGCTAACTGGGCACTGTGGGTTTGGGTTGGCTTTTTTGTTTTAATACTTGAAAGTTTTTCTGATGCTCACTTCTTGCTGCTCTGTTTGTTTGTCTCTTTAGAACCTGAGACCCAAATAGGTGGCTCTGGGTCCATGGACATGGAACTGGGAGTGTCTGGTACTCTCCTTGCACAGATCTTTGTAAAGTGCTGAGTGCTTTGTTGGAGAAATGCTGCAGGAAGTATCACTAGTGGTTAAAGTCTCAAGTGCTGGACTTCTAGGAATTCCCTTGGGAAGTTACTCCACAAATTAGTGCTCCTGATGTCATCAGCTTTTTCTCAGTGTGTAATCTCTCTTGAGTGCATTCTGTAATGTTTTGTTATGTTGCAGGTATTAATTCCATGGTCCAGATTGTCCCTTTAATTTTAGGGAGCTGTTTTTAGGAGAAATGAGTGCTAGCTACATAAATCAGCTAACATTGCTGGGCTTCCACTGTGCTCCCAAAGCACGAGGCATAAGCCAGCTCATTTCCTTGTGATCCCATAGTCTTTTACACCAGCTCACATAGCAGGGGGGTGGCAGAAGTTTTTGGACCCACATAATTATGAAGTTCTAATTAAAGCTCTGATTTCAGATTCAGATTGGCACACATGGAGTTGCAGCAGTAGAAAGCCAAAATGTAAATACAGTATGTCAGTGCAAGTCAGCTGAATCAGTTCTGGGTGGATTCAAGGTCTCCCTCTTGCCTCATGATGGGTGATAAGGGTTCAGTTCTGTAGCTGGAACAGCCGTGTGTGTATTTCTAGGATTTCAGTGTGATCATGTGACAGTTTCCTGGACAGTGCTGTAGGTAATACATCATCCTTTTATAGGGACGTATAAGACAATATTTCCTAGAGCTTTTAAAACTTGAAAATAACTACTCCCAAGTGTGCATTAGGCAGAAGGGCTGTGCCTTGTGTGTTTTGAGGATGTGAAATACAAGTTTCAGCCTCTGGAATAAAGTGATTATTATAAAATTGCATGTTAATACACATTTAGTTTGAAAATAGCATAGTAGAATTTATGCAACAAACTTCTATGTTTTAAAGGTGCTGTCCATTGGGATAAACACCTTAGCAGTGCCATTCTCTGCTAACTGCAAATCATTGGCCTTTTCAACATTAAAAGCCTTCTCTGAAATTCTTGTAAGGGTTGAAATGCTAATAAGAGATAGGATTGCCAGTCAGATCAGCTTAGCTTTTTATCTTTAGCAAACTTCATTATGGAATCTCTGAAAGATATTTCAAAGGTATGTGAAAGATGGTTATTGCTGTTTGAGAGAGGTCTTGGAAGCTGGCAGGGCTGCAGGACAACGTTTTATGCTTGGCCAGGAACCCATCTGGTGCTGGGAAATACAGGATGAGAATACAGTTCTTGTCTTAAACATCCTGTAATCCCAGTAAGGGGATGTGAGACAACATGTGGCTTTAGGGAGATTAGGGGGGAGGAACAAAGAAACCCATGGCAGCACAGGCTGGTACTCACAGAGCCCCATCCGGTGCTCTGAGGCAGCTCTTGATGATTTTAGCCAGGGGTTGAAGGCTCAGTGCTGCAGCAGCATTGTGGAAGCAACTCCCAGGCATGGACAATGGCATGGATTGCCTAAAAAGTAAAATAAAAACTGTTAACTTTTGTTTTTCTATATAAAGAATAGTGTAAGGATGTTATTTCCCTCCTGCTCTTGTGTAAAAGCAATAGCCTGTTTTGAGAGTTTTGTACTGCCAAAGTTGAATGGAGTGTACAATATAAATACATATTATAATCAATTATACTTGGCACTACATCTGAAATGCCTCCATAGTTGGTGGTATACAGTTGTGTAAAATTTTCCATTTTGTGCCATTCTGTCCATGTGAAGGCTTCTCCTCCTCTTCCTCTCCTCTCTCTGAGGTCATTCTCCTTTGCTTCTGCAGTTCCTGTGTCCCCCAGTGCCCTTCCCTGGTCAGCAGCTCTTGGGGTGTGGTTCCAGGTCCCAGAGAGCTCGGGGCTGTGGGCAGCACTCTGTACTGGGAAATGGTGGGAACTGGGCCTGGACAGTTGGACTGAACTTCCTTCAAAGGGGAGGTACTTGAGTGACACCTAAACAGATGGAAACTTCCTGGAAAATTCAGTTTCCTGTCACAGACATGGAATAAGGGAGATGAAACAAATTCCCATTCTAATAAAACCTAATTATATGGATGATACTGGAGTTTCCATTTGGGATGTGAGCCATGGCTAATTTGAGCTTGGATGATAACAGTGTTAGAGTGAAAAAACCATGAGTTTTTAAAGTTTTGTGATGGAAAAGTTTAGCTTAGGACTTCTTCCTTGTCCATTCTTCCAAGGCTGAGGAGAGTGAAGGCTGATTCATGATCTGTGCTGTTAGATCAGAGCTGCCTATTATGTTTGAAAATTGATCTGGTTCCGTGGGGTTTTTTAGGTATTTTCTCCATTGACATTTTCTTCTTTCCTCTGTTTTCAGTTATGAGAAATACTGTAAACAAAAGTACTGGTAGTTTTTAAAAGTACATTATTTTTCCCTTAAATATGGTCATGAATGGTTGCCAAAACACTTCTGAATTTGTGGAGAATGTGAAAAATAATCAGCATCTCTGAAACAAACATCAGAGAGCATGGACCAGGGGACTAAGTACCTATCAAATACCTTCTGCTGCAGGTATTCTGTTTGTGCTTGGTGTGGGGAGCAGTTGTCTATAAAATGTCCAGTCACACATCTCTGTATACACCAATTTTTACTCAAGAACATGTTGGGTGATTTCCTCTTAAAATCTCCCTACTCAACTTCGTTTCCCTTTCCTGTTTTCAAACCCTGTGTGTGACTCCTGGGAGAACTGCTTTGTCAAGGTTGTCTGCATTGTACTGCAGAAGTTTTGATAACAGAAAGTTCTGCCAGTAGAATTTAAATTGGTTTCTAAACTAAAAATACTCCTCTGCCTTAGAGGAAAATCGAGTAGGAAGAGAAGTAGCTGTGGTCCCCTCGGTGGCAGCTGGATGACAGTGACTTCCAAAGAGAGTTGCAGTGCTGTCTTTGCTGGGATTGGAGAGGAGCTGGGAGGTGATGGATGGCTTTGGTGGTGCCTGAGGGTATTGATTAAAGCGATTGTGTTCCCGAGTGTTTAGAGAGGAGTTAATGTGTTGCCAGGAGGCATCTTTATTGGGATGGCTGAGCTCTGCCGTCCTGGGCAGGGAGCACTCCAGCACCTTCCTCTGCCTCTGTTTGCTTTGCTACCCAAGATTTACAGTCATGCCTCTCAATACCGACTGCGCATTCCTGGATGTTGAGTTGGAGCCTTTAGTAAGGGCAGAAAACATTCCCTGGGGCTGGGCAATGGCTGGGAAGTGCTGGCAGTGGAGCCTGTGCTGCGCTCCGAGCTCTGCAGGGAGCACAGGTTTCCCACTCTCCCGGAGGCATTGCCGTGATGGAATTCGGTGTCTCCTGAGCCCGCCCGCGGCTGGCGCCCTCTGCACTGTGGCACTGCTCGCTTCACTCCGAGATTCTCATTGCCAGCATTTTTGGTTGGTGTGCAAAAATTGTTTTCACTGCTTTTTGTTTGCTCTGGGAATGTGATGAACTTGATCTATAACTTCCAAAGGAAGTTCTAACTCTTGTGAGTGTTTGTGCAGCTTAGAAACATGTCATTATTTTATACCCATAGGAGAAATGTTAACTTTGCTATTTGAAACTTCTCAAAATACAGCAATCTTGACTTTTGGAAAACATCATTATGTGAAAATTTTACAATGCATGGTGAAAAAGATTAATTTATCCATCTTCTTAAAGCCTCAAAGTTTGAACTTTATCACCTAGTTTGCTAAAAATACATTTAGAATTTTTCCAGAGATTTTGTAAACACAAGGACTTTCAAACAGAACTATAACTTTGACATAGGACTTAGTAAAAATATTCTCTTGTGTCTTATGTGGGGGGTGAGCTCAAGGCAGTCAGTCCCTTCTGCAGTTATAATGCAATTTGTTGTAGTTTTTTTCCTTGAACTTCAGCTAAATAGGTTGACTGTATTTCTCC
Source organism: Molothrus aeneus (assembly GCF_037042795.1). Taxonomy (NCBI): domain Eukaryota; kingdom Metazoa; phylum Chordata; class Aves; order Passeriformes; family Icteridae; genus Molothrus; species Molothrus aeneus. Next base: position 6,308,589 of record NC_089655.1, on the reverse strand, counting down.
AGATATAAAGAAAAATAGTCTAACTGTCTTCTGATCATGGTTAATTTGGGTTCCCATGGTGTTCAGGCAAAAACAGTGCAGTTTTTATTTTGTCAGAGAGTTATACAAACATTAATTCATTAGTCACAACTGTCCCTATATGAGGGTAATAATGTCTTTAGCAATTTTTTCATAGTTGTGTGTTCATGGAGGATGTGCAGAAATATTCAGTAGCCAGCAAAACGTTTTCTCTGATAAAATTTTGAAATAAGTATTTTTAGTTGATCTGGGGTTTTTTAGTGCTTCTTTTTTTCGTGTCCCTCACATTTCCATTATACCCAGCAAGGAATTTTTAAGTGTTTGTGGATGTCTTGGTCAAATTCTGGTGGTGTGGTTGGGGTGATCTAAGGGCAGGGTGGTGTTTGCAGGAAGAAATCATTTCTCATAGTTCACAGGGAAACTCTTATTGTTTCTCAGAGTTCTGTACTGGGAATCTTGGGGAACATTTTTTTGTTTCTTCTTTTTGGCCGAATTGAACAATTTCTCTGTACAGAGCCTTGTGTCAAAGCCCATGGAAGGATCACACATCTGTAGTGCTCTTGTTGTGAACTGCCCTTACTCTGTTCCATGTTCTGCAGCTGTGGGTTCAGAGCTGTGCCCCTGGAATGTTGCAGAGATGTGGTTGTGTCTCAGAGCACATTTTGGGAACATGCTTTGGGTGGGACACCTGGGGACAGGGCATCCAGCAGGTTTCACTGAGAGGAGCTGCCCAACATTTTACTACCTGAGACAGCTACTAGGGCAGGGGTGGGACAAACATCAGTCTGGGGAATCTGTCTCCTGACTTTGGTGCAGTTTTGGTGAAATTCATCAAATCCAACGTGGTCCAGCCCACCCTGAGTGTGGGTCTGGAATTGGGGGGGGGTTAGGGCTTGGGGTCTGTGAGACCTTTCTCTGCTGTCATGTCCATGCACTAATCTCTGTGAGTCAGAATGTATTCAGTTTTCTTGTTTTCTAGGAAGTACCCAGATCTCCCACCCCTCTAAAACAGATCCCACACATTTGTTGTATTCCTCTGCAGATGGCTGACAGACCTTTTTGCTGCTCATCATATGCCTGCCTGTCTGTCATCAGATAGTTTTGCAAATAGAGCTTTTAGGGGGTTTATCCAACTCGGGAAACGCTGCTTTTGAGGGTATTTTCTGTTGTGTTTTGCCTTAAAGCCTCGTTGAGCTGCTGCTCATTCTTCAGTGGGCTCCAGCTGATCATTTCTTGGGTGAGAAGATGCTGTGTGGGGTGGCAGGGAGCAGTTCAGGGAAGAGCAGGGATTTGCCTTCCCGCTGTGCTGCAGCCCTGGAGCTGCAGGAGAGGGGTGGCTGAGACAAACCCTGAGCAGTGGTGTCACACTCTGAGATCCAGCTCCTGTCCTTCAGGTGCTCCTGAGCTCTGAAGCTTGGACAAGTTGTTGGAGCTTTCTGGCTGTTGCTGATTATTTTAGTAGAAACAATCAGATGATGTTTAATCCCAAAATGAAAAGACTGACAGTACAGCAGTGCAGCTGTCAAAGCTCCAGCTGTGGCTATGACTTTGGGGTCCTTGGCATGTAGAAGTCTGTGTGTGAAACCTCAGATGGGTAGAGCTTCCTGCTCCTCAGAGCTTGGTAGAGGCTCAGCATTTCTGTTTCTGTAGCTGTGGTTTATAAATAATCTGGTGCTCCCTGTGCTGTTTGCTGGGCACAGGTTGGTGGGTGAGCTGCCCTCTCCTCCTGTGTGCCATGGCTGCCCCAGTGCTGGCTGAGCACCAGAGTGCTTCTGGTGATCCCAGTGCAGCCAGGATCAACCCCAGGGATAAATTTGTATTTGTAAAAAGAATTTGACTTATTTTTTTCTATTTTACTTCATGAAATTAAGATTAAATAATGAAATAATTCTTAAGACTTTGGGTTGTTGGAAAAGCCAAGATAATTTTTAGTGATTAATGTTCCAGTAGCATTTCCAAGGACCCTAAATTAGATATTTGTGTTTAGCCCTTTCCTGCCTTTGCTGAGGATAGTTGAGAATAGCTGGAGCTACCTGTTCAAGCCTTTCTTCACAGTGAATTTCATCCATTAGGAGAGTATTTGCTAGATACAGACACCTTAACAATTGTTTTGATTCCCAATTCTTGTCCTCCCTTTGGTCTCAGAGACACAATTTGCAGATGCTTCCCCTTGTCCCTGCAGCTGTGAAATAATGCTCATTAAGGACCACAGCAGGAAGTATTCCATGTGTTTTAAGTGACCTCCCTCCAGCCCCCGGGACAGCCTTTCCAGATCAGCTGGGATGTTTGGTAAATAATATATTAAAAGTTTTTCCTCTGTATATACTCCTCATTAATTGTAAGTGCTGATATTAAGGAATGTATTTAGTCAACCTTCCTGAAATCAGGATAGTTAAGAGCTGATGTGGAAGGAAAGTCTTGTATTGGAGGCTTTGTAAGAACACAGTTTTGCTTTTGGTCTATTGATAAACCCCTTAGAAAAGAGAGTGAGTAAGGACAGAGCAGGGTTCAGTAGCACCAGGCCACACAGGGCTGTGAAACTGAAGGTCTGAAGTGAGTAATTGTGGAAGGGTCTAATGCAGGTGAGTGGCTGCACAATAAAATGAAAAATTACATTTAGCTTAGATAAATACTAAATTATAAGCATGGAAAAATATTAACTTCAGGGCCCACTGTATTTATATCTTGGAGATCTATATAAATTTTAAAATTTCTAGAGAGGGGCAGCACTGATGGCCCCCAGGCAAAAGTGAGATCTTGCCATGCAAAACCTCGAGGTTCCAAAAAGGCTCAGCTGCTGTTTGTGGGACAGTGCTGCTGACTTAGTGCCCCTCCCTGAGTGTTACAAGTACTGAAACTTAATTTTATGGGAAATTAGCATCTCATGGTTGACATTTGTTTTTAAACCTGTCAGTATTAAGACTGAGAAGAGTGATAGTGCCACAGAATCCATACAAGAGAGAAACTTTGAAGAATGAATATTCAATGAGATGAGTTGAAACAGAAAATATTCCCACAGCTCAGGCAATTCCTAATGTCTCTCCAGTGTAGGTTGTCTGGCATTTACTGGGAGTAGAACTTGCTCTGTTCTTCCTGGCAGTGAGAGCATGTGAAGTGTTTTGTCTTGTCAGTCCGTCTGGTTTTTCCCTCAAAGCCTCCAGAAATTTAAATTTTCCTGTATCTTCTTTTAGCATTTGTACTTATTCAGGAGTTACAGCCAAATTTATTTTGGGAGAAATAAAACACACTGTTGGTGATGCCTTTTTTAAAAATCTAATTAAAAGTTAAGGTGGTATCTTGTTATTTGGTGCTATCTCTGAAGTATTTTAGTTCTGCAAAGCATAATAACTCAGCCTTATTGTCCTAAGGAGCCAAGAGAGGCTACTGGTGGATGAGGAGTGCTCCCAGCTGCTTTGTGTCATTAATTAATTGGGAATTAATTAATACTGGTGGCTTTTGGCCCTGGGAGCGCTGTAGTTCCAAGGCTCTGAAGCGTCTGCACTGGCCAGGGCACAGCTCCTGCTGGTCCTGTTGGACTCAGGATCCAGGGGGCTGGACCATTGCTGGGGAGCTCTCTGCTGAAGGACAGAGCTTCTTTGAGGAGATGGTGGGATTTAAAGTTTTGGTTTTGTTCTCTTCAGGGAACTTTTCTCCTGAAATCAATTTCCATCTTAGGACCACAATGGCCACCTCTGCCTGTGTTGTTTATATTGTGTCATGTCAAGGGAACTTGGGGAAAAAACCCAATAATTCCTCCTGCAGGTTGGACTGTGAGACTTCATGTTCTGTCTGCTGGCTTTAACCTTCCCAGCTTGATGTGATGAGTGTTTGTTTGTCTTCTGCTGGTGGGGCCTTGTTACACTGTGACACAGGGCAGGGCTCATTCTGTGCCACCTGCCAGATTGCTGAACAACTGGATTTCTCTCCATTTGTTAAAAATTACTGTGTCATGCCAACCTGAGCACTGACTCTTGTGATTTGTTGCCCAAAACCCAGTTTACATCAAGCCACACCCACTGAATGACGGCTCAGGTGCTGGGAGCCGCCCCTTCCCAAAGAGAGATCAGGGAATGCAGGGAAAAGGGGTCAGAGAAGTGAGCAATGAGAGAAATTATCTTTGATATTTTGGGGTTTTTATCCCAGTCTGATTTGATACATGCACTTTGCTTCCTCTTCCCAAGTTGTTTAATTTTATTCACTTGTTGCAGCAGATTGTTTTCACTTTGGAAAAGCTGGGTGGGAATTCCCTGATGGCTGTAACTCATCCAGCAGAGGCTCCTTATGAGAGAAAGATCTGATCAGAGCTGAGAATGTGCTGCTGGGAGGGGAGGGAGCCCTGTTGCTGGGGATGACTATAGATACTCTGCAATTTAATTTAGGAGATGGAATATCTTTCTGGCCTAGAGCTGCCTGGAAATAGCAAAGCAATGCTGTCACTTTCTGGATATAGGAACTAGTTGGATTGTTTCTATACAGAATTTAGTTTCACTTGTTCTTTCATATTTTATCTTTAGGTAATATTTGAGTTGTTCTTAAGGAAAACCAAAACCATTCTTCCAGGTTTTTACAGTTTTGGGGATCTGCAGACAAAACCTTCCAGACCGTCAGTGCTGGGGGCCTGAAACTTTCTGGGCTGTCAGGGGTGTATGGATTCCTTTAGTAGCTGATTTTTATTATTTTTTCATTCTAAACAGTAAAATATTGAGAAAAAAATTCTTTACTCTGATGGCTTCACTAAATGCTAAATGAAAAATAACAAGGTCTGCTGTGTCTTCTTCTGTTTAGAGGTAGATATTTCATAATTTTTACATTCCTTTCAGAGTTTTCCCTCTCTCTGCTCTGTTCCCATTTGTTTTTACTAATTCCATTAAAATCTTTGCAGTAAGTTATCATGGAAGTTTATTATTTCACTTTTGGTAAATTCATAGAAATCTTGTGTGTTCTATAAGTTTCCTTGGACAAAGCTGAAGGGGAGAAGGTGATCATTAGTGTTGTAGTTGAGAATGTTTCTAAAGGCTGCAGCACTCAAGTTGTGGTGTGATGGCTTTCTTCTAATTTTATCTAATGTTTTAAAACCAGGTTGGCAGCTGTGGGAATTTGTACGGGCAGTTGTTTGGATGGGATGTTTTCTTGTGAATAACTCAACTTTTTGAGTAACTTTTTTTGATAGTACAAAAAAGTTCATCCAGTAATGTCTTGGAAACCTGCCTTAAGTCCATTGTAATCTTCCTTTTCCTTTTTCTCATAGGAAATTTGCTACAAGACCCTATTGCTCCTACCAACTCCAATTGTCAGCATTATGTCTGCAAAACGTGCAAAGGCAAGAAGATGATGATGAAGCCCTCGTGTAGCTGGTGCAAGGACTACGAGCAGTTTGAGGAGAACAAGCAGCTGAGCATCCTGGTGAACTGCTACAAGAAGCTGTGCGAGTACATCACGCAGACGCCGCTGGCGCGGGACATCATCCAGGCCGTGGATTGCTCTGCAGACCTGCTGGCTCTGCTCAAGGATGGGGCACCGCTGCACGAGGACACCGACAAGTCCTCGGATGCAGCCCTGGCTCTGTGTCTGACGCACTCCCCAGTCCCTTCCACGTCGGAGCTGGCGACGGACGCGCCCGGGGGGTTCACGGCGCTGCCCGAGAGCACCCCCAGCCTGGACCTGCGGGGCTCTGTCATCAACGGGCTGCCCCCCTGCAACGGGCTGGCGGTGGAGAAGCTGGGCGTCAGCATCCCCTCTCCCGAGCACGCCAGCGCCATCGACGTGTGCAGCACCGGGGATTACATCAAAACCGAGGACATCCCCGGCGGCCTGCAGCCCGTGTGTGACACCGTGGCCACCAGCGACCTGTGCCCCGCGGGCATCGACATCTGCGGCTTCAGCGAGGACATCAAGCCGGGCGGGTCGCTGCTGCTCAGCGTCGAGGAGGTGCTGCGCAGCCTGGAGACCGTGTCCAGCGGCGAGGTGTGCGACTCCAACCTGCAGCCCGCCTTGGAGGCCAACATGGCCAACGGCCCCTTCCTGCAGCTCTCCCCCCCTCCCCTCAGCCATAACATTTTCATGGCCACAGATGCTTCTCCTCACGGGCTCTCCTGCACGGCAGCCACGCCCAAGGTGGTGAAGCTGAACAGGAAGCGCTCTCGCTCCGAAAGCGACAGCGAGAAGGTTCAGCCTCTGCCCATCTCCAGCATCATCTGCGGCCCCACGCTGGGAGCGTCGGCTCCCGTCACGGTCAAACAGGAAAATAAAATGTCTTTGCAGCCTATTGCGACTGTACCCAATGGAGGAACTACTCCCAAAATCAGTAAAACTGTGCTCCTGTCTAACAAAAGCGTGAAAAAGAACTTAGAACACGCCCCTAAGAAATCCCACCCGAAAGCCAAACCGGGGGTGCTGAAAACAAAAGACAAGGCAAAGGAGAAAGTTCCCAGCAGTAACGTTATGCCAGGAAGCCCAACAAAAACTGTGTATAAAAAGCCACAAGAAAAGAAAGGGTGTAAATGTGGTCGTGCCACCCAAAATCCAAGTGTTCTTACATGCCGTGGCCAACGCTGCCCTTGCTACTCTAACCGCAAAGCCTGCCTTGACTGCATATGCCGTGGCTGCCAAAACTCCTACATGGCTAACGGGGAGAAGAAGCTGGAGGCCTTTGCAGTGCCAGAAAAGGCCTTGGAGCAGACTCGGCTTACTTTGGGCATTAATGTGACAAGCATTGCCGTGCGCAATGCCAGCACAAGCACCAGTGTAATCAATGTGACAGGGTCACCAGTAACGACGTTTTTAGCTGCCAGTACACACGATGAGAAAAGTTTGGATGAAGCTATAGACATGAGATATGACTGTTAAACCTTTCTTTCTTTTCCCTGCCATCCGTAGGGGAACTGCTACAGGTTTAAGGCAGCTATGGTTCTGTTTAACTTGCTGGAGCTCCTGCGTTTAGATCACTTGTATCAAGTGTTTTTCATTGCTATGTTCTGTGTATTAGTGTCTGGGAAATAGTTGCAGATAATGGAGGAGTTACCCTAAAACTGTTTTTAGTTCTTACAGCACCTCATAGTTTGAGATGGATTGCTGATGTAAATGATTTTATCACAAGATCTTTTGACAAGGAATATATTGACCTCATTGTACTTGCTCATGCTTTGTGCTCAGTCAAAGCTTTGGCTTCAGTGTAGCATCCAGATAGTGCATCTCAACTGTGCTAGGTGATGGTGTAGAGAAATAATTATTTGATGGGTTACAGTCACCATGAGCAGGAAATGACCTGACATTCCTGTGGGAAAGGCAGTACGAGCTGGGGGATACACTCCAGAAAGGGTAGGTAGTGGTGATTGTGAGAATTGGTTGTGCCCTCTACTGAACAGCATACAGTTAAAAAAGATTAATAAATATACTGAGCTGGCAGGCCAAAAGGCATCTCAGGCTGCAGGCAAGGCTCAGGAGGGTCGGGTGGATGCAAAGGTTGAGTTCCAGCTTGGATACCCTGTCCTGGTAATGACATCATCATCCTTGGGGTTTGTCTTCCTGACACTTCACGGGTCACATCCCTGTTCAGTTGCCCCTCTGTGCCAGCCCCCTGTGCGTGACAAGTCACTGAGGGGCTGGGCTGGGGCAGAACATCACTGGTAGCCTTCAAAGGCTCGAGTTCTGTTAGCACCATCCTCTCCCTTTCCCAAGTTCCTGCTGTTTCACTGCTGTTGCTTCTAGGGAAGAGAAGGGGTTTTGTGGGTTACAGGAAGTCCTTGGCTGATTTTCCCCCCTCTGGTGCTGATCGGTGCCAGGGCTACAGGGAGATGCTGCAGCACTTATCACCACTGGGGGGGTTTGATCAGGTTTGTAACAGAGCCAGGACCCCTCCCACGGAGGGGAGTTCCTGCTGACAGGCATCTCCCAGCCAGGGCACAGGATCGAGGGCTATCAAAGGTCAAATTTTTGGGGTGTTTTCTAAACAGAATAAGCTATCTATAACTCACTCCACCCTAAACCTATCTCACTTTTTGCTAAAATGTTGAAAGCAGCTTTTGAAGGTCATTGCTTTTCAACCTGGGCCAAAAGGCTCGAAAATAGAAAAATAACACAAAGTTGTTGAGCTTATCTGGAAAAGTGTTACAGTGAAAGAATTCCTCTTAGGAATTCAGCTTTGTGCAAAAATGGTTGATTTCAGCGCAATCCCTAAATAAAAGTGCAGGCACAAGATTCAGTTGTGCCTTCAGGGCTTTGTTGGAAGCCTAAAATGTTGAGATTGCTTTGTGAAAGTAGAAATTCTCCACTTGGAATGATAGAGCACAACCCAAACATGGGCTGATTCGAACACAAACATTACTGTCTGATTTTAAAGGCCATTCCTGTTTCAGCAGCATGTTAAATAGTGTGTGGATTTTTTAGTTCCTTTCCTGCTTCCATCTCCCCTTTTCCTCAGGCACAGCCCCCGCGGTGCTTTCCGGCCCGGCGCTGGGTGTGCTTTGATTTGGCACAAAGCACGTACAATGATGGTTCCTCACCGAGAAATGAGCAAAACCCTTTGGACACAAATGGCACCTCCTTTTGTTTTGTAGTGTACCATGGTGTCATTTTCTGTGAATGTGGTCAGAGCTTTTTGTTGGTTTTGGTTTGTTTCTCCCCCCGTCTTTTTTGTGGGGTGGGCAGGGTGGGGGGTTAAAGCCATAGGAAGAAAAATGTGATGTACGTGTCCAGTCTGTACTTTTTTGTTTTTGTTTTGCAAGAAGAGTTGAAAAATATTTTTGATAATGAGTAAATGGTGGAAAATGCTTCTTAGTATTCTTGTCTTTATTTGCCAACCCAAGTACCTAAGATCTGTGTTTTTTAGCCCTCATGAGATTTAACGATGTCCTATTAAAATGTATTTAGTTAAACTTGTATGTGATTTTTGTGTTGACCCAGAGGGATCCTACCTCTAATTTGGTGGTTTGATCGTGACCTACTAATGTAAATCTGTTTATTAGTCCACTACGTGTAAGCGAAGTAGCGACCCGGAGTCTGGGAGTGGCTGCACAGCACGGGTTGTGTCGGAATGCTTTTGCAGAGCTGTTCAGAGTTTTGCTGAGATTGTTGATGGTACATTTTTAGGACTTTCATGAAATTAAATACAAAGTACCTTTGCTCCAGAAACGTGGGAGTATTTGGAATCTTTACTATCTCACTGCTGCATTCAATGTGGTACCAAAAGTTGGAGAACTTAGGTCAAGAGTGTTTCAGAGCGCCGACAGGAGAGCCCTGATGGTTAATGTAAAACTGCAAATGGTAGATTCAGGTTGTTTCTAAAAACATTTCCTTTTATGCTGCCACATTCTTGAAATGTATATTAAAATTCAAATTGATTTAATAAATGTTAGTTTTCTAATTCTATTTGGCAACTGCTGAAGGCATCAGTGTGGCATATGTTGAACTCACTGTCTAAATATTACTTAGTGTGTTGATGATTAATTCTCTAATTGTTTAAATTAGGGTTGGCTTGGTTTGGTTTCCTTGCCCTCCTGGCTAGTTGTTTATGAGCTGAGCAATGGAAAGGATTGTCTTGGTGCTGACAGGAATTCCAGCAGCTCCAGTTGGGAGAGCATTCCTTCCACAGCAGCTTCCTGGTTTGGGGCCTTCCTGCCTTGGCTTGGGCAGAGAGCAGGGTGAGAAGCAGTCCAGCACAGCCCAAGAGGGACTTGTCCCTGCTGCCCATCCCCAGGAGCTGGAGAGTCACTGGTGGGTGCAGCTCAGTGATTATTTGAGCTCCAGCCTGGCCCCAGCTGGGCTGCCCGGAATTCCCGGTGTTCCTCCTGCAAGGCTTTGGATCTGGGGAGCTGTTCTCAGCATTAGCACAGAGGGAGCTGCTTGGGCATTTCTTATAGAGGAAGTGTGTGGTATTCCAGTTTTCTTCCCAATCCCCTTGAAGGCAGGGATTAACTGCCAAACTTTATTAAAGCTTGTAATTTGTAGAGCAGAGTCAAAAAGAAAAAGCAGTTTTTGGTCACGTGTAGTGGTACAAAATCCAGTGCTTCTGACCATCCAGATCTGAACATAGTTCTGAACAAGGAGGAGAAGCCCTCTGTGCTTCCCAGTGGAATGGAAAGGCTCTTCCCAGGTATCACGCATTAGGACATGTTAAAAAACGTTCAGACACACAAGTCAATGTGGCCATTGGTGACAGAGCTTAGAGGGCAGGGTGGAGCTCTCAAAGGTTGGATTTGGTGATCATGGGGGTCTTTTCCAACTTTAACAATCCTACATTAAACCAGGGTCTGGGATTAAATCCCAGAGGAGGGGGGAGACAAAACATTACCCACTGGATGTGTTACCTTGTGGCTCTCCCAGCAGGAGCTGTTCTCCCTCCCTGCCTTGTCTGAGCACCGTGCAGAGCCAGGGGCACTGGGGCACAGCAGCCTCTCCCTGCAGATGTTCTTCCCTTGCATGGGAGCTGAAAACTTTACCAGGGAACAGCTGCCCTTGGTGCCTTCAGCACAGCCTGGGACTGCCCCTGCCAGCCCCAGCATTCGGTGGTGGCAGAAGAACCTGCAGAGTTACAGAGAATAAACCTGAAAATCCTGTTTGCCAAGGCAGGTACTTCTGGCACAGCAGGGAGCTGCTCCCTCTGTGAAACTCCCAGAGCTTCAAGGAACAGATCCCACAGCTGTGGCACAGGGATGGTGCAGAGGTTCTAGTGAGACCCAGCACAGAAACATTTTTTACTGCATGCAAGAAGCACCCCCTCCCCAGATAATTCTTATTTAAATTCTATGCAAATCAGTTAGAAAAGGATTTTTGATTGCTAAATTGGAGAACTGAAAGGATGCAAACAAGCACCCTTGTAAAGGATCATTCCAAGTGTGTGGCACAGCTGAGGAAATCCCCTCTGAAAGGTAGGTGATGCTGCTTCCAGTACTACCAAGAATATCACAGGCAGATCTTTGGTCTTAACTATTTAAATTTAGAAGTTGAAGTGCTTTTGATACCCTAAAGAAACTCACCAAAAAGTGGCTGTTCTATAGACACATTTAGGCACTCCCTGGTGAAGCAATACAAGAACAACACACTGCACAAACTCTGCTTGAGCATTTGCATATAGGTAAATTAGAAAAGGCATTACTAGTTTTCCCTTTCGTTATATTTCTTTCTTCTTTTTTTTTCTTGTTCATTCCACTTGCAAAAGATCCATGAGATATCTCTTTTTTTTTTTTTTTTTTGACAGGTTGAAATGAGAGAGTTGGATGTTTTGTTAAGTCATCATAGGGACAGTGCTCCACATTGAGACCACAGATATGAGTGAGGTAAGTGGTCAGATTGCTTTATCCCAGTCTTTTTGAGAAGAAAACCTGGAATTTTGGCTTTGGAAGGCATTTGCTTGCAGGTACCTGGGTGGTGTGAACTCACCACAGCAGGGAAGGAGGGTTTGGCACAGCAGCTGCAGATGAAGTGAGCAGTAACACTCTACCCCACCACCAAGACAGGTTTTCCTTTTTAAATTCAAAAGTCTTTTATTTGCCAAAAAAGAAGAAAATATAAAGTAAAAATACAAAGATCAAACCATGCCACCACAAAATGTATCCAAATCTACTTTTACAAAGTATGAGAACCTTTATTATTATTATTAAATATTCAGTTTCTAACCCCCTCACCCAGTGATACAGTGAGAAGATGAGCACACGGGGAAGCTCTGTTTATGTTTTTCTTACAGTAGCTCCTGCTCATCACTGAGGTTCAGTTTTGGTTGCATAGAGCTAAGATACTGATCTAGAGACTCCAAATCCATACTGTTACAGTGCTAGTTCAGTGATCTTTCAGGACTGTTTTGTTTTAGAAACTAAGCCCAGTACCTTGGTTAGAGTGTCTTGAGTCAGCTTCATTAAATCCTCGGTTCAGGAGAGCAGGAAGGCTTTGGAATCCCTCTTCTGCTGCCCATGTCTGTTCTGCAGCACTTGCCCCTCAGAGGCAGGAGGGGAGCTGGAGCAGTGCCCAGGGTTCACTGCCAAAAACTGGGATGCAGCAAGCACTACTGAGAAAAAATCCAACCAGTACCATTCCAGCCGTAATATTGAGCCATACCTCCCACCTCAGTACTGCAGAGAGAAAATATTTATGATACAATACAATCCCAAACAGTTGTATTACTGTTTGTGATACAACAGTAAAAAACAAGGGGTTTGTGAGAACACAGGGCTTCATTTTGCTAGACAAAGGCAAACTAGAGAGAACAAATAAGCACAATCCTATTTTTATCATGCAAAACTGAATTTTACTCACTTTTCTGACTACTTGTAGTAGGCTTTTTTAGGCTTTTTCCTAAAAAGCCTTCAGTGTGAGCTGGATGTGTACTGAACAATGCAGGATGAATCTTTCCCAGGATGCAGCATCTGAAGTGGCACTGACATGGAGTCAGGAGGCAGAGCCAGAGCCAAGGGACTCCTGCAAATCTTTTGGGCAGGAATTCTGGGGCTGCTTCACTGCAGCTGAGCAGCTCTTCTGGCTGGACACAAGCACCCTTGACTATCTCAGAAAAAAGCAAAGAAGTAGGACAGGAAATTTACCTCACTTAAATGCTGCAGAGTTACAAACCTTCCATCCAGAGCAGCTGGGGACAGGGCTGTGTCACAGATGGGGTGTAGAACACCTTCTGTTAATGCACGTGTGCCTGCTGAATTGTGGTTATTTTCAAGTACTTTAGGGACAGAGAATGGATTTCCATTCCTGGAATATTACTACAGATTCTGCATTGCCACCACAGTAACAGTGGCTTCTACAGCTTGTCCTATTCACACAGAATGCAAAATATTTGCTGTAAATTGGAGGATTTTTTGGATTAGCTTGTGTTGACTGACCAGAAAGCATGGATTGGGTCTATGTTGTTGTAGCAGTACTGGGTGTCTGTCTGTAGGAGAGAGGGGCTGGGTTTGGGCTCAGCAGAGCAGCTCTCAGCTTCCTGTCTCCATTTATTGAGCCAAACCTTTGGAAGGCAGCTGGTGAGTTTCACCAGACTCTGGGTTCTGACTTCTGCAAAGAAAGGCATCAGTTCAGGCTGGTGTGGTGTGAGGTGTGAGCCTGAATTCAGGGATGGGTTGAATTAAAGTCCCTCTGCAAAAAGCCCTGAATAAAGACCCTGACGTGGTGGGTGACTGAGGCTTTCCAGAACTGGCAAACGAGCCAGTGCAGTACTGCTGCTGCTGGGGCACCATGAGGGCTCCATTTCAGCCCAGAATGGGGTCAGGTACTTGTTCCTTTTGAGGAATCTTAGTCCTTGGAGAGATGTAAAAGGACATCAAACTGAAAGGGCCCTCTGGACCATGGCAGTGAGGGAAAGGTAAACTCCTGCTGTGCTCAGGTTCCTCTCAGGAAAACGTGGCTGGAGCTGGTTCCAAGCAGCAGCTGTGGGACCTTGATCCTGTGTCCATTCCTGCAGTCAGTTCCTTGGTGGTTCTGTATTTGGGCAGTTGTGGAATCACTCCAGGGCAGGTTTTCCCTTTGAGGTTATGGCAGTGATGGAGCTGGGATCCAGACACGCTGTGTGCTTGCTGCATTCCAGGGGCTTGTCCTGGTTTGGACAGGGTGCTCCCTGCTTCATCTGTAACTATGGGATGCAGGTCACCTGGCAGGGCCTTTGCTAACAGTGTGGGCATCCAGAAGTTTCCCAAATACCAAGTCCAGGATCCAGGGGTGTGTATGCATCTGCTCAGTTCAGCTGAAACCTTTTCTCACTTCCCGAGTTTGATGGTGGGAGAGTTCTGCCCCCAGGGAGGCAGCAGCACATCCCCCTGGGCAGGGGCAGCCAGGCCTGGGCTTCAGAGGCTCCTGAAAAGCCCAGAGTGCACTGGAGTGAGTGATCAGCCCATTCCTCACTTGGATAGTGACCCCTGCAGGAACCGAAGGGATGCAGTCCCCTCCTGTCCGTAGGGACACACAGTCCTGCAGTGCCCGGGCTGCTCTGCCCCAGGGAGGGCAGCAGGAGCCTGCTGGGAACAGGGGCAGGCAGCTCCCAGGAATTCCAGCAGGAGGCACAGCCCGAGGCTCTCCAGGAGATACAGGGCACACCCAGCAACCCAGCATTAGAGACTGGGCACAGCTGGGAGGGCTCAGACCTGTCCCAGCTGAGAAGGTAAAGCCCAGAACTGCTTGTACATAGATGAGGGCTAAAATGAAGAATTTGTTCTAATCACCCCTGTGCTGAACCACAGTTCCTGCTGGCCAGGAGAGCCAGCTGCAGCAGCAGTGATGATATCACTTGTGATTCTAAGGGGAAAGTTGGTTTAATTTTGCACTTAAAGCAAGAATTCATTAGTTACAGCATTTCCTCCCTGAGCCTGGGAGAAAAATTAATTTTGGCAATAATACAGACTAATGCCTTTACTAGTTAATAGAGGGGGTTGGTTTTTTTCTTCATTATCTCAGCTTAGTCTCTTGGCTACAGGTTCAAGAAGGCTACAGGTGAGGAGGAGAACACAGGAGTGGACGGAAGTGGTGCACATCAGGCGCAGCAGCTGAACAGCAGAGAGCTGTATTTGCTGTAAATACTCTGCAAAATGCTTCCACAAAGTAGAAATCTACACAGACAAAGCTCTGGCTAGAGGCAGGTCAGCACAGGAGGGGACACAGGACTAGAACAGGTAACTCTGTCTCAGATTCCAGGAGAAGCTGATGTGGTGTAGTGCTGAAACTGCTCACAGATCCACAGCAGTGAAACAGCCCAGGGAACGAGCCTGGGGACAAAGCACAAAGGGACTTCACTCTCCCTCTGTGCAGGCACATTCCTTTTGTTTCCAGGACAGGAAGGAAAAAAAGAACTTCACAGTGACCTGTGTTCTAAAAGATTTCTAGACACACATTTAAGTTAATTTGGCAGCTCTTTTGTCACTCCTGGTATAAAGCCAAGGGGACAGAGTGGCACAGGACAGAACTGAGAAACGACCACTATAGATGTTGCATCCAGCTGTTACAGGTAATCATTAGCTGCTGGCATTTATTGCACATCTGGGGACATAACAGAATTTATATAGAAATGAAACAAGGTGCAATCACCATTTTCAGGAGTGTGCATGATAACACATTGTAAAAAGCCTTTTCATAGAAATTACCTTATTGCAATTACACAGGAAGACAAAAAGGGGTCTCAAGTTTCAGTGTACAAAATAAAGCACATTGTTCCAATGACAGATTTAAGGAAAACCCCCAAGTGCCTTGGGACTGAATGCTATCCAGTTTGAAAGACATGGGCTGTCTTCCATTCCTCTAAGCTCAGAGATCTGAGATAATTAGCTTGTCTGACTTTTCTCCAGTTTCAGGGGGAGGTAAGACTTCATCTGTGTCATAGTCATCTTCACATGATCTGCAAAGACAAAAGGTGTGTCTTTAAAAGCTGTATTTTGGTTTTCCAGGCTGTTATTTCAGTGGCTACTAAGTCAGCTGGCTAAAAGGCAGGAGCATGTGAGAGGTGAACCTTGAGGAGGAGATTCCTGAGGCATGGGGAAGAGGGTGGGAGTCACCAGAACTCTGACAGCAGCCATGGATCTGTGCTCCCATCCAGCCTCCTCTCACTGGTGCTCAGCACTAGAAAATCTGAATCCAGCTTCAGTAACAACTGTCAGGAACTTCCAGAGCCTCAGTAGTTCAGTGTAGAAATAAATTCATCCAGCCACAGCCCCAGAGGAGCCTTGGCTCAGAAACACCTGGTTCAAAGCATCTTCTGGCTGAGGTGTGTTTTGACAGACACAGAACAATTGTGGCCACACTTTCATGTTCCTCTCTCCCTCAGCTGGAAGTTTGATACCCAGGATTGAGTATTTATGGTCCAAGGAGGTTTGCTGGGAATTCCCAGCTCCAGCTACACTATCCAGGCTGGTTGGATTCCATGCCCTGCAGCACAGGCTCTGGCTCTGGGGCTCTCAGCCCATTCCTAGTCCCAAGGAATGATGCTTTTAAGATGTTTCCCTTCAGTCACAGCATACTATGGGTTAGTTTTGCAGGGCTCCCAAAAAATTAAAGTTCTTCCTTTTGTTCTAAAGCAAGGTTGCTCACAAAGGAAATGCTGGAGCAGGTGCTCCAATGGCCAGGACAGGAATGGATCTCATGTTCAGTGGTAAACTGGGCTGCAAAAAGGTGAACTCCTTTGATAGCCCAGCATGGATGTGCCAGGAAGGAATGGTCCACCCCTTCCTGTGGTGTTTTTTCCTTGGCTGACCCATATGCAGACACAGCAAACCCTTGGGAGGCTGTCAGGGTCTGTCCTGCTGTAGGCAGGATGCTCCCTGTGTGCAGGGAGACCAGCCCAGACCTTCCTGGAGAACTGTCCTCTCTTCCATAAGGAAAGCACCTGCTTAGTAATTCTGCCACCTTCAGGATTCCTGCATAAGTAGGAGAAGAGAAACAATGGTCTGGTCTGGATCCTGCACCAAACCTCTTCTGACCACGTGTGCAAGGTTGCCAAAATATGTGCAATTTGCACCCTTCCTGCCTCAATGGTGCCTGTGGGGGCTGTGCTGCCCTGCCTCTCCCACCAGGAATGGATTGGGAATGTTTGCAGGTGCCTCAGCTTCTCTAATCTCTCCTTGCTTTAAAAGATGCAGCTGAAGAAAACTTTGTATTTCCATTTGAATGCTGTTCTTAGAATGTTCCTTTTTTATCTCCTTTTCCTCCAATTCTACCACCTTCTGTTAGCCTTGTCCCTTTCTCTCCTACAAATGGAACATGACTTCTTCCCTGCATTGCACAGGCACCAGGGGAATGTGCAGCTGGAGCTATAATCTTTTTCTCCAGGTTTGCTTCTGCACTAAACCCTCTCATGTCTGCTTCCAAAGGGACTTCCCACTGTCCTTTATTCTTACACTTTTCCACTGCACTGCTGTGCTCCTTAAGGCTCAACAGTGCCTGCCTTTCCCATCCTGGAATAAATGCTTTCCAGCTTTATAGCTAAGGAGCATCTCTGGGATGCTTTTGAACAAGATTATCACTAAAGGCACTCACTCCTTGCTCTCCTCCCAGGCCAGTTTCAGAACTTCAGTCCCATGAAAACAAATATGGCCTTGTGTAGGTTCAATACCCATTCCTTAAGACTCAACTGTGGCAACTCTAGGTTGTTCAGAGGAGGGAAATTACTCCAGGGAATTCTTTGCCCTTCCTTCTGGCAAACACACGTTTTGGCTCTGGGTGGTTCAACGATGCCCTTGTTGCCCCTTTGCCTTCCTCACACTGCTGGGCTCTGGGAGTGGAGCAGTTGAGCCATCAGACAACTGGAGGGAGACAAGAACAATGGTCTAAGCTGCCTAAAGCAACATCCTCTGATCCTCTGCCTCTGTCCCCCCTCTCCACTCTGAGCAGGATGCTCTGCATTGTGCCCTGCCTCCCTGTTGCTCAGGGGACATTTTCCCACCAGCAGCTGATGAAAGATGCTCTCCCTCTTTCTTTTCCTTCCCATGTAGAAAGATCTCTTTCCCTGAAGGCAATGATGGTTTCCATGTCCATCAGCTGCCTGAGGCTGGGTTCTGGGATAAGAACCAAGCAGTGCTGCCCTGCCCTGCAGGGAAGGCTTGGCCTGCTGCAAAACCAAGGCTTGTATCTGCATCAAAGGCTTGTGCTGGCCAGAGCCAGCTGTTGGTGCTACCTCCAGAGAGCAATGGGAGTATCCATTCCCCAGGGACAGCCTCTCTCTGTGGAGTCCCACACAGGTCAGAGAGCAGAGCCTGGCTCAGAAGAGCTCAGACCAGCTGAGGCTTCCAGTGAAATGTGATGCTTTATTGCTGTCTCGAGCATGACAAGACCTTCCTCTAATTATTGGTGAGTGCAGCTCTCAATGGAGTCCAGCACCCTGGAAGTATCTGTGGATGCTGGGAGTATCCACTGCCTTGATGAGATTCCCACTCTGGGAGCAGGGCTCTCTCCTGGGCATGCCTCAGCCAGCTTTAGACTGACTGGCTTTAGAAACTTTCCTTCCAGAGAAGCAGGGACAGGGCTAATCACAGAAGTGGGACACACTCATTAATGCATCTGTGATTGCTGATTGATGGTTGTTTTCAAATGTATTCATAAGACAAGGACCATATTTCATGTTCTGCCAGCTAACTTAGCCAGAAATCTTCCAGTCTCCCAGAGCTCACCAGGAATTGTCTTGGTTCTGTCCCCACTCCCTGCTTCTGTCATCCTCAAAACACAGCAGAAATAATGTATGTGCAAAAACTCAATGGCTCTTTCTGGCCAATTTGTCTGGGCATCCAGCTCTTTGTTTTTCTTTTTCCTTTCTTTTTTCCTTCGTGGTCTGTTGCTATGCTCCACAAATGAGATCTAATCCTGCTGCCATGACTACAGAGCTTTTCAGGGGCTCCTAAAAGCTGGCAGCCAGGTTGCTGACATGCTCTTTGCAGGAAGACACAGAGCTGCTTCAGACCAATGTCAAAAATCTGACATCACCTGTCACTCTTCTCCTGGTTTTGGTGACTTTGGGAATTCAAATTCATGGTCCTGCATGAAGCTTTAATGGCAGCCTCCTGTTTCTTTTCTGTGTTGAGGACACAGGTGCTGCAAAGCAGCTGCAGGGAATGCAGCAATTTCATCTTCCATCCTGCCCTACCTCATCTTCCATTGTGAAGGCCACAGAAAGGCCAGGCAGCTCAGAGGGGCTGAGGGAACAGCCTGTTGCTGTTTGGACACACAGGCAGAGAGGGGAACAGCTCTCAACAGCTTTGCAAATCTCTGTGCCTAATTAGTTGGTGCTACTGTTATCCCAAGCAATTTCCATTGTAGGAAGTTCTGAAAACGATGCAATTTTCTCAATACTCTACTGGCTCTATAAATACTGCTTAAGACTGGATGCAATCCTGAATCATGCAGGATTAACACAGGGGAAGCATTCTTTGGGTGATTGAAAGAAATATTCCCAAGAAGATGTCAACACAGACACAAATCTAAAGAAAGATTAGACTGAGTCTCCATTTATCTGCAGGAAGCCCTTGCCCAAAGAGAAGTTCTAGAACAACTGCTCTCCCTAAATTCACTGGCTAAAGATAGCTGGTGTGTCTGTCCAGAATCTTACAGAAGGCTGAAAACCTAAGTGTAGGTATTGAAATAACCAAATTAAAAAAAAAAAAAAAAGTCTCAACAAACTTAGTAAATGAATGAAAATATTGAAGTATAATTTACAAAGAGCACAAACTAATAGACAAAGTTGGACTAAAGAAAGTCTCTGCTAGGTATAATAAATGTAACAGAGCTACAGCTTCTAATATGTGACAGTGTGACATGGTCAATACACAGCCAAGACCAGCAAAAGTCATTTGATCTCTATTTTTAGAAGGTGACCAAAAGCAATAGGCTTTGCCTTTTTTCCCCCTTCCCAGCTGTGTGCAGCTGATCCAAGTGGCTGCGCCCCAACACCACTGCACTGCTGCTGCAGGAGCAGCTGTCCTGGGCCCCATGTGCTCCAGAGTCCAGTCCCAGTGTTCACCCCACTCTCCACTCCACATGGCCCAGCAGTGCCCAGCTGGAGGCAGCCCTGTGTGCCCAGGGCAGTGCCCAGGGCAGTGCCAGGCCCCTGCTCACCCCTCCTGGAGCTGCTCATTCCCAGACTCCTCGGCCACCAGGATCTCGTACTCCTCAGCCGCGTACCTGTCCCAGTCTGAGGGCTCGGGGCTCTCGCTGTCCATGTCCTAAAGAGATCACACAGTCAGCATCTGGGCTAGCAAGGAATGGATGGCAACAGGCAGGCAAAAATTGCCTGAACTGAGAAAGTCACAACCATCTGGGAGTGTTTTAACATCTGCATATAAAGGACTATGAAAAGATACCTCTCAGGGTCTGTAAAGCTCAGCATGTGACCGGAGGTGCCAACAAACTGCATCTGCTCCACTTCAGAAATGCAACCACCACACACTTGCTGTGCTCTAGCTCAGTTTGTGCTCTCCATACAGGACAGAAGAACTTGGTGGTTTCAAATCTGTCCATCAAAGGTTCATTGTAACTGATCTTTTGAGGGACTCTTCACAGTTAGGGCAAGTCAGGGCAAGTTTTAGAGAAGATTACAGGATCACCTCTATAAATACCTGGTCCTCTGCCATTTACTACAGATGGGGATAGCAAGTTATCCCCCGGTCCCACTTGACTGCTTTTATGATGATCCTGTTTAAGCAAATAGGCAAAGTGGTTCTGTCTTGGGATGTATTTAAGCCTTGAATCATGGAACCACAAAGTTTCTATTGCAGATTAAGTGGAAATAACTGTGAGGGAACCAAAGCTGGTTTTGGCATCCCCTCCATTTTTCTGTACTTTGAACAGATAAGAGGCTTCTAGGAGACAATCCATGAGCTGTACTTGTGAAAAAAGTGTTCTTTTATTCAGTTGAATTTTCCCTACATCGAGGAGCACTCCAAAGATGAGTGTGAGATTTCTGTATTTAGAAATAAAGGTGATTTATACCTTTTGCACTGCAAAGGGATCCCTCTGTTCATTGTCCAGATATTTCTCTAAATTGAAGAAGGTGTTGAAGAACACATGAGCCATTCTGCACCTCTTCAGGTCTCGCAAGGTTACTCTTCCTACAGAAAAACCCCACATGATTGTTACTGAGTTCTTACAAAGGTTTTAATTGTGACACCAGTAGACTTCAAAAGCACAAAATTCCTTCCCAAGTCAGTCAAGGATTTTAACATTAGTCAATAGATGGGTGTGTTAATTAAGCTTAAATCTCACATACATATGGAGGCCTTTGACATTCATGTGAAATATGAAGGCATGTGAATGGGGATGGTTCAATTTTACAGTGCAGGCTGTCAGCACATCCCACAGCTGGAGCACACAAGAATTGTTGCTTCAGTCCCAGGCAGTTAATTCACAAGCTCTCTTGTTTTAGTATTTCAGCCTTCCAGATGCACAATATCATGGCCCAATGTGCAGTAACTTCTGCCTGTAGATGGGTTTCACAATGGCTTTACCTTCTCAACCCCCCCCAAATGAAAGGAGTGAAAGCTCTGCCTAAACAGGACTCACCTTCCCTCTCTGGCTTAACCAGGTCCAGCATCTGGCACAGCAGGTCCTGGAAGGGCAGTGGCTCTATGCCCATCACCTCCATGCGCTCACACTGCTCCTCATAGAAGAATTCCAGCTCGTACATGGACAGCACGCCGTCCCCGTCCAGGTCCATGCAGCGGAACCAGTACTCGATGCTGGGGACACAGCAGGGACACTGCACACTGCTCTGGGACATCCACACAGCACACACTGCAGCACTGCACATTCTCCCTACCCACCCCCAAGGCTCTTCTGCCACAGCCTGCCATAAACCCAGGCATGACAAGACCCGTTGGGAAGGGTCAGGGCACAGGCCAGCACTCCAAGCACCTCCTGTTAGTCTCCCTGATGGCTGTGAGCAGCACAGCCACACTCAGCACCTGCCTCACCTGTACCCAGTGATCACTGTGCTGCAGCCCAAGGAGGGCTCACCTAGGGCAGGGAGTCTCTATCTGACCCATCAGCAAGAGCTGATAGAGCCAGCTCTGAGCCCAGGACACTGCAGGGACCCTGGTGAGGGACAAGGCAGCTGTGGCATGCACTCATTTGCTCCTTTATACACAAGGCAGAGCTCTCAGGCAGCTGCACTCTACACCCCTCCTCTCCTCTGGAGGGTCCAAGCCTGCAGTTCTGGATTCTTCTTCTCTTGTTATGCATAAGATCCCTGGTGCTAACACTCACGTGCACACCTGGATCACCCCTGCACAGCAGTCTCTGTTTATACTGCCTCAGTTTATACTGCCTGGCTGTATAAACCAGGCACAGGCAGTTTTACAAAGTGCCACAGTGAAGTTTCCCCACAAACCCTCCTTACACACCCACTCCACCTGTGAAGGGATGTGCCCAGCTGCTGCCAGCACCTCAGGAGTGAGTGCCGAGTGCCCAGTGCCAGTGCCTCATGGTATGAGGTCAACAAAGGCACTGGTGACTACCAACACATTAAAATTACAAGAAAACTCTGCTTCTACACAAGTTTTCCTCAAGAAAGACAAATTATTTGACCAATGGTCACCGGTAAGATGTTTTCTTCCTAACAACTTCCAGACCCTGAGCTGCTGTCTCTTTTAGAAAGTGGTAGGTCACAGAAGTTTCCATATCTTATTTGCTCATTTCTATGATTTTACTAAGACACAGAAATCAGTCTCACCTTGTAGCACTCCTTTTGTCTTCCTCTGAAATCAGGAGCCACACAAAATCTGCATAACTCATGCGCCCTTCCTTTTGAACTTCAGTGCCTCTAGAAGACATAGCAGAAAAAGAATAATTAAAAATAACCAGGCCCCTAAACACTCAAGATGTCATCAAAGATATTTTTCAAATCATTAGTGAGAGAAAATGGGGCACTGTCACCTATCTAGCCTGTACTCCCTGCACCCTGCAGCACCAGGTACAGCATTTGCTGCCTTTTATCACTGCAGAGCTGAAGCTCATCTGCCACATCCCCTCCCACAGCACATCCCTTTTCAGAGACTTCAAAGCAGTGCTCTCCAGCTAGCCCTGTGCCATGTCTTCCAGCTATGCCCAGTTATCCCATCCTATGGGATTTTTATTTTGTTTTTTTAAGTTACCCAGAAATCTCACTCCATGTTCAGGCAGCTCCAGCTGGAGCACCCTGTTGGAAACCATTCTGATCAGGGGCATTTCTGACAATAACTTGTATTTCTCAGCCTGACAGAAACTGCCTTCCCTTCTTCCCCCAAGCAGTGTGTTACTCCTTACCTCACCACAGCACCACTGAATATCCTCTCAATGATCCTGTTTGACAAAGCTGGAAACAAGGAAAACATGGGGAAAATGAAGCTACAGCTCACAGCAATAACTACAATCAGGTGTTCATGCTGAATCCACACAAAGCCCCTTCCCATTGTTAAAAGGGGCTCCATCTTCACCCACCAGCCCTATGGTCAACACTCCTGAATCCTGTGACTGCCACACTCACCCAGAACCCCCATGGCCTCCCCATAAATGCCTGCACTTGGAACACATGGGTGTTTTAGCCCTTGGTGGATTTGTATTCCATTAATTTATCTACGGCCCTTGAACCTTCAAACACAAACATAACTTTGGGAAAGGAAGTTCTATGCTGAACTGCAGAGATACTCTCCAGAGTTCATCTGCAAGCTGAGATCCCCCAAGCTTCACTGGACTCTGGATTCCTCTCATGCTTAACTGGATTGCACTTCAACAATCTCTGAGGTTCACACAGGCTCATCCTTCTTGTCTATACTTCAAAGTTCCTGCAAAGCCCTTAGTAAATAATAAACAAGTTTCAGGACAATATTTTAGCCTGTCCTCCTGGCAGTGACCCACACAGGAACAGAAGCTCCATCTGTAGCTACTCATGCAGAAAATTGTCTGTCCTGCAGTTCCCTGTGTCTAAGCTTGTACAAGTCCTTCTCTAAAGCAACATTTATTTAAGAGATGGCTGGCTACATTAAAACTTTTTTTGAGGCATCAAATGAACCAAATTAAAGGCAGGCTTTAGTCTTCAGTAGGAACATTGTGTTTTCAGCAATGCCCTCACCACATTTGCAGGCAGCATACCTTGATCACTGTACCTAGCCAGGTCCTTCTGGCTGATGTAAAGGTCATGGTCAGTATCCAGCTCCCAGAATTTGCAGTATATGACATAAAAGTGCTCGTAGGAGAAGTAATCTGTGATCTGATTTATGTCATCCTCTTCTTCCAAGAGAGCAAGAGTCTGAAAGGGTACAAACACAGTGGGAAGTTAAAGCTGGGTGAAGAGGCAGCTCAGCAGCTGAAGTGCTCCAGTTTCTCAGGAAGCTGGGTGAACACAGCCTTGAGAACTAACCCCAAGTGCAGCCTTTCCCCAAGAGATGTGGTTACTGTATTCCTTAGCAGGCCCTTACAGAGCACCTGGCTGGGCCATCCTGCTTAGCAAAACATCTCTGCCACTCCTGTCAACAATTTTTGCTCATTTTCAGCTCTAGAGAAGAGTGAGGCAGAGAAACAGGAACACAAACTGCTGTGTCAGCTGGGATCCATGGTCTGGGAGACAATCCTGACCTGCACCAGAGACTCTTAGAGCCACTTCCAGCAGCAAGTTCAGTCTTCCACAGGACCTGAGGTATGTCTTTACACATCACACATCCCTGTCTGCCTCCTGAAGGGCAAAATCAATTCTTGTTCCAGACTCACACCTGGACTGGGACAGGAGGGATGGACCCCAAACTAATCCCACTGACTTCCCTGTGCTGTTGCAGGAATCATTCTGGTTTAACTGGGAGGCTCAGATAGATTTCCAACCATAACATCTGTTGACATGTCTTACTAGGAAACATTTAGTGCTAACATCCATGTTTCATTTCCAATTTACACCTCCCTGTCCTTCCTAGCAACAAGAGAGCTTTTGCACATTTCCCAGTGCCACCTTCCTACTTTTCTTCTTGGTGCTGAGGCCACGAGACACCAGAAGCCTTCTTGTCTAATAAAGCATGGCTCCAGTGAGCTGCACTCCTGGCCCCTCCTGCCCTCACAGCCTCTCCCAAGGGAGCAGGCAAAACACAGCCTGAGCTATCCCAGGGAATGGTGTCCCCAGGCAGGCAGGCCCAGCGGCCCTGCTGCCCACAGCCATAAAAACAGATGCTGTGTTATGTGTTGGCACTGGTATTTCAACATCAACTTCCAGCCACCTCCACATCCAAGGAGTCCAACTGGATCCAAACAAAACTCTCACATCCTGCTATCCACCAGGTTCAGTGTCCTGGCAGGGATAACAGGATGGCATTGCCAGACCTGCACTACTCTGACCTGCTGACACCAAAGTCTCAACACCTTTGATCCATCACTCACTGGCCTCTCCAGACTGGGCCTTTACAGATGACAATCACTGGGGAGCTTTTGCCATAACTATTTTTTTCCTTTGTAGATCACACCCAAAGATGCCATTTATACCTGCAGCAAGGAGCTAAACTTTCCTGCTGCAGGAGATGAAAGGCAGAGTAGATATGAAAGGAGAAAAATTGAGAGAATGTTTAAAGGGAGAAAATGAGTGAATAAAGATGCAGGATAATCTGGGAAGATTTATTTGTAACAGAGGTTGGGAAGGAACAGGGATCCCAAGGCTTGGACTGGCATGAGCCAATTCAAAACAGCACTCATTTTTCCATTAGCTGATGGGGTCAGCTAGGGGAGATGATGTCTGAAAGGAGAAATAATGTGAATTCATACTTGAGGGGTTTGAGGAAGACAGCACTCTACACCTGGAAGGGCAAACAGGACACAGGAGGGAAATCTCACTGGTTTAGCCAGTCCTTTACCTTTCAGCTCGAGACTTTCTGGCTCTTTAGGCTGGGCTGGACATGAGAAGCTTGAGATAGTCTTAACCTGGTGCTCTTTTGGACAAAATACACAGAGAACAGAGATCCAAATCCTGACATAAGGACACACTGCAGGCACTGGAACAAGAACTAAGCTCCATCCATTATCCTGTGGAGATCAGCTCCTGAGGTGCCTCATCCTGCAATTGCAGAGATATTCCTGACCAGCTGTCAGTGGGCTGAGGGCTGCCTAGGAGGCAGGAAATTGGCTCTCCTACCCTTGACACTCCTGCAGCTCTTCTTGGCTGCTTGTGAGCCACTTCACATGGGTGCAATGCCATGTCCTGCTTCCCTTCCTGCTGTCCGGACCAGGAGCCAGGCTGCTGCTCCATGTGGCCTCAGAGCAGGAAAAGAGTCACACCTTGACCTTCTCCCAGCACCCTGGGGTCACTCCTGTCCCTGCTCTTCTCACCTCAACTCAGACACAGCTCCTCCAGTAGCCCCAGCAGACTCGTGGCCCTGAGCACCTGGCTCATCCCACGGCAGCCCAGGTGCAGCTCCCTCAGCACCCAGGCACAGAAGAGGGGATGCTGCTGCACCCTGGCTCCTGCTCCCACACACACCCATGTACCTGCAGGAAGTTGCTTTTCCTCAGCTCTGTCAGAGTGATCTTCCCCGACCAGGAGCGATTGACTGTGTAGAATATCCTCTGGATAACCTGCAACAAATGAACACTGCTCTTGAAATCAACTCCTGAAACAGCAGTTTGGGAATTTAAATGAGGTACCCTGGTTTATTCACTCATCCTAAGGAGACCTCTGTTTGAAAACTGTTTTGGGATCTTTTCTGTAGATAGTACTATCCTTAATTGACTACACAGTCTGAAAGTAACACTTGCTTCTTAAACAGTATAATCTCTTTCCAGTGTGAAAACCTTTCCACTGCTCTGAATTCACATCTTTGGGCATGCAGATGTATTTATGTCAGAAAACATGCTCAAAGTGCTGATGAATCACTTTGAGTTTTTCACATTTAAGGGGATGAAGTTTGCATGGATCCCCAATGAAATAAGGTTCTAGGGGAGAAGAAAAAAACAAACAAACAAAAAAAAAGGACTTTTGATTCTTCTGGTTCCTGCAGAGGAAGCAAGACGTAAATAAAAGAGAAGGTGAATGTCTGACCCATTGTAACTATAACAATGTCTCATGTTCCCAGTGCCTCTGCTGAAAGTAAGCAGGAAAGGTTCTGTTTGCAATTATTTTGGGCAGGTGTTAAACTTGTTTGGCTCCTTTCCAGATCTGCCTCTGGTGAAAGTGAGCAAAAATCATGGGGGAGAGGCAGAGAACTCTGAGAAGCCAAAGCCAAACAGCTCCCAGTGTGAGACTGAGCTCACTCCCAAGCTCCTCAAAACAGCCAACAGCCCTTCCGAGTCTGCTCCCTCCCTGTCAGCTGTCAAGCAACATCACAGGGCGGGGAAACACAAATGTGTGACCAAGCACATGCAAGAATAAACCCAACAGGGCAAACAACAACAAATAAATATCACTGGCATGAGAAAGGAGGAATAGAATTAATTTGACTGAAATCTTGTTGACCGAACCTACTACAAACCTTTGATGTCTCTAACATCTAAGCAAATTACCCCAGAATTTTGGTAACCTTCAGTGCACACTACTCCAACACAAAAATTAACTTTACACAACAATGTGGACATTACAGGGATCAATCCAGCTAGCAGATTAAATGGGATGGATTTCTCTTTTAGCCAGAACTAGTTTCAAGTGGGCAACCACTACTGAAGGGCCACCTTTGGACTCAGTCAAGTGCTGGTTCTTAGTCCAGAACAGATCCAGAACCAAGTATGAGATTGCTCCCAGCAGTCTGCTTTGGGGTACACAGTGAGACAGCAGCTGATGATGGCACACACAACTCTGAGAGCAACAAGAATGATGTGAGGATTCAAATGTACCCTGAAGAGACAGACTTGATCAATTCAACTTAGCTGAGCACGACACCTTTTGGTAACACTGCAGGCTCTTCATCCCTCCAGGCCCTAGAAGTGGATATCCTTTTAAAGCTGGGTGCCATTTTAATTAAAAACAGACCAAAAACCAGATCTAGCCTAACTGTAGCAATCACTGAGCAATGTGCTGTGGCCTGTGTAGCACAAGATGTCAGACTAGGTAACCACAATGATCCTTTCTGGTCTTAAGCACAATGTTTGTTTCTTCTTTCATGCCTCTGGTAGCCACTGCCATTCTGGTCTCCATTTCTGGACTTTATTTGGCTTTTGCTTCCAGCCTGCACAAGAGCTCAGAGACTGGAGTGGTGTCACCTCTCACATCACCCATTATCACACCTGACAACTTTGTAGCAACTCTTAAAAATACAGGGTGTTCACACCATTCCAAGGACTCAAAAATAGCAATCCCAAGAATCAGAAACAGGACCCCATACCAGTAATTCTTCTTTTCCTCTGCCTGCAGGGTAGTAAAAGACAACAAAATATCCCCATTTGTGACACATAAGAAACTGTTTGTCTACCAGACCACATTGATAAAGATATCCCATCTGCTCCCTCCTCACCCATCTGTAAAAAAAAGCCATTCAGAGGCAAAATGGGATCTCTTTTCATGTCTCTTACCATGTCCAGTCACTCAGTGAAAGCTTTATTATTCAAATAATGGCCCAGTTTCCATGGACAGTACATAGTACATATCTCGCTATAAAATCTCAGTATTTATCCTTTTCTTTTCCAGGTTGTAAACATCAAGCTGTCAAAAAAAGCATTTGGAAAACGTCCTAGATCATGACCCAGCCTGAGCTGATGTGCAGCATGAAAATCACACTTGTCCCTTAGGCCATAACTGGCTTCATTTTTCTTAGTTCAATACACAACCATAGACCAATAGAACATCTTGAGCTGGAAGAGGGCACAAGGATCATGGAGTCAAATTCTTAATTAGCCCTTGGAAAGAGGAGACTCTTTCTACTGCCCCATTATCCTCATGCAATTAATTGACCTACAGGCCCAAACCATTCACAGATGAGTTCCAGACTTTTCCCCAGTCTTCCCACACAAGAACAAAAACAATTGTGGACAAAACAGGAACCTTTATTAATCCCTGTGGCCATTGTCCTCTTACACATTTGTATTGAGGCTACTGTATAAGCTGAAGCACTTTTCCACAAGCTTTAATCTTTAAACTGTTTTTAGCACACAGCTAAAAACAAGGGCAGCATGCACTGCTAACTCTGAGCCTAGTTTGAACATTCAGGAGGTGGAAGTCACACTAAAGCTTTACAACAAATGCCACAGGATATTCTGTGATGTTCTGCACCATCTTCACCAGCTTCAGGAGTTGTCTCTGTTGAAACAAACACAACTGCTTTAGTAACACAGTGGCCAATAAAACAGATATGAGACAGATGAAATTCCAGTCTGTTGTGTCCAAAAAGGCCCCTTTAAAAGGTTCTGAGGTGGCAGTAAGAACTGAAATGTGCATTGACATCTTACCCATCCTAGACTGTGAGGTCACTCTCCAGGAGATCTCAGCCAAGTGATGCTGTACCCAGCAATGAACACAAAGCCATGTGTCCTTATGGCCCTGCTCTGTAACACAAACATGAACTGTGACTCTTGTGTGGCAGCAAATACAGCACTCTGTCTCTGTAAGGAGGTACAAGGCACTCTACCTTGAAGCAATAAAAATGATCCAAGTGGTCTCAAAATCCAAGGACAAAGCTGTTTCCTTCATTGCCTCCTGGTGGAAATTCTGGATTTTGTAGCATTAAAGAGGAATGTGCCAAACTGTCTGTGAAAGGAGAGGTGAGCAATAGGAACTCCTGCTACCAGAGAGCAGAGCCACTGCTGCAGAGCCCTGAGTGCTGCCCCTCCAGATGGGCACAGCCTGCCCAGCAGCCTCCTGCCTCCCCAGGGGCTGGCCCTGCTCCAGCCCAGGGAGATTCTGCTGTCAGCACAGACCCCCAGAGCAGCACTGTCCTGACAGCTGAAGGGGACACACACTCTGCCAGCTGTGCTGCTCCACAGCCCTCTCCTCAGCTCCAGGCACCACCATTCCCTGTGCCTTTGGAGCAAGCCTGGAATCCACCTGTGTCCCAGCACTGCCAGAAGGATGCCCAAAGGCTCTGACTGCAGCAGGAAAGCACAGCACACATACAGGCAGGATCAAGAAGCACCCAGGAGCTTCATGTACTTAGCAAAGTCTGGTTCTGTGACTGCTTTGGTGACACAGCACCAAACCCAGGCACCAGGGAAGCGCTGCAAAAGGAGAGAGGAAGGAAAAGGTGCTGCCTTTAGCAGCAGCCTGCACTTCAGTTAACTGGAAGTGGAAGCTCAGCTTCACACAGCTGGTCCCAGCCACATTGTGCAGTGCCCCTGGTGAGTCCAGACAGGGCAGCAAGGGTGATCATGTGAGGGATTACCCTACAAAGACATTTGTTTCTTGCCTGAAGAATACAGGAACAGCGTGTGACTTAAGAGGAACCCATAAAGGCAGATGCAGAGAATTGCCTTTGTCAGCAGCCAGGGCAACCAACCACACATGGCATTGACCCACGGATACTGCAGTCAGAAACCAGCCCTAGGTGTGACCTTAAACCTTTCAGTCTCACCCTTCCACGCACTTGAAACACCAAATACCAGGGTGCATTGTGCCACAGGCACTTCCCACACTCACCCATTCATGTGCCTCCATAATTCCCTGGCCATTCCTATACCTGTTCTGGCTTAATATTTAAGTTGTCTTGCTCCACAGGGACTAAACATATTGATTATACACTGCTGCTCACTGTCATGTTCAAGTGCATCAACAATTGATTATACAATGTCATTGTTCACTGTCATGTTCAAGTGCATCTACAACATTTAGAATGGATTCTCATTATACATTTTCATTAGTGTGACAGTTCAGGGCTTGCCCTGGAGAAGTGTCTTTGTGCCATCTGCTCCTTACAGGAAAGGAACAAGCATGTGTGTGCCAGGAGCCTCCCAGCTGCCATGTGTGGTGCAGCCCCAGGCAGGCCCTGGCAAGCAAACAGGAGAAACTTTAAGCCCTGAGCCCTGTTGGATACAGCTCCCACCAGGTCTGTCATTATTTGAATTTGTTACTGCTGCAGAGATAAAACTTCCCAACATTTATACCTTTTATCCAGATTCACACCCAACACCAGTCAAGTTCAAGGCTTAAAAAAAAGCACAAACACACTTAGGTAAAGTACCAGTCTTAGTGCTGACTGCAGAGCTGGAACAAAGCTACTGAACAAACCCCAGCCACAAAAGCTTGGGGACAGAGAGCCTGGACAGGCATCCTGGCAAAAGAAAGGTTGGACAGCAGATCCCTGGAGGCAAATGGTCATGGATTCTCCAAGCCTCAGTGACAGAAACCTTCAAACAGGCAGCCTTCCATGTCTCAGCAGCCCAGCACTATTCAGGTGACTTAGTAGCTCCCAAAGACCAAAGAACTTTTTTTCCATTCATCAAAAAAGATGTTTTTATAGATTTGCTTAAGACCAGAAAGAACCATTATTAACCTTTGGAATAACCCTTGGCACACACAAGTAGATTATTTTTCTTTTGGAAGCAGTAGTTAAAATACCTCATGGTGAGCAATATTAAAAGCACCTATATTTTTAAATAAGTGAAGGATTTGCTGGTAGGAACAGTGACAGATCCCAAAGGGAGGCAGAGGCACCTCAGGGGATCAGAGAAGCAGCCTACCGTGGTGATATACCGGGAATGGAACTCCGGAGCGTCCTTCAGGAACGTGAGGCCAGGATGAGTTTCTACCACATCCTGCAAGGTAAGAGAAAATGAAATGAAATGAAATAGATTTTCTTCTCCTTTTAATGCTTAGAAGTTATGGGTTTACAAACCAATACTTTTGCTTACTCTTGAAACTATTTGCAGCATCAACAATAAAACTGAAATCTTTTACTCTACCGAGAGAACCTTCTATTACAGTAAGAGAATGCATTTGCTGGGCAATACGCACCTGGTGGGCCAGTTTGATTTACTTAAGGACAGAAAAACAAAGGAAGAGAGTTAGTGAGTAGATGAAAACTCATTTTCATTGAACGATACAAAAATTAATTAGTTGACCATGCAACTATCTCCTCTCCAAGATTTTTGTTTTCCTCCATTCATTGAAGGCATTAACATTTGTTAGAACTAGGTGTCAGAAATAAACATGCCTTGAGAAAGTCTCCTTTGTTCAATGAAAGCTGTGTGAGCCTCAGAATGCTTACAGATATGATTAGTGCTTTTCCAAAATTCACTTGGACTACTTGTGGAGATGCCTCTTTCTCAAGACCAGCTTTTTGTAAGTCAAACACTGGCTCACAATGCCAAATCTGCATGATCAAATCCATGGAGAAACTGCTCAGATCCTGTATGAATCAATGCCTGTGTAATTTCTCCATGTCTGACTCCTCTACCCTTTAAAGGTGTTCCAAGTTCTGCTGTGCCTGTTCCATGCCATGGTGCCCTCAGGGGTGTGAGATGCCCAATTTCTGGGCAGTATAACAGGATGTCTCAGATGGTGGCGTAAATCAGGGTAATTTTGCTGATCTCTGGCTGACTGACAGACAGGACTGTGCATGCCTTGGATTGCACCAGGAGCTAAAGAGCAGAGCTGCAATCCACCAGGAAAGGCAGGGTGCCCAGTGGAGAAGAGATGAAGAGCAACATGAGAAAATGTACCCATCACAGCCCCAGTTTTGTCTGAGGCAGAAACAGCCAGCACAGACACAAAATCTTTCCCCAAAGCAGCATCTCCACAGAGGTTTTACCCAGAGGGCAGCACTGTGTGAGAAATGTAGGGATGTGTGGAAAAGATCAGAAAAAGTACTGCTGATCAGAGGAGCAGATGGACATGATTTAGAGACACTATAGAGAAGCCCTATCCAGAGCCTGCATAAATGGCCACAAATAATTAAAACAACTGTTCTTTGTTAAAGTTAATGAAAGGGAAAAAAAGACATGAAATGAGGATGTGCAGATTTAGCCTGAATATGAGAGGAAAAAAAAGCAGTGACATTTGTGCACTAGCAGGTTTAGAGGCATATACAGAACAACTGGAACTGCAGAAATTTTGCCTAGATCTCCATGTGATACTGTATCTGGTAGTCTGGCTAGACAAATTTAATTATAACTGTCTTGCCAAGCAACTTTTACAGCTTTTCCAATAAGTTTTTATGTTGTACTTGACTACCAACAGCAACAAGCATTTTTCCCAATATCCACATTGGGAAATGGGGCAAATTCCAGCCTGGGTTACCAGGCACTGGTAAATATGAATCCTGAGAAAAGACCAGTCCTCAATGCCTTTAGCAGCATTTGCAGCTGGTTCGGCACTTAAGCACTTCAGAAACTAATTTCTGTTTCACTCCAAGATGAACCCCACCCAGGTGCTGCTCAAACCAAAGGTCTGCTCGTCCTTGGTAAACATTTATTGCCATGGAAACAAAGAAGGTGCCAAGTGAAGGCAGCGGAGCTGGGGCAGTACCTGCAGCAGCGGGATGAAATCCTCCTGTTGTAGGCAGTCACAGCCAGGCTTTGCCAGAAGGGAAGTGAACCTGGAGGCATCGTCGTGGCAGCTCCGCAGGATTCTGTGGGAGAGGGGAGGAGTTCTTGCCAGCCCTTCGCACCTCCCAGGAGCCCCGGGAGGGTCACCAGGGCCTTAAAGCACAATACACCTGTGCTGGGAATCACTCAAATGCTGACCTCAGACTGCCAGCACTTCCTTCAAGGTCTTTCAGCTGTACCAGGGCACTCAGCAGGGATTTTTTCCAGGTTAACACTGCTGTGGTAAAGCAGCTTTCTTATTAAACATCTGTGGAATCAGAATAAGTAACCTGACTCTTGCTAATGCTGCAGGCTCACTCCAAGTGAACAGCACCAGCCCAATGGGATGCCACTGGAGATGCTCTCCAATGGCCACTCTGCCACTGGAGAGCAGGCCAGGATGTGCTCTCCAATGTTACCCTTCACTGCACTGCAATATTTGGGGAGATTGCCAAGCTACAGGGACTGAGCATTCACCCACAAAAATCACTTCTCAGAATGAAAAAGAGCATCCCCTGTTAATTATGGTCCATCTGGAGCTGTGCACCAAAGCCACAGAGAACAGCCTAATGAAGGCATTGGTAGGACTGAGCATTTGGAGAAGGTGTAAACTCAGTCCCCTCTGGCTGACAGTGTGCATCTGACACAGCAGTTCTTGTCTCTCTCTTCTTCTCACACAAAATACTGCACTTGCCAAAGGTATCACAGTTATGTGATTAACCCCAGAGAAACTCATAAAGAGGGCAACTCCATGCCATTTACCAAACACTGGTAACAGAACACAACATTTGAATATATCAAACACTATGTTGTTCACTTAGTATTAGGGAAACTCAGAAAACTACACTGTTTTCTTCATTAACTCTGAAAATGCAAATGCACTGTAATTATTTACTGTGAGTGATTATTCACCACTTTCCTCTCCTGAAAGTGCATAAACATAGTGCTGAAGTGGCTGTAGTTCTCTAGCAGAGATCACACTAACTTGTTTCCTGCTAATTCTGGCCTCATCACTCTGGGAAAGGCAGACTTTACAAAAAAAGGGTTCCTTTAAATAAGCAAAAAAAGATTTAGCAATCCTTTTGGCTGCACATTCCTATCATGGTAACTGTCAATTAACAGATATATTCTAAATCAGCTGCAAAGAGAGTTGCTAATGTTTTAGCTTAAAAAATCTGGCACATAAAGATGAATCCCAAAGCCCTGTTTTAGCCACAAACAAAAAGATCTGACATTCAGAAGTGTTTTATATTGAGAAATTCCTATAGACTTGACAACCAGTGAGCATGTGGCATCTTGAGAAGTCAGTCATATACTAAGGAAATCGGAAATAGGCTTCAGCAACTAAAGATACCTTGTTTAAAGTTACACCTGTGCTCACATGGCTGCAGTCAAACTTTACCAGAAATCCTACATTCCTTCTGTTTTTCAGCTTTCCAGCAAAGATTTTGTAACTTTTGTAACTCAGAGAGGAAGAGGAGGGGATAAAAAATAGTATCTTTCTAAAAGAGCAATTAAGTGAGAAAAGCATACAAAGCTTGACTCGGAAATGGGGTAGTTAAAAGGATACAGAAGAGGGACATGACCACAGTCTGCAAATATCTGAAGGATGTGAAAATCAGAGAAGTGAAAATGTGGTATCATACATTAGGGATTAATTAGAAGTAATTGGAGGAACCTAAGGAAGGAAAATATATTGTCTGTGTCATAACAAACTTAGAGAACACAGTCACCCCTTACATTTTTGCAACTTTGCCAGGATAACTAGAAACTGTTTTGACAACATCATCAGAGGAAGTACTTTGGGAATTCAGGGTTAAAGGCTACATCAAGAATCTGAAGAGCAACCATTAAGTAAAAAATTAGAACTCTCTCAGGAGAGAAGATGGAGACGCTGTTCAGGTGTTTCACAAAGTACACTAAAGCCTGAATTGCCCTGGAGGGAAAAAGATTAGGCAAGAGAACAAGTCTGCTCCATGTCAGAGCTGACTCCAAGCATTATGCATCCACCCAGAGCTCTCCAATTCCACAGTGTGGACTGTCAAACTCCACAGATGAATTCAATAGCTTGCTTGGGAAGGTAGTAACTATTAAAGCTCCCAGAGTACCCAGTTATATGATCATGCTTATTTCCACATTCCTCTTTCTGTCCTGTAACACTATCACATACCTCCTCCCCCAGTTCCCAAATGGCACTTGCTTAGTGCACCAGTCTAGAGCAATAAGGCTGGGCACAAATATACCCCAAATCCACAGCTACCAGCTACCTCAGAATAGCTGACATTTCTGGGGAGCTTGTAAATATATTTTATACACCAACTAACTCAAAACCTCTTACTATCTATACAATTACTTCCAAGGTTGTGGATATCACATGAAAACAAGTGTTCAGAGGCTTTGGGGGGGAAAACATCTCAAGCTGATGGATATTTTTAAGCCACTTAAAGAAGAGAAATTATTTGAAAACTCTGGTGGAAAAAAAGAAAAAAAAAAAGAAAAATATTTGTATGGCAGGCTGATGTCTTCTCCTAGAAAGAGTTTTGCATTTGCTATACTCACTTTTTCCACATGGACACAAAGGAGTGCACAGAGACACGTCCTGTCCTTTCTCCTCCAGATGCATAGAACAGAGGTGCTTTCCAGTAGAGTGGGCAGCCACATATCTGCAAGGAAAAACCAGGGCAAGGAGGAATACAAGAGCAGTCCCAAGAGGAACCTGCTCATTTACACACCAGATTCACCACTGAGACTTGACACAAGGGAAATAAAGTGGCAATGGCTTTCTGACTCACCTGTGTGCCATTTACTGCCTGCCAAGGTTGAGAATTCACACATAACTTTCTACTTTGTCATGTGCCCTTTCAAGTGGCTGAGAAACACTCCTCTCAGGAAAAGGATCTGGACTACTCAAGCTCTGAACTGTTTAGCACAGTTCCTGGGGGTGGAATGGAGAGACAGGCACCTCCTTCCAGAAGGACACTCACAGCAGCTACATCCCCCACCCACCCTAAAACAGGAGGGCCCATTCTCCTATGGGATAACCTGTCACAGGCAGCAAGGGAACCTCAAGTCTGATTAAAGACAATTAATGAGTAAATGCCTAAAGGTGAAGTAAATCCCACCCTGCAATTTTCAGTGCAGTGCCTTCCACCCAGCACAGTCCATTATATCCAACACTGCAAGATCTCAGCAGGGGAACACAGAAATCGAAGCACACATGGGAAGGATTGAATCCAGCCAAAGGACTCTCTGACCAGCACTCCTGAACCAGCCCCTGCAGAAGCTGCTGGCTCTCAATGGCAGTCCATGAAAGCTTGGAGAGAGCATCATTGCTCTGTTTATAGTGCCAGAGACTCATTCAGGGCAAGCTGATCATCCAGGATGTGTCTGATAAATGCTGGTTTTAGATCAGCAGCACTGTGAACTGCAGCTGAGGGAGAGGGAAAGAGAAGGGACCATCTTGTGTGCTCCCACACAAGTGCTGTGTGCTGTCCCCTGAAGGCAGAACTCATCACCAGCTGTGCCACTGAATGTGCACAGCTCAGGGGCTGGGGGCTCACTGGACATTTCCCCCTTACATGTCCAGGAGCTGGAAGTTGGAAGCTGCTTCCTCACACAACACTGCAATTGCACCTACAGCTCATGCTAGCTGAGCAGAACAGCTACAAAAAGCCACAAAACAGGCAGCTGATGCTACCTGAAACCACAGAGGCAGATAAGTTTCTGCCTCTGAGTTTCTCAATCTTCTGGGCAGAAATATGAAGGAATGGAGAAACAAAAATGCAATTTGTATTTGCTAAGAAATCTTAGAGAACTGCTTCATAAATCAAAGCCAGAAGAAACACATATCTGATTTGACAATCAGCAAACTGAGCTCATTTTTGTTTACTATTATCTACATCTAAACAAAAAACTTCAGATCAAAAGGAAACTGGCTCTTTTTCTCCCTACAACAGCTGTGAGATAGATTGAAACTAAAACAAAGTATCTCTCCCAAAATTAAAAACCTAAAGAATAGATTCACAGAATCATTAAGGTTGAAAAAGACCATCAAGACCATCAGTGGTTACCTTAGCAATTTTCCCCATTTCACAGATGTTTGCTTTCCCATCTTCAAACTCTGCAAAGGCCTCTTCAATCCTGGCAATGATTTCCTCATGGTTAGTGCAGACACTGGGGAGTCCTTTAGGGAAGTAGAAACGTGGAATGTTTATGGGCACAGGGGTACTGCTGCTGGCTTTATTCACAGGCAGAGGAGTGCAAGTGCTAACCACAGGCTGCAGGGGAGCTGGGGATGAAGTTCCTGCCTTCTTCTCTTGTTTACTTTGAACCTGAAAATACAATAAATAACAAACACATTTTAACATCACGGTACACAGAGCAGGAAAAACAGTTTGTGCTTCCAGTGATTAGGAGAAGATTAAACCCCACCAACAATTAAATTATGGCCTGGGGATAAAAATACATCTTAAATAGGCAATGACAATTTTTTGCATTATTAACCAGTGTGAATTTAGGATGTCACACCTATTTTATGCTATTTCTGAGCATTTTACATATGTAGATGTGGCTCATGATTTCCTATTGAGTCATTCTGCAATTCAGTGATACCACAAAGGACAATGCTATTTCCTCTCATGCTGGACTTGGTCTTGTCATTCTGCCCCATGAACAACAAAGTATCTGCTCTTCAGTATTTCCCCTCTGAAGCAGAGCACCCACCCACACAAGCAGCTTGCCTAAAGTATGACCAAGGCTACATTCAAACAAGGACATTTTCTATCCATTGGGAGCATAATTAGCTATGCCAAAGTACTGCTTCAGAGATAAATTACAAAAATATTTTCAAGACTTCCTTCCCAACTTCAGCAAGCCTTTTATTTTGTGCCCAACTTAAACAGTCCCAGACCTGATTTTGTGAAAGGTACAAAGCACTGGTAAATCAATTTTTCCATCAGGAATTAGGAGCAGCCAGCAGAGTGTCATTAGGCATTCACATGATGTCTTTTCCTCACTCCTCTCCTATCTGTAACAAGCATATGGCTGACATGGTCATCCCCACTGCATCCCCTCCCCAGTGAATCTCCAGTTCTAGCTCTACATCACAGGCAGCATTTGTATTTAGGAACACAATAAGACCCTAAACCGGGGAATTTTTCAGACATGGGAGGGAAAATTTTTTAAACTTTGACAAGTAACTACAGTATAAGCTGCAAAATCAGCAGCTGGAATGTGGAAGGATGAGGAATTCCCTGCTCCCCCAGGGAGACACTCCTTCTTGGGAAAAGGCAACAGGCTTTCCCACTGCACAATGGCTCCAATACAAGAGTTTTATTAATACAACAACATATGTGATAAGGCGCAGAAGGCAACAGTCAAGTAAATACAGCTGTGACTTTCAGTTTGTTTATTCTAACTGTTTCAAAACAAAATGGTTTCAGGATAAAGCAGCCAAGTCTGAGTCCACTAAATGCAGAAGAATGTATATGATGAACTGGCTTTACTTCATTAATTTCTTTAAACTTGGAGCTTTTTTCTTAACATATACTGAATCTCCCAACTAGCCACAGATTTGCTTGCAATGAGGTAAAGAAGTGAGAATTGTAAAGGCTTCTTTAAGCACTACTTCTACCTGCAGCTTATAATACTTTATAACCCATTCATCAGAGACCCATGGAAGAAGAGACAAGGATTTGCCTCCTCTTCACTCCTCTTCTCCATGGCTCTTTCTTTAAATGGGAGACCTCTTTCTTCTCCCAAATGCTGTTCCATTTCAGGAGCAGGAACACTGGCACACATATCCCACCAGCCCAAACCAACTTTTGTCCCTAACTGCTCTGTATAGAACACATTAACCTGGAGCTTGGGGTTCTTCAATTGTCCTCTTCTCTGTCTTGCTACACAGAAAAGCTGGAGATCATTTTCAGCCTTCAATATTTCTATCAATACCAGCCTGAGCACTGATACCTGTTCTCCTTCCTGTCCTCCTCAGACATTGCACATCTTTGTGTCTGCTCCTCAGTGATGCTGGAGCTCAGGGGGGGCCAGGGAGTTCCTGGAGCTCATGAGGGCTGGAGGATGGTGAGCACCAGCCCTGGTCACTCTGTCCCAGAGCAGGACAATGCAGGTGATCTGAGGTGGTGGCAGAGGTGAAGCTGGGCAGAGCTGGACACTCACTTTGGGAGCACAGTTCACTGGGTTAAATAAAGACAACTCCTCTCCCAGCTTCCTCCTGCCCTCTTCCCAGCAGAGCACCAAGAGCAAAGCCCAGATCAAGTGAATGTGTGTGGGGAGGGAGCACCAGCCCCAGTTCAGGGGTCACACAAATCCCCACTTCTGCTTCTACCATCTGTTCCCACCCTGCCCTGCCCGGGGTTCTCCAGCCAGGACCCAGCTCTGCTCAGGAGTTTTCCCTTTCTGGATCCCAGCAGAGGGGAAGTCCCTGCCGGTCTCTCACAGCACCATATTCATACAAACAATGCAAAGCTGGAACAGACATAGAGGTGCCAACTGCAGCCACTTGAGTTCTATAATAGGACTTCACATCAGTTTGCTGGAGGCCACTTCTCACAAACAGGTTTATTGCTCCCTAATCTCCTCAGGATATGCAGGCACTCCCGGCTGCCAGCACTGGGAGGAACAGAGAGAAATGACTCAAAGTTCAGAAAAAGTTCCACAAACCAAGATGTTCTTTCAAAGGACACGGACTCTTCACTGTAAGAATACATCTCTTTCCCTTATAGTACAAGGGAATGATAAAATTGTATTTTTGTTTTCTTGGAAGGTGAAGAGAAGTTCCCAAGTAAAGCACAAGAGTTCTCTGGGCCATTTCCCTCCCTTCTGCATTTCACACACATCCCAACATGGCACACAGCCCGAGCTGACCATGCTAGAACATAACTCACCCCCTCTGCCCCGGTCTCCACCTCCCAAAAACCCCAGCAACTCCTCTGCCAGGCACTCCCAGAGCCAGCAGTGCTTGGTACCAGCTCACACAGGTCAGGACCACAGAGGATCATTAATTTCCTGATCCACACCCACCACACAAGGCAGAAGGTCAGAAACCTATAGGGAAACCCAGGGAATTCTGCTGGCCTTGGAAGGAGGGAGCCAGTTTAGACTCAGGTTCCCAGCTGACCTTCCCTGTAACTGTGACTCACTCGCTCCTGCTCAGCCCAAGCCAAACTAGGAGCAAGCACTGCTCAGGGAGAGCTGCTTTTCACATCCTACCTCAGGAACAGAAATACAATTTTTGAACTCTGTCTTCTTCCTTCTCATATAAGAAATGAGCTGTTAATGACACAGAGAGAAAAAACCAAGCGGCAACTAGTCCTTGAGGATTTTGTTCCCTAGAACAACCTTACAAATTAATACTCTGGGATGGGTATAACCAGATGCAAACCACTATGGGGATAAGAAGTTAATTACAACTCTTTGTGAAAAAAATTTAAGAAAGTGGTATGATGGGAAATTCTGTGGAAATTCCTTGGAAATAAACAGTTTCTTATTACAAAAAATTAGCCTTAAATACTGCTTGCCTAGCAGAACACACTTCTCCAACAGGGATGTGCATTTTCAGAGGGGACAACTAAGAAAGGAAATGACAAATACTCTAATAAACCTTTTGGTTTTGTTACAATAATTAACAGATAATTTTTTTTTTCTTTCTGTGCTCAAGAGAAAGGTGAGATTAAAGGCCATTTTTAAATACCACTCTGTAGCATTCTGTAATTTACCCTAACTAAAATCTGTCTATCCACTCTATCACCTTTTGCCAGCCATACAATTTATTTACAGACAGACAAAAATAGTGACATCTGTGTTATAAATAAACCAGACAGAACTACAGCCTCATTGTAGCTACACAAACAAAGCACAGACTAAACCTCTGCCATCCCAGCCTGTCTCTCAGGGATGTGCCAGTCCCAGCAGAAAACTCCATGGAAGGAAGCAGTATCACACTAAGTGTTCAAATTCTTTCTGCTCCATCCTCCTTGTCCCAGGCTCCAACAGGGTCCTAGATAATATATTTACCAGTTTCTTGCTTTATTTCCAAAGGGGATAGTGTAATCCTCTTTTCTAGGGTACAGTGACTCAGCCTGGGTTCTCGCAGTCCACAATGCTGACTTCATGTCTCCTTTCATTTTTCATAGTTCCTGCCTTCCTCAAGTCTGATGGTACCTGGACACAAGCCATCCTCAAAGCTCCTCAGCTCTCCAGCACTGCTCTGTATCTCTTGCCCAAGACTTTCTCTTCCTTTCCTTCCCCAAAGCCCTTTCCCATCAAGGAACCTTCCTGCTGCCTCTTTCTTACCTATTTCTATGGACAGCAAGAACGAAGGCTCCAAACATCACAGAGCTATGAGAAGATGCATTTCTGGAGAGAATATTTTCTTCCAGGAAACAAACTCACCAGCAGAAACAAAGTCCAATCACAGCAAAACAAAAATTAAAACAAACTCTACCTAAGCAACTCAGAAACACAAAAGGATTTAGGTAGGAGTAGACACAGTGCTAATTGTAAGGCTGGATCAAGTTCCTCGCGGCCTTACCCAGTGGAGCTTTGCAAACAGAGGCATCACACACCTCCACTGCCCAGTGTGCCTATGGATCTCGGACATGGCCCTCAGCAGCAGTTCAGGCTGAGAATCCCCTGGCTGAGCAAGAACAGGGCTGGTGGAGGGGACAGGGCACACGGGCTGAGCATGAGTCTGCAGCAAGGGCTGATTACAAATAAGGCCAGTGATGTCCTGGACTGCCCTAGGAGTAAGGCCAGGAAGTTTTTATCTCTGTCTGACACTAGCAAGGCTGCATCTGGGTTCCTGGGACCAGTTTTGGGCCTTCACTTCAAAAAAGTGATGTGAAGAGACCAGCCAGAGACGTGAAGGAGGGAAATCAGAAAGCTGTGATCAGGATCAGGCCTGGCAGGCTGGGGGAAGGGAAGCCGAGGGATGGGCTAAGCACAGCCTGCAGCTCTTGGAAATACAGTTACAGTGGCAATGGAACCAAACTGCAGCTTGGGAGGGTTAGGCTGGAGGACACTGAGGGAAGTACAGCCTGTGAGAGGTCACCAAGAGGGGCTGGGCAAATCCCTGTCCTTGGGGAAAGCCAGTGCTGATGTGACCCAGGGTTAGAAATAGTATTCCTACAAGTGAGATGTTGGATTAGAGACCTGCCTTCCTCCCAACACTGCTATGGGAGGAAGATCACAACTCTGATCCTTCCATAAATAGTTCTGCAAAGGATAAGCACAAGAACTGCAATGTCCAGCTCTTGAGATAGAAGTTTACCAGCACTCTTCTTCCCCTCCTTCCTGGCCAACATCTGTGTGTTCCACAAAGCAAAGAGGTGTTCATTGACCTCTCTGCTCCTATCACCACCTTATCACCTTTCCACTTGCCAGCACTTGTGTTTTCTTACTGGGCCCAGTTACCTCCACTCTCAGCTCATCCCATGCCCCAGTATAGCCCCACAAGGCACAAAATTTAATTACACCTCACTGCTGCCACTTGGGAGAACCCCTATCCCTGCCCTCCACCTTCAGAGGTCCACTGTCCCTCTGGGAACCCATCTCACCCACGTGGAAAGGCAGCAACCTGGCCTTGATGCTGGATGATACCAAACTGTGTTATGAATAAAAGCAGCTCACAGAAAAACCTGTGGGGCCCAGGACAAGAGAAGGGTGACACATGGTGAGGAGGCAGCAAGAAAAGAAGAAAAAGACCATCTTTTTTGAGCACTGCAGCATTTCACTTGCCTTGAACCGGCAGCCCCAGTCATTCCCAACGCATTCAGCACAGAAATTGTTCCTGCTTCTGACCAGGCAGAGGGCTCGTGGAACAAAGCCTCGTCCATTTTTCCAGCTGTTCTACCCGGAGGTCTCATCCCACCCTGCAAACCCTACCCCGGTTACATCCTCAGTGATCAGACTAACTCTGGGAGAGGGAATTTAGCTGTGCTGGGGTTCCTGACAGTCTCTCCCAAGTGCTCGGCCCCGCCCAAGCCATTACCGCACATTATTACCTCATCCAATTCTCCCCTGGGGAGTGAAAAACACACGTTCCACAGATTAACCTCTGAGTTGTACTTTAACCTGTCAGCAGAACGTATGAAAAAATGGGCCACAATATGTTTTGGAGGAATTTTAATGCTGTTTCTTAGGAAACAGCTGCACTGCTCCTAATTTCAACTTTTTAACGTCCTCAACTGGGTCACCGATTACTTAAATACAGATAAAGCTCAAGATGGGCCGATTTCAGCAAATTGTGAACACTAAATCTGGAGTGACTACATGTCCATTTGGTGTCCCAGCACATCCAATCTTTTGTCAGTTGTTCCAGAGAGCGAGTACAGCAGCTGGGATTTACCAGAAACACAGTTGGGATACAGTTTCCATTTCCTTGGCTACGCCTCTGTGATTCTCAGGGCTTTTTCCAGACTAAATGATTCTATTATCTCCTTCTGCCACAGCCCAGAGAGGGTAGGAAACAGCACAAAGAAGCACCTTGGGATGGTAAAATCATAAAACCAAAGCCAGGTAGGCTGGTCTGCAGAGATATGTACAGTTCACAGCAGACAGCAGAACCTCATGGTTCTTCCAATGTGCAACAGCAAACATTCAGAGCAACCACACAAAAAATCCCACAGAAAATACTTAAGTCTTACAATACTTCTCCCCATTATTAAATCACTGCCCTTGCTGTTGATTTCCCCCCTTGTTTACAAAGACATTTTAACTCTGCAATCTAAGCCTGGAAGGTTTATTTTTAAACCTGCTGGTATCTAGCTGCAAATAACTTTCTGCAAATAGACACGCCTAGAGGGGACACAGATTGATTCTGTGATCCAATAAAAAAAATACAAAAAAAAAAAAAAAGATAAAGAAATGCCAAGTGTCCAAACCTGGGCCTGCTGGAAGGCCTTGAGGCGCCTCTTGAACCGAGATGGAAGAACAAAGTCACAGCCCTTGGCAAGGAAAGCTAGCTCCCCTCCCAGATCTGGGTCCCTCCGCAGAGAACTCTCCTTGATCATCATCCTGGGCAGCTCCTAAGCAGATGTTGACCTTTCCAGAAGGGCCACGGGCACTCTGGAGGAGACCACGTCAAGACCAGCACGTTGCTTTCTTGGGTTTGATTTTTTACAGGCAAAAAATGACAAATGGCTTCAACATATTATGTCTTCTCTCTCTTCACAAGGACAACATCTAGCAATTTTATCTGACTCCTGAAGCCAGAGTTCCCTACTTGAACCAATATTCAAAGTGTCTTTCAGTACCACCAGGATCTTCTGCCTTCTTGTAATACTTTAATTGAGAAACATGATCTACAAGTGAATCTATTTCCCTGCTGGCTACATGACAGACAATCTGTCCTTGGCTTGTAATAGGCCAGGGGTGACATGAGAAAGGAAGCACCCACCACCACTACCAAGAGCTCTAAAATTAGATGCCCTGCAGAGGTGGCTAAATATACCATCTTCCCCAATAGTTCCTACTTGTGTGCTCCAGTGCTGAGACCTGAGGGGCACCTCTGGGTCAGTCAGGCTCAGCTAGAGTTAAAGCAGGCTCAGCCAAGGGCCCTGCCTGTGGGATGGCAGTGGTTTGAGGTCCCTGCTGCTGAGGTGAAGCACAGGAGCAGCATTAGTTCCCACTCTCAACTGAAGGCTGTAATTTTCAAAAAACATCATTTTTTCCTTCTTGCTGGAAAAAGAAAATAATCTGGTTCCTTTATTGCCAAGCAAGCACATAAGGATGATCTTGGATA
Organism: Molothrus aeneus; assembly: GCF_037042795.1. Taxonomy (NCBI): domain Eukaryota; kingdom Metazoa; phylum Chordata; class Aves; order Passeriformes; family Icteridae; genus Molothrus; species Molothrus aeneus. The sequence goes on along the minus strand of NC_089655.1, from coordinate 6,263,960 downwards.
ATAAGCTCAGTCATTCCCAAGCAGCTCTTAAGAAAACAGTTTCCTAAAGACATCAAAATGCATCATTCTTGTTATTCACTTTCCCCATAACTCCCACGAGGCAAAGGCAAAGCAATTCTCAGAGGACAGTACTCTACTTTTTCTCTGCACAACTTGGAGCAAGCAGACTTCAAACCCCTGCTCTAACTTTGTCTAGGCCTGTTAGAAGTGTGTTCTCCTTCTCTTATCATGAGAAAGGTGCTGAACCAGGGCCTAAATCCAATTCTTCCCACACAAAAGAGTCCCATGGAGTGCTTCTCCTACCTGACTGTAAAACATGAGCTGCTCTGCCAGGATGCTGTCTAAGTTCAGTAGCACAGAAAAACACCCAATTTCAAGCTAGTAGGGCTTGCTCTCATCAAGGTATTGCATTTGAAATGCACAGGTCTCAGTGAGGCTCACAACAGAAGGCTTTTATTGGACATGTGCCTCAGATGTCTTTTCCTGGGCTCCTGTAGTTAACATGAAGTCCAAATGAGTAGAAAGCCTAACAGTGACACAAAGAGGATGGGGATGAAAAAATAACCTCCAAAAAGGAAAAGGCAGGCAGGAATGTTTGAAGAGGAACTGCCACCAAATAAAGGATACACAGATCCATATGCAACACATTTGGAACAAATGTTGGTTTTTCTTACTCTGACAATTTTTTTCTAAACATTAAGGCAACACCTAAAGAGTCCATGAGGCTGCACTGTACTGGGAGTGCTGCAGATCTCATGCAGCAGCATGTCAGGAGGTGATTTATTGTAAATCATCTGTGGCAAGTGATGAATTACCTCATGTTCTGCTTACAGCCTGCAGAGGAAATGAAGCCCAAGGAACCTCTCTGACCTCCAGCTGCATCCAGACCAGCTACAGAGACCTTTACAGACGTATGCATTAAAGAGACACACTAATCTGCAGCCACTAGCTCCTCTAAAAAGCCAGCACAGCCAAATACTTTTCATGCTCAAATTAACGAATCACAAAGGACCTCAGAAGTTTGGGAGGTTTTCACTGCTAACCTGAAAAAAACCAAGTAATCCAGAGGCAAGGCTCATTGTGTCTGTATTCCAATGTTTTGGAATAGGTTTCTAGCAGGCTACTTCCTATCCTCAAAACACACAAGGTGGGTATAAATAAAGATATAAACATACAGGACTAGGAGAAATCGACAGTAAGTGAATCTTGTTTTAACAGCTTCAAAGTCGGCTGGACAAAACCCACAGAGAAAAGTGGGGTCTCAACAGCCAGACCAAGTGCACAAACCACAAACCCAGCAATCCCTCCTTGCTGTAGGTGACCCACCTTAAAGGTGAGAGATGCCAGACTGCCTGTCAGCTGCCTTTCATTCTGAGATACTTTAGATTCACTTAGACTTGTTTTTATTTCAGTAACTGTTACCAACAGAAAAAAAAGCCCATCGTTATTCACTGTTTGTGTTGAGAAGTAATGAATAATTGATGTTTGAAAGGAATGAAGATTGTGTGCATAGCTTAAGTGACAGATATTATCAATATCTGATCAAAAGAATTCTTAACATATATAAGATGAAAGTTGATTTTCCAGAGAGTCTTACATTACATTTTAGGCACCCTTTGAGAATATAGAATTATTTCAGAAAAAAGTTAAAGTTACTGTGACATTATAGAAGTCATTTTTACAATTAATCACCCCATTATTATTATATTCCTTGAAAAGAATATCATTATACTTGTAAAACAAAGGGCACAAAATTATGAAGGGGCAAAATTACAAGTTGCAAGGTCAACCTTGGCTTTCTATGATGCAGAAGCAGTTAATTCCACTCAGAGCCTTCTTAGGCCCCCTTGATTTAAGCACACAACACAGACTTTTTGATACAAAAAAGCCAAGTGTGTGGCCTTGAGATGGTGTTTCAGGGCACAGGGAGTTAAGAACCTTCTGAGAATCCCAGAAACACCCACCCCATCAGTCAGTCATTCAGGAGAGGCAGGATTAAACAGACACTACCTAGAGCCCACCCAGAGGAAATGTGGAAACAGGGAACAGCCTCTGGATACTCCACTCAAGGCTCTACCACCTGAGATACAGAATGGTTATAAAGGTGGTCTCATCAACCCACAACCCCTCTGCTCCCAGACCCACAGTCCCTGGCCACAAATGGTTGGATCACCCACCTGACATAAGCCTGAGCTATTCCACCTACTAAGATGGCAGAAAACAAAAGTATGAGCTAGGTTTAACTTACATATAAGCAGCAAAGGCAGTATAAAGAAGGTTTCAGAACAATACAATAGGAAGTAGAGGCATGGAGGAGAGGGAAATGGGAAGCAGAACTGCTCTTTCTGGCTCACTACAACACAGGTAATCCTTTTGAGGAGATACCCAACAGTGGAAGGACAAAAACCAAAAGAGTCTCTTTGTATCAAAGCCTGGCCCTGACCTCTGCTCCCAAAATTATTCATAAACTTTATTCAACAGCTCTTAAAATAAAACACATGAGCAGAACATGCAGGAGAGCCCTGCATCACTCACACTTGATTATGAAAACAGAAGGACCACGTTGCTTACAGATTTTTCTAGGGTTCTTTCTAGAGAACCACTAGAGCACCACTCCAAGCATTGCCTGAATTTACTTTGTCAAATCAGCCAACCTGTACAGGTGGCAGACCAAGGACAGAGGTTACAGTTGAAAACATCCCCCACTGACTTCTCCAAGGACTTTGCCTGTGACATTTTACTCAAAGGCAGCAGTCTTTACCTTCCAACACAGCCCAACACTCAGCATTTCTGCAGGTCAGCCCAGAGCATCCCCACAGCCCCATCTCCACCTTCTTTGCTCATTGGTTCCAGTTTCCCCCAATTCCCTCAAACCTGCTGGTCACTCCAGCCCTCCTCACTCCAGACAAAAATACAGATAATATTAGGGGGCTTACTGATCTCTAAAAGGCAACTGCATTCTTCTCACTGAATTACTTTTTTCAAAACCAACATACTAAAAAGTCAGCTTAAGAAAGGCACAGAGAACAGGAAATCCCAAAACAAATAGTTAAGAGGTTTAGAGATAAGCAATGGAAAACTTGATCTCAGAATGGGAAATGTTGGACATCTAAAAGTATGCAATGCTTCCTGGCCTGCCCAGAAGAAGTGTGATGCTCTTACTATGTGCTCTGCAAAACTGATGGACTTCTTGAGTATTCATTTCCTAGCTTCTAAATATTTGGGTTTTGAAGATGAAGAGACAAGTAATCCTTTTGTTCTCTGTGGAGGATCATAGCTGGGTTGATGATAAAGAGGAAGTCTGTTGCTGATATAAATTAACACAGATTTAATACAGATAGGGCAGCAGAGAACAGCCTGGTCTGAAGGACTCTCCCTCTCCTTTTTCATTGCTTAGCATTTGAGGGATATTAAATCTGTCACAACCTTCACAAACAAAAGGTGTGCTGTGTTGTCATCAGTCTGAGAGCCTGAGGTTTCTGCATGTGTGCCCAGCTATTTGATAACAGTTTTATGAGCCTTAAGAAAATAGAACAAATACTTTGCATAATTGAGGCACACATGCAATACCAAGTGAGAATCCACATGCAGCTTCAATTACACCCAGAGTGATCCAGGAATATGGATGTATTCCCTAGATGCTACACCTAGCAAGGGACACATCTGTGCCACAAATAACAGCAAACCTCAGGGCAAGTGCAGAGCCAGCAGCCCAGTGCCTTGTGCCCAGAGCTGAGGGGACCAGCTCTGCCTCCCCAAAACACCTCTTCTTCCCCAGGGTCTGGTTCTGGGCATCTGCACAAGGCAGGAGCTGTGTGACTGCACAGAGGAGCAGAGCTCTGGGAGCTGTGGAGCACATGTCCATAGAAGGCAGGCTGGGAGCAAACACAGCTAGGTGGGATCAGGGGAGCACAACCTGCCAAGGCACCACACTGAGGAGTCACTTGGCAGCATAAATGCATCCCATTCTCAAGCATTACATAAAATCTGCCACAAAGCCAGTGTCACACTTCATCAAACACATTTTTGTTTGAACTCACAAGTCAGAAAATTTTGTAAAATAATGTACAAGGCAAGATTACAAGGGATTACTTTGGAGATTTTGGAGCTGTTTAATTCTACACTCTCTGAGGACAAAGATTCTTTCCCTTGCTGGAAATATCAGAATTCCATTTCCTGTAAGCAAAGCTTCCCAGAGCAACAACAGAAACTCTTGGAGAGCCTGGCCTAAAAGGATCTCAGTGCCATCATGCAGGGTAAGACACAATCCCATGCACTCTTTTTCAGAACTGCATCAAATTTTGGGCTAAAGTGGCCAGTTCTGAAAACATCCACATTAGGCTCCAACTGGAAGAAGCTGTGAAAATTCACTTACAACCTGGGCACTTTTGCAGTGCCTCTGTGGAAGGGGGAAATTGAAGTCCTCTCTACAGTTACTGCCTACTTGGAAGGATGGTAACAAGTTTTCTTGAGATTTGGCAGCCATTACCAAACAAAAAGCACCGAGTGCTTGACAGACAGCCCTGGCCTCCCTCTGAAGCAGGCTCCCATCAAGACCCTATTTCCTGGAAAAACCTGCTCCTCATCTGAGATACAAGCAATGCAGACTCCACATGATTCCATGCACTGGGGACAGGGAAAGCAAAACTAAATCCTCTGAGATTCTGTCCTTTGTCCCATGGAGGACTGGTCCCTTTAGGAGCCAGTGATGAGGAGGACAAGAAAGGCTGCTCAGATGGGAAAGGGAGAGGTGGAAGAATCAGTTCTCACTGAACTGCTGAGAGGCAGTCCAATACTTGGTCCCAGAAATAATTATTTATACTTATTAAAGTAATTATTACTACACCCTATTATAAGGGACCCATTTAAACCACAAGTAAACAGTCTACAGGAGCACCTGCAGGAAAGGATCAAGCTCAAAGGTGAAACTCCAGGTCAGGACCTATTTTATTTTCTCATGGGTTTCAGTTTCCTTTTTTTTGTTTGTATTTAAATAAAGGCTACATTTTTGCCAGGTTGAACACATTATTCCACACTGCAGCATTCAAAGCACAATGCATCACTTAGATGTAATTCCCCACACTCCCCCACATTTTCCCATGTTTGTTTTACTCACTATCCCATCAAAAGTTTTGTTCTCTTACCTTTATTACTTCTGGGGCCTGCTGAATTGAAGCTGGAACAGAGTCTCTGGAGGCAGCCCCAGCATGGCTTTTTTGCCCTGCAAGCAGGGACTGTGAAGGAGTTGCTAAAGTTTCCTGGAGAATTTGCATCACTTCCCTCTCCTTGGACAAACTTCCCTTGCCAGTCTGGAATTCCACCAGCTCCTGGGCAAAGTCCTCAATGCTTCCCAGGATACGCAGTAGAAGGGCTTTGTCATCCTCTTCCATTTTATGACCGTTGGTTTCCATGATTTTTGACAAAGAAGAAGGGGGATCAGCAGGTTTACTTTTGGGTTCCAGGGCCAGAGCTGGAGCCTGCCTACCCTGCCTGCCAGACACCTGCAGTGAGGCAGGCTCGCCCTCCTTCCCACAGGGTTCCCTCAGAGTATTCTGCATTTTCTGTGAGAAGCTCTCCAAGTCCAGCAGCAGTTTGTCTATCTCCTCCTTGTCCACCCTGCTGCATGTCTGGGCTCCTTTGGGGACAGCAGCTTGGGCACCACCCAGCACAGGGTCTGACACTGGTTTTAAAGGAGCAGTTTGCTCGGGAGCATCTCCCGCCCTGGCCCGCTCTGCTTTAGCATCAGCAGCCAGGTCTGAGCCAGCAGCTCGCTGGTAGCTGTGCTCCAGGCTCTGCCAGCCCCCCTTCTGCTCTGCCTTCTTCTCTGTCCCTGCTGCTCTGTCCCCATCAGACTCCTCCTCGATGTACAGCGCCTCGGGGGCAGGTGTGCAGTCGCAGGGGCTTGGGGCTGCTGGCTGAGGTAGAGCATCTTTCACAGCTCTCCCGCTGCTCTCTGGAGGGACAGCGGGCAGGGAGCTGGAGGTGAAGCTCACAGTGCCTGTCTGGATGGACTGGGAGGTGCTTGTCACCTCACCCTGACCTGGGAGAGCGAGAGGAACTGCACTTGAGGATGGCAGCTGAATGATATCTTCATACCTGGGTGGCTGCTCATCACCAAATACCGGGGGAAAGGGAGTTTGCTGCAAGCCATGGAAACAGTTCATCAGCTCTGCCCAGTCACTCGATTCCCTCTGCCCTGCTGTCCTCAGCTCAAAGGGCAGCTTCTTCAGGTAGGAAGAAAATCTTGTCATCAGATTCATGTATATCCTCTCTGAATTAGCCAGGGGATCATTGCTGCTCCCTCCACCAACGACATCTGCAGATTTCTTCTTGATGCAGTGCTTGATTATGTCCGTGCACTTTTTCAAATCCTCTGAGCACTTGAGCAGGATGTCCAGGCACACCTTTATATCCCCTCCAGAAGAACCATCTAGCTTGTGTTTTTCCAAAATCTGGGTAATGAAGTTTTCTTCAGGGAAGGAATGAGGGCAGAAGGGAACCACAGGATTCATGGTGACTTCTGGAGCATCACTGCTCTCCTGCCATTTCTCCACAGGTGAGGGGCTCTGCAAAAAGCCACATGGAGGGCAGTTCTCATCATTGTTAAAGTGCCCATAAATCAAGTCAAAATCAAAGGATCGTCTGCTGAAAGATTCTGACCGAACTTTCCTTCCCTTTCTGTAAGCCACATGACTGGAAGAGTTTTTGAGCTTTTCAAAGGAGAATTCCTTTATTTTACCACTGGCAAGGTTTATTGCCTCACCAGTAATGTCTTTTAAACTGCTGGAAGCTTGCACTGAAAAGCCTTTCTTGATTCTTGGATTATTTGGGAGGATTTGGTGATAGTCCTCATTTCCAGCCAAGGCAAGACCATTTTCAGGAACAGGAATTTTATGGTCCAGGTTGGCATCTTGGACACTGAGCTCTGCACAGACATTGTGGTGAGGAACTATGCAGGTGAGTCCCTGTCTGAGGAGCTGGCAGGAGCCTGTGCAGTAGTGCACAGTGTGCTGGGAGTGCTGCTCCACCAGCACGCTGCTGTAGCAGTTCACTGAAGTCACCATCAGCCTGTAGCTCGCTGCCATAGCACACACCACGCTGGGAAGTGAGGCTGCAAAACTCACCATGAACTTCACAGGGAGAAGCTCACTTTTCACAGCCACACCAGATTGGATGAAAACATTCAAATGTCAATTGGAAACATCCAAACTGTGTGAGGAGCTACTGCCTTGGAAAGCCCTGGAGAAGTCTGGAGTGGTTTCAGCAGTACAGTTACAGCAACTAGTGCAACTTGCATATGGTTTAATTTAAGGCACCTTGATGCTCATATTCCATGCTCAGCAGAGGTGCAGCACGAGCTGCTCCATTTCCAATGGTCCAGGTAGCTTCTCCAGCAGAGGCCATAAAATCCAGCCAGTTTTAAGGCAGAAGTGACAAGTCAGCAATTTCTGTTTGACCCTTTTTCTCTCTTTTTGGGTGGGTCAGTAAAAGGTAGATAATCCAGTAGCATATGCAGAGAAAGAATCCAGTGTACTTGGGAGATTCCTCTCTCACACTGGTGACACAGGTCCCTGCAACAGAAATAAAGGTGACAGTCATTATGATTGCCATGTATTGTGCAGCCTTGTCTACTACCAAACATCTGGCACCAGACAGAACAAGCAGCACACAGGCCTGCACAGAACAGAGTAGGCTGATAGTCTTCTTTCACTCAGATCTACCATATAAGAGCAGTGCTGAAGAGCTGGCCTATATTTATACACAGGCTGTCTGTGTGCTGCCATTTTAACAGCTCTATTTTAGCCACTCATTAATTTTTTTCAGACTTGCTTTTTTTTCCTCTCCAGACTGAGCAAAACATTACCTTTAATTCTAATAGAGCAAAATATTTTGATCCTGTTGTGAATTTCTGCCTTTTGTTTTCCAAGGCTCTAAAGATAAGGCAAAGGGCAGTAGAGAAAAGCACTTTCAGGATTTCCAAGCTCTCTGGATTATAAAAAGCTGCAAAAAGCCTGCAGCAAAGTAGCTGAATGCCTCTAAGAATGCAGTCTTTAGTAAAGGCCACATTGGCTTCCACTAGCCTTCACCAAGGTCTCTGGGACCATAGCAATATATTTTAAGGAGGAATAACTTGCTCTTACAACCCATAAATAGCAGCATATTTAATGCAGTAAGTCCACTGCTGTAGACATTGAGGATAGTAACATTTGTATAAAGGTTAAGCCTATGAAAACTAGGAATTGAGTGGTTTACACTTGGCACAGTCATTTCCAGCTGCATTTCCTATCATCATGGTCAGAACTGCACCAGAAAAAAACTCAAAAGCTGTTTAACTTTGTTATGAAAAAAAGCAAATCTCAGATTTAAGGGTCTTGAATTTTAGACATTGCCTCATCTTTCTTTAATACATGAACAATCAAATGAAAACACCTCAGTGAAATTCTGAGCACCCTCTATTCCTGTACAAACAGAAATCTATTTAATAAAACATTATTATATCACACAGCTAAGTCACTCCACAGCAGGGGTTTATTTTGGTTTCTTCAGAGGCAAATATCCAACACTGTGAAAGGCCAGGCCTGCACCTGATGAAAGCACTGCCATCCCCACAGTTCCATCCCATAACTTAGCTCAAAGCCTGGACAAACATAGCCCACACAAGGCAAGTCCCCTAAGAGTCTGGTGCTGTTGTAATTACCCAGTGGGGAGAGCACAAGTCTAAATGTTCACATTTAACATATTTTAAAGCCTTAATTTAAAATTGAGAAGCACTGATTCAGGAGTGTTCGATGGAATTTGTGATGTGCCACGTCTGCTCGCTGCAGTTATGTGGAGTGGCACAGGTAAAGAACCCTTCCCACATTGTTCTTTGGATTATATAAGGCATTGAAAAGATTGCTTTCAGGACAGAGAGCTAACTGCCACGCTGGGCTCTGCAACAGGCTGCCACCTGCCCATCCCAGCTGCAGGCCAAGCAGTTCCTCAGCTCCTCCTGTCCCGGCCTGCCCCCCTCCACACCCACTGGCACTGCCCCAAAGCCCCTCCGGCACGGGAGGGCCCTCCTGAGGGATGAGCAGAGGTATGAGGTGTGCCCCTTGCCAGGGAACAGCAGTGGCACCAGCTGTGCCCCTTCCCCTGGATGATTTCTGGTACCAGCTGTGCCCCTCCCCAGGGAACAGCAGTGGCACCAGCTGTGCCCCTTCCCAGGGAACAGCAGTGGCACCAGCTGTGCCCCTTCCCCAGGGAACAGCAGTGGCACCAGCTGTGCCCCTTCCCCAGGGAACAGCAGTGGCACCAGCTGTGCCCCTTCCCAGGGAACAGCAGTGGCACCAGCTGTGCCCCTCCCCAGGGAACAGCAGTGGCACCAGCTGTGCCCCTTCCCCTGGATGAGCTGTGGCACCAGCTGTGCCCCTCCCCAGGGAACAGCAGTGGCACCAGCTGTGCCCCTTCCCCAGGGAACAGCAGTGGCACCAGCTGTGCCCCTTCCCCTGGATGATTTGTGGTACCAGCTGTGCCCCTCGCCAGGGAACAGAACAGGTACCAGGTGTGCCCCAGGCACTGCAGTGAGTCAGGGTGCTGGTGGAGAAAGGGCATGCACAGAACCCTTTTCACACCCTGAGGTGCTCACACCATCACTCACAAAGCCAGGGAACAACACTCCACACCCTCCACTCCTCTCAGGCTTCACTGCCTCGTGTGCTGAACCCTCTGCTGAATCAGAGCCCAAGTTTAACAAGGCCTCTTGCCTCCCCAATGCCTTCATGGGCTCTGTCAGGCAACTCATGCTAGGCCTCCAAAAAGTCCACTGATCCATGGACTCCCCTCAACACATCAGGGTAAGAGGTCTGCTGCTTTTCCTTTTCTGAGCCTCCATCAACTTCAGACAAGCCTTCTGGCATTTCCTGAAATGACTGCTATATAATATTTAGAGAAAGGAGAGGCCCTCAGGACAGCAAGTTTGATGAAGAATTAATATTGCCTCTCAAAAAGCATAGGACTTCCTGAGAGCTCCTTCCTCCCTCTGTGTCATACACAGCAAGGACAGACTGGTCTTCTTTTAGCAGCAAAGAACAGTTTGGGTTTATACCTAATTTGGGCAATAATTACATCTTGATTAAGTTATTTCTTAATTAGAGTAATAATGGATTACTCACTGTCTCCTCCTCTGTCACTCCAAGGGTAGTTTCCTCCCACCACTGACTAAGCCGGTTTCTCTAATTCTTTAAGCCACCTTCAAGCAATGAAGTTTTTGTGTCTGTAAGGTTATTCCTCCAAGGAAAAGGTCTCCTAGGTTCCCAACCTAAATGGACTCTTTTTTTTTTTTTTTTTGTTGTTCAACCTTGTATTGCCAGCTGTACCCAATAACAACTTCAGGTGTTTATGCAATGATTGCTGCACTCTCTAATTCCTTTCCAGTTTGCCTGTATTCCTCTGGTACTATCACAAACAAACACAATGCAAACACAAATCTGCCCAGGCCAACACAAGGATTGCTGCCTCCTGCCTCTGCTGTCAGCACCTTTTACTGCTGCTCTGAGGAGGAAGTAATCAAACAATCAATACAAAACCCCAATATCCTCTTTCCTACCATACTAACTAATGTCTTTTCAGTAATTATTCACTAATTGCTTTATTATCACTGTCTGCAGAAACATGCTCAGGTTATTCAAGGGCTGGAGCAGCACAAAGCCTTACAGATGCAGAGTAGAAATTTCTCTCCTTTCCCACTGCCTTGCCCAAGGTAGGACATGCTCAGCTTGCAGCTTTATTTGAATGTGATCCCCTGAACATGATCCAGCATGCAAACCCAGGCAGGACAAAGCCTGAGAGAGGAGCATCCCTGTTTTCAGATCTGGGAACGTGGCCTCAAACCGAGCTTCAGTTGTGACTCCTGGTGGGTGACTAAAATCTACTATTTATAATAGAATGAAAAGACCAAATGCATCAAGAAACTTTACTTGGCTCTTTCCAGGCTGCACCTTCATTCCAGTTTGACTCTAGAGCAGCCCCCAGTTCAGAACCACTGCAGAAAGTTCTGTAACTAGGACTGCTGCCACAAAACCAGCCCGGCCCCGGGGACACAGGACTGGCTCCACAACACAAACTGTGAATGAATGGTGCTTCTTGTGTGACTGCAGAATAATGCTTTATGTCTGTCTTATCTCTGCAAGACGACATGAATTACTTTCCAAAGGAAAAAATTATTGCAGATACTAATTATATAAAAGGTTATTCCACAAGACACACAAGCAATTCTATTCATGCAAAGATTATGCAGAAGTTAAAGAATTCAACAATGACAATCTGTTCAGATTGGGACTGTCAGCCAGCACTCGCAAACTGAAGTCTAGAAAGCTACAGGACAGGGCTCCAATACCTCTCAAAGTCTCTAACTCACCAAAAGTCTTCTTGAACCCTTATCTGCAGCACTAGCAACAGGAGGTAGAAGCCACCACAACACAGTATTGATTCAGCCAGCCTTCCTGCACCAGGACATGGCCTGAGCATCACTGGGGAGCTGCTCATTTCTAGTGGAAGGTGTGGTAGGACCAACCCTCCAGTTTGGTACTCTTGCAAAAGAAAACCAAGACAGAACAACTGGTTTGTCATTTGGACAGTCACCAGTATAGCCTCAGTTGTACCACCATGCCTGTGTAATCAGGTGTCAGGTCTTACCCCCTTAGAAGGGCTTGTGGTATGAAAAAGCAGCATTTAACTGTATCTTCTTATTTAGAAATGACTGGGTTTTGTTTAGAATTTACTGAGCAAAGCAGATTTAGGAGCAAGCTATATGGATTATAGAAGAAAAAAAAAAGCAGCCAAACAACAAAGTAATGTTTCTTTCCAAGAATTTTTTGTAACAAATCCAGTTCTGATGAATTAAGAGGAAATTTTACAACCAGACACTTAATAAATTATTTTGGATCACAAAGGAACTGATTAACAACTCACCCTCACTTGCACAACCTTTTGCTTCTCAAAAAGGAACAGGAGATTAAAATGAGTAACTTTTCTTTCCATGCTGAAGAAGTTCAGAAGAAAAAAACAACTGAGTTGTTCCTTTGTCCCATACTTCTTATATATTTACAATTTATAATATTTTGATATGCATAATGGCAACAGAACTATTTTGTATGTAGGACTTAGGTGGGAAGTGCAAATTTTCAGTCCTCAGGAGCAGCAGAAGCTTGATGCACATGCACACATTTCAGGGACAGGAGAAGAAACCACTCACAACTGCATCTGCACAGTTTGGGGATTACAGGGGTTTACACCACTGACACTGGCCCTGCAACCTGAACCTTTAGAAGCTTTATTTCTGAAAGCTTGTAGCTAAAACCTATCTCATGTTTTAGAAACTGCAACAAACTGTGATGGCTACAAATCCCAGATTGCCTCATAACCCCAGTTCGAGGACCTGACCTACTCAAAGCAAGCGCTTCTATTTGAACCAGAGGACACTTCCTCATATTCTCAAGTGCTTCAGTATTTAATTACACACATTCTAGAAAAAGAGTCATCATTTCCCACTGAAGTATGTTCAACATCAGGTTCCACAAACAGCTATCCCACTTTCTTATGCTAAATTAAAAGAGCTTTCAGGAAGACAAATTTCTTCACCTACAAGTACTAACACAGTATAATCAAATCACCTCTTAGCATTTTCCAGGAGTGCCAGAGAGTCTGAGAGATATCTTCAGTCATTGCTATAAATCTTTGTCTGAGTTCTGTCTGTAATTTACTATTATTCTTACAAAACCATGGCAGAGGTGGGATTCATCTCACCTACAGAGCCATGAAGTGTTTGGTGCTATCTGTATGCAATGCAGATAGGGAGGCACCTCAAAAACAAAGATCATCCCAATGAGTTTAACAATCTAGTTTTGAGATGATGAGTTACATTAGATGAATCCCATCCTTCAGGATTACACAAAAACACAGGAAAAACCACTTCTGTCTCCAACAGTGGTTAAATGGCAATGCTCAAGGGGCAGTATTAGAAAAACATTCTGAATTTCCTAGGAGTATTCTCCTGGTCTCCAACTGCTCCCAGTTCATGAGAACTGTGAAGCTGGATGTGGTTTGTGTGTACTTTACTAACCTTTGCAGGATTTCTCTCCTATTTCTTCCATGAGCACCCCTGGATTCAACAAAATTTTTTGCATCCTGAGCATCTTTTGACAAGACATTCTACCATCCACCACCCCTTCCCACCCTGTCACTCAGCAGCTTCAGTATGCCAAGATCTTTTACTGAGACACTGCACCAACACTGTAACTCCATGTACATTGTCCACAGCATTCCCAAATTTACAGAACTCCATGTCATCCCTCTGCCTTCTCTTAGCTTACTCAGTTCTCCCAGTGCAGAAGCCACTTTGCACCTCTAAGCATTCCCACCACCCCTCTCATAAGCTTTTCTGGTTCAATTACACACTTTAAGACACAGGAACCCAAAGTGGGCAGAGCATTCAGGAAAGATGAGAACCACGAGCAGAAATGAATTTTTGAGCTGCCTTTCAAAAAATCAGCATTATCCCTATATAGTGTTTTCCCCTTTCCAGCCCCACTGCTTTCAGATAATGTATTCCCAAGTGTCTGCTCTTATAACCACCTGGGTTAGCTCACTCTGTCCTTCTTCCTACTTGTCTTCCAAGAGGAAATAAAGATACTATTGTCCTTTGTAAAATGCTCAGAGATCTACTGAGAGAACACTCTATTCAAGAGGAAGGTGCTCATTTTTAGAGATCAATATTTTCATGTAGCCTCAGAAAAAAGGTTCCGAGATGGGCAGCAATAATGACCCAGAGGTCTTGAACAGCTGTTCTGTGAGGAATGATGGAGCAGGACCAGGCACTTCAGAATGGAAGAGAGGTGACTTCAGAGAAATAGAAATCTCCAAAGTCATGAATGGCATGGAAAGGGCAGATAGGGTCTGACTGCTCACCTACTCCTCAGCACAAGAACCAGCTGGTCAGTGCCCCAAGAAGCAGGGTAAAACAAGCATACACATGCAGCAAACCTGGGAAATGTCTCCTCAAAGGATGCCATGGACCCAGAAAGGCTCTGGGCAGCTGAGGAGCCATGGTTTTATACCTCCTCTGTCAAAAGCCACCACCTTTTTCATGGGTGCCACTTGACATCCGTTAATTCTAGCTGTGCTTGGGTGGCAAAATAAACAGGGATAATTCCATGGCTGCAGATTTCTATCCTAATCCTTCCTACTTCCAAACATGCAATTTCCACACTAAGTTCCAGTTTATTTGCTTACTCTTTTTACAAAAGCTCTTCAGTCATGTGTTTTTCTGTAATATTGACTACAACTCTTTGGAGAGGGGAGAATGTCTGCCCCTAACTTTGGGGGGGTATGTTATTCATTACAGAGAAACACTATGGATTTAGACCATGGCATGTTGGTTTGCTCCCTCTTCTTCTCCTAGAGATGTCATTTCTATTTGCATTTTTTGTTGTTTTTGACTGCTGCTGAGCGAGTTTCACAGAGCCTTATCTGCATTACTTAAAAGATCTCTTTCTTGAATGGCACAGATTCTCATGAGCTCATCACTGCACAGGCACAGGGAGTTGTTTATCCCTTGTGCACATTAGTTTATATCTGCTGGTATCAAGTCCCTACAGCCAAGTACTGTGAGAACCTTCTGCAACTGCAGCCAGCTTTTGTTTCTGCTACCCTCCTTCTGTGATTTTCAGCATATACTGCAACTTCATTACTCAGCCTCTCTCCCAGGCCATTTATAACTTGGTTTAACAACACAAGCCTTAACACGGATCCCCCCAGGAGTGAAGGGTGATCACTCTTCCCTAGAAAAGCTGACAGTCCTTCCTAGGCTTTAACCAGGTATTCATTACTGAGAAAGCTACACTGCTGCTCCATGGCACTTCACTTCCTTTAAGGAGCATTAACAAAGTCCTTTGTTAATCTCTCTGAAAACACAGACACAGCAGATTATTTGCTTGTTTGTCTCTCATGCCTTCTTGTCCAAGAGCTCCAGACCATCAAACTTTACCAGCTGTATCTGGACTCCAGCATTCCTGCAGTGACCCATGGAGGTCACTGCAATGGGAACACTTACCAAGGCAGCCTTCCAAGCAGACATGACCTTGAGCCTCACTGTCCGTGGCAGGACCATTAACACTGCTCTGCAGTCACTGTGCATTCAGAGAAGTCAGTTTTTACACTGAGAAATCTGTTTTACTAGATTTACCCTAAAGAAAAATAATCACCCAACATTAACTTAAGTACAACCTCTCCACATTCACAGCAGCAACATAAGGCAAGCCCACCACCCAAAAATATCTAGGCTAGTATCAATAGTAACAGTATTCACTGATTTTTAAAAGTAAACCTGGGAGTAGACCTATAGTTCTAAGATACTGTCTTGAAGTCAGTGAATGTAATATTATTCAGTGTAACCCCTCCAGGTTAAGTGACAGGGTTATCTAATACTCCAGGGCCTCTATCTCCTTCACAAACAGCAGCACAGAGTCCCTGAACACGAGCACACCAGAAACTGCTGCAGAGCACCAGAGCACAAGCTGTGCACAGCTTGTCACTGGGGGTGTCAGCTGGGAAGGAGAGGAGTTAACAGTACCAGGAAAGATGTCACCCTTTTCAGCTTTTCTGAAATACCTTTCTTCAACTTTCCGTTTGCACAGTCTTGGAACTGAAAGTGACCAGACAGGAATTCGTGCCCCATGAGACTGGTTTCCAGTTAGACAGATGAGACAGCAAGAGAGTAAAAGCTCACACGATTTTTCCACGTAACGCCAGCCTGTTACACAGAGATACTTTGCCAACTAATTATTGTTCCAGCCCCATGTCTGTGTAGACCCAATCTTGCTCACTTAGAAGGACCCAAATACACTCACAAACATGCTGAAGAAGAAAAATTAACGCCTGAGCTCTGACAGAAAATAAGGTGACCAACCAGTAAAACACTGGAGGTGAACAAGCTCCAAAAGCACATAATTAGCAAGGCTCAGGGCAGAGGTCAGAAAGCCTGCTTGATTAAGTAATGTGTCTCCTGGCTGCTTATAACCGTATATGGAAAGAGATAATTTCATATAGCAAGATAAATTTATTGTCCCTGGAATGTCAATTCAGTATTAAGAGTATCCATTCACTTTACACGAATTAAAGTGATTTTATTTAAGTGTTAAAATAACAAAGGAAGATTTGTGTCCAACACAGCATTCCCTTGGTCATTAACTTCTGCTGACACTGAGGTTACAATTTACAGATTCCCTGAAACCATTTTTGGAAACTTACTTGGAAGTTAAATTTCTCCTGTAGCAGAGTAGCCATCTGCTAGTGGTGTGCAGAATAAATACACTTTTAATTTAATAACAAGTAAAACAAAACAGTTGTTTTCATTTATTACCCATCTATTCCGAGCTCATGCATTTCTCATTGCTTGACATATCCAACTTCTTCAGGTCTTACATGTATCACATTGGAGTCACTTAAACCCTCAGGCATCCAAAATTTTGGGTAAAATTCTCTTTGTCTGAGGTGATAGCCCATTTCTCCAGGGCAGCCTCAGTTCCCAGCCCATATCTGGCCCCAGCTGGAGCACGGCTACAGCTATTCCATGGGTCAGCAGCAAGCACAGTGACACAGAAAAGCTCCAGCTCTGCTGCATTCCCCCCTCTCCTCTGAGGCAGAGCCCCAGGTGCTGCCATTCCCAGCAGCCATACCTTCCACAAGCCCCTTCCTGCAGCCTCCATCTCCCACTGGGAACAGCAGTGGCTGTCGAAATGCAACAAATTTCACCAAAAGGTGCAGCGTGTCCTGGCATTCAACAAGTCGGGCACTGCTACAGATTTTTGTGCCTGTGCCTTCGATAAGCCACCCCAGAGGCACAGAGCAGTGTGCTCAAAGCAATGCACAGTTTAAGGGAGCATAACTTTTCTGGCCTCCATCCTCTACCAAGGAAAACTAAAGGTGTTTTAGCCTGACATCCCAGTAAGATTAGGAAATCATTTCTCCTGTGTCTTTATTAACCCAGGGAGATTTACAAAACAGCAATGAAGCAAAGAGAATTTCCATTAACTTCTCTCTTTGCCCTGTGTATTTAAATAGAAGCAGATTAAAAAGAAAAGCAATACAAACAGGGAAAAAAAAAAACCAAACAGAAAACCAGATAGATGTAAAGATTACCTCACTTTAAGTGGACAGCCGTGTTCACATTTGTGAAGCTGCATATTCATTAAAATGGAGTGATTTTTAACTAGAACTTGTGTTTTACATGTATGACCTCAGGTATTGCCTCCTGCACCCTACCCACACACTATTCTGCGGTCAAAATTACTCATTTCTCCACCAGCAGAGTATTTGCATGCTAATCAAACACTGATTAATTGTTAATGTGGTTAATTACCAACATATTTTTCAATAATATTTTCCAGTATTATCCTCATTTTACTCTGCAAAGAGAATACATCTGTTTCTGGTGCTCAAGCCCTGATTTTCCAAAGTATGTGACATTAGGAAGTGTTTCATGTGGCCAAAGCAAAGCACCTGCTTAGTCACAACTGCCTTGCCAGTCCTAGCTCAGAAATTCCACAAACTAGACCCAGGGACATAAGCAGCAGAGGAAATACAACAGTGAATTCTGCTGGAAGAATCTTGTCCCATAACACACATGAAAACAGGTCTTTATGACAGCACTCAACTAGGTTAATTATGGATGAGAAAATTCCCCTCCTCCTGTAGTTCTACTTTGCTGTCCCATTTCTGACAGAATTGGAGCACAGGATCTAAGCTCTAACTGAACCTTCAGGAGAAAGCCTGGTCTAACAGGGAAGAAAACAATGCAGTCATTTAAGTCAAATCAGTATTGGAAAACATTTACACAACGAAGGCAAAGCAGGCTGTGTCCTGCACCAGGACACACCAAGTTCAGAGTTACTTCAAGGCAGGTTTTCTGTGTAATTCAAGGGCAGAGAAGCTCTCTATGGAGAACGGTCCTTACTAAAACCAGAAAACTACCAGCCAACACTCACCCCGCCCATGAAAAAAAAAAAGGGAAAACAAATTCCACCAGGCAGCATCATATTTATACCTCCAGGGCTGGCAGCAACGAGTGTCAGACCGCAGGGCTCCACCACAGAGCTTTCTGAACTGCCTGAGCCACATTATTCATCACCTGCTCCACAGGTTGCAGCTGAAGGAAATTAAATAGATGCTTTACCAGAAAATCTCTGCAGTGTTTGGCAGTCACACATCAGTCAGCTGTAATCTGAGGAGCTTTGCCCACAGCTACCTTTAACATTACACCTCTGAGTAAATTACAACTACAAAATAATATGATGCGACAGTGGTTGCAAAGGTCTAGGTAATGAAACTGGCTGCGTGCCAGCAAGGAACTTCGACTTTCCTCCTTCATTTTCAGGCAAATATAAATCAGTTGCAACTGATACACAGTATTACCCTTTCCAGATATATAAATACTGGGAAAAAACCCAAACAACCCACCACTGTCTCATGCTTCAGTTTTTCAGAATCCAGCAGACATTAAGCACATAATTTTACATAACAAAGTCTAACAGTACTGACAATCTCCTTAAAGTTCTCACTAAAATAACCTCCCCCTACACAACCTGAGAGAGCAGACCTGCCAAGCTTGAGAGATTGACAAGAAAAAAACAAGAGAGAAGGTGACTTAAAGAAATGGTTATTCAATTTTCGGAAGAGTTATTTCCTGAAGTAGGCATCACGTCATGTGAGCTAAAGCCATGAGACCACCACCAAGAAAAAAGTGCCCTGCCTTGCAGGGAGCACTTGAACAGCAAGTGGGGGACCACCTGCCTCTGGAATCCTTCCCCAGCCCACATTTCTGCAAAGATGGGAGCATAGAGCAGCACACCTCCCAGGGTTTCCCTCTTCAGCAGGAAAAAGAGAGTTAATATAATTAGTCCCAGGCTTAAAAATATTTACATTACTTGAGACCAACGCAGTCTGATGACCTGCAGAGAGAATTACTCCGGCAGGAACACCTTCTTCATAAATCATTCCACTCGTTATTCAAACTCAGTTTCACAAGTTTATGCCCAACTTAATCTCGAATTCATCTGCCCGTGAACCAAGGAGTCTGGTAGCCAAAGCCGTTCCCTTTCTCGCTCATGAAGAAATACATCGGGGGAAAAAACTGAATCCTGCTTTCACGACCACGTATTCATTCACAGCTGCAGTGGAGATAATGGAAGGTCCAGCTACCCAGGGTACTGGGGCAAGTGCTCACAGAAAAAGAACAGCCTGAAGACTCCTCACCGGAGTTAACCTCCGGCTCTCAACAGCCAACACCTCCGGGCCGGGGACACGCTGTGCTCAGAACCTGCTACTCCGAAGCCCCTGGGGACAACTCTCTGGGGACAGCGCACAGCCCCGACCCGGGATACCACGGAGCCCCGGAGCTTCAATGCGTGCGGGGCGAGCATCGCCTCCCGCGTATGCCCGGCACTGCCGGCCCCCACCGCCCTCAGCACACCCCGCCCGACCCTCCAGGACGGAGCCAGCGCCCACAGCGGGACCCCCGCGCCGGCTCCTCATCCACAGACACAGCCCGGGCCCCCGCCGCCGGGCCGCGCGGGACCGACCCACTGCCCCAGACAGGGCGAGCCCCGGCCCCGGGCCCCGCCGCCCTCCTGCCCGCACGTACCCGCCGGGGCAGCGCCCCGTCCCGTCCCATGGCCAGCGCCGCTCCCGCCGCCGGGCGCGCTCCGCCGCCCGCCCCGGCCGCCCCTTCCGCACGGCCGGGCCCGCCCAGCGCCGCGGGCCGGGGGGGCGGGAGGAGGAGGCGGGTCCCGCCTCAGAGAGCCCCCGGGCCGCCTCACGGCCCGTCCGCGCCTCAGCCCCGCCTGCGGCTCTCCAGTCATCGCGGACGGCGGGTTTTGTTTTTCCCTCAGGAACGCCACCGACGCCCTTATAGAATCACGGAATCGGCAAGGTTGGAAGAGACCTCCAAGATCACCGAGTCCGACCATGCACTGCCACTGTAACCCCTAAACCACATCAGCCAGCGCCACATCCAGACGCTTCTTGTACACCTCCACAGACCACGACTCCATCACCTACCTGGCAACCTATTCCAGTGCCTGGCCGCTCAAACAGTGAAATTCTTCTTCTAGCAGCTAATCTGAATCTCCCTTGTCTTGCCTTAGGGCCATTTCCTCCTGTCGTCTCTCTGCAGGTACGGCAGAGAGCGGCCCCACCTCACTACAGCCTCCTGTCAGCGACTAGTGCAGAGCAATGAGTTCCCCCCTGAGCCTTCAAAAAGCTAAACAAACCCAGGTCCCTCAGGTGTTCCTCATGGGACATGTTTTCTAGACCCTTCCCGAGCCTTGTTGCCTTTCTCTGGATATACCACAGCCCCTCAATATCCTTTTAGAGGTGAAGGGCCCAGAACTGAATGCAGTGCAGCCTCACCAATGCTGAGTACAGGGGAGGAATGACTTCCCTGGTCCTACTGGCTACAGTGCTCTTGATACAGGCCAGGATGCCACCGGCCTTCTTGGCCACACTGCTGGCTCATATCGAGCTGCTGTCCACCAGCCCCCAATTGTCCCTCCCTGCTGAGAAGCTCTCAAGCCACCCCTGCCCCAGACTGGAGCTGCAGGAGGTTGCTGTGATGATCCCAAGTGCAGGATGTGGCACTTGACCTTACTGAACCTCACACTGCTGTCCTCAGCCCTTTAATCGAGTCTGTCCAGGTCTCTCTGCAGAGCCTTCCTGCCCTTGAGCAACACTCTCAACCAGCCTCGTGTCATGTGCAAATTTACTGAGGGTTGCTTCATCTCTTCCTCCAGACAGCTTCCAGCCCTCATTGGCTGGAGGCCAACAGTAGTGCCCTCCAGCAAAGCAGCATCCTCAGGCAAAAGGTACCAATAAAGAGGGAAAGAGCCCTGTTGGTGCAGCTGGAACAGGGAGGCAGCTGCAGTGCCTCAGCCAGGAACAGGCCCTGCGTTGGCAGCTGTGTTGCTGCACTGCAGATCATGTTGCAATCATCAGACACGATCAAGGGCAGGAGATGCCCAAAGACACCTGGGCACAGCTGCAGGTAAGCCATGTGATATTCAGGCCAACCTCGTGAGGCCTTTTCCTAAGGGAGCTTTAGTCTTGTCTGGTTGCAGCAGCCCCTCCCTTCAGTCACACACACACCAACCTGCCACCTCACATGCTCTCACAGCTTACAGCAGCAGCTCAAAATCTCAGCTGGATCACCTCAGATTTGTCTTTTGCACTCCAGTGTATCTCCTTCTCCTTCACAAACTGTCTCCCAGCACTTCTCCTTATACTTCCCTTCTCAGGCATGCTGTCACTCCCCAAAAGTCAGACAGATGCCTCCCTTTTGGTGTTCCTCTTCATTTTAGTAATATGGAAATCATGCTAGAAACCTGTTAGTATACTCTAAAAACACTAGGAAGCATTTGACAGAAAAGTCTTCAAAAGCTCTTCTCGTTCCATTCTCAGAGATGAGGGAAGCAACTCTTGTCATCCACAGCACCTTCAGATGCCTTTTATTCTTCATTTCTCTGCAGAGAAAAACTGCTTTCATAGTACTAAACCACCATAATCAGCTCAGGAAGAAACCATTATTTACTGCTCAGTGCAGGCAGGCAAGACCCAAAAGGGCAACCCAAGCAATCTACTGACCTGAGCTTGCTTGTTGGGACTTTTCCCTCCTTAGCCTCACAGTTCCCTGGCCATTCATGCAGGACAGGATGTGCACTCAGTCCTCTGCTGCAGGACTGGACATTCAGACATGAGACACATGCACAGGCAACTGGGGCAAGAGACTATGACTGCAAAACCCAATCCAAGGCCAAACATGGGTCATTCATGCACTGGAAGAGAACTGTGCTTCAGTCACATGGGTTTTCAAACAGTCTTGAAGGACTGAACAAAATTACAATAACATAGTTAAGCATTAACTTGCTGCCACTTACCCTGTAAACAGCAGCATGGCTGATTCCCTTTGTGCTCTGCAAAGGTCAGAGCAGCTTTGCTCAGTGAACACTGAGTTTAATTACGGATATTGAGATGCATCATGAGTTGTGTACAAGTACTAAAATACTATGACATAAAAAAAGCCAAACTTTATAGACTCTTATTGTGCACCAGTTCACTTGGGATAAGTGGCACATAGAGTATAAGAAATGAGCCTGAGCTAACAAACTCAGGAAATACAATTACAGTATCAGCTTACCTTGCCTGTCTGGGGAGGAATTTAGGTGGGCAGGCATCTCAGGAAGCCCCTCGAGATGGTGTACCCTGGGTAAGGTGGTGTCTTCCAGAGATTCATGGACCTTTTCCTCTCTCACCCCCTTCCTTTCAGGAAGTCTGAGAGAAGGCAGAGAGATTGTTGTTCTCCCCCAGAGAGTTGAAAAGCTTTCCCAGGAGAGTGCTGGACCAGTGAGTTCTTGCACTACTCCAGGTAGGTCTAAGCAAAGTTAGTGAAAGAACCAAGGTCACCCGAAGTGTGCTTTTCCCTTGGAGACTTGTGGGGTTTGGAAACCAGAGGAATTTTCCCCTTCACTTCAGCTGGGCTTGGACGAGCCCCAAAGTACACAAAGTAATGCAACACTGTGAAATTATGAAATGTAGGAGACAACACTCATATTTTCTTAGTATCAAAAGAGAAGCCATTATGTAATGCTTGCTACCATGGGGGAACAGGAATGTCTACTTGGTTCCATGATTACAGAGGGAGCAGTAGCAAGTTAATGCTTAACTATGTCCCTGCAATTTGGTTCAATCCCAAGACTTTAAAACTTCCAAACCAGTCTTGAAATGGAAAGTCTGGAGCGGTTTTACTACATGACAATACAAGGCCACCCTACAATCCAATCCACTGCCCTTCCAAAGCAGGAAATCAGTGCTCTCCCAAGAGTCAGTCCATGAAGAAAAGGGGAGATACCCGATTTCTCAGCCTGCCTCATGCACCCTTGCCCTGGTGATGTCCCTGTCTCTTCCTGTCCCTGTGTGCTACAAAGTTACAGAAGCCAGGGCTTTGGCTATGCTAAAACCACGCCTGCCTGAGGCTGAACTGGTCCGACTCGGTGTTTTATCAACTCAAACTCCAGGTGGAAGCGTGCACAGGCACTGCTCGTGCTGCTCCACTACCACTTTGTGGTCTGTGAGCTACGCGTGAGGAACAAGTACAGCTTGTGCTGCTCCCCACTGGGCTGGCCGAGGAGGTGCGGGCAGCGCTCGGCGGTGCTGTCGTGCCGGGGGAGCCGGACAGCCCCCCTTGAGCAGCCTTCCCTGTGCAGCCCTCCTTGAGCAGCCTTCCCTGTGCAGCCTTCCCTGTGCAGCCCTCCTTGAGCAGCCTTCGCTGTGCAGCCCGGGTGCCCCGCAGGGGCTCCTGCCCCGCTGTACAACCCCACTCCAGGAGTGTGACAATTCTTCCTGGCCAGTTACAGACCGTGGAGCTCATCACTGTGCCAGTGTTACTGCCCCGAGCGAAGGTCCCACTGGCCAGCTACAGAATCACCGAGTCAGTCACTAAGGTTACACCTCCAGGGATGGGGACTTCACCGCCTGCCTGGGCAGCCCGTTTTCCAGTGTCTCATCACCGTTTACATGAAGGAATTCCTCCTCATGTCCAACCTAAACCTCTCCTGGTGCAGCTTAAGGCCATGTCCCCCTGTCCTGTCCCTTGTTCCCTGGGAGCAGAGCCCGACATCCCCCTGGCTGCACCCTTCTGTCATAGGGAGCTGTGGAGAGCAGGAAGGACCCCCCGAGCCTCCTTTTCTCCAGGCTGAGCCCCCCCAGCTCCTCCTCTCAGACTGGTGATCCTTTCCCAGCTCCGCTCCCTGCTCTGAGAACACTGGCAGGGACAGTGACTCCACTGCCTCCCCGGACAGCCCATTCCAATCCCTGGCCACCCTTTCTGTGAAGAACGGGCAAGGCTGGAAGGGATCATCGGGTATCACCGGGTCCGACCTCCCTGCTCGGTGGGGCGGGAGGGGACCACCGGAGGCCATCGTGCAGGATCCCGCAGCGGGCAGCGGCCATGAAGGGACGGGCCCAGCTCCCCCCGCCCCGGCCCGTTGTGTCCCCGTGACCCCCCGGGCTGTGTCCCACACACGGCGCAGGCGCGGCCGTGACGCACAGGAGCGCGGGAGGTGACGCGAGGCGCGCGCGGAGGTGACGCGGAAGGCGCGCGCGGCGCCCGCTCAGTGCAGCGGTTGGCGATGAAGGTGGCGGTGGCCGGGTGCTGCCACGGCGCCCTGGACAAGATGTACGAGACGCTGGAGCTGCTGCAGCGGCGCCACAACGTGCGGCTCGACCTGCTGCTCTGCTGCGGCGACTTCCAGGCCGTGCGCAACGAGGCGGACCTGCGGTGCATGGCCGTGCCCGCCAAGTACCGGCACATGCAGACCTTCTACCGGTGAGCGCCGCCGGCCCGGCCCCGGCCCCCGACCCCGCGCGACCCGCGCGGGCTTGGCCGGGTCCAGCAGCTGCCGTGTCTCCGCAGGTATTACTCGGGCGAGAAGAAAGCCCCGGTGCTCACCGTGTTCATCGGCGGCAACCACGAGGCTTCCAACCACCTGCAGGAGCTGCCCTACGGCGGGTGGGTCGCGCCCAACATCTACTACTTGGGTAAGGTCCCTCCGGTCCCGGTCCCCGGCGGTTTCCCCACAGCCCCTGCCCTGCCCGGCCCCTCCGTGACCGCCCTCCCGTGTCCCGCAGGTTACGCGGGCGTGGTGCGGTTCCGCGGCGTGAGGATCGGCGGCATCTCGGGCATCTTCAAGTCTCACGACTACAGGAAAGGTACCGGGGCAGCGGGGAGGGGAGAGCCGGGGCCACGGCGTGGTGTGAGGGTCTGGCTGTGCTCAGCCCCGAAACGACTCTTAGCCTGGAAACCACCCTCGGTTCAATACCCGGATTTTTCTGGAGTTGGTAGATGAGTCTGTAGCTGCCCGGTGACCACAGCAGGGAGCAAGGCACCTTTGGAGTGTTGTTTGGAGTGTTGTTGGAACAGTGTTGATTTTTCCATGGCAGTGTCCTTTCACTGTTTGATTTTCCTTGAGTGAAACAGGCAGTTTATAACTGTGACATTATATAAGTGTATTGTCCTGCCCTGAGGTTTACGGCCAGTATATCTGGTTCCTCCTGGTTATGTAGGTGGGTATTCAAGAGTTTTTCCTGGGAATGTTGTCACAGATGATACCCCATGTCAGTGAGTAGAAGATAGTTTTTTCTTTCTGATCTCAGCACTTAAAAGAGTGGAACTTGTGGTTACTGTACTGTGCTGTCTTTACTAACAAACAGCTTCAGAGAAACTTTGCAGGTGGCTCTCAAGCTATAAAGTACTGAACCAGTTTTCTAAAACACTTGATTCTGTCTAATACTTGCCAACACTAATTCAATTTGCTGTTATCAAGGGGGTGCTTTATATGCCTGAATATTGCATGAGGGAGATGAGATGAGTCTCTTTAGACAATAACTGAAAGAGCAATTTTTCTGTTAATTCTGTAGGGTATGTAGGAACTATGGTAGGCATTCATGTGTTTTGTCCCAAGGCAAAGTTGGTCACTCATCCCTTATGTCAGGGTACAGGTTGGTGCTTCCGGAGCCTGTGGTGCCTGTGGACAGTGACTGGGATGTTTAGGCTGCTGCTGAACCTGTTAAACCGTAGTTTCATGGTGGGTGGCAGCACTCATGAAAAATCAGTCTTGTATTTAGGGTTACTCTAGGTGCCTGTGTGACCCCAAAAAGCTGCTGTTTAGGAAGGAGCTAGTGATTCAGGCAACTGTTCTTGTTTCCAACATTTCAGGCCACTTTGAGTGCCCACCATACAACCAGCAGACCATCAGAAGTGCTTACCATGTGAGGAATATTGAAGTCTTCAAACTCAAACAGGTCAGTGAAAAGCTTCTTTTTTTAAACAAGGGTAATTTTCATTAATTTGCAAGTAGAAAGTTAAAGCTGCTCTGATCATGTATGCTGAATATTGAACATGCTTTAACAGGTTGATCAGACATCTGAGGGGTGTGTCCTTTGAGGAGGACTATTATGCTTAGCCATTATCCCTTTTAAATAAAGCCTTAAAAATTTCATAGGGAAGAACATGCCTTTGATTGTAGGCAGAGGACTTGCCCTCTATCTGTGATTTCCTCTGAGTGCCTGACTTATGGTGATGATATGAACTCTCTTATAAGGCACTATAAAGCACAGCTGGCTGCCTCAAGTAATTTCTAAACTCCTTTGTCAATATGTTGTATTTATGCCATGTGCTTTTTGGCCTGACAGCTGAAGCGTCCCATCGATATTTTTATGTCACATGACTGGCCAAGGAGTATCTATCACTATGGAAACAAGAAACAGCTCCTCAAAATGAAATCCTTCTTCCGGCAAGAAGTGGAGAGCAACACTTTGGGAAGCCCTGCTGCTTCAGAGCTGCTGCAGCACCTGAAACCCACCTACTGGTTCTCAGCACATCTCCACGTTAAATTTGCAGCTTTCATGCAACACGAGGTAAAGGGGGACAGAAAATGGATGTGTGTGTCCCAGACACACTTTAGAATTCTCATGCAGGTAATAATGTCCAGAAAAGCAATTCAGTGGTTTTTGTTCTTAAAACTCAGTTAAAACCATGAAGGATTAAGTGGTGTTAGGACTACTGTTTTATGTAAATTAAAGGGGTGTAAATGACTGCTAATCTCCTTTAAGAACAGCATGGAATAGCTATTGTTCTTGAAACTTGTTAACATGACTGTATAGAAAAGCACTCTCTTACTCTGTTGGGGAAGCAGATAACTTCACAATAGGTGAGAAAAAGGAGGCAACTTCAAAAACCTGGTAAGGGAGTGATTGAAGAGAGAGGTTACCTGAGGGTAGGAGCATCCTTGTAGTACAGCTTTGCAGGCCTGGTAGCCCAGGTCCAGCCTGTAGTTGAAACAGTTATTACTGAAGTGGTGCCAGTGCTGTTCCTATTTGCAAGTTATTTATCTGTAAAAATGTAACTCCAGACCTCCTAGGATCAACAAGTGTGTTTCCAATTAAGTTACAGTTTTTCTTTTTGCTCCAAGGCTGAATGTACGCAGCTGAAATTAGTGCTGAAATGTAGCTCTTGCTTTATCTTGCTATTATCTGCATCCTGCTTCCTGCTAGACTCCCAGTGAAGTCTGTCATTCTCTTTGTCCCAGCTAATTTTCTATTTCAGGAAGTATTTTTCTGTAGAAATTATACCTTTCAACTTGTCTATACAGCTTGTTTAGAATGGTCAAATTTTACATAAGTGCTAATGATTGTGTTAACCCCATTTGCTTCCTAGACAAACTCCAAAGAAGAGTTACCAAAAGCAACCAAGTTTCTGGCTCTGGATAAATGCTTGCCACACAGAGACTTCCTGCAGGTGATAAACATTTGTAGAAGTTTTTCACTTTTTATTTCATTAGTTTGAACTGCTAGTGCTGTTCTTAGGTGTAAGATGAAGAATAGTGCTAATAAGTGGAGGAATTTTAAAGAAACTAGGAATGCTGGGTGTATGGAATGGTCTTTGTAGGATTTTGTCCTGAACTAAGCACATGTATTGTGCAGGTGCAGTGTTTCCTTAATCCTGCCATTTCCATCCAGCGTAGAACAAGTACCTGACTCCAGTGGATGAGTCTAAAATAGTTTGCTGTGAGAGTGTGCTGCTGACAGTGTGTTTTTCAAATGCACTCAAGTGTTTTACTAGTCTTAGAGTAGCTTTTTTTTGTCTGTCCTTTGGATGTGTGGTGGGATCCATTTGCCCTAGTAAATACCTTTGAAGGTGGAAGAGAGTATGAGGATAGGCTCTATCTGCAAAGGGACATGAATGCTAGTCCAGACTTAAAATCCTGTAACAAAACTGATCTGGATTAGTACAGCCTCCAGCAGCATGGAGGGTTTAACCACTTTGTGGAGTATTTAAAGTTAGAGTCTGACTAGGGCTTTGGCTAACCCACATGGTTTGATTTGGGTTAATAGCACTGAAGACAAAGTGATAATAAAAAAGCTTAAAAATATTTCCTCTTAATTCATAGCTTTGTTAAGAGTGCTGTTCATACAGCAGAATGACTGTTCTTGTCAGTTCTTGGTTTGTATCCACTTAGAAGTGTCTTGGTTTGAAAGAGAGATGTATGCCAAAGAAGGCAGGAATCTCCCTTGGAATAGAAAATATGGCTCCAAATTATTACAGCTTTTAAATTATGGGGCTTTCAGGCAAAGATACGAGAGAAGGAATAACAGTTTTTTACTAGAATATATATATATATATATATATATATATATTTATATATATACATTCTCGGCCTTCTCTCGGCTGCAGGCACTGTCCCTTCGGTGCAATTCCAGTCACAGCCAGCAGGGGCGCTGGTGGCTCCCGGCAGGGCAGGGGCGATGATTCCCCCGCGCCTGCAGGGGGCGCTGTGGCGCGGGCTCGGTGCCGCTCTGCCCGTGGTGATGGCGCAGAGAGGGAAAAGGGGCTCCTGAAAGCAGCTGGGAGATGCTCCCTCCGGAGAGGAGGAGGAGGTCAGGGCCCTGGGTTTTCCTCTGAGGCACCCGGGTAGATGGTGAGGGTCCTTCCCAGTGAGATCAGGTGTTAGCAAATCCCATGGCTGCTCTGATGAGCAGAGGCTCACCCACAGTAAGGAGAGCCAGTGAAGGACAGAACTCCACAGTGGCAGCGAATTCTCCCTGCAGCAGCAGCCCAGCACCCCAATTCTCATTTCTCAACACAACTCTCATCCCAACTCTCACCTCTGATCTCTGAGAGTGAGTGAGGGCCAACCCTAGCCCCTCACCCCCAGCAAAAAATCTGGCAGTATCTCTGCCTTTCCCAAGGAAAAACCCCCCAGCTAAGAGATGAAGCAAACTGTATCCTCTCCCTTGTCCTGGCCACATCTTTTTTCTCTTAAGTGTCTGTTGTTCTGGTCTCTTAGGCAACAAATGGGAGAAAAATTCCCTAAGAGAAACTAAATTTAAAAAAGGAAAAAATCCTACCCTACAACAGAAGGCAGCATCAATTTAGCAGCAAGCAAATTTTATTTCTAAGTTGCATCCCTATCCAGTTGCTGGCAGTAAGGGAGGGAGTGTGTTCTGCTTTTTAATTGCTGTAAGCTGAAATTTAGAAATGCCTTTTTTACTGTTACTGATTGTCCTTTGTTAGCCCTTCATGGGGGACTGGACTTGTTTGGTTTAGACCACTAGCTCAGTGTACTTTAAACTTCATTCAAACTGTGTACAGTGAAAGTAACATGTAAACTTTAATCATATTCTGGTGTCAAGAGAAATAACTCATTTCATCTATTTTCTGTGTGTTTGTAAGTAGATAATAGACGTGGAGCATGATCCCAATGCAGGCGACTCGCTGGAGTACGATGCTGAGTGGATTGCAATCCTCAAGGCCACCAACAGTCTTGTTAATGTGACCCAGAACTCCTGGAATATGCCTGAAAATAATGGCCTCCATGCCAAGTAAGTTGTTTGCCAAATAGAAATGTTTGTTTGTTTTTCTGGACTGGAAGTAAAGATGTATTGGAGTTGTGTTTCTGTTCTGTAGACTGTAATGCCTGTAGGACTTGCTAAATGCCTTGGAAAGAAAAGGGGATGTTGACAGAAAATGTAGTCTAAAGCATACAGCTTCTTTACTGTCCTACCTGGGCAGTTACTTTAGTTTTGCAAACTTAGATACCAGCATTTGAGGGACAGAAACTGAACCATGAGGCCTGAAAACCAGGCTGGGTTATGGGCATGGGTTGACATAATACACTAATCCTTGGTGGGGAGAAGGGTGTCTCAGTACTGACCAAAAGAAAATGAAAATGTTCTTGAAAAAGCACTTGAGGAATAAAGTGTCTGTTGTAAGATGAATTTGTAATCCATCTGTGAAGGTTGCACTCTCTGGTGGGAACAGGCAGTACCTTTTGACTTGCTGCACTTATTTAAACTTTATGCACTTGTTTAGGTGGGATTACAGTGTGACAGAAGAAGCCATTAAAGAGGTGTTAGAAGAGCTGAACCATGACCTCAAAATTCCTTGCAACTTCACATTGACAGCTGCTTGTTACGATCCCAGCAAGCCCCAAAAAACCATGGAGCCAGTTCATACCATCAATCCACAGACCACTGAGTTCTGTGCCCAGTTTGGCCTCACTGACATCAATGACAGGATCCAGCAGGCTAAAGAAGAGAGCTCAGGACGAGGTGAATGTGAGGAAGAGGAGGAAGAGGAGATGGACAGTACTGGGTCAGCAGAGGAACCCAGTGAATACAATACAGATAATTCTGGCCTCTCATCCTTTAACCCAGATGAAATAATGCTGGATGAAGAAGGTGGTGATGAAGACTTGAGTACATGTTCTGTAGATCCCTCCCCTGACCACCCTCCTGAGTTCTCCACGAGCTTCTCCGACATTCGGGTCATGCCCGACTCCATGGCGGTGTCGTCTGACGATGCCACGGACTCCAACAACGAGGAGCTGGACAAGTCTGGGGGGAGCAGGCAGGGGGAGGAAAGGAGCCCCCCTGAGAGGTCCTTAAAGCGCATCGGTGGTGATGAGAACGGGAACAGCAGCATTAAAAAAATCAAGAGAAGGAACCAAGCTATCTATGCTGCAGAGGATGAAGATAAAACTGATTAACAGTTCACAGGGTGTGTAACTAAGTTCTCTCCCAGCCTTTCTGTGGGAAGGTGGTGAGAATTGTACTGGACTACATGTGCTTTTAATGTTACATGATCTTAGTCATGTTACTTTCCTAAGCTCAGAGGCTGGGTGTACTTCTCACAGGGAAGGTGATTTACACAGAATAGACATCAAAGAAAGAAGCTGAGACTTTTCCAACCAAGTACTTTGTCAAAGGATGTAAAGTTCATATATCCTTGATTTTGTTTCAGTTCTTGGTGTATGGTGTACACTCCATATTTTCAGCTGAACAAGACTCACCATGCTTGTTTAACAAGAACTCTTAAACTTTACCCTGAGTCCAAGTGAGAGGATGTCTGACTTCCAAGACTGAATAGTTTTATATTATTGCTTTTATCTTGTTTTATACTGAACTATTAATACAAAGTAGCATACGCAATAACCCTGTGAATGAAATTTGAAAATAGAATTCCCATGATAACAAAATAGCAACAGAGGAATGAAGATTTTTGTTTCTGGTGATAGTCATGCCACAGAAAAACTTTGTGGTCATAAACAAAACAATATGTATTGTCCCGGATTGGCTTTTAATTGCAGTTCTGATAGCAAATCAAGTCTCTTGATTTGGAGGATGACAGTTTTATGGGGACCATGAAAGGGTGCATCTCTGTTCTTAAAAACTCTTTTGTTCTGTTTCTTAAAACTTGAGAACAATGTCTTAAAATGGAAGTACTTAGGAAGGACAGCTTCCAAAATGTGGACACCACCACTGTCTCTGACTAATTGGGGTTGTGGTTTGTGTTCATACAGGGTGGTGGCTGTGTAAGTTGTCTGGGACACTAACAGCTCCCATTATCATTAGAGTCACTTTTCACTTGTCATTTCAGTAGCTGTAACTTGCTGAACTTTTAAAACTGGTTTTGGGATCTTCCAAAGCACTTTTGTAATCTTAGCTGAGGGAAGCAAGAGCTGCCAGAATAGTGACCCTCTTGGAAATTTTCTTTTAATTTTTTTTTTTGCCCTGAATTATTAGTAAATGGCACCCTCCTTTGGCCTAAGAGGCAATGGGGATAAACCTGAGTGAATTCATGAAAATGACAGTGTTTTCAAGCATATGTCATTATAGACATTAGCCTTCCTGACAGATGGAATTCTTAGATGGAAATCTTCATGGCTGTGCTGCCCAAGAGCAGAGGTAGCTCCTATGATTTTCCCTCTCCAAGACAGAGGCACTGAGAAGGAGAAATCATCCTGACAGGAACAGAGAACTGGACAGGGAGCAGTGAGTGAAATACATCAGTGAGTGTGAGTTGTGTATTAGGGTCGGGAATTAATCTGTCCTTAAATCACTTCCATTTTGTCTGGAGTTCATCTTGCTTCCTCTCCTGTCAAGCAGTTCACTACAAAAACCAAACGTTAAGTATTCAAGGGCTAGAAAAGGGCATAATTAATGCTCTCAACAGTTCAATTAACAGCTCATCTGTCAGAACAGATGAGGAGAAACTGGGAGTGACCCGGGTGTGACACTCAGGGTATGTAAAATGGCTGTGAACTGTCAGGTAAATTATTGAAGCAGATGAGTCTCTTTAAGGGTCCTGGGTCTGCAGTGGTAAAATCTTAATCATACCTCATGATCTGAACACTATAATGGAAATAAAGTATTTTAAATATAAATTCTGTTATGGACTTGAAAAGCCTCCCAGGGAACCTAAGCATGGCATTGAGCTCTCAGGGTGTCTGCACAGAAATAGAAAATGTATCTAGCATGTAATAGATTTTTCGGTCTGATTCCTTTTGTTTTTAAAATAAACATCTCTCCTATGTTGTACCATGCCTCCCTCCTTCTGATGAATGTGTTTCTAGAAGGCAGGAGTCTCCAACTCAATATATAATACTGATTTTTGAACCTTTAAAGATTTTTTTGTAAAGTATTTCAGTGTCCATTGAGGAGCTGGTAAATACAGTGAACATAAATGTTTTTTGAGTGTGAATCATGTCTGACCTCTAGAGTTGCTGTGCCCTTCCTTGCAGTTGTTCACACCCTCTGCAGTTTGCAGTGTCCTGCCCTACCTTGCTTCCATCCATTATGGATTTTCCCTGTCGGCAGGATTCTCTGCTGCAAGGAGGATTCAGTAGAAGTGCTGAGCTTTTCTAGTAAAGGCCAGATACATCAAAAAGGAAAACTAGGGAATGCTGATAAATTTAAATTGGCTTTTAAGACCCAGAGTCTCCAGTCCTCTTAAAAAAGATTTAGTCTCTCTGAAAACTTTTGAAATGTTGATGAGAGACCTCTGGAAAACCTTTCTCTGTACATCCCTTGTATTTTTTCAGGGTGTGTACTTAGTCTAAAACTATTTTTGCTGTTACTAGTGCTTGAGAAAAGTGTTCACCTGTTCCATCCCAGGCTAGCACACAGGTATTTTCACAGCATGTCATCAGTCTGCTCAGAGAAAAACAGCAAAGACGTATAGCCTTGTTTCATAATGGAGTATTTTAAATTAAATCTATTAAAGTCACCTTGTGACTGCATCCTAAGGTATGTTTATTGTACTCCTGTTATCCTATGCAGTCTCTAGCAGCTGCCAAGCCTCTGTTTTCCTGGGAAAGGAATAGGTTGAGAGAGGTTAACCCGAGCTGCGATGTTTCTGCTATCTTTTCGTGGTTTTACCATCTCCTACCGTTTAGTTCTGACTTCAGGGTGGGTACAGTCAGTGTC
This sequence comes from Molothrus aeneus, assembly GCF_037042795.1. Taxonomy (NCBI): domain Eukaryota; kingdom Metazoa; phylum Chordata; class Aves; order Passeriformes; family Icteridae; genus Molothrus; species Molothrus aeneus. The sequence goes on along the minus strand of NC_089655.1, from coordinate 6,230,609 downwards.
CCCATGCCTCATGCTGTGTAATACACTGGAGCTAATAAAAAAATAGCAGATCTTATAGAGCCTGTAGCACATCTTAGTGAAATCCTGAGTTGTTAGCGATGTTTTCTGTGAAGAACAAATTCAAAACCAAACAAATGGTTTGGCAACGAAAGTAATGTCAAACTGAAGAAACCCAAACCGAATGTGCGCAGCGAGGCTGAGGGGAAAGGGCGGGCTCAGGCTCGGCCCCGCTCGGGCTCGTTTCGGTTCGGGCTCGGACAAAGGCTCGGCAGCTCGGGCTCGTGTTCGGCTCGGGCTCTTCGCGGCTTAGGTTCGGATCTGCTCGGGCTGGGCTCGAGTCGGGCTCGTTTCCACTCGGCTCAGCTGGGCTCAGACTCGTCTCCGCTGCGCTCGGCTCCACTCGGTTTCCGGCTCGGCTCGGGCTCGCGCTCGGCTCGGGCCGTCACTCTCCGCGGCTCGCGGAGGCCGCGCCCTGCGCCGCGCGTGCGCACAGCAGGCGCCGTCCCGCACGCGGGTGGCGTGCGGCGGCGCAGGCGTGGTGGGGCGGCAGCGGGGGTTCGGCGCCGGCCGGTTCGCTGGGCCCGCCCCGCTACCCCCGGCCCCCGCCCGCCGCGCGCCCGCCATGAGCCCGCGCCCGCCGGCCTGAGGCGCCGCCGGTGCCGGAGCGCTCCGCCAAGATGGCGTGTGTGCTGGAGGCGCCGCTCCGCATGAGCGTCCTCTCGGTGAGTGCCGCGGGCCGGGCCTTGCCTGACCTTGGCCCCCGCTGGGCCCCGCTGTCCGGCGGCGCCGGGAGCGGCCCTGGGGCTGCGCTGGGAGCGGGGGCGGTGCGGGCGGCGGGGCCGGGCTCCTTCCCTCTGCCCCCCGCGCCGCAACTTCTCTCGGCGCTGGTTTCCCCCCTACGAGGAGCCCATTCCGTGGCCGCGGAGGCACCGGCGCTCTGGACGTGTCGTTCGCTGCTGACGGCTCGGGCTCGCCGGCCCCAGGCAGCTGCTGCTCGGCACGCGGAGGGCCCGGCGCTGTGGGTGCTGTGGGCGCTGTGGGTGCTGCCCTTCCTCGGGGCTGCGGAGCAGGGCAGGGGCTCCCGGGTGCGCTCGCAGCCCGCCCCGGCTCGGGGGCTGTGCCGCTGCCGGAACCGGGGCTCTCTCCTGCGGCAGGGAGGAGCCGCCGTGCTGGGGGAGCTGTGACAGCCGCCTTCCCCTCCCGGGGGACGGCCCAGGGCGCACAGCGGTCCTGCTGCATCGCACCGGTGCTGCGAGTAGCGATGCAAAAGGTGCAGCCCAGGCGCTGCCGCAGGAGTGGAGGGTTGGCGCTTTTCCTTCAGTTTCCTGAAAAATTCATGTTGGTTAAGAGTTCCGTGAAATTGATTATGTCGATAAATTGGCTGCTTTTTTTTTTTTTTTTTTTTTTTTTTATTTTGAGGGGACTGCCTGCATACGAATACACTTCTACATATTGCAGAGCTCGTAGCTGATAGGGTGGAAGCTAAGGTATTTTAGAAACAAAAAGCTATGGGTTCTTTGAAGTCTAGAACTAGAGTTTTACGTGTAAATACATAGGTCAGGTAGCTAGAAGTCCATTGCTATTCTCAAAAATACTGTCTTTGGTTACACGGTGGAAGTGCATCTGTAGGACTTACGTGGCATAATTTAACAGTGTTCCTGGAGACAAAGGAGCCTTGCTGCCTCTAGATGATTCTTCTCTGTGATGTGAGACCACAGGCAAGAAGCTGCTGATGCCTCGTGGCATCAGGGTGGGGAAGCAGGAGTAGTTTCAACCCCATAGCAGATATTTGTTAAAGCAAGGAAGAGTTTTCAACTCTTAGAGCTTCTCTCAAGGAAAACTCATAAAGAAAAAATGGGCAAAGCTTAATGAAAAGAGAGTTGGTGAAAAGGAAAAAAAAAAAAGGTGAGATAATGGCAACATATCTTGGCAAGTGTTCCTGAGAACCTGGAGGGAAAATTCCCTTCCCCTTTCCCACCCTTGTATTTTGGAATGCTTGCCATCTCTGACTTTGGATCTTCTCAAAAGGAATAACAAATCAGTGGTGCATAAGTGTGTAGCTTGCAAGCACGGTCCTGTTGCTGAGAAAAGAATTCTCTTTGTCTTATACAGCACTATGAGAATGTAGTGGGGAATGCTGTGGAAGGTCTGTGGCACAGGCTCTGAAATGTAGCTATGTTGTGACAAAGTAAGTTACAGAAAAATGTCTTGTTATGAGCTTCCTTCTTTTGGAGAGCTTGTTTGTGGGTATGGTTCTTGGGCAACATTAACTGCTCTTTGAAACTTTTTCTTCTAGGAATTTATTCTATACAGTAATTAAACATAATAAAATTGTGATTCAAGGCAGTGCTAATAACTGCAGTTCATAAATAGCTCTCTGTTAACTTGCTTTGACACTTACCATGTTGCTATCTACACTAAGCACCTCATCTTCTCTAGATTACACTTGAACACAGGGTTATCTTTGTGTGATGTTGCCCAGCAGTAACACACTGCACATTTAAAAACAATTCTGTGGGTTCCCTGCCTCTTGCCTGGGAAGTTTTTTACACTTGCTGCTGCATTGTATGGATTGATATAAACTATTGCAATTGTTTGCTCTCTCTCTGCAGGAAGTCACAGCCAGTAGCCGCCACTATGTCGATAGATTGTTTGATCTCGATCCCCAAAAAGTCCTGCAAGGTGTCATGTAAGTCATTGAAACACTCTTGGGCTCTTGGTTGTGCATAGGCCAGGTGTACTTGATCCCATTAGAGTGATAGGTCAAGGGCAAGAAGCTCTTCTTATGTTTTTTTTTTTTTTTTTGTGAGAAATGTAGTTGGCAAATCTTAGTACAAATATGTCAGTATTGATATAGAGATAGTATTGATATAGACTCTCACTCTGTAGTGCATATGGTTCATAACATGGCCTCCCAGTTGCCAGAAATGAGGTTAAACATTCTGTGAGCACTGAAATTTTTTGGGATGTATTTCTGCCTTTTGGCCCTGTTTTGCTGCTCTTCCAGGTCTGTTGAGACTCTTTTTTCTCATTGCACTGCCAAGTCAGTGTACCTACCTTTTACTCCTTCCCCTGCTGCCATGCCTGCGTGTTGGCTTTGACTTTTTTAGTGCTTGGCTTCTGTCTCCCCATGGGAACTGCAGGCTGCAAGAGAATGCTCCCACAGAACTGAATTTGGATGCAAGTTATATTTCAGTATTTCTGTTTCATGCCAGCGGTCAGGGTAGGGACTGAGAGTGAGTCAAGGAGCAGGAGTGAAACTGCTGCAAAGCTCTGGGTGTTCCCTTGCTGTCCTTAGGCCATGAGCTTTCCACTAGAATCACTTTTCCAGCAAAGTGGCAAATGAGACCTTGCCCAGGACTGACTTTGGTGGTGAAACCAGACCTTTTTGGGCTTACCAGTAGCTTGCTGGCTGTGGCTGTCTAGTAAAACACCAGGAGAAATCAGAGGAACAAGTGGACCAAAAACCAGGAATGTTGATTGTGTTGCTTAGCATGACCTGAGGTGTTCCCTAGTAGCAGATGAAAGCACTTATTCCAAATGTCCAGGGCCAACATGTCAGTGTCCCTTTAAAATACATGAAGAACCAAGTCTAGGTGAGACTGTCCTGGAAGTTTCCTTGGTTGGAATACCCCCTTTCCTGTATAGGAACTTTAGATACCCTGCTGGAACTGTGTGCAGGTTCTTAACTCTGCTCAACCCCCTTTCCTGTATAGGAACTTTAGATAGCCTGCTGGAACTGTGTGCAGGTTCTTAACTCTGCTCAACCCCCTTTCCTGTATAGGAACTTTAGATAGCCTGCTGGAACTGTGTGCAGGTTCTTAACTCTGCTCAAGGGGAGCCTGGTTTTGTGTCCACCCCTTGGCCTTCGTGGTCCCCTCCTCATAAGGGTGGTGGGGTGGTCCTGGGGAAGGATGTGTCTCATCCAGTGTCCCAGTGGGGTGACTTAGCCCCTCTTTTCTCCCTGGCAGATGCTCTGAGCCATGGCTGGTGCTCCGTCCCTGCTCTCCTTCCTTTTCAAAGGACTGGAGCCCACAACCCTTGGTAATCCCTTCCCTATCTTTTGATATGTTATTCATCTTTTGTAGTATAACTGATCTCCCAGAAACAGGAGTTTTAGGCAGTATCTGTGTCTTGGGTAACATCTGAAATTCTTCATCTTGTCTGTGGCTGTCAGTGGATTCTATGCTGAGATCCTTTTCTTGTACTTAAAGACAAGAAAATACCAATTTATTTCACAAAATCTCTCACAGGGCAGATTTGGATGGTAAAACTGTATTTGTGATGCTCTGGCTGAAATCTTAATTGTGAGAATATCTTTACTGACTCTGAGCCAGTCCTTTGTGGCAGATATGTTATTTTTCAAATATTGGTGGGTGGGTGTGTGACAGTCCAATTTAGAGAAATTTATATAAAAGATAGAATAAGAGTATGAAAGAACAAAAAATGTATATAAAAGATGGAATTTAGAGTAGTGTATATATTAAAAATTTCTGTCAGCCCAGGATTCTTTCTGGGCAGAAAAATACTGCTTTGTCCTTCTTTCTTTGATTTCGGGGTATATGCAGAGATGTTGAAGTTAGAATGATCTAGTATTTGGGGTGGAGTAGGAAAGGATTAAAGTTTTTCCAGAAGTGCCTATCAGAAGCTTTACCAGATATGCTGCATCCTTTGCAGAAAATCTTTGTTTCCTAAGATGTGCTGGTTTTTCCCTGCATCCTGGCTGGAAATACTGATGACCTAGATTTTTATTTTGATTGATGGAACTATATGAATATCAAGGATCAGAAAATAGGCTGTTGTAAGAGGCTTTGTTTCTGCCGATTGTCTTCAGTTATGATAGTTCTGTTTTTTGTATGCTTGAATGAATAACTTGGGCTTGGGGCTTTTTTTCATTGCATCCTTGTAATTTTAATGAAACCCAATTTCTGAATGAGCTTTGATAAAGGTAAAATGTACCGAAATGTTTCTTGAACTTGAAAATCATGCCAGTCCAGTTTTCATCTTGTAACTTGAGAAAGCTTTAATTACATATTCTGAATCTAATCTAATCTAATTCTAAATCTCCTTTTTTCCTTGCTTTCCCATGAATTTTCAGAGGTGATGTTCAGAGTTTTCCTTGTCCAGACAATAAAGCTTTACCTGGTTAAGAGTTTTTTAATTTTCCTTCTACTGGGAAAGCAGAAACCATTTCTTTGTTGTCCATTACTGCTGCATGTGGATCTGTTGATCTTATTTCAAAATGCCAAGTTTTCTGCAGAACTTCTGTTCACGTAATTTCTGTCCTCTTCATCTGGGTGTGAATAGGAAGAGGAGAATTGTACCTGCCACTAAATCCTGAATCTCAGTTCAGGATTTGAGAAGTTGAGATGACTACTGCCTTTTGTACTGTACCTTGTAGTGCACTAAAGTGTTCAAGGCCCATCTCCATACCCACATCTGTGTGGCAGTGTGTGGATTTACCTTTCACTTACTGTCTTTGTAGATGGGCAAGGTTAACACAGTAGTTCCCTTCTGTGAACATGGACTCTAAATTGTGGCCGTGCTTATGCTTGAGAGATCTTTACAGGTTTGCTTTGTGTCTCCTTAGGTGCTCCTGTGACCCTTTTCTCTTGCTGTTGTAGAGATCAGGTTTTCTCCAGTGTGTTCAGAGTGCATTCTGCAAGGTCAGCACTGATGTCAGGTGTGCAGCTCCTGTTGGCAGTGCTTGCATTGCCTCACACAGATACTGCAGTGCATTAAATGCTGTGGTCTCTCTGAGGTTCTCTTCAATGTTTTGCTGTTATTGGCAGAGGAACAGAACAGAAGTGCTTCTGTAAATTTCTGTGCTTTTATAAGAGCTTCGTTTATCCCAGGGTTGTTCCCGCAGGATCATTTTGTGCTTTGCAGTATTTTTTTTTAAAGCATATCTGGGTTGTGATCCTTAGACTGTCATTTGCTTTTCACCTGCTATTAAGCTCAGGACTACATTGTTCAGATGCAAGACTGATACCTGTTTTTATCCCCTATTTTTTTTTTTGCTGGTCAGGGGCTTCTCTGAGAGACATTTTATTATGATTACATTTAGCCTGGTGCCTTCAAAGTGGCAATCTATCATTTTATGGAGAACTGTGTAATCCCACCTCAAGGCTGGGTTTGAAAGCAGCATCTTTTCTGACAAGCCTGGCTTACTCAAGGTCTACAGCTGTTTCTCATCAGGCTATTCCTCAGCAGTCAAAGGATGTCATGCTTTAAGACTTGTAAATTATCATCTTTGTGGTGCACTGAGAATTCCTGTGCTACTGCTGTTCCTGTCCTTCATGGCCAGCAGGAATTAGTAGACAAGCGTTTTCCAATCTTGTGTGAGCATTTTATTTCTCAGCACAATGAAAGAAACATCCTATAGAAATAGCACATGGCCCTCATACTGTGTGTTTTGCATCCAACTATTTTTTTTTTTTTTGTAGTTTGGGTCTGTAATAAATGTTCCAGGCAGAGGTTTAGATGGCTGTGTAATAGTGTGCTGTGTTCTCAGCCATGACTGTTGGAGGAATCATCAGTGCAGTGTTCACACATGGCCACCACAAAAACTGTGAAATATGAGAGGCAACTTCCTGAAGTGGAAAGAGATGAAATTCCCATCTCAGTTCTAATGGAGCAACAGTTACCCCCCTTCAGACAGTTGTGAAGAGGCTACTTTTTGCTTCCTGTTCTTCTTGTCTGTTAAACTTTCTGTAACACTAAGTGGTGAACAGCACTTGTCTCCACATTTTGCATCCAAAACAGCTGCATCAGGTTTTCAGTCTCAGTGGGCACTTCTGAACCTCAGTTTTCTGCAGGAGCTTTCTTTGGTTTTTTGCATATTCCCTTGGCTGTCTGGAAACAGAGCAGTCCTTAGAGGGTGATTCCTGTCATAGTTTGCCCCTGTACATTTGGGTCAGTTCTGTTGCCTCCTAGGCAGTACACTGTAGTAAATGCATATCCTGCATGAAACTTGGAGATGTTATTGGCTAACAACAAGTGATGTAATTTTTTGGAGCATTGTTTTTGTGCAGAGTCATTCATGTGTGGAGGGAAGAGGCTCCTGAGTCCCTTGTTGGTGCTTTGTGAACTGCAGGATGGGCTCTTTGTGGCTTGGAGCTGGGAAGCTGCAGGATCTGACAGAAATTGGAGCAGGTTTAGGTGGTGCTGGGAGCACTCCTCTGCTCCTTGGTTTTTCCCTTTCAAGAGGTGAGCTGTGAAAGAAGGTTTTTTGGAGGGAGAGGAGGAACTGAAAGGCTTAAACATCTGAGCATTAAGTAGTACTCTGTGAAGGGGGGCTTTCAGTGCAGTGGTTTTTGTAGTCAGGTGGAAGGATGGTGTAGACAGAGGGAAGAGAGGGAGATGCACTTCAATGCAAATGTGTTCCTGCCAGAGAAAATGTACTCTCACTTTTGCATTTTTTTATAATGCAGTAAAAGGTACTTATGCAGAATAGCTTGTTTTTGCAAGTAAGTTATGTATTGTAACTCCTGGTGTAATATTTAGAGGTGGGTTAAACTTCAGGTGTATCTATGATATTTGGCCAGCAATCTTCAGCCTCACAAGGATGTTTAATATTTCAGAACTTGCATTTACTGCTCTGAGCCCATGAGAGAATGGTGGTTATTGACTCCATTTCACTGCTACTTTTGAGGTGGCTGTGAAGCCACTTTTCACCAAAGCCTCTCTGTTGATACAGCCCTCAGCATGGTGGTACTGTTGCTGTGATGGTTGGTGCTCAGAGTCAGAGGAGGGAGCAGGAGCAGCCTCTGTCAGACTGGCTGATGGAGCTGGAGAGGATGGGCTCACAGGAGTCTGAGGTGGGACTCAGGAACAGAGCTCAAGCTGAGCACAGCTGAACATTACGTGGCCATTCAGAACTTGCCTTCCCCTCATTAATCTGCTACACAAAGGCAGTGGCTACCTGCAAGGGAGGGTGCAAGCAGCAGGCAGCTGGGGGAGAAATAGTTCTGCCCTTTGGGGGTGTGGGGAGTGCTGTAAAGACTGAATTTGTAGGCTGGGCCCAAGGGATATGTGCCACAGAACCAGCAATGCTGCTGAGGTTGTGATTGTTCATATTTGGTGTTGGAGTTTCTGGTTCCAAGCTGCCCGTTTGCACTGATTGGAATCTGTATTAAAAATTGGAATTTAGTAGCTTTCCAAAAGAAGCTCATTTTCCATTTGCAATATGGAACTTTTATGCTAACATAAAGGGTTGATATTTCTAGTAACATGCAAGGGACAGACCCCTGTTTTCCAATTCATTTATGTACCAGATGATTCAGCTGACTGTAGTATGTGTGCTGTGTTTGTGCTGTGCTCTGAACTGATAATGTCAACTCTTGAGATACTTTTCTTGGGGGATTATAGCAGGAAGGGTAGCTCATAGAATTACTTGCTAAAATATACTTCAAACAGGCATTATCTGAAATGTCCAGAAACTCCAGAATGAGAGAGTTTATGGGCATATAGATATTAGAGGATTTCTGTTCTAATGAGAACTGAGTAACACCCATTTGAAAAAGGGAATTTAGGCTTGACTAGGCCAGTACATCATCTTAGCTCTGATAGCTATTTGGAGATAAAAATCAGAGGTTTTGCTTCATGACAGAGAGACTTCAGATTATGATAATCTAATGAGTAGTAGCTATGTTAAATTAATAGGGTTTGGTGATCCTTCAGTGGTTGTTGGCCTAAGGTGCAGTGGACAGTGTGAAACAATATTGCAAGTTCACATTTAGAACAGCCAAACACATGTTGCAAGGCCATTTTAAGGTATTTTCCTGTCCTGAATGAAACTCAAAACTTCTCCATGTGGAGCCCTTGTGGTGGGTGATGTTCTGTAGATAAAGAGTGGTGGGTTTAAAATGGGACAGTGGACAAAAGCAACTTTAAATAAAGGGACAGTGAATGAAGAATAGTGCAGTAAAAATGTAGTGTTACAGATACCTCTTGGTTTAATGAAATTTCATTCGATTTTTACTTAAGCTGGGGGATGCACTGCTAAATGCTGAAGGCAGTCCTTCATACTGGGAATGAAATATCCTTGGGGGAAGATAGAGACATTAAAAAAAAGGTACCACAGTTACTTGTATTTAATATTTTGGGTCGTTCATGTGAAGCAGCAGTGGAGCTGCTCTTTTCATGTGGTTTGGCTGTTTTGGGACAGTTGTGAAAGAAGTGTTTTGCTGATCTGGCATCACAGAGCAGGGATTTTCTGAGTGAGGATTTGTGAGAGTTCTGCTGAGCTGCAGCTGTTTTTCCCACACCTCTGTTGGGATTATTCTTTAGGACCTAGTGTGGTTAAATAGCAGAGATTGATGCTGAAATTGAAATGCTGATAATACAGAGCTCTCTCCAGCTATGGATGGTGTGGTTTTGTTGGTTTGGTTTTTTTAGCTTATACTGGTTACATAATAGAAGTTCGCTGAACTCCCATCTACCACTAACTTCAAACACTTCAAATTTGGGTTACATTGTTTTTAAGACTGAGTGAGGCAAATTGTTTCTCCATTAGTGATCTCATGCAACTTGTAGCACCATATCCAGACTCAATACAAAGGATGAGGCAATAAAACGTGCTTGGGAGGGGAGGGAAAAGCAGCATCTCCCTTTTGTCAGTTCCAATAGAGACTGGAAAGGAACTTGAGTTGAAACTGTAGCCAAAGACATGGAGAGATGACCTTGTTAAGCTTGATCAGAAGGGCAGCAGGTGAATTGAATGATGTAAACTCCTATGTGGAAGTGAAGGTTTGGTATGAGAGGTTTCCTCAGTCTGTCACACACAGCAAGAGGAGCTTTGGAAAGCAGGATAAATTCAGGGTTAGGAGTAAGCTATCAATATCTCTAACTACAGGTTTGGGTCACTCAAACACTTCTCTTTCTGTTTGGTAGACTTTCTTTGTTAGGAAACTCCTGACACAGTAATTTGCCTCTGCAGAGTTCAAGCATTTTCAATGGCATTGAGATATGGAGGAGTTGTAGTAAATGATCACTTTTAGCTTTATGTGTGTTAAATTCTACTGTTCTGCAGTGCTGTAATTATAGCCAGGTGCTATTTTTCTACAGCACTTTGATTTTATGCACTGAGACTGCAGAATTAAGATTGAGAACAACCATGGATTGAGGGGCTTTTGTCTAAATGTTGTTTGTTTAGTTTTGCATTGTATGTTGATGGTGTCACAGTTTCTAGGTGTTAAAATTCAAAGGAGTTGAGTAACAGTCTTGCTCTGCTGCTTTGTTATTTCCTGTAAAATCATCTTTTTTGTTGTATCAACTGCTATTTTTGAATGGGATTAGAAATCTTGAAACTTTGCTTCCCAACTTGATGATTAACCTTAAAAATAAGTTGATTTAGGACTTCTGGGGTTTGCTTGAATTGACAGGAGTTTGTAAAATTTTATTCACTCGGTTGGACCAGCAGTCATGTTGGTCTCTACTTACTAAAGGAGTAGAAAACAGCTTCAAGCCATAGTAGTATCCATCTTAGAAATTAATTCTGTGACAACAGTGATGGGTGTATTTTAACACTCAAAACCTGGTCATTAAATCTTGATGTTGCTTTCTGTCCATCTATAAAAATGGGAGCGTGGAGGAAAGGGAAGAGGAGGAGGAGGAGACAAAAGCTGTAGGAAGCATAATTATCCAAACTTAGCTTGTCCACAGTGAGCTTCTGGCCGTAGTCCAGTCAGCACAGGTGCCATTTGCTCATATGATGGATCCTGAAACTGAGAAACTCTCCTGCCCTTGGGGCAGCTGGTTTTTCTCTGAGCTGTGTCCCTGTATCAGCTGCAGTACCTCAGCTTTTTAGAGGGTTGCATTTTGAGTTTTTGAAACCTTTGGGAATGCTGCTTTGTGTCACTCTGTTGTTGTGATTTGGACAGCCCCTGCTAGATGAATCTCCAGCCCTGACAGTGCTTTGTGTTGGGAGCTTTGTCTGGCTGCATAACTGGCTCAGAATCTCTTGGAACTATTTCATACTAAAAGTGAAAGCATTGGCTGGGGGTGCCAAGGGCTACTTTTCCTCCTGTGATTGTTCAGCTCGTGTTTGATACCCTTCTCTGTCAGGAACCCCTGAGATGTGGCTCTCTGCTGTTTTCAAAAGCCATAAGATGAGGAAATGTCATGCAGGCTGTTTATTTCCTCTTCTGTGGAGTTCCTGTGGCTGCTTCCTCAAGTCACTCTGGTTCGTTTCAAGATCTTTTGTGTTGCTTTGATGGAAAGTGATGTAGGAAAGCTCCAGGGCTTCCTAACAGAATTTTGTAATTTTTTCTGTTTGTGCTTGATTTACTATATTGTAAAAAAGGAGGTAGAGCCAAAATGTCACCTTGTCCTTGTGTCCATGCTGCTTTCTCAGGATTTCTTTTGCAGGAGAGATGCAGGTGTGGGGGCTCACTGGGGATGCTGTGAAAGTCTCTTCTTTCTCAGCTGGGACCTGAGCTCACTCTTGTGTTTCACTGGGGTTTTATTCTGTGGAAGGAGTCCCAAACTTAGAACTGACTTCATTAAGATGTTGAACTTCAGTTACTTCTGTGTAGGGTAAAGGTCAGCTCCTCAGCTTCCTTCTGCAATAGTAATTTTCATTGACTACTCATTTTCTCAGGATGTAGACATTTAATAATATTGGTTTTTATTGGTTAGGAATCATTGAAACTGAAAGACCATATTTTACTTGCAGACTGTTATATTTAATGTCACTTCTTGCTTGTCTGAAGTGGCTATATCTGGTGCCTTTAAACAATTACACATTAAATGTCAAAATAAAACCAGAACTTCATGCACAGTTGGCAAATTAGTTCTTCTTGTAAATCTTGTCAAACTGTATTTAGATGGAAATTAGATTTTTCTTTAGTTTAATGTACTCCTAAAATATTTTTAAACACTCATGCTGTGTTCATATACTAGCATGCACTGCATTTTATTTATAGCTAATTAATTAAACTGATTGCTTTTGGGTTGCAATGTTCTGAAACATTGTTAGAGCTGATAAACATCACCCCATAGTTTTTTCTGATTTTCTCAAGTTGTAAGAAGAAAATCAGTCTTGCTGCTTTTCCAGTCTCTAGGTTGTTTCATAATTTAAAGCTGAATGCTCACAGGTTCAACTGATGAAATGATATTTTTATTTCTTTAAGAAGCAATAAGAGATTGAAAAAGCTGGTTTAGCACTTCAGGAGGCAATATTCCCAAGCACTTAGCTAGGAGCTCTGCAGTATTTTATTGTTGGCAGCCTGTGTTATTCCTTCTTGTAGGTTTTTTCCATGTAAATTACTTTATTGCACTATAATACATGTCAGCATAAATATCAGATTTTAAATCTATGCATTCAATTGATTGTAATGCAGGTTATTTTGTTAAATGATTTGGAATTTAGTTTGAACCTAAACAAAGATTTAATATACAGGATAGATAAAAGCCCAAACCAAAAACCCAGCCAACCTCAAATGCATCTTAAGGGCTCTGTTTTACGGAGCTTCAGGGTTGTCTTTTGACTCTCCACAGAGTTGCTGTTCTGAGCTGAGAAACTCACTGGTGCTGAGGTGTTCTGGCTGCAGGTGCCAGCTCTGAGCTTTTCTTGGGAGGCTGCTGGCAGCTGGCTCTTACCCTGAGCTGGGAGCTGGGAAGGCTGGATCTCCCTCTGGATCATGGTTCTGTCACAGGTCAGGCCTGGAGTCACCAGGGCTGTTTTGTACTTCTGAAGTTCTCATCTCCCTGTAACTGCACTGTTTCTGCTGCTCCCTTTTCCCTCCTGCACAGAGGAAATGGGAGCAGGGTGCCTGACATTTGGAAATAAAGTGGGGGTTAGTTTTGGACTCAGTTTCTGAGGTTTCTTTGTTGCCTCTTGTACAAGATAGTGATCTTTGCTGCTTTTTTTCCTCGGATGTATCTCATGATGTCTTGGATCTGAAAATCAGGCAAGCTTGAACTTGTTGCAGGTAATGTTCTCAAATGAGGGAGTTGCCCTCAGTTTTTCCAAGGTTTGTGATTCACCAAGGACTCGATAGTCTAGGACAGCATATGGTAGTTCCTTGCTTCTTAGGGAACTAGCTTCCAGATCAGGAAAATCTCTATAAAATATCATATGCAATCACATAATTATTTCTCATAGTACACAAAAAAAGTCTACTACTATGCAGCATTTGAATATGGCATTCCAAGGGTGTTCTGCTTTCCATATCCACAGCTTCCTGTGTATTGAATAAGTCACTTCTGTAGGTGGCAGCTTGGAAGAGAGAAGTGTGGCAGGGAGCTTGGGAGTGCACACAGGCATGGGGACCTTTGAGCCCTGTCTGACAGGTGTTGGTCATGTTACTAATCTCAAGGTTTTTGACTTGCCTGCAAGTTGAAGTTGGTCAAATGTTCATGTGTTGGATCTGTCAGAAGTCTCAAGCTTGTGCCATTTCTTACCTGTCTGACATAACTTTTCTAAGGAACTTTATGAACATGGGATGGAGACATTAATCTGAATAATTTACAAATCAGGACTGTGCCCTCACTAACCCTCTCCACTTGAGTGTTATGGAACTTGGCCATGCTCCTGCCACTTGTGAAAAGGTCTCTGAATCAAATTCTAATAGGCAATACTTATTAAATGGTTATAAGGTCAACAGACCATTCTATTGGGGATTGGGGCAGGAGTCACAAAAGTTGGATAGTGTTGTTTTCAGTTTTGTTTGTTGGTTTGGTTTTTTTTTACACAAAATATGATGTAAAATCACAAGCACAGAGTATTAAAACATCACCAAAATCTGTTTGTTAATTTCCAGAGTGCTTGGTTAGTGCCTCCCCTTTAGGTGCCTGAGATGCCTGTGCAGGTTGTGGGTAGGTGCAGTTTTTGATGTCTCTGGTGCCTCAGGGCAGCAGGGAGGGGCAGCCTCTTCAGAAGTCTTGGAGTGGCCTGAGCACTTCAGTGCCTGAACTTGACGCATCTGTTGGTGCAGTTTCCATTATTCCTCTGAGACATCTGACCCTTGCTTCTGCCACTGTTTTGGACTGACTCTTGCATTTCACAAACTTTTAAAAATAACCTTTAATGTGAAGGGTTCAGCATAGAAACCACTGATGTACTGTTTCTGATTTTAGTGACAACTTCAATTCCATTTGTGGAATTTTCAGGGGCTTCCAGCTTAGCCTGTCTCCTGACCTTGCTCTTTCTCCTCTACCTCCTGCCTTGTGGTGTGAAGTTACCCACCTTAGGGGGGACACAACAGGGAGGTGCAGCATTTCCCACTGATGCTGAGCTAAGTGGAGCTGGGCTGGGCTGGCAGTTGCTGTTCAGTGGTGGCTCCTTCAGGGGGTTCCTGACTCTGCTCTGGGTTCAGATGTGCACAGAACTGCAGCTGAGCTGCTTTTAGTGATGATCCCATGCTGGAGCTCTGAGATCACAGCTAGACTTGGAGCTAGCCTGGAATTCCTCAAGTACTCTTGTGCATGCACGTGGAGAAATTCAGGGAGAACAGGCAATTACCTTTTGCTAATTGAGCTTTATGGAGGTCCTGTTTGTGCCAGTAAGGTGTTGCCTGCCTTGGCTAAGAAGTCTTTTACAATTCTATTGGAGGGAGTTGTTAAACTTGGGGCGCTTGGGACTGCTGCTTGGTGCAGTGAAATCTGCTTTTTCAGTGCACACCAAAGGACTGTAAAGTGTTCCTGCTGGCCAGGGCAGATCTCACAGGACAGGGCTGCTCTATGTTTCTTTAAAATTGTAGATAGCAGCTGGAAGAGATATAGAGGCAAGAAAATGTGCTCACTTAAAGCAACCACTAACACTCCCAAATTGTTTGAATGAATTATATGCATAGTGATTAACTTATCAGTTTTGCTGCTAACACTGTAATCAATCTAGTTTTGGTTTTTTGGTGATAAAGAATTACCTGAAGTTGATCTCTCTTTATTCTCTGTTCTTAAAGCTAGAAAGCTTCCTAGAAATGAATCATCTTGATTTTTGGAAACCAGTTCTAAGTTGCAAGCTTGCTTGCAGATTCTCTGGATGTTCATGTATGCTCAATGTGCTCATTTGAAGAGAAAAAAGAGCAGGTGCTGATAGTTTTTAGGCTGCAGTAGCAATTTTCTGAACAAGGTTACAAATCACATGTTTTCATAGGAATTCTTAGTGTGTGCAATCAGTGTCCACTTCCCAAAGTGCTTCCCATGTTCTGGCACCTCTCTGGTATGAATGCCTGTCATGTGTGTAACCTTGCAGTGACTCTCAGGTGGGAAAATGCTCTGGTTTCCACTTAGTTCCTGAGATTTTGATGTACAGATGTTTAGGTGTCCTGCTGAAATACATGAAAGGAAACCTGGGGTGAAGAGAGTCAAAGCCTGGTCTCTGGAGACTGCTGATGGTTCCTTGTTCCTTTTTCTTAGCTTGCCTTCCCCTGCACCCAGTAGACTATTCAGTTAATACTTTAAACTCCCAATAGTTGACTTCCCAACCAGTAGTGGGGTTTTTTAATTGTTTTAGAAGTCTAGTGACAATGTGGGCACAAAGAACCAGTATATATAGTTTTTGTCAGTAATAAGACTTCTTGGTGTATGGTGTGCATGTAAGATAGTTTGGGTTTTTGCTTACTTGCAGGAGTTGGGATGTAGTGGAATCCCAGAGCTCTGGGGTATTTTCCTGTGGGCTGAGGAAACAGTGCCCTGAAGCACTGCCCAGTCTGTAGCTGCAGCATGGACATGTGGAAAACTGCTTGATAAGCCTCATGGAAATAGTAAATTCTATAGATAAGCCCTCAGTACCTCAGCATAATTTACCAGGGTTTGTTTTTCTTTCTGGATTTACAGAGATATGAAAAATGCTGTAATTGGAAACAACAAACAAAAAGCCAACTTGATTGTTTTGGGAGCAGTTCCAAGGTATGTCCTTTGCTACTCTCCTTTTCACTGATTCACAACAGCTCTGGAATAATGATCCTTCGATCACAGGCACTTTTTTGTTTTAACTTTGATTGTAGTTGACTGAATACTTTCTTTAATGTAACTGAGAGAGATATCTGTTAAACTCATGTATTACAGAACAGGCTGTTGAGTAATGCTTTTCATTTAGAATTTCATAGAATTCTCTAAAGTAGTCTTGGTGTTTTTATTGAACTTTATCAGCTCAGGAATAAAATCTATTTTTTTGACATTGATATTAATGATGGATGAAAGTGGTTGTATCTTAATCCTGTTCTTCAGCCAACTGCCTGGTGAGTTCATAACTGAAAATGTGTAAGGTTATGTTTAAGATTTAATTTCAAATATCGAAAAACATCTGAGATAATTTGCTTGTCTGCTCCACTTGCTTCAGAGGATTAAAACCCATTGATCATACTTTATTGTACCTTGCTGCTTCAGCTGATGTTAACATTTTCTGGACCCCGATTCCACTAGTACAAATTGAACATGTGACTTTAGCTTCTAGACTGCTCACTACAGCTTTCATTTCATCCCTCTTCTCCTCCAGCTTTCTTTCAGCCTCAGTTTGCAGCAATAGAGAATGAAAACCTTGAGCACTGCAGTCCTTGTGCTGTCAGTGTGGCACCCACCTGTATCTTTGTGCTTAAATGGCAACCAGGTCCCAATCTATTCTACCTCAGAGCTGCTGCTGCTGCCTTGTCAAAAATGCTTTTTATTTGCAGAGAGTATCTTCTCACTGACACTCTGAGTTTGTGCCAAGGCTGGCCCTTGAAATCCTTAGCAGGGGGGCCACCCCTGTACAAAACCTGCTGGATTTTCTTCCCTTTTGACCAGCTACAAACAGGTGAAGAGAAGACTTCACAGGAGATGAAAAGATGAAAATGGGCATTTGTTGAAGATGATGAGAAATTTAAGGAATTTCTATCATCAACAGGTCTTAAAGAGTTTTTGCAAGTCCTGCTGATTCACCTTCCAAATCTAGAATCTGCCTGTTCTTACATTTTGTAGGACTTCTGTTCCATCAGTTACCTGCTTTTTGCTGCTGCTTGTTTTGTGCCCAGTAAGGAAAATGCAAAAGTGCTTTTTTCTTCATTACTGTTAATGCTTTCTGGCTGCCCAGGTGAATTATACAGTTAATCTACAACTGCAGAGGAATGCCTGGCCCTGGGAAATGTTAAAAAGTGAACTATCACACTTGTCCTCTCTTCAGGACAAGTTATTCTCAAATGATTGGAATTTTCTTCAGAGATCCTGAGAAAAGGCTCTTCAGACTGAAGGACTAGCTGAAATACACTGAGTTATTGTAACCAAGGGTGATCCTCCCTGGCTGTAACCTGACATCATCTACTCCCAATTGCATTTCTGAAGGCTTTACAATTTCCTCAAGGTGTTGCAGACAGACTTCTCTAGATTATAAATGTTTGGATTAGAGAACTCCTCTGGTTGTTCTCTGTCAAGGAGGTGGGAATCCTTTGGCTCTTTTGATGTACCTTCTAATCAGTGAAGCTGGTGGAGTACAGGGGCCTGGGGAATTGCAGTCTGCAAAGCCAAGCCTCTCCCTCAGTGAGGAGAGGAATAACCAACATGACATGCTTTGGTTTAAGTCTTTAGGAACAGTTTTCTTTTCACAGAGTTCAGTTGCAGGCTCCCACGGGAAGTTGATTCTCTTCTATAATGGGAATTGTTAGAATTCTGCTGCAGCTTTGTCTTGTGGTTCAGCTTGTTTTTTACTCATTTCTTGCTTCTCTCTCCTTCCCCAACTATTCCTCTATCAAGCTTTCAGAAAATACTCTTTAGACCCAAGGAACCCCTTCAGACCTGTCACTCAGTGGAGAAGAATACAGTATCTTCAAATATTAGACCAGACTCATCGGGGGTTTGGAAACAAGTCTAGAAGTATCTTTTGTTTGAAATCGGGCCAAATACTACTGGAATGTATGAAATAACCCTATTATTTTAAAATACTGCAAGGAAATGCAAAGTCCTTTGAAGATGTTCCTACAAAGGAAGCAATTGCTGTGGAAGAATGGTGGATCCCTGTCATTTCTGGACCAGTGGCCTCCTGAGAGCTGGCTCTTCAGTGGTGTCATCTTTGGAAAGGGACATGTATCAATACCTTAAATGAATTTTTATGGGCCCTTTAAAGTTCAGTCTGACCTGTGGTCATCTCTGGACTGCTTGTTCTGAAAAGGGTGCTAGGGAGAACAAAGTTGATTAAAGAAAGCTTGCAGAATTGCCGTGTCTGGAATTTAAAACTTGGAGGTGTTAAACCTGTACAGATGTGTGCACAGACTTGGCCCTGGATGTTCAGAATGGAAATAGCCAGTTTGTGTGTGGATTTTGTTTCCCAAGAAATGATTTTCTGTATCTCTTCCTAGAATCATAGAATTTCCATTCTCATGGAATGCTGGCCTTGGGCCCCTGTCAAGGCTGCAGAAATGTTACTTTTTGAAATTCTTGCATTTTAGTAGTATTCCTAGAAAATAGAATTTTTAAAGTTTAGAGGGGAAAAGTTATTTTAAGGCCAAGTTCTCTAAGTGGCAGACCAACTTAAAGCTAAGACACAACAGCATTGGCAGAAACAGTTTCCTACTTGTACTGTCCTTCAGCTTTTTTTTTCTTTCTGCCCCACATTAGTGCTAGCAGAGACCAAGAAATCCACAGTAATTGTTGGTGTGCCCCTTTACTGAGCAGTTTTATAAGAACAAATCCTGCAGCCTGTGTGTCTATCACCATGTCAGATATCTCTTTGGAGTCCAAGTTCAATATTTAATGCTTTCTCTCAGTTCCTTGTCCAGCCTAAATCTCAGGGAAATCATGGAATCATCAGTTCAAATGTAAATTGTTCTTTTCTAAGTCATCTTAACAGGGCTTCTGAACTAAGTGCTGTTCAGGCAGTAGCAGTCTGTAGTGCTGCTGGCTCCCAACCCTCTGAACTGTAAATGGCTCACAGAGGTGGAATTGGAGAAGAAAACCCTTGAGTGAAATGAGCAGGAGGAAGTTCCTGATCAGTCAGTGTTCCAGGTCTGTGGAGCAGCTCTTGGTACCCAGAGAGATGCAGCATTGCTGGTTTGCCATGCAGGCACCAGCAGGGCCCTTCAATCCTGGGATCGTTCCCTTCCTTCTTTCATGTGGGGATGGCAGAGCACAGGGAAGGCAATGTTAAATTCCAGTGAGCAGAGCAGAGCTCTCTCTGTCTTCCTGTTTGTTGTGGTTAGCTGTTGAAGCTCTGTTCTGTGTGATTTTGACAAAAACCCTTACCTGAATGAAGTTACTGCTGATCTAATTATTGCTGAGAGTTCAGCATTTAAAGTCCAATCCACTTCATTAAGAGCTTCAGTTATTCCTTTGCTCCAAAATTAATAATTAATTCCTTTGCTACAAAATTAATACAATTAAGATTTGATTAAATCAAATCTTAGTCCTAACCACTCAGGGCCTTTAACAGAATCACTAAATCATTCTTGTCACTTACTGAAAATGATTTTCTAACTTCAGCTGATTGTTCCCCTATCACATAAAGTCAGTTATTTGGCATTGTAAGGTGGTAGTGCACTCCTTCCCAAAGCTTTCTCTAGGTAGGTGCACCTCCAAGAATTTGGTGTAGCTAATTTTCACCTTTCCCTGGCATTTATCAGTGATTCTGTTTAACTGTTGAGTTTTTAAATTTTTAAAATTTCTTTGGAGTACATTTTAAAGGCCATGTAGAAGAGCTGAAGGACTCTTCCATTCCATCACTTGAATTTTGAGTTCTGCACAGCAGACTGTTAGGTTGCCTATGGAAGTGAAAACTAGTAAGAATTTATTGGGATTTTAAATTGTTTCTAGGGCTGTAAACACACCAACATGACATTTTATGTTTTGATTTATTGTTAAACATAATCAAATTCCTTCAGGCAGTATTCTTTTAGAATAATTCTTTTGCCAAAAGAATAAAAGATTGCTGCTTTGGTAACTGTGTAACCTGGTAAAAAAGGTGAGCAAGGAAATGCTTTAGGTGGCTGTGCCCCTGGCAGTGCAGCTGAGGTGCCAGGTTGGTGTAACAGAGCTCCTCTCTCAGAACCGCCCTCGGTGCTTCTGACCATGTCCTACCTCCACTTCTTGTCCTGTGTTTGCATTGAGACCTGCCTCAGCTCAATCATCACACAAAACTAACTCTCACAAAAAGCAGGTCTTGTTCTGTGGAGTTAAAAACGAGACAGATGAGCAGAGAATGGGGAGAGCAGGACTTGCCCTACAGCAGTGGAGAAATGTGCCTTGAAATGCTGAGGGGCTGCTGGGGTGGCAGTGCTGTGGATCTCCATCAGTGGGAGCTGGAAAATTGACCAGGACAGCCACTTCAAATGGTTCCATGTCTGATCCTGCCTCAGAGCAAAGCCTGAGGATGTGTCAGAGCTCCTCCTGCCTCCAGTGCTCCTCTGTGCCCAGCTGGTTGCCCTGGTGCCTGCAGGAGCTGAGGGCTGGCCTCTGCTGGGGCTGTCAGGAACTGTGCTGTTATCAGGTCTGCACGTCCTCTGGGACCTTCCTTGTCCCTGGCCTGTTCCCAGCTTGCTTCCAGGAACTCCCTGCACTTGGACTCAGTACTGTGAGGTCTGTCATGCACATTAGGGAGTGTTTAGTCCAAACTTCTTGGAAGTCCTTAAGAGGTCAGGACACAATTGTTTCCTGATGCCTTGTTCTGTTCTTTGTGCAGTTTGCATTGGGATTTTCTGTCATGCACCCCTCAGGATAGGGATCTGTGCACATTTTGCTGTCTTAGGGGAAGGAGCTTCACCTGCCTTGCTGGTGTTTTCCAAGGCTTGCTTTGCTCTAGGGTGGTGAAAGAGTGGGGAGCAGAGGCTCTCCTGTGGTTGTGCTTTGCTTTTCTTCAAATCAAGTCAGGAGTCAGGACCTGATTGCATAATTAGACATCTCTTAATGAGGAATAACTCTCTCCACAAGGATGATGTATATAACTGGAGCAAGGTATTCTTCTAACCCAGCTGTGGAGTACAGGTGAGTCAAGGCAAACATTTGCAGTCAGCAGAATTGTGTGAAAGCTGTTGTTTAGAAGCTATACAACCCTGTACCTGTGAAGTGCCTGTTCTGATAGCAAAAAGAAGGATGTTAATACAAGATGTATTCCCAATGCCACCTTTTCTATTGTGTATTTTTATAATTTTAAGTTTCAAGTTTAAAAATATCACGTAGGAGGTAGCTTTGTGATACCTCGTGTTACTTCTTCTTAAGGAGCTGGAAGAATCAAATCTGTACAAAATCACTCAAAAATGTGTTCTTGATATCCTCTTTTATGTGCTGATGCAGGATGTTGGCTGGTGATACCAAACTCAGTGAGACTGTAGTGTAATCTTTTTATATACAATGGAGAATTTCAAACTGCAGGTGAATGGGAAGTAAAAACAGCTT
Source organism: Molothrus aeneus (assembly GCF_037042795.1). Lineage (NCBI taxonomy): Eukaryota > Metazoa > Chordata > Aves > Passeriformes > Icteridae > Molothrus > Molothrus aeneus. The sequence continues at coordinate 6,209,306 of NC_089655.1, read as the reverse complement.
GATTTTTGGTATAAAGTCACTTGATATCCTCAGACAAACACCTTTTAGAGTTGGTTTGTCTTAATGAACAGTTGTGGTTCAGATGGTGATCATAAGCTGGCTGATATTCTTAATCAGACAGGAATTTCTGGAAGATTTAGAATAAAGTTTGAATGTGTTTTATCAAAGTCAATGGAATGAACAGTCCAATGGTGAACATAGGAATAAGACGTCAGTCTTGAAAAAGTGATAAGATGGTTGAAGCAAGACCAGGTGAAGATGCTGCTTTGTGTAATGCCTATTAACACACTTTTTGTGGAACAAAAGGCTTTTGTAATCTCAAAAATAGTCTTAAACTGAACCAGTGTAATTCACTGTGGAAGTTAAAAAGTGAGTGCTGTTGGTGTAAATTTATCTCTGGTTCCAGGGGCTGTGTGTTCCTATTTTGGTATAAATGGCTGTAAAGAAAGGATGTATTTACCTTTTGCTGAGCGGGTCATGGAATGGGCTTAGGGCAAAACATTGGAATAAATTCAGCTCAGACTGGAGATGTGACAGTGGTGATGCACTGGGATGGAGGGTTTGGATCTAGGAACCAAGAGGAGAGGCTGTGCTGCAGCCACCTCAGGAGCCTTCACTTGGAAGGGGGTGTGTGAGCACCTCGAGGGAGCTGGGAGCAGCAGGCTGGGAACCAGGACAGGGACCCATGGAGTGCTGGGGGAATATTCCTGCTGTAAACAGGGCTCCAGGGGAGGAGCCAGGGCTGTTTCCAAGTGAAACATCATTGAAGAGGAAGGGGAGGGAAAACGTGATTGTAGTCATGAAAAATGTGGAGTTTCAAATGCAGACCTCATGCAGCTCAGTAGATATTGGAACTCTCCAAAGTTGGATTTAGTTACATGAAGGATCAGACTGGCTGCAGCTTTTGTGGTGTATATAGAACAGCTCATGGAATATTAATGTTAGTGAGGATGTCTAAGCATTGGGATAAATTGCTAGAGCTGCAAGCTGAGACTCCTTGTTTTACTCCCAAGGGAAAAGCTCTCTGTGCAGCCGCTTCCCTACTTATACACTGCATACTGCTCAACTTGGCTCTTTTAGAAAACTGGGCACTGTGTGAAATATTTCAGAAGCAGTTATCCTTGCTTTGTAGGGCTTTTTAGGAAGTAGAGTTAGCCTAGGTCTCTTGGTTCCAGCCTCTGGAGATATGGAATTACCATTGCTTCCAGAAGAGAAACTGGCATTCACTCCAGGATAAATTTCTGTGTCAAGCAGTCATAAAAATCACTCATTTTTGAGTCTTCTTGTGTAAGAATCTACAGCTATTTAATTTGTCACTTTAGATATTATTATGCAGAAATTATTGTGAAGGCTTTTAAAATTGTACTTGGTTCTGTCTTTGGGAAGTTCTGTGGAAAGGGATTGCTTCTTGTTATGTCTGAAAAGTAGTGCTTTTTAGCACTAAAAAGAACAGATTGAAAAAAAAAGTTGGTGTTCCTGCCTTGTTTGAGCTATTTTCAATACATTCATTCCATTCACTATTTGGAGTTGACTCTCACTGGGACTTCCAGCATGTTCAGAGGTCACCTCTACGCGTGCAGTGACTTTTTATTCCATGTTCTGTCAGCCAGCAGGGGTAACTCAGCTCAGCAGTGCTTTCATCTCTGTGTTCATCACGGGGCTTTTCCAGGGAAGAGCTTTTGGGCCTTCTTGCAATGGACTCGAGTGCAAGCATCTTCCAAGGCAGAATAAGATAGAATAATCCCACAAATAGTGTATTCATCCCCTTTGCAAGGGGGCTGGTAATAAAAGTTCAGCTAAGCATGACTCAATTAAAGCTCTTATTTATTAACATACTTTGATAAAAGATGTCTTAAGCTTCACAGCACTCACTGTTATCCTGGGCTCTTCCTCCACGTGCCTGCCTGTGGGGTTTGAGGAGGTGCTGAGTCTCATCTCCTTGCCAGGTGTTTCAGGAACTTAAAAAATTTTTGTGACAACTTGTGAATGGGCTGGAATGTGAAAAAGGACATTCCTGTTCTTTGTAACTGTGAGGTTGGTGCTCAGACTGGATTGGGAGGTTTAAATCATGCACATGAGTGTTATGGTGTGGAACTCTGGTGCATCACACCCAGCTCAGTCATCATCAAAGGAAAGAGAAAGGGGAGCTGAGTCTCTTCCTTGCTAAGCCACTGGAGTTCTCTTTTATTCAGCAGCTGCTTCCTTAGGAAGTTTTCTACTTTAAAATAATCAAAGGTTTTCCCAGGTGTGTATCATGCCTCCAGTTGACCTCATTTCTGTTTCTTGGCATGGTTGTTCCTGGAGTCCATTGGAGTGTCTCTCTGGATGGATTTCCTGTCCTTCCTCATTTCCTGGATATCATTCCTGACACTTGAGAAAAAACACCTTCATCACTTAATTGCCTTTAGAAGGGCAGAAGTTGTATTTTATATAAATGTAAGTGGAAAATATCTGAAGAAGCCCTATAGAAGTTTGAAAAAAATCCAAATACTGCATTTTAAATCAGTGGAAAATGCTTGTGAAGATGTAAGGTCCTTCCATTGGGTTTATTTAATTTCCTGTTTGTTGTAATGAGCTTTACTGCAGGACCACAGGCTGAAGAGTGTCAACAAGAACATCAGTACCTTTGGACAACCTTTTGCTGTGTATCTGTGCTTTTGTTTTCCCCTGAAGCACACAAAGGTGTGTTGTGGTGCTTCTAGCACAGCCTTGTTCCAGTATTTCTGCTACTTTGGAATCCACAGGCTGTCTGATCAGGGACAAGGCTGCAGATCAGGGATCCAGGTTATGCAGAGACACTGTGTTCTTAGGACTTGTGAACTATGAACAACTACCTTAATCATATTTTTAAGTTTCCAAAATCCAAATTACAATCTGCCCTTCTGTCCCCTGCATATAAATGCCATTTTTCTTCTTTTTTATCCTGATGATGTTAATGTAAAGGAGGAATGCATTACAACTTTGCTGAATTTGTCTAGGCTAGAGCTTGGGAACAACAAACCAGTGCAGGATGTTCCCATGGACAATAGAAGGATGTGGATCTTTGTCTTTAATGCTTGACAGTACTTTATTAATTAAGTTTTATCTTTAGTGACTATATGGATTCTCCTCACTTGAAACTTTTTGTAATTTTATAGTTTGTCATCATAGAAGTACCTAATTTTCAATGTTACGTGGTGTCAGTTCTGTCTTTTAAAGACAGAAATAGAAAATATTACAATATGCATGTCTAGCTCTGTGGAACACCTGATCTGAACCTCAGACTTATTTTAAAGATGTAGAAAAGGATATTATTAGTATTTCAGAAACTTATTGTATGTAAAATGGGAACTCAAATTTTGATCTCCACTAATTATAAAGTTTAGGTAAGACTTTCTATTTTAAGCATGTTAGACTTGAGATTGTAGTCAATGTGTTTAATTTTTGCTCTTTAAGAGAAGCAGAACTGTAACATTTGTTCCACGTGTGGGGTGTTAATAGGAAAGAAAATACCAATTACTTTCCTTGGAAGAGAAAAGCCTTCAGAATTTCATGTGCTTTTGAATTTTTTAAAAATCCTTTTGGGGAAAAAAGTCTTTTTAGGACATGATATTGGGGGGTTGGAGCGTGTCCAGGGAAGGGAATGGAGCTGGGGAAGGGGCTGGAGCACCAGGAGCAGCTGGGGGGGCTCAGCCTGGAGCAAAGGAGGCTCAGGGGGGCCCTTCTGGCTCTGCACAACTCCTGACAGGAGGGGACAGCTGGGGGAGAAGGGAACAGGGACAGGAGGAGAGGGAACAGCCTCAAGCTGGGCCAGGAAGGTTCAGGTTGGATATTGGGAAAATTCCTCCTGGAAAAGCTTGCCCAGCCCTGGCACAGCTGTCTGGGGCACTGGTGGTGGAGTCCCCATCCCTGCAGGGGTTTAAAAGTTTGTGGATGTGGCATCTGGGACATGGGGCAGTGGTGGCCTTGGCAGTGCTGGGTTAATGGTTGGACTTGATGATCTGAGAGGACTTTTCTAACTTTAATGATTCTGTGGTTCTGTGACTGAACATTTCTGCATACAAGCAGCAGATTATTTGTTGAAGGCCTTGATAATGAAGAGAAGGCCATTGATGTGGTCTGTACAGGGAAGACATAGAACAGGTCTTCTGGACTTTCTAGTGAAAACAGAAGGAAATACTCTTGCATTTCTGAATTTCTAAATTGGCCTCTAGGTTATTGAAAGTTATTTTTAAAAAGGTTATTGCTACTGACATGTTTTAATTAGTAATTAGATCAATATTTACCAACACATACAGCAGAGGAGTCAGCCAGGGTTAGAACAGTAGATGAGATTGTGCTTTCTACATAGGAGCTCAATATTATCTTCTTTTCCAGGATGAATTTTAGCCAGGATCTCTCAGTACATTTGTACATGACCTCAGAAGCTTTTGTTTCTTGTCATTACCTAATCTAGACAGCAGAGAAAAAAAAAATCATCTGTCTGTAAAGAAGTAATAGTAGTGCAAAGTTACCTGATTCCACAGGATTGAGGGAGTGCTGTTTTTCCTTGGTGATGATTTTGCATACCACTGATTATGTATTTTGCTTCTTGGTACTGTAGAAAGAGCCCAAATTGATTGGGACCCAAATGACACCATTGGCAAGATATGCTTTAGGCTTGAAGTGATCCTGTTTAGCTCCAATACAGCTGCCTTTCTGCACATACAACTTTCCTGGGCTTTCTTTGTTTATGTGATCATTTCTCAGTGTTCCAAACTCAGATTACCCTCAGCCCACCCCATGCTTGTGCTTGGTGATGGAGTTACTTTGCAGTTGTGACCCAGAAGAAATCACTGCCAAAGATAACCATCCCCACAATGGTAATCAAATCCCATCAGCCTCAAACTGCAAACTCATTTCCTTTAACTGAAATTTGGGATCTCCCTGTTATCCTGAAAGGCCCATCCTGGATGTGACAGTACCTTTTTAGAAAGAGCAATGGGATTTTTTCCTACACCAAGTAAAAGTTATGTAGGAACACACAGTGTGAAAAGGTTGTGAATGAAGTGTTACTCTACTCTTTTGCTCGGTCCTCATTTTTCTATTAAGGTTTTCATCCTCTTTACATAGCAGGATTCAGATTATTTTCTTTTAGAGTGAAATTTTCTCTTCCATATGAATTTTCCTCTAAAAATACTTGTGTTTGCAGGTTGCTGTATTTACTCCAGCAAGAGACCTCGAGCACAGAGCTGAGAACAGAATGTGCAGTGGTCCTGGGCAGCCTTGCCATGGGGACAGAGAACAATGTCAAATCCCTCCTAGACTGCCATATTATCCCAGCCTTATTGCAAGGTACTTCTTCCTTAATGGATCTGTGTCAGTAAATGCTCCTAAAGTACTGAAATAAACAAAGATACTGAGACTGAATGGTTGATGTGCCCATATTTACAGGATTGCTCTCGCCAGATTTGAAGTTTATTGAAGCTTGCCTGCGATGTCTCCGTACCATTTTCATCAGCCCTGTAACTCCAGAGGATCTGCTGTACACAGTAAGTTGTAAGCAGATTATTATGTCTTTTTAAAGGTTATGGAGAGGGTGGGAGTGAAAAATCTTGTTGTCTGGAGTAGTAATAAGGCCTTGTTTGAGCCAACAGCATTAGCACTTCTCACCTGCCTTTAAGGAATTTGGCATCTCTGCCATTTATGGCTGGTTTGATATCACCTGGTCACCAGGGTTAGCCCACTGATAAAGAGAATACCTACACGTCCAGACTTGTGTGCAATCTTAAGGAGAAAAAACTGTCTCTAAATGGTATTTAGATGTACTGTTATCAGAGCTATACTGGCAACAGTTACTTTCTGAAAGTTAGTTTTATCCAGCACTGTCTTCCCTTGCTCAGTTTTTGTACTTCCAGTGGAGGAGCTTCACCTCTAAAATGTCTCTGCTCTTAGTTGGTATATGTGTGATTTGCATTCAAGTGACAGGAGGATAGAAAATGTGCTTCTCCACTTGCTGTAGTCCTCAGTTTGTCCTGGAGATGTGCCAGCAGGGCTCTTGGTGCTGGCCCTGGCTGGGTGACTGGGCAGAGCCCTCTCTGAAGGCACTGCTGTCTCTGGGGTTTGCCCAAGCCCAGGCACTGCCTCTTATTGGGAAGGAGGGGCAAGGAGAGTTCAGCAGCTTCCTTTGTCCTGGTGTAAGGTGAGCCATGGAATGAAAGCTGTAGTGGACCAGCAATCTCTTCCTGCTTGGAAAATGGGAGCATTGCCTCAGTCTGGGCGGGGAGGGGGTCACAGAGCAGCTCCAGCTTCTCAGGGTAACCGGGCACAATGAGAACCACTCTGGTCCCACTCATTGGGAGCTGTTGTTTGCTGAGGAAGTCTTGATGCTTACAGAGAAGGGCACAGCTGGCCTCTCATGTCCTACTTTCTCTACAGTTTGGCTGTTAATAGTCAAAAGATTTTCTTCATGATTTTTTGTCTTGTTGTTATGCACTGCTGCAATATCTGTTTTGTTCTCTATTCATTTTTCCACTGAATTTTTACATTTTCATTCCAGACACAGGTAGGCGAACTCGTTATTTTCTATGGACTCAATCTTACCATACACCTGTTCTGAATTTCATCTGCCAGTTAGTCCATCTCAGAAAGTCAGCTTGCAATTAGTGTGTATAGACAATCAGCCAGCTTTGTCCTGCACTATTCACTTCCTTTTTTCCAGGTGTTTGGTGATTGTGCAGCATGGAAAATCTCAATGCATATTGTATGTGTGAACACCAAAGACACCTCTCCAGAGTGATCCAAGGGCTTCCTCTCTGTGTCTTTCTTTGGCTTCACTCCATGCTCCCAGATTCCCCCAAATCAGCCTCTAAGAGTTGATAAGTGCAGAGGCATCTGCTTCCTGCCCTCAGCATTCAGAGAGGGGTTTAAGATGACTATCTCCATTAACAATCCATATCTCTTCCTGGGGATCAGTGCTCAATAGGGACTTTTAATTGCTCCCTATCTGGAGGGTTTGATGTCTTGAAGATAGAGGAAGGGGTAGAGAAATGGATAGAAATGGGAAGGAACCAGCATTAGCATGAAAATAACCACTACCATGGGAACAATATGCCTGAGGACTGGATTTGGTGTTTGATGCTTTGCTTTCTCAGCTGCACAGCCATGACATCAACTGCTCCCCCAGTCCTTCTTCAGGCAAATGGGATGTCCTGGAATTAACCATAACTACAGGAAATGATCATTTAGTGAGGGCTCCTTGCTCCTTAGTTCACCTCTAAAACCCATTTTCCCATTTCCCATTCCAGTTAGACACCTCAAAGTTAAGTATTTTATGATTATGTTTAAAGTCCTATTTCTGCAAATCCTTTTTTTTCCCCTTCTCTTGTGGGAATACCCAAAGCCATGCTTTGAAAAGAGCTGAATACAGATCCTTTGATAAGATGCTTTTCTTATCTCTTGGAAGGTATAACCCAGCCCACACTGCTGCAAGCTGTGTTTCACAAGGCAGCAATTGAGACATTGGCTTTGCAATTAAAGGAGTAATTATGGGCCTAATGAACACTTCATGGTAGACATTCCAACAGTGAGAAAAAGAGGAAGAATTCAAAGTTCCCATTTAGCCACCCTGCTCCCTCTTTGTTTCTGGTGCCAGCAGCTCCGGGGAGACTGTCACCATCTCTGTTCAGCTGCAGCACTTGAAGGTCTCTCAAGTTCTGCCCTTTTCAGGTCCTGTTTTGAAAGGTAGGAGACCAAGTTTGTCAATGGCTTTTCATTCCAGCCCAGCAGTTCTGGAAAAAAACTTCTGGAAAGCTGTATCTTGAGTTGTGTCTAACATGGAAACTTTCCCAGAATTTTTTCTTGATTTGACTGCAGAGAGAGGATGCTCTCTCTCAAACCTTGGGCAGGACTGTTTCCAAGACAAGGTGTTGGGAGTTAGCTTAACATCTCCAAGAGTGCTGCAGTCATTCTAGAGGTTTCAGAAGACCTCTCAGTTAAAATCCAGGATATACAAGTGCTTTAAAGAATGCAGCTTAAAACATTCCTTTCTGTTTGTAACAAATGCACATTACCCACAGTAATGGGAATATTTCTCCTAGCAGAAGTGCTGGGTGTCAGAACTGCACCTTTGCTCTTGAACCTTTCCTTATGGACAGAAGCCTGAAGGATAAACTGCTGCCAGTTTGTGTGATTAATTCTGTTCAGTTCCAAGGATAAAATAGTTCTCGAGAGTTGGAAACATTTGGGCAGTTTCCTATAGAAACTTAGCGTTTGTACTGAGAAAATGTGCAGATCCATCCATTGAGCTGGATGGACACTGGGCTCTCAGAAAGGGCAGGGTTTTAGGGTCTGATGCTGAGCTGTGACACCAAGTTATATCCAGACCTGCTGTGCCAGAGGGACCCTTGTTAATGGAGGCTTCCTGCACAGGCAGGGTGCAGGCTTTGGTGCTGAGACCCATTTAGTGACCATGCTGCACTTGGAAATGAGGAATGACATGGAGTTCAGGGGGAGAGATCTGTTGAGGTGCAGACATGTGTTCAGACTTCTTTAAATTCCAAGATTATTGTGCATGCAAACCAGCCAGTTCACCATAGCTGGGTGTTTTGGCTTGCTGAGTAGATGGAAGCACTAAGGTAAATCCAGTTTGACTGAGTTCCTGTTACTTCAACTCCTGATACCTTATTGATAACAAAGGATTGGCAGAAAATGTTTCCAGCCCATGAAAGCATTCTGCATGTTTCCTGGCAGATGTTCTCAGTTGTGATTCTATTTTCCTTCCTCAGTGGGACCCAGATACAATTCCAGTGGGGGCTTGCTGTCTGTGGCTGCTGTGCTGGCCTTGCAGGAGGAGGTGCATTCCCTGCTGGGAATCCTGTCCTTACAGGAGTTTGGAGAGTGAAGGCACTGCAGCAGGATGAGACTCTGTCCTGTAGAGACAGTGAGGAATCAGTTTGAGAAGTCTCAGTCTTAAGAAATGATGAGTGAAAGGCATTCCTGCTTCCTGGGCAGGTTTGGGATGAAAAACCTGACGTCACCTGGTATTGGCCAGGCTTGGTAAAGGCAGGAGGCACACCTGAGAGGATCAGGATATCTTACAGTGATTAATAACCAGGTGTTTAATGAGCAATGAGCCTGCACTGCCAAGTGTGCACGTGCTCCACCACAGCTCAGTGATCCACAGTTCCTAAGGGAAGAATCTGGGTCAGCCTCTCATGCCTTATTCCTTCTTTCCTTCTGGGTGTTTGTGGTGGCTGAGCCAGGAGCAAGGCTGAATGTTCTCCAGTCCAAACTGCTTCCTAAAAATGAGAGTTGTAAAAGAAGCAAGTCTAGTTTATAGAGCTTGATTTCAAGTTATTTGGGTGGATAGAAGTATTTCAATTCTCTGACTTGGGGGAAAAGAAGAGCAACCCTCAATTAAAAAGAAATGTTTTAAGAATAGGTCTTTACAAAATTTGTGTTAGAAAGGAATATGAAGAAATTAGGTATTGGGATCCCAGCAGGTAGATGTAACTGTTATTTCTCTGAGTTCTGTTTGTATGGACAATAATTTTGTTACAATATATATGATATAGAGGTATTTGTCCTAAGTTGCCTGGAACCACTTTGTTAGGAGACAGCATTTTAATGCATTTGTTAATCTCAGTATTTTAACTATAGTTTGAGTGTAGACTCAATCTCACTAGGGTTGCTAGGAAGAGCCTTTGTTACTTAGATACCAATACTGACTAAAAGTGGAATTATGTAGCCTCACATTGACACCTAATCACTGTTTGCATTTAGTTGGAAGTCACTTATGTCCACACATCCCTTAGTTCTTTCTAGGTTCTTTTCTGATCAACATGCCAAAATTATTTTACAAGTTGGATATTTTAGCAAAATTGTAGAGTAGAATTAACAGTTTTCTTAAAAATACATTAAGGAAGCCCTCTTGGAATTTTCCAAGAGTTTTTAACCTTTTCATACTCACAACACTTCAGATTTGATGGAACATAATGAGAAGGTGTATAAAAAATGTCTATAAAGAATTGCTTCTTAAATGTATAGTCCAGAATATCTAATAATATACATTTTTGTGTATTGGCAGAATTTCAGGGGACTGTCACTGTGTTGTTTGCAAGGATTCATTAACTCTTATATCATATGTGCAGTGACATTGTTGGGGTGACAGTGACACCACAAGTACCCTGCCACAGTGTTTGGTGGCAGAACAGCCTCGTCTCATAAATGCTGCATGAAAAGGGTTTTCATAACCCAATACAAAAATCCTCCTATCCAGGAATTCACCACTGGGTCATGGTGCCACACTGGTCAGTAAAACACAAAACACCACGTGCCATTTCATTCCCATTTCTGTACCTCTATGTAGAGCTTCCCAGCAGTTTGAGGCTCAATTTCTGTCCACTTAGATCTTTACCAAAAATCTCCAATCTATAAACTGCAGCTGGAATGCTCCTGTGGTCAATGCTCCTGTGATCAATGCTGTTGGATTTTTAGGTGAAATGGACCATTGCACAAGGATGTCACTGGTGAGGATGTGAAATAAGTGTTTGTTGGTTTCTTCCCTGGTTTTAGATACAGATGGAGAGATGTTACCCATTCATCTGTGTGGATTAAAAAAGTTTAACTGAATAATTATTTTATTCAAAGATGTGCTGCTTTAATAGTTGCAGTTTGAATCCTTTGAAATAATGCAGGTTTCATAGTCAGGGATTTCCCTGCAGGAGATTTCAGGTCTTGCATCTTACAATTTGAAGCTCCTTTTTTAAAGCATTTCTGCCTGTGAATCCTGGTGTGTCTTTCTTCTCTTTTCCCTTTCCTCCTGGCTTCTTGATGGTCGTTTCTCAGGGGAACTTTGTACCTGAGCAGCCTCTTAGCACTGATTGTGATGTTGTGTTGTACACTGATGGGGCTTGATGCCTTCAGCTGCTGAAGATCTGCAGAAAAGGACAAGAATCTGTTTTAATGGGTCAAATGCATCAGAAGACAGAGGAATCCTGGGTGTGTTGTCAGTTGGTGTTGCTTTCACTCAGGGAAGTTGGGAGCAGGCAGCCCAGAAGAGGGTGTGGGGTCTCCCTCACTGGAGCTATTCCAGTCTGGAGTGCTGTGCCCTGTGCTCTGGGATGGCCCTGCTGGAGCAGGGAGGTGGGACCAGGTCACTGCTGGGCTCTTCCAGCCTCACCCATTCTGGGACTGAATCTCCTCTATTGCACTGCAAGCAAACCAGTCCCTTGCTGGCCTTTGGGTTCTGGGCTCTGTGTAAAGGCAGATCAGATGGAGCTGCTGTTGGCTAAACCCTGAAAATGTTGCTTGAAATGGGAGTCCCTTGGTCTTCCTATATAAGCATGAAATGACCATGGATATATGGCTGGTGTACCTGGGAGAAAGTAATTTATAAATAACTTTCTCTCTGTAGAATGCTGAGATGCCAAATGAGGCTGTTGCATGTTGATCCTTTCCAGTTGGTGAGAAACAAGCAGTAGAAACGAGTTTATGCTCAGTGTGTTTCTTGGCTCTCTTGTCCTATTGTTTTCTGTAGAGAATAGGAGGGCTGGATTGTCAGCAGCAAAGCTTCCTAAAATAAGTATGATAATTGTGTATATACATAAGTAAAAAATATTGAATAAATACTGCAAAGCTTTGTATAATCTCAAATATTTTTGCAAATAGGGGAGACTGACACATGTTTATTTTGACAATATTAAAAAACGTGGTGGGAAATTTCCCAGGTAGTTGGAAAGTAAAACTTCTCATAACCAGGGTGTCTGTGTGAAGATACAGTCACTGAACAGTCAGGCTGGTGCTGCTTTCAGTGCTCTCATAGGAGCTGAGGTGCAGGAAGGTTTTGCACTAATTTCAATTCACCTCTCTCTAAATCAGAGAGTTGTTAATTCATCATTGTGCAGATAAAACAGAGTCTTAGATTTTTGGGGCCAATATAGCACATGTGTTTTGGAAAGGAAGGGTCATTCAATCTTTCCCTTTGCTCAGCTCCCTTTATCTCATGGAAGTAATTTAGTTTATCCCTTTCCAAGCTAAAATACCCATTGTTTCTTTTAATATCACCATAGTTCCTGCCACTAAAATGTACTGGCAAAAGTAAGCAAAAGCTTTTGAACGTTATGGTTTTGAACCTCACCACAGAGATAAGTGACTGGATATGTTTGCAGAAGAGAACTTGCCACAGAATCAAGGAAAATTTTCAGTTGCAAGGGACTTTAAAGATATTCTCATTCCAACCCCCTGCCTTGGCTTAGGGAACCTCCCACTGAAGTATAAAGGTTTTCTTTTGCTGATTTATTTGGGATTCTCTGTCACCAGTGTCACACACACTGTCAGTGTCTATAGTGTGTGTTTGACTGCAAGACAAAGGACATGATGACTGCCCATGAACCAGTTCCAGGGGACTGTGCCCTGTCCATGATGGGCACATTTTAGTGTTCCCTCCCTGCTCCCCTGGACTCAGAGCTGGGAGAAGAGCTGAGTCAGCCACACTGGTGGGAAGAGAGCACTAAGACAACTCCTGGGCTAATCCCTGTCAGTGGCCATGTTTGATTTTGGAATGCTTCCCCCCCATTCTTTTATTGGTTTTGTCTCAAATATTTTGGAGGCAAATTGCAGAAGTTTTATTCCTGTTATTCCTATTTATTCCAATTGCACTGACCTTTTATTTATTTTCCATGGGGATTTGGCTCAGAGCTGTCACTCCTGCCTTCAGCTTTTAATCAACTGCTTTTAATGGTCTTGCTCTGTATCCATAAAAGTTTTGGTGGAAGGAAGAACACTGAGTGCAGAATCAGGAGTGCTACTTTAAGTAACAAACTGCAAAGAAGCTGTGCTGAAATCCAGTGTTAACACTCTTTTTTTTCTCCCTTGTTTGCAGGATGCTACAGTTATCTCCCACCTCATGGCACTGCTCAGTAGGTCTCGATACACACAAGAATACATATGTCAGATCTTCTCCCACTGCTGCAAAGTAAGAAAGACAATTCATGTTCTCCATGCAACTTGTATTTCTGGCCTCTAAGAACTGTATGTGTGCTGCCTTTTGTGGCAGGAATTTTGAGCCAGTAATGACTGAACTGGTACTGCTCTGTATTTGGTACAGATTTATTTGGGTCAATAGCTGCTGCTCTGCAGTACAAGAAAATATGCAAATCTGAGGGGTTTATAGGCTTTGGCTGCTAAACAAAGCCAACAGTCTGGGCAAGCATCAGTCTTCACTTTAAACACTATAAATCTTGGAACACTTCTGGTTTTCCTCTGAAAGTCTGAGGATAGTGTGAGCATCTCTTTGCAGAGGTTGTGCAGCTGCTTTCACCTGTTTTAAACACAGAGATTGTTCTCTAAGAGGTGCTGTTGGTTGAGAGGAGAAGAAATGCTCTTCTCAGCTGAGCTCTATCACTTACAGGTTCATCCAGATACAGGTTCATTCCTGCTATGTAATGCAATTCTGTTGATATGAGAAAACTGATTGAAAACCAGCTGCAGCCCCACCCCAAACATAGCTTTGTCTTTCCCTTCCCCCACTCGAAGTATCTCCACTGATTTTTATTGTTGCAGTTTTTTGGGAGTTAATGTACCAGTGAGTTATGCAATAACTGTATCAAAATAATTCAGGGTAGGAAATGAGCTTTTCACAGCATCTTTCCCTTTTAGTAACAGTTTAAAACTAAAGAATCACAGATTGTGTACTAACAAAGGAGAAAGTTCCTAAGTTTATGGATTTATAAGTATTTACCTTGAAAAATATCTTTCTACCTTATCACTTAAAATGAGTCCTCTGGAACTGTGAATTGTTCCTTTGTTGAGTATCTGTGTTCTTCTGCCTTGACTGTTATTTATGTACACTCTTCCCTTTGCATTTCTTCTGCTAAGTGAAGCTGAGAACTGAAAACTCTCCACTTAGTGGGATATAAAGATAGAACTCAGCTGCTAATATTTAGGGAACTCTTTAAAGAAAACATGAAGACAAAATCCTACACTGGACCATGGAAGTTTACATATATACCTAATAGTGGGGAAAAACTTTGGCATTGAAGGAACAAAAATGGAGCAGTGAGGCACCTCCTGTTTAAGTGGCCCTTGAAAGTCTCCTTAACAGGCTGAGGAGCTTGAACAGGTGAAAAATGAGGCCATGTTGGCCTACAAGAAAAATAACCTGGGCCTAATTATGGGATGGTAAAAGAGTTGGTTTATACAATCAGGGGTTGGCTCTGGGAATATAAACCCTGTTGGCTGAGAGAGAACAGAAAACAGTTATTGTCATCTTTTTCCAAAGGAGTTATTTCCTTGCAGCTCCAGCAATTCCTGGTGGCTTGCATTTCTGAAATGTTGTTTACAGTGCAAATGCACAGTCACTTCACAAGTGAGGAAGGTCTTCTGAACTCACCATTCCATTTTGAATGTCTCCTCCAACCTCAAATCTCTCTCAAATTTTAGAGTGAATGTCTGGAAAAAATCAGGTTTTTGGAAAGAAGTTACTGGCTGTGTAAACAGAGAGAAACCAGGCTGCACAAGAAAGACAGGGTAATGGGTATGAGTGTGAGGAAATGGTTGCATTTGCAGAATAAACAGCTGCATAACAAAGAAAAATATTTGAGGTTGAGTAAACAGATCATCACAAATGTTAAATTGATCAAGAACTCATTCTCTTGCTCAAGCAAATGCAGCTGTTCAGCAAAAATCTGAAATGTCCCCTTCCTTCTGTTTTGTTTAGTTTTGGGGTTTCAGGTTTATAATGTCAGTGATTGTATTTTCAGACAGAGCAAAATGCACCTAATACAATGAAGACACATTTGCAGGGGATTTTCTCACTTCAATGAATAGGCAAAGTACATTCTTATAATTATAAACAAAAAAAATATATATACTGAAAGTTTCAGTATTTACTGCGTTTTAAATGGGGACTCCATCTTCCTCCAAAGGGCCCTGAGAGAGAGAACCTTTCTTACTTTTTTCCCTGAAGCAATAAGTTACTATAAATAAACCTTTGTATTTAGGTAAGGCTTAGCATATGTTCTAAGAGGCATTGATGCTTTTATTTCTCTTTTTCCTCCTCTTAGTATATGTATTAATTGAACTAACAGTGACTTATCACAGCTCCTGCCCTCCTTGTCCCTGCACTGTTCTCAGCTCACATCTGTAGCCATTTCTTTCTCTCCCTTTCCAGCATTTTTGTTGGTTTCTCAGGTTTCTGCCTTGCCCTCTTCCATTTCCCTGGAAAAGTTCAGACCAGTTCTCTAGAGCTAGGAAATCCATCATTTGTGTTCCTAGCATATTGCTACTGGTTTCTGCTTTTGCTGCTCTCTTTTGCTGCTTTTCCCTGCACATTCAGAGTTAAAATCAATGGCAGGGGAGCCTTGCCCTGGAGAAGAGCCATCCTGAGCAAGGAAGAGTTGATTTACAGGGGAGCAGATGCAGTTCTTAACATACAGAGCCAGGATTCTATCAACATAGAAGCAAATAAGTAAACTGAAATCAGGCTGATGTACCTGGGATGTGAAAATGGAAGTCAAAATTTACTTTTAAAGAGTCTCTCTGTCTCAGTTCATCTGTTTTTAGAGCAAGTGGTGTAAGCAGGTAGATTTTGTTTTAGGAAGGATCCAGGATAAAGCCTGTAATCAAGGCAGCTTTCTCCAGGCCTTCTTTTGTTGTGTGACCTTAGGCTGCTGCTGGATCCCTGCCCCAAGGGACAAAGGCACTTAGGTACCTGCTTGTCATTGTGGAATGAGCTGTTACATTGTGTTACCCTAATGTTTCCTTGAAAATTGGCATTTCGTGATGGAAAATTGTGCAAGAAGTGATGTTTATTCCTGAAATATGTCAGTCATTTATATTTGGAGAACAAGGTCACTGTCAGAGGAGTGGAACTCTCACTGTGCCCAAGGTGGAACAAAACCAGGCAGCCTTGCTGTTAAACTGGGGCTTGAACTGCTTGGAAGTGCTTCATCATATCCTCAAGTTTTCACCTTTATATTTGCAGCTGTCCCTCTTTATGGGTTAGTGCTTCCCTGGTTGTGCTGGTTGGTGCAAACACAGTGTGTACAGACAAAATATTTCCACTTGTGCAACTCAGATACACCCAGGTGTCACCTCTGTACAGGTATCTGTCCTGCTTGCACAGAATCTGCCACCTGCATCCCATGGAGGAGTCACTAATACTTGGGAATTACTAAATCTAGGGCAGTATGATTTCTTCTACTTTAAACTCACTCATTTTTTCACATATTTCAATATCTGTTCTTCAGCTCCACCACTGGCATAGCTGCGGCTTTAACTCATTGCCTCAGCCACTTCTGTGTGCCAATGTAAGTGGTTTTCCTCCTTCAACCATGCTGTTTTAATTGCATTTTTTGGTAGAAAGCTCTTGGTGGCAGTAGCAGCTGAAGCATCTCTTAAAGCACCAGATATGTTACATCTGAAAGTAATTTTATGCTTTTTTTCTTAGAGGTAAGAGATACTCTAAAAATGTTCTTTTGACTGTGAGAGGAATCTGATTTCAGCTGTATCTCAGATTTGAAGATAATGTGTCACTGATGCCTACAAGGGTGTAAGAGGTGCCATTAACTCAGCCAGGTTTGAACTAGAGATTAGGGAGTGAAAAGACTTTCTTCATTGCAGATTAGTCAAGGAAATGCATGGAGAGATGATAAATGCTGTGGCATCCTATAAGCTGAATTTAAATTTGCATAGCCTGTGCTTAATGCAGAGATGACCAGAGCTAAGAGCCTACTTTTAAAGAGAGGTTTGCAAATCAAATACCAGCTTTGGCAAGAGACTGCTGAGGGCTGCAAGTATTGATATTTCATGTTGTTTTTTCAACCTTAGCAAGCCTTGTCATGCTACAGAAGTTCTTAGACTTTTCTCCTGCAAAATTTAGTATTTGTGTTTAATTCCAAAGGCTGTTTTGGAAAAAATACTGACATATCAGCCATTACCAACTTAGATCTTGAAGTCAGTAATAGGTGATGGCTGGCTGGATTTATGGCCAAACCTGCTTGAAACTAAAACAATAAATAATAAAAAATTGGAGGAAAATGTGAATTTCTTCTCAAGGAACTGTCACTCTGTCTGGAACCAGTTTAGGAGAAACCCCTTCCCTTCTGCAGTTAGAATTGTTAAAAATGCTTAATTTTAACAGTGAGGAAGACATTAGTGACTGCTGATCTTTTATGTGATTTGTAGAGAAAATCAGGAGCTTTCAGTTGTTTCCAGTAGGAGGAGTAGAAACAGAAGTTCTCTATCCATGTTTCTTCATTTGTGTGAGCTAATGTCATTGCCTATTGAAGGAGAGAGTGGAAATGATTACCATAAAAGAACAAATGCTATAAAAATATAAATTGAAGTTGTTTATATATAAAAAATAAAATTGCTATGCCAGCTGATTACAAAGTAAATGTTAGGAAATGTATCTTAAATATTTAACAATAAATTGCAGACAGTGGAAATCTCTTGCATGTTTTAAAAATCCTGTGTTATGTTTCCTTTGAAGGGTCCAGATCACCAGACAATCTTATTTAACCATGGAGCTGTTCAGAACATTGCACATCTGTTGGTCTCCACCTCCTACAAAGTAAGACATTTCATCTACTCTGTGTAACATGTGTTTATGAAAAGAATTCAAATGGAGATTATAAAAACCATGTCTGTGCTGTGAACCAAAGCTATAAACAGGTATGATGTGTATTTGTAGAATAACAGTTGCTTTTACTTGCCATATTCTGTCAAAACCACAGCTATTGTACTGTAAAGTTAAAGCAGCAGTAATGAAAACAGGGCTGCCTAGCATTGCTCCAAAGAGGAACAGGCACTTGAAAACCCAAGTGGTCTAATTTGTTGAACAATAAATGAGAACAAGAAGTTAAGCTGAAGAGAAGCAAGTGTGGTCTGTCCTGAAAAGGAAGTCCTACCTGTAAAAATAGATGGGTGTGCCATGTGTGGGGGCCAGCAGCTGCCTGTGTGTTGTGCTCCCTGAATTCCTGAGTCTCTGCTCTCTTCTCTGTTGTGTTTTGGAAGTCCATCCTGGACCATCACCTCAGAGGACATCACACTTTACCTGTAACTTGGTGGCCAGGAGGGGTCAGCTCCTTCTCAGTCCTTCCACTTGTGAAGACAGGAACACAGTTTAAATACGTGCAGCTGTATAAGGGCAAGTCAAAGACTAATACCTGAACTAATCTAGGTTCTGTGATCTGGGAAGGTGATAATGGTTATCTTCCCCGTGACAAAAAAGAAGTTATAAAGATTTCATGAACTAGGCAGCCATGAAACATTAATTAAATCAAAACTTTGGACTGAAGAAGGAGGAGCCAAGATGAAGAAATTTGTCCATCTTTTTCATCCAGGTACTACCTGAGGCTGTGTAATGGCAGTAAAACTTAGGGTGTACATTTGTTCTAAGATTAATCTGGAATCATTGCAGTTGGATGGTTCTCTTCAGACATTTCAGTAAGCCCACCTTTGAAGGATTCTGAAATAGAAATCTCAAGGGTTCATATTTCTGGTTCTCTAATGTACTTATGAGTCCTGAAAAGTAAAAGTACCATTGTTATATAGTATTCTTCTATTCTTCTGTTGTTTTTTACACATTTGTGAGGCATTACAAATAAGACCAGTAGTTCCTGTTTAGTTCCCAAGTTTTAACCTTGCTGGTTTTCTTGAGAGTTTACAACATACCCTACAGAAAGATAGCTCCAACAGGGAGATGACAGAAGTCAGGGTGTGAGTTAGATGTTTCCATCTGCCCATGGTTCTTCATCTCAATTTCTTGTTGATAATACAGCATTGTTTTCTACAAGCCTATCCAGCAGTGTAGCCCAGTTTTGCTTTGAAGTCAGAGTTGATGTTTCATATTATTATGTTTTTACACAGGTCCGAATGCAGGCATTGAAATGCTTCTCAGTTCTAGCCTTTGAGAACCCCCAGGTATCCATGACTCTGGTCAATGGTGAGTGCAGTGCTGCTGCTGCTGGTTTGACACTCACTCTTTGCCTGGCTCAATGAGAATGACTTTGGGCTCTCTCTTTTTGCAGTGTCTGTTGATGGAGAATTGTTACCACAGATTTTTGTGAAGATGTTACAAAGGGACAAGCCCATTGAAATGCAGCTCACGTCAGCCAAATGGTAATTGTCTTCAGGAACTGGGGAAATAGCAGGGAGTTTAATCCTTACTGTTCAACTGCTCCCTTCTTCCTTGTTCCAAAGTAATATGGGATGTAAAATGTTAGGAATAATTCAAGATACTGTTTGCATTATCTGAATCCTTGAACAAGTGGATCTCACCCCATTTTATAATGTAACTTTCCCTCTTTGCTGTACATAAGCAGGGAAAAATATTGCTGGGCAGCAGTTTTGTGGGAATGTGTGTTCAGCCATATGGGTTTTCACATGTATCTTGGATTTGATAAGTTTTGCTTTGAACAGGCAGAGCACAGTCCTGAGCTATCATCCTTGGTGGCTGTGCTGTGTTGGAGACTGCACCAAGATGATGGGAGAGCAGAGTTAGTCCCTCTACCCAGCTGTTTTAAATAAAACAGATTATTCTTCGGGCTTCATGAGCTCATAGAGCAAAATTAATGTTATTAATTAATTTTGTACTTCAGCTTTCCCTGCTGGTGTGGGCACATTTGTGTGCAGATCCATAATGACTTCCTACCCAGTGACAAGCTGTGACCCAGTTCTGTAATAGCAGCACCCTGGTTATGCTACTCCATAAGCTGGGATTGACACCCTTTAGGATCATTTTCCTTTTCTTGTGTTGATAGCATTGAAATAAATCACTCCAGGGGGTTCAAGAGATAAAGTCACCCATTGGTATGGACTACTAAAATTAAGTTTAACTCAGGAGTTTGGTCGCTGATGCGTTGCTTGATTATTCTTGTAGTTTTTGATGGCTTTTTTGACAAGGAGCAGTGAGTTCTCTGAGTTCACCAAACAATTTCACAGCCACTTGTGTCAGTACAAATCTCTTGATTCTGGATGAGGAACAGGTGGGCTAGGTAGGATCTGTGACTCTCTGCTCATGCTGCCAGGTTGTAATGCCCCAGCTCATTCATGAAAGCAGTTTCAGTGATGTGCATGTCTGTGAGGGGGGTTCTTGGGTAATCCCACTCCATGTAGGAGGTATGTCTTGTCTTGGGACCTCCCAGCCTCAATTCCAGCCACAATTGGCCCAAGCAGTCTGGTTTTACTGGTTTTGTTGAGCAACTCTTAGTGAAGAAGGCAAGTTAAATTAATTGCACTGTAGCAGTCTTTGATTTATGTGTTTCTTTGAGAAATCAGAAAATACATAGAGAATGACATATTAAAAGTAATTTTTTTACTAATCTCAAGATATAAAGCAGTTGACAAGTCATAAAGACAGGCTGGAGTTAGAAGAATTGTTCTGAGATGGACATTCCCAGGTCTATTGGTATTCTTTGCTGATTGAATGAACTGGGTATCCATCTTCTGCTGTTGCTTTGCAGTACTTTGCCTCCTCTGGACCTTTGAAGCATGAAAGAAAGTTATGTGGTGAAAAGCAGCAAAAGAAAATTGCAAGGAAATGGCAGACAAACCAATCTCTTCAATTTTATATTGGGTTTCTCTCAATTAGTCCACAGGCACTCATCCTTCTTAGGGCTCTCATTTTTACAGCAGTCCTGGGGTTTGCAAAGCCCTGCTGGTTTTTCTTCTGTAGGTCCATCCCCTACCTGATTGCCTCCAAGTCAGACTCTCTCTTCCATTTTCTTAATGAGAGTAGTAGGTGTAAATTGTCATAGATTATGTTTTTTTCTGCTTGTAAATTAGATTTCACCCCTACCTTGCCAGTTTCAGTCAGTTAATCTGCAGTTCCTCTGATTTGTCATTAGACTCTTTGGAATGCAGCTCTAGAAGGGTTTTCCCTTTTGAATGTTCTCTATAATTTCTATTGAATATGGACTGGCATACAAGACTACTTTAAAAAGTCTTTTCCCTCAACAATTGAAGTAGACTTGGAGGACTCAAGGAAATACCTCTTGATTGAAATAGAGCAAAAATCCTTCTCTTGAGCAGCAGTGTTGGGACAGAGGGAAGATCAGGATGCCACTTGGGAGAGTGCTCTGCACTTATAAATGAAGCAGTAACCTTTCCTGCTAAAATCACCAGAATTGCTTCCAGCTAAGCTAAGCCTATGTTACCTGAAGTCAAAAATTACTTTCTTTCATTGCTGAAATAGAGCTACTTTGCCTGGCAAATAGGGTCTCACCAGACTAAATGGCAGCTGCAGGATGGGTGCTTTCCTCCTGACTGCAGGTATGAAAAAGAGTTTCCTGCTGTCAGCTGCAAGGCTTGGGCAGTAAAAGTTTAGCAGATTATCTCTGTGCTAATATTCAAGGCTTATCTTTTACTTTTGGAGGAATAATATATTAAGAGAGTTCTGATGGTAGGTGTACTCAGAATGAGGATCAGTGTTGGTGCCTCTGAGGTGAAAGAACTCGCTCTGGGCCCTTGGAAGGAGCTCAGGGATGTGGTGAGACACACCATGGTTTTATGAGCACATTGCTGTCCCTTAGCTGAGCAGTTCTGATTGACCCTGTGTACAACTTCAGCCTGCCCAACCGAGGGTCCAGGCATGTTAGTTTTAAGTTACCTTTACTGAAATACAGTTACATTTTTTAACCTCCACTGTGACATGATAAAACCCAGCTCCAATGGTTAGTTCAGAAGCTAAAGGGAGAGAAACTGGTGCAGTTCCCCTCCGGCTCCATTCCACTGCCTTGTAGCAGAGCAGGTGAAAATGAAACCACCTCAAAGTAAAACACTTTTTTGATGGGTGAACTATTTTGCATTTCTGGTAGTTTGGGGCACTTTATAAGTACATAACAAAGAACTTGGAATTTGTCTGATGCTGTGTGAGACCTTGTGGTTGTCATATCCACTGTGAGCTGTTGTCTAATAAGGACCAAATGCTGGCTTGGTGCAGTGTCAGAGCCTAGGCTGTGTGCATTGTTAGTGAGGGTGTGCTGCTCCCTGCAGAGTGTAAAGCCCTGCCTGTGGACAGGCAGCAGAGCAATTCCACCTCTCCTGGGCTGGGGCAGGGCCTGGGTGTCTGTGCCTGAGCTGTCAGGCTGTGTTTCTCTGCTCATGGCTGCATACCCAGAGGCAGGTATATAGAGGAAGGTCTGGGTGGGTTGCACCTTTGCTTAGTGCAGGTTGTTCCTTCTGGATGTGTGCAGGGGGATAGAATATAAGAAAATAAAGATAGTGTAGAAAGTAATCTTACCCCTAAGGAGTTGCAGCTGGGCCAATTATCAAAGATTAGGAACAGGCCTGACTTTAACAGGCCACAGCTGTAACCAATGAGAAGAAGAGTGCTATAAAAGAGTGGGGGTGGCTGGTTGAGAGGGCAACTGGAGTCAGGTGGCTGCTTTGTGAAGAAGAAAGAGTCAGTGCTCTGAGGAGCTGCCTATGAGAAACACCAAGAAGGTATGGAACTTTTGTGATTAGGAGATAACAGTAGGGAACCCCTGCAGTAAGATGCCAACAGGTGTGGGGCTCAGGCAGGGTGGTGGTGTGACCCTTTGTTGCAGTGTGTGCTGTATTGATCAGGGGTCCTGCACTGCAAACCTGCCAGAAGGTGCACCTGGAGGAGTTTGTGTGCCCAGGCCTAGTAAGCTCTGATGTATTTAAATCAAAGACAGGAGGATGTTTCATTAGGACAGGTGTTGTGCAGCAGCTGGAGTGAAGTGAACCAAAGCCATGGTAGGTGACAGTGTCTTGTTGTGTTGTTGCAGCCTTACTTCCATGTGCAGAGCCGGAGCAATACGGACGGACGATCCCTGCATCGTTCTGAAGGTGAGCTGTGTCCTGCTTCAACCACCTTGTAAATACAGAGTAATTCTCTTTGTGCTAGCCATGACAGATCCTTAAACAGTTCTCTGTTCAAAAGGTTTTCTCATGTAGGTTTATCCCGGTTTTATTTTCTCATATAAAAGGTAGCACAAAATCTGTTACATCAAAGATTGCAAAGCACCAAGTTCTCCTAACTTTTTTAATTTAAAAAAAATAGCTCCCTGATTTTCTCCCCCAAGTAATGATAGATAAAAAAATCTATGCGTTGGCTGTGACAAAGGCCTGCCCCTCCTGTCTTTTTGTGCAAGAAAGTGCAATGTACTGTTCATTCCAGTGTGCATATTGGCATCTGTTCTGCACTGGCACCTGGTATGTGCAGCTGAGGAAGCCAAGCTGCATCGTTCTCCCTCACCCTCCTTAGCTTTGGTCCAAATTGACACTCCAATTCTCTGCTCTCCTTTCTCCCTACAACATCTGCAAACTGGGGGCAACAGTTCCATTCTCCCAACCCCTCTCTCCTGCAAATCTCTTTCTTCTTTGGAAATGCCTTCCCTTCACGGATACCCCTGTTGGGCTGTGCCCTGGTCAGGATGGGTGTTCCAGAGCTGCTCTGCCCTGGGACAGGGAGCAGGGCCTGCCGCCAGTGGCAGGTCGCTGTTGGGAGCTGGACCCTGCCCTGTGGAGCTGCACATGCTCCATATGGGCCCTGTGGAAAACCACCATCCTTTCAAACCTTTGCAAAGGGATGTGCTTGGCCAGCTCACAGCAAAAGCAGCATTTTTTCCTTGTGGAAGCTGCTTCAGCACAAATCCATGTTTGAAGCTGTGGAATTAAATGTGTTGTAGTACTTGAGAGTAGACAAAAGAGTGAGGGGAGAAGGAAAGCACAGAACCTTTGCCTTGTTCAAAGCACCCCAGTGATTCCTCCTCCAGGAGCTCATACTTGCAAGGTGTCACTGTGCTTAATCCAGCCCCAAATCCTTCAACCTCTGCTGAACTGAAGTGATGGCCCCTTTAGCATTCAGGAGTTATTGACCCTTTGCTATCAAACTTTCTGCATTTGAGGGCCAGTCAAGAATGTGTGTTTCCAAAATGGTTTTAATTTACTTTCATTTCTCAGTTTGAGTAGTGGGTTGATCTGCAACGTGGGGAAAAAATAAAACCCTTGAGAAGGGCAGGGAAGGCTGATAAATAATGGATTTGATGGGAAGGAAAATGATTTCTCTGGAATCCTAATAATGAAACTGTCCAGATAACCCAGGTACATCCCAGCCATACCATGGAAATAAGATATTCCATTGTTACAGTCAATTTCCACACTTTCATCTGCTGGCCAGGTGTGTATTGTGGCTTTCCATCTTAGACCCCTACACAGCCCCTACTCCTGTGCATTATTTGCACTGTACTGACCTGTAGATCCAATGGGAACAGTTAAAATGTGTCAATCAGAATTCCTGCTTCTGTTTCTAAGCAGATGGAATTGCTCAGTGTTGAAAAACATGAGATCTGTGTTTCTTGGGTGCATGCAGCCAGTGACTTAACAATGCCCAGGCCTTGAGTTCCAAGAAATAGCTCATTTCATTTCAGGCCATTTGACCTTGGAAAGAATTAAGAAGTACATTGTCTTTGTGATTTAGACATGGAGTTCCACTTCTTTCTTTCTCACTCCACATGAATGTAATTTTTTGAGAGCCTGTGTGCAGTCTTCCTTGCTGCCTCAAGGCCAGGTATGCAGAAGAGGGTGCTTTGGCTCACTGGATTAGCTGCAAGATTCACCACCTCAGTGATAATCTTTGAGGTGACATCTGGCTTTCTAAAATATGTAGGCAAGTCCTGTTTCCTATGCAACGGAGATCAGGTATTTATCTATTTAATCATTTGAACAGTCAATGGGTGGATGTTATTTCAGGTCCCCAAAACATAACTCTGAACAACATTTACTGGAGTTATTCTGTTGAACTTGGTGGCATTGCACAAGCACAAACCTTGGTGTTATTCCTTGTCCATTTTCATATTTGGGAAGGCTTGAGGGAGCAGAGTCCCAGCCCTTGAAGAATTGGCCTGTCCAGAGTTAAATACTTTTCATTGGGCTTCTGGTAAAGAAAGACTTGGTTGGTTTTTCTGTTTTAGTAGAGAAGGTGGAGCAAAACTGTTGTGTGGGCGTAACCAAGGTAGGGGGGATGTCAGGAAAGGCAGAATGGACCTGGGTTCCAGGTTAGCTTCTTTTCTGGCTGATCCAATCTGCTGCTTGCTGAGGAGTATTCCTCCCTTGCCCTCTGCTCCAGGCGGCCAGTGTGTGGGAAAGGAGCCCTGAGATTATTTCAGACTGCATTGTCCTTAGTTAATCCTGGGTCACAGAAGGGCAGGAGGGGTCAAGTACTTGAGGGCAGCTTGGGTACTTTTGGTTCTGGTGTGTAGTAAGAACAAGCCTGGGAAAATATCAACTTCTGAGGGGATTTTAAAAATTTTTTACAAGGCTTTGTCAAACTTTGTCTATGTTTACTTCCAAACATTGCATGATTTTGGCTGTGTGAAAGTAGGGGATTGTACACTCAGCAATGCCTGAACAATTCTTCTGTGTGTGGAATCTCTGAACCCACTGAAATGTGTGTGTGTGAGAGTTCTTATCTAAAGAACAATGCAGAGCTTTGCTGTAGGACAGTTGTTTTCATTTCTTTGGAGTTTCTTTATCAATGTAGCTACACTAGAAACTCCTTTTATTTCATCTCTGCAGACTCTGCCATGCTTGGTTCGAATGTGCAGTAAGGACAGACTGCTGGAGGAGAGGGTGGAGGGGGCAGAGACTCTGGCCTACCTGATAGAGACAGACATGGAGCTGCAGAGGATGGCCAGCATCACCGACCACCTCATTGTCATGCTGGCCGACTACTTCAAGTACCCCAGCTCCGTCAGCGCCATCACCGACATCAAGAGGGTGAGTTTCCTGACCTGCTCTGAGCCCTGGAGAAATGGGCAAAACCAAAAACAAACCAGCTCAGGATGGGGCTTCTTAAACCTGGTGTGCTGGCAGGCCCCCACCTGCTACCACATAGCATTGATTCCATGATCCAGAAGGCATAAAAGACACTTTATTGTTAGAAATCTACAGTTCTTATGTCCCTGATAGGTTGGATCAGGGTCTAAGAAGAAAAAAGTTTTTTATTCTGCATCTTCTCTAGCTTATATACTCTTAACAAAGCATGATCTTAAGTCATTAACTACATCACAATAACTTATTATATTCATTGATGCAGAGCAATTAATTCAATATAATTGGCAAAAGTTTGACAGAAATTTAATAAGGCACCTATACACATCTACTTAGGCAGAAATTTTCATGTATCTTTTCTAATCTCTTTCTATGCTGACGGCCTTGTCTTCTTCCTTGCTATAGATAGACTTGAAAATCATCAATTGTTATTTCTTCTATTAACTCAGCTTTGCTTGCAAGTCAGCTGTCAAGCCCCTCCACATTCCTATAAGGAGTATTGGTGAACCTAAGACCTGATTGGTCTCAAAGTGAAAACTTCTCACACACTATTGGTGGTTATCAATAGCACACTCTAGAGAACCATATGTATAAACAATGGTTACAGAAAGAGAGATAATAATTGTTTGAATTCTTTTCCTCTAAGTTTCCCATAGCTTCTACACAGCTTTCCAAGGTTTTTCTAAAAAAGTCTGTGCCCGTCCTCTGTGGCCAGAGAGCTGCTGCCACAACCTGGTGCCTGAGGTCCTCAATTGAAAGGTGACCAGAGGTGCAGCAGCACTTGATTTTTGATGTTTGTACTCTCCAAGGCTCAGTCACTGCTCTTTGGAGACTTCATTAACCACACAAAAGTGTGTATATCTGGTCTTCCCATCCTCTAAGTTTAAACATCTTGCCTTCAGGGACCAGTACACTTCAGCTTCATAAGAGATGAATAGTCCATGTGAAGAGAGATTTGTTTTCAATTCTTAGGTCAGGTTTGTGGAAAATCTGAAATTCAGAGGTTGTTCTATTGTGTTTAAGCACAAAAACATGTGGATGCCATGCACTGCTTTATATTATGAGTTGTCTGCACTTGCAAGATGTTGGATAAACAGAGACCAGATGTACCTTGGAGTCTTGCTGAAACTGATTATTAGAAAGAACCCAAAAAAATACATTACAGAGCTTTGCTTTTTCCCTAAAACTGGCCCAAGAGACAGGTTAATTTCTCTGACCCTGATAGAATGGGGTTAATTCTGCATAGAGACCCTCTTGAATGCTTTGTAAAAATGAAAATGAAACATTAAAAAAAAAAAAAGTTGCAGTATAAAAAACTGAGCAAAAAGAAGTGTAGCAGCTTATTGAGGAGTAATGGACATTGGCTGTAGCACCAAAAATATGATCAGGTTCCAAAAGTGAGTGGGGCAATTCTAAATATTATGACAGTGCTCTGAGTGTGCAGTAAGTCTGTAGAAGCAGCCAGCTGGGAATCCAGGGTACTGGCTTTGAACAGAGTGCTTGGAACTGCACCCTGTAAGGTAAAACTGCGTGAGGAGTGAGTGATGAATCTGCCAAGCAGAGAACTTGTCTGCTTAAAATATTTATAACATAATATTAAAATATTATGTTATAAATATTTTAATACTTCTGCTCCAATATAGCTGCACTGGAGAGAATTACTCATAGAGCCTAATTTTGACATTTCTTTTATTTCTGCACTTTGCTACCTTATACTGTCATTTTCCTGGCATTTTGTGTAGACTTTGAAGATTGTATTGTTTTGTAGAACACTTTGGTACAGAGTTTTGAGGATAGTCAGAGTCACAGAATTATTCTCAGAAGAGAACATGAGGAGATCTGAGAGCCCAAATTTGCTGTTCCAAGAAGGGTCAACCTCAAACACCACTATTTTATGATGTCTTTAGTACTCCCATTAATCATCATAAAATATCAGAATGTGCTGAGCTGGAAGAGACCCCAGGGATCATCAAGTCCAGCTGCTGGCCCTGTACACTCCAACAATCCCGCCCTGGGTATCCCTGAGATCATTGTCCAAACTCTCCTGGAGCTCTGGCAGCCTTGGAGCTGTGCCCATTCCCTGGGGAGCCTGGGCAGTGCCCAGCACCCTCTGGGGGAAAAACCTTTCCTGATATTCAACCTCACCCTCCTTAACATGGCCTGAAATTTAGAGACCAACTTTGGCTCCTGGTATTGCTTCAGTTTTCTTGATAAAACTTGTCTTGATTCTCTCTCAGTATTTTCACTCCTTCTGGCTAGTTCCTGTAAGTCTCTGTTGGGAGATAAGAATAGCTTTTACCTGAATATGGTCTTGATAGACCCCTAACCTTATTTTGGCCTCAAATTGAAGACCAAGTTGTCTTCTCTGTAACTGAGCAGAGAAATGAACCATAATCTTAACTGTGGTTATTGCATGATGAGCTCAGGGAGCAGCACCTTGTGGGTGGCAGACAAAGACAGTGGGTAAGCAGCAGTGTGGAACAAAGCAGAATATGACTCTGCAGCTGCTCTGGGGGCTGAGCCTGTGCCTGTGCTGTGTTTCCCAGCTGGACCATGACCTGAAGCATGCCCACGAGCTGCGCCAGGCCGCCTTCAAGCTCTACGCCTCGCTGGGGGCTAACGACGAGGACATCCGCAAAAAGGTGAGCCCAGGGAGCCTGCTGGGCACTGCTCAGCCACGGGGGCACTGGAAAGCAGCAATTCCCACCCTCCCAGGGGTCTCCCCGTTATGATGTGAATAGGTTGAAATGAAGCCTCTCTCCTCCATTAATAGGAATTTTCATGTTGCGTGGAATTGGAGGAAAAATTAATGTCTTGCTATCAGAGTATAACAAAGTTAAGTTTAGCTGTGTGAGCATCTTCACAGTGATGAACTAGACTTGCACAAAGAGTTGTCTTTCAGCATTTTTGGTACTTGGCTACTTGTAAGCAATATAGTTGTGGCATATGAGAAATTTCTGAAACATAGAGATAATACACCTCTGTTTCTCATTTATTCCATTATATGACAAATATTAAAAAAAAAAACTCTGGAAAGTCTGCTCATAAACAAAGTCAGAATTTGTTTCCTGATTCTCAAGTGACCAAAGCCTTGCACTGTCATAACAAAGCAGTTGGTGATTCAAACATTACAGCGCAGAGATTGGTTGCTTGGGCCACTCACGTAGTTAAAAATTAATGTGTGGAAAGTGGAGGGAACTTAATAAATGAATAATTAGAAGGAACATTTTTTTTTTAATTAATCATGAATTTGCGGTGTCATGTAGCAAGTGTAGAAGACAGGAATGTTTTCTGAGTTTATTTGCTGGTTAAATAGGAAAAGCAGAAGGAAGAGGCAGGTAAACAGAGGGTGAAAAGATAACATCATGAGGATTTATCAGTGGGGAACGACTCAGGATCTCCAGAATTCAAGACCATAAACTCCTACTTTGTTGCTTTAGTTAATTGGAAGATCCTCCTTTTACACAGCTTTTAATAAGCAGTGAGTGTGTACATGCCAAAGTTGATTTATTATGCAAAAATCCATCATTCATCTGGGTGTTAACTCCCTTTTATACTGGTCTTAAGTGTTTGTGCTGGCCTTGTCTAAATATGGCAGGTGAGCTACTGGATATTTTTTATCCACACAGCTCTACAACTTGTCTCTGATCTGTAGTTTGTATATGTTGTGTGCACTCACACATGCTCACTTTTGTTTTAATATAACATTAAGGGTAATTCAGGTATATATGTATGTGTATATATAGATAGAGAGATGGATACTTATATATAAAAATCACCCTCTTGTTGCTTGATGATTAAAAGCCATAGTGGAACATAGAATATAGAATTTTTATTTACTAATTGTCTGTAGATACACAAAATTTTCCACTTAATCTGACAAGAGTGTGGCATGCTGGTTTTAGCTGCAGTTTTTATATGTAACATTGAAAATGCTGCAGCCAAAGCCCCAGCAAGCCGTGAGCTGTGCACTGACCTGAGTTCTTTGGTGCAGATCATTGAGACTGAGAACATGATGGACCGCATCGTTAACGGCCTGTCCGAGTCCAGCATCAAGGTGCGCTTGGCTGCAGTCAGGTGAGCCTGTCGTCGTCCCTGCACAACCTTGGCTGCACTGGGAGAACTGTCTGAGAGCTGCCCTGAACTCAGTTCTGCTCTTGGGAGCCCTCCTGGGGGAGAGGGGCAGTAATCCTGGGCTGGTGCAGGGTTTTCTCCCGGCTGCTCCCAGATTTCTCCTTGCCTGCCTCCCAGCCCAGGAATCCTTGTGGAGCAGCAGGGTGTGTACAGCAGTGCCCATGGGGGTGTGCATGTCTCACAGGGAGGATTTCTCTTCCATTCCAGATGTTTGCACAGTTTGTCCCGTTCTGTCCAGCAGCTCAGGACAAGTTTTCAGGATCATGCTGTATGGAAGCCTTTAATGAAGGTAAGTGAGGAGCAGTCAGGTCTCAGTGCCTGGAGTGTTCTGGTCCATTCAGGGAGCACAGGGTGACTGTTCAGTTGGCATGCCTTGCTGTAGAATCATGATACAAATTACCTAGAAATCAATCCTGGGGCCTTCTCCTAAGAGAGTCCTAAGTCAACAAAAGCCAACAACAGCAAGCCTGTTATTCCTGCTTGGTTTTGGTTGGCCTTTTGTTTCCTTTTTTTCATTATTGTTTTTGTGGAGTTTTTTATCATCAGTGAGTGAAGCTAAATTATTCTCAATCCTACAACTCTTCTAGGACACTACAAGTACTACATATCCCTTAATGTCACACTCAGGCTAGATGGCACAGTTCAGACTTGTTCTGTGAGCTCTGTAAGAGAATTCAGATATGTGTTTTCTCCTGTGATTCTCTACCTCTTCTATCTCATTGCAGATTCTATAGCTGAAACCAAAGAGCTCAGAAAGACCTTTAAAAAGACACATTGTCATATAGAGCAGTTTTCCACAAGATTAAGTGAGATTCAAGTGTGTAAGATATGTCATCTCTCATCCTGTAATGTCACTATCATAAACACACATAATAAACCAGTTTCTCAGTTTCAACATCTTTGAGACCTTGAAAATGCAGAACAGACCAAGTTGCTAGCACACCTGAAGGCTTGGGCAGTATTGACACCCATAAGAATTTCCTGAAGTCAGCTTGATTTGACTGTTCAGAAGTGAAATGGCTGGAACACAGAAGGTGTTGTTGGCAGTAGGGAACAAGGGAGGAACATTTTTGATTCAGGAATTGGTGTTTTGGTGCTGCTGGAGATCCAGGCAGAGATAAGGGACTATATAACTTGTCTCAGGCTGTGCTCCTCTGGCAGGATGCTCCTTAGAGAATTTGCTATGTTGTGCTTAGCACGAAGTACAGAGAGGTTTAAGAGGCTCCTGGAGCTTCCTCTACCTATGTGTCCTTTGCAGAGCAGGGCTTGTCCCCACTGTTTTCTACTAACTTGGACTGAAAGCTCTCAAATCTGACTTCTGTGAAATAATGCATTGTCCTGTGATGTGTATCAATCTGGGTCTGCACTGCTAGCATGGAAGCACCTCCTGAAGTCTGGAATACCCAGCTACAGCATAATGCCAGGTATTCCATTTTAGTGATCTCTTCATTATCCTGCTAACAGAATTCCTCTCTCTCCCCTCTGCCTGCAGGTTTTACAGAATGCTCCAAATGAAATTCTTGTAGTAGCATCTTCCACGCTATGCAATCTTCTTCTGGAATTCTCTCCAAGCAAGGAGGTGAGTACTTAGCCAGCAGCAGGGAGGGGAATGGACTGAAGTCAGATTACACAATGGTTCAATTAGCATAAAGGCATGTTAATTGGCAGCCATTGCTTGTGACATGTTATGGAGCTGTGATGTTACAGAGCTGTGCCACTGATGGCTTGGGAACAAAAAAATCATCTGCTTACAGTGCTGTGACAGTTAATTTGGCCTCTAAAGAAAAGAAGCAGACATGAAGTTTTGTTATTTCCTTTTTACTTGTAAAACATTGTTATCTAAAAAGATCATAAACAAGAAGAAACCACACTGATAATTTGCAATGTGATCCATTGTCTTAGAGAATTACTGCTACTGTAATGCTGAAAATGCTGGCTTAGCTGAGTCCTGTGTTTTTATTGTTCTCTGATGAACAGTACAGGATATCTGGTTCTGCAGAGTCTGTATTTCATACAGATCAGACACACAAATCAACACTCCACAGCAGTGCAACAATTCCTGAAGTCTAAAATACTTCTTAATTACAGGAAATATTTGCAAGATTGTGCTGTATGTGGGATCCTGCAGGGCTCTATGGATTACCAAATTACAGTTGGTCTTGGTGGCTTTAATCATATCTGTGAGACAGCAAATTAACTGAAATAATGCCAAGCACAGTTCACTGGCCATGAGGCCACCCATGGGGCTTTTTTTAGCAGACTGCAGGTCAAGTGTTTGTGGGGTGTGAGCAGCAGTGTGAGGTGATGTATATACACATATAAATGTGTGTGCATCCATGTCTCCACAAACACAGACATAGGAAAAAGCAGCTGCCTTGACCTGGCTTTTTTTCATAAAACCTACTGTTAAATGGTCATGGATATGGGCTGTGGCATGGCCAGTTCCTGGGGGTGCACTGGACATGTTGTAAGCTCAAGAATAAGACATTAGGAGTATATTTTTAGTATTTTCATACATGCAGTTAGTCTAAGTGTTGTAAAGATCTGTTTTTCCCTCCTTCTTTCAGCCTATTTTAGAATCAGGAGCCATAGAACTTCTATGTAGTTTAACCCAGAGTGAAAATCTTGCCTTGCGAGTGAACGGCATTTGGGCTTTAATGGTGAGTAGGACACCCAATGAAATAGCACCTGTGGCTGTGTGCCTTGAAAAGCTTGGGAACATATCTGTAGAACTTGTCAGTTGTTATTAATAATGACATACTTTAAATCTGGTTTGTTGTTCCACCAAACTGCAAAAGAAAAACAGCATCAGCCTGGAGCACTTCACCCATTAGTCCATAAAGTAAAATAAATTCTTCAGTTCTGGTACTAATTTTGTTGCCAAGATCATTCAGGGAAGCAGTTAAGTAGTGTCAGTAGCATGCCAGGGGGAAAATAAAAGCAGGTAATAGCCAGGTCAGGTGTAAGACCATGTGAAAATTGAATTCACTGTGTAGCAGCTGCTCATAAATTTCAGCCTTTTTGCAAGATTAATTTAGGAAGGATATATTCTTGTAGGGAATAGTCTACTAAAAGAGTGAAAGCCCAGATAAAAAAAGTCCATAAAAAAGTGTGTCTGTTTCAGAACATGGCATTTCAAGCAGAACAGAAGATCAAGTCAGACATCCTGCGAGGTCTGAGCACAGAGCAGTTGTTTCAGTTGCTTTCTGATTCTGATGTAAATGTTCTGATGAAGACCTTGGGACTGCTCAGGAATCTTCTCTCCACTCGCCCAGTAAGTAGAGCTGCACATAGACCTTCTGAAATCTGATCAAACAAGCAGCCAATCCAGTGCTTCTGTGCAGGACATTTTCCTGTTTTAACACCACTTGGATTTATTCAAGTATCTATAAGAAAATGTGCAAATCAATGTGAGAAGGTATTTGAACAAATCCTCTGCATCCATGGAAACACTGTAATTATTATCAGAGCTAGACATTTTCATTTAATGTTCAATTCCATTGCATTTAGCTCTCAGCAGCATTATTTTCATAGCAGTTTCTCTGTGAAACTTGTCCAAAACAACACTGAGGGTTGCACCATTGAGTCAGTGTATGGGAAGGTCCACATCTCAGATACTTGTCTTTCTTCTTCCTTGGCACTTGAAATGCATCTGTTCTTATCCATCTACATAGGTAGTACTGGCTTTGTGAATTTGGTGTGGGACTGTGCACTCACAAAATGCAGACATTTATTTTACACTCTGAAATAAAATGATTGGAAAATGTTGGGAGTTGTTTTTGACAGGCAGAAAGAGATATTCATGGAGGAAAAGAAAGGGGTAATCCCCTGTGAAGAACAGAGGGAAAACATGCAGCAAGAATTTGGCAAGCCAACATTTTTGAGGGGAAAAGCCCCATGAAGCCTCTCTGTGCATTTATCACATATTGTGTTTCTACCAGAAAAAGGTCACTGTAAAAAATCTTCTGATATTTTTACTCATTGAGTCTCAATAACCTTGATAGGAAATTAGCTCTGTGTTAATGTGAAAAAATACTTAACAGCCTGTCATTCATTGAATTCACCCTGACAACTCTCACTGTCACTTAAGGTGTTCTCCATCTGGAGCTGTGTGCCAGCTTCACTGCTTCCTGTGGCAGGTTTTAGAGCCAGAACCAGCCATTTTCAGCCTCTACCCAAAACTCACTCCAGAATAACTCATTCAGCAGCTTTCCAATGAAATCCCATTATTAGCAATTTTAAAAAATCCTGTAAGAATCTCTGAGGTCTTAAAAGAATTGTAGTGTGCAGTGTGCTGGTCATCTCTGGTGCCTGTTTGCTGCCACTCCCGAGGTTTGGTATCAACTAATCCAGTAGATCTTGTTTAATCTTTTCTCTTATTCTAGTGTAGGTGTTCATAGTCTGTCATAAAGTGACCTTTGAGCTGTGACTCTGTGAACTTAGGGCAGTTTTCCCAGACAATAACCAATGCATCTGGCTTATTTCTCTGCCCTCTTTAAGGCTTTGTAAATGTGGCTGTTGGACTTGGGCACAGTGTCCCTGCAACAGTAGCAAATACCAGAGAAGAAACATCAGTTTTCTCACTCCTCTCTGATATTACCCCTGGTTATCAGAAGGGAAGTGGTTGTTTCCAACTGCAGATCACACATTTAGAGCCTGGCTCAGCAGGGTTCAGGCCTCAGCCTGGCAGCTGGGACAGCAGTGTCACCTCTCCAGGTGACAGGGAAAGCACCACCAAGGCCCATGTGATGCTCTTTCAGACATGGAGAAGAATGTTTTGAAGTGTTTCTGCTGTGATGAATTCTTGGTTTGGGAGCAGTGCTGTGTGTGCAGTGTTGCTACTCCTCACTTGGAGTGATTCAAGGAGGAGTGTCCCTTCCTTATCTGGGGAGTTAAACTAAATGTATTTCATCCTTGCTTTGGCAGCACATAGACCACATAATGAGCACTCATGGGAAGCAAATCATGCAAGCAGTGACCCTCATTCTGGAAGGGGAGCACAATATAGAAGTCAAAGAGCAGGTAGGTACTTTTTATGTTTTGTGTTGTCTTGGCAGAATAAAATATAAGAGCAAAGAATGCTTACTGTTCACATCATGTCATTTTTGTTTATTATAATTGGGATTATAATGTGCTGTGAATATTTTACTGAGATCTGTCAGATGAATAACTTGAGTACCTACAAGAATGTTTTTCTTTCTAATGGATTGTTAGAAAATTGTTTGAACTGAATTCAGATTGGTTTTGCAAATGTAGGTTTGGCAAAGAGGAGGGATGTGAGAGCAGAAGAATTAAATTGGGGCCATTGCATGGCAGGAAGGGATCAGTAGGAATAGAAGAGAAGCACTAGCAGGGGAAAGAGCATCCTGGTGGAGCCCAGGAAAAAGTGGGGAGGGACCTGGCCTGACAAAATTTAAAAAAAAAAAGCAATCTGCAAGAGGAAAGGTGGCGGGAAAGAGGAGATGGCCAGCAGGGAACAGCATCCGGGAGCCAATGTACAAGGACAGCAGCAGTTAGAGGATAGCTGGGCAGGATTTGGTTGGATAGCTCTTGTGCCAGATGAGACAGGTAGTGGGAGAACTGTGTTTCTTCCTCATGTGGGGAAGGATGGGGGCAGCAAGGAGCTGTGGGAGATGCCAGAGGATTGCTGTGGCTTAGGTTGGATATGGGTAGCCAACAGCATGGGAAATGAGTGTAGGAGTAGAGCTGGTTTGAATCTCTGCTCAGGGAAGGACAGGCTGAAGGCCAACAGGCCTCCTTTGGCAATGAAAGTGCAAAGTTAGCAAAAAAATCCCCAAAGACTCTTGCTAGTAAGTTTAGTGACTCCATGGGTCTGAAACAGCTGAGAATTAACCCCATGTGTTTCTAAATAGGTCTTCCTGCTAAAGCTGTGGTGACAGGAATGGCCTTTATTGCTGTAGGTTATTCACCATGCCACACCTATCTGAATTATTTCACAGGAGAACCAGCACACCTGGGAAATGCTCTGGGAAAGGACTGGGGCTGAATATGGGCTTTGGAGTTTGGGGGCTATATCCACTGAGCATTTCCTTGGTCCTTGTGGTGCAGCTGGCTCTTATTTCAAGATCCAGAAGTACCTGTCTGCACACCAGAGCCCCTGCTTGCAGGACAGTGATTGTCTCTGTCACTGCCGGCCTCATCAGGATGTAATTAGCAGCTTGGAAGTAATTAGTCTCTGCAGCTGCTGACACAGTGTAGTGCAGCTTAGACACAAGCACATGCAAGTGCTGATCCTGCTCCAGTGTCCTCCAGCATGTCCAGAAAAGATGCTCAAGTTCTTCCAGAGCTCTTTGGGAAGGAGCCTGTGGAGCTGGTGACCCTGAGAGCCAGGGAAGGGGCTGTGCCTGTCAAAACTCTGTGCAGGCAGTGCCAGTGTGGGCCAGGGTGCTTCAAGGGCATCCTGTGGGATGGCTTCTGTAATTTTAAAGAAATCAAACAGCTGCAAAAGTAGCTACAGTTACCTCTGCAGGTGACAGCTGTGATTAGACTTGTTGAAAACAAATGACTCCTCTGCCAGATGAGCAGAAAGGCCTCTGTCTCTCCTTTTCCTGGCCTTAAGAATGAGCTGGAAATGGTTGGGGTTTGTTGTTTTTCCTTTCCCCCCAGCCACTGCTACAGAACAGACTGCTCTGTATTCTGGGGCATTTTTTCTTTCCTATATGTTGAAGATTTCCATAAGAGACTTAAAATGTTCTTTCTGGCAATGAATTGATGAATGCTGCTCTTCATTTTAAAATGGTGATGAATGTTTTTGGCCAGGGCTGCTCCCCACAGCTGGTGACTCCTTGGCATTGGCCCTAGATGTGAGCAAGCTGGAAACTCCAGATTAAAGATATTAAAACTAATTAAAGGAGTTGTTTGTCTCGAGTTCAGAGCTGTCAGAGAAGCTGTCATGGGATGTGATCTGCGGCCAAATAACTTCCCAGTTTTTCTCTCTTTCAGACATTGTGTATCCTTGCCAATATAGCAGATGGCACAACAGCAAAAGAACTGATTATGACCAATGATGACATCCTGCAGAAAATCAAATACTACATGGTAAGGGGGATTTCTCTTAAAGGATTTGTGTTGGTCTTTTGCAGGACTGAAAAGAAGGAAAGTGCTTTAGGATTTTGTTTTGTGAATTATTCACTATCATGCATTTAATTTCCATATAACCAGTGGGGTGTAAGTGCAGTTCTGTATGGCAGAGGTGTACAGAGGAACTGACTAAAAGGAAAATCCAGGGGTTATTTCCTATAAAAACATTGCAGTGATGTCATCTACATAGAAAACATTTAATGAACTTGGAAAAGGCCTATCTTGAAGATGTCAGTAAACATTTGGAAGGAAGTGATTGACCACTACTCGAGTGCCCTATATTATGGCCCTATGTTTGAGAGAAGTTATAGACAAGAATTAATCCCAGCTTTTCTATCTTATTTATTACATAATGAATGCCAAAATACAAATATTGTGAATTTCTGAATTTCTTCTTCTAAACTTGAGTTCTATTTTTCTACATTTAGAGTCATTCAAATGCTAAACTACAGCTTGCTGCCATGTTCTGTATATCTAATCTCATATGGAATGAAGAGGAAGGTAAGAAACCCTCCTTATTAATGCACAGACAAGTTACTATCCTGATCAAAAAGCTTTTGTTGAATAGCAATCAATATTTGCAGTGCACACTGCAGTGGGATCCAAAGTGTAATGGGAAACATTATCATAGGTGTAGTATGGAATGTGGGAGTGGTCAGGAAACACTGAGGAGGAGGCAGAGAGCTCTCTGGGGGAGACACAAGGACACAGTGAGGAGCTGGAGAGACACAGGAGAGGTTTTCACCTGCAGCATTTCTCTGAAGTCTCTAAACTATTGGAGTGAATGAGAATTCTTGTAAGGGCTTCCAGATTTTAAAGGGGCTGTGGAAACTCATTTTTTGAGGGAACAGGTTCACTGGAGAGAATAAATGGATTAGTAGGGGCTTTCTGGCAAAGACATTTTCCACAGTATAGTTGGTTTGAGTGGCTTGGGCCAAAACCAGTTAAAGGACTTGTGGGTGGAACTGGGAGCAATGGATAAGGCATTTGGTGAGAAGTCATGGCCTGGCAGAGTGGGAGGTTACCTCAGGAGGAGGCTGAAGGATGGTGCTGCTCAGGTGAATATGATGAGGGGAGGAGAGGGCAGAAGTCAGGCTCAGAAACACCTCCAGGGGAATGTTCTCTGCATCCAAATCCTGTGAGATCAGAGATGAGAATAAAACTGCTGAAGTCAGGATACCTTAGGATCAAGATTCTTGCCTTCAAGATGTTCTTGGCTCCAAACATGTGCAAACAGAGCACAGCAAAAGAAGCTGGAGCTCCCTGGGGAGTTTGAGGGAGTGTTTGCATGGCTGTGCTGTAGCTGGACATTGCTCCTCACCCCTCCTTCAGCTGGTTCCTGCTCCCACCCCTCCCTGCTGTCCTGCACTGGGGTTGTTGTTGTTGTTGCAGGTTCACAGGAGCGCCAGGACAAACTCCGAGACATGGGAGTGGTGGATATTCTACATAAACTGAGTCAGTCCTCAGATCCCAATCTGTGTGACAAGTGAGTATGAAGATAATGCAGGATCACCACAGCTGTTAATCTCAATCAAATAATTTTTAATTAATCAAGCCCAACAGTAACTTTGCACACACCTGTGCTGTTACCTGTGTTAGTATCCACACAGATCATCTGGCTGCTTCCCAAACACGTGTAAAACCAAAACAGTTACTGACAATTTCTGGGGTTTTATGTTAACCTTTTGCAATTATCCCACCTACAGTTAGCAACAGCCCACATTTATTGTACAAAGGAGAAAATCTGATCTTTGAAAGATGTCACACACAGACAACACAACTCAAAACTGTGCAGTTGTTTTTAAAATACATTAAATTTGGTATTCTTGGTTTTATGAAAGATGTTCTAGTGTTTTTAGACATCTTTGTAGTAAAGTTAGGGCTTCTCATCTTAAAATCTATACCAGAGTATTAGCCCTGAAAATGGTCATCAGGAACATTTTGATATCCCACTGCTGCCACACCAGCATCCCCCTGAGCTGTTATGGCTTTTATGGCTTGTGATCACAGCAGGAAGCTGGGAAGAAACAAATAAATAATCTTCTTCTGTGTTGATGAGTTGTATCAGGTCCTGGAAAAGTCTGTTAAGGTCATGATAGCAGGTTGGGAGCTGTGGGGGACAAAGCAAGAGCAAAGTGTCTCACTTCAGGTGGGAGGAAACTCAGAATTAGCCCACATGATGATGGAATTGTAACCCCAGACTGGTGGGAGGTGTTTTTGCTTTAACAAAAATGTTGTGCAATATTAGATTACATAAATTGCATTATTAGACTGGCTCCTTCCTCCCACTCACCTCACTGTATGCTTTTGGTGGGACCAGTATTCCTACAGGATTCCTGACAGGACCAATGTGCCTCTAGTATATTCTGAGTTGACACTCCTTGATTTCTCAGGTCAAAGACCTGCTTTTCATGGTACACCTGTATTACAGAAAGCAATTGCTCTTCAGTTCCTGCTCTTGTCGGATTTTGGAAGGCCCACCATGCTGGGAGTGCCTCTGTGCTGGGATCCAGTGTCCTTGGCTGGATCAGGTTATCCTTGGATGCCAGGGGGATTCTTTAACAGTTACAACCCCCACAGAGCACTTCTGCACCACGGGCCAGATCCTTCCAAAGTGTGGGAGCCTTTTCCTCAGCCATCCTCCCTCCCTCTCTGCTGGCACATTCTGGGCCTGCCCGTGAAGCTGCTGCTGAAGCCAGATTCCTGTAATTAATGGGTTGTTCTTTCTTGCAGGGCGAAGACAGCACTCCAGCAGTACCTTGCATGATCAAAGACTAACTGAATCTATGGACACCCCTCATGTCTACTTAAGGAATAGCAGGAGATACTCCTGACTCCTTATATTTGCACAAGTCACCTTGGGCTGCATTTTTCTCAGGTGCAGGGAGCTGCTTTGCAGAAACAGTTTGAATGATCAGGTCTCCAGTGCACTTGAGAATTTTCTTGAGGTAGTTTCTTTACTCAGAGGACTCGGGGTGGGGGGGGTTGTTTTGGTTTTTTGGGGTTTTTTTTCCTGAGCTACCTGGACTCTCAGATAGAACAATCAGTCATCATTTTCCTTTTGGGCCTCCAATTCTCTGCTTTTGCTGCAGCCTTGTGTGGGTGCGTGGGTGCTCGAGTGCGTGTGTGTGCTGGGCTGAGTGTGTGGGTGTGAGACCTCACTTTTGGTTTTCCTTTTTTTTTGTGTGAAAATCTTTTTCTACAGGTTTTCAAGGGTTAACCATTGTTTGCTGTACGAATACTTCAATGAATTATATACCGTTTGAATGAAATGTTATTTAAAAAAAAAAACCAAACTGTTGTATCCCATAAAGTTTATTTTGAATTTTGAAGAGATGAATGTTTTTAAGTAAAATATATGCATTTCTGAACTTCAGCTTAACTTACATTATACTTTGTTTTTAAAGAGAAAAATAGAGGGAGACAATAGACTCCAAATTCCAAGCAGCACATTCTGTACTGACAAGGTCCAAGAGTTCTTTGCCACAATACAAAGTCACCTGGTATCCATGACATGCTCAAATCCATGGAATGGGCCAGCTGCATTGGTTTGGGTTTCTTTACATTTTTAGAAAACAAGCTCATACTTCAGGGTTAGCATGACTGATGCTTTTCAGAAAGGAGCAGGTGGCTGCAAGATCAGCAGGAATAAGCACTTGCTTTGCCAGCCAGGAACTTGCTCAGCTAATTGCTGAAGGATTGGCTTATTCATGGTCAGAAGGATTTGCTGATCACTGATATCAGTGGAGCAAAGTGTGTTGCAGAAGTTACACCTTCCAGAGACTAGAAGGAGCTGGCAAGCAGGATTAATGGATTGCTTTTGTTTTGCATCCTTTATCTTCACAAATAGTTAAGTGACTTCCAAATTATTTCCACAAATGATCAACTGGGTGCATTAAGTTGGGGAAGGGATGGAAAAACTGTGGGTTCTGTCTTGTTTTATACTCAGTAATGTTGCTCCAGATTTTCTGTATATATGCAGCTATACACACATGCATGGATTTAGATTGCTGGATAATTGGTGGGGTGTGACTGCATCCAGAAGCCTGGACTGTCCAGATGTTCCTGAAATGGTGCCTGCAAGTGAGCAGGTGGAAACACAAGTGCAAGTGAAGGGGACTGTGTGAGGTCAGGCTGGAATGGCAGAGCCCTCAGGCAGTTCAGGGCTCTGACTCTGCCCAGGTCTCCTTTCTGGTTTCAGTTTAGACCATAGTTCATAGTCAGACTCTCCAGACACTGTATTTACATAGCACTAACAGGCACTAGAGTTTGCAGCCAATGTCTTAAACCAAATCCTTCTTCTCTTACACTGAGCTTCAGGAAGGCTGCAGCAAGAAGAGAAGTCTGTAACTTTGCTAACCAATTTTGATAATTATCTAAATCTTTTATTTCTAATCAGAAGGTCAAATTGTGATGACAGCCTTACTTTTTTTCCAAGGTAACTCTTTGTGTCAGAAAATATGACCACAGTTTGGCCTGGAATTTGAATGTGCTGTATATCAGATAACTGTTATCACTTGGTTGCAAAGGAGAATATCTGCATTTCATGTAACTTCTTCCACTCTCAAAGACAAATAAAAGTGAGCACCTGACACTTTCCCCCCTGGCATTGCAGTAAGTGACTGGCAGTTTTTAATGTCCTTCTGCACATGTTTCATGATGGACTTTGGGGGTTGAACAAAAGGGAAAGTAAAAATATGCGAGAACTTGTTAAATCTCAGTACCTCAGAAGCAAAGTCTTGTTTATAAAATTCAATCCAAATATATTTTTGCTTGAACTGAGAAAAAAGCTCTGAGGCAGTTATTGTAAATGCCAAACTGTCCAGTGGGCATCTCCCTGCTCCATTTGCACTCCTGCCTGTGTTTAGGAGCTCGAGTTCTTATGTATCTCTTCTCATCCTTCCCCAACTCACATTTCTAAAAGCAAATGTGAGTTTGATCCTATAGAACTTTGGTGCCTACAGGTGTTCAGAAAAAAGGTGAGTAAAAGTATATCTCTGTACAGTTTTTGAGGTGGTTTCCTAAGATTCTGCCAGAAAAACTAAAAACCAATGCTCAGACAATCTTGTTGCTGCATGAGAACAGTTGACGTTTTCCACAGGTATAGAGAGGACAAACTGTTGGATGAGAACATTTTTACATTCAGTTAAAATTTGTGAATAATTTTTGATGTTGCTATAGGTATGTACAAAAAGAAGAATACTGTAAATAAAAAGAACTTTACCAGAACATCTAGATTTTTTCTCAGCTTCCTGAAGAAATATGAGCTTTCTATGTCAGCTTCTCTACAGACTGAGAATCAGTGGGGCAGACTTTCCTGGTCACCCAGAGCTTTCCCAACTTAATGAGGTAGCAGCAGCTTGTGAATTCCAGGATTGCTTACAGAACCAAAGCAAAGTTTGTCTGGACATCATACGAATCACCAGGATTTCTGCTGTTCTTGGGCCATTTCTCTGCTGAAAAGCCATTCTGACGGATGTTGATAAGTATGTCCTCTCTTTATACATGGGTCTAGTGATGGGAGTCCTCCTTTCAGAGGTTACACATTGCCACAGACTGAAGTTGAGCAGGGCATTTGGGACACCAGCTGTCAGACAATGGTACCCTTGGCTCTCCCCACCACTTTCATTCCATATTTGGACTGTCTTTCTCACACAGAAAATCAAATAAAACATCTCGTGGCTATTGTTCCAGTTACAGATTTGCATTGTGGCAGTGAAAGAAGCCAAGTAACCTGTGTAAAGCAGCTTGTATCAGGATATTCTAAAGGCAAACATCTCACACTTTTTAAAATTTATTTTTACAGACTTTACCTATTGCTGTGGATGCTGTGCCTCCACAAAACTGCTGAAGCAGTGACACAGCAAGCAGAGGAATAATTGAGGTGCCTGAGATTAGGTTCTTGAAGAGTAGAAAATGGCTTTAAAAGGGCTTTCTTTGGTAATCCTGAAATGTGAGCACAAGAGCCATCAGTTTGCAAGTGGTGGTCAAAATCATCAGGGCTTTTCTGCAGACTGATTGCCACCAAAAGAGACATTCTAGGGGCCTTGATGCACCAAAACCTGAATCCTCAGCCAGGAGGATGGTGAGCAGCTGGAGGACCAGGCCAGCAGGCATTGTGTGCTGTGTGACAAGAAGCAGCTCCAAGATGTGCCCCTGCAGCCCAGTGTGCCCAGGTGTGGGAAGGGATGGGGTAAGAGCAGCAGCCCTGCCTAAACAGCATCACCAGGGGTGCTGAGCACCAGCACTGCTCTCACTGCAGAGAGGAAAAGAAAACCACAGACCTCCACAACCTGAGCTTGTTTGGAGGGGTCACCCTTGCTCAGTGCTGCGAGCTCACAGCTGGATCCACACCTTGCTTTGAGCCCCCAGCTTAGGAGAGAGGTGGGAAGACTGGAGTGGAGGGTGAGTGTTGGGCTGGGGGTGCTGGGCAGGCGAGGCAGGCACAGGAGGCAGAAAGGCTCCACCTGCAGCTGCTGCTCCAGGAGTGCCAGGGGAGATGGAGCTACAGGCAGCACCGGCCACGGGGGAGGGAGGGAGGGAGTGGGCTGGGCTGGGCTGGGCTGACGCTCCCCTGGCACTGCCAGCGCTGCCATGGCAGCCTTGGGGTCCTGCCAGCTGCTGCACAAGGCCCTGGAAGGGAGCTGCAGTTCAGGCCCTGCAGCAGCACCTCAGCTCTTGAGGGAGGTGTGAGCAAAGGTGAGTCCAGGTTTGGGGCACTGCAGCTCTGCTGTCGGGGCTGTGCCTGGGCTGGAGCAGCAGAGCCTGGTACAAACCTCTCTCTGTGGTGCAGGTTGGCCAGTACTTGGATCCAGGTTGGTTAGAAGCCATCAAAGCGCTTTGTGCTTAGGACAGCTGCTCAAAGAACCCTGTTCTGCAGAAGGATGGCTGCAAAGAAAAAGGAGGTAGTGCTGCAGGTCAGTAGTAGCCAGGCCTTT
Source organism: Molothrus aeneus (assembly GCF_037042795.1). Classification (NCBI taxonomy): domain Eukaryota; kingdom Metazoa; phylum Chordata; class Aves; order Passeriformes; family Icteridae; genus Molothrus; species Molothrus aeneus. The sequence goes on along the minus strand of NC_089655.1, from coordinate 6,165,372 downwards.
AGCAGACCTTGTAAACTCTCAGTAAGTGCAAAGGATGGAGTTCAGTCTTGGGGTATCTCAGATTCTGCTGGCAAAGCTCCACTGTGAGGTCCCTGTGGGGAAGAGGCGTCCCTGGAGGCATGTGGGACATGTGGGAGGACCTTGCAGGTCACATGTGTCCCCAGTCAGGGCTGTGGGGTGCAGAGGGAGCTGCTGCAGGTTGTGGTTGGGGCCGTTGGGGCCTAGCACAGGTTTGGCTGCTGTCAGAGACCAAAATTCCTCTGTTTTGTAAGTTAATAGCTCAGAGGACATTTAGGAGTTTGTGTGGGGTTGGCACATGTCCTGGATGGCAAGAATTACTGGACATTTCTGACCAGGTCATGTATTCAGACAGATTGCTGTAAAGGTAGAAAAGCTAGAAGGTACAAGAAAGACTCAAAGGCTGAACAATCTATTTTCACAGTGATGCGTAAAGGAATTTTTCCTGTTTATACTGTACAGGTGACCTAGTGATGCTTTATAACTACTTCATGGGGAGAAGGGGGTTTTAAGAGCAGTTCACAACACAAAAACATTGAAAACCAAGAATGGGTTCTGCAGATCTGCTTCAAATTTTGAGAGCAGTTCAGTCTTCACAAGAGAGAAGTAATGAAAGCTATTATGGGCTCTATGACCTTGTTTCTTCCCTGTTTACACTGGGAAATGTGAACATGTGTAACCAGGAAAGAGGGGCATTGTATGAAGGTAGGAGTAGTTTCTGTTGCTACTTGTCCAGATGTGTTCCTGTGGGATGGGGAACTTGACATCAACTAGACTGTGCCCCATTGGCAGTGAAGGGAAATCCAGGTCTACCATCTGCCCAGCTGGGATTTTTTACATCTGCAGATGAAAGCTGAACCTGTGTAGGACATGAGGGGATGTCCTGGAAGGGATATGCTTTTGTTAGAGAAAAGCCAAGTCCAAGCAGCCTCAGGATATCCAAATTAGCAAAGCACCTTGAAGAGTGCCAGCATTTGAACTTATGGCCAAATTCATTATCACAAAATACTGTGATAAATCATTTACACCCATTAGCATTCTGTGGAACACTCTGAGGATGGTCCCAGCACCAGGAATAAATAATTAAATGTTGTAGTTCTGCAGGTGTTCTGTGAGAAAACGAAGCTTGGGGTCATGTGCTGAACAGGCAAATAAACAGAGATGTCTGAACAGCTCCCTGTTCCCTGAGTGAGACAAGGCCCTGGAGAAACTGCCCTCTGTGACCCCCAGTGACACAGCTCTGAACACCTGGGAGAGGGCATTTCATTTGCACTGGAGTTTCCACTCTTGCAATTCTTGGCTGTGAGGTTTTAGCAGCCCTTCAATGCCCATTTGTGTTAATTATTTTGAAATAGCTGGCCTTGGTGCAAGTTACTTCTTCCACTGCAGTCTCAGTGTAGCTGGGGTTGATGATACCCACTGAGGAAGGAATCAGGAATCTTCATTGTTCAGGATGAACAAAACCAGATCTTGTATTTCTCCAGAAGCCTTTTTTATTTTAATTTGCTGTGTTTTTCTAAGTACATCCTGAAGGGCAAGTCCTGGAAGATGGGGAAAATGTGAAGGATTATATCCTTTCTAATAACATTATTGGGAGTGTGGGATAATAGAGTGGGTGGTGCTGTGTGTGGAATGGTCTAGGGCATCCTTGACAGGGTCAATCCCAAGCAAGCTGATCTAATGCTGAGTTTTGTGCAGGAGATTAGATGAAGGACTCCACAGGCCCTTCCCAGCCTAGAACTTTGTGTTCTCTGCTCACTGTGCTTTGGAAGTCTTTAGGTAACAGCAGGGAATTCAGGTAAGGACATGCTGGGTTCAGACCACCCTCTAATGCCCAGACATCATGGAAATTGTGTATTTGCTAGTTTAGTTTATCAAGGCTGAAACATCTCAAATAGTAGAGTTTGTGTGCAGGCAAGGTGAGAAACTGCTGCTGGAGAATCAGGCAGTTCATAACCCCTGTGAGGACTAGGCCTGAACGAGGTGTGGTTCAACTGGAACTCTGGGCAGGCAGATGGAGACCCTGACAGAGGCTGGGGTTTGGGATCCCAGTTTGGGGCCCCCTGCCAACCCCCAACCGAGTCTGGGACCCCCAAGCAGCCACTGTTCCAGTAGTGCCACTAAACAGGGGAGGACTTGCCCTTGGCTGGATGCTGCTGCCCTTTCCCTCTGCCTTTTCTTGGACCTTGTGAGACATCCTGAGAGAAACACAGTCAGAGGAGTTTCCTGAGTGCCCAGGTAATGCCTCTTCAGGCAGCTGTGTCCCTCTGGAGTGGTTTGTCAATATGTTTGCAGCAACTGGGTAGTCCCTGATGAATTACTGTGGCTTTTACTGTGTTTTTCAATCTTCCACACAGATTAACATTACTAGCCAGGAGCTTTGGGAAGAAGTGCTGTGTCTCAAAGGACTCATTGGTAAGGGTTTGGTCAGCACACTGAATTGCTCTTGTTCTGTGTTGAGAGGATGCCAGGACTGTTAAAAATTACTGGTGTTAAGGATGTTTAACCAGTCTCTCCATGCCCCTTACCCCAAATGGAAGAAAAAAAATATTCTAACCAAGTTGAGACCAGCAGGAGGCTGTGGGACATTCATTTATGTAGGACAGTCATCCTGCAATCCAAGCAGTGCTGGTCCAGTCTCCACTGCTTGGAACAGGACTGTCCCCAGCACAAGGAACAGTCCTGGCTCCCAAGGTTCTTGGGAAAACCTCATGTGCTCTACCTCTGCAGCAGTTTTCCCTGGGAAATCTGCTATCTCCAAGGTCACAGCCATGTCCATGTTTCTACTTAAGACTCCTCCACATTATTCTTGGCTTGTTATTTTGTAATGTAATTCTGTCCTCTGATGCAGCATTTCAAACCTTGCGAGGGTTTCCAGTTCAGAGCTGAATCCAGCCCTTCTAGCACGTGGTCTATTGGTCTGTGTCTAACCTGACCCATTTGTGCCTCCTTCTGACCCATTTTCCTGCTTGCAGTTGTTGATGTGTTTCAAGCCTGGTGTGGCCCATGCAAACCAGTAGTGAATTTGTTCCAAAAAATCAAGAATGAAGTTGGCAGTAATCTCCTGCATTTTGCTGTGGTAAGATCTCACTTGGCACTGCTTGAAAATACCCAGTCCTCTGAAATCAGCTGAGGTCCAAGGGCTGAAATCACTTCCTTTTCCAATATTTAGCCCAAACCATAGCAGTGCAGGAGTTGCAGCTGCTGGGAGTGAACTTGCCACATACAGAATCTTGGGTATATCTATAAGAATTCATATAATTAAGGATTTTCAGGCTTCAACTGCTCTATGCTTTCTAGATTTTCTACGTAAGCCAGTTACATTAGACAGAGCTATTAACACATTGCCTCTGATGTACAGGGAGAGGCTGAAGGAGCTGGATTTGGTCACCCTGGAGAGGAAAAGGGACAGATATCCAGTGGGGGAGGATGGAGAAGGCAGAGACTGATGTCTGTCAGGGAAACACAGCAACAGGACATGAGATAATGGGATAAGCTGCAGCAGGGAAAGGTCCAAGTAAATAGAAAAGTATTCAGGTGGGTGTGTATTAGAAAAGTATTCAGGTGGGAGTGTAGGACACTGGGACAAGTTCCCAGAGTGCTGTGCAGAGCTGATTCTTGGAAAAGCTCAAAACTGACACAACCTCCTGTATCACTGAGAGCAGCCCTGGCCTGGGCAGGTTCTGGGGCTGGAGCCCTTCACAAGTCCCTCCTTGCCTCAGCCATGGTGACTCTGTGTTCTGGTGCCTCTCCTGGCTGGTGGCAGCTTGGACTGAGGACAGAGCTGAGGACAGTGAGGTTTCTCATAGCTCACCTCCTGTCTCTGCTGCCTCTGCAGCTCCTCCTGGCACTTCTCAGCCTCATGGGCAGGAGCCCTGAATTCACTGTTCAGGCTTTTTCTCTGGGACTCACCCAGGCAAGCTGCTGGGAATAGATATCCCTGTCCCACAGGAGTGCTGCTCCAGCTCCTGCAGGTGACATCTGCCTGCTTCTCAGGCTCTGGAAGTGAGCTGTGAGCTGGCTGTGCCCCTGCTTCCTACCAGTGTCATTTTGTCCCCTAAGTCTGGGGCCCAGAGGTGTTTTCCTGTGTGGGGGGTGAGTACCAGCCAGCTGAGAGTGTCTGAGTCCAGGCACTTGTGTGTGCATCCCTCTGGAGCAGAAAAGCTTTTCTAGAAACACCTATTTTATTTTATATTCCTTTTAGGCTGAAGTTGATTCCATTGATGCTCTGGAAAAATACAGAGGACAATGTGAGCCTGTCTTTCTCTTTTATACAGTGAGTGAAAATATTTTCCCAGTGGTGGAGTAGCAATAAATATGATGTGCTGGTGGGAACAACAGTCCTTTGGGGAGGATGTTTTATTTCTTTAACGTAATACGGAACAACTTTATTTGCTCTGTATCTGCTGGTAATCAAATGCTGTGCAGATAAGAATATACAGCCACTGTGCTGCCCTGTGGAGCCTTCAGGTTCAGCCTGCTGCTTCTGCAGGAGCTCACTGCTCTCACAAGCTGCATTGCTTCCTCCTGAGATTGATGAGGAGGCACAAAGCATGTTGTTCCAAAGTTTCCCTCTTGCTGTGGAGCAGAGCAGCTCTGAGGGGAGGAGGGCCTGGTACATATAGTGTGGGTGATGTGCTGCTGTGGGGAATTCCAGAGCCCAGAGAACACAACCTGAGCACTTGCTGACTGATTTGCTTTCCACACCTTCCAGGGAGGAGAATTAGTGGCTGTTGTAAGAGGAGCAGATGCACCATTGCTGCAGAAGACCATCCTGAAACAGCTGGCAGGGGAAAGGAAGGGATTCCATGGAGGAGAGCCTGTGGTGGTAATGGGTCACTGAAGCTTCAGACACCTGTAGATGTGCACTGGCTTTGTGTGTGTGGTCTGAAGTAATGACATTTCTCAGGAGCAAAAGTGTCTCACCTCTGTGTGACCTGCTGCTCCTAAGGCATCTCTAAAGCCTGCAGCTCAGCTCTCTGCTGATGTTGCTGGCCTGCTCCTGGGAATGCTCTTCCCCCAGTTCTTGCTGTGCAGTGACTGAGAGCTCAGCAGGTGACTCTGGAGAGGCAGCTCCTGCTGTCCCTGTGAGCTGGCCTGGCCCAGGACAGCAGGAGGGCTGGGCTGCTCCTGCTCAGGGGGAGCTGGGATGTGGGGCCCTGCCTGGCACAGGGTCACCTGGAAGGGAGGTGTGGGGTGTTCCTGTCCCATCCACGTGCTCTTGCTGCTAGGTGCCAGACAGAGCCTTCTCCAGAGAGCAGGGAAGCACAGCTCCCCTTCAGGAGGAACAGTGGGGAGGACTAACAGGTAAGGCAAGGCACGGGTATAGGATGTTCTCTGGGCCTTGAGTTGGAACCTTTAAAAGCTGGAACCCCCAGCAGGGATCCAGCTGCTGCTGGGACACCAGAGGGGCCATTCCTCCACCTGGGCACATGGGGAGATGTTGTATTGCACATCGGATCTTACAGGGAGAGTCACCTTGAAACATACCCATAGTTTGGGTGTCTGGCATTGTGAAACTGGGGGTATTTATCTTTCCAATGTGTTTTATCTTATATTTGCCCCCCCTGCCCTTAGAGGGCCCTTGGAGACCCCACATAGCTTTCTGTTTCCAGGTGGTTTTTAAAAGAAAACACAAGTGCTTGGGCTCCAAATCTGCTTATACCATCTCCTGCCTTGTCTAAAATTGGCCGTCAATTCCCAAAGGCTTTTGCATCTTCTCCTAAAAGGGACATTTTTTTTCTGGAACAATACTGCATCCTGGCCCTGTGCACACCAAATCTTAGGCTCCAGAATATGGGGAATCGAAGCAAAACGCTCCTGGCTTTAGCTGAAGCACCATGGGATGAAAGGGCGTGAAGGATGTTGGTCTCTGCCTCTCCTTTCTGCGCCTATTGTTAATTTCGTTCATTTTCTTCCCTCGGAGGCTGACGCACCCATCGGGTCCGGGATGACAAGCACAGCCGTGGAGCAGATGCGAGCTCTTTCAATAAATACAAGGTTTTCCCGCAGCAGCAGCACCGGTTCCGTGTCCTTGGTGTCCCTCTGTGTCCCCCCGGTCCCCGCCTGCGGCGCGCGGCCCCTTTAAGGCTGGGCGGGGGCGGCCGCGCTGCGGCTGCGTGGGGAGGCGGCTCGGGTCGCGGGTTCGAGTCCCGCCGGAGCCGGCCCGGCCATGGCCGCAGCCCTGGAGCCAGCGGAGGCCGAGCCGTGCCCGGAGCCGCCCGTGCACCGGCTGAGCGTGGCGGAGCTCGACCGTGAGCTGGACTCTCGCAGCGAGCTGGTGCGTCCCGAAGCGCTGCGGAGGCGGCACGGCCGGGCCGCGGGGGCTGTGCCTGCCCGGGCGCTCCCCCCAGGGCCGGGGGTGCGCTGAGGGAGGGTCCGAGGGTCCCTGAGGCACCGCGGGGACGGTCGGAGCCCTCACACAGCCCGGGAGGGAGGGAGGGAGAGCCGGCGGCTCCCCTCAGACTCCTGCGAGGGCGGGCCGGGCCTCTCAGGCACCCGGGAGGGAGGGAGGCTCGGCGGGGTGGGTCCCAGGCTCATCTGTGCCAGTTCCTGTATGGTGACACTGTCATTTACTGTAAATTTCGCGTGCTTCACTGTATATAGGAAAAAAAACCAACAAGCCCCGAAGTTCTGTATGGCGGGTGCCTCATGTAGCAGGTACACTGTCAGTCAACTAATTTCACTCTTGCTGCAAAGCTCTTTATAATGCAATAGCGCGTTTATTCTCAAAACATCAGAAGTGTTCTATGACTGTTTCTGGAAATAAGTCTCACACAGCCTCCAAGAAGGAAATATTATCCTCACTCAGCCAGGTGAAGCTGTGTGTGAGCCTGCCCGGAGCTCTCCTCCTTTCCCGCAGAGGCGTGTGTGCATAGCTGCTTTTATGTGGCTTTAATTACTGTTTGGAAGGCGGAGTAGGCAACCTAAACTCAGGCTGTGGTTTCTGATGTACAGATTGACGACAAAGAATTCGACATTCCTCAAGTTGATACCCCTCCAACGCTGGAGAGCATCCTAAATGAGGTGAGTGAACCATCGGACAGGGGAGTCAGGTGGGGCAGCTCATGCTCCTTTTCCTCTATTCTTACTGCTTACTGTGTTTTTCCTGGAAAACAAAATTGTAGAGTTTCATGGTTTCCTGATGCTGATAGCTAGCAGGTGCATACTCAGTGGAGTAATTGCTCTGCTGTGTGTGATATGGAATTTTGGTGGTTTTTTTTTTAAATATCCACAGCTGCAGCATAAAAGGTTTTCATCAAGTCCAAGAGCATTCATCTGTAGATCTGGAGAGTCACCTGAAGTCTAGACAGCCTATTAAAGATCAGGGTCACCAAACAGCTGTTTCTAGTTAAAAGTAATTGCAGCTTATTCAGAGTAGTTCTGAAGCTGTGGGAGGAGATAAGAGCTTTAGTCTTCACAGCTTCGTTTGTGTTATTCCTTTCACATATAAGGTGTCCCAAACAGAGACAGGTTAGAAACAAGAGGAGTAATAGGGGTAGCTATGTCCTTTTTCCACTGGTGCCCTGAGTAGTGGAAGTGTAGTGAATTTGTATCATCTCAAACTGTAAGGATAGGCAGTGTCATCCATGTCAGAAGAGTAGATTTCAAGTCTTAAACTTGAGAGGTAATAATGAAGAAAATACAGATCAATGCAGACAAAGTCTTACTGCAATATGTCAGTAAACAGAGGATGGGAATGACTGGCAAAACATTTTCTGAAATGGATTTTAGCAGAGGACAATCTGTCTGAGCCAAAAAGACAAACAGCTGCAGTTTAGAAAGAGCTGCTTAATGAGCACAGGGCTGCCAGGTTTAAGTGAAATGAGGGGCAGCTGCTCTGCTCCCTGCTTGTTTGCCATCAGCTGGGGCTGATTTGTGTTTGCTCCCTCTGGCTTTGTGCTGAGAGACCAACAGGAGCTGCACTGCTTTTAGAACACATCAGGGAGAGGGGCTTTTTGAAAAACTATAATAAAAAATTCCAGGCTAAGGCTGAAAGGAGAGAGAGATTGCAAACAGAAGAGCTGAGAAAAGAGCAAAATCAACTCTCGCGTAGCTGGAGGGACTTCTGGGCTCTAAGTGCCACTTGGTGAAGTGCTGGAGCAGATGATAATAATTCTAGACCTTCTCTTGGCAATTTGGGGACTTGGAAATAGCTCTGTTAAAGGTCAAAGTTAAAGTTTTGATGGAGTACAAAATATTTGGGGAATAAAGGTTAGCTGCCTTGTTCTCCAGCCCACTGTGGTGATTTTTGTGACTTCTGGAAACCTTCCACAGAATCAGCCCAGTAAAGTAGTAAATAGTTCTGGGTTTTAAATCTGAGGCTTTCCTGTGCCCTCCTTCTCCATTTCCCTGCTGAACTGATGCTGTTTGCTAGTGTTTCAGTTCTGCTGTTGTGCATGTTGAACATTTAGCAAGCTGTGGTGATTCTCGCCCTCCAGACTGATGATGAAGAGGAGTCTTTCATTTTGGAGGATCCCTTTCTCTTGAACCTTGATAACACAGATGCACACTCCTATGACACCTCTTCTGTGGCCAGCTCTGACAGTGGGGATAGGACACACCTGAAAAGGTACTGCAGCCTCATGCCCTGGGAGGTCAAACTATTTGTGAAGGGGTTCTGCTTACATCTGTTAGAAACAAACAGATGGGATTGTTTTCCTTTTCTCACAAGACACTGTTATTCCTCCAGGGTCACTTAGGCAAAGATGGGATTTTTGGGTGCTGGCCTGTTTGAGCAATAACAGCATTTTATGGGAGATGAATTAGTTAAATTTCTCCAAATTTTAATGAAATCTTTAAAACACTGAATCATGATGACTCTAAAGAAAATGTTTCCAAAGGGTGTCTGACCTAGTCTGCAGGCAGCTGGTGGTTATTTGTAAAAGGCAACTGCTGTCACTTCTGTGAGTGGACTGCTAATATTGACATCTAATATGTGATAATTAATATGCTGATGTGTGTCGTTAATGACTCAAATGATGGCCTGAGCCACTCCCATGGCTGCCTTGTGTGCCATGAGCAGTTGCACAGGATATAAACACTCTGAAGTCTGATGGTTTATGTTGACATAGGGTGGTGTACAGACTCTCTGTCCCTTCTTTTTTCAAATAAGATTATTTGAGAGAAATGTTACCTGAAGTGTCTTAAACTTCTTCCAGCAGAGAGTATGCAGAAAAACCTGGAGGTGTTCTGTCACCTTTGGGTAAGGCTGGTTGCCATGGTTAGGGGTTCTTAGTCAGAATACCAGCTACCAACAGCATGTTTGATGAACCTCTGTGGGAACTGCTTGGTTGTGCACCTCTGGAGAGAGAAGAACACAATGGTTCCCTGCTAGTTTTGGGAATTTGGCTCTCTGGTGGTGTGAGCTTGGCAACAAAATTGCAGCTTTGCTGGGGAATTTCCCTGTCCTGCCTTTTAGAGTTTACCAGAGCTGTTTTGAAATAACTGATCCTGCACTAGTTAAAGACATTTTCTCCATAAACAGAAGCACTTCAGCTTTCATATAAAGTGAGCTGTGTATTAATTGGAGGCTGTTCTTTACCATACACCCAGTTTTCCTATGGGTCTGTATTCTCCTAATGAGCCTTTTCCAGTTGTGCATTTTTCCATAGTTACTCACCTTTATGGGCTTAAACTTCCTCATTCACTGAAAGAGCTGAAGTGTTCTTTCAGGATGTATTAGTGAATTCTAAGGCTCGCAGACATGTGCTTGAAACTGACCATTTATTTGGGGAAGTCAGTTTTTTTGCTCCAGGAGATGAGTTAAAACCAAGCTGTGTGCAGGCACAGCAGGGCTTTGCTGATTATCTCATGTCTTACCTCATTCTGTGGCCCCAAGGAGAAGAATGGAAATTGCATGAGTTACAGGTGTATGCAGAATTTACCTGCTGGCTTGGCTGTGGGTTAGGCAAAGTTCCAAGCTTTTATTCTGCTCTAATGCTTTTTGTTTGTTCCTTAATTCCTTAGGAAGAAAAAACTCCCAGATTCTCTCTCACTCCATGGATCAGTGATCCGGCTCTCACTCCTGAAAGGAATTTCTGCCCAAATAGTGTCTGCAGCAGTAAGTGTCATCTTCTGGGCACCTCCACTAAGAAAAATTTCAAACTCTTTTAGGGTGTGTGTGAGATCTCCTGTCTGGCCCTACTATTAATTCTGTGTAACACCATGTTAGGGGCATCCACTACTCACCTGTAGTCTCTAGGCAGCAGTGAATCAGGGCTTTGCTGACTTGCTGCAGCAGTGATGTGGTGGGTCACTTTTAGCACTGATTTGTGTTGCTAGATGTCATGAAACTTGGTGGGAAATGTTCATATAACATGAAAGTGTGCTTGAAGGTGCTGGAACTGGGTTTGCTCAATGTCTGCAACAGGCACATGGCTCTTTGAGAAGAGCACAGTAAGTTTCACGTGGAATTACAGGATATTCTACTTCCTCTCTATTTCTGGATGTTTCTAGCCACTGGTTCCCTCAGCTGTCTGCCCTGGTGGGGCCATTGAAATGCAGCTGGTGTTGATTTTTTTGTGTGTTGTAGTTCTTATTATTAGACATGCATGATGTTGTGTCTCTCACTCATGGGTTCTCCTGTTCCCCCAGGACAAAGTGGATGCTGGCTTGCCCACTGCAATTGTAAGTACTCTCACAATTGTCAAGGATTGTATATTTAGTTTTCATGCCAGTTTGTTAAAGCAGTATTTAAGAAACTGATACATGCATCTTCCTTGACTTTTCAAGTGTGAAGAGCAGCATGAAAACTCCCTGGGGGCAGAGTCCAGCCTTCCTTCACTGTCCCTCTGCTGAGTGAGCCCCACACTCTCCCTTTTTTATACCTTCACCAGGGCTTCTTAGCTGAGCACTTGTCTCCATCTGTAGAGCACATTGAATTTCCCTAATTGTTTCTTCTTTGCAAGTTACTGCTTTGACAATTTTTTATAGAAACTTTACTGGAGTACTCCAAGTGATGGGCTCAAAATCTCTGTCTCTGTCTGAAGCATTAACTAAAAGGCTGTCTGAAGGATACTTTTGCTTAGCAATTTGCATCAAAATTTTTGAAGTCAAGCATGCTAATCATATCTAAATATGTCAGAAGTGAAACTGCCTGTAGTAGAATGAGAAGAGAAACGTCTTAATGAGATGAAATGCAGTCAATATTTGTTTTGCCCTTGTGAAGCGAGTTTTAATGTTTTACAAAGGAACTAAAGGTGTGCTCAGTCCCTTTGACTGTAGTAAGAGCAGCCCATAAGAAAATATGTTTGTTTTTTTTTTAAAGAAAAGGAAAAAGTTGTTACTTCTAAGACAAAAGACTGCAGAGTGAAGTTAGAAACCTGCTCTAACTGATATGGACATAGAACAAAAACCTGTACTTACACATCCAGACATTAAGGCATTTGAATTTTTTTCATCTGACTTAGACTTGTTAGGAACTAAAAGGTAGAACAAGATGAATACATCTGCAGCATTATGTGATTTCTAGTAAGTTTTATTTCATTGAGTGCAGGTTGGCAAGTGCAGTAGGATCTTTGAGGATATGTTTAATAGGATTTGTTTAATTCCCCATGGAAAGGAGTTGGAGTCTCTGGCTTGCTGTGCACTGGCTTCAGGGGACCAGCACTGGCCAGGGTTTTAGAAGAGTTCAGATGTGGAAGTGGCAGCTGATTTAGGATAAAATCCCACGTATTTATACTCAGCAACTACACCAAAAGAGTGAGACTGACTTTAAAAGATGAAATTTTGCTGTGGGTACCACTCTGAGCATTTGAATTTCAAACAGCAGAGGAACAAGCAGCCCTCTGACCTTCAGATAATCTGTGTGATGGTTGTTCAGGTGTAGTACCTATCTGTCTTCATGCAGGAATTGTGCTTCTCAGTTATAAATTGAAAAAGTTACAACTTTTGAAATCTTCCCCTTTTGGCAAACTTGGCTTGATAAGTGGTGGATTTATGAAAGATGTTTCTTCTACTTTCAATCTTCCTGTGTGACTCTTTCAGGCAGCATCAAATCTGATAGCAGTGGGGACTTCCCATGGGTTAGCACTGATATTTGGTAAGTTAAAAATAAAGTTTGGAGTTTTTTTGCATTTTAATAATCTTAAAAAAATGCAAGCACAAGCCAAAAACCACCAGCCTGATTTATAACTGCAGGCTGGGTTTCTTCTAGGATGTTGTTTGTGCTAAATATGTTTTTCTTTCAGTAAAGAAATGAAGCACAAGTAATATTTGTCATCCTTACTTATGTTTCTTGTCCATTGTTGGGGTTTGGCACTTTGATCTTGAGAAATTTAACCACGTGGGAATTGTCTAAAGAACCTTTTCTATGTTTGAATAGAAAATATTCTGTTTTCATGTGGAAGAGCCCACAACCTGTATACAGCCATTATCAGTAATAGCCTCCTGCCCTGTGTCTGAATAGGTGTCAGCTTTGTGGAAGTTGTGTTCCCTGGGAGCTGGGGCTTTTGACCCCAGCTGCCTGCAGACCTGGGTGTCTCCTTCCCTGCCCTTCCCCTGCACCTGGCAGGCCCCTCTGGTCCCTGCATTCTGTCATTCTGTTCTTCCACTTATCACCAGACTCTCTTACAAGGTTTTCTGAGCTTGTGCCTCTGTTTGCCCAGCTGGGCCAGAACAGCTCTGGAACTGTTCCCAGTCACATTCAGGTTTTGTGCCCTTTGTCTGTGCAGCACCCAATTCTTATCCAGTTTAGAAATGTCAGTGTATTTATTGATGCTGGGGACAGGTACCACGGAGATGGGAAAGACTGTGACAGTGCAAGACTCACCTTCCTGGGTATTTAGGCATTAAACTGTTTGATGCTATTTGCCTAATCCAGTATTGAAACAATTCTGCTCCCTGAAGGGAAGGTGGATTGAAGAGAGCCTCAGAGCCCTCCCAGAGGTGCTAGGTAAGGGGCAGTGGACCTGCACTGAGGGGAGCTCTGATAAAGATGTTCATTCTGAGGGGGTTGAAGCATGAGATAAGAGTTGAGACAGGTTGTGCAGTCTCTTTGCTTGGGATTATTCAAAGTTCAGCAAGGCCCTGACTGGCTGGTCTCTTTGGCCTTGCTTGGAGCAGCAGGGCTGGGCCACAGACCTCCATGCACAGCTCCCTTACAGCTGAAGTTACTCCATGAGTCTGTGCTGTAATTTAAAAGTGATGAGGAATGGAAGTAGTGTCCAGTTTTGTTTCAGGATGCTTCCTGGTCACTTATTCTCTGCTGAATTCCTTCAGTTCTGTAACTAAAACTTGGGCATTGATCCCAGTGCTCTCAGATCTATCTAAAGAGAGAGAAAACAGGGCAGGATAGGGCTCTAGAAGGCATTGTTGTGTGCAAAGGCTTGGATTTATTCTGAAATTTAAACCAAGACTAAATTTCTGTGGACTAGCCAATATCTCTACTTTTTTTTTTACAAGATGTGTAAATTAGGGTCAGACTTACTCCCTGAAGGTTTGTAAGGTGTGTGCAGGGTTTATGCTGTACAGTGGGAACATAACATCCTTTTTTACATGCAAAATTGTGGATCCATTTCCTGGTTGAACAAATTTCTCAGAATTGTTGTCACTAACACATTTTTAAACTTTATTTTTTCTTTCATATATTTGATTTCAGCTAATTTGTCTCTTCTCCCAAGTCCACCTGTACTCATGGTTTGTCTGCTCTGTCCTTATTATAGAAGACTTGGGAAACTTTCATTCTGCTTTTTGAATGCTTCTGTTGACTCCTGAAACATTATCACAGAGCAGTTCTCAGGCTGCACATGTCATATTGAAAAGCAGAGTTTCCTTCTGGGTTAGTGTTGGATGAGATGCCAGGTCTGACATCCTGGAAGTGTTGCAGAAGAGAGGGTGGGAAGGGATGTCTGGAGGACTGGAGACACTCCTCTGGTACCTGGGTGAAAATAGTTTTACCAGTTATGTTACAGTGAACTTCCAGTTTTATTTCCTCTCACATTTCTATTTTTTGGTCTTCAATGCAATGAAATTCAAATTTATAAACTCACTTTTTCAACTGCCTGGTTTTAGAACACTAACCTTCACAGCATCATTTCTTGAATAAATCAGAAGGGGGAGCATTACCCAGAGCAAACACTCAGCAAAATCTGAAGTTTGTGTCTTTGGAGATTGTCACATATGTGCTGTTCATTGCTTCACTCCTTCCTCTTACACTGATTTCTGGCTTTTTCTCTCCTCTTTTGGCCCTTTCTGTGTGGATTGAAAGGCAAAGGTACAGTACCACTGCTGTGTGCATGTCCCTGCATGCCCAGGCCCTGTGCTGCCCAGGTTGCATGTTGTCTGTGCCAGGATTTCAGGGGCAGCTCAGCAGTGCAGCAGCCACTCAGTGGATGATGCTGCTGGGAATTGCTCAGTGGGTGCATGTGCACTGCACACCCCCAAATTCTCCAGGCAGGGACAGTAGAGGAGCAGGTAAACATGATTTTTGTAATGTCCTAGGGCAGCAGGTCCATAGCTGTTTGTGAAGGTGTTGTTTCAGGGCAGGACAAGGCTCTTCCATGAGATCAGCATCTTCTCACAGCATTTCTGGGCACTGTCCCTAATAAAATTAGTAGTTGTCAGTAATTCTGCAGAAAACCAAGCAAGCATTTCAAACTCAGGAAAATCAGGGCATAAGGAGAAGATCTTGATGAAAACCTGGTGATCTGAGCAGTATCAGCTTCTGCAGTGCTGTGCTCTTTTGTTAGGTTTGGAAAATGACTTCTTAACATCCACAAACTTGTCTTCTTTCTCTATGTGCAGAATTGTATTTAAACTCTATCTCATTTTGACCTCAGACTCTGAGAGCAACACAGTTACTGCTGGAAAATTTTCAGATGAAGAATTGCCTTATCTAAATTGAAAAATTTTTTGACAGTTGATAGCCACCTTTGTTTCAAGCATTTGGCAAAAGTTTTTTATTTTTAATCCTTAATGTGCCTTACTTGCAAGCTGATAATACAAGTCTGGAAAACCATCAATCAGCTTTTATAACCTTTTGCTTTTGTCTATTTTTATTACTTTGCCAGACTATTAGTAGAAGCTCACTGATTTTCTGATCTTGATTTGCCTTGGAAGCAATTTCATTCATATTATAGTTGAGTTTTTTTTAAAAAATCTTGTCTAATGGTTCTTATTGTGTGTCATCCTTTGACTGTCTGGAAACAAGAAAAGGTACTGGATTGGTCATACAAATCACTTAGTTTTGGGATACAATAGAGGCCTTGTTTGTTTTGAATTGACATTGCAGTGAGGGAAAAAGAAAACGGCTCTTGAAAGTTCCTGTGGGGATACATATAAAGATGTAAAACCTTTTCAGAGAAAGCTGTGGAGGATTCTCCTTTTTCATGCCTGAGAGGAAACAGGTTATTGATTGAGTCACTGACAGGCTTAGGCTGAAGTGGAAGGTACTTCCAGGAATGAAGAAGTCATTCATCTTTAATATAAGGAGCTGCAGTATTCCCCTATTTTCAAACTAATTTTTATGGTTAGCAAGTGGTATTTTTGTAAATGAACTGCATTTCCAGGCCTCTGGAACAGGCATTATTTCCTTGGATCTTGACACCATTTGAAGAATATCTCTGTCTGAAACTTGTTTTCCAGCTGTAGCTCTGTTTTCTCTGAACTTCCGTGGAAATCTTTCATAATTCATCTCCTTTTCCCTTGACCTGTTCTGATCCATGCTGTGAACATTCTTGTCACAGTGATGTCAAGGTGTGTCCCTAGTAGTTTGGCCAAGAATGTTTTCTCCTCACTCTGAGCAGTGCTTTAGAGTAATCCAGGAGTTGAGCTGTTCTTGCTGGTCTTTATTTCTGAACTCCACTCCTGCCTCTTCATACAGATGGGATTTGAAAGGTGTCTCCCATTCTCATCTGTCTGAGCAGACTGATAAATGCTTTACTTTGGGCAAGTAATGTAGGATACATCCATGCTCTGTTTCACATTCCCAGCAGTGCTGCAGCTTGGAGAACCATGTCCCATGCCCTGGGCACATTTTCCAGGGCATTTCTGGTGCTCAGCTCTGCTTCCTGGATCCAATCCTTTCCCTCCCTTGCTCTTGGTGAATCCTGCACACGATGTTATTGTGGTGCTTCTGATGTATTTCATATCCCTGTAGTCTTCATTCCAATAGTTCTCACAAAGCATCTTTTCTCACTCCCTCGCTCAAAAGCAGGACAAAAGCAGAGATGGGTGGAAGAAGCAGCTCCAGGACACTTTCTTAGCTTTTGAGAGCAGTGCACCAAAGACAGGCAGAGGGTTCTTGTCTAAACTCATGAAGAGCAGCATCTTGTAAAGCACTTGTGAGTCTTCCATGGTGGGAGCCTCCAGGAACTTGGCACAAACAGAGGTGCCCATGGTTTGTGGTGTGCAGGAGTGGACAGGGCATGGCCCTGCAGCAGTGCAGTCCCTGTGGAGGCTCTGCAAGCCGTGGCACCTCCTTTGCAGCAGCCTGTGGCTCAGGGAGGGAGTTCCTTTCTAGAGTAAGAGCTGTGTGCACCAGAACTCATTGGGTGTTTCAGCTGTGCAGCTTGGAGACAAAAGTGCCTTTTCCTTCCAGCCTTTCACCTTTAGCAACAAAACCAAGGAGTAAAATTACATAATAAGAATAAAGCTATGACATAAAATTGCACTTACCAGAAGCCTCTGTTGGGGTTTTGTAGTTGATGTTCAAAGGCAGAAATACAAGGCTCAGAAGGTAGAATTAATTTTGTTGTCTTCCTTGCTACAACTTAAGCACTGTTGCAGAATAGTGAAAGGAAAGCTAGATATTGATTTGATTTTTCTAGTAGTTTCTTTTTCAGTATGTAACACCTCTGCATTTCCATATTTCCTGTCCAAAAAATAATTTTTGTATTTCCCTGCAAGACAATGTCCCACTCTTTTTGTTCTAACATGAGCTCTCATCTTCTAAACCCCCTTTTAAAAGAACTTAACTGTAAGTCTGTGAATTGTAATGTACCCCAGGTGAATTGTATGTGTGAGTTATTTCATGATGTTAATTTTAACCATTGCTCTTCCTTTACCTTTTACCGATTGTTCTGCTCCAGATCAGAACCAGGCTCTCCGGCTGTGTCTGGGCAGCACCGCAGTTGGGGCCCAGTACGGGGCCATCTCTGCTCTCAGCATCAACAATGACTGCTCCAGGCTGCTCTGTGGCTTTGCAAAAGGACAGGTAATTCCCAAAGGATGAGCTGCTCCAGTGCTCTGTCCTGAGAGGTTCCCTGGAGGTGCCAACAGCTCCAAGCCAAGCCCCCTCAGTCTGTAGCTGTTGTTGGCTGTTCAGTGCTCAGAAGCTGCACATACAGTGTGATGTGCCCAGAGCTTTTTGGGGCAGCCAATTCCTGCTGAATCAGGTTTCTGTGGAGGAAGTGACTAATGCAAAATATAGCAAAGGGTTAATTTAATTGTGACATAATTCCTGTTAAACTGAAATGTGCAAGGGCTCACTGGGACAAGCAGTTTAGTCTTTCTAGGTCACTCTCTGAGGTCTGTGCATGGTAATTAAACATGTTTTTTACTGTGGTGATGACTTGAAATTCTTGAAACTCATATTTAACCCCAAAATGAATTTTTGCTAATACCTTACTTGTGTGACATGAGTAGCATAGCTTTTGAAGGGAAAAGGGTTGAGTCTGTTGTAGTTTTATGCCCTTTCTCAGAACCAAAGGAGAGAAAGCAATTCCTAAACAAAAGTAACAAGACTAAACCAAAATAGATAGACATCACCTTGGTGACATTTAGAGGGGTACAAGGAAGGCTTTTTCTTTTTGCATTCATTTCCCTTTGCTTTCACCTTCATAGTAGATAAAACACACCTCTCTGCCTGTGGTAGGATAAATGACAGCTTGCTGCAGGCCATGTGGAAATACTTAATCCATGCAGGACAGCAGCCAGTTTTAAATGATGCTTAGACAAAACATTTTGGAAGAACAGCTCTGAAACATAGGTTCTAGAAGCATTGATACGTGATTTATAGGATCAATAAAGTACTGTTTCCCTTAAAAAAGTTTTATTCAGATTGTAATCTCAGCTCTTCCAGGCAGTTATGCAGTGTGCAGTTTGGGGCTTCCTGCTTCTTAGCTGAGAAATTGCTTGAATTTAATATTAAGTACCAGCCAAGGTGTATTTTCCTACCTGCCTTGTCATGCTGAGCAAGCTCAGGAGGAGAGGCAGAACAAGGTTCATGGCAGCCATGGAGATGCTTGAGTTTTGCTCAGGGGTGTTAGCACAGGTTTTTCACCTGTTCACTGGTTCTGTGAGAGAGAAATGCATTTGACTTGTTGGGTGGTAACAAAGTTATCTTACACTCTGTAATGTTCTTATCAGGCAGATAGCTGTGAGCTGAGGGAGATTGGGCAAGTGGGGAGAACTGGCCAAAAGGAGATGATGCAGAGTTGAGATAACACATGGTGTCAGCTCTAAGCAGACAAGTGAAGTGCTTGGAGAAACAGGGCAGGAACAGATTTCAGGTCACTTTTTTTGATATGAAACCCCTACTAACGCAGGGTGACGATGTCAGTATAGGAATTTGCTGCTGTACTGTAATGCACGAGGTGATGGAGAGAACCCCTTGACAGTGAGTGTGTACTGAGCACAGTCTGCTTGCAGATCACCATGTGGGACCTGGCCAGTGGCAAGCTGCTGAGATCAATAACAGATGCCCACCCTCCAGGAACAGCCATTTTGCACATCAAGGTAATAAACACTGAATGTACTGCTTTTATCCCAGTTTTGTTCAGTCAGATGTGGGGACTTTCCTTGTGCAGTACTTTTAGATTTAACATGAGAGCAGCTGCCTATGGCAGTAGTGTCCAGAGATGAGAAAAATGAGCAGAAATTCTGTTTTAAAATGAAACTGTGTATACTGACATAAGAGTTTTGACTGTGAGTTGTACTGTAGCAAACAACAGTTGTCTGTTATAACTCCTCTCTCCAGTGCCAAAATGTATGAAGAATTAGTTGTTAGAACACATTTCTCTAAAACTGCAGTGTTTTGACCTGAATACATGACTTGCCAACTTTCAACTTAAAAGAATATGAACTGTAGAAAGTAGCTTCTGTAAGCAGTTTTTCATCTAGCTTGTTGGGAATGTTTTGGGTTGAAAGAGAAATCATCTATGACTTGTTCAGCACAGTGTTATTGTCATACACAGAAAATCATATCTGAGTTTGTGCCTGGCTTTGTTTTACATAGCCTCAGATGCTTGTGGGCTTATTCTGGATTCTGGATATAAACACTTCCAGAAGTGTCCCCAGTGGAGACTGTGATCTTTTGTCTGAATTACTTGGTATTTTTAGAAGTTCTGGATGTTTCTGATTTGGGTGTGTCTGTATCTGCAGCTCATCCACCAGCTCTGGCACCAACCCATGGGCTTGAGGCTGAGAGCCCGTCTAGGGACAGCTCAGGCTTTGGTGTGCTGCAGTTCTGAGCTGCAGCATAAAGTAGTGGTGCTTTGGAACCAAAATCTGGCAACAGGGCTTGCTAGGGAAGTGAAGGTGAAACACAAACCTTGCTTTTCTTGCATGTCATAAAAAAACCCCAGTAATTGTCTGAACTTGGTATGTTAAAGATGTCTTTCTGTAGGTGCACTGCTTTCTGTAGGTACTCTGTGTGTTGTTAGTACTGCCATAGCATGTGTTTTGATATCCATTTGTTGTAGTTTATTTCTTAGGGCCATTTTAATCTTGTTTTCTGCTCAGTTTACAGATGATCCAACACTTGCAATTTGCAATGACAGCGGAGGCTCCGTGTTTGAACTGTCATTTAAGTAAGGCAATAACTCTCCCCAAAGAAAGTACAAGAAACAATTCTGGGTCATGGTTTCTAAAACATAAGGAGAAAAAAACCCATTGAAACCAATAAAGTTACTGCCTGAATGTTGAAGATGTAATTTAGGGCTGCAGTGTAATTTCTCAGCTGAAGCAAGATGCTGTGTGGCAGTGCAATAGCCAAAGAATAGCCTTAGTTGTTAAGGTGTCGCTGTATTGTCCAGAATTTGACACTCCTTGTGGGCTCTTGGTGGCTGTCATAAAAATGCTGCCTCTTGTATCTTGGCTCATTAGTGAGAGCTGTCCTGCAGTAGCTGCTTGTTTTACTCTTGGCCTCTTCAAGAGGAGGAAGGACTAGGAGGAAGGATTGACAGTTAATCTGATAAAGTCCAGGAATTTCCCAAACCTTATTCTCAGATAAGATCTTGAATTCTTGTCTGTATCTGAGCAGCTGTATGGGATTGCCTCCAGTTTCATGTCAGAAGCGATCTCTGGAGCTCTGTAAGGGACTTTTTAGAAGCAGTGTTTATGAAGGATCACTCCTGAGATTGCTGGGCTGCCACCAAGCTGATCTTTGCTCTTTGCAGGAGGGTAATGGGAGTGAGGACGTGCGAGTCTCGGTGTCTCTTCAGTGGCTCCAAGGGGGAAGTTTGCTGTATTGAGCCATTACATGCAAAGGTTGATTTGAGAGACCATCCTATCACCCAGTATTCACTGCTGGCTATGGCCTCCCTCACCAAGGTAACTTGCTGCTTGTGGGAGGCTTGATGTGAGAGATCACAGAGGAGAAGTTCTCTGCTGTGTACTCAAACATTTTATTTTGCCTTCTTGCTTTCCTTGAAGATCCTGGTTATTGGCCTGAAGCCATCTTTGAAAGTGTGGATGACCTTTCCCTACGGCCGTGTGAGTAATAAAGCCAAACAGGTGCTTTTTGGGTTATGTACAAACATTTTCTTGGACAGAAGGAGATGAGATCAGGAACAGGTGTTTGATACCACTGCCTTCCACAGCACTGTGAAATAGTAGTGATAATCTGTGGGTCTGATGTGTGGAGGTTGTGGCTGAGAGGAGGTGAGAAGGCTGCTTCCAGCTGTACCTCTGTGAAGATGCTGATTTTCTCCAATAAGCAGGAGGGAGCCCCTCAGCTTCTTGTCTTTCCTGTTGCAGTCTGTAGCATCCACAGATGAAATGTTGACCTGATTATGGCTACAATCACTTTGGACTGGGGCCACTGTTTTATATTAGAGCAATACAACAGAGCCCTTAATTACAGGGACAGGAACCAAGAGGAATTTGAGCATTAAGCAGTTAGTCTTCTAAACTCTTGATTATTCACTTTCACTGGTCAATGGCCTAATTCCTCTTGTAAAAGCAGCTGGGGGCAGATGTGGGATGGGTTATGTTAGGGGGATGGAGACAAGCTGCAGCTTGTTGTATTCCATGTGTCCATGTGGGATTGATCTACCCTGAGCAGCTCAGACACCAGTGGTGTTCTGTCTGGGTGTTCTTTGCCAAGGGCTCCCAAGTCTGTGGCTGTTCCAAAGAGCACAAACTGCTGCCAGGAGTTTGCTTTGCAGCCCCTGTGTGTACCAGGCACAGGCAGAAGTGAGAAGCAGCTGATGAGCCACATGTCCTGGAGCTGAGGGTCTGCCTGGTGTGCCTTAACCACTGGCTGTGCTTTGTGTGTGACAGATGGACCCTTCGAGTGTCCCCCTGCTGGCGTGGCACTTTGTGGCTGTGCAGAACTCGGTGAACCCCATGCTTGCCTTCTGTCGAGGAGATGTCGTGTACTTCCTTCTGGT
The DNA here is from genome assembly GCF_037042795.1 of Molothrus aeneus. Classification (NCBI taxonomy): domain Eukaryota; kingdom Metazoa; phylum Chordata; class Aves; order Passeriformes; family Icteridae; genus Molothrus; species Molothrus aeneus. The sequence goes on along the minus strand of NC_089655.1, from coordinate 6,143,800 downwards.
GAGCCTGGGCTGTTCTGTGCTGCTTTCAGGTGGTCACATCTCATCCACACAGTAGGGCTTGAGCCTCCTTGTCAGTGACAGTGTGATAGCTGAGCATGCTGGGAACAGCTGCAGCTTCCCTCTTGAGAAAACCAGCCTGGTGGTCACTGCTCTTCAGCTGCAGTGGTGCCTTTGCCTGGAGGCTTGAGATTTACCTGTTCCAGAAGTACTGACTTGCAGTGTGTTTCTGCTGGAGATTTAAGTGTGTGGATTGTTTTCTGGGAGGGCCCGTGAATTTGAGACACCATCTTAGTTTTTGCTTTAAAACATGAGTCTGGAAAAAATTGTGTAAAACACTTAAGAAAAGGTCTTTCAGTCCTGTTATGTGTAACTTGAGGGCATGGTGCTCATCCTGTTTAGATCTGCAGCAGTTACACGTGCAGATATGATTGTTTGGAGACAATTTCATGCTGGTTTCAGTAGGAGAGCAATACCTAGGCTTCTGAAAATCTGGCATTTTGGCTTTGGAGTGCCAAGTTTGTTTTCCAACTCTGCTATCATGTTGGACCTTAAGCTTTGTTTAATCACCCAGACGTGCTGTCTGGATTGAATTCTCTTTCTCCTCTCTCATCTCTCTTGGTAAAACTGGGGAGAAAGAAAAGGATGCATGGTTTAAACTTTCCTTGCTGAGATGCTTGTCTGGGGGAGCTCAAGATTCCTGGAGTCACTGTGGTGCCCTGTGGAACTGAGAGGCTGAGCTTAAGGAAGTCTGAGTCTAGGTCAGCCTTGTCTGATTTCTCTTTTAGGTCAAGAGGGATGATAGTGGTGCAATACATGTCACAAAGCAGAGGCAGCTTCATCTGCACTATGATCTCATCAACTTTACTGTAAGTCTCAGTACTGCAGAATGGTTACATTTTTTTTTTGCACTAGTTGTCTTGTAAATGTGTCTCAGTAGCCCTTAGTTTTGTGCTCTTGGCTCTGTTTATCTGGTGATAACTAACTGAAAATGTCCTTATACTTGGGACTCTGGAAAACCAGCACGGTGTGGTAACCACCTGTGAGCAGTGTGTAGTTGTCTTGGCTTTGACACCTCTGGATAGAAAGTGTGCTGGAGCACAAACTGTGTGCCAAGAGGACAGGAGCTCTGCTGGATTGCCATCTGTCTACAGCTGTTTTCTGTGAAGGCCAATCAAAGATGCACCTGTTGCATTCCACAGCAGCAGATAACCATTGTTTACATTTTGTTTCTGAGGCCTCTCTGCTTCTCAGGAGAAAAAATCCTAAGGAAAGGATTTTTCACAAAACATGTCCATGACAGCCGTGTATAGTAACTAAGCTACTGGCTGTCCCAGAATTCCCAGCAGGGGTACTCAGGGATTTGGCCAGAACTTGTTTCCTTGGCTCTAAAGGAGAATGCATTGCTGAGGTGTGGAATTGGATGCTTTTGCAGTGGATCAACTCAAGGACAGCGGTGCTGCTGGACAGTGTGGAGAAGCTGCACGTCATAGACCGTCAGACTCAGGAGGAGCTGGAGACCATCGAGATCTCAGAGGTTCAGCTGGTCTACAACAGCAGCCACTTCAAGTCTCTGGCCACAGGGGGCAATGTCAGCGAGGCTTTGGTAAGCACTGGTGGCCTCTCTGTGTGCAGCTGTGTTTGATGTAGGCTCCAAGTGGAAGCCTGGAGGGAAAAAGCCTTTTGGGAGCATCTCAGAAATCAGACATGGTGGTGATGTGGGCAGCTAACAGACAGCTCATGTTTCCTTTGGTGCATTGCAAGTTGTAGGAACTGCTCCTCCTCTACCAGGCTATGGAATAGGACAAAAAGCTGATGTGCTTTATTCTTTAAGAGGATTTTCTACTTAATACAGACTGGAGCACTGGTTACTGGCAGTCAAACTGCTGTTGTAGCAACTCCCACTTCAACCATTGTCTTCCCATCTGTGTGCCCTACACATTTGGTCTTGAGGAAGATAGGTGAAGAAGCAGGTGGCAACGAAAGGACCCCCATTACCTTTTTGGCACCTGAGGGTAGAGTCAGAGCCCTACTTCATGATTTTTGGGTAGCTAGAACTCAGCAGCACTTGAAGCTGAGTTCACAAGCAGGAGGGGGTGACAGCAGAGCTCTTTGACTTGCTACGGCCCAGAAATCTCTAGTGTTTTTCTCCACTCTCATTTTGATTGCTGCATTGCAAAGGACCTTGGAAGTCTATTTATGTTGTTTGGGGAATCTTAAAAAAAACCAAAATGCAGTTTTACTTGCATGTGACTTTTCTCCCTGTAGGCACTGGTTGGAGAGAAAGCTTGTTACCAGTCCATCAGCAGCTGTGGTGGTCAGGTCTTTTACCTTGGAACTAAGGTAAGTAGGTGGAATTTTTCAGTAAAAACACAGGGTATTCACTGTTGATGGTAGCTCTTCTAGAAAAGGGCAATTTGTCTTATGTGGAGATGTGTTTTGGGAAAAGGTTCTTTGTGCACTTATGTTGTGGGGTGAAGGAAATGTGCTGTAATTTGTTTTTAGCCAGGGTATGGGCTGAGTGAGACATTGTCATAGTTTCACAATATCCTGATTCATTCTGCTCCAGGGTAAACTTAGCCTTACTTTGCTGAGATGGCCTCTGCCCTAAGCTTCTCTGTCTCTGTTATAAATGTGCTAGGGAATAAGCAGAAAAACATAAGACAGCAACTAAAACTGGGCTTCAATTTATACTGCTTGAGGGATGCTTTTTTAGTCATCTGTACTGGCATGCTGTGGTGGGTCTGTGGGGTACTACAGGCTGCATGAGCAACTGCCAGTAAATAACTTTCAATTTTTTTTTTTCTTTCCCAGTCTGTTCATGTCATGACATTGAGAAGCTGGAGAGAGGTATGTTGAGAGGGACACTCCACAGCTTAGGCTTGAATTGCTTAAATCTAGCTCAAAGGAGGGAGGGAGCATTTGTGAAGCATTTTTTGGGCACTGTGTTCAGGATTCCTGATTGCTACACAGAGCCAGTGCTGTGGATACACTGATTTTCATGGGGACACTGGGACTCCTGCTTGCCTAAATTCCCAGGCTGAATGGAGACCCTGTTCTCCCAAACAAGACATCATGCCTCCTGTGTGTCAGCTTTTGTTAGTGCAGTGCGTGATTTACTGAGTGTGTGATGAAGCCTTCCACAAGCTGTGTGCAAGCTTGTATCTGCCACATAAACATCCAGGAGGGAAAGAGAATCTGCTTCACTGGAGTTATCTCCAGCTACTGCAGGAGCTGCATTATAAAATCCATCAAAAACTACCTAGAAAGTCCATAGGATTTTAGGTCCTTGTTGAAGAGGTTTTTTTTTTGGAACCTAATTTCTCTGACAGCTGAAACCCCGTCAGTGCCCACACTAAAGTTCGTAGTGATCTGTTTAGATCTGTTCCTGTGTTGTACTTTTCACTTGACTCAAACAGCTGTTTTCCTTTCTGCATCACCACTTTGCACTATGTTTATTCAGTATGTGCATGTTTTCTCTCAGGCTTTGTTTTGCAAGGCTAAGCAGAGCTCTTTCAGCTCTCTCTTGAGGTTATTTTCCCATTCCTTTCTTTATTTGTAGTCCCTGTTCTCTGTGTGTCCTGTGTGCTCAGTATCTTGGGCATGGGCAAACAGTTTGCCACATATTGCTCTGGGTAAAGTCTTACAAGTGCAATGTACAGTGTCACCCCTTCTTCACAGTCTCTGCTGGATGTGTCATTTCTCATGCATCCTTGGATCTCATTTTTTCTCTTCCTTTGGCTATGTGATGGCAGTGACTTGGGCACTCTGGAGATTCACTGGTGCCCCGTAGCCAAACTGATTTCTGCTGGAAGGTGCTTATACTGTTGGGTAGCATCATTCTTCTGTTTCCAGCTTCAGGGGCACATCTCTCGTGTCTTCCTCTTCTGTCTCACCTCACATGCTCCCAGTTGGTCATCAGCAAACTTAAGTAGTAAATTCAGCTTACGCCTATGTGTAGAAGGCTTCAGTGAATCAAGAATCAGCTTCTAGACTGATTCCCGAGGAGATCTGGTAGCCATCTGTGCAATCTTGTATTTCTCCTTTAAGCAGTGACCTTCCCCATTTTTCCTCTTGCTTAGGGTGCTTTAGAGCTGTTGTCCTCATCTATGGTTATAGACTCCTTCACATGACATTGTATCAGGACCTTGAATAGGATATGAACAGTGAAGCTCTCTTGAGGTTTTAGTTACCATGGCTGCTTCTCTCTGCCAGTTTTGTCTCCTGCCATTCACCACTGAATTTGGTTTAGAGAGCTGTAATGAAGAGTCTTGCTCTGATTTATAATTTCAGGCACAGATTTTCCTGGAATTCTGAAGTCAAACACAATTTGTTCTCTGAGACAGCCCCTTCCTAAATTCCTATATGGTTTCTGCTGTGTAGCAGTTGTGCCTCTATCACAGGGGACTTAACTGAGAGTTTGAATTGAGTGTGTGGTGATGAGGGTGAAGCTGAGAGTCAGTTCTGGCTGCAGGACAAGATGCTGGGCTGAGACCTGGACTCTTTCTTCTCTCCAGCAGCTCTTTGACACTGACCTATCATACCAAGGCCAGTGGTGCTCAGCCTTGGTGTTAATGTTCCTTAAAGCAGACAATACTTGTGACTTGTGATCTACTTCAGTCCTTGCTGACTGTGAGCTCAGGAGAAAATAGGGGATAGGATGATTACATCCTTTGCTGAAAGCATGGCAGAGTTGTTTGCTCTAAGCTGTTGTGCTCCAAGTGATGAGGCAAGGATGGGGAATGGAAAATTTTTATCCTTTGTTTATCAGACAGTCAGTAATGCTGGGGGTCTTCATCTGTCAATCACCTGATTTAAAATGTCCCCACATAGGGACTTGATGTATGGGACCTGACATTTCTTAGTCCAGCAGAAAGTGTCCATTGGAGAGAATCTCTTTGAGATCCTGTCCTTTACTGCAGTGTGGTGAGAGCTTCTGAGGTCTTGTGTTGCTTTGCTGTCAGGAACCATAACCCACTACTGGGAAATGCCAGTCTTAAAGGGGAGGGAGTCATCTTTTCTGCAGCTCTGAGGTCCAGTATTCCTTGTTATTTTAGAGAGTTGACCACCTTCTGAAACAAGAACGTCTCACAGATGCCCTGGCTCTTGCTTGGTCCTTTTATGAAGGTAAAGCAAAGGCTGTTGTAGGTAAGTTTGGACTTGTTTGCTTCTAACTGAAACCTCTGGGGATGGTTTTAATGTCTGCACATCCAGGAATCACTTTTTTAGGGGAAGAAAACAGATTTGAATTGAATTAAGAAGAGAAGATAGGATGTGTTGCTTTGAGTTTGGCAGAAGCAACCCTTATATGGAATAGTTTGATTTTTTTATTTTTTAAACTATAGTCCTTTTACCAGCTCAAATGAAAGTCAGGCTTGATCTGTGTGTGACTCCATGCTTTTTCACTTTGCCATGAAGGAGGTAGATCCAGATGTTGAATATCCAACCTGCTAAAATATTCCTGAAGGCCATGCATGACCTGTAGGTATCTTCCAGTGTGATTTTCTGTCAGCTCTGCCAAGTAGGTGCTTTGATCCAGGTCTCTCCTATGACTGTACAAGGAGCTGAAAGAATCATGCTGGCTTTTGGCACCACACTTCCTACAAAAGAGGTTGCTTGAGAAGTATGTTAATTATGCCAGAAACTGCCACTTGTGTGGTCACATTTGTACTGGACACATTGATTTTACAGCAAATAACTTCTGATGGCTTTGACAGTGGGATGCAAGTTCCCAGGACAGGATCCTGCTGTGAAATTGCTGGTAAATGAAGATGTGTTTTGTTTTAGTGCATGGATATAGCACAATAAAGCAGATTGTAATGCTTTGAATAATGAAAAACTGTCTTTTTGAATTGGCATTTATATTCTCCCCTTTTAGTGCACTTTATTCAGCTTATTTGCATCAAGACTTCCTCCAGCAATCACCCTCATGTACAGTCTTTGACAGCTCTCCATTAATTGTTCTCTCAGTATTAAACAGCACTCAGAACTGTTCTTGCCATTCCTGTGCTGGAACAGTCTTTAAGTGAGGAGAACAAACCTTTTGGAAGTAGAGGGGGCTAAAAGTAGAACACAAAACTGTGTATTTACATATCCTGACCTCTACATCTCATGGGTAGTTGTGTTAGCATCTGAACTGTGGAGTTTTTTTATTTCTGCTGGTAGTTTAGATGAGAAAAGCTTTGGTTTTCACCTCATTCTTTCTAGGCTTGACTGGGGACATGAGCAAGAGGAGAGCAGTCATTGCTGACAGAGTGAGTCCCTGAGCTCTTCCCAACTGGATTTTCATGTGTGCTGGTGTGATACTGTGCTTACAGTGCTGCCAAGCCCCAAGCCAGTCTGAAATGTGCTACCAAGCAAGGCCTCAGTATAGGATTTGAATGACTTTTCTTCTTTGTTGTAATTCAGATGGTAGAAATCCTTCTCCATTACACCGATCGGACTCTGAAGAAATGTCCTGACCAAGGAAAAATCCAGATCATGGAGCAGCACTTTCAGGTATGGTGCTCCAGAGGACTCTTGTAGAAATCCTTTGGCTTTTTTAATTAACTTTGTTTTGCTGCAAACATTACTTGCCTATTTTTGAAAAAACCTTGCTGTGGTTCAGCTCGACTCTCACCTGTTGTATGCCCTCACAAAATCAGACTTGGGTATCGTGGGTGGCAGAGCAGAACCCGTGTGCTCTCTGTGCTCTGCAGGAGTGTCAGCAGAGCTTTTTTTCCATATGCAACAGCATATGGAAAACCTGTAACTGTGCCAGCTACCAGCTGAGTCAGATACCTCATTGTTTCTGCTCTGTGTTGGCCAGGCTGCCTTTCACGCTTTTCAGGATGTGCTGCTTGGCAGGATTTTTGCCAGTCAGTCCCTACAACTTGGTTGTGTTTGTTCCCCAGGATGTGGTGCCTGTCATCGTGGATTACTGTCTCCTGCTGCAGCGCATGTAAGTCTGCCCTTGCTGGTCTGTCCCCAGGGCACACCCCAGCAGCCCAGGTAGCCCCAGTGCTGTTTCCTGTGACACCACGTGGTGTAGAGGAATTGCATCAAATCATCCCATGGCACATGTCACATCACAGTTCAGAGGAGTGCCTAAAAACCAGTACTGAAATCAGGAACCCACTGCTCGCACAAAACCATCTCTTAAATTTGCATTGATGTGTTGAGGAAGAAAAGTTGCTTTGAACCAAGAACCTGCCTTGATAGATTTTTCTGTCATTCTCATTGCTTCCCTTCTAGTAGCACTTTTTTTGCTGTAACATCCCTAGCTGATTTATGCTGTTTAACTTGCCTCACTACAGGAGCTGGACAGGGCATTCAGTTCCTGAGCCTGGGAAATACAGAGAAAATGGAGTTTAATTTGGAGCCCTTGGAAAGTAGATAAGCAAAGAGATTTCCGTAAAATTATTTGATAACTAAACTTCTCCTTCCTCCTAGGGATCTATTATTTAATCAGATATATGACAAGATGAGTGAGAACTCTGTAGCCAAAGGCATCTTTCTGGAGTGCTTGGAGCCATATATCTTGAGTGATAAGCTGATGGGAATCACACCTCAAGTGATGAAAGACTTGCTGCTTCACTTCCAAGACAAGAACAGGTTGGAAAACTTGGAAGCCTGCATTGTGCATATGGATATCACCAGTTTAGACATCCAGCAGGTGAGTGGTTGTGTTGCATACTGTATTGAGCTCCTCTGAATAAATCAGCAATTACAACATCTTGTGCTTCTAAGTGTAGCATGGCATGTGGGGTTTCCCTGTGTCCCTGGGATCGAATTCAGGGAGTTGGGAATTGTACAGTGTGGCTGTGTTTTGTTCCTCCACTTTTTGTCCTGGCCTAGGTTAATGCATCAGCAGCTGGACGTGTTGGAAAATCCTGCAGGGTTATCCCCGTCACTGTTTCCCATTCTGAGTACCTTACCTGGCATCAAAGGCTGCAGGAGCACAGAAGGCTGGAGTTGTGTTTGTCAGCTTGGATACTTGCTTTTGCACAGCAGTTAGTGGAGCAGGGAGGTGTTCCTGCTCAGCAGTCCTGTTTTCTGATGCCATGGCTTTCCATTTCAAGGGTGAAGCTGCTTGGAAACTTGATGTTATGATTCACTAACCCAACCAAACTACTGCAAGCAAGGTTTTTGAAGAAGTGGAATTTCAAAATTTATTCTTTAACCTCATACGAATGCTAGAATCTAGACAGTTAGATTCCATGCTTGCTAAGTTGAACACTCCTTTGGGGGGTTTGGGATTTTCAGAGAGACTGGTTCTGAAAGTGGAAATTCTCATTCTGCTTTAAGCTGTACTCTTGGATGAGGGAAGTGCAAGGACAGGGCCTGGGGAGTGAGAAAGCTGTGAGCTAGGAGCAGCTGTGTAGCTGGGCTGTGCTTTGGTGGCTTGCAGGTGGTTGTGCTGTGCTGGGAGAACCGCCTGTACGATGCCATGATCTACGTCTACAACAGCGGCATGAACGACTTCATCAGCCCCATGGAGGTAGGAGAGCTGCTCCTGCACCTACTGGGATGTTCTGCACACGTTCTTCCTGAGAAACAGCATTTCAAACCCAAAGCCTTCTTTTATTCTCTGTATTCTGCCTTCTTGCTCATTTCCATTTCAAGGGGGGAATCATGTGTGATATGTGCAGTTTATTTCACTGGATGCAGTAGAGGAGAGAAGTGATTTGTAATTACTGTGCTTTAGAACACCAAATTCCCTGCTGAGGCAGAAATCCTCTGCAGAATTAGGGCAGGAAATACAGTTATGTTAATAAAATAAAAAGGAAAAGCAGCAGAAGATAATAACATGATTATTTAAGGAGACTGCATGTACACAATTCATACAAAAGGCCAGAAACAGCCCTTGCTTGAGGCAGGCCTTGTTCTGAGCACTTGGAAGAGATCTCTCAGCAGGAAGCACAGGACTCACTGTAAGGCTCTCTGAAGGCCCTGTCGATTCTGCTGTTTATTCTGGAGATCTGCCAATGGCTCTATAACCCCAATGTGTTTCACCATGGAAGCACTGCTGGTGTTTTCTCAGTAGTGCTGAAACAGAGAGCTGGGACCATTAGAATGGGAAAATCTTCACCTGCCTAAGCTTTAGCAGCTGTAATCTCATTTGATTTTTCTAAGGAAGGAGGCTCTTTAGGTGATCATAATTTTAAAAAGGACTTCTGAAAACCGAGCAGCAGCTCTATAAGTACAAATAACTTTGCTTTCTAGAGGCAAGTGTTTGGAAAATCCTCATTCTACATGCCCAAACTAGGCTCTGGTGACCTTGCTGAGTGGTGGAAGTGTTTGTTCCAGGATATACAGGAACAGGATGTGGGCCTGGTGGGTTATGCTCTGGCTGACCTCTGGGCCTGCTGAACATTGCTTTGCTTTAGTGTGGCCTGTGCTTAAGGTTAGAGATGATGGAATGAAAGCTGTTTTTTCATTAAATCAGCTGTAAAAAGCATCTTTTGCCATGTCTTGGAGTCCTCTGTGCCTGTTAATTAGAAGACACGGTGATAAAGAGTTTCTGTAGGAAGACACCCCACTGATCTCTGCTTTGAAACCACACAGGTTCTTTGCTTTGAGCTTTTCCAGCTGCTTGAGCACTGCCTTTTTTCTTGTTACAGAAGCTGTTCAAAGTCATTGCTCCTCCACTGAATGCTGGAAAGTCTCTCACAGGTACAGAATGCTTTCCCTTTTAAGGTTTCTCCTTTTGATACTTGATATTTTGAATATCCCTAGTCACTTCCAACAAAGAGATGCAAAAGGGAATGCATACCCAATATAAGGGTCTTGGAGAACAGAAGAGTGTTCTTGTACTGTGTCTAAAGCTGCTCTACTTTGTGTGGTAAACTCTGGTTTTGTGGGAGAAGAACTGCATCTCTGCCTCTTGTCTTGGTGAAGAAAGGGTGACGAATAATTTTTGTTTTGTAGATGAGCAGGTGGTGATGGGCAACAAACTGCTTGTGTATATAAGGTAAGGTCCTTCAGAAAGTGTGAGGTGTTGTCTAGTGGTGGCCCCAGATTTTAAACTTGCAGAACCTTATTGGGAGCTTCAGGTTCTGAGAGATGGTGTAAAATAGCAGTGGGTACTCACTACAGCTCACTTAAATTTAAAATCCCTTCCTGTTGCATGTGGTGTGCATGAATAGGAGGGATCAAGCTGGAGGCTTAGAGCCCAAGTTACTGCTGATGCACATTTTAATGTCACTATTTGGTTTTGTTTTGTGTGAGACACAGAGCTCCTTGACCAAGGGCTCAGTAGCCTCATGTTTTGTAGCAGGCCATGTTCTGCCCTGCCTTTTGGGATAGCTCTGCTCAGCTGTTCCTTGCTGAGTTCCCTGTCATTTACAGGAGCTTGCACAGGAGGGATTCATTAGTGAATCTCCTCTCTGGAGTCTGTGCAAGATTGTGAAGTTACCTTCTGCATTACTCCAGCCTCCTTAAATTGAGAATTTCCTAAAAATTAAGTAAAAAAATGAACAATTCTCCATGTCTTTAATGTCAGCTGTATTAAAATGCCTTTCCTCTCCTTTTCTGTAGCTGCTGCTTGGCAGGCCGTGCATATCCATTGGGTGATATTCCTGAAGATCTGGTACCTCTGGTGAAAAATCAGGTGAGAAACCTCTTGGAAGGCAACTTCCCCACACAAGGCTTTTAGAGGAAGCTGCATATGTCTTATTTCATGGGTTTCCAAGGGAAAACTATTATCAGTCTGATACTGCATCTTTGTGATAGGAGTGTATCCTGCTGTAATTACAAAATTAGTTTTTAATGGATGAAATCAAACAGTTGTTGCAGTCTGAACATTTAAATGTAATATTTTTCTTCCAATTGTAAATTGGTGGGTGGGAACAGAGAGTTCTCAGTGATTGGGTTTTTTGACTTATTCTTTACCACAGAGTCACCAGAAATGTGTAGCTGTTTCTTCTTTGTAAACTTAACTTTGTTAAATATGGTAGGGTCTTCCCTGTTTTTAAATGCAAATAACACTGGATTGACTCTGGGGAGAAATGTCTCTAAGTAGCTCTTGGTTGTAGGTTTCTTGAAGGCTTTTGACTTCTTTGGACTAATCTGACAATTTCTTGAAACAGGATGTTACTTATCATTGCTTTTTGTGCTCACAGAACTTCTTCCTAAGTTTCTGGCTAGCTTTACAACAAATATTTTTCTGTGCTTCTAGTGTTTCACATCAGTTTCAGGGTTCCAGTGAGAAGGAAGTGCTTTTTATTTTGCACTTTCTCTTTCCAGCACAATGGAACAGCCAGTTTTTGAATGTGGGGTGGATTTTTGTTTGTGGTTTTTCTGTTTTTGGATTTTGTTTCCTAGTCCAGAGCTTGTAGCTCTATGTATGTGATAGCTCTGGGTTCCTGCAGCCTCTTTCCTTAGCAGCTGTGCAAACCAGCCCACCTCACTTTGCTGGGCCAAGCACTGGCTGTTGCCCTCTCCCAAGGTTGTTGGGCTGCCTCCTGCTCAGGGTCTGAGGGCAGGCAGGAGCCCTGCCAGCAGCAGCAGCCCTGGGAAGAGCCTTCAGCCTCTCCTTTCTGTGGTTCCTGGTGGTGTTCCTGAGAGCTGGGTTTAAGTAACACCTTTGTGTCTGGTGGGTTTGTTTTGTTTTCTTAGGCATTCCCAGCTGCCAGAGGTCAGCAGGGAAGGTGTGGATCTGACAGGCAAGCTGCTAAATTCTGCTGATTCACTGCCACTGTGCTGCCAGAAATTGAACTCAGAGCAGGAGTAAATGGGGAAACATCACACTTGCAGAGGGTGGCTGGGAGAGCACATGGCCTGTCAGTTTTCCATGGGATCCCAGTGTGTACCTGACACATATTCCTGAGTGCTGCTCCAGCCTGGAGCCACCTGCTCCCTTGCTGCTGGCAGCCAGCTCTGCTGTGAGCCTGGCTGAGACACCTGCAGCTGGCCCTGCCCTCTTGGTTCCCTGGAACAGTCTGGACACCTCTGTCAAGGGCTCAGAAAAAGGAGTTGATTTTGGAAGATGCCCTCAAATTTCATGAACTGCAAAGTCAGTGGAAGAGACAAGAGTTGAAAAGCACCTCAGTCAATGTTTGCAGTGCCAAAAGCTTTGTGCCTCACAGTGAGGGGGCAGATTGACTGGCTGTTCCCAAGTGAACTGCTGACAAGGAGAGGAGCTGTGCCCTGGATAAGGAGGAGTTGCACAGCTTCTCAGGAAAGCTGCCAGGAAGGGGGAGAGGGAGTTTTCTAATTTCACACACTTCTGTGTGCAAGTATAAATAAGCCTTTATTTTTGTTTGATCTTAAGTTTTGATTGATCTTAAATTGGTTGGTGAGTCTTAGGGGGGGCTGACAAGCAACAGAAAACACCACTCAAATACGAACGGATGGACTCCCAAGGGGCTTTAAAGCTCAAGTACAAAGCAGATAACAGTGCTGCTTTCCCACACACTTGTGCTCCCAGTTATCTGAAATCCATAGGAAATCTGCTGTCTTTGCTTGCCTTGTCCTGTCAGGTGTTTGAGTTCCTGATCAGGCTGCACTCAGCTGAGGGCTCTGTGGATGAGGAGGTGTACCCCTACGTCCGCACCCTGCTGCACTTCGACACACGGGAATTCCTCAACGTGCTGGCTCTGGTAAGAGACCCTGGCTTTCTGAGAGGAAAATGCTCTGCCAGTTCTCCATCATCACTGAGGTTCCTGTCAATAAATCTGTGCTTTAGCTAAACCAGGAGTTCCTGGCTCAGGGCAGGAACAGTTCTGGTGCTTTTCCCGTGAGATATCAGAGGGAATCACAGCAGTCCTTTGTGGCATTAAATACAGAGTGATGAACATGACAGTACACAGTGAAAGTTCTGACAACAGCTGTCTTTAAAACAGAGGAAAAACAAGAATAATATATTTGTAAAGAGTGTTCTACTGCCTGTCTCTATCTCCTGCATGGAAATCTGTCTTTCTTACTTTCCAAATTTCTGGAATTTCCTATGTCTATTTGGACCCATTAATTTTACCTGAACGTGTAATAATCATTTTGGTAGTTACAAAAGAACAAATTATATCTTGGAACCTGCTGTTTAGGGATATGCAGAGAAAGGACTTAAACTAGCATTGTCTGTTTTGTGATGTGGCTGCTGCTTTGTGTTTGCTGTTTTTCTGAGAGATTCTGCTCAAGGTGTCAGTGCTTTGCCTCTTGCAGACTTTTGAAGACTTCAAGAATGATAAGCAAGCTGTGGAGTATCAACAGAGAATTGTTGACATTCTTCTGAAAGTGAGTGTGCCTAAAAATGAACTGTTTGTATCTGACTGATGGCATGCAGTGCTCTGCAGTGCAGCCTGTAATCTGGAGGAGGTGTTTCCAGTCCTGCCCTGGCTGACACCTCTCAGAAGGTGCTGGGCAGGAGCATGGATTCACCTCAGCCTCTGCTGACAGAGAGGTCTCCTTTCCTGGGTGGTGCTTTGTCAAATTTCTCATCTCTGAACTGTTAAGCTTATTTTGATCTGCTTCTCATTGAATCCACTCCCTGATGGCTTCTGAGCCTGAAAAAGGTCCCAGGTAACCTGGGCTTGGCAGGGTGCCACTGCTTTTCTGCTGAATCCCTGCTCCCTGTGCCTGCCAATGCTATGTTTGGGATGCAGCATTTCCAAGATGACAGGCCTATCTTTAGTTTAGGAGAGAAGAGGAATGTCAGTTACCAGCCTGGTGCTCTGGAAATCACTTGTCACCCCCAGCCCCTGTTCCCAACAAGGGATGTTCCCATTAAAAGCTCTCACTGCCAAGCACTGTTTGCTTTCCCCTCCAAGCTGTCACCATTAATCGTGAGTGACTCCACTTGGAAGCTGTTTATGTATAAACCTACCTTAAGTAGCATTTCCCTGTCCCTGTCATCACTGATAGATGAGACAAGGGCACGATGAGTGACTTGGGTGGCAGTGCTGCTGCAGTGGGCTGAGACAATGCCATTGTGAGGGGTTTCTGAGTGGCTCTGAGGGCTGTTTTAGCCCTGTGCTGGCTCAGCTGCTCTGCTTTGTGTCCTGAGCTGCTGTTAGCAGGAGGTGGCACACTGCAGCCATGTTCCAGAGCTGCTGGGGATGTGCTCCTGTCATGGCACCAACAGCAGGAGGGCAGCTTTGGAAAGGCTGCAGCATTGCACCTTCAGGCAAACAATGTGGTGTTAAGAAAACTGTCAGTCCTTTGGTCTGGAATCTGCTGTCCTTTTATCTAAAAGTTAAAAACTCTTGAAGCTTTCAATTTAAATTTGTCACAAGCAATAAAGAAAACACCTAGGAAGTAGCTCTGCTTTTGAAATAGTTTGGTGAACACAGACATTCTGCTAATGCTCATCAAAACTTTGCCAAATGAATCATCTGTGTGGCTGGTCTGCAGCCTCTGGGAAGTTGCTCTATTCCAGGGATGCAGTATGTTCATCTTCACATAGCCTAACAAGGACCCAGTTTGTCAAAAACAAAGCTAAAATTAATAAAACACTCCAGATATTTCAGTGGATAATATTTAATGGTGTTAGGTAGTGCTGTTCTGACTAGGCCCTGTAAGAAATAGCCTTTTTAGACAGAAAATGAAAACTGAAAAAGAATGATTACATTAGCTGGTGTCTCAAGCAGAGCTCTGCTTGATTCTCTAATGTGTCTGGCCTGCCTGCCTCTCTTGTGTCACAAAACCATTAACATCTCCTGGGGTCTGGAACTCTGGGTCACTTGAGGAGATCAGTTGACTCCCCCCAGCTCCGAGTGAATGAGATGGTGAACTGTGAGCTGCCCCATGGGCTTTGCTGCAGCAGTTCTTAGATCTTAGCTGACAGAGTTGCCCAGGTGATGGATTTCCTCCCAGCTTAAACACACTGCTCTTAGAGGGGACTCTCCAAACAGGGGCATTTCACTTTCACTTGGGGTTTAGGATTTTTTGAAGCAGGAGTCACCAAGTCAGGACACATCAGGCTCATGTTTTTTACACCAGACAGGTGAAAAGCACTTCTTGGGTTTCCAATCCCTTTTGTAGTAGGGATCTTGAATCTTAGATATTACTTTTTTCTGTAATTTCAAGTCAGCACAGCCACAAGTTTCTCTAAATATTGTTAGACTAATGCTAACATAATGTGAGAAAAACCTTTCCCCAAACCTGCAGTTGTTCCTTAGCTATTAGAGTAGTTCTTTGCATGCCACAGTTGAAGTGGTAATGGGGCTTGAAATTAGGTGTTTGGGGTTGTTTTCTCCTATAATAATTGTCCTTTAACCGTGTGACAGCATTTCTCTGCTCAGAAGCTGTTCCATGTCCCATGATCAACACAGGCTACAGAGACAGAGATAAATGTGGTTTTGGAGCCTCTTCACACCTGAAAAACAGGGACATGCAAGAGTTCTTCCCTTGATTAGAGGAAGAGAGGTGGAGCCTCTTCAGCTTTGGGACAGAAGTGCTTTAGCAAGGAGCCATCCACTGCCTGTGTCTTCAGGTGACACAGCTGAATGTTGGGGAAGGGGACTTGTGTTTGACCTTCAGGATGGACTAACACCAGGAGGTGTCTGGGGCAGGAGGAGACACAATGGCTCACAGGGAGTTCTTCTTGCCCCAGTTAACTTTCCCAAAGGCAGCTGCAGAATCAATTCCTTGTGGGTTTATTGTTCCCTTTTGTCTCCAACATTTCTCAGGTCATGGTGGAGAATTCTGACTTCACCCCATCACAGGTTGGCTGTCTCTTTACCTTCCTTGCCCGGCAGCTCGCCAAGCCCAACAACACCTTGTTTGTCAACAGGACACTGTTTGACCAGGCAAGTATTCCTGAGTGTGTGTGACATTCCAAGCAGGATGCACCTCTGCAGAAAGTGTGCTCAGTGCTGTAGACTGGAGCAGATCTGGAGGTTCTGGTGCATTATAACCAGGTGGCATCTTGCTGGGCTGTTGCTGTGGTTTCCTGGGAGCAGAGAAGGACCCACCATGGGAACACAGTACACAGTATTTCAGCTTGGCTGGAGCTGTGGGACAAGCAGCATTGCATCCTAGGAAGTGTTCAAGGCCAGGCTGGATGAAGCTCTGAGCAGTCTGGTCTAGTGGAAGGTGTCCATACCCATGGCAGAGAGGTGGAACTGGATGGGCTTTAAGGTCCCTTCCATCCCAAGCCAGTCTGACATAAGGGGTATCAACTAAAATTACATTGGTGAGCTTATAGAGCACATAAGTATAGTTGGTAATTTTTAGTTCAGCTGGCCACTACCTTCTCTGCTGTTTGAAAAAGGAATTTACACCAATGTATGCCCAAAGCTTGCATGAGTTAACTTTGTATCCCAGCTTAAGTCCCAGAAATTCCTGGGACTGAGGAGGAGGCTTCACTGTCTGCAGCAGTGTTGCTGTGATGATAATAGGGATGTATGAGCACTAATAGAAGTGAATTAGAATATATCATGTCCTTGGTCCTAATTTAAGACTGAAGAACTCTGTGGAGGCTAAACAGATTTGGATTAAACTCTTTTATTCCACATATATGAAATGTTATGAATTACAGAATTTCCTGTTTTCCTGATGAGATGGCACAGTCCAGGAGAGTGGGTCAGTGTAGTGATGCCAGCTGTTTGGTGCATAGTCTGAAGCAGAAACTTGGGGTTCCCTGAGTTCTTCTATATTGCCTGGGTTCCCTAAAGTTTGGTTCTAGATCCTGATGCAGAGTCCTGTGTTTCCCTCTCAGGAGTCTTTCAGCAGTTCTCTGCCATTCCAGCATTCCCAGTTTGGTTCCAGGTACATTCAGATGGCCCTGTTGTGTGGTGGTTTGCTGTGCCACTGCTGGTGCCCAGGGTGTGCTGGTGAGTTTGTGCTCCCAGCTGTGCCAGCCAGGCCTGGCTCACAGCCCCTCTCCCTGGCAGGTGCTGGAGTTCCTGTGCAGCCCGGATGACGACTCCCGGCATTCCGAGAGGCAGCAGGTAAGAGCCTTCCAGGGATGCCCCTTGGAGCACCCCCAAGGCCAGGCTGTGGAGCAGAATTTGGCCTTGGGAGTGAGAATGGGCATGGGAATATTGGGCAGTGCTGGGCACAGCAGGAGGGAAGGGTCCCACCCCAGCACTGCCTGCAGGAACAAGAGCAGAGGCAGGAAAGTTCTCATAAGCTCATGTCCTTCCTAGTTAAAGGACAATCAATTCAAAAATCGATAAAGTCAGCCCTGTGTTCTTACCATGTTTAATGGAGCAGGAGCCATGGACTTGTGGTGGCACTGGCTGTTCAGCTGCTGTTGATGCCCTGGACATAACTGGTGTTCAATTCCTGCAGGTCCTTTTGGAGCTGCTCCAGGCAGGAGGGATCGTGCAGTTTGAGGAGAGCCGCCTTATCCAAATGGCAGAGAAAGCTGAATTGTGAGTTGCTGGACACAATATATAAAAACTGCCTTTAAAACTCTTCCACAGATCTTTCTTGGCTCCACTTTTCTCATTTCTACTTTGTAACTGTGTTTGGGGTTATTTTCCCTGTGCATTCACATAGATGTTCACATTTAGTTCCAGACTTTCTTTCCTGGGTGTTCTCAGAGAAAGCATTGTTCAGAAAAAAACGGGTAGAGCTGTGGAAGCCCTTCAGGAGAAACCCTGTGGGACTTGATGAATTTTAACTTTCCCTATCCTAGAGCCCAGGCTGTGTTCAGAGGTACATTTGTCTATTGGAGTGCTCTACCCTTGGCAGATGGAGATGCCTGGCTGGGGTGAGACCCACAGGTGGATTTAAAAGCATGAGGGGGTCTGGAGCCACCCCCATGGTACTTGTAGGACATACAAAAACAATGTCTGGAAAGGCTGAAAATTTCCAGCATCTCCTTTAGATGCTTTATGATTCTGGAAAGAGTCTGTCATGCCAGAGCAGAGCCAGCCAGGGAGGGCATCTTCATCCAGGCCATGAGTTTGGGAGTTACGTGAATGAATCCACCATGCTACAAAGGACCAGAGGGAGAACAGTTGGGGGTGTGCCATGCCTGTTCTCCTGTGTGTCCTAAAAGGAGTAACTCAATCAAATTTTTCAGAGTCAATAAACACATTTTTTCTCCTTGCTTCAGAGAATTTGACAGCCAGGCCCCCCAACTCAGCCACTTCCATCAGAGCTGAAAGAGCTGTAGTGTAATATTAATTATCAGACTCTTGATTTGGTTTGATTCAGTTACATCTGATTTTATGTAAAGTCTCAAGATATTGAAGATGTTTATTAAAATGTGAAGGTAGGAAGCTGTGTCATAGGACATTGTTGAGTCATGTTCAGTGAATTTCTTCAATTAAGTGTAGTGGATTGACCTAAGTTAGAGCAGAGTGTCATGGAAACAAAGATCATCTCTGACAGCAGAAACCTGGGAGACCTGATTTCATTAAGAGTTGTTATCCTGTGTCCCTTGCCTCTCCCCTTAGTAACTCCACTTTTCTCTGTTCTGTGTGATAATTTCCCAGAAGAGGGAGCTTGATGGGCAGCCCTGATGGGTTGAGGTTGGCCCGAGGCTGGTACAAAGGGCACTCCAGCACTCTGGAGCCACCCAGCCTGTGTGCTGAAAACTACAATGTAAGACACTTCCAAATGCTGCCTGTCTGTTGTGCTGGCTCAGCTGAGTGCTTTTCCTGACCTGGGAAGTTTCCCTTCTTTCAGCTATCAGATCTGTGAGTTCATGTATGAGCGGCAGCTTCGCTATGACAAAATCATCGGCTGTTACCTGCGGGATCCCCTGAGGAAGGTGAGGAACTCTGGTGCTCCTGACCTTGCTGCTTCCTGGCCATGCAGCCTGTCCTGCTGGCCACAGTGACTGGGCACAGCTGCCTTGCTCTTCTAGCATAATTACCTTAAAAATGCCCTCCACAGTTCAGGTTTCAATTCAGTAGTCAAAGCTGTTTGTGTTTGTCTAGTGGAGAGGAGCTGATTTTTTACGTTTCAGAGTTTTCCTTTATTTTTAAATCTAGTGCTAGTACATCAAACCTGAGTGCAAGGTGGGACTTGCTGCAGATGTGGCTAACTGCAGTGCTTTTTTGTTTGTGCCATTGGTCCCCACGTTTCTTCCCCTGGACACAGGCTCTCTGCCCTTACTATCTCTCTGCCATTACCATCAGCATGCACACCTGCCACAGTTTTCGAGGTGTTCTCTTCCCTACCACCAACAGAAGTTGGGATGAGAGTCTGGCAAATGTGACCTCTCCAGGTCCTTATAAATCCACAATGCTGAACGTTGTGTGGGTGAAGGAGTCAGAAGAGGAGGTTGTGATAGTGAGGTGGCCAAAAACCATGACACAGGAGAGCACCTGAGCTGAGCTGGGGACAGTGCAGGAGAGCCTGGGGGAGAGGCCAGTGTCAGGGAGGAGCTCAGGAATGTGCTGGGAAAACTGAGTGTTTGGCAGTGTTCTCTCTGCCTGGGCTCCTAGCTCAAGTGATGTCCTGTCCTTTTTCCCTATGGGCAAGAGTGAGACATTCTGGTTGGGGAAGAACAATTCTCTTTGACCTCAGTGCTTAACACATTAGCATCAGCTTCCCCTCGGCTCTCTTTTCCTTCAGGAGCTCTTTAGGGACATAGAGCCTCCCTGCAGATAACTCATCCTGACCTACTTGGAGAAGACTAGCCCTGAGGTCATGCCAAGGCTGCTGGAAACACTCTGGTTTCCAAAAGCCAGTGCTGTCAGTGGTGCTGCAGAACACACTGCAGCATTTATGGGTTTGTGCCTTACAGGAAGAAGTTTTCAACTACATCCACAACATCCTGTCCATGCCTGGCTACAGTGCTGAGGAGAAGCAGCTGGTGTGGCAGAAAGCTTTGGACCATATAGAGGTAGGTAGGGTCTGTCCTGCACCCACAGTCCCTCAGCTCCTGATAATGGCTCTTGGATGTGCTGGTGCTTTTCCAGAAGCACCAGTGTCCAGTGCTGAGTCACAGCTGTTGAGACAGCTCTGACATCAGTTCAGAGCTCTCCCACATCAGTGTAAGTGCCTCTCTCAGTCAGGCTGCCTTCCTGGCCTTCCTGGTTTCAAGTGCTGCTCTTTGGATAATGGTGCCTGCTCAGGGGGTGATGGGCAGTGAGTGCTGTGGAGCAGGAGAGGGATCCATTAGCAAATGTTCCATCTCCTGAGCATGCAGCAGCAGCAAGGCAGGGTATGGACATCACTGACCTCACAGGCTCTGGGATCAAGCTCCTCATCCTGATTCCTTACACTGATAAGTGCATTCAGCCTTGGTGCCCTGGCACTGCTAACCTGGGCAATGATGGGGTCATGACTTCTCTGTAAGACACAGGTTGCTGCTAGATTTCTCCAACTAATAATTCTTCCCATGTTTTCAGTCTCTGTCAGCTTCAGGGGATGAACATGTCTGAAATGATTGTCCAGTCAGTAGATATGGGGAATCTGTAATATTTCTAGTTCCTATAAGGTGCTGTCAGTTCCCACCAGGGTGATCTGGAGACAAGCCAGGAAAATAATTCTGTCTGTAAAACAAGCCTTGCAGACATCACTCCTTAGCAGAAAATGACCACAGAATCTGTATCCTGTGAGGCAGACAAAAAGCTAATGGGTACATCCAGAGTACTTCTAGTTTCTACCAGCATCTGCAAGTAGTGCATGACTAATGAGAAAATGGACCAAGAGGGAGAGTGATTGCAAAGGTAATGCACAAAGAAACCCTAGGAATGCTGCTGCCTGACACGTGGCTCCCTGAGCTCACAGCCCCTCTCCAGAGGCACTGGCAGAGCTGTGGGACTGGTGGGGATGGTTCTGCTGGGTCTGAGCAGGCCTGACTCATTGCAACCTCATCAGAGCAACTGGGGTTCCAGGTTGGGCAAGCTGCAGCTGCTGTGCTGCTTCCTTCCTCTGCTGCATCCCTGGTCCCCCAGAAGCTGCTGGGCAGGTGATGGGCTCCGTGGGTCACCTTTCTTAGGTACTGTCACTGAGATCAGCTCCCTGGTTCATTTTGGCATCTTCTATTTCCCAGGACTGGTAAACCAGGTGGTTTAGCAGCCTGATGGCTGCTCTGGGCTTTTGTCCTTTTCCATTGTGTTAATCCTGCTCTCAGACATTCAAAAGACTTGGAATAGTAAATAATACTTTACTTTACTGGAGTGAAGCTGTGATTTCAGTTCTTAGGACAGCTGTCATTTGCTGAGCTATGAATGCAGCAGATCAGCCTCTTCAGGCAAAACCAGCAGTGTCTGGAGAGGATTTCCTGGTGATTGTATGGCAGAAAGTGGAGCTTGTGATCAGTGCCACTTTTAATTTTTCCCATCATCTCACAGCCATTGTTCATTGATGTTTATCTTTAAAAAATAAACTCTGTTCTCTTCAGTCACACAAGGGTCCTTTTCTACCCTCATACCCACATCCCTTGTGTCAGTTCTGTCCCCTCAAGGGCTGTCTAAGCAGTACCATGTTGGCACATTGTTCAGACCTGGGAGAGGGTAGAAACCCAAGCACCAAATGTTTTGCTGGGGGATGGACTCAGAAGGGTGCACTGATTCCAGACCAGCCTGGCAGTCCTGCTTTCAGCAGTCCTGGAGACTCCCAGGGAAGGTTTGTCCAGAGAGAAAAGTAGATTAAGGCAGTCTCACTGCATCCTTTCTGTGTCCCTCTGCACTGCTGTGCTTAGAGATCTCCTGGGTGCTTTGGACTGCCTGGGTTTGTGGGGACACAGTGAGGGGCTGAGCTTGTGCAGTGAAGCTGTGGGGTCAAACACTGCAGAGCTGCTTCTGGAGCAGGCAGGTTTTCCTCTGGAAACCTCACCAAAGGCATCAGCTGTGACAGCTCTTCTTAAAGAGCTTGTGGAGTGGTCAGGCTCTTCCTTGCTTCCCTTTGTCCCAGTCTGTTGCTGCCATTGCCTCTATTCAGTGGCTGCTGTCTGTCTGGAGGCCCGGCAACTGCTAAGGGACTTCTTCAGTTTGGGATTTTCCCCAGATGTACATTTCTGAAAACTTTCTTTCTTTACTGCTGTAACAGTTGGTTTTGTTCAGTAAAGAAATGTTTTCTCATTTTTAGGTTCAGCAAGGGCTTTTGGGACAGGTTAGCAGGTGAACAGTGTTGTTTTGCAGCAGTTGCTTCTCCTTTATTTGGAAGGGTTAGAAGCAAAAAGCTCACATTGCAGGTTGTGTAAACTTGTAAGATATGAAGCCTTTTAGCTCAAGCTTGACAGAAAGCAGACCCACAGGCATCTAAATGATTTTTCTTTCCTTGTATTACTATAAAGAAATTGCTTTTTCATGTCTGGACAGGTATCAGTTATGGTGAACAGTTGCGGGAAACTTGCTTTAAAACCTCTGATTTGGTTCAGTTAAACCAGGTAAACACTGTTTCCATTGGACTGAGAAATTCCCAAGGCTTGGTTATTTCCCCTTTCCTGCTGGCTCACAGTTGGCACTGGGAATGTCTTGCTGGCAGGGGGTAAAGGCAGTTGTCAGAAACCTTAATGAATAACTTCCTCTCCTTAGGACTGAGGTGGGTTCTTGGTGTGAGGAGTTTTGTATTTTTCAAGGCCTTGTGTGTAGCAAAAAATTCAACTTTCAAAAACTCTTTTTAACCAAATACCCTTCTATTTTTTTTCTATACTTCTCTTTGTGCAATGGTGTTTATTGTCTTACACTTGCATCTCAGCAAAGGTGCAGTTACAGTATGGATGGGCTCGGTGATGCTGCATAATTATATTGCCTGTGAAGTCAAAATGAATTAATTTGGTTGTGTTTCCCCCCCCAAGGAGCTGCTGGTGCTGAGCCCAGGTAAAGCAGCTGACCTGGCAGCCATTCACTTCAGCGAGCAGCTCGAGAGCATCATCTCCAACCTGCAGGTGAAGTGTCAAACTCCATTAGTGTGGGGCTTGTGTACAGCAGGGATGTCATTCCTGTAGGAAATGATTGCTAAGAGTCATGGGGAGGTATTGCTGTGTCAGAAACAAAAGGCTATAGCTACTCACTGATAGGAATTGCTACATCTCAGTTATTTGGCCTGTTTGTAGAGTTCTGGCCATAAAAATGTATAAACTCAGAGCTGCTGGTTGCAGCTTTTAGTTGGGCTTCAGAGTGGCTTGGAGTCCCAGAGCTGAGCTGTTGTCAGCCAACCACATCCTCAGAATATTTGTGCAAGACATGCCTAAAGCAGCTCCTGCAGCAGGCAGCAGCTGGGAACTGTGTTTTCTTCAGTGGATATAGTTCAAGGATCACTGTATTTAAAAGAAATCACATTCTTTAAAATAACAATACTGTGTCTCCTCCTGTTGTACAGGACCAGTTCTTGCTCTTCCAGTTCCTGAGGAGTCTCCTTGATCCAAGGTATGTAGAAAGTTGGACTGTTCACAAACTGCAGTGTGCAAATGGGGATTCAAATCAGTTCTTTGAAGCAGTGCATCAACAGCCAGCCTGTCGCCAAGATCAGGCTTAGGACAGGTGCCCTGCTCCTCAGGGTGCTCCAAGCTGAGAAGAACAGCCCAAAGAAGCACTGTGGGGAGCATCCTTCAGGGGAGTCCCTGCCAGCTCTCTGCCTGGGAGCTGCTGTGGGCTCCAGTGGAATGTGCTGCCTCTGGCATGGGGGGAGCTTGAGCCCTGCTGCTCCAGAGGGCTGTGGAATGGTTACCTGGGGCTGGAGCACCCATTTCTCTTCTCAGCAATGGCAGCTTCTCTTCCTAACCCACTGCTTTGGTTACTTGACTGGGGTGTCTGAGTTTAACATAAACAGAAGAGCATTTTGGTCAACTGGCATTTTTAATTTCTGTCTTTCAGAACTGCTGCCATATTTCACTGCAAGTTCCTCTTTTTAACTACTTGCTTGCTCCTTCTGTGCCTGTTCTTTCAGTGCTTCAGCACTGTGTTCCCTTTCTGTTAAATCAGTATCAAATGCCACAAGACATTTATATATGCACAGCTCCAGTTGCTTTCAAGCAATTGTTAATGCAACTGAGAGCGAGATCTTGGTTGTCAATTAATCACAAATTAATTGTGCTTTATGAAGAGGAGTAGGAAAACGCAATATTATCTAAATCCAAGTGTCAGTGTTTCAGTTTTTGTTGAAGTGGAATAAAAAGCATGCTTTGGAAGGCAGAACCTGGAATTAATCAATCACCTCTTGGATTTTAATGTAAATTAAGGAAAAAACCTACCAACCAAAGCCAAAACCCCAAACATACATTTTGTACTTTCCTGAGTTTTACAGACATGTTTGTGTGGAAGGTGTTAATTTCCACACCTCCTGTTTTCTCCAGGGTCAAAACAAAATCAAAAAATATCTTGGTTAGATTTTATAGGAAAGAAATCAGATCATTTAGTTAATCATTGATTAATTGAAAAAGTAGTTAAGCAGAAATGAAACCCAGCTGGATGTTAAGTAGGACTTTGTTTATGCTGTGATATCACTTGCACCTAGTGAAGGTAGTAATTAACCTGGATTCTAATCTTATGCACAGAGTGCCTCCCATAATCTCTGAGTAATAAACATCTCTAATTTCACTCTGCCATAATTAGAGCTAAATAGACTCATTCCTCCTGTAGTTACCTTCTGATCTCAGGCAACATGTGATGTGTTCAAACCAGCAATGGGAAACAAGGTTGTGCAGCTGATCTCCCCACAGCTCTCTGCTTTCCCCCAAGGATGCTGTTCCATGTGGTGCACTGGGCCTCATGGCTTCTTCCTAATAACACTCAGATCCTGAGGTCTGTTCTCAGTGCTGGGAAGTTGTTTTCTTCTAAAACCTATTGAAAGGAGCTGAACTGTGCCCTGGGAGAGGCAGGGAGAGAGGTGAAATCTTGCTCTGCAGCTCTACCTGCAGAGGCACCTACGCTTTGTAGTATATTTATACATAAAATAGTGGTTAGGCTCTTCTGCAACATCTGTCTCTTTTCATCCAATCTAAATGCTTTATGCTTTTGTGAAGCAAAATTTTTGTCAAAGTAAAGATTCTTAGAGCAGTAAATGAGCTTTTTAAGGTCTCAAATACAAATGATTGCTTGATCATACGGGGACAAGACTCATCATGCTGGTCTAGCTATCCGAGTTGGTGGAATTGCATTAGGGATTAATTTGGCCCATTTAATTTAGCTAGAGATTTATTTTTAAGGAGGTGGAAGGGGGAAGGGAGGAAACAGGGTTAACAGGAATTGCCTGGGGAAATTAAAACCAAATGTCTGAATGTTTGTAGCATAAAGCAGCCCCAGGAAACAGAGAATGTAGTAGGGATTGCTCAGCTCATTAATCACAGTCTTTGCTACGTTTCCATTTTAAACTCTAGAGTTTTTTCCTCTGAAAAACCCCAACACAGTGAAGCATTGTCTGTTGGCATTTGTGTTTATGTATTGTACCAACAATATTAACTTATTTAGCAGCACAGTGTTCTGGCTTTGTAAATGTAGTAACAGACTAAACCATGAGAGTTTGTCCCAAGGGCTCTCCTCTGTGCCCAGCTGCCTGTGACACTTGCAGGGCTCCCTGGTGCCAGGTTTCATGAGAAACCAGTGCTCCTCTCTTGCTTTTTGGAAAGACTATGGCAGGGGAGACATTGGATATGGTTATATTGGAGGGAAAATGATCCCATGTAGCTGAAAAGGACCTGCAAGTCTCAGGATTGTCAATTAGTTTTAGAAATTATCAAAATCCAGCTTTCTTTCCATTGTCTCTTCTCTGTGTTTTTTGATTAAATAAATGGCTGAGAGAAGAGTGAGCTTGCTCATGAAATCATGAATACTTGGTACCAGAGTTATTTCCAGACTTGAAGTTTGTTCTCCTGCTGTAGGTGCCTGACTTGCCATTTTTCCTGCCTTGGCAGACAAGATCACTTTAGATAGAGAGTGTTTTATTTTAGTCTACCCATAGCAAGAGGAGAGCACTCACCCCCTTGCAGGCACTGGGGGAGTTTACAGGGTGCTTGTTGTGGGAGGAGTGGATGGTGAATGCAGAGTTCAGGGTTCTTGTTTGGTCCTTCAAGGTTCACTCTTTGCTGTCAGAACACAATGGTTTTGGCACAGTTTTTGTGGAGTTGTGCTCATACTTTGCACGCTGTGATCAGTACATGGGTGAGGCTTTTGTTTCTGGGCATGTTGCATTTATAATCATTGTAATCACAGGAAGCTGCTCTCTTGGCTTCCTCAAGCCACAGCATTGTCCTGGCCTTTTTTTGGATGGTAATATGCCTTTTGTAACTCTCAGGAAATAGAGGATATTGGATATCAGACCTTTTCCATCCCATGGCTGTAGGATTTGCACACTAACAGATCTTCTCCTGCTTAGGAATTTGTGTTCAGAAAGGTAATAAAACTCAATATATACACCCTGATCCATTTTCTTTCCTAGTAGGAGCTTCAGCAGAAGCCCCTGTTTTGTAGGCAGGATGAATTTCCACTGTTTCTCTGTGCAATGCACCAGTCCTAGAACTGCCATGGGAAGTGTAATGTGCAATGGCAGAGAGCTGCTGTTCATTTAAAGGTTGCAGGTGCTGTATCTGGCTCCAGGGAAGCCTCATCCTTTCCCTCCTCACTCTGAAGTCTCCTCCTTCACGTTGCTCTTTTTAAAACCAAGATCGGTAGGAAACTGTCAGGACAAAGGGAGGTGGGCACTGCTCACAGTTCTGTTCCCTCTTCTGTTTCTGCACATGAGGAGTTTGCTTAATAATGAGCCCAGGGATTGAAAATGGGGATGTTTCTCTAAAAGAAGTATGAGTTCCTTTCTCAGGTAGATCAAAGGGATGAAACATCAAAATGTGGTAAAGGAAGTCAAAGAAGAATTTCAGGAACAATAAGCAAAAAGCAACACATGCAGAGCAGGTCTGTAGGACAGAGACAATCAGGATCTGAACAGAGCACTCAGACCATAAGGTTTCATTGAGGAAATGAGGCTAATTCTTTGTGCCTCTTTGCCATGGAGTTGCTGGTGATGGGTCTGTGCTGGTCTCTTTCTTCACAGGGGTCTTTGAGAGTTTAATTTCTACTGAGGCATCAGGAGGATATGTTGTGGAACAAATGAAATGGCTGCTGAGAGACCTCCAGCACCAGTAACTAGTAGAAGTAGCATAATTTTCTTCTTAAAACCAGATTTTTTAACTTCACCATTAAGGATAAAAGACAACGCTCAGTTGAATAAGAAGCTCTTCTTCCCAGCCAGATTTCTGGGCTAGAATTTGATTTTAGTCTCTTGTGCCTGTTTTATTCCAGAGAAGGCATTAACCAAGACCTGCTACACCTCCCACCCTGTATCACTGAGCAGTTCATCGAGCTGCTCTGTCAGTACAGCCCAGACCAGGTTTTGGAGACACTCAAAGTTCTGGAATGCTGCAGACTGGAGGAAACCATCCAGGTAGGAAAGAGATGTATGATGACAGGGGCTGTGGGATGCATTCAAATCAGCTCCTACCCCTTTAAACTGCTGTAAACATACTTTACTTTAGGCTTGGATTAGTTCCTGGATGCTCTTCCAATCTGTTTCTAGCACTCTCTGTCCCTCTGAGCTGCTAAACTGCTCTTCTGCAGCACAGGTGGATATATATAATAGACTAACACTGAGTTGGGTCTCAGGGCTAATAAGAAAGGGCTGTTAGTGCTCTGAAGCTGCTGAGAAACTGCAGAGTGGAGGGTGGCTGTGTTGCTGCTAATTAATCATGTTGGGGGTATATGAAATCACAGGCCTGGGGTTTTTGGAAAGCAACGCTGCCAAAATCTGCCTTGTGCTGGGAGAGCAACTGTTCCTTCTCTGTATGGAAATTGTACCAGTCATTTTTGAGTGCTGGTGGTGGCCATAGTGCAAGCTGAGAAATAAAAGGAGATGGAGGAGAGCTGCTCAGCCTGGGTAAAGCACTCTCAGCCCTGGCCATCTGCTTGGCATTGTCTTGTGGATAAACAAACACTGGCAGCTTTCTTCAGACAGACATGTACCTTTTTTTCCTTTCAACTCAGATAACCCAAAAACATCAGCTCCATGAGGCTTCCTCGTATTTACTAGAGAAGAAGGGAGATATCCATGGTGCCTTTTTGGTTATGCTTGAGGTACAGTACTCCCAAATCCTGAATGTGGCATTGTTGCCATGCTCTCAGCGTGGTAGCCTGTGCTCAGTTTGGATGTTGTCCTTGTTCCTCAATTCGTTTCCCACTAGAATCCATGGAAGTATTGGTCAAATACCAATAAATTGAGGTGTCTGCATACTCAGAACATCAGTATGTTTTTCTGACAAATCTTCAAACATTTAGAAGATACTAGATGCTGAAATTTGTTTTTTATAGCCAAAAATCATCTTTCAGCTCCTGCTTTCCTTTCCATACTTGGAAAGATGTTTATGCCATGTTAATTGTGCTGGGGAGGAAAATGGGGGCAAGCCTGTGTAACCAGACCTTTGAGAAACACTTCTATCAGGATTCTTGGGATTAAACTCTCAAGTTGACTGTTCTGTGTCCTCTCTTTTGTTTCAGCGATTGCAGAGCAAGTTGCTGGTGCTTACTCAAGATGATGAAAGTAAGACTGAGTTCAATTCCATTTTCTATTAAAAACAGAAGATCAACACAAAATGTGAAGTGCTTGTGTCTGACACTTGGTATAATGAGATTGTTTTAGGTTTCTAGGCATTGTGGTGACACTGTTCATATGGCAGCTATTTGGATGACACTCCCTCACTCTGGTGTTCTGATCTTGGTAGAGACCTCGAACACTGTGAGGGATGGTTTGTGTGTGTGTGTGTGGTGTCAGGTGCCCTGTCAGCTTTTCCCATTGGGACTGGTCCTCTCACTGGCTTACCAAACACATTTCCCATGTCAGAATCCATTCAAACTCATTACTGAGCTTCAGCTGGCATTGTATGGGAGCAGTGATGGGAGACAGTTGGGAGCTTTTTTGAAAGCAAATTTCTCAGATATGTAAATAAGAATGTCCTGCCCACAGAAAATGAGTGTATGCACAGATGTGCTGTTCACTAGCCCAGGGACTCATGGGCACCTAATTAAATGCAGTGCCCATAGTTGTTACTTAATTTTGTATCCTAAACCACAGCTAAGATCTTCCTTATTTGATTAAATGAAATGTTTTACTTGCCCAGTTTCTGTGCTATTCAGGAAAAGTGCCAAAAATCAGAACTTGTCTTTATGATGTAGTTACTGACAGTGCTGAGCAGACTTGAGATGAACAGTATGATTTTATTTTGCAGAAGGATTGATAGTTATCTAATGGGAGTTAACTTGTCTAATAGTTCTTATGATGGTAATTTGCTTTCCTCCCCCTGACACTTAGGCTCAGCTGAACCCTCCTTGCTAGAAAATATTGAAGATACTTTAATGAAGACAATTGCTCTTTGCCAGAGGAATTCACACAGTTTAGACCAGCAACAGAGAGAGGTAAGGTAGTCAAAAATGTGTCACCAGAATCAACCAAGGCCTCTGGGTCTCCTGAGGCTTTGCCTCAAATGGCTCCTGCTCTGCACATCCATTGGGTACTGGTATGTCCATGCAGTCACTGTGTGCCTCTCCTTGTGGTGTCCCTGTGGTGCTTCAGGGTTTGGAACCCTAACAGTGAAATCCTCACTCGTGAGGGTGAAGCACAAAGCAAAGTTCAGGTCAGAGGGAGCAGGGGATGAGACCATGGCCTTTCCCCCTTTGTAGGTCCAGATGGAAGCTGGGCACAGATGTCAGTCAGCCACTGCAGAGGCACTGTGAGCTCTGAGCCAGCTTCCTGGTGGCACAAAGCTGCTGCTGCTGTCACTGTGGCTGCAGAGCTGTTCACAGCCCCTGAACTGAGTGTCAGCTCTGAGGGGGGAGGCAGTGCAGCTGCCTTGAGCTCTTGCACAGGGAGCTGGCTTTGCCCATCCCCTCAGACTGAGGTTGTGTTTCCATTTTGCCCATGTCAGTGACACAAAGGCATCTTTAGTCCTAAGATTCTGCATAATTTATGTAATTTCTGAACTCAGAACAGAGAATGTTGTTCCCATGACTGAGGAGGTGGCATGGCTGGAAGTCAAGAACTCTGATTTCTTCACAAGCATTGCCCAGTGTGAGAGGTGACGTGCTCAATTTCTTCCCTGCAATGGTGTCATTCTGCAACAGATAGGAAGAGAATTAGATGTCCCTTTCCATTTGGGATCCATTTGCTGTGCTACCCACTCTGTGAGCTGTCTCTGCCCTGGAGAGTTTGCCTCCCACGTGGGGAAATAGCTGTGGATTGAATAAAGCAAACACAGACTGTTGTCACAATTCCAGTGAAGTGCTTTGCTCCGAGGGTACTTTACCATGTTTCAGCTCTGTCCCACAGCAATCATCAGAAATGCAGTTCTGTTCTCAGAATGTGGAAGTGAGTTCTGGCCAGTGGCCTCTGACATTGCTCACAGCTTGGTTTTAGCACTGCCCTCTTCTTACTGCTTCTCTCCTCACATTCTATGATTCCAGGCCCTCTGGTTTCCCCTGCTTGAGGCCATGATGTCCCCACAGAAATCCTCTGGTTCATCACAGTGTCCACACTCTGAATGTGAGTACTTTGGCATTTGTGACCCCAAGCAGTAAAAGTTGTGTGCTGTCTCTCCTCTGAATGAATAGAAATTGTTTTGTTACACAATTCCTAAATATTCTGACAGGAGCTTGGGCTGGGTGTTTGGTAGGCTACACC
Organism: Molothrus aeneus; assembly: GCF_037042795.1. NCBI lineage: Eukaryota > Metazoa > Chordata > Aves > Passeriformes > Icteridae > Molothrus > Molothrus aeneus. The sequence continues at coordinate 6,113,317 of NC_089655.1, read as the reverse complement.
TGTCAGGTGGATAGGGTTTTTCTCATTTACTTTATTTTGTCCTGTGTGGAAGAAGCAGCCTACTACGGCCTGTGCTAGTAAGTTGGTTGCATTGAGGGTGGTCCCTGAAGGAGCCAAGGTGCCCAATGTGTACAAAGGCTCTGTGGGTTGCAGTCAGCACTTGGGAGAGCTCATGAGGTAATATAATACACTGTCATTGTGCATGCCCCTCTGCCTGCACCTGTCTGCCATGGACAAAATCAGTGGGACTTGAGTACACCAGCCAAATTCTCTACTCCACTTCGAGTCAGCAGCACAGCTTGAACAGCAGGTGACCAGAGGGATGGAGCAGCTATGCTGGGAGGAAAGGCTGAGGGATCTGGGTTAGATGGGATTTTGGGAAGAAATTGTTCCCTGTGAGGGTGCTGAGGCCCTGGCACAGGGTGCCCAGAGAAGCTATGGCTGCCCCTGGATCCCTGGAAGTGTCCAAGGCCAGGCTGGATGGGGCTTGGAGCAACCTGAGGTAGTGGAATGTGTTCCTGCCTGTGGCAGGGGATGGGACCGGATGAGCTTTAATGTCCTTTCCAACCCAAACTACTCTGGGATTCTCTGAATAATGTCTTTTGTTCCATCCCAGACCCATGCTGAGGATCTAGCCACAAGTTTCATGCAAAGATCAATGCTGGAACTCATAGAATCTGTGGGCCATAACAGACAAGGATCCAAATTAGGATTTGGTAGCAATAGGAAAAATGAATGGTGCTGTTACCAAGTGAAAATGTGAGTGTTTACTGCAGGGGGTGTGGAAGGGAATACAGAGATATTGTGGGATCAGAACCTTGTAAACAGCCTTTAAGCTGCAAAAAGCTGTGTGCTTAGTGCACTACATGCAGGAGAGAAAACATGAAAACTCTTTTCAAACCAGAAACCGTGACCTGAAATAAAACTTTCTCTATCTGTAAGACTGATCTCTCTTTACTTCTGGAATCCTAATGAACTGCTGTGGCTGTTATGTTTGACATTCCAGCTTTGAAGAGTTTGACAATGCAAGTGCTGAACAACATGGCTGCATTTATTGCTCTGCCCTCAATCCTGCAGAGGATTCTCCAGGTGAGTTCCTGAAGGGAAGGAGCTTTCACCAAGCTGTGCCAATGGGTTAATGGGAAAAGGTGTTCCCAGGTTGTTGGAGATCAGATCAGCTATTGTCTGTTCAGTGTTTCAGTAAAAGTCCTGTTGGTGAAACATAAGGTGTAAAAGCTGATAGAATTACCTGGGCAGACATGTGGGAACACACAGACCTGTGAGAAGATAATTGAAATAATTCCTGCAAACCAAATAAAATAGTACCTATTATATAATAAAACAGTACCTGTTTTATAAAATAGTACCTATTTTCTAATAAAAAAGGTTGCAGTTACTCAGAACTGAAACTTGGCAGGTTCAAGGGCAAAGCCACAATGAATTTCCTAAAAATCAGCACTACATTTGTTGAAAGCCTTTTAGTGAAGGCTCTGGGATGGACAGTTGTGAAGACACTACAGCAAAGTGTACAGGCTTTGCAGAAAGATCATGGTTGGGCCCAAAATATCATTGATGGTGCAATATTATTTTAGAGATGCAGTTAGTGAGTAGCAAACTTGCAGAAGAGCTGATTTTAAGCAGGACCTTGGGTTGAGTGATCACAGGCAACTATAAGTTGTTAATTCGCAAAACAGATGAAAGCTGATGTTGGGATTTAATAACAAACCTTGAGAAATGCAGAAAAGGAATTAGAAGAATTGTCTGTGTTGTGGAGTGGAATGATTGAAGGGTTGAGACAGTGTTGAAACACTGTTCAGGGTTTCTGTTCCAGGTGAGAGAGGAAAAGGGCTTACAGCTTCACAGGGTGCACACACACCTCTAGCAGCCCCTTGGTTTGATCTTAATATTACTCACAGTCTTGGATTTTGAACAAACTCCTAAGATAGCAAAGCATGTTGCAAGAGAATGGATAAAAAGTCTGTTCAAATGAAATGTGGTTTTATCAAAGGAAGTGTTAAGGAAACCTAATGGCTCTTCAATAACTTATTTAGTCTACTTTTAGCTGAGGTTTTGGTATAATTTCCTGTTGGGCCTTGTTTGATGTTTAATGTAGGCAGGAAAGGATGGAGAAGCTGTGAGTGAATGGGAGGCTGCCAGGGAAGGGAGGCTTCCCTGCTTGTGCTAAGGACTGCCAGGATGGGGTGGGAGTCAGAGCAGTGACCACACTGATAACACAGCTGGGAGGTGTGACAGTGTGGAGGAAGATCCTCTTCTCCTTTGGGATGAAGGGAAAGTCTTGTTGATGGCAATCTTCACATATTTCATTCAATTTCTGTTCTGGTGGACTTTCTAGCAGCAATAGAAAATCCCTCTCCAGGGGCTGGCACTGATGTCTTGGAGGCAGCAGGGGAGGGAGATGTTTTGTCTGTTGTAGAGGGAAGGGGTTGGTGTGGTGGCTCTGCTGGGGAGGCTGAGGGGATGCTTCATCAGGTGAGGTGCTTTACTGAGGACAGAAATGGGTCAGGCATCACTGAGAGCAGCATGTGCAGCTCTGGTCACTGGGTTTGGAGCAGGGGGGAACTGCTCCTGCTCATTCCACCTCCCTGGACAGCCTGACAAATTCAGTCTGACTAAAGAGAGGTTTGGAAAGGCAGATTTTTTGAACAACTAGAGCAAAAAATGGTGACTTCTTAAAATGCAGAGAGGACTGAATTCCAGGTAAAGAGCATTAGTATCAGAAGTTCATAAAATGGGGCAGTAGTTGGTACCTTGTAGCTGTAAACAGGTGTAGGAAAAATAACATCATAAAGATCAAGAAAAGATCCTAGGGAAGGGGGAGGTGGTGTTGGTATAAAGGATCTCTAAGTTGACTTTGCCTCTTAACACTTACTCTTCTATAGATTTCACTCACACCCTGAGGTGTGTGGAGTGATGTGACCTGGATTGTTTGTGGGCAGCAGAGAGAGTGTGAGCCCCTTGCTGCATCCTGGGGATCCTCTGGCAGATGCCAGCAGCTCAGCTGTGTCCTTCAGAAATTGCTGGCTGGTTTCACCTTGGAAGATTTTCACCTCTGAAGCTCACTTGAGCCTCTCCCAACTTCTTATCCTCCTCATTAGGAGATGGGCTCTTCTGGGAGCTTGCCTGTGCTGAGTCTCACCAGTCTGGTGCCTTCAGTGCTTGGCACCTCCTGTGGGGACAGTGTCCTTTGTTACAGGACAAACCCTTCATTGAACCCTGTGCTCTTGTCCTTAACCCTCACGTTTCCACTCCCTCTGCCTTACCACCAGCCCTGATTCCTGGGTTCCTGGCACTGCCCTGCTCCAGCTCACTGTTGCCTGTTGGTTTGTGGCTGTGTTTTGTTACACTCTTGCTCCAGGGCTTGCAGAGGGTGCCTGTGGGAGGTTTCTGTGAAGTTTATTTGGATGCACAGCTTGGCCCTGGCGAGAACATTGCTTTGAGTCCAGCTGGGAAGCTGGTGTCAGGATGTTGATGAGCAGGTCTTACTCTGTGGCCTTGTCATGAGTGCCCAGCTTAAATGTTCAGACATTCTGACCCCTGGCCCTGCTGGGGATCAGGAAGAAAACTCCCTTGGAGCCAGGCAGCAGAGAGCACTGGGGTTTTGCTTTCCAGTCATCTGCTTCCTTGGGTTATCTGCGAATGCCATTTAAATGCCCTGCAGGGAAGAATCACAACATGGGGCTTTCCCAGACAGGAAGATCCCTGTGATGTTAGACCTGGCTGTGTGTTCCTTTGCAGAGCTGTGTAGTTGCTCTTTGAAGCCATGCAAAATTCTAAACCCTGGTGCCAAACCCTCTGTCTTGGCTCTGAGCTCTGTGCAGGGCACTTAAATGTGTTACTGATGTGCCACCTTAACTGTGACCACAAGGAAATACTGAACCCAGCCTTTCCCTGGAGTGCACACAGCCTTTCCCAAGCCCTCCAAATATTTTGGTGAAATGCAGAATTACAAGTGGTGCTTTGTCTGACAGGGCCCTCAAATGCTGTTTCAGCAGAGCTCAAGGTTTGTGATAGGCAGATATGTGCTGAGCTGCAGGCTGGGAGGTGGCACAGCTGCCCAGGAATTCACTGGGGGTTTTGTGGGAAGGTGGATAACATCAGTAAACTGAGGTAGATTATCTTGCCTTCTCTGAAAAGGAATTAAGAGTGTTCTAATTTTAGCAGACTGTTTTTCTTCCTCTTCTGGGCTTAACTGCTTACAGATTATACTTTATGCAAATGTTAACTTTGCAACCAAAGTCTTTGGCCAAAGGGCACCTTGCAGGGGCTGGGGCCAGAGTTGCAGCTTCCCAGAGAGGACACAGGCTTCTGGCACCTGCCTGTCCCAGCACTGGGCTCATTGTTATCTGGTTGATAGATTTGCTCCTGCTCATCCTTTATGGTGTTGGGGAGTGACTTATTAACTGGGAAGTCTGAACCAACTGCATTAGCAGAGATACCAGAGGAATCCTCTTGAGCATTAAGAAAAATTCCATGTTATTAAGGATGTGAGTGCTCTCTGAAGAGGGCTGAGAGGTTGAGTGTTAATTCCCTTACAAAGCTGTAATCCTTCATGAATGTTTTGTAAGCAGATGCAGCTGATGTCTCCTACAAAATGGAGAACTGGAGAAGCCAGAAATGTAAAAGCTACCAGTAGGGACCCCAAAGAGGGGAGGGAATGATTCTCTAAAAACTGTTCCAGAGTGGAAGCAGACAGATTCAGAAAGCTTCTCCTTATATTTTTTTACACTCCTGCTTAGGGCTTTGGCTGTTTTTTCTTCCTAGTTTGGGAGATCAGCACTGGGATTAGCTGTGTGTGGAGTGGTTGCTCTGGCCCCTTGCAGAGGGGAGAAGCAGAGTGCATTTATTAGCACTGGTAGCAAAGCAAGTGCTATTTCCTGGACCCAGGAAGAAATGGGAAATGGAAGAGACAGAGGCAGCTGAAAGGGCTGCATGAGCACCTCTGGGCTGTGTGTGGAGCCCTGCCAGCTCTTCCCATCTGTTTGGTGGTGGCAGCCCAGGACAGCCAGTTTGGCTCTGGCTCCTTGTGCTGATGCCATGCAGGCTGCTGGGATCTGTTCCTGGTTGCTGCAGTGCCTGTTCCACAGCATGGGATGGCACATCCATGTCTGGAGTATGCCTCAATTCCAACCTGAGACCAGGTGGAATTAATGAAAGATATTCCTCCATAAAACTAATTGATCCCACGAGGCTTTTGTGGCTGGAAGTTCTCTGGGGTCTGAAGCTGCAATTTAGCAGCATTAGAACTGTCTGGAGAGGTGACCTGGAGGCTGTGGGTGCCAGGCTGGAGGCAAGCAGGCAGCTCCAGCCCATCCCATTGCATGGCTCCAGCAGGGAGTGGCCACGGGCTCACTGCTGGCACTGGGCTGCCAGGCTCAGGGTGAGGCTTGGCCAGACCATGGGCCTCCTCTGGAAAGAAGAAAGTCCATTTTCTTCCCAGCTGCTGTTATTTTTAAAGATCATCAAGCATGACTTGAGGAAAAGACTCAAAGCCCTCAAACTTGTGTTCTCCCTCTGCAAAGCTGCAGGTGGGTCTTTATTCTTCCCTCTTCTGCACATCTCTTCTTCTGCTCTATGTCCAGACAGGAAACCAGTGGCTTTGAAAATCTCCACTTTTAGCTCAGCAAGTTTGAGGTGCTGTATGGAAATTGTGGGATTGGGACAGTTTGTGAGTGACCTGTTGGCCATGTACTTGATGGCTTTAGAAGAGGAGCTGCTGGCTGCCTGCCTAACTGCTCTGTGCTCTGGGTCACATTCCTGCTCTCTGGAAATCCCACTGCCCCCATGATCCCTGCCGTGCAATGCTCTTCCTGTGCTGTGCTGTTCACCCAGCAGAAAAGGAGCCTGTGCAGCACATTCAGCTCTCCATGCTTCCTCCACATGCTCCAAACCCACAGCTGCTTTGGACTCAGTGCTGTTACTGAGGGCTGCTTTTGTTTAGGCTTGACCATTGATGTCTCTGCCTGTCACACTGCCCATGAGGGCTGTTGTTCAAGAGTTGCTTGACTTGCTTACTGTTCTGTCTTGCAGTGTAGCTTCCATGCTGCTTTAGTTGTCTTTGTCACCTGGCTGTGTCACTCTCAATTCTTCTTGCCCAGTCCCAGCATGGAATCAGCCTTGCTCCTACTCCTCTCACTCATCTTATCCAGAGCTTGTTTATCCCACTGCTGTTCCTGTTTCCATTGTGTCCCCACCATTTTTCTACTCTCTGGGTTAGTTTCCTTTTCACATTTTGCTGGTCTGTTTTTGCCAATGTCCTGCCCCTTCCAGCAGACAGCTTCTCTCAGCTTTCTGCACAAAGTGATGCTCCAGGGGGGCGGGGTGTGCTTGGGCTGCAGGAAGGGGGAGATGCACAGGCTGATGACCTGTACCACAGCCCTGTGCTTGTGTGCTGGGACATGGCAAAGAAGCTGTTTAGGGCATGTGAAAATCAGCCCTGCAGCACCAGGAGAGCCCCAGGGCCTGTTCCCCTGCCAGCTGGGCTGTGGGCTCTGCTCTTCCAGCCTGCAGATCAGGGGGCTGGGGTGAGTCTGGCCATGGGGCACCCCTGGCTGGGCAAGAGCATGGGACATGGGGGGCTGGAAGCTGGCTGGCCATGCTGTTCCCTTCAATATTCCTCAAATGTACTCTCCAGTCAGCTCCTGCAGCTCCTGAATGGAGTTTCCAGTTTTGACCCAGGCACACTAATTTACAGTGGTGTTCTTATCTACTGGGTTTTGCTAATTACTGATTTTTCCCATCAGTGTGTGGGATTATTCTGCTGTCCCTGTGTATGTGCAGTATATTTAACTCTGCAGTCATAGCTTCCATTTGCAGTTCCAATCCAGAGGAAAAATGGCCTAAGAAGAATCAGAATGCTCATATCCTGTGATTCAACTGCAGCTTTGCATTTCTTCATACAGGATCCAGTTTATGGAAAAGGGAAACTTGGAGAAATTCAAGGGCTTGTCTTGGGAATGCTGGACACTTTTAACTATGAACAAGTAAGTTGCCTGTGTTTCTGTCCACCACTGCATGCAGCATCATTTTAGCTGCCTGGCCTACTGCTCTCTCTCTCTCTTATTTGTCATTTCTGTCTGCAGGGCAAAGTCAATGGGCATGCGAGTGATTTTTGTGTGATTGGGGGATGGGGAAGGAGTTTGGTTTGCTCACAGATTGCAAGTGAAGGGACTGACAGGTACATGGTGAACACCTCTGCAGCTCAGTTCTGTGTTAAATGTACCAGAAGGATAAACATCTGCTTTTTCTCCAGCTCTTCCTGCAGTTAGGGATGCAAAGGCACAAAGCTGATATGTTTTGTCTCTCTTTGCAGTTTTAAATAACAGCTTTTTAAATTAGGCTGGTTTTACACTTCCAAGTGATAATGCTGCACTTCCTTTGTGTCCTGGTGAGATTTCCTCTTAATCTCAGTCCTGCTTTTCTCAGTCCAGTCCCAAATCTCCACACTTTCCCCCTGAACAGGATGCAGAGTGTTCCTCCAAGCCCCCTCACGTGGCAGAGCCCCAGGCACCAGCAGCCAGTGCAGAAACACAGTGGGAAATTGCTTTGCTGTGCAGGCTGAGCACCAGGAGCCTTTATCTGGGTTTGGGTTCTTGCAGAAGGCCTGGGCAGCCCCTGTCCCTGCCTGGCAGCTCTGGGACAGGCTGTGTGCCCAGCTGGGATCCTCTGGTGCTGCTTTTGCAGCTGCTGCTGTGGAGCAGGGATGAATCAGGGAGCAGACCCCTGTGCCTGAGAGAAACTTGGTGCTTGAAACTCAGGGTGGTTCTCTGGGCCCTTGGAAAACAAGCATCCATTGGGAAGAACAAGCAGATGAGCAGTTCAGGGGTTTTTTAAGCACTTTAATTGCTATAGTGCATTTGAGCTTTGATTTTTATTAGCACATTTCTCCTAAAATGGGGATAGAAGCAGTAGCTTGCCAGGTAGAAGGGAAAAAAAAAGGAGATTTGATGTGGAAGATGACAAAATGAGCCTGCCATGCCTCTGTTAATGCTCTTGGGCAAAAGTCAATACAGGACTTGTCTATTTGAGAGTGCAGAGGAATTGCTCCATTAATGTCTGATGAAAGGATAAGTGTTTTAAGGTCAGGGGATAGAAAGCATAGGAGAAGTGATTTTATTGGGTTGTTTCTGCTCTTAGTGAGCTGCTAAGTGGCTTGTTCTGAAGAACTGGCTGGCAGGGAGTTTCTGCAGCCTGGAGGTGACAGACTGACCTGCTCTCTGTGTTGTCTTCCACACAGACCCTGCTAGAGACAACCACAAGCCTTTTAAACCACGATCTCCACTGGTCCCTGTGTAACCTGAGAGCCTCTGTCACCAGAGGCCTTACCCCAAAGCAGGATTACTGCTGCATCTGTCTCCAACAGTACAAAAGGAGGCAAGAAACTGCTGATGAGATCATTGTTTTCAGGTAAAGTTAAGGGCTGGGGTTGCAGCTGTGATCATGTTAATAGTTTTAAAAGGGGAAACGAATTCTGCTGGCTGGTTTGCCTGAGTAGTGATCTGTATTCCTGGGAGCACACCTCCCTGCTGCCCTGCACTGAGAGGGGCTGGCTGATCACACCCATCAGAGGCTGCTTTGCATGCAGCCAGCTTTGCCAGGAGCTGGCTGTCAGTTTTCTGTCCCCTCTCCCAGCAGTGTGCTTTGGGCACTGCAGCACCCTGGGCTCCTTTGTGTGTTTGTACATCTGGGACCTGCCACAGCCCTGGCATCTCCCATGTGCTGTCTGTGCCCAGGTGTCTGTAAAATAAGGTGAAATCATTGTTACCTTGGTGTATCAGCAAATGGGCATCCAGTGTTGACTCTGGGAGTCTGGAAATCAGCAGGAGGGTGAGGATACACTGCTGGTTCCCAGATACAGCCTTTGCCCACTGGGCAGCCCCTTGCCCTCCACCCTGCAGGGCTCAGGAGGTGCTGCCCTGCTTCCCAGCACAGACTTGCTCTCTTCCAGCTGTGGCCACTTGTACCACTCGCTGTGCCTGCTGAGCAAGGAGTGTGGGGTGGTCACCAAGGGCCTCATGAGGTGGATGTGCTACAAATGCAACTCCAGCAGCAAGGGAGGGAAGCTGAGTGAGAACTTCTCAGAGCTGAAGAAAGGAACTGCAGCCTCCCTGGCACAGGTAAGTTTTGCGAGGTGGTTTCTTGTCAGGTAAACTTTCATCATCACTTTGTTCTCTGTCTGTGCTTCCAGGCAAGACTCTGATTCAGTAGCTAAGACACTCTCAGCAGCTAATTGGTCACTGTTCTGAATGCCAGTTTATTTTGGTGGGGGTACAGCTCTGGAGGTCAAGGAAATTTGTTTATCCAGAAGGTCTCGGAGCTGGTGTGAGGGGCAGCTGGATGCTGGACAATTCCTGTCAAATTATTTTTAGGTGTGTTTTATATAAATCTTAGATTGAAAGCAGGCATATTCCTTGTGGCTGGATTGTAGAGCCTCTGTTCCACCTTCCTAGCAGATAATCTGGCTCTGGATAAAAGGTCTGGGATTAATTTGACTCACTAAGTGCTTGCACAATATTTTAAGAAGCTTGAGTGTAACCAAGATTGATGCAGCTGGATTTGGGTGAGAGAACAGAGAATTAATTTGTATTTATTGTCAGTATTTGTGCACTGAAAGTTTCATCATCCCTAATTCTAACTGAAGTACAGCCTCAAATATGCATGGAGCTGTTTTTTTCCTGGGCTGGTGCTGTGGATGGTGAAGCCCCCATGGCAGGTGGTTTGTTGGGTTCTCTTCAGGGATGTTGCATGTGGGCAGCTGAGCTCTGCTGCTCCATGTTCCAGTGGCTCCTGGGTGAGGGTTTGTTCCCAAGTGCCTCAGGGTACTTTGTGCATTTGTCACTCTATGGATGTGCACAGAGCAGCATTTTCACTCCTAGAACCAAACGAATTCAATCTTGGAGTATGTTTTTATAGTAGTACTTTGGTTTTGTTGGAGCAGATGATTTCAATTCCTGCCAAACCCATCCCGATCAAAAGCTGGCTGAGGGCCTGAGTCAGCTGCTGCACTCACAGGAGAGCCTTCCTGCTTGGGGACATGTGGGGAAAGGGAATCTTGCAGGCCTGTGTGGAGCACCAGGCAGGCTCTGCAGGCAGGCTCTGTTAGTCTTTGATTTGGTGACAGCAGCAAAGCTTTCCAAGCAGGAGCTTGGAAATGGAGTGTGATCCAAGCAGGCTGAGCAGTGTGTGTGCCCTGTCCTGTCCTGTCCTGCCACAGTGGGATGTGGGCACTGCATCTAAGGCTGGGAAAGTTCAGCAGCCCCACATCTCACCCTCTGCACTCCTGCCCCAAAGGAGTGAGCATCAATGGGGATGACAGGCTGAGGTGTAGTTTAAAAACTAAAAGCAGAATTAACTACTAAAACTGCATTCAGCATTTGAGTGCCTGACACTTGATTCCAGTGCTTTATAATTGGGTTATCCCTGAGTTTCTCTAGGGCAGTCAGTCAGGGAGCCCCTGTGGCTCCCCTTTGATATCAGTCTGACTGACCCTGTAGAGAAAGAAGGGGAAATGCTCCACATGCCATGGCAGTGACTGGGGTAAGGAGGAGATGTTTCCTTTTATTTAACTGATGAAAGGGAGGGGCTGGCTGGGACTCAGGGCCTGAAGGGAGATGTGGAGAGACTGGGTGGGGAAGAGGACTTAGAGCATGGATCACGTAGTGCTAGCTGGAAAGTGTCCATCCCAGGCCATCCCAGTGAAGGATGGTGCCCTGCTGCTGTCACATGCTCTTGGCAGGGAAGTCATGGCTTCCTGCTGCACACACAGAGCCCCAGCACTGCTCAGGCCCCCAGCTCCTCCTCCTTGTGTCCCACATCCTCTCCAAGTCTGGGATGTTCCTCACATATCCAAATTACAATATTTAACTGTTGTACTCACATGTGATCAGACTGTTGTGCAGTCACATCTTAAAAAAGCTGAGTGTATTTAGGCTTGGCAATAGAGTGGAGAATCTCCAGCTCCTGCAGGAAATCTGTTTGCTGAACAATCACTGCTCAGCAGCATTAATTAACCCTGGGAGGTAAGGATTCCTCTGACCTGGCCTGGGCTGAGTTGCAGAGTAGAGTTTCTGTGCTGGGGCAATGCTGGGAATGCAAACTGGGGAAGATGGGACTTCTCTGTGTCCTCTCTTGACTCTGCTGGCCCCAGTCAAACCCACAGCTCTGGGCTGGACAAGCTGCTCTGGCTCCACAGCTGGTGTTTGTGAGCAGGAAATCCTGAGCAAGGTCCTGCTAACAGCATTGTGTTTCCAGCCCTGCCCTCCTGAGAGTCAGATCTGGGGCTCCCAGGCCCTTCTGCGCAGAGATCTGTGGGGAGGGCGTTTCCCTGTAGCCCCTTTGAAGACCCTGCAAGCTTTGTTCCTCTCATAGCAAAATCTAATACGGGCATCTTCAGCTGAGGTATTTATTTTCTTGGGAAGCATTGAATTAGGAGTAGAGTCCTACTGAGAAATGCCACTGAGCATCTGGAGTGCATTTCACAGCACTAATTCTGCCCTGCCCAGGCAAAGGCTGTCAGTTTGAATCGTGCAGTGTGGCTGAGATGTGTATGTGAAGCGACAGCCAAGCAGACAGGGCTTCCTCTGCCCTGTGCTCTGTGTGTGATGCTGGGGCCAGTCCCTCAAACTGGGGAGGTGGAGAGGTGCCACAAAGCAGCACTGACCCATTATGGGATTAGTGACAGTGTGGATTTCAGTGGAACCTTGCTGGGATGAGGGCTTGGCACTCTCTGCCCCAGCCAAGGGGAGCAGAAAAAAGGGCACAGGGGATTTTCTTTTCCTCTGGTTCTATTACTGAAAGTTTGTGATTTCTGTGTTACCCCTGAGCCTCAGTGCTTTTCCAAGGGTAATCCTCTGGGGCTGGACAATCATCTATCCTGCTCTCCCTACCTTGGAGCATCCCCTAAATGAGAGTTAAATGAAATGGGAGCTTGTTTTCATGGTGGGTCCCTAATCCACTTGCAGAGCTGAGTGTTTGCTGTGGTGTGTGTGGGGGATGAGGGCTCAGCAGCTGGGCCACTGCCTGAATACCTGCAGGAAAGGCTCTGGATGTCTCAGCCACTGATTCCCAAAACTCATTTGCCTCATTTCAGCGAGCAAATGTTCTCCATTTATTCTGCCAGCTTATGCACTGGGGATGAAGGAGAGGAAGAGTCTTGGCTCCTGGGCCATAAGCCCTGCCATGAACCCCTGAGCTGCCATGCTCTGGTTATTCTGTGGCCGAGCAGTTCTGAGCATGCTGCTGTTGGAGCTGTCCAGATGGCAGATATGTTTTATTCAGGACTTTAATCCTGTCAAGTCACGCCAGGATGGACAATGGACGTGATCCATAGTTAATCCAGTTTGTCAGGCTCTACCTTTGGGCTCTGTCCTGCAGTTTTCCCATGTCCCTCCCTGTGAGAGCCTTCTGGAGCCTTTGAATGATTCCCCCGTGGGAGGGGCTGGTACCACATCCCTCATGTGACCTTAAAGGTCCCTCTGCACCTTCTGCTTTCTCTTGGGCAGTAGTGAAGGTTTAGGTTGGGTTTCTTCACCAAAATTTACTTTAGAGTTGACAGATGTTACATGACCTGCATCCATCCGGAGACAGAGCTGCTGTTACTGTTTTCAGGGTAACAGTTATTAACTTGTAATAACTTGTAATCAGTTACTAACTTGTCTCCAGGATTACAAAATACTTCCAAGGGTTTGTAACTTTAAAAATATCCAGATGTGATCCCCCCAGTAACACCACAGAGATAATTAGTGTTTTACACAGTTACAGGAATGGACATTCTCTCCTCTGTGGAGAATGTTCCCATGTAAAAATTACCTGAGCAAATATCCAGTCCTTTGGCTTTGGAGGTGGATTCCTTCACTTCAGCGGGGAACAGGAAATCCATGTGAGGAAGGAGCTGGAGACACAGAACATCTCTGATTGCTTGTAATGGAAACAAAAGTGATCTAGTAAGAAGAATACTGAGTGCAGGTGTCTTCATGAGCAGGTAGAGGAGGAATGGCACCAGAGTTAAAACTGCAAACAGTACAAATTGAAGAAGACTGATTTGAAAACCAAAGTTATCCTATATCAGCTTTTAAATCAAATTTGACTGTTTTCTTGAGCTTCTCATGCTGGGGAGTTGGGTGAGTTTTGTTGTTTTGTGGGGTTTTTTGAGAAATATCAGAATGAATTGTAATTGTGTCCCCTGGCCTTACTTCAGAGCAATCTGCAGCCTGGCAGGATGCTCCTTGCACTGCCTACAATCCAAAGTCTGGCCCTGTGGGATCTGTTCAAGAGCCTCTTGGCTCTTCTCTAGAAAAAAATCTGTGCTTGGGACCTCTGAATTCTCAGATGCAGGTGCTGAGCTCAGCTCAAGCACAGGCCTGTTGGGTGCCACCTTTCACATTTAATCCATGTGCTGCCATGCTTCCCTCAGAGCCTGCTGGAGGAGAAAAGAGCACCCTGTCTGCTGGGCCCTGGTGTCCAGGGAGGATGGGTGGGGGTTGTGTTTGTCTAATTAACTCTGAGCAGTGTTACTGCTCCTTTGGCTGAAGGCATCAGTGCAGGTCCAAGGGAATACCCCAGCAGCACCTGGTGTAGGCAGGAGCAGCTACCCAGAGCCTGAGCAGGAGCACAGGGACGTGCCTGTGTGCTCCCTGTCCAACACAGACAGTGCCCTCCCCTCCTGTCACTGCAGCCTCACGTGGCTGCAGCAGTGACTGAGAGAGCACAAACAGACCTGTGCTCTCCCAGGCCCTGAGTGGGAGGTTTGCTCCTCAAGCTCAGCTGGAAACAAGAGACATCTGCCCTTCCCCTGGTGCTGCCAGGGCTGTGTGCCAGCCTGCCTGTGCTGGGGAGGCTGCCCTGCCCTGGGCACCTGGGGCTGTTGGCTGACAGGGAGCAGGCAGGGCTCACCTGCTGCCAGCACTGGCCCCTGTGTGCTACCACAGGTGAGGTTCTGGAGGCTCTGGGACTGTCCCAGGGACACTCCAGGCTGTTCCCTGGGCAGCTGTGGGCTGGAGTCTCTGCCTGTCCCAGAGTCTCCTTGGGCAGGGGCTCTGCAGAGATCAGCAGCAGCAGAACCCTGCTGTTCTCAGAGGGGTGTCCTGAGGTTTCCCTGAAGCTCCTTAGCAGCTCTGTACTGTCACTGTCATTGCAGTGACTTTGGGTCACAGCCTGCCTTGCTCTCTCTTTGGTTGGTCCTTCTGGGCTCCTGGGAGTACCCTAAAAGCAGCAGGGCCTTATCTGACAGAAGAGAGGCAGATTTACTTAGTTTAACATTAATTGGCTGGGTTTTCATTAGAGCCCTGAATTTGGGTACCTGTTTATAAGGCTGATGAGCCATGGTGAAGCAGGGGAAGGAAGGCCAAGGGTGAGCTTGATGTCCATTGCCTGTGGGCTCAGCTCTGTAAATGGGAGTGTGGGAGGGTTGCCTTTGTTCCTCAGAATCCCAAAACCCTCCCCAGGACTTCTGGCTGCATCTCTGTGTGTTAAGGGAGCAGCCCCTGGGGCAGTGGGGTGCTCTGAAGCTCTAACTGATGCAGCGATACCTTGTGTGGAAGGAATGGCTGAGGGGCAGCTCTGGGATGGGTCTCTTGGCGTGACTGTGGATGGTGCCTCTGCTCAGACTGTTGGAATCTGCTTTGCCTAAGCACTGGCTGATGATGGAATTTGTAACTGTGAAATTAAAGATAATTGCAAGCTTGGGAGGGCTGTGTGGTGACTACCAGAGGGGGTGGAATACGTGCAAGAAAAACATGCAACAGAGATTAGCATTAGTGGTGGGATCTGGGAGAGCTGGGAAATGGAAAAAGCCTTTTCCCTTCCTCCTGGCCAAGATCCTCAGGGGATGAATTGCCTCTCTGGGGTTCTGTGTCTTGTCTGAGGCCTTTCCCAGGGGGTGTGGGGATGTGGCTGGAAATGGGCTGGAGGTGCTGAAGGGTCCATCTCAGATGGCCAGCCCTGGAGACAGAGGCTGTGCTGTGGGGTGACCTCAGCACCTTCCACTGACACCTGAGTGCTGCTGCTGGACCCTGGGAGCCTCCCATGGCTCCTGAAGGGAAACATGCCTTTAGTGATATGGTTTAAAAGGAAAAGGCCTGACAGCAGTTGTTTCCATGACAACAGAAAGAATTGCCTGCAATATTTCAGCTCATCAGCCTGGGAACAGCCTGATTGATAGTTACGTATGTGTGGTAGAGAGAGAGCAGGAGAGGGGTGAGGCCAATTATATTGCACTTTCCTTGTCCTTGAATGCTTGTGGCCACAGCAACTGTGGAGGGCAGTTTTTCCTTGCTTTTTGTGTTTTCCAAGTGAGGATGACCTGTGTGTCCCTGGGAAGCACCGGTGCAACCTGCTGGCTGTGAGTCCCCGACCCTCCCTGTCCCAGGCTCAAAGCCTATGCCAGGTGTGCAGGGAATGGGGGCATCTGGCTCCCTGACTGGCAAATAGTTATTTACACCACAGAGAATATCCTGGAGGAGAAGGAGAGAGCTTGGCAAATGTTTCCAGCATAAGCAAGCTGCACTTGGGACACTCCTTTCTTCCCACACTAATGATCAAAGGCAACACATGTGTGGGTTTTGGGGTGGTCTCAGAACTGTCCAGGCTTCAGGAAACCCATGGGGGGCTCAGTGCATCTCCCATTGCCAAAGACCTTAAAATCAGTGCAGCTTCACTTGGTACCCACTGGCAGAATTGTAGCATTTTTGGTTGGTGGCCCCTGGAAGATGTATTTTGGAGAGGATATTTGAATGTTCCCTTAAAAATAGAACCCCAGAGACAACAGATGCCAGCCTGCTGCTCATGAGGGAGGCTGTTCTCCTGGCTCCTCTTGGGGTTTCTTGATGATGCTTTTGCTTTGCAATATGAGCAGAAACATTCAAAATAGAAACATTGTGGTGTGATAAATGGAACAAACCTACAAGAATCTGATGCTTTGTCATCTCTCCCTGGGACATGTAAATGGTGCCATTTACAGCAGTTTGATTGTGTGCCACCCTCTCTGCCTTGGTGCAGCTCTGGGCCTTCTCTTTGCCCTCACCTGCAGCTGCCCCTCACTGCTGGGGGACACTTGGCCTTGTACCCAGCAGCTGGGCAGGGCCACGGGATGTGGCTGCCACTGCCACATGACTCACCTTGCCTCCCCTTTCTGCTCCTCATTTCCCAGCTTTCAGTCTGTAACACCCCACTGGAGGACAAGAGATGGGACCTCATGATGCCATTACAGGATGCCAGCAGTCATTGGCAGAGTCCCGGGGCAGCAGGCACACACAGCCCGTGTCCCTCCATTGTGGGGCAGCAGGCACACACAGCCCGTGTCCCTCTGACATTCCTCTGCCTCGGTGTCGGGCTGGGCGGGGCCAGGACACAAGACAGGGCTGGGGGAAGCTCCTGCTGCCGCCTGGGAAGGAGCCTGGACAGGCTGCTTGGCCCCAGGGGCCCGTTGCTCCTCTTCCCAGCTGGCTGTGAGTGAGTTTTCCCATGCTTTTTTTCCTTCCTCAGAGGTATCCCAGTACTGCCAGTCTGTGCCATCAGGGACAAAGCCCAGCAATAACTCATTGTGGATGCAGGGGTGTAACTGTCCTTTGGGCAAGAACAAGACTAATTTTTTCCCCCCAAAACCTGGGGTGCACATAATGGCTTCATGCCAAGGCAAAGATGGCTAAAAAGTCCTCCCAAACAGGTTGTGGACTGACTGCTCCTGGCCCAGGAATTAATTTCTTTGTGTAGGAACTTGACAGCCTGCTCTGCGTGGTTTCTGTAACTTTCTTACTCTTTTTCAGATGAGTTCAGAGTCTGTGTTGGATCCTCAGCAAATCCAAGCTTTTGACCAGCTCTGCCGACTGAACCGAGGCACTTCCCGAGTACGTACCCCCTTCCAGTATTCCTTCTGCTGCCACACTGGTGATGGGCATTTTTCCTGTGGCCCAGCCAGACACTGGCACTGGCAAGCGAGGGCTCTGGCTTTTCTCTGGGATTTGGTCTGGTGCTGGCACTTGGCTGTGGCACACTGCAGGGCAGCCATGCTGGGGAAGCCACTGGCAGGAAAACCATGGGAATGGCTCTGGCTTTGTGGCTGGGCCTGACAAGTGTCCCTGGGATGATCCTTTGTGGATCTGTAGCTAAGCTCTCCTCTAGACACTGTAGCTCCTGCAGTGGCTGGGAACACTCCCTCCTCCTATGCCCCTGCTGTCCCAAGGAGAGCACAGCTCCCTCTGTCCCTGGCATTTTCCTTGTGCCTCCTGCCTTTTTTGGCTGTGGATGTTGGCACTTTCAGTTCTTTCTGGGTTTGTTTTTCAATTATGTGACTTCAAACTAACTTAAAGACCCCTGGAGAGTTGTTCAGTTGAGGACTGGTGACCTGCATGAAGCTCAGTAGGGTCCCTCCATGCCATCCATGCCCTTGGCTTTACCTGGGTCAAAGCTTCTCTCTCTGCAGCAGGGACACAGTGACACCCTGGGCTCTGTGTACCTGTGGGAGTGTTCCTGGGGTGACCAGGGGTTTTCCTTGCAGCTGGCTCTCCTGACGGAGCTGGCACGTGGTGACAAGCATGGGCTGCTCAGCGTTTCCCACGGGGACCCGGCCACCAGCAGCGTCTTCCAGAACGAGAACTTCCAGCTGCACCTGACGCCCCCTCCTTTGGCTGAAGAGTAGCTCCTGCCCTGGCTGCTCCCAGGATGTGGTGCTGGGGAGCCTTCCCACCACACCACAGGATCATCCCCCACATCACCTTCCCAGACCCTGCTGTGCTCACCCTCACTGGGCACTGGTGGGTCGTAGCTGGTGATGCCCCAGCTGTGCTTTGGCAGTCATGGGGCAGCTGGGCTGGAAGCTGGAACTGTGGGACAAACCCCAGCATGCTGGGGCACAGGGAGGGCTGCCTGTGCTGACCCAGTGGCTTGTGGCAGCAGTGGGAACTTTTCCAAGTAACCAAATCAGCTCTGACCTGCTGGAGGAGCCTGTCCCATGCCCAGAGGCCCTGTGTCCCTGTGCTGTGCTGGTTCTGTGGCTGGGGGCCACACCTGAGTTCTGTGTTCTGCTAAAAGCAGCTGTTCTGGCAAGGCCTGGCCCTGCTGTCTCATAGCAACAGCCAAGGGATCTGAGGGCACAGAATGGGCAAATCTGGGGAAGGCTGAATAATGCAGGAAATGACACCTGTGTGAGCAAACTGACCTGCGCACACTGTGTTCTACCAACCCATTAAAGAGGCCCTTGGTTGAACTTCCTGTGACTTCTGCACTTCTGTGAGTGGGCTGCTGCTAAGAGAAAGATACATCTTGTGGGTAAAGCTCAAACCTCCCCTCTCACCTCTTACCTGTGTTGGGGGTAGGAGGAGTGTGTGTGTAGAAAAGGTGCCTCATGCCCTTGGGGGCTGCAAGGAGTAGAGGGTGGATGTGATGGGCACTGATGGTCACAGAACTTTTAGCACTTTGCTCTCAGCACTGTAACCCACTGTTGGAGGGGTTTCTGTGTTGTCACACACACTCCTCTTCCCCCTGCTCACTTTAGCACCGACACTTGGGTGTTTTGAGGTGCCCTCAGGGTTCCAGCTGCTCCCAGAGCACAGCAGCAGGTGAGTGTTGCTCTCCCTGCACACAGAACTCCTGTGGCTGATCTGTGCAGAGCTCATATGGAATGGCAGGAATATGGAGCAGCACAGCTGCCTCCAAGGAACACTGAAGCACCAGGTGTTGTGCAGAGCTCACCTGGGTAGGAGCAGTGCCAGTGCCCTGAGGTGCCATGTGTGCTCACCTCCTGCCCATGAGCAGAACTACTATGGGATGTGTCCAGCCTGCAGCCACATCCTGGGCACAGGTAAGTCAGGGAGCTATGCCCACACATCAGCTGGAGCAGCTCTTTCCAGATGAGTCAGAGCTGGGCCATGAGGCTGCCCACCAGCCCCAGCACTTACCAGGGCCTGGTGTGCTCCCCCTGGTTATTCCCTTCATCTGCCTGGCTCTGGGGCTGTGTCAGGGGCTGCCATCTGAAGCTGTGAGCAGCCCTTCCTTAGCTGGAAGTCTCGCAGTGCTTCTCTCTAGCATGGAAAGCACACAGGCAGTTAGGACAAGCAGAAAGCCAGTTGTTCAGTATTTTATTCAATAGGAAATATACACACACCTCTCCCTGGCAGGGGGAGCAGCCAGCCCAGGGCATGTTTGTGCAAAGGAAGGAGCCGGGTGTGTGATGGAGCAGGAGATCCCCGTGGCTGGGCCCTGCCCGAGCGCTCTCCAGCAGCCCCGGCACTCCCCAGAGCGCCGCTGACGTTTCCAGGAACAACAGAAGGAAGAGGCAGCTTATTGTGCTTAAGACATCTGAACAAATCCTGGGTAGGAGACACTCACAGCTTGTGGGTATTGCTAATTACTTACAGTTAAGAAAGAATAGGGACGGGACCCTGTGGGCCCTGTGGAGTCTCTGCCACCAGCACCCCCCGAGGTCACCGTGCTCCCAGCCTGTGCCTGGGCAGGGCTGCAGCTCCTGCTTGCCTGCAAACAAGGTGAGCTGTGCTGGGCAGGGGCGTCCTGCTCACGTTCCCTGCCCTTGGTGCCCCAGGGAGAACTGGTGAGGAGCTCCCTGCCCTCGGGAAAGGCCGTGCTGCGCCAGCCCACCCTTCCTGCCTAGGAAGGAGAAGCCATTCCCAGGGGAGTAAGAGCCTTCCTCTTTCTGGGAGGAAAGCTCAGAGGCCAGGCATGAGAGTGAGCTCATTCAGCTCTCCACTCAGGTTACAATTGAAAGGTTAAATATGAATAAATGCTGTAGGTTTATACATAATGTTTCCTTCTACCTATGGAACGTGTCTGAATGGTCCAAAGACACCAAAAATGTTGTTAGAAACTGTAGTTAGCCAAGAAAGACAACCCCGCCCCTAAAAACAAAATAAATCCTATTTAGTTTTACTACAGCCTTTGTTAAATGCCCTCAGAAAAACAGAGTACTTTCAGGTGCCTTGTGAGAATGTATCTGTTCATGCAATGGCCCAAGTTCCTCATTTCACAAGCATTGCACATTTTTATGTAAGTCATCAAAACTATAAAACCTATTATTTTTGTCTGAAAGTCTTAGTCTAAAAAGTACAGGATTACTTTATATCCACCCATGGAAACTCCTAGATGCGCATGTGCACAGACACACACTGTTGCCTAAATGTCTTCTAAAGATACTGATTACAAAGTGTATAAAATTGGGAATACATTGTCAGGATTACAGTGAGAGATGAGCCACCCTCTACCACAGACTATAATCTAGGATCAGTCACTAACTGTACACGTTTTTACAGCCTTGGATTCACCAGGGACTTCTGAAACGCAAACAGCAACTACACAAAGAACGGCAGTACCGCTGCAGGAACACAGGAGTTACTGGCTTCAGCTCCATGGAGCTGGCTGGAATCTGAGTGACATTTTTGTTTCCTTCAAGCAGGGCTGAAACTGAACCTCCTGTGAAACAGCTCCACTACCAGCTGGGTGAGGGACCCCTGCTCTGAACCTGCTCCTGGACTGGGAGTGATGGAGCTGGAGCCAAAGCCTCCTCTCTCCACTAGGATGACCTTAGGCTCTATTTTAACAAGCTCACATGCCACTGAGACCGTGGGCCACCTCCCAGGGGCATCTCCACACTGTCCCCAAGCTCTGCCGACACAGTGGTGTGGCTGGTAAAATACTTTTTGTTTAAACTTTGTTATTCTTCAGGCAAATGCAGGCCCTGAGGCCATTTGGTCCTGAGTGTCCGGCACCAAAGAGCCCAGGAGGAGGCAGAGGCGGAGCCGAGGGCGGGTGTTCGGAGGTAGTCGCTTCCTTCGCCTGTCCTGGTACTCCCCAGTCCAGTGTGGTATTGGTTAGATGGCCATGCCCCACCTCTGCCTGCTCCCCCTCCTGCCCGCCTGCAAAAGCCAGACCCCCTTCCCAAGACCCAGGCAGAGAAAAGGGACCATGTGGGTTCAGGTAACTCATCCCCCTCCAGAGCAAGACCTGCCTTCTCAGGAGATTTCAGAACCTGGCCTACCTCAGCAGCTGCTTGGTGCATAGCCTGGAGAAAAGTTGGAGGCACTTTGTGCATTCTCTAGCTTGCCATTCCAACCTGCTGGAAGCTTGGTGCCGACAGCCTCGGAGAAGGTTGCACCAGCACTAGGGAAGGGGCTGGACGAGGAGGAGCCTCGTGTAGCTGTTTGAGAAAGACTAAGGGCACCTTGGTTTGCTGCTCCAGGCGTGCACCCCCCATGCTCTGAGGGACCCCTGCCAACAACCTGACAGGTGGAAACATCTCAAGTGGCACGTCCTCGTGTGAGAAGTTGTGTGTGGGGTAACCCAGACCAACAAAAGGGCCTATTTCTGCTAGAAAAGTCTTAAGATTTGTCACTACCTTACGTGCAGACGTGGGAGAGCTGATCAGGCTGAGAACGTGTTAAAATTGCTCAGGCTGCTGCTAGTTCACCATGTGTAAGTCCTGTGACCGCGCTCCCATGACAGGAATCTGAAATATCAAGTGCACTGGAAAAAAGGGATTGTCAGAAAAAACAGAAAATAGAAATACTACAAAAGCAACATTACTGAGAAGGAAGTGGACTGAGCCGATGCCGACTTGTGTGGTCACACAGTGGTTTCTATAGTCTCAATCACTTCCATCTCGCACTGCGAGGGTGACAGGAGCGGGCATTCGTCCGGCTCCCAGCTGCTATCCGGGCTGTAATCTTCCTCTGAGCTCAGCTCGGCCACCCCCTCCGTGTCCTCGTCACACGACTCCATGTAGTGAACCCCCACCGCGTTGATGCCAGAGTCCTCAGAGCTGGACGGGGACGAGCAGTGCTCTGGTTTTGGTGTATTGCTCTCCTTTGTGATTAAGGCGTTGCGGACGGAGCCCTCGTCGGGCTTTGCCCTGTGCGGGGCGGGCGGCTGGCGCTGCACGTAGCACATCTTGCCGTTGATGCACTTGACGCGGTAGTTGTCAATGAAGAGGTCGGCGATGGTGCAGAATTGCGGCGCCTCGGGCGGCAGCGGCGGCTGGAAGGCGGGAGCGAACTTGAGGAAGTGCTCGGTGAGCGACACCGAGATCTGGATGGTGTTGGGGGACTCCCGGGGCCGGACGGGGATCTCAGTGCTGGGGAGCTGCTCCACGGGGGTCATGGGCTGGTAGACGTATTTACCTGTGGGGACACACAGGAGCGGCGTTTAAAGGTCTTTGAGGTTGGACAAAAGCGATGACGTTGACGCCCTTGGACACCACCAGCAGCTGCTGCTTCTCTCGTGGCCTCTCAGGTATGGATCCTCTGACACCTAATGCTGCAGGTAATCACAACCTCCTGTACCCCAGTGCTGCTCCCCTCCCTTACCCTGCCTCGAGGACTGCTGTAGGACATGACTAACTCTGGACAATTAACTCCAGGGCACAACTCCATAGCCATGAAGTGGGAAAGATGCCAAGTCTGCCCACCCTGCCTTCTAGGAGAAAGAAAACGGACAAGATTCTCAGAGGCTTTTTTCCCCCAACTGAACATAACATGCAAGTTCTAGCTTACATCTTTGCTACAATGATCAAAATTTTATTATGTTCCTATTATTCCAGTGAGTCTCCTTGTCCGTGACTCCACGTTCTTTGTTTTTGGGGACTAAATCGTGTTTTTCCATATTATAAACCAGAAGTTCATATATAACTACAATTAGAATATTAAGGCAGAAAATAAGGGAATTTCCAAGCTTTTGGCATCTTGATTATCTGGTTAAGTAGTAAGAAAATAGGATTATGTTGGTTATATTGAGCAGAACAAAGTGTGAACTGAACATCTTCACTAACAGAAATAAATAAGAGAGCAGAAAATTGGGACTATGTCAGGAAAAACTGAGAAACCCGAGGCTATGCCTAAGACTGTAAAATGCTGCATTTTATTTGCATGAAGGCTCTGAAAGATTCATGTCTCCCCAGGGGCTCATCCACTGGGAAAGCACAAATTTTCAGAAGCCTTGTGAATAGTGGGGCTGTCGGAAGAGTTTTGCTGCACGCGCTGCAGATCCTACTTTGCACAGGCAGCAAATGCACCAAAGCATGGAGGGGCTGTGTGGGTGCCTGGAGCTCTCCAGGTGAGGGGCAGAAAGGAAGGCAGAGTGCTGGTGTGTTTCCAGCTCACAGGCAGATGCAGTCTTTCTCCCTGAATTACCCATTCCTTTGGAACATCGCAGAATGGCTCGCCTTGGGAAGGACCTTAAAGACCGCGGAGTTCCCATCCCCCTGCCGTGGGCAGGGACACCTCCTACTAGACCAGGTTGCTGTAAGCCCCAGGGCAGGGCTCGCTCTCCCTGCAAAGTTTTTCCGCAGCAGAGAATCCCCCTGGGGCCGGGAAACACCCCCAGCCCCGGAGGAGCTCTGTCGGCTCTCGGCAGCCGCGGGTGCTGCCGGCGCTCCGGGGCCCACGCACAGCCTGTGCTCTGCCAGCTCCGGGACGTCCCCGGCAACCTCGAGCACCGGGAAGGCCCTTCCCACCCCGCAGTGCTGCTGCAAGGGAAACGGGTCATGTGAAAGTCGGCTGGGATTTCCAATCCCTGTAGCCCAAGGATAGGGAGTACAGCTGAAAGGCCACGGAACCGAAGGAAGAGCTCCTGGAGCGTGGGAGAGGCTCCAGGCAGGGCGAGGGAAAAGCCCACCCGTGTGCCATGGGAGGAGAGCGCAGACAGAGCTGGCAGCAGAAGGAAGTGTGTGAACAGCTTTGACCAGCTCCCCTCGAATACCTCATCCAATGTTTTCTCCCTACGATCTGTGCAATGGTAACTGCTGACAGAGCCACGGGGAAGCTCAGTGACAAGAAATCAAGCTTTTCCCCTGTCTGCTTATGGCTGGGTGACAGAAAACACAAAGCCATCCTCTCCACTTGCCATCTCTGCACCATGGTGTAGCTCCTAAACCTGCTGTGACTCAGAGGAATGAATGTTGGCATCCAGCAGCTGCATGCTCCAGCCACAGGCAGAGCACAGCTCTCACTCCTCCAGCACAGATCCTTGGTTCTGGCATCTCTGAGCAATGGGGTCCCCTCAGAGGTGTCTCAAATCTTGTGGACAGAACTTCCCTGGGAAGCTCCTCACCCTCACAGCCACAGCAGCAGCCCACGGCTTCCTGCCATCTGCTGCTTCCCAGAAATCCTTCTGTGAAATTAGTGAACATTAAATATGCCACTGCCCTTGCAAAGCCCCACAGCTGATGATTACTGTGCTGCTGGCTGGGATAGTGTCTGATAAATTCAACTCATGGAAACTGAAGTGCAGCCTGCCCTTGCCTGAAACCACAATGCTCTATTTATCCATTGATTTGGAGGGCTTCTGTGTGGGCTCCTTTGACAACCAATGATAAAATACAACCAGATACTGGTGAAAAACATTTCTTCAACTCAATTCTGTGCTGCCTCTATTTGAAGAGTCCAAGGAAGGGTCCAGTGAAGATTTTACCAGGATGAAGAAAAAAGGTCTCTGTACAACAGGACTCTGTTTTTCCATTTAAAACAGTCACCATGTCCTGGCAGAAGGCTGAGGGATGTTGGGAATAGAAAGTAATGTATTTAAGCCAAGGAAGCTTACAGCATGGGCATGGAATGGTAAAGCAGACTCCTCAGTTTGACTTTTTTGGTGTTTGTTTTTCCCCTTTTGGGAAAAGAAGAAGAGCGGTGGCCAGGTCAGCCACGGAGTTGCTGGGAGCTCAGCTGGTTGTTTCTCTACTGCAGCCACACACAGCAGCTCCCTGCATGTCTCAGGACTGCCCTGCTGGCACTAATTCCAGAGCAGGAGCAAAGAGCACAGGATTTCAGAGCCTGTCTGTGCGGCCTCACAGGGGCTGAAACGTTCCTCACGTTCCAAGGACAAGCTCTGCCAGGGTAAAGCAGGAACCAGCCAACACACAGCAAAGAGAATTTTCTACCTTAACTGATTTCTACATTTCTTTAGAATTCTGGTACAAGTTTGTCAAGTCTTAGGTGGTTTTAGAGGGAATTTTTAACAGATTAAACTTGTTTCAAAACATGACCAGGTGCTCAGAACTGGGACTGTCAGACTGGATCGTGGGCAATGCTGAGCTTACAGCCTCTGTTACCACCCCTCACTCTACATAATGCATGGAAACTCATCAGCCAGGATGCAGCCTATGAAAAATAAATGCAGAAATTAGAAATAAGATTGCCCCCCACCCCTGCACCTTGAAGGATTGCCAGTTTTTTTCATTAGAAATGCCCCTAGAAGCACAAGTCCCCAGGTTCTCTTACAATCCATCTCAATCTGATCAAATACTTGTGGAAATCAACAGCAATATTTTTGCTGACTCTGAACAGCTGGCAACAGTCTGTGATAAAACAGTACTTTGAGCACCTATTCTGCTCCATCCCATCTAATACACTAGCTCAGAACTTATTGCCTATTTATTCCAAGTCGGTTGAAGAACTCTGTGACTGCACTGTGCTGATGAACACTCCTGTAAATGACAGTGTTCTGCACAAATTCAGATGCCACACAAGACACCACATCTGAAGTTGTTTCCTGGGTCACTTCCCCACCACTGCCCATGTGGAAGGTGGTGAAGGAAAAATACTGCTCGTGTCAAACACGTCTAAAAATCAAACTCCAAATCCTGTGAAAAGAAATGTGCTGCATTTGCAGAAGTTTGGGAAGTTCTTGTGCACTTTAGGAGCTGCTGTGAAGAGGTGTCACAGTTCTGGCTCTGCACTTCCTCCACTGTGGCAAAAGGGCTCAGGGGAAACAAGAACCTGCTCCCCTCCAGGAAAAAGTGTGAAAGCAGGCTCTGCCAGAATGACTGCCATGGTAAGTCTTGGATGTCCCTGACAGCCACTGGCTGACAGGTGAGATGGTGAAACGAGAGACCCCAGAAACAGGTCTGTAGGCTACACTTAACTATTTGTCCTCCTGAGCTTGCTCTGTGCTCAGGGCATTATCCCCCACCAACACTGCTCTTCTGTCTGACCCCTCAAAGTGACAGCAGCCTGTGCACAACAAGAAAGGGACAATTGTTTCTCCGTTTCTTCAGCTCGCCCTTGTGCCAGCACACAAACCAAATCCTCAGGGACCTGGCACATGCTACAGCCAACACTCAACTGCAGAACAACTATTCAACTATGTCCAAGAAGTGAGTGCTGGCCAGTGCTCATCTCCCTGTTGCTCTGTGCACAGAAATAGGATTTCTATTGCCAGATTGGATGGATGCTGTTCCCCAAAGCCTTGGATCCATGCCTCCAGTGAGACTGCCAGCAGGCTAAGGCAGGATCCAGCAAAGCAGGGAGCTCTACCATCACCTGCGCATCTCCAGCAAACTCGTGCAACTTGGAAAATTTTTTATGTTCATGGCACTAATAAGCAGAACTATGTGACTGATTGACTGGAAGCTGTATTATAGAGCCTCCTGCTTCCACAACCCCAAATCAAGCTTTGAGAAACAAGCCACGAGGTCATTTCTCTCTGATTTTTTGCTAACTGGGCAGTCGGCATGCATCTTCACCAAAGAGACACAAAACAGCAGCAATTTCTGTGGCTAATATGAAATAACTTAACCATGAAATAAGCAGAGGTGTGGCTGGAAAATTTTCTTTTCCACTTCCGTCCATCCCAGCATTCTGGTTTACCTCTAACACTCATTAATGTGCTTCACATATTTGAAAAAAAAAAAGTCCAGCTTTCAGGAGGGAGGTTTTCCTAGAACAAATTCTCAAATCTTACCCTCTCAAAAGGACTTAGTCCTAATAACTAACACCATGAATCACACTGCACTTCAGAAAATGGTAAGAGAGAGCTGTGGATTTTACGAGTCTAAGTCAGCAATACATACCATGGATATTTGTTCACATGCAAGGCATTTAGACATCTATTAACTGAAAGATAAAAGCTTTTTTTCATATGTATTCTTCCCCCTGCAGCTGCTGGAACAAATATTTCTACAGCCTCCCATCTGCCAGCTCATCTATCTCCAAAAATCAGCAAGGTTAACAAAGACCTGGTACTTGGCAGCTATTGAACATGACCTGGCTCAGGTTAGGAGCTGCTTCTGTGTGGGCTGAGCACTTGTGGAAGTCCCAGGCAGAGGTGAGCTGGCTCTGATCCCAGGGGAATCTCTGTACCTTTGGCTGTGGTGGATGCTCCAGAGGGGCTGGAGCTGTGACCCCAGGCACAGTCCATGGCTGCACGGGCCCCCAGTGAGGGTGTGGAGGAATGTGTCCTGTGCACCAGCAGAGAGCTGCAACCCAGATACTGGTGACTTGGTGCTCCCTGAACATACACCTGTGTAACAGCACCAGTAATCCCCCCTTGGGAAGTCCAATGGGATTCTCACTCCAGCTGTGCCAGACTTTGCTATTGCCTCTCGTGACTCTGCCAAAAAATCCAGCTCACACAGGAGGGGAATTGGTCCCACTATGAAGAACATAAAACCCTCTAATTAAAATACCACACAGCTCTGAAGGACTGAAGGCAAAGGAAGCATTCATAATGCATGTGTGACAGGAGACAGCACTGCCTTGGAGGGGATCTGCATTATTCCAAGGAGAGCTCCCTGCACAGCTGTTCTGGGTCTGGAAACCTTGGAGATGAGCTGCTCGAGCACTGGCTTTGCTCACACAAGAGACAGAGAGCAACCGAGTGCTCTTCCAGCAGCATTTGTTCCACATCTCCTGGGTGGGGCAGGAGAGCCAAGTCTGGCTCTGGGGAAGCACCAGGTGGATGTGCAGCTCTCTGGCAGGTGGTGACAGCTCTGAGTGGGAGTGGTGCCCTGCTGCCAGTGCTGGCACAGTGGCCCCAGGACAGTGCAGAAGTTGTCACATCCAGCTGGGCTTCCAGGGCCCCCCAGGGCAGTGGATGGCACAGGTTTGCCAGCCCAGCCAGAGGGCATGGGAAGGAACCAGGTAGGATTCACGGCTGGCACAGCAGAACCTTGGAGCAAGGGAGGGTTTCCTCCTTCCCAGCCTAAGGCAAAGCTCCCTGCACATCCTGGACAGGTTTATGAAGGGCACTCAGCATCCTCAGCCTGCTGGAGGTGCCCATCACACCTGTTTGTTGCCAAGTGCCCAGCAGAGTGGAATTCCATTGGGAAGTGGGATGTTAGGCTGAGTACCCACCTGGGGTCATGGCCCTCCAGCTGAACAGTGGACAGAATAACTGCTCTGCCTCTCCTCCTTCTCTCTCCAGTTACATGCACAGCTTGGAACCACAAACTCTTGCAAACAAAGCTTGCCCTAACCATAAATACTTGTCAAGGACTATCACAACTCCAAACCATACTTAGAGTAACTTGTAACTTTTCCAGAGGGGTGAGAACAAATGGAAGGAGAAATCCAGAGCACATTTACAGATGGCACATGGTGAAGAACTTCATTGCTCGCCCAGTCTGCACTTCTTTGTGATGTATGGAATAGACATCATGTCATACCCAGCAAATCCTCATGGGCTGCATGGTGAACAAAAGATGTGGAATGAGCCACCAGAGGAAATGGAAAACATTTCAGGACACTGAGGCACTGCCAGATTGACAGGCTCAAGTAGAGCTGAACTGGGCCATTATAATAAGGTTATAATAAGGCATAACTGAAATGATTGTCCACCTTGAAGAAGCCTTGTAGATAAAGATATGCAGCACCTCAGTGCAAGTGATATTTCTGCCTTGCACTTTGTCCAAACAACTTTGAAAAAGCACTGAGATTGCTCAAACAAATTTCTAGTGGGGGGAATGCAAACAGAACATTCCGCATACCTGCAGGAATTCTGGCAGAAATAGAAGGCCCAGTAAGGGATCAGAGAAGAGACTCCAAGGGCACAAATCAACTCAGCAAAGGAACAACAGAAGAAGCAGCCACACACCAGGACCAGAGCAGGCTGGAAGTGCAGCAGGAAGGGCTGGCAGGTTCTGCCCTAACAGAAATGTATCACTGCAAACAGCTCCTTCTCACAGAAGCACCTCTGTCTGAGCACTAATTAATCCATCCCATTCCAGACCCCATCCAAGCACAGGGAAGAACCAGCCCAGCAATGTTTTGGCAGTGGCTGCCTAGGAGCAATTCCATACAGCTGCCAGCTCTCTCCTGTGGAGGTGTTCCCTCCCTGCTGTACAGCCAGACAGCTGTGCCAGCCCCTGACTCAACGCTTTTCACAGGAAACCAGCAGAGACGGGGAAAAATCAGGAAGTTTTTCCTCATCAAATTTGTATTTTAATGCCCTTTTGTCTTGATCTGTTTTAAATACAAAAAGGATCATGACAGTACATGCTGTGAGCTGTCTAAGCCTTTGAGGAGTTTCTGTGCACATCAGCTTAAGAGCAGGTAACGCTTAAATGCAAACAGACCCTGGAGCTTCCTCCATCATCCCTGCTCTTTACTCTCATTGCTTACATGGATTTACTGGACTTAAAGAAAAAGCAACCCTGAAGGCTTGAGAGATGCAGCCATAAACCCTCTTAAAGGGGCCGTATTTGCTCACTAACCATTCTAAGGGAACAGAATACCAGCGCCCAACGAGGCAGTGAGCAGCAGCACACACCACGTGTGTGTTCTGGAGGAGCTCTTTCCTTTCAGTAGCTGGAGATACCCATACCACAGGTGCTACTAACCCCAGTGCCATGCTGGGTTCCAGAAACACAGAAACTCAGGCATGGAAAATGTGGCACAGCCCTGGTTACCTCTGCCAGCACAGCAGCTGGGCAACACTACCCAAGCTCTGAATCCAAGGATTTTCATCTTCCAACATCCCTTCCAAACCCACCCCCAAAGGCCAGAACAGCCACTTCTTACACATTCCCCTGAGAAATTTTATCCCCCAAGTTACACTAGATATTTTTAAAATTCAGTAGAGAAAATAGCAAAAAATGGCTTAGTGCTAAATATTTATTCTACAACCCCATCCCTGAGCACCATCTGCTCAAGCTTCAGCAGCCCATGGTTTCCATGCAGCCAGTCAGTGTACTGACAGGGAACCAAAGCAACATAAGCACAGCTCCATGTCAAACTACCCAGAAGTCCATGGCATTGCCTGGAAATCAAAGGGACTGGAGACACAAGATCCAGCTGTCTTCAGGTGTGTGGTATGTGCTGCAGGGGGCACCCTGAGCCTCTGCATACGATGGAACGCTTTCTTGGGAATTCTTAAAAAAGCACAACAGCTCACCATGTCCTTGAAGGAAAAGCCCTCTCTAAAGACCTGCGCTCTGCACCCACAGGGGACAGCTGGGGCAGGAGGCTGGGACTCACAGCTTGGAACAGACACATCTCTGTAGCCACAATGTTTTCCTGAGAAACAATGGCCCATGGGATGTGCTGTACCTGTGCTGATCCCTCCCTGTGGCCAGAGCCCAGGATCTGCTGACACATCATCTGTGCAGTTGCTGTGTGGGAGCAGGTGCCCTCAGGCTGGACAACCCCACGTTCTCCAGCTCCAGTGCTGGGAGCAGGGTCCTTATTCCCAACACACTCTGTTAACCCTGTGCTGTTCCTGGTGCCTCACACACATCTCCATTCACATGCCATTCAAACCAAGCTATTTCTGTCACAAGCCTCTAGAGAACCCATTTCTGGGGGTTTTAAATGACTGCTCTCCCTGCTTGTGCACAAAACACATCACCACCTGGAGCTGAGGAGTGCAAGTATGGGCACCAATGCTCCCCTTGGAGGGGTATGGGATCCAGCAATGCTCTGCATCAACACACAGAAGCCCAAGTACCAGCACTGGAGGTGAAGCAGGTGGATATCACATTGAGCCATTGTGTCACACAGTGCCACTGCATGCAAGTGACTTGGAGCACCTGGACAGCACAGCTGGGAGCACAAACAGCTCTCTGCTGTGAGCCAGTGCTGGCAGAGATGAGAGCATTGCCCCCAGCTTCACATCCAGAGAGGCAAGATCCCACAGGACCAGCTGCAGAATGGCTCCTGTGCCAGCAGATCAAGGTCTAGTGGCACAGGGAGGAAAAACAAGGCAAAAGGTGAGTGTCTCCTTCCACCTGCCCTGCCCACAGCTGGGCTAATGCTGGTGGACTGCAGGAAGGCTGCAAGAGCTGGTCAGCCCACCCTGGCACACCTGATGCTGCCACAACCTTTCACCAGGGACCAGGGGAAGGAGGGAGTGAGTGAGGGAGTGCAAACACCTGGAGTGGGGCTCGGGAAAGCACTGAAATCCAACCAGGCAGCTACACAGCAAGGAGCAGCCAAGCACCCTGCCTGCAACAGTTACAGGTGAGCACCAGCATGATGTGTGGCAGGGAGAGGGACAGACAGAGCCTGGCACAGCAGGGAGTCATTTCAGGGCTGGGTGCAAGCACACAGCCAAACAAGCAGCTTCGAGAGCAGACGTGTGGGCTCTCGAGCTCCGCAGCCACCAGTGAGAACAAGAATACAAATGCATGCCTCTTGCTGAAATTGTTTTACAACGTAGGTTACATATAAATTCCAACTGTTACATGGCCTAAATTAAAGTATGGCTATGTTAAAAACAAGACCCAGTTGCCAAGCAATCGGTTTTCACTTTCCCAGTAGGTTTTTGACTTCCCTCTATGTGAATATGCTCAACTATTGGCAAAAACATCTCCAAATGGCACAAACTGCACTTCTTGAGTTCTGTGATCAGTCACTACATAAAAATTGATTAGTGGAAGAATCAAAGCCATTATGAAAACATACTCTGTATCTTGTGGGCAGATAAATTCATAGAGGTGCTGGAAGAAAAACCACAACACATTAAACCAGGGTCACTTTATATGCAGAGAGAGAGATGCTCTACCTGGAATCCAATCTACTGTCAACCAGCTTTTGCATTAGTATAAGCCTGTGCTATCCATCAGCAGCTAAGCCCACACTGTCACAGCTCTCGGGAGTTTGGGAACATCTTACACTGTTTGTGAGTAAAGCATTTTGTTTTTTATCCTTTACAGAAACACAAATTCCTAGTAGAGCCTCACCAGTGTGCAGAAATAAGTTACCAAGGCTGGCAGTGAGTCATGAAGTGTACAGCAGCACTGTTAAATCGAGAGCCATTACATAAGAACACCCCAAGATGCCCCTGCTCTACAAGGCCGGCTCTACTGGTGCAGCAACACGAGCGGTGACAAAACGTGTTCCTGATGAGCACACAGGTGCTGCCAGGAAATTGGAGGTCCTGTGCCAAGCACCTGAGAGGCCCCTTCAGTGCTTCCAGCAGAGCTGAGCAGTGTGAGCTCTGCAGACCTGCAGGATGGAAGTCACAGCCAGGACAATCTTGTGACTCAGTCTCATGGGACAATGCAAGGCTATGACCACAGGCTGCCAGTTAAGACCCATGAAACATCCATCAAGAGCCACAAGGGGAAGGATGTGACAGCAGGCACTTTTGCATTGGGCACTGGCATTAAGCAGGCTCACAGACCAGGCTGGCAAACAGATTCCCTCACCTGCAGAGTCCAGGAAGGAAGCCACATGCTCGCCACAGGCACAGTGCTCCATGCAGGTTTTATCTTTAGCCTGTTCCTCTGCAGTGACAAAAGTGCCAGCAGCCTCTCACCAGCAGAAGCACAGGGCCAGCCCTCACCATGCAGGGTTGAGGACACCCTGCATTCACAGACAACCCCACCAGCTGAAGAGAGACAAGATTAATGAACTTTTTCTTCAGAAGAACTTGCTCTGGTAGGAAACATCCCCAGCCTTGTCCTTTCAGGTTTCTCAAAATCAGCACTTAACCCTTCAAGCAGCTACAGAGGAAGGGTGTCAGTTATCTGCCACTCTCAGAGGCTCTTACCAGCAAATCATTGAATTTGGGGCAAGCAGATAAAATTCTTTGTGAATTATGCCTCTCAGGTGGACAGACAGATTACAAAACAGCCTCATAGTCATGCATGACAAAGAGATTTTGGCTGGCAGGAAGTGTTTTGGTACACAGGTCCCTTTTTCTTTGACTTTTGGAGAAAGAAGTACAGTGATTTCTGTTCAATCTCTCATGAGCTGTACAAGAGTTAGTCCTATGAGACACATTAAGAAAGTAGCCTGAATTCAGAGATTTTCCAGTGGTCTAATTCTGTTAAGTGATATCTGCACCTTTGTTAATAATGACAGAACAGGCATGTCTCTAAACATTATAGTAAGGATTCAAAATGAATGGCAGCAGGTTCTTCCAGAGGTGCTGACATTCCCACAGGGTACAAGGAATCAACACATGTGAGTTCTCTTATCAAGGGTACATTCATACTGTGATTTCCAGATCATAACTAAAACCTGAGGAACAAAATCCCATCCAGGTCTGGAATGGTGCACCCATAAAAACTGGCAGTGTTTTCCCTTAGAGTAACACTTCAGAATATCAGAATATATTAAGCTGACGTTCTTTCCTTGGTTGTGTACAGCTTAGTGAAACGAAGCTGGAATATCATAGCTCTTCAAAATACAGGTGAAGAGAAGATCTTGCACAGCCACAGGCAACAAATCCTCATTAAAAGTCTTTTCCCATTACGAGCTGCAACATCCACCTTTCTGCAGCTCCTGCCTGGCACTCAGCATAATGCCTTGCTCTGTGCACAAACATCCCGTCCATACATGGACTTAACAGGATGAATGTTCAAATCCTTTTCACAGCAGAAGTAAATTAAAAATGCCTATTTGTCCCAGGATTTGTGTCATTCTCCCTCTAGACCAAGCTGTGTTTTCTGGGAATTCCCAGCCCTACTGCTCCTAGCCCCACTACTCCATTACACTTTAAACAAGAGTTTTCCATGAAGAAAAATGTATGAGCTCCTCGAAATACACAGAATTTCAGACATAAGCATTTTACAAGTCCCTTTCCCTGTTTATCCAACAAATTGGTCATCAGGATGTAGTTTTGCCCTGTGGAACAGAACTGCTGGAAATTCAAGTTGCCCTCCCCACTGCCAGGCTGGCTGCTTCCAGCACACATCACCATCTGCACTCAGGGACACACAGAACACTGCTGCCCTTCTGCTCCCTCCTGGGTGTGGAAACGAGTTTTACAGCCACCAAAAGCCAACATGAGGAAAACCCACTGGAATAAGAGCAAGGCTTTTGGAGATGTACAGTGCATGCTGTGCTGCAGAGCACCCCAGGGCTGTGGCTGCTCCTCTAACACGCAGGGATCGACAGACACTGGCTGCAGGCGGGCACAGCTCCTCTTTAGACCCCCAAGCCCTATCAGGATGCACCTGAATTCCTCCCCATACCATCTCAGCTCACTTACCAGCTCTGTCACAGCAAAGCAGGGCTCCCTCACTGATTCCCTCCTCACAATTCCCACAGGCAGACTGGGGTCTGAATAATTACATGGGCTTGGGAGATTGTCAGAGCCCCTGCTGATGGCTTCTGTCGCTGGAGAGGGGCAGAGACACCTTGGAAATGCTGCTGGTGTGCACAGAGATCCTGAAATGCTGCCCACATCACTGTGTGGCAGGGGAAAATGCCTGCACCTGGGCCAGGTGTGTACCTGCCAGAGAGCAGGCAGGAGCTGCCATGGACACACACCACATCAGCTCCCTGGAAGAGGTTTAATCAAGGATGGCCTTGACAGAGAACTTTCACCAGCTTTGTGCGACAGACAACAAATGCCTTCATTTCAAAATGTTATAAAAGAAAGGCACTAGTGATTCAAGCAGAGGAGAATGTGAGGAGCAGTATCAGCTCAGAGCACACCCAGGTGCAGTGACTGTGCTGATTTGGCTCATTCCCTGGCTGCAGCTGTGGGCAATGGATAAGGGACAGCCCCCTCCCCTGGCCAGCACACAGCT
Source organism: Molothrus aeneus (assembly GCF_037042795.1). Taxonomy (NCBI): domain Eukaryota; kingdom Metazoa; phylum Chordata; class Aves; order Passeriformes; family Icteridae; genus Molothrus; species Molothrus aeneus. The sequence continues at coordinate 6,078,609 of NC_089655.1, read as the reverse complement.
GGGACTGATGAGACCCCAGTCACAGGGACTGTGCCTCTGCTGGGTGCCCTCAGACACTGAGAGGAAGCAATGGAGCTCTGAGAGCCAAGAGAAACCCTGGGCTGCCTGTTCAGGTGAACAACAAAATGTAAATGTACTCTGGTTCTATATTCCCAGAATATTGCTAGCCTGACCAAATTTAGAGAAGCCCTTCTCCCCAAAACCACCCAACAAACATGCCCTTTGTAGCATGCCACCCATCACACAAACCCATTTTCTCCTCTTAGCTGAAAAATGACATTTCCTTGGATCTCTTGCCAGGCCTGCCTGACCTCATGCAGAACCTGCCAGGTCTGGCTGCAGACTCCAGCTGAGCAGTGGCATAATTTGTGATGCACACCAGGGAGTGGGAAACTAATCCAAGGCACACCTGCAAGTGCTATCCACCACCCAGCAAACTGCAAGGGAGGGGGAGCAGGTGCATTTTTAAAAACCTTTCCTGCCACCACGATCTTGTTCCTTGCCTGAGCCTAGCAATATGTTCCCTTCCTCGCCCCCCAATGGAGATTTCACACTTTCCCCATGCTTGGTTTGTTTTCTTGTAAAGGTTCTAAACAGCTGAACCTGTAAAAGTGGTGGTACTGAAATTTATTTGCTGCATTTACTTTTCAATATAAGATATGCAAGAGGCTTTAAGGAGCTAAAAGCTTGCTCTTTTGATGCTGAATCAGGGGGGGAAAAAGCATAGAAAGGCTAATACAAGGTGGCACAATTACTGTCTATTGATGCAACTGCTGTGGAACCACGATTCATCATGTATTATTGATAATTGCAGCATAATGTACCGAGGGGTTTGCAGGGTGGTTAACAGAATGCAAGATATTCAGATTACAAATGAACCCAGTTGCAAGAGAATGCTCTTAATTGTATCAAGCATGGTGCCTTCTCTCACAGTTAATTCTTAGGAAGTAAAATTAGCAAAAGTCAAAGTCCTGCTGTCAGGTCAGGACAGATGTAACCCTGAGGATCTGATCCTTTTTGACATAAGCAGGTACCAGTTCAGAGCCAGCAGCCTCACAGCCAGCATCAGTGCAAATCACAGCTGCAGTGGAAATCCCGAGGTGAGGAAAGGGAGGCAGGCACCTTGCTGCAGACCTGCCTCTGGCATGTTTTCTCTGGCTCTGGAAAAAGTAGATCAGAGTAATTTAAGGCTCTCAGCTTGCATCTAATAAACAAAACCTCCCAAGGCTGTCAGAGGGGAGGAAGGTGAACAGAGGGCTGCCACCCTGGCAAAGGGAATGCGTGCAGCACATAGAGCAAGCAGGAGAAATGTGTAGTGGGTCAAACACAGGGGCTGAGGTAAAAAACACCTCCTGGGCCAACACCTTCTTCCCTGCTGGGAAAAGGACTCCGAGGCTTGAGCCCTCATCCTGCTTCCACATGGAGACTGGAGTCAGCACAGCCACCTGGCAGCACCCAGGGGAGGGGTGTTGAGGACAGTACAGCAGCAGGGATGAGGTGTCCCTGCACCCCTGGGCAGAGCCCAGCAGCTCCAATGACACCCAAGGCACCCCAGCACCCTCCCATCCCAGCCCCCCCAGGCACACCCATCCTGCACGTTTTTCATGCACCTCTTATGGAGGCTGTACCTGGGTTCAGAGCTCCCCACGCACGGGAGCGCATTAGAGAAACACCACACTGGGAAATCTGCTCCTCACCAAGCCCAGAACAGACTGAAAAGGACCTAAAATGAACTCCAGGCTTAGACACACAAGTCATACAGGCACCCAGGGCAGCTGAGGCTCTCAGAGCTGTTTGGATACACCAGTCAGTCTCTGATCTCCCTGGCAGCTATTATTGCCATTTTACGGACAGAGAAACATCGGCAGTAAAGAGAGCGCCTCCAGTACTGCTCACTTCCGAGCATGCCAACCACAAGGGCTTTGGGAATTCAGGCTGGGTCCTTTCTCAATTATTCCTTCCATAGCCAAGTGGCTCTGCAACGCTAAATTGCTCCTGTCACTGAAGTAAGCAGATGCGATCCTGAATACACATGAGGAGACAATCTACTCATCATGGCATGGTGAGTTTTTGTAATTTCTCAGTGTAAGTGCACTTTAACTGAGTTGACATTCTCGAGGACCTTGGCCACTGATGGAAAATAATACTTCAATGGCCCTTTTAATTGATGTAGAGTTTCCTGTTCCCCAATACAGCTCTTAAGAGTCACAGAAAAGCACTTTCAAGAACCCTCTGAGGATTCCCAAGTCAGTATTACAGCACTGCGTTTATGCAAGGTAACTCCCAATACTGTTTAATTACATCTCTGACCTCTATACAATTTCCCATTATAGACCTCATTCTTACCCCTTTTAAGTCCAACTCAACTAATTCCACAGGAACAGGATACAAAGAGATCCTTAGCTCTGAAATTTGCATTAGGAAATGAGGGGCAAGAAGGGAGCGCGCTTCACCATGGCTTTCAGAAGATTAAACAAGACAGTGAAGTGTGTGACTTTCTTTAAAATCCTCCATTTAAAATCCTGGTTTCTTGAGGCAAAACTATCTCAACTTTTCCTTAGCCATAAAGGAGGAATTGAGAAGGAGGTCTGTACTTCTTGCAAATGCTATAACAACTTTTAAATCTTATAATTGCCAGACAGAGCAAAGGGCTGGATGGGATCTCAAGTGGTCTTTCCAAGAGGGAAGCAGCTCCATGTAATGCCAAAGAGACACCAGTCTAAGCCTTCCCTGAAGGACCATGACTCTTCACCTTCTCGAGTACTCTGTTCCCCTGATGCGTTTCTCTTTCTAGTTATGATATTTTCCCATATCCAAACCTGAACTCTCCTGGTCACAGGTAAGAGACACCTGGTTATCTGCCACCTCTGCGCAGAGGAGGACTCGAACACAACTGCTCTGCAAGGCCACCTTACACTTTGCAAAACTCATCAGCCCTTCCTTTCTCCCTCCCTCAATCTTTTACAGCCCATACAACCCTTTCTTTTGCACCCCCTTGTAAAGCATATTTTTCTAAGCTGATCTCTGTGATCTCCTCCCCAGTTCTCCTACAGCTCTATAAAGTGCAACACTCAAAGTCTGGTTTCCTCATCACTGAGCTGAAGAGACTAATTAAATTGCACACTTGCCATGCTCCTGGTAATGCATCCCAAAGCGAAGGCTGGTGTTCTGGGTTTGGCTTTTCTGCCACACAGCCCTCCTGCTGCTGAGGCACAGGCAGTTTGTGATCCATCCTAATCCCCAGACTCCTCTCTGCAATCGCTTCTCTGGGTGTTCCTAGTTCCACGTTTGACTTCCCCATCCCAAAATCATCATTCCCAGATGATTTTGGGTGACATCTCAAGTTTATAAGCACCACTTTGAGCTCTGATCCAGAGCACTCATAATCTTTTATATCTTGATGGTGGCCACAAATAACTGAGGCCAGGGAAATGTTGGGAAGAATCTATGTCATAACCTTTGTGTTACTGATGAAACACCAGTGTCCCTGTCCCCGTGCAACAGGTGGCTATGGCACCTTCTCACACAGTCAGCTGTGCCACACAGTACTCAGGGCACAAACAGAAGAAAACCTTTTGTCCTGAACTGCTTTCAAAAGAATCCCAAATCAAAGCAAAATTCCTGAAATGCATATTTAATTGATATAGAAGTTTGCCAAACAAAAGCTAGCTTTTGGGGCAGCCCCCTTTCCCTGTGAAACAAAATTTGCAAAAAGTCTGTGTGAAGGGGAATCCGTGAAGGTGACTAAATTGCAAGGAGAGATGGCAATGGATTTAAAACCAGAATGGGATATCAGGAGTCCAAGGGACACCTTCAGCAGCACTGAGTAACCCTCACATAAGGGTCCAGTGTTAACCTTGACCATCCAAGCTTTAAGATCTCCAGAACACAACACGACCCAAGTACAATTCTCCATCACCATCTCCTGACCTCGCATCAACACGCTGCTGGGAAAGCCTACTGTTCAAGGCTCTACGTGATTAATTATTCATCAAATTATGTTTGGACATCCACAGTTCAATCTCAGCCTCCATGATTAGATACATCAGGATCTTGAATACTGATATTGAAGTCGTTGGGAGCCTTTTCACCAGAGTTGGCTCAATACTGGATTTTGAAGCTATCTGCTATATATAGCCTAAAGCAGTTACCTCTCTGCTCAAAGGGGTTTACGCTTGTAAAAAGAAAACCATTAGCACCGAGAATGAAGGACAGTGGTGCCACAGCCCACCCTCCGGCCGGCTCAGGGGGAGAGGGGCACTGGGACTCCAGGCCCCGAGAGAACTCTCTGGGCATCGCCGCTGTCGCTCCTACGGAAGCAGCACCCGAGGTCAGGGTCCCACTGGGGCCGCCTGGGCACGGACAGCTCCGGGAGCGGGCTGCTCCTGGCCACGGGACGGGACGGACAGAACGGGACGGGCGGTGAAGCAGTGCGCGGGGACCGACAGGGCATTCGGGACGGCCGGGATCGCGCACCCCCCGCCCGCTCCCTCGCCCCCTCACTCACAGTGGCACCATCCCAGGTGGCAGCACCAGTGCAGGCGGAAGCAGCGGCCGTGGCTGTGGGTGGCGCAGAGCGAGAGCCCGTCGCAGGGCTGGAAGTCGGGTCTGCCCGCGCAGCTGCGGGCGAGCGCCTGAGCCTCGTCCAGCTTCTCGCTCTTCGCCGCCGCCGCCCCGCTCATGGCGCCGCCGCTCCGCCCGCAGCCCCCGCGCCGCAGCGGCCAGAGGAGGAGGAGAAGGAGGAGGAGGAGGTTGAGGACGAGGAGGAGGAGAAGGAGGAGGAGAAGGCGCCGAGCCGCAGCGGGGACCGCCCGCCCGCCCAGCGCCGCGGGGGCAGCGCCGCGGGCAGGGCCCGGCCGCCCGCCTCGCCCCGCCCTGCCCCGCCCCGGTTCCTCAGCACCGCCCGCGGTACCCCAATGGCTGCAGCACCCGGTGGCGCTGTCCCCCGATCGCCATACCTTCCGATGGCTCTGTCCCTCGATGGCCATGCCCTGCGGTGACCGTGGCCCCTCTTAGCTGTGTCCCGCGATGGCCGTACCCCTCATGGCTGTGCCCCTCGATGGCTGTGCCCCTCATGGCCGTACCCCTCATAGCTGTGCCCCTCATGGCCGTGCCCCTCATGGCCGTGCCCCTCGATGGCTGTCCCCTCATATCTGTGCCCTTCATGGCCGTACACCTCACGGCTGTGTCCCTCGATGGCTGTGCCCCTCATGGCCGTGCCCCTCATGGCTGTGCCCCTCATGGCCGTACCCCTCGATGGCTGTCCCCTCGTAGCTCTGTCCCCTCGCTGGGTGGGAGGGTGACCCGCGGGCTGCTCTGCGCAGCGGGCTGAGCCCGGGACGGTGCCCGAGGGCGCTGCCGGCAGCTGAGGGCCGCTGTGAGATTTCCCTGCTTTCCCAAGGCGCTCGCAGCGGCCGGAGCGCACGGGCAGGAGCGGCCACCAGCCCCGGGAGAGTAAGCCCGGCTCCCAGCGGGGCTGTGGGCCGGCTGCCAGGCTGCCCCGAGCACTCCCGCGGCCATGTGGAGCTCCTGTCCAGACACCAGCGGATTGATAAATGGGATCCGGGCACTCTGGCACTGCACAGCAGCCTCCGGGGAGTGTGGGCAGCAGGCAAGCAGCCCCGATTACAAGCAGCGATCTGGGGCGCTCCGAGCGTGCAGCTCTTTGCAAGTCTGAGACAGGTGGACACAGATCACCCCTGCAGTGCCAGAGCCAATGGAACAGAACACTGAGCTGCTTGCACACGTGGCCCACAGCACAGGCAGGTTTTAGTTGTTTTTTTTTTCATCATGCTACTTAATCTAATTCAGAACTTAATCTAATTTCTAAGCACACAGTGATTTTAAAAAAACCTGATAAAATTTGTCTTTCATTTTGTAAAATAATCAGTAGATATAATTTTGGTTAATAAACATATGAAAGTGTATTGTTAATTTCCAATAATTACATCTTTAGGCCAAAATTCAAGTTTGGATTTATCTTGAGCCCTGGCTACATCATTTGTTTCCTAAGTGTGGTGGTGGACTTGTTTCCCTGCTATGTCTGAAAGAAAGTTGCAGTTTTATTGCTGCTCTGTTCAGCACTGGGAGTTGAAGTCAGCTTTCTGTTAGAACAGAAACCAAACGGTCATTTCCATAGTCTCTTATCTTTGTACAATACCCAATAGCTCTATGTCAGAAATAGTCAAAACATACTTATTTTTCTGTGTTCTCCAGAATATTCCCAGACAGTTCATATGGCATCTGTCCTTGGATAGATCCCAGAGGTGTCCCCATCCTGTACACTCTCCTGAGGGTGTGCTGAGAGGACCATTTGGTTCTTGCCAATAAGAAAGGTTTAAGAACAGGCAAGTTGTTGTCTGGCTGTGATCAGCTCCACACTTTATGTGTCAGACCAAGGGATATGGGTCATAACTGCAGAGCACAGAGTTGCACTGAGACTTTGAACCAGCTCTGACTGTGATGCCTGACTTGCAGTGCAGACCTGGTCTCTGCAGTGCTGCTGGCCCTTCCTGCTCATCCATGCTCCCCTCCTCAGCGCTACATGACTGTGTCCCAGCTGTGCCCTCACCTTCTCAGATCTGGGATGGCTACACCATTAAACTCAGCCTATCTGGGAGGAGATGGGTGCCCAGTTGCACTGAGCAGGGGTTTTGAGCCTAGTGACCAGTGCCAAGCTTTGAACCTTGGCACTGGTCACTAGGAGTGGGAGACCTTCACAGCCCTGTACATTTTAAATGTCTCAATTTAAATGAATTTTAAATTACATTTTAAATTACACTGGAAAGAGAGTATTCTTACACTCCTGGAGGCTTATCTGCCTTTGTTTTGCAGAAATCCCACTGAAATCTACAAACATTTAGGACCTTGCTCAGCTGTTTGAAGCAGAGGAGAAACTGATTGCACATCCAGGTGTTTCTTTGACACTGTCCTGATGTCCCCCTGTTCCCTGGAGCCTGCCAGCAGCAGACGAGGGATGCAGCTCAGCTCCCAAGAGAACCCTGGCCCAAGGAGAACTGGCACTTCTACCTGCTGGCACGAAATCCTTCCTCTCCAGCACTGTCTCACCTCCAGAATTGCTCTCAAACCAGCCTGGGCTGTCAGATCACTTTCTGTTCAAAAGAAATAAAGAAGGAAGGTCAAGTGTGGGTTACAGAAAGAGAGGGTAGGTGTTTCTGGCAAGACCCAAGTGCCCCATCCAATTTGGGCGTGTGCTGCAGGATTGCACTCCTGAGCAGCCTCAGGCAGGGAGCTCTCTGCCTCCCTTTGAAGGGCCAGTGCTGCAGGGGACTCTGATCAAAGCTAAGGCAATCCTCCCCTTTGGTGCACTCCCATTCGCTACTGTTTTGCACAATGCCTGTGGCTGAGCAGTTAATGGAGGCATCTGCTGCACTGGCAGAGTTCACTGACTTAATTAAAGATATCCAACAATCCTGCAGCTGCATGAGAGAGGCCACGGGTACTTGCAGGGCTGACACCGAATCTCCTCAGATTGAAAGCAAGCATCCTGCTGTGCAGAAAGCACAGACATGCAGCCAGACACCACATGAAAGCAAAAGCAGGGCCCAAGGATTAAGGATGGACTGGAGCCAGCTCACATTGTGTGTCACCAAAGCCTCACCATGCCAAAGAACTGTATAACCTCGGCTCATGGATAGCTTGGAATAGTCAGACATGCAGCAAGTGTGCAGAGCTGGGGACATTCCTCACCAGTAGGGATGGTTTTACCTGGAAAACCTTTTTAATAGATATTCTCCTATTGGGGAGGAGAGAAAACCAATCCTGTACCAAGTGATTATCAAGGTCTCCTCTGCATGGGGCTGTGTTCTCTCCTGTTAAATGAAGAAACATTTCCCTCATGGGTATATTTCTGTCATCACTGCACATTTGAGCTGATGGGGACTGTGCAAGGCTGTTACAATTCACCAAAGAAGCACAGAACAGGCTGGTGGCTGCTGCTTGGGCTGCTTGTCAGCAGGCACCAAGGGCTTTGGATCGGGCTGCCCTGCAGGGCTGAGGGCCAAGGAGCTGCGGTTGCCCTTGGGAGTGCTGTGCCCTGCCGGGAGCGGAGCAGGCCAGAGGCCGGGGCTCCCAGCCCTGCCCCCGCCCTGCCGGAGCTGGCAATGCGACCTCGCGGCGGCAGCAGTGTCACCGCTGCTCGTGGGGACGTCAGGCAGACAGAACGATCGATGCTGGGCTGCTTTGGTCGATGCGAATTTACAAATGAACTTCTGTCAGGAGAGACATTACTGGTGTGAACAACCTCTGTCCTCAGCAGTTCCTGATAAAGGAAACAGACCCATCAAAGGCACCAGCACACAGGTGCTGCAGGTGATGAGAAGCATTTTGGCCCCAGGATAGAAGCTGGTGTTATCCTGAAACAACATTGCAGTTCCAGAGGAAGGGCACGTCCTCTGCTCCACAGCCTCTGCTGCAAGGGAATTGCCCTTTCCCAGCTGATCCCCAGTGCGGGTGAGCACCACAGCACGAGGCACAGGAGAAGGGAGGTTAGCACAGGCAGGGCATCGTGTCCAGAGCTGTCGTGGGGATGACAGAGCAGCTGCCAGCACAGCCAGGGCTGTTGTGTAATGTGTCCCACAGAGCCTGCTCGTGTGGAAGTAGTGCTTCACCTCTGAGCCAAGCTAGATTGCTCTCAGCTGTGGCACACAAGTGATTAGGGGCAAACTGTCCCAATTTGCTGGGCCTAGAGTGACTCCTTCTCCAGTCCTGGAGAAAAGCCCTCCCTGGAACAAGGCATTTGAGTTGGCTTGTAATTCCTGATGGGTTTCCTGCCCTCAATTTTGCTCCCTCACCCACTGGTGGACAGGAGTAAGGGCAAAGTAAAACGTATTTAGACAAAAGAGGCATGCACCCTTTCCAAACAGAAACAGGAAAATTATCTAATTCCATCCTGTAAAGAAGGGATGGGGAAAAAACAAAAACCAAGCACATTGGCATTTTCCCCACTCTCTCACGTGATACTATATAATCTGTCATTAGATAATCAAAGTAGTTTTATTAAATTAAAATCAAAAGTTAAACATTTAGTGTGCCTCAGAAGGGAATACAGACCAACCTATTCCCCACACCAGACTGGAAGATATATTCACTAGATGTGTGAAATGGGAGACTTTGTCCCAAAGCATCAAGCCTGGAGCTAGTTTGGCTCCCTCTCACTCTGCTCTGCCCTTTGCTAGAGATCTGCCACCTCCCTGCTCGCCTGCAAGCAGCGTCCCTGCCTGCACAGCTCTTGTGCCATGCCCTTCCCAGAGCACCCTCTGATCATGGGAAAACCTGGTCAGTGCCAGGGCCGTGTTTCAAGCTGGTCAATTAGAGCATGTTGGGCCCCAAGATCTGGTAGCTGTAGTCAAGCAAGATACAGGGAGCGATGGCAACACATTTCCACACTGAAGGGATGCCAGAAGATGTTTCTGCTTGGACAAAGCCAGGTGGGGATAATGGCAACAGAGGATGGAGTCTGGATGCAGAAAGCCAGTCATGAGCCAACGCCACAGGGCAGGTTGGTCAGGCTGATGTATTTGTGGCTTTCCTGGCATTTATTTGAGCCTCCACTGCAGCAGGGAGAAGAGACAGTACCAGAGGACAGCAAGGGACAGCCCCTTGTTCTCTGCCCAGACCTGCTCTCTCCACTTCATTTGACTTTACCTCTGAAAGCTGCTGCACCCTTGTGCCATCTGTCCCCCAGCAGCAAGAAGGGAGCAGGTTCCAGTTGGCTGGCTGCAGAAGAGCCAGGGAATTGAGGGGAGGTGGCTGCACAGGCAAGAACTCAAACAAACTGGGAAATAGGTTGAAGACAGGATTTGGTAGATCCAGCAGGTCTTGATTGGACTGTGATCCTAATTTTCTTGGCTCCAGCATGATTTGCATTGTGGGCTGTAAATGCTGCTCCCTGCCTTCCCCAAAGACAGACAGGAAGAGGAGTACAGCTGTGATGACCTGCAGGCAGTGCACAATGAGACAGGCCTTTACACAGCAGTGGGTGAGGCTGGGGCTGAGAGAGAAGGCTGGATGAAGGCAGTGGTGACCTGCAGCAGGTGGGAGACTGAGATCAATTATTGGCCAAAATGATTTCCTGCAAAGGTCTCAGAAGGCCTGTGGCTTTGTTTATGGGCTCGTAGCACTTTGGGTTTTATTGGAGGAGGCAGTGCAATTGAAGCACTGGTTTCAGGAGATCAGCCTCTGTCAGGGGAATCACAGCTTGGAGCTCTGCTGGCTGAGGTAGGACATCCACTCCTTGAGTGGGGGGTTCCCCACAGCCACCAGCTTTTTCAGAAAGGCACTGGGCCGTAGCCCAGGCACATCAGGGTGGGCCTCGGAGTATTTCTGCAGTTTGGCCAGCACGCGGGGGAGCCCCACGGTGGAGGCGTAGAACATGGGGCCACCCCTGTGCTTCGGCCACCCGTAGCCATTGATGTAAATGACATCCAGGTGCTCTGGGCCTGATGCTATTCCCTCAGCCAGGATGGCAAACCCCTCGTTGATGAGGGAAAACAAACACCGCTCCAGGATTTCCTCCTGGTCTATGAAGCGGGTCTGGATGCCATGGTTGTCTCTGTACTGGGACAGGAAGTTGTGGAGCCATGGGTCTGGCGTGGCTGTCCTGCCCCCGGCCCTCTCGTACAGGTACCAGCCCCTGGCGGTTTTCTGGCCGAAGCGGCCCTGCTCACACAGCAGGTCTGGCAGGGGGCTGTAGCGCTGGCCGTGCCGCTGCCGGGCCGGCGTGCCCGCGGGGAGGGACGGCCCAGTCAGGCCCTGGTCCTTCCGGGACCTCCAGCCCACATCCAGCCCAGCCAGGTCAGACATTCGGAAGGGGCCTATCTTAAACCCAAAATCTTCAAGGACCTGATCTACTGTTTCTGGTCTGCTTCCTTCCTCTAAAAGGAAAACTGCTTGTTGGACGTACGGAAACATCATGCGATTCCCAACAAACCCAAAACAATTCCCAACCACCACTCCCACTTTTTTCAGGGCTTTAGCCAGCTGCATAGCAGTGGCAATGGCGGTGGGGGACGTGTGGTGGCCGTAGATGATTTCCAGCAGCCTCATCACGTGGGCAGGGGAGAAGAAGTGGGTGCCAATGACCTGCTGTGGGCGATTTGTGGCAGAAGCTATTTCATCGATGTTCAGGGCTGATGTGTTTGTACACAGCAAAGCTCCTGGCTTGCAGATCTTTGACAGCTTGTGGAATATTTCCTTCTTCAGTGCCATGTTCTCAAACACAGCCTCGATGACTAGGTCTACATCATGCAACGCATCAAAGTCCACAGTGAACTGGAGACGTGCAGGGTTATGGAAATCCAGGGTCTGGGCACCCCCCTCCATTTTCATAGCCTCATGTTCCAAAAGGAGCATGACAGCTTTTCTTCCCTTGTTGAGATTCTCCAGATCCTGCTCCAGGGCTACCAAAGGTATGTTGGCCTTAACCAGAGAAGTCACAATGCCTCGGCCCATTGTTCCCAGCCCTAGGGATAAAAGCAAGATAGAATCAAAGATTATGAATAGCAAATTAATCTCTTGAAAGTAGCATTTCCTTTGTATCTCCAGGATAAAACGTAGAAGCCTCTTGAAAACAAGTAGTGCACACATAGAAAACAGATATTGAAGACTGGGAAAAAGGAAGGTGAATCTGCTCTTTCAGTGAACCTAAATGTTTGAAAAGAGGTAGCACAAAGGCAAGTTACCCTCACAAGCTTACAAAATGCCAGTGGGATTCACCTAGTGTGCACAGACCATGTGATTAATGTCTTATCTCTGCAAAGTTTTACACCTATGGAAAGCAGGATCATTGAGGAGTGAGAACCTGGGGATCAAAGAGAGAAGCTCTGAGTTACATCTGCCACCCTCTTATGACCTTCTGCAGGCAGGTTCAAAGCAAGATTTCACCCTGAGGGTATCAGTATCATTAAAGTCTGAATATCCATTGGCCAAAAACACAGCATCCCAAAAAACACATTTCCTGTCAAACCACCACAGTGCCTCACTGTTCCTGTGAGATGGTCTGTTATGGGCACTGAGCAGATACACCCCCCCAGAGATTTTGACACTGGCAAAGTTGGTTTCTCCCTCATCCTTCCAAGCTTCCTCTTTGTCTCCCTCCTTTTCTCCCTCTGCCCTTCATTGCGTGATCTTTGAAGCAAAAAAAAAACTCAGCTGCTATTTCTGTAAAGACCTGGCTGCTGATCTGCTCTAAACTTTGTCTCTAAGGCCTCCTGTGTCTCTCAGTGCCTGGTCAAACGGGATGGAACCAATGCAGTGCTCTTAATCTAGATTTCAACATCTTCTCTCTCCTTTTAAATCATGCTGCCACATCAGTAGCCTTTTGCCTGCTGTTCACTTTCTGTCAGGTATCTCTGCCCACCAGGAACTCTTCAAGCCCTCCAACACAGGCCATTCCTGACTTCTGGAGATTCTCAAAGTCAGTCTTCCTTGTCCAGCCACACAGTTAAAGCTCTTGCCCAGAACTCCTGTAACTGAGAATCCATTCACACTGTAATTTTTTCCTCCAAGGTCTGTAAATGTGCTACCCCCAGCTCCTACCCCCAGGAATACCAGTGTAGAGATCACTGGCTTGATCCCTTGCACCAGCTCTGTCCTCTATGACATTAAATGAAGCTGCACTTTCCTGTGACACATGACCCACACCACTGATCCTGCTCTCCCATGGTGGAGGCTTTTCCAACTAAATTAATACAAATTAGTGAGGGAAGGTCAGCACAATTTTACCAGCTTTGATAGTGCGAAGCCTCTGAATGGGAGGATTATTAATATCCTAAATATAGCAGCAACCAGACAAAGTATAGGTTTGTTATAATTTTGTAAAAATGATTTTTTTAATCTCAGGTTTACAAATGAAAGTCAGCTAAACAAATAAACAGAAACAAGGGGATTAAAAATTTTGTCTAAATCAGCTTTGTAAAAAAGAGCTGAAATGATGTCATCACTTAAACAAGTTCCAGCAACCAAGGTCAGACAAGGTAGGATGTTTTTCCTGCATGCTACACACTCTTGGTTTAGTTCTGCCCACCTTAAGCTTGTGAGCACACAAGACATTTCAAACATTCCCTGCTTAGCCACCAGAAGATGTTTTTTACTGGCATCACTACCTGGCAGCCTGCTTACAAACCATCATTACACTCCCAAGCAAATGCTGAAGTTCCTTTCAAGAAAATTAGATTTGCTATTTCATAATCAAGTTCTACTGCAAACTAATTTGAAAATAAATCTAGAATAACATGAATCAACTCTTAGTAATTCAGTGTCTATGGTTTGCTGGCTGAAAAAACCTGAATGTGAGTAGCTCCTCCCACTGTGCTCAGTCTCCAGAGCCTTTGATGCAGGAGCAGGTAGAATTAGGGACAGGTTTTCCCTGGCTTTGGTGAGCCACACAAAGTGCTTTCTTCCTGCAGAGCAGGAGGGTAGCTCACCCCCTAACCCAGCCCCATCTGTCAGGCTCTCTTTAGCCATCGAGTTGAAGTGTTTGCAGTCCCACATGGCTCCTTCCTGAAGTCTCTTCCTTCCCACTGGGGAGGCCTGGGGTTTCTCTCTAGAATTTCCAAGTTCTCCACACATCCTGGGTCTTATGCACTTCTGATCCTCCCAGCTTCAGTCTCATGACTGAAATCTTAGTGGTTCTCTTGCCATATGAGCTTTTCCTAATTTTCCACACTGCTCTTTCCTAAATCAAGACCTCTTTTGTGAGCAGATGTTCCTCAAGCTTCTTTCCCAGGGAAGCTCTGCAGTGGTGGCAGGTGATTCCCCTGGTTGCTTCCATCATGAGTACTCCATGTAGGTTTTAGCCATCCCACGAGAGACAGGCACACGTGCTTGTAGTACTATACTTTCTGGGCCACAGTAACAGGCTTATAGATAAGATATGAGCTTGCCAAGCTTGTTTCTGACCTAGAAAAGCTGTCTCTCAACTTCCTACAGAACTCTGCAATGGCCTGTATGAAATGATGTTTAATGAAGCTGGCAGAGAGAGTAATGAAAGCCCCAAGGGGTTTGTTACATTAGAGCTTGCACAGCATGATTCCCCTGGAAATATTTCCTAAAATTGGGCTATAAAACTAAGGAGAGTTTTGGCTATCTAGCAGAAAAAGAGGCATTTCTGAGGATTCCTCTTTTGCAATTCAGAAAGCCAAGTAATTTTGGGGAAGAATATGTTAGAGCAGAAAAAATGGCAAGGGATCATTAGGCCTTACATGTGTTGAAGGCTGTGGAAGAAAGAAGAAGGGAGATGTCTCATGCTCAGCTCAGATCACACAGACTGAAACATGGTGAGGAACTGCTCCAGAATTTCTGCTGTATGCTGCATTTTCTTACTCAATAGTGTTCTCTCTTCCTCCAAACCCTATATTCTCCTCTTCCATGCAGGGGACTAGTTTCATGTCCAAGGCACATCTTTCCAGAAAAGACTGAAATCTGCTTTAGGAGCAAGAATAGTTCCCAGCCATCCTGCTCCTGGTCTTTTATTGTGAAATGAAGCTTTGACATATAATTAAAACTACACTTGTACATATGTAATTTCAGGCCAAATACGGGTATAACAAATCCATTTTCTGGGCAAGCTGAGTGAATAATGATGGTTAATTATTGATCTGTCACGTGAGGTACTTAGAATACAAAAAATCATACAAAATTAATTGAAGGACTTTAAAATACAAATTTCAAAACAAAAGCACTTGAAATATGTACAAGGCAGATCATGTACAGTCACACACTACAGAAATACCTATCTGTGGAAAACACTCTGAACTACAATGAATATTTGGACATTAAAATGCCTGGCAATTGAAATAATTCTTTATAGATTGCTAAAATATGCAAGGACTGTTCCAGTTTTCCTGATAAAAACAACAATAAGCAATTGGCAGTAATGGGCTGCTGTAGACTGGGGCTGCTGCTTTCTCTGTTTCAGGGTAGCAGTTTCAAGCAGAAATAATGTGATACTACAGACAAGCAGGGGGCTCTGGGAGATGCAGCTGCAAGGGACAGAGAGAAAAGAAGCTTCTTTCTGGGTGGTGAGGAACCAGAGAAATGAAAAGAGGTTGGAACCAAGAGTTCAGAAGCAAAGGAAAGTCAACATGAAAAAGTCAACACAATCTCCTCAATTGCTTCTCACCATGCAGCAATAAGAGATGGAAGCAGCAAGATAATGCAACATGGTTTTAGTGTGTGAAACAGCACAGCACTGTCTGTGGGAAAGTGGGGTCTGCATGATTTCTGAGGAGCCTAAATTGAAGCAGCATCTTTCTCTGACTGACCTCCTCTCTGCAGCGAAAATAGAGAGACCCTGGGTCACCTAGGGTAGACTCAATACGCGCATGGATGAGCAGCACTATTTTAAAAGGTGTCAGTCCCTCAAAAATCATCCCTCAGATTTTGATTTCTGGTGCTGCAGGGATGTACTTCAGATCAAAAACATGAAGTTACAAAACACTGTAGAGCATTGTACTGGCTGGAAAATTACTTTTTGTTTCAGTAACCTGAAAGAAAGAATACAATTGTGTTGGCATGTTCTCTGCCTGTCTCTAATGGACTTACAATTTCACTTATAGCAAAAAGCAAAATAGGAGGGAAACCCTCCAGAGGAAGGAGAAAAAGCACAAGATGCAGAAAGAAGGGCCAAAAAGCAGTGACACTTTGGTGTGGGATTCAGGGTTAAATGGAGGTGATCAAAAACCTCCAAGATAAGTTACGTCACATGAAATGAAGTACGACATGAACAAGAGTGTAAGCAAAGCAGGCTGTACTGGTGGGATACAGGGGCTGTGTAATGGGAGCAGTGATTCAGCAAGGGCTGGAGCCTGGGTGAGTGTCAAGGCCCTGAGTGCACTGATAGGATTTAATGTCCCTGACCAGCCACACCTGGACCTTCCACCCACCTATACTGCCCATTGCCTCTGAGCCCCATTTAAGCTCAGACCTGGGCTTATACTTTCTTAAGGTTTCTTGGAGTAGCTGTGCTGACTTACTGTGGCTGTGGTCACTGTTGATCCAGACCTCAGCCTGATGTCCCACCTTTACTGTGGACCTGCATCATCCTGGGAACTTTGCTTGATCACCTGTACTCCCAGTAGCTCCTGGCACCATGTCTGGTCCTGCCCTGCCTGCCTTGCCCAGGTACTGTATATTTTGATGCAGCAGTAGGTTGTGCTGCCATCCAGAGGGAGAAAGGGGTGGGCAGGATCTTCTGGAATGGGGAAGTGTAAAGTTCTGTGTGTGGGGAGGAATGGTGCATAGTGGGGCTGGCTGCTGGAAAGCAGCTCCCCAGAAAAGGCTCTGGAAGTGCTGGTGGACACCAGGTTGACTCTGAGCAGCAATATGGCCTTGTGGCAGAGCAGATCAATGGTATGTGGAGCTATGCCAGCAGGTTCTTGCTGGAAGCTTGAGGGAGGTGATCCTGCCCCTCTGTGTGGCACTGATAAGAACATAGCTGGAGTGCTGGGCCCACTGCTGGGCTCCCCAGCACAAGAGTGATTGGAGTGAGTTCAGTGAAGGGCAAATAAGATAATGAAGGGACTGGAGTATGTCTCATGAGGAAGGGCTCAGGGAGCTGTGACTTCAGCACAGAGGCTTGAGGGCTTTCACCCGTGTATATAAACACCTGAGAGAAAGGTACCTGGTAAAGGAGATGCAGCCAGGCTCAAATGGCCCCTGGTGATAAAACCAGAGGTCATGGGCACAAGCTGAAACATGGGAGTTCCAGCTGAACAAAAGGAAACAACTTTTTTTAGTGTGGGGCTGACTGAGCACTGGCACAGGTTGCCCAGGGAAGTTGTGGAGTCTTCATCCTTGGAGGTGTTCAAGAGCTGTCTGGACATGGTCCTGAGCAAGTGGCTCTAGGTGACCCCATGTGAGGAGATGTTAGACAAGATGATATTCAGAGGTGCCCTCCTGCCTCAAGGATTCTGTGGTTCTACTCCCTGTTCTTGTCATTGGCTCCCCATCCCTGGGGTGCAGCTGCTCCCTGCCAGCAGATAATTAACTGGATGTGTTAATGTGGCTAATGCCAACGTTGCCTGTTAGCCTGGGCATGCTCAGCAGGAGCAAGGAAGAAACACTTTGGTACCTGGCTATGGTGTAATTACTCCTGGAATGCTGCTCCCACTTTGGTTATGCACATTTTATGAAGTGTTGAAAAATTTGTGGAAGTTCAGGGTAAATCACATAACCAGAGTGTGACAGATTGTGCTTTGCAGCAGAAGTATCAAAGCACTTAGTTTATTTCTTCTGCAGAAGGAGGAGTTAACTTGATTGTCTGTAATCAGCTATGAAAAACACTGAAACCTGGAGGTATGGTTGGGGCAGTTTCAGACCATAATTCAGAAATCTGTCCAGAGATGAGTTGCAAATACTTAAACCAATGGAAGAGACATGCAGCCCAGCCAATTCTGCTTGGAAATAAAGTATAGATGATGTTTCTACTAGAAACTTTCAAACAGAGGTTGCATTTGTCCTCAGAATTCCCTCTAGCTCAGTTACAGCCCCAAAATAGGCAGCTCAGCTCTAACAGCCCTTCTGGCTAAACTGTCACTGTGATTAGGTCTTTGCAAGTGTGTTGTTCTGGCATGGTTTAGTAGCACAGAGCAGAGAATGTCCCTCCTGGTCACCTGGTCATTCCCCCAAACTCCAACACAGGCCCTCCTGTCAAAGCATACACTGTGTGGCACTGACAAATGTGTGTGTCCAAACTTCTGTGCTCTTCAAGTCATAGAACAAATCTGCTAATAATTAATGCTTCTTCACCTGAATGTTTTAACAGCCACAGATCCTTCTCACACGGTTTGTGGACTAATGTTTAAAAACCCATTTCTATTAAAAATATGGCATGGCAGCTAATGAAGAGAAAAGAACTTCCAAAAAATTCTCTATGGCCTAAAATGAGTTGTCAGACAGCTCAAGAGCCCTGAGAAGCACCCAGAAAAAAGGTGGTGTTGATCTGGTGAGATTTCCTTGAAACAGAATGGATGTTTTCCAAGTGCTCCATTACTTGTCTAACCATTTTTGAGTGCTACTATCAACAGCTAGAGCTAAAAGATTTTTTTTTTAATCTCAGCAGTGCATTGAAGGCTTTATTTAAATTGCTCTTATAAAAAATTAATGAAGGCATTATCTTGCTGGGCTACAAAATGGCAGGAGTGGATCCCAGTGAGATGAAATCTTCTTAAAATACAGCTGTCAAAACATTTTTGTATTAATATATCCTGAGTGACTCTGTGCACATGCACTTGCAGTACAGAACTAGACCAGGAGGAGGAGAATTTCCTACAGACCTGCTTCTAGCATGAAACAAAAACGGGTCTTAGTGTTTAAAAGGGAGCAGACTGCTTATGGTCGACACACGAAGCTGTAGGGGGATAGAATATAAGAAAATAAAGATAGTGTAGAAAGTAATCTTATCCCTAAGGAGTTGCAGGTGGGTCAATTATCAAGAATTAGGAACAGGCCTGACTTTAACAGGCCACAGCTGTAAGCAATGAGAAGAAGAGTGCTATAAAAGAGTGGGGTGGCTGGTTGAGGAGGGAACTGGAGTCAGGTGGCTGCTTTGTGAAGAAGAAAGAGTCAGTGCTCTGAGGAGCTGCCCAGGAGAAACACCAAGAAGGTATCAAACCTTTGTGGTATGGAGACAATAGTATGGAACCCCTGCCATAAGATGACAACACAAAGCTGTCTCTGAAGTGAGAGAAAGCAATTCTTCCAAAGCAAGAGGAGACTTCAGGTGCTAATCTAGTGGCATGTGAGTTGCCATCTGAGTTTCGAGCTTCCCCACGCAGTGACAACTTCCCCGATGGGTGTGGAGTGTGTGATGGGTGTGAGTGACGGCTGGGCGCTCCCATGGAGCTGCTGTCTGCGCTGGGTGCCCCACCGCGGCGGCTCGCTGTCCTTACCTATGACGGCGGCCCTGCGCACGGGCTGCGGGGCAGCGCTGCTCCAGCAGGCTCCGCCGGGGGTGGCCCAGCGGCGCACGGCTCTCTCGGCGAAGAAGGCGTACTGCAGCGCCTGGGCCTGCCCCGAGCTCAGCAGCACCTGGAACAGCTCCCGCTCCCGCCGCACCCCCGCGGCGAACGGGCTCTCGGTGGCGGCTCGCACGGCCTGGAAGCACAGCTCCGGAGCCAGGCACCCCCGCGCCTGCCGCTTCACCTTCACAAGAGCTTCCTCCAGAAACGCTTCCATGTTGGGCAGTCTGGGGACTTGCTTAAGGCTGAGCCTGCGGGGTCCCAGGGGCTGACCTGGGGGAAAGAAATGGAGTTACAGAACAAAGCATCCACATCTTTTCAGATGCAGTCTTTCCAGACCCTTTTCAGATGCAGTCTGCCTCCTCTTCTCCAATCCCTGCATTGGGGCTTGCATGGCACAGTGAGCTGGGTCGAGAACTAAAGCTTCTGACATTTCTCCTTATTTCTGCTTGCTCTGACAATTACAATTTTTCAAGTCCCTTCTCAGACTTCAAAAAAAGTAAGACTTTATTTTCAAATAAGTAATTCTCTCCTTCCTTTTCTCAGCTTCAGAGCGCCCTGACTTTCCAGTTCTTTACCTCTACAGTCCTAGCTGCAACTTTCATATGGATCTTTCTATAGGCTTCAGTAATGAAGATTTCCTCCAGTATTGTTTAGTATTCAGGACCCAATTGACACTACCCAGAGGCATTCAGCCAGAGGCCTGACCCAGACATTGTCAAGAGAGTGGAAAACACACCCTGACTTCTTCCCTGACTGAAGGAGCCCCTCAAGTCACTTTGGACTAGCCAAAAGATCTCACTCAGGATGACTTTGGCAGCAAATGGGAGAGTTCATGTTTGTGTCAGCAAGTGATGAATCAAGCAGCCACACAAATATGTGAAGTTTATTACAGACAGAGGTTGCCATGGTGATACCTAGAAAGGATTTTAATTGGGAGAACATAGTTATGGTTCAGATGCCAAAATTCTGTCTTCTTTGTAAGTACTGAGCTGGCCATACTCAGGTGTTCCTCTGCTCTAAAGGCAGCTTGCTCAGTAAAGACCAGGGAGGAACAAGTTCAGCAGTTTGGGAGGTATCCCCTTGATACTGCAACATTGTCACAAAGACCCTGCTGTCACCACAGCCATAGCCAGATCATTAACTGCAGCATGGCACTGCATGGATTGCTAGTGCTGCTCCCAGAAACAGCCAGGACTGCCACCAAAGTCAGGTGGTGTGCTGAGACCCTTATGCTGAAGCTCTCTGGGGACAGTGTCTCATTGCTCTGGCCTCTTAGATAAGCTCTGCCATGGGAGCACACTTCCTTCCAAGGCAGCATATTGCATCTGGCTCCCCTTTCTTGTCCTGCTGTCTGAGCTAGGGAAGTGCCAGTGCACCAGCAGAATACTCAGGGAATCCTACAGGGGATACTGAAGAGCAGGAATGATGGCAGCACTGCAGGCATGGCTGCCTGAGATACATGTCCTGACTCTAGCTCTTCCTCAAAGACTGAGCAATGCTTAGGAGAAACTGAAATACAAGTTTCCAGGATGAGTTAATACACTGATTTCTTGTAATATAGGTCTTCAGAGCTCAGGTTTTTAATTAAGCCTCTTAGTGAGCACAAAAAGATGAACACTCACTGTGTAAGTAGCTTCCCTTGTAATCAGAGTTCATAAAAATGTTTTCACATTGACAGTGGATATAATTTGTATCAGCCAGTATTGCAGGATTTAGTCAGAATAATGTTCCTTTGTTTTGGAATAATTTTTTCCCTTAAGTTTTTAACCCAGAAATGCTCTTTATGTGCAGTTCTTTATTTAGGACTTAAATAGTGGGTTATATTCCATCACAAGAGGAAAGCTCAGGCTTGTCCCGGAAAGCTGATCTGATGGCTGGAAGATTGGGCAGATCAAGGAACTTCATATGACATCCAGTGAAAAGGGCTGGTAAAAAAAGAATACCACTGGAAGCCTTTAAGCTTGGTCTTCAGACAGCAAATAATACTGTAAGCACAAATAGTGATGGGGGACAGGAGACGGTTCTCAGACTAAAAAAAACCAAAAAAACTTCAGGATCTTGTAGTAAAACTCTTATTTTAGCTGCAAACTGAATAGGTTTTCTACAGCACCTCTGTGCAGTATCTTAGCTTCTGCAATGCTAATAAAAATAAAGGACATGTTTATGATGAGGGAAGAATTATCAGAATCCAAGTCTGGCAATAAGAGATCAGTGTGGGACACCTGCAGCTTGATTTCTAAAAGCAAAGCAGCAGGAAGATGATGAACAGTGCCAGACATCAGTCCTGCAGGAAAACATCATCCACACACAGGAGCTAACACAGACTCCTGTTTGTTTTCCAGGTTTGTAGTCCAGGGGGCACAAAGGGCAGATCAAATCTATAGGATTTCTATCAGCCAATGCACCACATATGCAGGCAGTATCAAATTTCGTGTTATTTAAAATAAATATTAATTAATAAAATAATATTAAATATTATCCTAGAGTTGTAAACCCTTGGGACACTATGAGATGGCACATGCAAGAGACAGGGCCAGCCTAATGTTTGTCCTCATGCAGGGAACTGCTTGTGAATTTTTGAGGAATAAAGCTGAGCCCTGCCTCTGCCCCTCAGGCTGCCAGACACAATTCCAGGCCATGTCAGACCTTTTGCAAACTCTGTTTGTGTCCAAGGGACACTTGGCTAGGCTCTGTCTAAGGAAGCTGTCAGCCAGAACCTTGAGCCCTGGGGAGAGGTTAAAATATCTTGATATTGTGCATCTTGGCAGAGATGGCTCATGGAAAGGCCTTGCAGCTCTAAAGGAAAGCTTTTCCTCCACTCTCCATTTGAAGGATGCAATTACCCACAGCAGCATCTGTTCCACCCCTAGCTTTGATGAGCCTCAGAAGGAACAACTGCTTCCTCTGCAGCAACTCCCAGTAGCTTACAGGCAGAAACTCATCACCTTTCCCCACAGATTAATACCTGGGGAACTTGAGCTCCTCCAAATTGCTCTGGTTTTCCTTGCCTCTTTGGTGCAAGACATTGGTACTGCTCTGCTCTGAGGTCAATCAGCAGACGGGGTCAGAAAAACAAGGGGTGTATGTGGAGAGTTTCAAAGTCTGCTGTGTAGAGGCCAGGAGCCAATTTCTCCTCCAGCTGAGGAAGACCAGAGCAGGCCAACAAGAAATGGGCAGAGATGTAAGCTGCTGCATGTCACCAGCAGTTCCAGCCATTTGTCAATTTTGTGATGCCATCAGCTGGGAAAAGCCTGAAATGCAGCTTTGGATTACTGCAGTGATTGTCAAGCACATCTAATGAAAGGACATTCTCCTTGTCCCCAAGGATTTAGCTCCTGTCTATTCCTTTTAAAAAATGCCTTCAGAAGTGAAGATACTTTCTTTAGCCTGCAGAAGCCAGTTTGCCTGAGAGGTCAGGGAATTATTCTTGGTTCCTATCTGCAATACATAAATACTGGTTTTCAATGAAAAATCTGACTTGGAATCAGTAATTGCCTCTGTGTATTCCTACACCCACTTACTGTTTCAGAGCATCTTTTGAAGGTGCTCTTCATTAGGAACAACCCATAAAAATGTATGGATGACAATGCTCTCCCAATGTGCCATAAAAGTAGCTCTGTTAGCTGTGTATCACAACAGTAATCAAGGACCCCTGATACAGTAAGGCAGTTATTTGAGACTGATCTCTTGCCATGAGATACTGCAGCTCTGGTGCTGAAAAAGCTTGAGAAGAAAATTATTTCTGAATTGATTCTTTGAGAGTTATCTTGCAGTACAGCCTTCCCAGGAATAGAAATTCCAGTGGTGACAAAACCAGTTATTTAGCCAGACTGCTCTGTAAGAAGTCAGCAGTTGGAGCTTCATGTTTTAAAAAAATCTCATCAGAAACAAAATGCTGCCTGCCACACAAAGCCAGTGGAGTTTTGTGATGGCATTTTTTTGGTCCGTTCTCTTTGGTTTTATTAAGATTATCTGAGAAGCATTCACTAAAAACAGAACTCCATGTGAACAAACTCCAGACCAGCTATCCAAGACTGTCATCTCTTCTGCAGCCCTGTTAGTGCTTGATGGAGAAAAATGAAAGTGCTGCCTTGCCTTTGTAGGACAGGAAATTTATTAACTTTAGGCAAAGGCCAAACAAGGAATGACTCAAAAGAAACGTACAGGCCCTGGGTGCACCAATCTTTCAAATTATTAGATAACCTGAGGGTAAATGGTGCATCAAAACTTGTCATGGTCTTCTGTGGGGTCTAATGAGAAATTTTTCAAGCAGGAAAGAAATAGATTAGCTGGCTCACCAGTGTTTTCACTGTTAAAATGTGTACTTTAAATGCCAGTAAAGCTGTTGGAAAGAGTCTGAAAGCATTTTTAAAGTTCTGTGGGAGTTGATATATAGTGTGATGTGCAACACCGTCAATGACATTACTCATTTTTGCTGGGAGAACTCAAACCAGCAATAAACAGAGTGAAAGTCTAATAATGAGTAAGACTGGACAGGCTACCTGCTGGACCTTCAGCCAGGATCCTTGTATGCTTATACAGCTCAAAAAAAAAAACCAAACCCACATTGGTAGCTACAATCTCCAAAGAAGATGAAGCTTGACAATTTCCAAAGAAGATGAAGCTAAAGAACAGGATTTTGCCAGTATTGGTAGTGGACATGAGCTCCAGAGAGCAAGTTACCCTGAGAAATAGTGTGGTCAATGCTACCTTCCTAAGGGTCTCCTGGAAGGCAAAGCTGGCTTTCACAGCTGTCAGCCACTGCACAATGTCTGCCATGGAAGAAACAAGCATGCAAATATCTAAACTTCAACCGATTGCACATAGCATTTGTTGAAATCTGGAATGTTTTCAGGTTTGCCAGTTCCAGCAATGTATCCATTACTCATTTCATGACACACTGCTGCTGCTGTCATCAGTACTGGCATAGATCTTGTGCAAAGCATCATTCAGAGCCCAGAGGGTACATCACAGGGAGCACTGTTTGTTGGGTTAATTTGCCTAGAAGAGTGGTAATATTTCACTGCTCTCCCAACAGATGGAGAAACAGAATTCTCATTCAAAACAGACAAACTCAGCGAACCAAAGTACCTTTGTTTTTCTTAGAAGCAGCAGTGAAGTATATCACCTATCTCTTGCTAAAGAATTATATTTAGTCTGATGACATAAAGGAAAGAGAAAAGAGGACTGCTTATGTCATTGATTCTGCACTAGAAAATGAAGCCCTAACATACTGTGGGATGAATACAGTGAGAAGGATGGGCATCCGCTACAGAAAACCCAGCCAAAGGATACCTTGGTGCCTGTCTGGTACATCTCAAGGTGTGGGAGATACACAAGACACTGATATTTAAGAACAGTCAATTCTTTGAATTACCTTAAAATATGGTGCACTGTCATCTAGGACAAAGCTTAGGCTGCCTCAGCTTCTAGCACAGAGAAGGGGCCTTGTGTGTTGTGAAGAGAACTGGAGGAGCAAAACCAACATCCCAACTTGGACAGCATTGCCTGTACAGGCCATGTGATCAAAGCAGGAAGGGTTTTTTGCTTTCCTGCATTCAGCTCATTGTGACAGAGCCCCAGATGAAATCCAGTGGTCAGGTTCCAAAGGTACAAGGTCAGCAGTGGAAAAATGCCCTGTTTTCTCTAAAGGCAATGCTCCTCATGCTGCAGGAGGAATGTTCCTCTTTGTGAGATAACTCCAGCAAATTTGATTCTGTTATTTCTAAGATGGGGAAAAAAAAAAATCTCTCCCCATTCCTCCCATTTGCACAGGCCATTTTTTTACATGGCACCCAAAGGATTAGGGACAGAGTCACATACAGACCATGGATCATTAAACTGAGCACAGGATGTGCCAACCCCTCCACTACAGGGAGAAAGTTATTTTTGCTCAGCCATTATGGATGGTGCAACCAGAATGCGTGCAATGCCAGCTGGGATCCAGAACTATAGATGGATAGAGCACTTACCCCCCAAAACCTGTGCAGCATCCCAGAGGAGCATCTGAGTTTGGATATACAATTAAAAAGCAGGAGGACTTGATATAGATCTGTTCTCTCAATCTCAGTTGAATTTCTGTAGCTTTCCAGCATCTGAATTTTTTCACTTCAGACAACAGGAAACAAATTCTGCAATTAATTCTCTCTTATATGGATGCCAAAACTCAAGAATAGAGCATATAAATTAGAACAAACTGGTGGGCTTTTTTCTGACTCTTTTCAGCCCTGAAACATCACCAATTATTTCCTGGTGCTGCTACAATTTGTTCCTCACCAATCACTTTGTTTGCCAAACGGATTGCTGCTTCAATGGTGTTTTCTTCCACAATTTCATCAACCAAGCCCAGCTTCAGTGCTTCAGTTGCTGGAATGTGTTTTCCTGCCATAAAAAGAGAAATAAGGTGACTGCAGTGGAGCCTGATGGGCAATTTTGTTCTTTTCCATCTGATCAAATGACTTGTGCAGCTGGTAATTAGCCCCTCATGGGTGGAAGTAAGTAGAATTACAACCCAAGAAGCTACACAGGTAAAAGATTCCTGGTTTTTAGACCAAGCTGGTATGACTCAATGCCATGCTCTTCTATATAGACACAGCAGTTACCTGTAGTGATCATATCCAGAGCAGCTGGTACTCCAATCAGTCTGGGGAGTCGCTGAGTGCCTTCAGCACCTGGAAGTAACCCTATGGTGACCTCTGGCAAACCCATCCGAGCCTAAAATGCAGTAAAATGAAACAAAAATCTGATCAGAAAGAGTGGTAATTGCAAACTGAGCAAAATAGAGGAAAAACAAGCAGATGTGAGTGACATTGCTCCTCTAGGAAGCTTCAGAATTTCTATGTAGAAACCTCATCCTTGCTTTTTGCTACATAAAATATTTAAGAAAAAAACCCACTTGACCATTTGAAGGATCCCTGTACAAATGCACAAGGAAAACATGACCTTTCTGAGGATTTGTGTGCTAGTACAGCACTGGGGGACAGCTGTAGGGCCAACAGCATTCCCTAGACTGACACATCTGTCAATTATGTTTCAAGTAGTTACCAACTGGTGGAGGGCATGCTGGCTTAACTTTCATCTCCCTCCTCTAATTCTTGCAAGTTTAGCAAAGAATTGGAAGGAAACTTAAAAAAATCTTGTTTCACTACCTGCCATGGGTAGGGACACCTTCCACCACACCAGATTGCTCAGAGCTCCATCTAACCTGGCTTTGAACACCACTGAACTCTTCCCTAATCTTCCTTCAAATGTCTCTTGGTGCCTTTCATATCTGATAGAGTCATGGCAGATAAGCCAGGGGCAGCAGGAAGTGTATGGAGGTCTTCTCTTAAAAAAATTATCTAGATTTTGTTGCCTTTAAAAAATAGTTTGCACATTTTCTATTGAGCTTTTAAGAGATTTTGAATTACTTTAAGACCACTACTTATAGTTCCAGTAGTCATGGCATTTCATGATGTGGTTTAGTGGGCATGGTGGTAATGGGTCAAAGGTTGGACTTAGTGATCTTGGAGGTCTTTTCCAGCCTTAATGATTCTGTGTGATTCCATGGCCCTCACCTTAGGTGGCACAGAGGATGATGTGGAGTATCTCTTTATGCTGTTACAGCAACCCACACTGCCACAGAGAAAGTGACTCACTGCAGAAGTGAGGGGATGGCCCTGTCAGTGAGGAGTTTGTACAAGGAGACAGGCACTGCTCAGGGTGGTTCAGCATTCCTGAGCCTTGAAGGAGGGGATTGAAGGAAAAAAACCAGATCATTCCTGAGGACTCTTCAAGCTGTCTCTTGGTCCAAGTGCTCCTTGGGGACCCAGAGCTCATGAGGAATCTAACCCTAAATGCTCCATGCTAGCTGAGTTTCAACTGCCTATAGAAAGTAGGCCATGAGCAGAAAGAAGTGCAAAATTCACAAGGCTAGGGAAAAAAAAATAAATAGAGAAAGTCACGCTGCATGAGTCAGTAAGATACAGCTGTCTGCAACAGAATATAGATAATGAGACCTAGGGCAAATTAACATTTGGTTACTGGAGTTCTAGGCAGCCATCTTATCCTACTAGTTACTTTATATTTAGAAATGACTTGAAATTAGTGTGTTAGTAAGGCTTAGGAAAGATGTCAAGGGTGGTGGTGTAGGTGAAGAATGTCTGAGCACACAGACTTGTATCCTATAGCTGTAAAGCCACTCTCCTGTGGGCAGAGGGTCCCTGGAAAGGCACCCTGTCCCTCTGCTCGTGCCATCTGTAGCTGGCTCCCGCTGCCTCCAGCAGCCCCTCTGGCCCCCAAAGAACATTGCCCTGTGCAGGCTGCGCTACCTTCACGTGTGCAATGCGGTAGTGACAGCCCAGCGCCACCTCCAGGCCTCCTCCCAAAGCGACGCCTTCGATGGCCGCCACCACCGGCTTTTCGCTGCTTTCGATGAGAGACACCATAGGGCCCAGGGCACCTCCAAGTCTCTTCGGAGAGGAAAATCCTCGGATGTCAGCTCCTGGGGGAGCACCAAAAGATTAGCAGGAATTAGTAGGCGAGGCGGTGACTGGAAGAATCCTTCCCTCTGTGCCAGCTGCTCACAGATGCACGAGCCCTTGCAGAACGTGCTGCTGGCAGGGGAGGGGTTAACAGGAATCACCCCCTTTTGGGACCAGCTTCAAGGAACCCTGGAACTTTGATCCTGTTCACAGAGCTCAGAGGAAGGCGGAGTACAAAAATACAGAGTAACTGTAAAGATCATGTCGTCACTGCAGAAATTTGCAAACATTCTTGGTGTGATATTGAGCCTGGAATAGTTTAGTTACTATGAACAAGCAATATAGAACTCCTCAGAAATTCCCTAGCTTTTCAGGCTGCTTCTACTGGAGATCTGTCATTCACCACTGCCCCACTCTAGGGTACGTTCCATATACTAGACCAGTAAATGGTCCAGAGATTTTACATAAACTAAGCTATGGACACTGAGGAAACACCAGGATGTTATGGAGTTGAGCAGCTGTCCCTCATTTCAGAATGAACAGACCAGTTTACTTCTGGCCTATTTCAAGATCCAGCTTGTTATGTGCTCCATGTCAATTGTGGTACAGCAAAATAGACAAAGCACCCTCTCTTGCGGCCATTTCCAGCCAAATCAGGACTTTTGTCAGCAGTGTGATGAAGCAGAGAATCTTCAGATATGATGGGTGGAGAGTGTTTCATCTTTTGCTCAGCCTGTGTTTGATGTCTTACCTGCACTGAATTTCCCATTTTCACCACAAATCATAACAGCTTTCACTGAGGGATCTGCATCTGCTTTCTTCAGCCCATCCTCTAAAGCCTGGAGAACTGGCAGACTGAAATAGAATAGAGATTCAGTGAGTAGCCATGAAATACATCCCCTTCCAAGAGGTCTGTGTTGAGAACACTGAGCAGCCCAGTGAAAATGAGCACCATGTCCAACAGGCAGTCCCCATGCCTGGCTGCTGTCACAGGTGAATCCTGTCCTTAGTCTCCTCTTACTCCAAGGGCAAACACCCAAACCCAACAGGCTGACTGCTGACCTGTCAGTCACTGCCTGGAGGACTCATCTTCAGGCTATGACACTGCTGTTTCCACAACAAGCAGCACAGGGAAATGTTCTTTTGAAGATGTCTTTATGAATTAAACATTCAGATTTTCAAGAAAACAGCTTAGCATAATTTAGAAGTAATTAATGCTAAACCACTGACAATCTAAGAACTTTTTGAAAGGAGCTCTAGGGATAAAAAAGTTATTTTTCAAACACCTGACAGAGGCTCTGCTGATATTAATAATGCTTTCATCTTGCGAAGAACTGCACATAGGTCTGGACTTAAACTGGTGTGGGATCCTGTCAAAGGGAATTTGGGCATGAAACACCACAGAGAACATGTCTAGACTCATCTGAAAAGGTAGTTCTGCAGGCACCAACAGTAAACGTGGCCAGCAAAGAATTAATGAAGAATTTCAAAATGGATCTGTAGAAGCATAAACAGTGATTTTTCAAATGTGATATTTAAAAAGTCTGACCCAACTGAATGTCCACTTTGCATTTGCCTCTTTAAAGCTAATTCAGGTGTTTGTATGGATGGACTTAGAGAACCTAGTCTGTTTTAGAAGGTGGTAACAATAGCAGGCAAAAATAGAAGCATTAGGATTTTAGTAATAGAAATATTAATACAAATTTAATGTATATATAATTTGGATAATAAAATGTACTTATACACACATAATGATATCATTTGTGAGAGACTATTCTGGCTAGAGATGCCTCTGATACAGAAAATCTGAGCCACAAGCAGCTGGAGGAATAGCCAAGAAATATCATCCACACTTGCCCAGTCCTTTTTAAAATCAGCTTTTTTTCCTAGACCTTCTCCAAACCCTGGGCCCAGCTCCACATGTGAGCTTGGTGCTGAGGAAAAGGGAGCAGAGCTCTGCTGATGCCCAGTGGAGAGGAGCAGTGTTAATTACACAGAGCTAATCAAAAGGCCTGAGGCATAGTCAGCTTGTGCATGTTGCTCTATGTGTTAGAGGGCATTTCATCTAAAAAAGAAGCTTGTGGTGAAGTAGATGAAAACCACATCATTGTACTCTTGTGTGCAGACATTTTTCCAGAGCAATGCTTGCAGAATTCGTGTGGGAATCCATAGTCTGCAAAGGGAAACCTGAAGGCCCAAGGAGCTCCCTGTAAGCCAACTGTGTAAAGGAATCCCAGCCAAGCTCTGCATATTCCTCCTTCAAAATCAAAAAAATTCAAGACAAACCATTGGCCAAGTCTAACAATCAGGGCTCTTGGCTGAGGAGGGCTGTCTAGGAGGGTCTCTAGGACCATCTGCTGCCTGTATAAGGCTGTGCTACACAGAAGGGTCAGTGGGAGCTCTGAGACCTGACAGCCAGAGACTGGGAGAAGTGTTATTTTTGGAGAGAGAACAGCCAGTTATGTACCAATTACCCAATCTAGACATCAAAGACAGCTCTGAATTCTGATGTTAGTAATGGTTCTGAAGGCTGAAACTTAAAATGAGAATAATTTGGCCATGCCAAAGTAAAACTGAGGTGAGTCAGTAAAGGTTTCTCCACTGCATATAGGTCCACATAGTAGAATATGAAAACCTTTCCAAATTTTATACACTAAATGTGTTTTTAATATGTTAAAAAATCGTGGTTTATGTCCCTCCCCTTGGCATATCTGTGGTTGCTGCTATTTGAGGGGCACCCACAGGCTGCCCCCAGTGCTTGCTGCTCTTTGAGTTCCGTTTGTGCATCAGTGAAGAGCCAGGCCACAGCCATACCAAAATCACCCAGGGGCTGGGAGATTGCAGGGAAAGCCATTAGGAAATGTCATTACACTCTACAAACCATGGGGCAAAGAGGGAGAAAAAATATGTTCCATGATCCAAACAAATGTGAAGTTACTAATTTGCAACTATTGTAGAGATAAATGGCACAACTCCATCAGGAGCAGACAAGAAGCAATCAGTATTTCTGTGTCTGTTCCAGGCAGATGCAAAATGCCCAGCTAGAAGGGTTGTCTGCAGCAAATGGGAAGGTTCAGGGTTCTATGGAGGAAATCAGTTCCAAGCCCTCAGCACTTAAAACAACATACAACAACGAAAATAAAATAAAAACTGGTCATCAAGGCAGCCACAAAATCACAATTTGATCCTTGTCTCACCTTAATTAACCCAACTGGACTGTTCATGGCAGTGCATAATTTAAATTGGTGCTTGCAAAAATATCTCCTATTTTTCCATATAACTTCTTCCCAATTGGAATTTTTGTGGGGTAAAAAGGAAGAAAAATCAGACTTTTTGCAGTTTCATGTTTTTCTAAGATGGAGTGATAAGTTTGCCTTGGATATGTCACAGTCCAACAGACAGACTGCACTGCTTTGTCACTCTCATGTTATAACTGGCAGTAAAAGATGTAATTTTCAATTAAAACATCATAGTAAAATATGTGACAGTAGAATTATAAAAGTACTCAGGAGAATCCCAGCTTCAAACTGCTAGAGCATTAAAGAAACAAAAAGTCACTGTAATTTTCATAAGTATTTCATTACTGTGACACTGTCATTCATTTAGCAATAACAATGCAAAAATTCCCTCCATGCTTTCCAAGGCTGTATCCCATGCCATGCAGTCATTTCCACCATGAGTACAATTTTGACTGCAGGAAAAGTGATTCTACCAAGGTGATTCAGTGTCTCAGGAACTCAAAACAGGTGCTGTTAAAGAGTAGGTGCACACCAGAGCAAGAAAATATTTTTTGAGATATCCATACCAGGTTGTTTTAATTTATGGAACTCATTGTAGTGACTGTGAGGTGCTGGATTTGTAACAGAGTTTTACTATTTACCTTAATTATCTCACATTTTAGCTGGAGTTTGTGAATGTGAATTTCTTTCTTAAAAAAAAAAAAAAGTAATATAAGGGAACACTGAAAATTTACTTAGTCACATTTAGAGAAGTAAGACTGAAGTCCCACAGTGGAAAATGTTGTTTATGGGAAACATGCAGGTCTGGTCCTTTTCCTCTGTATTTTTCTCAGCTTCTAATAGACTTTAAAAACCTGCAAATCCCAAACCTGAACAACAAAATCCAGGCTCTCTCATTGTCACAAGCTCCTTTTCCTTTGGATAGCTTCCTGCAGTGTTTTTCTTTGAACTAACTCCTGGGTATTACATAATCCCCTACTTGAAGTTGAGGACTTGTGTGCTGGAGTTACCTGCTCTGCTTTCCTTTGCTTCAGTGCCAGATCCAATTGTGTAGTAGCTACTGTCACACACTGTTGTGTGACAAGTTGCTAATACAGCTTGAACAGTTCTGTTAAAGTTTTCTGCTCTTTCTGAATGTAAATTAAGGCCAGAGCCAGAATGGCATCTTTTGGGTGGAATTTTAGAATTGTTGTTTTAGGGAGCAGATCCTAATTAATCTCAGAATGTTCTCTCTGTATCTCATCCTGATGAGGTGCTGTTCCATGGGTAATCATGCTCTCCCCTCATTGCTGCCTGTCTGAAGCTGCAGCTTCTCTCATCTCCTTTACACTTTCTGATTTTTAAGGTGATCAGGCTCAGAAGGACAATCCTGGCAGCCAGGGAGAGCCTTTCCCAATCAAACCTGTTATGCTGTCACACTTCATAGAATCCCACACATAAGCTGCCCTATTGCATGGCCTCCCCTATCCTCCCTGGAGCTTTTCTGTCCTTGTCAGCTCAAATGTCGAAATACTCCTTAAAGTCCTTCTAATTCCCAGTGCCAGCAGCCTGCCTCTGCTGAGGAGGGGTAGTCAGTCCTTCCTTTGCCATTCTTGTCTTTCCGTTCCCCCAAACCCCCAGTTCTTTGCATATCTAAATCCCTTCTCTCAATGTCATGGTCTTGTAGATTCAGATCTCTGAACACTAAACTTCTGCAAGCCAGGAAAAAACCCTCCAAACAAATCAAATTTGGCAGATGCCGCCTCTGCTGGTGGAGTGATTAGCTTAAAGGGGAGTCTGTGTGGGAACCGAGTTTGCTGCCAGACTCTCAAGTCAGCACACATTTCTCAGGAAAGCACTGCCCCAAGGTACCAGGAGAGGATGATGTCAAACAGAAAGCAAATTCCTGCCCACCAGTGGCTTCTGAAGTGCTAATGGCCTGTGTGATGGCCCAGGAGGGGGGAAATGGATAATGGGGAAAGGTAGGGGAGGCTGGAGCACAGTAGCAAAACCTCACTGGCCTTAAAAAGCGTTTGTGCCTGCAGTGAAATGAAATTTACAGGATTGCTCCTGTCTGTAACTTTCACTGCCTCCTGGGACCTGTGCAGTCAAACATTTCCAGCAACACTAACAAACCTGCTCCCTGTGGTCCAGTACAGAAATGTGCAGGAGCAGGAGGAGCAGCCAGGGATCAGAGTGTGCTCTACCTTTGCTAGCTGCAGTCACATCTCAGCTAACACCCACCTGATGGCACGGGTGTGAGAATTATGGATCTCTTTTAAAAACAGTTATTGCCCTGGCGTGCCCCAGAGACCACAGACATGTCTCAGGTTGTAGCTTAATGGATCTGAAGTCTGCCAGGATCTTTCTTCTTCCCTGTGGGGCCGAGGGACAGGACCACAAGCACACAATCTGTCTCCCTTGGTGTATCAGAACTGCACCTTGCTGTGAGGCACTGCAGGGCCAGGAGCAAAGGGCAGTAAAGGCAGACATCTGTCCTGAATAAGCTGTTGCACTGTTGCTGTTCAAAGGCAGAGGTGACTTTGGGTTTTCTCCAGGACTTCTCAAAAGGGAGGAGTTAAAGCTCCTTAAGCACATATCTGTTACTGCTGAAAGTTGGACTCACTGATTTTAAAGGTCTTTTCAACCTCAGAGATTCTATGATTCTTTTGGTCTGTATTTTGTGTTTTTCACGGTAAGGACTGAAAGTTTATAGTGAGCACAGCCTGGAAGTTTTCTTAGACTGGT
The DNA here is from genome assembly GCF_037042795.1 of Molothrus aeneus. Classification (NCBI taxonomy): domain Eukaryota; kingdom Metazoa; phylum Chordata; class Aves; order Passeriformes; family Icteridae; genus Molothrus; species Molothrus aeneus. Next base: position 6,045,198 of record NC_089655.1, on the reverse strand, counting down.
CTTGGGCACAGGAGGTCCAAAGGATACCATACAGTTCTGGGAGTCTTACAGGTCTGGTTCATCTAAACTCATCAAGTCAGTCCAAGTTTCTCCTGGCAATTACCTGAGCACTTGAAAATGTTCTTATTGCACTTCTAAACAAGTTGCAACAGAAGAGTGAGCAGTGCCAGCTACAATGTAGCTTTTCTACAGAAGAGTATCAGCTTTTATCTCCTTTTCATGCTCTTCCTTGTCTCTATGAGCTTCTTTTTATCAAACTTTCTCATTTGCAAATCAAGCACAACTGCAGTGGGGTTATTTTTGGCTTGTGAATACAGGCTGAATAGACGCTGTTGGTCACTGAATGGTCACTGTTATGAACAACTACAGCTGCTTAGAAAGGGTTTATGTGCTACTCAGAGCTAAAGGAACTAAACCCCACAACTAATGTAAAGCTAAAAGCACATAAGTCCTTTTCAAGACACATGAAAACCTAAATTTCAGAGGCTCCTACAGATTGGTGTTTGACTTTTTTTTCACTGTCTCGTGTTTCAGATTGCACAGGACCCGTTTTGACTAAGATCAGTATTTAGAGGTCAATTCCTTAATCGTTTTTAAAGGCCAAATGAACTGTTTTCTCATAGCTCTGACTGAGTTTAATCCTGCTGCCCGCTCTGCTTGCTGAACCACGCCTGATATCCACAGAGCCCTTTGCCCTCCCCCTTGTGCACACTTGGACAGCGCAGGGATTCGCCAGGCAAGCACCGAGCAGTGTGGGGCAGGTGATCTGTAATCAGACCAGGAAATCTGAGCATTGACTCGTACCAAGCAGTGCCGAAGGCACTCCTGGCTGAGCTAACGCTGCTGTGCTATGTCTTGATATTTACAGACTGGAAGGTGATGAGAAATAGGCAAAGTTTTTAAACACCCTCTGGGGGGGATGACAGGAAGTACGGTTTGCTGAGCCTGGCCCCTCTCCTGTGAAACTCCCCAACTAGAAATTGTAAGAAAGAGCAGAAGTTATGGCAAAGTTCAGCATGGTGTTTGCAAAGCGAGATCCAAGCTACCTCTGAAGGAGCCGCCGGGGCTCTGCGAGCACTGAGCGGCGTAGAAGTCCCGGCCGAGGCTGTCAGGGACCGCCCGCTCCGGGACTGGAGGGAGCCTCAGCCGGGCTCGGGGAGAGGGAACTCGGTGAGAAGGAAGAACTCGGAGAATCCCCCACCCGCTCGCAAGAGGGGCCCAGCCCCGCGCTCCCCGAGGGCTGCCGGCGGTACCTGAGCGCGTTCACCGGCGGGTTGCGGAGCCGGATGACGGCCACGGCCGAGCCCCTCGCGTACTGCGCCATGCCGAGCGCTCCGCCGGGTCCCCGTGTCCCAGGGCCAGCCCCCGCCGCGCCCCGCCCCGCCCTCAGCGCCCGGTCACCGCGGGGCTGGCCCCGGCCTGCAGAGAGCGCCTCGGCTGGGGGGCAAAATGCGGAATGTGGACGATTTTCTTAAGGGTGTTCATTAATGTTTGATCTTCGCAAGTTTCAAGCCTAATCAACTAGAAAGGAGATTTAATCTGTGGAACAGCAGCTCACAAGCTCTAAGTGATGCCCAGGCATTAGAAAGAGAAATTTTTTTTGTGGTAGAATTGCCTTGCTAAGGGCTAGGGCTCCACGTTTCAGTGATCTCGGTCCTAGGGAAGGCTGACAGTGCTTGGAAGGATGTGTGTGATGTGCCATTGAGAGTGGGCACACAGAATGCAGAACTTAGAGGCCACAAGGACGTTTGGCAGGACCCCAAAAATAAGGAACAAACTGATAAAGGCAACCCAGCAACTGTGCTGAAATCAGCCCCAGCTGGGTAAAAGGTGATTCTGGCAGGGGCAGGTCATGACCAGTGACTCACAGACCACTGACCCAAAAGAAGATAAATATTGGGCTAATTAGCATGAGAAATAAGAGAATCATTAATCAGTAGAAGGTAGACCTCTAAATAAGAGAATGAGAATCATTAATCAGTAGAAGATAGACCACTAAATAAGAGAATGCTATAACTTGCAGCCAATGAACACCAATACCTTCATTTGCTAAAATGTATAAATAGTGAAAAGTTTTGATAGTTGCGCTGGCTTTGTGGATTTGCCACCCAGCCTCCTTTCTGTGCAGAAATGTAAATAAATCAAATACCTTGACTCACTGTTGGATTGGCATCTTGAACACTGGGTGAAAGAACCTATTCTGGACAACACTGGGATTTAATGTGTGCCCCCAGTCAAGCTCTGTCCCTCTGGTCCTCTCAGGCATCAATTCACACCAGCCCCTCAGCTCAGTGCAATAATGCCACTGTAAAAAGAGCTGAGAGGTAGGGGGGGAAACATAGTTTCTAATGTTACAACATGTATCTGTTGCTGTAAAATGTTATTTAAGGGACAGAGAAGATTCTTATCTATACATTGTTATATTCTTATTTATATCTCTATAATCTCCCCTTTTTGTCTCTTGGCCTTTAAAAGTCAGTCCCTGGGCAGAATGGCTACAGCTCTTTCCCTGGTCTGGAATAGGCGTACACAATTTTAGAAATTGATTTACCTGTACAGAAAGGTCCTTCACTAAAAGCAACCTTTATTGCTGCTTTTATATAACCTTTATTGTTACAGCTGTTGTGGTGGATCACTACAGCTCTTCTGGCATTTATTATATAATGTTACAACCCCCCCCAAACTAGTGATAATACTCTGCCATTTGCTTGTAAACAGCATCTTCTGGGAGTTTATAAAAATAGTGTAAATTATGCCTTGGAGGGCTAGCTGGTCTGTTGAATTTTTATTAACCAGAATGAAAGCAAAGATCACTCTAAATTGTACTTTGTGTTTATAATTTACAGGTCTGATCTACTTGTGCTTTAATAATACAACTGCTGTAGTTGTGATAAACAGCCCTAATTCAAGCCCAAATAAACACAGAAGAAAGCAGTGCTTGGGAAAAGAGAGCTCATAGAAAAAAAGAAAAAGAAGAAAGTTCCACATTGTCAAGCAAAAGGTCAAGTAATATTTAAGGCTGTAGGCCTTATTCTTGTCTTTTTTTCTCTTTTTCCTTTAAGATGAATGGAGTTTGGTAGTGAGAAGAAGAAATGCATTTCAGTGTGTACAGCAGAGAAATGTTAAGTCTTGCAAGTTGTGCAATGAGCAAGTGCAAAGGCCTGTGCTTAAATCCAGCTCCCAAACCAGTGGGGGAAGACAAGGGTGTGGTACAGGCCCCAGTTATGCTTCTGGCTATTCTCCTCTCCCAGTGTTGCTGTTTTCACTGCAATCAGACCCAAGGCTGTGCAGCTCTGCTACATCTGAGCTGATCTTGCACATGGGAGGGGGGAGCAGTGCACTGTCAGTGCAATTCACCTTGGCAAAATATTATGAATGGTCCAGTTGGTTCCTGCAGATTGTGTGGTTCCCCAGGAGCTTGTGCAGGTCGTCAGCCCTGCTGTTCTAAAGCTGTGCAGGGGCTGCCAGGCACTTTGTGCTTCCCTGGAAAGCAGCTGTGGGCTGTGGAACCACAGGACAAGGGGGCAGCTGTAGGGGGATAGAATATAAGAAAATAAAGGTAGTGTAGAAAGTAATCTTACCCCTAAGGAGTTGCAGCTGGGCCAATTATCAAAGATTAGGAACAGGCCTGACTTTAACAGGCCACAGCTGTAACCAATGAGAAGAAGAGTGCTATAAAAGAGTGGGGTGGCTGGTTGAGGAGGGAACTGGAGTCAGGTGGCTGCTTTGTGAAGAAGAAAGGGTCAGTGCTCTGAAGAGCTGCCTATGAGAACCACCAAGAAGGTATGAATGAAACCTTTGTGATTAGGAGATAACAGTATGGAGCCCCTGTGATAAGATGACAACAGGCAGCTTTCTTTAGCCCTAGGCCTGCCAAGAGAAAAGAGATCTTACTGTTCCAGACCCCTCTGATTACTGGCTTTTTGACCATGCATTAGAGGATAATGCTCAGAAAATACACCTAGCACCCAGCTCTGGGAAAAGATTCTCAGACAGGAATAGCAAATTCTTAGAAACTCCAGTTCTAGATGTGGCAATGAGGATATTGACCAAAGGACAGATGTTAATGGATGTGAATGTTGTGCTTTGTCTTCTGAACCCTCAGAAAGTGCCATAGTAGAAAAAAAAGATTCCTGCTTCTTTCTGAGCTGGAACAACACAAATATGTCAAGTCTCCTACAGCCCCCTGGGATCATCAGCCTGTTCAGGAAGTGCTGAATGATAAAAACAAGTGTTTTATTTATAGGAGCCTCTGCTTAATTTTTATTCCAGTATATCAGTGCTGCAAGGTACTCCAGAAGAAGCACCTTGATTTGCTCTAACCTTATTCACACAGAACAAAAATTCCTGGAAAATGCTTTTTTGACAGCTGCACCCAGGGAGACTGGAAAAGGTGAGTGCAGTAATGTTCCAGGAGGAGTAGAGTATTTCTGTGGGAACTGCCTCTGAGGAACATGGAAGGTCTTATCAGCTGTATTGTGCAATCTGAGTGGAGCTTTGTGGTAAAGCCCATGGCCACAGTGCTAAGAGGGGCAGGAACCTTTGGGTTCTTGTCATCAGCTGGTCTAAGCTTCAGGCCTGAATTACACCTTGCTGCTGAAATGACAGCCTGGAGGCCTAGCTAAATCCAACAACTGTGTTCTGCTTTCCCTTTTACAGCTATGGCCTTTTTATTCCCCTTAGAAATTATCTGATGTAAAAAGAGCTGTTGAACCTTTGTAATCTTTGTCTGACCCCTTCATGTGTAGTAAAAGTTTACAATACTGGTAAACATTTGATCACAAAATTGTTTTCAAAGTCTCCTTTGGTTATCACACCCTTAGGAATTATCCTTTGATAACTTTAAGTTTCTTTTCCAAACTGTCTCCAAAACTCAGCCTCCCAGAGCCTCAGTGAGCTGGAGTTCAGTGCCTCAGGGCTGGCACAGAGAGCTCTCACAAAGGCACAGCTGGAGCAAGTGTGATAACTACAACCACACAGCAAGGCACACTGTGGCCATGGAATATCATCCTATTGCAGAGTTTAAATTTCTGCTGAAGAGCCACAGCTTCTGTCAGCCATGAAGGTTATTTCAGCTTGATATGATGCAGGCATATTCATAAACATTTTTGTCCTAACTGGATATCCTTTGAGGAGTTGTTTGTTTTTGTGTTTTTTTTTTTTTTGTTTGGTTGGTTTTTTTCTGTAGTAAAAATGTTTTTAAATGTCATGGAATCTTCGCTTCCTGTTTTGTCTTGTAAAATAAGTCTGGGCATAGTTAACTTTGCCCCTGTTACTACATTATTAACTTAAAACCTACTATGTAGGTGGAGAACAGTTGTATACCCAACTCTGCATTACCCCTTAGAAACAAACAGCTCATTTTTGTTTAAAATGTGTGTGTGCAGGTGTGGAGAGCAGAGACACAGCCCTGTGGGCATGACAGCTGTTACCATGGAATCCCAGACTGGTTTGGGTTGAAAAGGACCTTAGAGCTCATCTCACTCCGTGTCCTGCCATGGCCAGGGCACCTTCCACTAGTCCAGGTTGCTCCAAGCCCTGTCCAATCTGGCCTTGAAGGATTGTTGTGTTACTGAGGCTGTACTCTGCTCCTTGGCTTCTTGAAACCCAGGATTACCCCTCTGAAACCCCACTGCATCAAGCCTGGTCTGTATTTATGTATATTTTAGCATCCAGCCCTGCAAACACAAAGCCATGGACAACTTTGCACACATAAAGCTGGTCTGGCAGATATGTTAGCAATGTACAAACTCACAGCATTTCCCAATGAGTGGGTTGTCTGTTCAGCATTTATCTCAGTCTGTGCCATGTTGGGCACTTAAGATCTAAATTGTCTTAAAAATTGCCATTTCAAAGGTAGATTTGATTTTTCCCTGCCAGAACAAAGTATGTTGGTTATTTTTAATATTACAAGGCTATCTCTTGACTTTTGAGCTCTGATTTTTGCGTGGTTGCAAAGCAACACCTCCTGGCAAGCCGTGGTATTGCTTGTGCAGGGAGAGACCTTCCTTGTGGGATGATACACGACAAAGCAGGAATGCTGTGGAGTGATAGTCACAGGATGGTTTGAGCTAGAAGGGACCTCAAAGCCCATCTCATTCCAGCCGCCTGACACGGGCAGAGACACCTTCCGCTATCCCAGGCTGCTCCATGCCCCATCCAACCTGACCTTTCCAGGGCAACCACAGTTTCTCTGAGAGACTGTTCCCAGACTATACCTGACTATTTAAGCAGAAAACAGAAGCATGAAGGGAAATTCAGAGCAGTTTCAGAAAAATTCCCTAGTGCTTCAAGCATCCCATTCCCTGGGCGCTAAATCAACGTGGGTTTCCTTAGGAGCAACCAAGACTACAACACAGGACAAAGAACAAGGTTACAGTGCCCCCACTCACAGCATTTCACGTGGTTCAAGGTGCTGTTGTGCTGCACTGGCATCCCATGGAATAATGCAACACCCTGGAACAACACGAGGAGTTGGACTGAAAGACAGTAGGTGATGGCTGCAGAAGGCTGAGATGTGACAGAAATGTTCATGTGCTCATAACACAACCGACACAAGTGGCTGTGGAGGGATATTTCTGGAAGGAGACAGTAACATCGCCAATGAAGGTGACAAAAAGATACATGTAATCAATGTTTTTCTGTTCTCCTTTCCAGATTCGTTGATGTAGCACTAAAGAAATTCTTTTGTGTCCAGCAGTAAACAACAGTGTTAAAAGTAGTCAAAGCTTGGCATCTTAGTATCTAGTTTGGCCAGGCAAGGCTGTAACCTGGTGTTGAGAGAACTGACAGGTAATATTAGAATATTGGGGCTGCTATTACCAAGTACTCGAAAACAGGGTAAACCTCAGATAGGGAGTGCTGCTTTGGCCGCCCTAATCGCGCTCAGCCACGAGTCCGGTGCTCGTCTGTCCGTGCCGGCCCACGCCGGTGATGCTGTCCCAGTTCTCGGTAGCCCTGCCCGGGCCAGCTGGGATTCCTGCACACGTCCCGCCCGGCCCAGGGCTCATCGGGAGCACCTGAGGACGGCCCGAGGTGACCGCCTCGACTAGCCAGCCCCTCACGGTTCCGGCCTGAGGCGCTGCGGGTCCGGCCGTGTGCGCTGTGCCCAGACCCTCACGGGCACGGCCCGAGGTCGCCTCACGCCTTCCCGCCCTAAACCCGCCCGCGCGCCGCCGCAGGCCACGCCCACGCGCCAGACCACACCCACGCAGCATTAGCCCACGCAGCATTAGACCACGCCCACTCCCCTCAGACTCCCCCGCCCATGTCCCAAGACCCCGCCCGCGTCCCTACGCCCTCGCTTTCCATCAGGCCCCGCCCACACGCTTTAAAATCCGCCCACGCCCCTCAGACCCCTCCTGTGCTTCTGCAGCTCTCGGCCACGCCCCGTCACCCACCCACACCGCTCAGGCCCCGCCCCCAGTTTAAAGGCCTCCGCAGCCGGCGCGCTGCCGGAGGTGACGTTGTGGGTCCGGCGCGGGGCGGAGCCGGCCAGGGACGCAGAGCTGAGGGAGCGGGCTGCGCAGGTACCGGGGAGACGGGGGTACAGGCTGCGCGGGGAGCGCGGGGGTACGGGGCGCTCAGGGAGCGGGGAGCGCGGGGCTAGGGCTGTGCAGGGAACGAGGAGCGCGAGGTACGGGCTGAGCGGGGAGCGCAGGGAGCTCCGTGTCTGAGTGACGGAGTGCTGAGGGAATGATGCCCCAGGAACGCGCTGCTCGGGGACACGGGGTGCTCAGGGAATGCGGTATGCAGGTAACCGGAGCGCTCGGGGAATGGCGGTGCTGAGGGACACGGGGTGCTCGGGAATGGGGTGCCCGGCTTTCAGGGTGCTCAGGACACTGCGCTCCTGTTTGCAGGCGCGGAGCCCTCACGCTTGTATATTTGATATAAAAAAAAAGGGACTTTTTCCAGTTTAAGAGAGCGGTCAGAGCCGCCGCCGAGGTGCTGGCGGTGGCTGTTGGGAGGCAGGTGAGCAGTCCCACGGTGTTATCGCTGCTCTCCGGGCAGCAGGAAGCGTTTCAGGCAATCGCCAGCCATCCTGGAGCAAATCCCGCCGGAGCTCAGCCTCTGGTGTCTATCCTAATCTTGTCTGGGGGCTGTTGACAACAACAAAGACCAGCACAGGCTCCGATGGTTTTGTGCCCTCTCCGGTAAAAAAAAAGAAGTGTAGGAGTTTTGATGCTTCTCTCAGCTGGCAGAAGTTTGGGAGAGTGGCTGGGATGAGTTCAGTGGATGTTTCATTTGGGCTATGTGGCTTAGCCCAGAGAAGTGCAGCTCTTAAGTTAATGAGGGAAGGCAGGAACTGTAGTGCCAGGACAAGGGGAATGGCTTCCCACTGCCAGAGGGCAGGGTTAGATGGGATATTGGGAAGGAATTCCTCCCTGTGAAGGTGGTGAGGGTCTGGCACAGGCTGCCCAGAGAAGTGTGGCTACTCCAGCCCTGGAAGTGTCCAAGGCCAGGTTGAACAGGGCTTAGAGCAACCTGGGATAGTGGAAGGTGTCCTTGCCTATGGCAGGGAATGGAAAGAGGTGAGCTTTCAAATCCCTTCCAATCCAAACTATTCCTCTTTTCTCCTTGTAGGGAAGGGCACTGCCCGTGGCACAATCTTGTACTGTGCCTCAGTTTTGCTAAATGGATGGCAATTGGGTGTAACACCTGCAAGTGTAGTGCAATGGAAATAAAACCTTTAGATAAAGCAGACAGGAACCTGCCTCCTCTCTCGTTTGAGCTCTGCGGGAATTTTGCTGCTGGAAAGTGCTGAGACCTTGCTGTGGCTTCAGTTGCAGCTGTTCTTTTAACCTGTAGTTTTACTGCTTCAGAGGTAGGTTGTCCTTAGTGTACTGGTCTAATTCTCAAAGCAGAGCAGGAAAATAAAGGTAAATACTTTCTGCATTCACTCCAAGATGGAGTGGAGTCGTGATCTGATTGCTCCAAGGAGGTGTTTGAGCTGTGAAAGGTTGCATTTTTGTGGTAACTCTATGGATCTGGAAGCATGGAATTTTAGAAACAGGTTTGATATTATATTTCTGCTGGAAAAGGGAGCCCTGTGCACCTTTTTTCCATCCCTCTGCTTGTCTGTTTTCCTTGCTCCTCAAGTGCAGGTGTCAGTGGTGGTGTGGTGGGCCGGATTCAGGTGCCAAACCCACTGGCAACTAGCACCATATGGACATTGAATCCATGGAGCTGTGTGCCTGTGCATCCAGCAGGGAGAGGCAGGCCACCCATTAGGCAGTGACAGGGATCAAAACCAGTTAAGCTGCTCCTGAAAGTGTTCCCCGAGGCTACACTTGGCTGGACGGTCCTGGTGTTTGTGGTTTGGCTTTTTGGTGGTGTTTGTTGTTTTGTTTTGGATCTTTTTGGGATGAAAGCTGTGCACTACTCCTTATTTCCAGATGTTCCTAATATCCTCAGCCTCTTCCTTCCACTCTCCCAGCAGAAATATTTTTGTTTCCTGACAGAGTTTCCTTTTGGGTGCTGACCAAACTGGTGCCTGTGAAGGGTTAGAAATACAGAACTGGGGCATTTTTGGAATGGTGTCTGTGGTGATTTTCACTCATAACTGCACAGGAATCATTGCTACAACAGATGTTCTGGTTTAGAGAACAAAAACAGCTTTTGCTAAATGTAAAGATGGGAGTGCTAACAACAAATAAAGAAATCACAGAGAACAGGTGGATAAAGAATTGAAACAGATGTAGGAAAGAAGGAATTACTCTCAGTTGCTCACTTTTGGCCTGATTTGTATGTTAACAGCTGTTTCTCACAGCAGAAAGCTCTCCAAAAAGATAAAAGGTAAGACCATTGGCAAAAATTTATATCAGGTGCATGCAGAGAATTTTTTTAAACATAAGCAGTTTTCTTACCCTCACTAAGACTAGGAACAATTAACCTGGGAAAAAATCACTTTTGTTTATTATGTTATTTTAAAGTCTGTCTTAGTACAGCAGGTCATAGTTAGTGGTAATTAGTGGAGAATAAATGCTTCTCCTTGTAATGTGCAAGACATATATAAGCCTTTGTGACATAGATTAATGGCTTAATTGCAATGTTAAAATACTGCTTCTGGGACATATGCTGAATTTCCAGACCTTGGTGTGGTTTGGCTTTAAATGCTTTTTGCTGTGTGGCTCTTGCCCCTGCCTTGAACCTGCTCTGAAGTGTACACCTCCCATTGTTTACATCTCCTTTCCTGGAAGCATTTTCCTTTAGTTCCCTTATTAAAATTACTTATGCTGACTCTAACTGCTGTCCCTGTAGAATTTTTCTTCACTAGTTCTGATGAAGAAGATTAACTTATTATTTTTTTTTTGTTAGAAATGGCAGCATAAGCTTTAATAAATTACCATATCCAATACTCCAGGTGGGTCTCAGCAGTGCAGAGCTGAAGTTAAATATTGACTTGTGTAGAACTTTGGTCTTGAGCAATCCCTGCTGAAACTGCAGCCAGGAGAAAGGAGTTGTGGCAAAGATAATCACTTTAAACCACCCCCTACCAAACTGAAGCCAATCTGGCTGTGGGGAGTGGTCCCAGAGGAGGCTCAGAAACCCCCCATAGTGTCCCCATGTTCAGGGCTGGGAGCCAGGATGATGTGAGGGGACAGCCACATCTGTACCTGGCGGTGGTGACAGCCCCAGTGTGTCTCTGTGTAGTGAAATGACTGGAATTTGGGGTCTCCTGGTGGTGCCACATCTGGTGGTCTGTTCCAATCTTGCTCTTATTTGTATTTAACCATCCCTGGAGCTGGAGGGAATTGTGTGTGCCAGGAGCCCAGCTGGTAGGAGGTCTCTGCTCTGGGACCATGGCTCCTACTACAGAAGGCTCTTTGTGCTTTATAGACACGTGATCCCTAGAAAAAATAAACATTTCTCATTCTTGCAGAGATTTGCTCTCAGATATGAACTAAGCAATAACTGTTTCAGCACTTTCACTGCTCCATCCATCTTTACTTGTCTTGTGGGCGTTTTTACAAAAGTCTAAAATTTGCTTCCAAACTTCATTGGAAATAGAATTCCTCTGGGACTGACAAGATAAATTTTCTTCTTGGTGATGTGGCACGTATCGTTCTTGACTGCTTTGCTGTGGGGAGCTCAAAAAGCAACATAGAGCTGTATATTAAAGAAAACTAATTTTTCTTTAGCTAAGAGGCTTTATAAGAGGTGGTAGCCATCATAGATTTTATTTGCTTGTGGGGAACAGGGATTTCAAACTAATCAGAAGGTTTTAGTAAAGAAAGAACATCCAGTCATCTATGGTGCTTTAGGTAAAAGAATTTTGCCATCCTTTAATAGTAAAATTTTTGAGCTGTTTATACCTGGGGGAATAAGTTATTTTATATCTGTGGTAAGTCTGTTTTCTGTCAGAATCTGCTTCTAGGAAGATTTTCCTCCTGTGTTATTGGAAGAAGGTTGGCTATGTCAAATGCCAACTTTGTTTACTATAAACTGAGGTTTCGATGGAGGAAGCATTTTGGATGCAGGATTGGATTGATGACTCCTGCTTTTTAACTTGATATTTTTGAAACCATTTCCTTAAGTGTGATGGGTGTGAACTGAAGAACTTGTAGAGCAAAAAGTGGCTCGAGTTTTTAGCATTCCTGTCAAGTTGGTGCACTTTGTGAATGCAGTGTAGCAGTGTGACTCACTGTCAGGTGTGTGTCACGGATGTGTGCCTGTCTGCTGTGACTGAGGTCAAGGTTTAGGCTGAGCTCCAGATGGTGGCCAGAGGATTACTTTGAGAGCTAATTACAAGGCTTCTTTGTGTAAGTCTGAATAGTTACATCACAAAGATATTCTTTAATGATTCATCAGGCAGTTTAGTAGGGAAATATCCCACACGTTTTTAACTTTCTGTTGAGGTGTGTTTTGCCCTTAGCCTGCCTGGCTCGTGTTGAATGTACCCCAGCACTTGCAGGCTGTTTTAATGGGCATTCATTGCTGACTCTGCCCGTGGGATCTCTGGCATCTCTGAACTCTGGATGTCTCTTTCGCTCTGCATGTGTGGCCTACATTTCTTCTCACATCCACCTCCAGAACAAGCGAGCTGCAGTGGTGTGGGCTGTGAGCAAAGGCCTCTGCCTCTGGTTTATTCAGGCGTGGCCTCCCTTGAGTGAGCAGAGGCTATTTTTGAAATTCCCTCGGGGAGAAGGTGGTCAGGAATCCAACCTTGGAGCTGAGCAGAGGGGAGTGCAGCAGTGTCAGCTTTGGTCACTGTGCTGGGTCAGCTGCTGCTGGTGGTTCTGTCACAGAAGATCCTGTCTCCTGCAGAAGGGTGGTAGCGAGGTCACCCGACAGCAAAATGCTGAGAAAACATTCATTTGACTCCATTGGTTTGTTGCTGTTGCCAGGAAACACTTTGTCCACATTTCAGAGACTTGTGAGTTTTGGTTGCTTCTATCTTAGCTCAACAGATTTGCCCTACAACTCATGGATAGAGGGCATTGTCTCCAGCATCCTCCAGATCAGTGTGCCAGCCTGTCTTGTGAGGTTCCATTGTCACTCTTAGCTGGTGCCACTACAGTTGTGACCTCTGGCCTGTGGCAGGATGGTTCAGTGCTGAGGGGGATGAAATTTCCTTGCAATGTTATCCTTCCCTGTGTCTGGGCTACTCAGGTATCCCTCAAAGAGGAGTTTCCCACTGATGCTGTGTACCCAGTGCTGCTGCTGCTGCCTTCAGGTCAGCCTGACACCTCCATGTTGGTGGAGGAAAGAGAGTGCTGGGCTCTCATGGTAGTGGTGCCATGGACCTCAGCAGGTGGCAGATGGATGGCTGTTTTCATGGAGTCATTTGTTTTCTACCTGTTTTCCTTACAACCTGGACACTGGAGTTCACCATGTTGCTTGGCAGCATTGGGACACCATTTTGGGAATAAGAATGTTTAGCAGTTGCTTTAGCTGTAGGGTTGCTGGAAGGACTCCTGTCCCTGGGCACAGGTCAGTGTGTCATACACCTGACACAGAGCACTGTGACCTCCCTGGTTCCCTTACAAACAGAGCTCTTCTTTAATGGGTTATTTACATTCCCCAAGGCACAGTGTCCTGTAGTTTCAATGTTTGTGTCTGTCTGTACTGGGAGGAAATGCTGCTGCTGGTTAACTGATTTAGTGTGTTCTTGTGGGTAAAGGTTCCTCCTGCAGCCTGGTGGGCAGAGCAAGGGTGCTGGCTGTAAGCTATAAGTATTATTTTTGGGTTCTGTCATCCATTGCATGTTCCTGCAGGCAGGAGCTCTCTGGGCAGAGATAATCCAAACTGTTGATGTGCTCTGTGCAGTGCAGTCAAGTTGAGGAGCTCAGTGGGCTGACCAAATGGGCAGTTGACACAGCACATACCTGTGTGGAAGCCTCCTAGTGCTCAGAGCTTAGGGAATGTTGGCACAGTCATTTTTCCCTGTGTCTAGGCCCAGAATGTACCATCTGCAACAGAAAGTCGTCATGATGTCTCTTGAGAGGTAAAAGGATTTGTATGTGTTTTCCTTTGCTATGTCAGGGAATAGCTGACCTTGGGGCCAACTATGAGCTGGCTGCTTTTCTCTATTTCTGAGCACACTGAAGCAGCAAAGATCAGTCCCCAGAATGCATGTGAGATTTAGTCAGGACCCTTTCCAGAATCCAGACTACCTCAAAGTCCCTCTTTGCCTTAATTTCCCAAATAATTCAGTTCTCCTTTAAAAAAATCTAAACCTAAGCTCTGGCTTCCTGGTTCATGGAGTGGGAGGCTATTGTGTGCCTGACCTCAAACTGGCTGCTGCTCAAGATTCTGCAACATGTGATGCCTGGTGTTGCATCAGGTGATGGATGGGGGATTTTGTTGATCCCTCTTGGCCAAGGCATCCTTGAACCTTCTATTTTGAGAGGCCCATATGGTCGCAGGACTGAAGGAAACACAAACTTTAGTGCTGCATCCCATGTGCTGCTTCTGGGAAGCTGTTGACAATTACAAGAGCCCTCACTTCTGCAGACTGTCACTGGAACCAGGAAAGGTGGTGGGAAAGAACCTGCTCAGCCTCTTTGAGCTCAGTGTTTTCTTTGGAGGTCACTTCATACTCCTTCATTTCCCTTCTTCCCCTATAAATCATGCTTTCTCCAAGGTTATTCCCCAAGATTTCATTTCCCTCTTTTTGCTGAAACCTCACATCTCCAAGAAGGTGGTGCTAGACCACACTTATTTTTCCATAACTAGAGGATTAAATCTTCCAGACATTCTTTGAAGCCACTGAGAGAGCAAGGCTATTGCCAGTCACCTGGAGGTATATGAGGGATTCTTAGGGGCTTGTTTGTTCTCTGTGTGATGAGTGATACTTCTTGTCCTCCTTTCTCTGAGGCTAACTCAGATTATACTGATAGCATTAGTGAAGAACGATTCCAAGTCTGATGTCACTTTACAGCAAAACCTTGGAGGTTTGTTGAGACACTCACCAGACACTGGGACTTTGCAGAGTAACCCAGGAATGAAACTGCATTTTGTGGAGCAAAATGTACTGAGAGTGGTGTGAGGGACTGATGCTTGTGTTGGAGAGGGATGAAAGAAGGAGCTCCAAGCAGAGCTCTACACACACCCGCATGTGTGGAGTCACCTGAAGTTCAGGAGAGCAGTTTTTTAAGCACTTTTCTTTAATCCCTGTTGTCTGTATGATACTCTGCTCTTCCCTTTGTAGTTCTCCAGCAGCAAGTTGACAAGGACTGTGAATTTGGGATATGTGTCAAACCTCTAAACCTGTGAGCTTGCAAAGAGGCATGGGACTTGTCCTGCTGATATTCCCAAAAGGAGAAAAACCCTTGGGGATACTTTGCATCTCCAGCAGTGAAGTGTGAAAGTGGAAATGGACAGTAAATACTGAGCTGTAATTATTGGGAAGCAGGAGTCTTTTCTAGGCTAGTGGGAACATTCAGAGGGTGACCTGAGTAATCTGGAAGAGTTGAAGGGTTTCAGTGCCCTGAGTAACTTTGTGACTCTTTGACAGATGCTTCCAAAAGGAACAACATTGATAACGGGAACTTCAGGATGCGCCACGCTGAAATTTTATCTGCCTAAGTAGCTGCTAGTCCAATTCCATTAATGTTTGCATATTTAATAAACTTCTAATGTGGGATTTTAATGAGTTGGCAGTTATCTCTGAACACCCAGCAGCAGCAGTCTCAGAGTTTAGGTGGCTCTCAAATGGAGATTTCTCTCACTTAGAAGGCATGTGGCCTTTCCTTGGGCAGTCAGCACTTGGCAGGCTCTGGAATACTTTGATTTGGTTTGTACTGATGTACATCAACAGTGAATTTTTAATTTGGATGGAGCCCTAGGGTTAAGTTTTTGGGGGAGGCATCTTTTTAGAAAGCCAGATTTAAGAGAAGTGACCTTGCTTAATCTCATAACACACCATTTAGCTACTTGGGCTGTTTCTTGCTAGTGATCTAATTATTTTGGCTGTGAAATGGGACTGCCAGGGAAATTGCTTCTAACGTGGCATTTACTCATTTTCACTCCCAGTGCTTTTGCTTTGCCTTTTCAGCCCAATTTTGCAAACATATGTCCAACTTCTTCTAGTCCCAAGCAGGGTAAGAAGTGCCCTGGTTGTGCTGCACAGTTGGACCCAAGTGTCTGTGGTGAGGAGAAGGAAGGTAATCTGTTATTGAGGGAATTGTAGCAAAATTCAGCAGAGCAGTTCAGTACTTATGCTTTGGAGAAAAACCTGAGTGTAGTAAATATATGTCAGTATGTCAAATGTAGCAGGCAAGCTGAAAAGGGACTTTTGATAACGCAGTGTAATTCTCAGTTCTGGCACCAGCAGGACTTTAAATAAGTCCCTTGCCCATTCCCAGTCTTCAGGATGAATTCTCAGCATGCTACTGTGAATGGTAGATGTGTAAGCTGTGAGGGTGGCAAGGGTGAGGAAATAATTCCTTACAGCCTCCTTTAAGATAAAAGAGCATTAATTCAGTGACTGGATCATCAGATGGGTTTCAGGTGACCTTTCAGTGGGCTTGGTAAAAAGCAGGAAAAATGTAGTGTTTATCTGAGCTGTAGTTTAAATTGAAGTTCTTTTTATATCTCCAGAACACCATTTTGGGAGGAACAGCAAAGAGAGTTAAGGACAAAAACTGATGGACCATTACATCTTCCAAAATGAGCCTTTTCACACTTTCCTACTGGAAAATAACATGTCCTGAAGGTGAGTAGGTTTTGTATGTGACAGATGAGCTGCCTGATGTCTTGGGCCTTGACCAAAGGCGGATCCACCCTCATTCCAGCTTGGCCTGACACTGCCTCTCTGGGCTGGCACAGCCCATGGAAACGTGCTTGTGAAAATGTGTATTTTATCACCAGGAGAAACAGGGAGGAAGCAGGGAATATTTTCCACTAATGAATTATCATTGATTCAGAAGCCTTTGAAAAAGCTGGAGTGCTTAGTGAAAGAGGTGTGAGCCATTGGGAACACAGATATTTTCTGGTGAGTGGAAAAAATGTAGGTGTTTTATTTGCAGCATGAGAAAGTTAAGCTTGTAATACAAACTTTGGTTTAGTTTGGCAAGGATATTAAATTACATAAGGCATTTTCAAGTTTTGTTCCAGTCGTACCTCAAATGATATTTTCAGTGTTCAGAAGAGCCGAAGGAGAGTACTTGCTATCAAAGATGATAAAGTAATTTCCCCAAAGTAAAGAACATAATGCTTGAATGAAATTAAATCAGAATTGTATTTTGTAGAGTTTGTGATATCTTTTATGCTATTTTTGTACTCAGCCCCTTAGGGCTGTAGGCAGTGACCGTACAGTTTTGTTTTAAAATCCTGTAGTAGCAGAAATCAAAATGGGAAATGTTACATAAGTCCTGCACTCAACATTGAAATAAAATCAGCATTTCTGAGACAGTTAAGGTTTAAAATATCTTGGTTTAGACTTTACTCTCACTGTCATAAATAACATATAAAAAGAAGCCATGAGTTATGTAGGTCTAAGTTTGCCTACTTAGCAGCATTAATTCTTATTTTTTTAATTAGACTAATAAATTTGCCTTTCTGATGGCTACTTTGTTAATAATTTTTTTCCTGTTTTTTGGCATGAGCCAACTAGCAGCTCTGAACTCAAAGCCAATAGTGGAGTGTAAGGGTGAAGAATAGGTGGTTGTCAGTTGTCATTCTGCCTGCACAGAAATTGCTTGAAAATGTTCAGCACTGGTGTCACAGGCCTTTTGTACATAAATGCTTTTCCATGTGAGGTAAAAATCCCAGTAGAAGTTTAACCTAGAGTGAATTCTTCATGTGCTTTTATAGATTTGAAGCTCATTAGCCATGTGAGTTACTTGAACATTTGTATACTTGGTAGGAGGAGAGACTCTCAGGAATGTAGGACTTGACACGTACAAGAGGATGCAGTGTCAGGGATTTTACTTGTTGAGGAAGAAAAGTCTTGTAGCTGGAGAGAAAAATACTGTTCACGTTCATTGGTGCTCTTTGGTGTCTGGAATGATCTGCACAGTTCTGCATAAAAGGATGGAAACCTGAAAGCCCCAAAGCAAAAGGTGTGACTGAGTTCTAAAAGCTCTCTTGTCTTTCCTAAATGCCTGTGTTTTCCAAGTGTCCTCTTCAGATGTTATCTACGAACCTTTTGCCAAAAAGCCTGTAAAGGTAGGAATCTCACTGGGAAGTACTTTTCTGGTGTAGTCTGTGTTTTGCTGTTGTGTGGATGAGCAGAAATACTTCCTCTGCCTCTTGCTTTCTCCTTTCCCAGTCTGTAAAAGGTGCAACTTTACTCTGTGGAGAAAGATTGTGCAACAGAGTGAAGAGTGAAAAGAGGATATTTTTTGCTGTTCTAAGGCTTCTTTGTTCTTAGAGGTCAGGAGGAGCTGAGCTCCAGTGATTTCATACACTCTCCTATTACCTGTTCTCATGCAGGCCAGAAGCCTAAAGGGACAGATCCTCCTCTGGATGAGTCATTAAGTAAATACCAGGCTGTTCTGGTATTCCTGCTCTGAGTACTTGTTCTTATTTCTTCTGTGTTGTTTACTCGCTGTTTTCGTGGCTGCTATCACAACCCCAGCAGATTCTGTCAGCACAGGGACTTCTCACGGTGTGCAGCTGGGGAGAGGCACCTGCACTGGAGCCAGGACCTGTTCCAGCCTTGTTCATGGAGGGGTTTTCAACAGTAGCTGGGAAATACTTGGAGATATTTCCAGTAAAACAGTTCTGGTTCTTGGCTCTTGATCAGAGGCACCTTGCCAGGTGACCTGGGCTGGATGTGGTGGTGCCTGCTCTGGCTCCATCCCTCCTGCAGGACAGGGCATGGGAAGGAAGTGCATCCCGTGGGGGCACTGGAGCACACAGTGTTCTGAGCTGGCACTGGAGCCTTCAGCAGCTTGTTCCTGCTGGGCTGCTGCAGGGAGGGCTGCAGCTCTGTGAGCTGTGCTCCTCCAGCAGCTGCTGCAGGATGGTTGTTGAATCCTAGAACCATGAAATGGTTTGTGTTGGAAGGGACCTCAAAGCTCAGTCACTAGATCAGGTTGCTCAGGGCCCCATCCAGCCTGACCTTGAACAATTCCAGGGGTATGGAAGCCACAGCCTCTCTGGGTAACATATGATGACATGGTGCATCTCCTGGAGGAGATTTGCAGCTTCTGTGGGGACAGGGACAGGGTGCTTCAAGTGTTTGTGCTCACTGGGAAGCTCTACTAGCAAGGGACAAGGCCATGTTATCCACTGGCCCACCCATGCACCATAAGAGTGACTTGCAGTGTGCACACTTTCTGATATTGGATAACCCCTGGGTTTTGTCTGGAGCCTGGATTTGTGCCTGTTTTTCTTGTGGAGATTTGCCTGTATCAGGCTTCTATCCTAACTATAAAACCTTGAGTAGGTGTAGAGGTCCCTGGCAGGATAGCTCCTTGCCTGTCTGCCCCAGTATGTCATCACTAATGGCCTTATGGGATTTGAAAATGCCTTGGTGTTTGTGGATGAAATTCTTGTCTCATTAGGACAAAAATATGCCATCAATTTAACCTGCATCTTGACAAAATATGGACAGTTTGAACCTGAGGCAAAAACTGGATGATGCTGCCCAGCCAGAATCAGTTACCATCCTTATTTTCTCTGAGAGAGAGAATGTTTACAGTGCTGCCTGGCTGGGACTGTTCTGGAGGAGCTGACCAGGCCATTGGAGGTCAGAGCTGTGAGGCAGAGCTGCATCAGCTTCTATTTACATCTTTATTTTACTGATGCTTCCTTCAGGGCTTTGCTTATTCCCTTCTGCCAAGGGAAGCCCTCCCAGCCACCTCCAAAGACACTTAAGTAAGTCCAGCTCATGGTGTGGTTCTCTCTGTTTCCTGGGGATCCCAAGGGTTCCACATGATAAATGCAAGCCCAGTAGGTGCTGCTGAGCTGTGGCACAAGCAGTGTGAGCAGCCTGAGACACACCAAGTGTGCTGTAGGAAGACCCATAAGATTCATCCCCACATTGAATTTTCAGCCAGTGTTACAGCAGTGGATTTGGCAGCTTGGCTGCTGGATGTACGTGGCCTTTCTGGGATGTTTCAGCTGCTGTGCTGGAACCATTTGTTTTGCTTTAACTGGATGTGAAATATCAGCACTGTGGCCTGATGGATTCCCTTAATGGCACAGTGTACAGTCAGCATCAGCCTGGGGTGAGCTGTTTGCCCACTGCACTGTAATTAACTTGCCCTGAGCAAAACTTCAGGAATTCCTGGTCTGGGACCTTTCTGTGCCAGGAGATGTCTGCAGCCCAGTTTAGTTAGAAAGTGTCAAGACTAAAACCACTGCACATCTTTCTTTTATTAAGATCTGCTGTTAAGAAAATAATTTTTGCTAAGCAGAGAACATTAGTCTGACGTTTAATGAAGGGAATAAACTGTAAAAACCTGTAATCACATTGGAGGGAAAAGAAGCCATTGTTTCAGATTCCCATGGTGGTTTTTCTAGCTGCCTGAGTAAAACAATTCTCTTTTCAAGATATATTTTTCCTACATGTAAATATTGTGTGGATGCATTTAAAAATGTTTGATCATGTTCTGGTCATGTGTAACTTTTGGCTACTGATTAGTAGATACAGGTGCAGCAATAAAGAAACTGTAAATTTGCCAGCTAGCATTGCTTGTCGGCAGGTCCCTTTATCAAATAAGATTATATTGTTTCTCAAGCACATTGCACTTGCCATCTTGAAGCAGAATTACATTTCTGTTAAAATAATGTTTGCTCAGAGCTTCCAGGTAAAGGAGAATTCAGCATTACTGATAAGGACCACAATCCACTTTTATTTCATTCATTAACCACTTGGCTTGGTCTCCATTCTCTGGTGCCTGAGTGTTGCATATCCTGCTATTTTGGAGTAGCTGTGTTTAGAAAGTTGCTCAGTTTTTTGTATTCTGGTGTCTGTTACCACATTTTTTTTGCACTGAAATTTTAACCCCTGTCTTTGAGGTGATGCATCTTTTAAAATCTTTACTTTAATCTCTGGTTTTCTCTTTTTTGGTTCGCACAACAATGATAAAAGCAACCAAGTTTATGCTGGGGTCAATTTGATTGTAATAAATTCCTTCTCTCCTTCCTTAAGCCCCAATGCAAATGAAGAAAGCTGAATTTACTGTCTGTTCTTCATGCCTTTTTGTCCAGTGCAGAAGAAAATTAAGCTACTTTGACCTTTCTTTGACACTTGCAGTCAGCAAAGATGAGGGCAAAGGCTTTGTAAAAGTAAATGAAGTTGGTATTGTTTTCTTCTAAAATAGTTATTAATGCACTCTAGTGTGCTCCAGTTAAAGTCCCAGCCTATGAAGGCAAGTGCAGGCAATCTCAGCTGCTATTCCATCCACCTTCAAGGGTTTGTCCATCTGTGAAGAGCCCTGTGGCAGAGGTTTGAGGTGCTGGCTCTCAGTGGGTACCACACACCTTTGGTGAGCTCTGTCCTGCCTTTCCCCTGGCATTGCTGGTACTGCCAGAGCATCCCTGGGTGGAGGCTGGGCAGGGCTGGCTGAAATCAGGGGCTTTGCCACTGGTACATGACATGGAGCAGAAAAAGGACTCACAATCAACTGAATGGTTTCACAGAATCCCACGATGGTTTGGGTTGGAAGGGACTTTAAAAATCATCTCATTCCACCCCCTGCTATGGACAGGGATGCCTTCCACTAACCCAGCTTGCTCCAAGCCTTGTCCATCCTGGCTTTGGACACTTCTAGGGATGGGGCAACCTGGGCCAGGGCCTCCTCACCCTCACAGGGAAGGATTTCTTCCTAACATCTGATCTAAGTCTCTCATATTTTAGTTTAAAACCCTTCCCCTTGTCCTGGCATTCTCCATTACAGCTGTAACTTAGGAGGGGAAAGAGTCTGCATAGTTTACCACCCAAAACCTGATTGTGTGCTGCTACTTTGTATTTTTCTGTTGAGCCTGGAAAATGGAACTGTGTTCTCTGAAATGGTTGTGCTCTGTTCTGAGAGGGAAGGTAAGAAGGGGAAACCTTAATGTTTGCTTGACAGAATGTTGAAACAGAAGCAGAGGATGTTGTATCTCAGCCCAGGTAATTTCAGGTCTAACAGAACTCCTGCTTACACTTTGTATTCCTGCTTCTCTGCTGTGTATTTTGTACACAGCTGTGCTTGCACTGGCTGCCTTATCTCAGAGGTGATTACACTGTTATCTTTATTTGCTCTGCCCCGTGCTGATACCAGCCCTCAGCCAGCCCTCTCTGTGTCCAGCTCCAGCATGGGCACAGTGGAGGCTGCAAAATGAGCTGGTGCTTAATGCCTTGCTTGTGGATGGGAGAGTGTTAATTGGGAAACTGGACAGCATAACTTGGTGGTGAATTCAAGCTGTGCTTGCTTCTCTCAGGCACAGACTGCAGGAAATGGAAACCAGCCCTGATTTTTTCCTGATAGAAGAGTTTCCAAACAGGTTCTGTGTCTCCAAGTAAAGGCTTTTCTGGATGAATGTCTCTAGAAAGTCATAATACATTTATGTAGTGTGCTGTCTCTTGCAGTTAAAATGATTGGCAGTTTTTGGGAAGTGCCATCTGAAAAATGCAAGGGATTTGCTTTCTCCTAGTACAGTACAGAAAATTTCCTTTTTCTGTTTCCCCACCAGAAATGGCACAGCTCTGTAATGGAGTAAGTTGTAGGTCACTGCAGTTTGCATTTTGCTTTACTCTGAAAAGAGCTCATCCCTTCAGAGGTGCTCTTGGTGCTCAAAAACTGCTGCTGCCATCAGCCAACCAACTTTGTAATTACATTGCTGCGAAAAATGGACTTTTGCAGAAATTAATTTGCATCCCTTAAAGAAATTAATGGTGCCAATATTGGAAGCCAGGTGATACAGAGTAAAGGTCAGAGTTTGAGATGAGTGCACCTAAAAATTCCTCTCCTTTGGCTTGGGTGGCTGAATGTGATAGTTTAGATTAAAACAGGCCAAGGGAGCCATTGTGTAGCCAGCTTTTGAAAGCCAGGCCTTTCAGCTCCATGCGTAAACTTTTGGATGCAATTATACATTTCATTCATGTGTAATATTTACTGAAGTTTCTGTTCTTAAGTGTGATAAATACTTTTGCATCTTGCTTAAAAGGATGAGCAAAAAATCCATCTTGCATAAGGAATAGCTCTGTTTTAAGGCTGGATAGAAATTTAGCTTATTGTGAGCTCTTGGGATGAATACTGTTAAGTGAGTTTTTCTGAATTGTCTTAATACTGAAGGATTTTTATACAACAAGTTCATATATTTGAATTTTTACATATATATATATGTGTGTGTGTATGTATATATATATGTGGCTAGAGATGTGTCCAGTAAAAATGGGCAATTTGATTAAAGCAGGAATTTAAGGAAGCGTTAGAATGGTTGCCTGGGGCTTCAGTATGATTTTGCAGTGCTCTGGATGGTTAATACAGAATAGACTATCTGCTAGGACAGAGAAGCCCAGAATAATTTTCCTTGTCCCAGTTAAGTCAAGAACTATTAGAGCAGTGGAAATAAGGTTTCAACAAGAGGGGAAGAAAGGGTGAGGGACATGTCAGCTCTCAGTCTTGGTGGTTCGAGGGGAGAGTTACAGCATTTGGAATGGAAGAAGGGTGAGTAGCAGTTACCAGTGAAAATAGACTGATGTTGCATGTAAGTGCAATAGGAATGATTTTCATTCTTTCTGGGGCTTTTTTAAAAAAACAACAACAAAAAAATTCAAGCTAGAAGAATATTTGCAGTAAGACATGGAGGTCAAAGGAATATGGGATTTCCTTTGACCTGCATGTTTGTCAGGAAAGGCTTTTTCTCTGCTTTCAAACCTGATATTTGAGCCATTTTGAGTCATTTCTCTCCAACCAAGTCCCACCAAACAGTGCTTCACTGGCCATGCAGGAGTTTGACCCTCATCCCATGGCTTTGCTTCCCTGGTGCTGGAAGCAGGGGAGCAGCTCAGAGGCTCCAGTAAATCACCTTCACTGTCTAGCTCATACTTAAATGTTTGGAGGAATGCCATCAAGTATTTTTTAAATGTACCTTTCCCTCCTTTTCCTAAGGTATATTTTTCTCTCTCTCTCTGTCATGTCTTGAGGTGTTGGATTGTGACACTGCAGTAGAAGTAACATTTCTGCAGCATATTGAAGGACCAGGACCTTGACAGGGATTGTGTGAGAGGAATCTTTAGCCTTCTCTCTGCAGCACCCCGTGGTGGTTCACTGGAACTACTCAGGAAGCAGAATTTCTAGTCTCTTTTGGAAGTGCAAGGGTAACAAGACAACTGGGAGGAATGAGAAGGTGTTGTGGTGTTAGCCAACAGCCCCATGTGCAGTTGTGAGGGCTGTGTGCCCAGGAGCCACAACCAGGCACCTTTATTTTTTCTGGCTGATAGTCTTCTAGTCCAAGGGGACCATCAATAAGGGACCTGTGAGAAGAAATTAGCTCCTTGCTAAAGGAGAAGATGTTCTGCTCTGCTCTTCTTTGCAAGGAGCTAACTCAGCATTGTGCTTGAGGATTGATCTTCAGGACTAATTTCTGATAGTGCTTTATCTTTACTCTCCTATCAGCAGTCTGGCTTCAGAACCCTCCATACCTCATTCCATTATTCCCTTGGCCAAGGGAGTGTTGAATGCAATACTCCTGAGCAGTTCATTTGATTGTTCTGTCTCTGGGGTGACCACAAGAGGATGGACCAGTGTGTTCAGGCTTCCAGGAGGTACTGCAGGGCCTAGAGAACATCCTTCTGCCCATTCTGAACTCCTGATGTGTCTGGAGCAGGAGAAACTCTTCTCACACTTGGGTAAAAATACAGTCCCTTCCCTTAGTCTCCCTGGGTGGTATTTTGCAACATCAGGGTTAGTTTCTGTGGTTTTCAGGTTAAAATACATATGCTCCTGTGTAGCTGAGATTCATTATCTGTACAACACATTTACTTTTAAATTACTGAGAGCAATGAGCCTATGTCTGCAGTGCCTCCCTCCCATGGAGCACATGGGAAGGAAAAAGTTTGATCAACCTGTTTGTTATAGAGGAAAGGCAAACCCACAGGGGAGGCAGAAGGGACCATTAGGTGTTCTTTTCTTCTCTGCAAGCTCCTCTCATGTGCTAAAGGAAATTGTTCTTCTTGTCATCTCAGATGATTATATTCACAAAATCCCACCCCGAAATATCATCCCTGTCTTAGACACTGACCAGCTCCAGTCAGAATCTTATTTTGTGCCTTTATTTTGATTACCTTTGTTACCTCGGGCACTTGGCAGGAGCAAAAAGCCTCATCATTCTGATTGCTTCAGTTTCCCAAGATGTCTTTAGAGAGGAAATGTTTCCTGAGCTTTGTTGCAACCTCTTAAGTAGAATTTGGTCTTTCTGGGAATCATGTGAGATCAAGTGATTGCCTGGAGCAAGAGAAGGTACTGAAGCTGCAATAGCAAAGACCTTGATATCAAAGGCCACCTGCTACTGCTCTCCACCTCTTCAGCCTTAAATTACCAGGTTATAAATTCATCCTGTGTTCCTACAGAATGGCTGGCAGGTACTCAGCAGGTGAGCTGGGCTGTTTCTCAGGGAACAGTTCACATTTGTATCCCAGCCAGAAATTTCCTCCTGCATAAACTTTTGTCTAGTCTTCACAAGATGTACTGGATTGTCTTTTGGCCTTCTTCCTGTGTGCTCCTTTTAATATTTTCTTGGTTTTCCTGGTGTCAGTCAACAAATCCATGTCAGCGTGTAGCTTTGACCTTCAGGTTTGCAGCCCAGCTTACACAGACACCTGGTAGGAGTAGAAAATACTGTCCCACAGTAAAAGTCTAATAGTTGTCTGTTTTTTCCCAAATCTTGGTTTATTGATCAACTTGTGTAAAGAATTTCTTATGAAAAACTTAAATGAACTCCTGAACATTTTCTAGAAGAAGAAAATGGAGAAAAATTTCTTACAGTCCATGTTGATGTGGCTGAACTACACATACACACAGAGCATTGATTAACCTGAGTCTTCTGCTCACAGTGTGTATTTTCTTTGCTGTGCTCAGTCAGAAATGCATTTCTAGCAAGCTGAGGAATGTATTGTATTTATGGAATGAACTGTGTTGTAATACTCATGGAAAAATCTCTGCTAGGACCACTGTGATCCATCTCTGATGGTCTGGTCACATACCCTTGTGGCCTTTCCTCACCTTGGATCTACAGCATAAAGGACACAGCATCTTTTCAGTCATTTTGCTCATAAGCAGATTTTGTAGTTTAGTTTAGTGTAGCTCTTCTAAAATGTTTTCATGTAGTGGCCCCATCAGTGCTGTGGAGGCTCAGGTATTGCAGTATATTAATGCGGCATTATTTTTTCCTTTGGTTTGTTTTGTCTGCTGTTTGGCACAAGAGAGACTTCCCCATGTTCCCCTGCTGCCAGCAATTACAGACAGGTGCCAGTCCCCAGTGGGAATGCACATTTCCAGCCAATATTTACAGCTGGTTCTGTCCTGGAGGGATGGAGCTGCTGCTGTCAGTGGAGGTGAGGGAAGTTTCCTTTTGGCTCTCCAGTGAGAAGCAAGATGTAAAATGCAGCTCTGGTGATGGCTGGAAGAGGGTTTTGGTGGGTTTTTTTTATGGCTCAAGCTATTTAATGTTCCTGTGCTTTCCTCTGAGGCAGAGGGTCCTGGTTGGGGGGTGGCTGTGTCATCTTGGTCCTGGTAAGGAGGGAGCCTCCCTGGCACAAAGTATGACTGGCTGAGTCTCCTGAGCTGTTCTGTGAGTTGGTCCTAGAGCTGATTCCCTGGAGTGTTCTCCCTTCTGCAGCCTTGGTACCATACCAGGGGGAGGTCACCAGTGTTTGGTAAGAGATGGAGCTGCATCCCCTACTCAGTGCCATCTACCTTGTATATTCAGAGTGAGTTTCTCAGAAGAAAAAATGACATGGTTTTGTCACAAGAGATTGCAGTTACAGTGGAATTGTATCATAATGTGTCAGTGTAAGTGTTTAATGCTTTCTGTCATTTGAGTAGCAGTGCACAGCAGCATTTTCCTTGTCATCTGTATCTTTTTAGTGTTGGACTTAGCTTCTTTCTCCAGAGGCCTGCAAAGGTCATTGTTTTGCAAGGAGAAATGCCATGACATCAGCTTTTGGGAAGCTGAAAATCCAGAGTAGCCAGCAATGACAATTGGGGCCCTGCTTTATCAGAGGTGATACCATCCTGTGTCAGGTGTGTGTGGAGGAGTCCAGGGTGCTGTCCTGGCATTGCAAGGTTTTCCCCAGCAGCTAAATGCAGTGAAAAAGAGACTTCTGATGTGTCTGTACCTGCAATGAGTAGTTGTGTCCCTGGAGGTTAATCAGGGTTGTGCTGTGGGTTTCTGTTTCCTCCTGATTTTTTTGACAAGCAGAAAACTACTTGTTGGAGTCACATCTCACTGTCACTTCCTCCCAGCCTTGAGGCGAATGCAAAAGATAAGAATTATAGTGTATATGTTTTTAAATCTGTTTGTGCTTTTAAAAGAGAAAATCTGTACTCCTGGATAACCTTGACTTGTAGTGTGGATGTTTTCCAGAGGCTGGACAAATTTCAGCAGCATTTGTTGTGCACTGTTCCTACCTTACCAGTGTGTGCAGCTGGATGAGTCTCTCCTACTGGGAGTGAGGAAGACTAAGCCAAAGGGTTTCCTGCTCTCATTCTGAGCTTGTCCAGGCAGTTCTTGGGCATAGCTGGCTTTGGGATAAGTGACATAATTCCAATAAAACAGTTATGCTGCTGGGGTAAAATCTGGGTCTAAGTGAGCCTTTGTGCTTGGTTTTAGTGAAGCCACATTTCTCTTTAGGATTGCAGACTGGGAGGAAGATTAGATATGCTGGTGGAGGCAGCAGAGGAGTTGTCTGAATTTCAGCAACTGGCCATAGATGCAGGGAAAAGAGTGAGATGAGAAAGATTTAAGGAGGGAAAGGAAATAGCCTTCTCTCTGATGGTGAAGGGGAAAGAAGCAGATAATGGTGACCAGGTGGCAGTCTAAGGGAATCAAAGAGCAGGAAAGGGAAGAAGAATGGAGCTGGAGATCCCACAGGGGTCATGGAATGCATTAATGCATTTCTTTTTCATATTCTTCTTGCATTTTAGGCAGGAAGAAACACTTATTAGCAACTTTTCTTCAGGATTTATCTAACCAATTTGAGCTTACTGTTTTGAGTGGGATGGGAATAACTCAAGGAAGTGATGGGGAAAGAATGATCCTTACTGATAAATTAAATTTGTGAGGAAAGGAGCACAGGGAGAAAATCAGTCCTTGTAGGGACAGTTTTGCAAGAGGAACAGTTCCAGGTGGGTCCTTTTTCTGCTCCTAGGGCTCTGGGGATCCATTTTCTCCTGTGTTTCCACGTGCATCTTCCTTCTGTGGTTCTCCAGTTTCACAGTGTTCTTAGCAGGCAGCATGATGCCTTTTATCAGTGATCTGCAGCCCTGGCTGCTTCCTCAGGTGTGGTGCAGTAGCTCTTGTTATCCTCTGCACTGGGCTGGGCTGGCAGAGCTGTGAAATTGAGGGCTCCCTGTGTGCTGTTCACCCTGGTGCTGCTGCCCTGAGCAGAGAGAAGGAAGGGAGCTGAGTGTGACTGGCTTGTGCAGCTCTGTCTGTAGTGTCAGGTATGAAAATCTCCCTGGTGCTTTTCTTCTATTTTATTTTATACTTATGTTCTCACTGTGTCATCTAGAAATCAAAGCAGGAGTGTGCAGTTCAGCAACAGCAGCAAAACTGTGCTTACTACTTATCTGCTGCTTTGCTCAAATTAAACATTTATGGGGCCAGAGTCTCCTCACTGCTCCATCTCAAATCTTTCAGCCTCCTACACTGTGATGATTTTTCTCTTTGCATTTTGACACAGCTCCTCTAAGAATTACAGTGAAATCAAATTATTCTCCACTTGTCTCTCTCTCCATCTTTCCTTTGTGTCCCTGGTTTGCTTTTTTTCCCTTGACCATGACATATGGGGAGCAGCTGTTGGTAGAATCAATGTTTTTATTGAGGTTGAGTTGAGGTTCCCCCCAGTCTGATGGGCAGAGATGTGCTCTCAGTTGTTGGTACCTGTTTCTGTTCCCTGGCCTGTTCCAAGGTGGTGTGATTGTGTAGGAGCTCCTCACTGCTGGAAGCAGGGAATAACCCAATGCTGCAGCACATTGCCTGTTGATGCTCCAGGCTGTGTTGCTGACTTGGTCTCCATGGAGAGCAGTGGGATCCTTCCCAGGCCTGCATCTCATCTGCCCCTGCTTTGTGGCCTGGAGTCAAACCTGGGCAATAGTTCTGTTCCTTGGGAATGCTGGAGTGCAGATAACTTTTGCAAAAAAAGGGCCATTCCTGAGCCTTGCCAGAGACTTTTACAGGACCTAGTGCTCAATTTTCCCTTCTAGAGCATGGTCTACTTCTTTGATTTAAGTTTGCTAGCTTAAAGCAGTGCTGCATGGATGCTGAAAGCCCACGCTCCTAAAATAGATCGAGTAGAATGAGCACTTTAGTGCTGACTCCTCTTCAGGAGAGGAGAGGGAAGGTAACAATGAGCAGATGGCAGGTATTAGTCATATCACCTGATGTATCTGAGCACCTCAGACCCCATGGCACAAAGGTGCTGGGGGAACCTAGAGGGAAGGAATCCTTCCAGCAGACCAGGCTGGCTGTTGGAGTCGCACAGGATACAGGCAGAGTGACCTGAGAAAATGAGGGGACTTGCAGCCAGATGCTAACCTGAGGAAGGGATGTTCACAGAGAGCCCTGGCCAGAGCCTGGGCCTACATTTATCTGCCCAGTTTTCCAAGCCATTCCCTCATGTATTTGACAAGCCCTCAGAGCATCACTCCTTGGGGCTCCCATGCTTTGTTCCCTCTGCACAAGGGGTAGAACAAAGGTCCAGGTACCTCAGAAATAACTGAATTCCCCAATTTCAGGATCAGCTGGAATGACATTATCCTAGCTTCTGCTCTAATAAATGCAGTGCAGAAGCTGCTTGATCTTTTCCTGTAGTATCTAAATTGCCAGTGTGCACCTTGCAGTCAAGCTGGGCTGGCCCAGCATCCCTTCCCTTCTCCAGGTCCTTAGTATCCACGTGTTGGCCCTGGCCCAGCTGGCAGTGGGCTCCCAGGAGAGCCTGGAGATGTTCCCTCCTGCTGTGTGCTGGGAACACAGCGTGGCAATGAAATGTAGAATCTGTGCAGTCCCTTATACAGCAGTGGCTTCTGGCAAACTTGACACCATGGAACAAGCAGGGCACAGAGGTGCCTGCAGTGGAAGTGTTGCACTTCCAGCTGCCTGCTCTGGCTGCATTGTTTGTATAATCATTTACTTCCAACCCAGCCTGGCCAAAAGGCAGCTGTGGGCACAGTAGAGGGAAGGGAGGTCCAAATCTGGGCTCTTTTGACTCCCCTGTGCAGAGATGGGCTCATCAGGAGTCACAGCATTGATATGCTCTCCCTGAAGAATGGCTTTTTTAAAGTTTTTTACCCCATTTGTTTTGGGTTTTTATTGTTTTAAATTTTCAACAGCAGAGGCTGAATGTGTGGTCTCCTCCTTTTTCTCATCTTTTGTTTCAACTTTTTGGCAATAATTCCTAAAGAGCTGCTCTGCTGGAGTTACTGCCATCATTTTTTACACTTGTGCTCAGCCCTCTGCAGAAACCAGGCACCCTGTGGGCCTCTGAATTACAAATCCCATTTTGGTGGCACCTTGCATCCTTGGGCTTCAGCTTCTGCCAAGCACCTCATGAATGTAGGAAGGGAGTAAAACTTCTGCTGTGATACATAAAGGGTTAAACTAAGCTCTGTTTATTCGTGTTGATGCATTAAATTGTGCCAGAGCATTTGAAAATGCAGCAGTGGACAGGGCAGCAGGCAGTAAACACCGTTAAATGACAATACTGTTCAATATTTGCTGTTAATTGAGAGAGGCAGCAGCTGCTGGTATGCAGCTTCAGCCAGGATGAATTAGTAATGAGTCTGTAACTGGGTGCTTTTTTTTTTCTGGTTTAAGGTTGCATCAGCCCTTTATAGTTCAGTAACATGATTGGGATAGAAATAAAAATCATAGCATGCCCTAAATTGAAGATTTTGTTTTGTTTTTGTTTTCCAGTGAGTTGTCATGGAGCTTGGTGTCAGTGATAAATTTGGCAGCAGTAATAAAACTGCTTTGTGTTTAAGGACCAAATTTAAAGATTTTGGTTAGCTTTTCCCACGTGGCAGCCAGTGGGAATGCAGCAGGCAGAGCAAGCTCCTCCTTTGAAACAAGGCACTTTTGTTGGGTTCTCAGATGTTTTCAGTTCAAACAGGAGTTTTGGTTCAAGTTTCTTTGCTGGCAGTGCTGCAGGACATGGGGTATGAGAGATTTCTGTCCCTTGCTGCAGGAGGAGAGGGAGCACTAATTCAACACTTCCTTTGTCCTTTCCTTGCACTTGTGCCATGGTGTGTGTTGAGCTTAACCTTTGAAAACTTGCTGATAAGCTGTTATCAGCCAACAGTTAAAACAACAAACCTTTCCACCTTGCTGGGTTGGGATAGGGACTTCCCAAGGCTTCAGAGCCATGGTGTGGAACAGGAACATCATTAATCCAGAGCAGCCAGGCTGGGGGCAAAGTTTTCTCTCTGAAGAAAGCAGCCACAGCTGCTGCTTTCATGCTGTTTACGTAACCTGCCCTGTAAGTATTTATTTTGCACAAAACGCTTTATTTTGAGCTGTAGATGTTGTTGTGAAAGGTCAAAACTCTGTTCTAGTGGTTTTTAGCAGATCTGAAGTGGGGTACAGGAAATGAAATTCCAGCTCAGTGGAAAACAATGCCAACAGTCCTATTGATTTCAGCACAGCTCGGCTTTCATCACAAGTAGAAGAATTTCGAAGCAAATAATGTTGTGTTTGTTCAGTTTGTTAAACAAAAATCCATCTGCAGGGGTCTGCACTTGAATCCAAATACTTGGAATTCTGCTGCTATTTTGGTAGGATACTAGATTGAAAGAATTCTTTGGGTCCACAATGATTATGTTAAAGGAGAAAAAGAAAATTCAATCAGCAGGTGTGTTTGTGCCCCTGTTCCCAGCGGGGGTGGTTTCTGTATTGCACACCTTTGGCCTTTGGGTCTCTCCTGTTCACATTGGCAGTTTTTACACTGTCAGTAAGTGCTTTTATGCATCTTTAAGAGCTTGAAGCTGCCACACACCATGCTGGCTCCTGGACTGGATTATAGAGGCATGAAATCTTTCAGGTTGGATGTGGGAAGCAAGTGCTAAAAGCCAATCCAAGGCTATAAAAGATGGTGGTAAATGGAACTGCAGGAAGAGCTGAAAGTCCTCCAGCCCCACAAGTCCCTTCCCATTTAGGCACTGACTATTCCCACCTTGGCTGCCAGTGATAAATGGTGATTTCAAACCTGTCCTTAAAACCTGTAATTTTTTTCCCATGTGAAATGCAGTAATTTATTCCAGTGGCATTTGGCCAACTTTGGGCATCTGGTGTCTCATGTTTTTTATGAACATCTCTCCAATTTTCTCTGCTGTCTCCTATACATGTATATGATTTGTGTTTACAAGGATAAGGTATTCCAATATATTTTTTCCTATTTTGTGTGGTTTTGATTCTTTCAATCTTATTATTGTTTCATCTGTAGTATTGCTTACAGTATTTGTTTTCTTAAGCAAGAAAATAAACATTATACTTACATGTATCATTTCCTGTCTTAAAATAGTGGGAAAAATTATAATTACTAGCTTTTGAGGCTTTTTTCATTGATTTAATTGAACCATATAGTTTTCTTGTGAATAAAGGCAAATATTTACATTTTTAATACATAAAGTATAAACTCTAAAGTTTGTCTAACAAAACTGTTAAGATACATGTATGTTTTCTCTAGAGTTTATTTTGAAATTGTTCTGTAATTAAAATAGTTAATGCAAGCCTGATATGGGGCCACACAGGCTCCAAATTGGTACTTTCCTGTGCAAGAATATTGTTATATCATCATCCTCCTGTGAATGTAGCCTGACCCAGACCTCACAAGTTTTCCCTTATTGGGAATGTGGAATTACCTGTCCTGTTTTTGTGGCAAGCCAGCAAAGATAAGGAGAGATATAAAATTAAATGACAGTGGTGACAAAACTTAGTATTTTTCTCAAATACAATTGGCCCTTGCTCCTACTTCAGGAAAAAATTAGGAATGAGCTGAACTTCCCAAACATTGGGGGTGGCCTTGAGAGCAGCTGAATTATGGTGCAGAACATGAGGCAGGTGGTGCCACTTGGATTTTTTTTGTCTAAGTCTCTTAATTCTGGCAGGTCACTGTGCTGATATTTCTAACCCTCTTCCTCAGTGTTGTAGTAGCTTGGTTGTGTCTGAAGGATGCTGAAGCATATGAGGGAAACCATATGTGTGGGTAGAGAGGAGCTTTTTTAAGACCAGGTAGTTTTGAGTTTGCATTAAAGTTCTGTAATTTCAAGGTGTTGGTTTATCTTTAATTTTATGTAGAACTGGGCTAAGTCCTGCAGCCTGGTAAATTTGGGGGGGGAGAGGGGGCTGGGGTGGTGGAAAAAGTGCAGTGGGCTCAGGACTGGGAGTCTCAGTAGTTGTTGTCTCTCTCCTTGCATAGTTCTGGTAGTAACAGGAATAATGATATTTTGAGTTATATGTATGTAGGAGGACTGAAGTAAGTTATGCTTTCCTAAAATTTGCTTAAAATTAGGAAAACAAATAGCTTGGAGTTTGAGTATAAAATTAGGTGTAAAATATTATTAATAGATTACCTTGATGTATGTTATTTTACAGGCTAATCCAATCCTGATGTAATTTTGTAACGTGGAAAGCTCTGAGCTCTTTTACTGGAGCTGCTTGCTTAATTTAGATTAAAATTGTACCATAAAAGGATTACAGAGTGTGTGCCTGTGCTAAGAAAGGATGTACTAAATATGCTGGGGTATTTTTCTACTCCCAGCTCCTTTTTGAGAGTGCATACTTAATTCTGGATGTTCTCTGCTGCTTTCGAATGTGCCACGTAACATCACGATGTGCTGCGGGGATGTGTTGGCTTGGTCCTGGGAGCATTTTTTCAATGCACTTCAGCAGGATTCTGAGCTTCCTTGTTCTTTCCAGAGAGAAGAATTCAGTGCTGGACTGTCCTAAACACTACCCATGGTGCAGCTTCCGAGGACAGCTTGATTTCTGTGACTTGAAGAGGAGGCACATGTGCAGTGAGCCGAGAGGACATGGGCTTCCAGTGCATCTGGAACAATGATCAGGTACCAGCAGTTGTTGATATTCAAATTGTAGTTACCAGTCAGAAACTCAAAGAGATATCAAATGATAATGTGCTCACTCCTGCAGTTGTCCTTAAATTCTAAATACACTTGCCTTTCTAAGGTAGGCATGAGCTGAGTTCACCTTCTTGTTTTATGTTGTGTCCAAAGCCATTTCCCTGCTGAACCTGTAGAGACCTGATGGGATCCAGCTCCCATGGGAGTAACAGGAAGGGATAAGTGCCAAAGGGGTTGGTACATAGATGGAGGTGAAGTAAATGTTTACATTTTTCCAGTATAACTTGGAGTCTGAAAGCATTTGAATCTATTAATTTGGGTGTATTGATTTTGTGAGGGGACAGCTTTTGCACATTATTTTCCATTCTTATGAGTACTTTTTTATGGTATTTCCCTGATGATTGGCTGGAGAATGCAGATTCTCAGAGGAGTCAAGGCTGTTGTAGCTGGAGTAGAGACACCAGCAAAGTTCCAGAAAAGCAGAAATCCATGGTTTATTTTGGATATTGCCATTCCTAGGAATATATAATCTCTTGATTCTATGTCATATGTGCAATTTTTTATTTTAACTACATTTATCTTATGTATTAAAAATTAAGTGGTAAAACTTGTTAGCAAACCACATATATCTGTCTATATGAAGAGTTGAAAAGGAGCTAATTCTATAAAAACTCTGTAAGCTTTGGGGAATTAAGTTCAAAAGAATATGTAAAAAATAGTTGCTTGTTTCTTTGTAGATGCTGCTTGAAAAATCATTTTTTCTTGTCTATAAAATTATTTAGAGTTTTCTTCACTTGGTGGCTGGGTATCTGTGTAATGCAAAAAAAAGTAGTTGTTTTACTCCAGGAGACTGAAAATGGGTTTGTTCTACACATCTTCTTTACGTTTGTGTGATCTTTCTTGTACAGAGATGCTTCATGCAGAGAAAGCTACAGATACATAATTTTAGGATGTGCCTGAGCCACCTCTGAGTGGGATTGCAGGAAGATGTGAGATGGAGCTACATTTTAGGATTTGTTTCCTAATATAAAAGCTGTCAATTTTTACCCATTCTGTGAGGAGTGGTGGGTGCTGTAGAGGCAGAGCATCCATATATTTAGATTCTGGCTGTCTCTTGTTACGAGCTATTATTAAGGTGAATTATTTTGCTGAAGAATTGAATTCTCCCTTGATTTGAACCTGGTTCCATCTCTGTGAAAGCAATTAGTTGCTTGAAGCACCCTGTCCTTGCTTCATCAGTGACAATTCATCAGTTGCTTCTAATTGATCTGATTCTTTGTGGTTAATAGGCAAGGCACTCAATATGGGAGTGCTCTGTATGGCGGTGCTGAGTAGAGGAGGCTTGAGGATGGAAGGTCTGGCCCTAAGGGGCACTGTGACATTTATAGAGCACTGGAGGTTATAGAACACTCTGTGAAGCTCTGGAGGGTCCCACGGTTAATGCTTCAGCTGATGTGCTTTTGAACATGGCTCTCAGTCAGCCTCTCTTAGCCATGACTTGAATTTACTGATGTGGTGCTGGTTTTTCCCAAGATGGGCACATACAAAGCTGTGCAATACAAAGCTGGTGGTTTGGGCAAGAGTATTAGGACAACGGCAAAGTTTGATGTGCCCCTTGGGTGAAGTCTGTTTAACTTTTGCTTGTCCCTTAAGATCAGTTCTGTGATTTAATTCAGAAAATACTTGGGGTGCTGTGCAGTGACCCCTTTGGGGTGCTTTCTCCATCACACTGCAGTGTCCAATGTTGTGCTTGAAAACAAGGACCAAGCCCCACTGCTGACAAGTTCAGAGTTCTAAACTCGAATATTCTGCTATTTAAAGTGATGTCACAGCTCCTGAACTGAGTAATTCTGCATTGTGATACCTCACACAGATCAAGAGGACTCTTCTGGTCTGCAGTGAGCACTGGGGAGCAGAAGCCTCTTGGGAGGGAGGAAAAAAAAGCAAAACCTGCTGAAAGCTTCATGAGTGACATGGGTCTGGGAGGAAGATGCTGAGCAGGTTTTGTTTGCCTTGGGAATATTTACATAGAGCTGATCCACTCTTCTTGAAGGAACTTTATCACAGTACTACAGAGAAAACTGTTGGTGCTAAATATAGAGCCTTATTCTGGCAGTCTCATGACTTGAGTTCTGCTTTCTTAATGGGCTTTCTCCAGTTTTTGTAGGTTTTTTGGTAGAAAATCTGAATATTACTCCTCAAAGGGGTTGTGTAACAGTAGCAAGGATAAGAAAGATTAAATTTGGTGAGACCTTGCCCTGCAAAAGATCAGAGGAATTTTTCAGCTTCTGCTGTTGCTGTAAAGCTTTCAGTGCCTCAGTATCTTCAGAGAAGATCCCTCAGAGGTTCCAATAGTTCATCTTGATCTTTTGCATCAAAGCAATATCACTATTGCTGGACAGCTTTTGTGAAATGATATTTGTTTCCTTCCTAATAGAGGAAACAACTTAAGTTCCTTAGGCTGGAGCTGTTTACCATTTAGAAAAGTTCTTCTCACAGCCTGAGTATTTTTTTCTTCTTGCACTTTGAGTCCATTGCTTTTCCTGGTCACTGCAGATGAGGAGCAGGACTTCCCTCTTTCTTTGAAGAAACCATTTGTGCATTTAGTAGAAACATACATATCTCATTCCTAGCTTCTCATTTCACTCTGTCCAGCCTGGGCCACCTCTCTGAGTTACCTCCCCATCCCTCAGAGCTCACCTGGTGACCTGGCTGCCTTTGCTCGTCATTCTGGGGTGGTTGCTCACATTCCCAGCAAGCCTTTCCCAAAAATGGACTTTCCCCAAGGCTTCATCAAATCTGAGGGGATCAGGAATTTGTATTCCTGTCAATGGATAGAAGTTGCCTTGTTTGTGACAACTGGATATTTATAATTTGTGCTCAGTCTCTGATCCTCTCCATCCTCAATCCTTATCTACTGTGCAGCTGCTCAGCAGTTGTTTCTATATTTATGCAGGTGATTTTTTTTTCTCTGAACAACACTTGACCTTGGGGAATTGGACTGCATTTTTTAATCACTTCTTCAGTTTCATTAATTCCTCCCTGCAATAGCTTCCCATTTATGCATGTCTTTTTGTGGCAACAACATAAATTATAGGACTTTCTTTCCACATGGCACTAATACTGAGGCTTCATTGTCAGCTCTCATTGCTCTTTGCAGGTTCCTCACCTGCCAGAGGAAAAGTGACAGTGGCTCAGCTGGCTTTACAAGTGTCCCTTATAACTGCTATTGATGAATACTTATTTTTAAAATTCTTTTCTTCAGTGTTTCTCACTGCTGAGAACCCTATTAGAGTTCATTATTATTATGGAAGACTTGATTTCAGCCTGTTCTCTGAGGGGGATATTATTTTGTGCCTGTTTCCCTGAATAAATAGATCTGGTTTTCTCTCATGGTTTCTGCTCAGCTGGCCACCACCACTGTCAGTCTGGGGAGGCTGTTGCTCACTTGCTGCATTAGCTGCCCTTTCAGCAGCTGTAATGTCTCTTATGTAGCACCATATTCCTTCCTGATAGAATTCCAGAACTTCTCTTTATGTCCCAGGAGCTGGGCTGCCATCCTTCAGGAGAAGGTAGTCTGCAAATGTAGTGTTTTGAACTTTCCCAGCCTCATCAATGCATGTTCTTGGCATTACAGTGTTATGTCTCCTCCTAAAACTACACAGACTGGAACTGCAGAGGCAGGGCTCACCTGGAAAGAGGAGGGGAAGCGACTCAGAAACTCCTTAAAAAAGGAATCCTTACTAACCCCATGCCTAAACACATACTCCTTTTTGCCTTGTCATTTAGTGCCTTTAGTGTCTTTATTTTACTTTGCTCTCTGTTCCTGGAGTGTTGCTGAAGGCAATACAAGGTTAGAGGAAGTCCTTGGAGTTATGTGCTCCTACCCACGTGAGCACACTCAAAACACACCAGGCAACAGTGTGAAAGGTGCTTTGTGTAAGTAACCTCACTCCTGGCTAACAGCAGTTGTAGTACTTTGATACTTTGATTTGGAGATTGTGCAGTGGTGGTACAAGTGTCTCTGAGTTTTCTTGAGTAGCTTTTAGGGATACACTTACAAGAAGAGGGAGCTTTCCCTTGGGGTATTGCAGATCTGCGAGTCTGTGCCTGTTTCCAGCTCCCTGCCTTCGTGTTTAAGCAGACCCAGAGAGCTGAGGTGTCAGGGAATGGCTTGGACTCAATGATCTTGAAGGTCTCTTCCAACCCTGTGATTCTGAGATTCAGAGATCTCTTGGTGGCTCACTGAAGCTGCTGTTCAGAGAGCAGAGGCACATCTCAAGTTTCTGATCTGAGAGGCTCTGAGCCATGTTCTGGGCACAGCCCTTTTGCTTGTGGAGGAGCAATTGGGCACCAAAACCTACCCCCAGCTTTGTTTTACCCCTTAATTTGTGTGGGACTCCTCTCCCAGCCATGGGCTGTGGTGACTCAGGAACGGGGTCTGAAATCACCAGGGCTGTTCTGTTGTAAACAGCCTCCCTTTCCAAACAGGCTCCTGACTGGAAGTGCTGCTCACCTTTCTCTGGATGTTGCACATGTCCCATTTTGGAGCTTTTTCTCTTTTCTTCTTGTCAAGCTTCTCATGTCTCAATGCTGGTCTTGTCAAATTACAGTTTTGTTCACCTGCTGCTGCAGGGAGGACTTCTCAAGTCCCAGGTCTGGGCACATTCTGGATAAAATCCTAAGTGATAAATACATAAATTTCATTTCTGGTCTTAGTAAAGTGCCATTGAGACAACTGTGTTGTATTTGCCCTATTCAGTGTGTAAGAGAGATACAAAATTACAAAAAAAAAGGAAAAATAATAAAATAAATTGCCCTATACTACTGTGTTGCATGCTCAATTTTTCAATTTTTTCACAATATTCCAGTTTCATGTAACTGATATTTCTGGAATGTGTGGGGCATCAGATAGGGTCCAGTCATAAATCTCTGTAAACAGCACCTTTGGAAGGGTGTGAAATAGAAGCTTTGCTCCTTACAAAAGAGAAAAGTGAGCTGCACCAGCTCAGGTCTGGACATAATGACAGCACAAACAAGAATCTGATTCTGTGATTCTGATTCTTTCCTTCCTGGACACTCAGAGAAGGGATGTGTGTCTAGGGCTGGGAAGAGTGGATTCAAGGTTTCACAGGTGTTTAGGACTTGACAATGAAATGCCACCTTATCTATGCAAATATTCACCCAAGCTTTTTCCTGGTAGAGAATCATTTGCTGCTTCAATTCACTTATTTACTCATCCAGGTAGGAACTTTTCACAGAGCAGTCCCTCCTGTACCTCCAAGTGTGTGCTGAGTAGGTTTATTAACAGCCTAAGTGCTGCATAATTGTGAAATTAACCTTTGAGTCACTCCCATCTCTTTTCTAATTTGCTGCTGCTGTCAGAGGAATATGCCAGGGGAAGCATTGAGTGTTTGCTTTGGGTTTGTGCTTCCCTGGGTGGCTGCCATGGGCCACTGGCAGAGGCAGGATCCTGGGACAACTCAGCCCTTGGTCCAGGGCAGCAGAACCGTCCTTCCTTGTCCAAGGCTGGCTTAGGATTTCTTCCCAAGTTGCCAAGGCCTACAAATAACACCGTATGCTATTTTTGAGTATTGGCATAATATTGGTATTTCAGTCTTCTGCAATTTTAGTTGTTCACCAATTTATTAAAATTGAAGGTCACGGGATTGGAGAACTTGTTAAATGATTATTTTAGGACTGGGCTCAAATCAATAGGATGTGCCAACTAGAAATGTTATGCCTAGCAGATGCTGTATAACATTCCTATTAGTTATTAATTGGCTTGGAAATACTTAATTATCTTGTATTTTTCAAATATGGTAAACTAGTTAGTTTTAAAAATACTTTTAGCTTTCTTTTTGCACCCATTGCCATCAGTTTAGCCTGGTATTTCTTCTACTGGTTTAGTTACTTGGTTGCC
This sequence comes from Molothrus aeneus, assembly GCF_037042795.1. Lineage (NCBI taxonomy): Eukaryota > Metazoa > Chordata > Aves > Passeriformes > Icteridae > Molothrus > Molothrus aeneus. The sequence goes on along the minus strand of NC_089655.1, from coordinate 6,005,595 downwards.
CATAATTTCTTTCAGAAATCCTGTTGCCTGTCAATTTTTCACTGGCACTCTTGTGGTCCCTTAAAAACTTTGGATTTTTAGTATCTTATACCCTTGTTGTATATAGTACATTTTTTCCTCTGTTTTCACTTTAATACTGAACCAAATTATATTTGGCATCTGATACTTGAGTTCCCTGCTTTTACCAATGATTTTGTCTGAGTGAGAGGAGAATAATTTCTCTTTCTTAATATTGATCAACTTAGTTACTGATCAAAGGAGCTGTGTAATGTGTACTATGAAAATACTTACCTGGTTGCAACACAACATAATCGTGTAGCAGCCATCAATTTTAGGACAATGTGAATTGATATTTTGTTTCACAATGATTTAAGGCATTACCTTGTATTAAATTCAGGACCTTTGTGTTTAAAAATTTTAACCTGAGCCATTGAGGTATAGATGAAATCAAGCGTTGGGATACTGAACCAAACCACCATGGACAAAAAAATATGAAATTCTATGCACAAACTCTTTTCTTCTCCTGGAGTCCTCCTGGGGCTTTGTTCCCACTTATTTTCTCTGCTGCATTTTTTTTTTAATAAATGTCACTGCAATTAACCCTTGGAAATCTCTGAAAATTATTTCCTTTTATTTTTATTCTGACTTTTCTTATTCTATAGCAATATTTCTCCTCTTCTTCCACTTCTTGCATGTGCTACTGTACTCCCCCTTCTAGTTCCTGAATTGATCCCTTTAGGGTAAGAAAGTAAATTCATGTTTTTGTCTGTTTTGAAAATGCCAGGGAAATCTGGAAGCTGTCTCTGTCTCTTGGTAGTGGAAAGCTGAGTGCTGGGCTCTGGAGGGCAAGGCAGGGAGTCAAAGCAGGTGCAGCTGGGATTTGAAATGGGGCACAGAGTGATCCCTTTGGAGATGTCTCTATCCCACCACTCCTGCTTCCCCTTGGGTACAGGAGTGCTCAGGCTGCAGCAGTGATGCTGCCTGGGCAGAAATCTTTGCTTTGGTGACTTTTAGCTCTTAAAGAAGAGATATTTCTAAAGCAAAACTAAATTTGTGGTTTCTTTGATCTTGAAAGTAGGTAATAAGAAATTTGCATTCCTTTTCATTTTCCCTAGCCAGATTTATAAATCTCAATTCAGAAACCACAGTCCAAAATCCAAGCCCTCCTCCCCTCTCTGCAGAAGTGGTGCTGTTCACATGAGATCAAGTAGGCACAAAATCCTTGGTTTTTCAACCCCAATCTGTCTTGTTGTTACATCCTGGTTAATTTTGGGATGTTACCCACTTTCCATAAGGAAAGGTAGGATTGTCTCAGACATTATTTTCAGATGTGTTCCACCAGAGTAAGTTTTGGGACACCCTGTTTTGGCGTAATTGCTTCCTAGTGGTGAGGAAATGGTGTGGTGAAAATATGGGAATTCTGTCTCTTAATAATTTTGAGGCTGCGAATTGTTCAGAAGGAGTTTGAGGCCAAATTGATGAATTCTGGTCAACTCTGAGATGGTGCAATTGCAGAGCTTGAAGCCCAGGTTATCCTTCAAACCTTCACCTTCATTCCTTGTCATGCTCATCCCTCCATTCCTTCCCTCATGTTTCAAAGGTACAAAAAGAAGGCAGAACTTGTGCTCCTTCCCTGTCCATATCCAGGTAAAGCACAGCTGCTCTTGTATGTGGTTACCAGAACTCTGCCAGAGATTTTGGTCTCCTTGCCTCTGATCTGCACAGGGAAGTGTATTCCACTGGTTTGGGATTGGCACTGGGATTGGCAGAATTTGTGCTCCTTCCCTCTTCATATCCAGGTGAAGCACAGGTGCTCTTGCAGGTGGTTACCAGGACTCTGCCAAGGATTTGGATGTTCTGCACAGTGCAGTGTATCCCATTGGTTTGGGATTGGCACTGGGATTGGCACAACTTGTGCTCCTTCCCTATCCATATCCAGCAGCACAGCTGCTCTTGCAGGTGGTTACCAGGACTCTGCCAAAGATTTGGATGTTCTGCACAGTGAAGTGGATCCCACTGGTTTGGGATTGGCACTGGGGTGGAAATGGGAGTGGGTGATGTGCCCCCCATGCCTTACATAGCCCGAGTGAAACTCTGCCTGCTCTGATCTTTGTTCCCAGACCTCACTGGGGTTGAGAGCTTGTCCTCCTGCTGCCGGGAATGTTTGACTGGAGCCGAATGTGGGATTTTGTTAATGCTCCTATTTTTATTTTACTGGTGCTTTTGCATCGCTAATCAAACACAAGCCTCCTATTGTTCTCCCGGCTCCTTCCTCCCGGTCCGTGTTTATATTTAGTTATTTTAATAATAATCCGCGTGGTTTGTAATCCCGTAAGAAGCCGGGGCGGCGGCGAACTCCTTTTCTGCTTGCCGAACGCGCTCGGTTCCCGCGGCAGATGGCTGCTGTTGGATGCGGGGCTGCTCCCGGCAGCGGCGGGCACCGCGGCCGCGGAGATGCCCGGGCCCGGCGGCGCCGCTCGGGGGCTCTGCCGGCGGTGCCCGGAGCGGGCGGGGACTGCCGGCCGCGCTGCCGGTGCGCAGCCCCCGCCGGGCTCCATCCAGCCCCGTTTCCATCCATTCATGAATCCGTGACGTCAGCACGCTCGGTGCTTCTTTGCAGCAGGCTGCAGGATTGTGTGGGTGGAATTTCCTTTTATTTTGCAACACTTCCTTTTTATTTTTTTTTTTGCCCTTTTTTTTTGCCTTTTTTTTTTTTTTGCCTTCCATCTTTTTAAAACAAGAAAATGGAGCATCACATAGGAAATCTTCATCCTTGTGAGTATTTGAGGGGGAAGTGTGTTTCTGTGAGGGGTGTGTGTTTGTGTGTGGTGTTTCATGGTCAGCGCTCCCCTCTCGCCATTTATTTCGGAAGGACAGATGGATGTTGCATTTGTGATGGGAAAGGGCTGAATAAATGATGCTGAGAAAGGGAAGAGGAAACGTGAAACCTTAATTTATCCATCACTGCATATGAATCTGAGAGCTGGCCTGGCCTTTGCCTGTCGGTGTGCTGGACATTTTTCACTTGCAATTTTGCACGTTATCTTCTTGTGCCCCCCTTTTAAAGGGGAAGGGAATGGCAATGGAGAATGCCTGTATATTCCATTTATATCCAATGACTTAAGAATTACTAGATAGTGTAAAGAGGCAAATTGTAATTTTTGCTTTTCTGGGGAATTGTAATTTTTTTTCCTTGTGGGCTAATCAGACAATTCCTCTTGTGTGTTACAGTGTTAAATAATTTAATTTTATTTCTGAGATGAAGGAGGTGTGTTTTTCTTTCAGTCAGCTGGGTAGGAATTTGCTCCTGTATTATTGAAAATAGCAGTTTGAGCTGTCTCTGATGTGCTGAACACAATTTTCACCCCTCATTTTCCTAATAAACGAGGGAGCTGGGAGTACCTTTGCAGTTAACGATACTGTTCACTGGGGCAAGATTTGTCATATTCCTGCTCACCTGAATGGGCATGATGTCATGTTTTCTCCCAATGAAAAGAAGAGCTCCTCTTTATTTTTGTTTTGGGGGGTGGTTTAGGTGCTGCAGTAGCTTAATCATATCAAACCACATGTCTCCCTTAAGTAAATGAAAAATGGGATATTTTAAGTAGATCTGGAGAAAGATGACATCAGGCCCATGTGTTTGGATATACTGATTTTAGCAGTAGGCAATCTGTTCAGTAGAAGAAGATGAAGGAATGTGTTTGGATCAATAATTTTGAGGGAGAAAACATGAAAATGTTTGAAGGGAGAGAGATGCAGTCAGTCTGGCTGGAAATGTGGGCACTTTCCACAGTACCTGCTGTGTGGGTAGCCACAGACACCTTGGGATACCCTAGAATGGGGAGGGTAGAGTTGTCATGGGTTTAAAAGTTTTTGTCACTACCCTTTTTGTTGTGCTCCTGAATGAATGTATACGGGTTTTGTTTCTAGAGAGAGGCAGCCCTTTGAACTCTGTCTGTGACAGCCTTCCGCTGAGAAACACAAATCAATCCAGATTTTGATGTAGTGGGGGTTTTGTTTGTTTGTTTGTTTTGCTCTAACACCAGTTTTGTTTTCTGTCTTTGGGGCCTTCAGTCTGAGTCTTTGATCTGGAGCAGTCCTGTCATTCAGATTTGTCTTTGTCCCCTGCTGCCCGATAGTTAAATTTATAGCTAGCATTCATTTTGACCCTTGTGCCTGGAATTAGCAAGTAACTTCTAGCACAGAATAAATGGTAGGGACTCCCACTGTTCCCCAGCTATAGGTGAACTTGGGTTTAATCATGTTTGGGGGCTTTTTGGTTGCATTTTCAACCTCCCTTTTTCATCTCCTATTGTAAAGACTAGGTAAGTTGCTTATCTCCAGTGGATCAGAAAATTGAGTAATGGTTTATTTGAAAATCTCTCCCTAGGTAAGACCTTTCACAATTACAAGTTATTTAAACATGGGTCTGCTCTAAGCAGTGGCAGAATAAGAAAAGTTTTAAGTATTTCCTGTTTTCTCAGGATTTTTTTAATAGCAAATGTGAGATGGTGACTGATTAGGCTTGAGTTGTTCCTGCCTAGTACCTGTTCCAGGCTGTCTGTAGTTGAGATGTGGGTGGTGGATTTTCGAGGGTAGGACTTCTCAAAATGGCAGAGTTATAAAATAAAACTTTTTAAAAATAGATAAAAATAAATCTGGCATGGCTTGTGTGAACAGATTTTAAATCAGTGCTAGTTGCCCTTCAGCTCTGGTCCTTGGGGCCAGGGCAGGCAGGGGAAGGTGCATTGAGCCTTTTAGCCAAGCTCTGACCTGAGGTCTCAGTGGAGGAAGGCAGCAGGAGGTTCACTGCTTGTACAACTTCCAGTGAGTTCTCAGCCATAACTGAATCTAAATGAGTCAACTGAGGCAAGTGTTACCTCTGAAGCTCTCAGGAGTTTGGCACTTCACCAAGCTCTGTCCAGCTTATGGGACTTTGTCTTTTATCCCTCCTTGGCAAAAATACATCCCGTGCAGAGGCTTTTGTAGGCTCCTGTTTTGTGTCATTGGAGGAAATCTGTCTCATCTCTTGGGTAGTGGGGTATAAATGTTTCACCCAAAACACAGACTACTTAGGGCTGAATACCAAGTTGGCAGCTATGGCTGGGCCAGGAGCAGCAGCTCTGTGTGTAGTTACTCCCACCCCTGTAAATACTCAGTGTGTGCTTTGACCTTTGTGCTCTCTCCCTGCTACAACTTCAGCTGAGAAGTTGGTGGTTGGAGGGGGTTCAAAGGCTTTGGCAACAGTTGGGTGCAGGCCAGGAGGAAGAGCAGATTTGTCTGTGTAAAGTCTGTGATTTACAACCCTCTGGTGAAGTTGTGATTGTTGGTGCTGTTCCTTCTGGAGCTGTTGGTAACATAGCACCGAGGTGCTGGGAGGGAAGGAAGGAGAAAGTCCTGGCAGGGCTGAGAGGCTGGTGGGCTGGAGGAATGGAGGTCTCTGTGCAGACATTCTGTTCATTCCAGTGATGCTTGTCCTGTCCCCCATCTCTGTTACCTTCTGGAGGACACCCAAATCAGTAATGTGGCTGTACAGCTGTGACTCTCCTGCTGAAACACGGGAAGTCCAGCCTCACTGTCCTTCTGGGCCTGAGGAGATCCTCAGGTGTTGAGCCATCAGCTGCAGCCCAAGAGTGGTCCAGTTGGGGTGTGCTGAGTGCTGGTCTCTGCAGGGTTGGGTGGCAGGAGCTGTGCCAGGCCTCAGGAGCAGGCCCAGGTCAGTGTTGTTTGTGTGTTAGCAGCACACAGAGCTGTAGTGGAGCAGGCTCACACCTCTAACCCTGCACTGTCACTAATACAGGCTTACAAGAGGCTCCTGAGCAGGGCATTGTGCTGCCTCTGTCAAGGAGTAATCCTCTTTGTGTGTATGGTGCTTGCTAAATACAACTTAGTACTGCTGTCATTTCCCTTCCCAGATCTGCCAGCTGGATTTTGAGTGTCCTTCCCCTTCCCAGCAGGTACACCCAGGCATGGACCTGGTGTGGGGTGACAGGGGCCAGAGCACTGCCCCTACCCCAGGAATTGTTGTACTTTCATGGACAGCTGTTGAGTTTAGTCCTGGGTGTGAAGCACATAAGCTCTTAGTACTGAGAAGTTTCTGTGAGTAGCATTTACATGTTGAATGTGCTTTGCAAATGTTGAATAATTCATATCTACTATAAAAATAAAAACAAGCGTGGGAGTGAACGAGTTTACCTGAGACCAGTCTGACACCTCACGTGAATTAAAGTGAGACTTTGATTCATTCACTGGATTCCTGAAAGCAGCACTGTGATATTGATCTTCATCCTCAAAGATCTTTCAGACATTAATTAATTTTAATGCTACTCTTTGGAGGAAAATAGGGTGTTACAGTTCTGTAAGGGGGGGAAATTCCAAGATATTGTTTGTTGATAGGACTGGAACATTTAGTGCCTTAATATGGAAATGTGAGGCTGTAAGGCCTCTGTGAACTAAACTGGAAATTTTACTGGCGTTTGTTGTTGTAAAATATTTCAGTTTGAATCCTTAAATCTCTTGTTGTTGTACAGTAATAGTAATAACATATAGTAATTATATAGTAATATGACAACATGTAGCAATTATATAGTAATATAATAACATATGGATCGATAATAGCATGGGGATTGTCAATGAGGTAAAAGTACAGAACTGGGAAGGATGAAGAGAAGAGAACAGAGCCTGAAGCCTGTGACTGGGTTTGAAAAGTTGTTTCCTACTATGGAGACAGCTAGAAAGGTGAAAGAGAAGAGTGTAACTTAAGGTCATTTCTACGTTTTAGTCTGAGACAAATTTCAGTAGTAATTCCATAGTATAAAAGGCTGATCAGCATTTAGTCTGTCTTTATCCCAGCTGAATGTTTTCCAGTGTTTTTGATGGGCCTGTGGTGGAGAGTGTCAGTGGTGAGATGGTGTGTGGGGCTGCTGGTATTCCCTGTGTGCACGCAGCAGCCATGGGGAGGGGAACAAAGAGCAAATGGGTGACTTAGTTACCCTGATTTTTGTGAGGTACCTGCATGGTCCTTGCTGTGTTCCCCTGCTCCCCAGGGGCAGGTGGCTGTGGGTTCCCCTTTCTCCCCAAGCACCTGGGCTCAGAGCAGGGCTGCTCTCCAGCAGGAACGGGCAGTCCCTGGTCCCTGCAGCCAATACAAGAGTCATTATGCAACACCACTTATTTCCTATGGCATCAGATTATGCAATTTCTGAGCAGAAGAATGCAAAGCCCTGGAAGAACACAGTAGCATTTTAGCAGATCCAAAAATACCTTCTGCAGGGTAGAGGCAGCATTTCTGTGTGTAGTGCTGAAAATACGCCGTTACGTAAGGTGCTTATTTCCCAGCCGGCGCTGGCAGGGCTGCCAGGTGGAGCAGGACGTGCTCTCCCTGCCACCGAGAGGTCTCCCTGCACTCACAGGAGGCTGGATGGGCTCTTTGTGTCTCTTCCTCACCAAGAGGAATTTTTATTGCTTTTTTTTTTTTTATTCCTTTTGAAAAAATAAAAGAAGTGGATGTTTGATTTCTCTTTCCAAATCAAGCACAGCTTCACCACCCCCCACAAATTTGTGACCTTATGCTGAAGGAGGTTCTAGTGAAACATTTGTCGCACGTTGCTGGAGGTAGAAATTCATTCCTATGCTGAGAGCCAGGGCAGATGCACACATTGCATGTGGGGATAAGAGTCCCCAGTTCTTCAGTTCTTTTAAGGTGAAGTCTGCTTTGGAAATCTATTAAATATCTTTGGAGGAGACAGGAGCATGGTAGGAAGGGGGATCTGGTTGATACAGTCTGTTGGGATTTTGGCAGGAATACTTACCAGAGGCTCTTAAAGAGGCTAAACAGCTATTAAATAACCGAGACACCAGGCTGGCAGACAGATTACTGGTTAAATGATACGGAATAAGAGTAGGGATAAAAGGATGGTAATGTTAAAACATTTTTCTCTGCTTTGGAGATGGCTCTACTCATACTCTTCCCACCTTTTCTTCCCTTATCCAGATATTTTAGGAATATTCTGTTTAGGCTGTGAGACTTCACAAGGAAGGTGTTGAGGGTAATAACTATGGAGGCCACCTGCAGGGAGTAGTGGAAGCCTCCAGTGAACTTGGATGATAAAATATCAGTTCAATTTAGTGTTGATTAAGCACAATTCAGTCTTAATATCAATCTCAACAGCCAGAATTAGGCTCTGACATAGCTTTTTCTGCTCAGTAATGAGATCTTAGGTAGTAAGAGACCCATGGAAGTTAGCTCAGCATCCTGAGGAGCCAAAATGACCATTGTGCCTTTGTGCATTTCTGTGGCATTCTGTCCTTTTTGGGAATCCTGGCTGTGGTCTGACTTCCTCAACTACCCAGAGAAGCTGCCCCTTTCCTGGAAATGTTCAAGGCCGGGTTGGGGTGGGGCTTGGAACAACCTGGGTTAGTGGACGGTGTCCCTGCCCATGAATTTTAAGGTTTTTATAGCTTTTTTCAACTCAAACTATTCTGTGATTCTATGTTCTATAACTTTAAGGTGATACAGGAGAAATGGGAAAGAGGTGATCAAAGACTCAGAGCAAGTTTCATAGGGAGAGTGAGAAGGTCAAGTGAGAATTGTTAGACTTGAGAAAGAATGTTGGAGTTGGAGGATGGGATAATTTTTAAAATCACAGCTGGAATTAGAGATAATATGTTCAGGTGCCACTGAAGCAGTGAACAACTGGCTGTTCCAAGAAATGAAGGAATTAAAGGCATGCAAAGTGAAGAAGGGCTGGTGTTACCTTCTACAACACAGAGTTAAGCTACAAAACTCCTTGCCACAGCCCAGTGTTTGCTGAGGTGTTCTGGTTAAGAAATTCCTTGGCCCATTTGCCCAGACAGGCCCAGTGCTTTGTGTGCAGAGGCACAGCCCCAGCCCAGTGTGCTGTGAGCAGGGCAGCTGGTGGCACTGCTGGGGGCAGCTCTGCCTGCCTGCACACCCTTCCCCTGGCTCTGCAGCAGGAAAGGGGCATGGATGGACCTCCTGAGCTTCTGTGGCTTCATCCCATTGCTGCAGCCCAGGTGCCACTTCTTTCTCCTCAGGCAGGCCTGCTTGGGGTGTGCAAGGTGCGAAGCAAACCTGCAGCTGGCCCGGCACAGAGCAGGAGTTCAGCCATTAGGGTGTTTCTTGGCTGGTACATGCTGCTATTTTTGTCATTGTCAGAAAGGGTTCAGGCCACTGAGCTGGACAGGGTTCTCTTTCTCACTGGTACAGCCACAGAAAAAAGGATAGCACAACTAAAATCGCTTTTCAAAAAATGATATATCTCTGTTTTCAGATAGATGGAATATATTGAAAAGCTAAATTAAATTATCACAAAGTCAGGGTTTTTTTGTGATAACAGAGACTACACACAACATAGTTACATGTCTGTGGTCTCACGTGCTTAATGCCCATGGTTATCTTAATATTCTATTAATGTTTTAAAATGATGATGATTATTATAGTTGTGAGCTCTAAGCAGTTGCTACTGCATCACTCAGGTGAGGATTATGGTGTCTGCCGAAGAAAGTTGTCTTATGTTAACATGGCATCCAAATATTTATTGGAGAGAGGAAGCAACAGTATGTGCTCAAGTCAGGATTCTGCAGGAGGTGCAGAAGTACTGTAGTGTTTATCTGACAACCTGAAGGAGCAGTGTAAAGCACAAAAAAGCCAATGTGACAAGTCTTAACTTTCCCAGGTAAACATGCTGTTGGTTGTAAGGAAATGTTTATATGCATAAACATAAACAGAGCTATTGTAGCAACAGGAAGTCTCAGCTGGGTCAGATGAAGAATTTTCACTTGTTTTATCAGCCATTGATGATGTTTTGGCTATGTAATTGTACTATTTAAAGATAAGGCTGGGTTGTGGCTGGGCATTCATGTGGGAGTAAGAAGGGAAGAAATGTTCTTCCTTGAAGGAGCAGTGTCTTGAGAAGGAGATTGATGGCTTAAAAACACCCAGGCTTTTGCATGGGCTACTCCATAGTTGGCTTAAAGCTTTGCCTATAGCCTGGGCTGGGTTATACCAAGTTAATGTGGGCATGCTTCATAGTGGGATTTCTTTTTTTACAACCTAACAAAACAGATAATGCAACTTATAAAAATGTAATGTAATTAATTAATGTAATAATGTAACTTTAAAAAAAAATCAACCCTCCTGAAAACAAAGAGTTTGCCTTTTGGTGATATGTAACTCATTCTCTATTGATAAATCTGCTTCTACTTTTTGTTTTCAAAGCAACCATGCAAAACACAAACCTATATTCCAAGTAAGGTAAAACATGTGTCAGAAGAGGAGTATCTAATCCATTCATGTAATATTTTCTTCATCAGGAGACCAGGAAAGAAAGTCTGTTGAAATCCTGTATAGTAAAACCACCCCCAAAGGTCAGAAGTGACAACAAAAGCTCTGGGACTTGCCAATTCAGCAACTCTCAGTTGTTCCTGTGCTGGAGTTGTACAGCAATGGGAGAGGACTGTGCTTCAATGTGTTGTGAAAATTCCCTGTAGAATCTGAGAGAGAGTCACAAGAGGCAGGAGAACATGATGTCTGTGCCTTATAGATATGCTTTTTGTGGTTTTGTTAGATTTTGGAACATTTTTAAAGCTTTGTCACAAGCCACTAGTTGAGATGACACACGCATAAATTCCAATTGTGTTATCAGTGAGGAGATGTGCAGTTACCTTGTTGTGCCCACTGCAGCCAGCAGGAAATCACACTGGGTACCAGGAAGAAGCAAGGGAACTGCAGGGCTTGGCTGTAAGTAATGATCTGGGCAGGAATCTCCTCTGTCTGTGGTAGTTCCATGTCCCAGCTGGATAATTTCTGCCAGCAGCTCTGCTTCAGCCCTAAACATGGGTCAGACAATTGCTTTTATTCCCTTTGCATGTTGGAAGTGCAAGCAGAGATTATGCTTCACTGGCTAAGAAAGAAATAGCATTCAAGGAAGCAAACGTAGTGTTACTGGAGACTTGGGCTGTCACGAGGCTGAATGGTGGCCTCTGAGCTTACACCACCTTTCCAGCACACTGACTTGTTGTTTGGTTTGGTTTGTGTGCTGTCTGGAATGCTGTGTCTGATTTGCCACTCAATTTTTAGCATAGGTCTTTAAAGGAGAAACTTTAGAGGAGGAGCTTCAGTAATGGTTCACACAAGGCATTGGCTTAACTCAGCTGCAAACCTGACCATTGTGTTGACACTCTTGGGAATACTGAACTTGCATAGGCAGCCACGTGCCTTGGTGGCTCTGGGGGAGTGTGAGGACGCTTCCTGGATGGCTCTTTCCTGGGACAGGCACAATATCAGGCAAAGTGAGAGGGTGCCTTGGTAGCTCATTCACCCACTTGGTGATTCAGGTAAACTCTCACTTATCTGTAGTTTCAGACTGAATTTTGGGCTGTCTGACATGTTGAGGAGCAGCCTCACTCTTTTGAGAAGAGGTGCATTTCATGCTCCTCTTGTCTGAGGGTGGTGGGATTTTGCCTGGAAAAAATACTTTTGATAGAAATGGAGTCATTTATGAGAAGTTGTGATTGTACAAAATTACATTGAGCCTTGAATCTCCTTCCAGACAGAAAAGAAATTTGTTAGTGCAGAGTGCATGAACTCATCAAAACAGTTCAAATCCGAGGGTCTGCCTTCAAGTCAGTGTGTGCAACAGCACTTTGTGAAATCTCAATCTCTTAAATATGCACAGTCCTCCCACACATGGAGCTTCCAGCTTTTGACTGGGAGGCTGCTGCAGCAGGAGCATCACTCGGATGGAAATAGCACAGCCTTGGCCAGGCCTTTCCCTAGGAAAGCTCATGATGCACATGCAGATCATAGACATGGGATCCCAGGCTGCTTTGTGTTGGAAGGGACTTGAAAAACTATCCAGTCCCACCCCCTGCCATGGGCAGGGACACCTTCCACAATCCCAGGTTGCTCCAAGCCTTGTCCAGCCTGGCCTTGGACACTGCCTGTACCAGGGCCTCCCTGCCCCCACAGAGAACAATTTCTTCCTAATATCTAAACTAAACCTGCCCTCCTTCAGCTGAAGGCCATTCCACCCTGTCCTGGCTCTACATGCCCTTATGAGTACATCCTGAATGGCAGTTTGGATATAATGAAACCTAAAACTTTTAAGAAAATGTTTTTATTTGCCTTTTCTTTTATTGGGAAGAGGTCAACATGAAAAATCTCAGCCTTTTGGTACTATGACTAAAAGAATAACATAAACTATGACAATAGAACTTGGGAAATGCTCTTCTTCTCTTGTTTCAAGAGATGGTGAGATCTAAACCAGCCTAATTTCATTGGATTAAATCATATTTTGCTAAAGCAAGAGATTGCACATTGCAGAATTTACTGCAATAGAAGAGAATTAAAAAAATTAATTTCCCCCAACAAGTCAGCACTGATGTGGTGTGGCAGAAACCACTTTCTCCCCTTCCCAGGGTTTCTGCACCACTTTGCTTCAAGTTGGCTTGAGAGGAAGTTGTTTTAAAAGGAGTGCTGCTGTCTCATGCTCTCCAAACAATGAGTTTGCTACACCTCTGAAAATTAGGCTACTTATGTAAGGGCCTAAATAAGGCTGTATCATGCTAGTTTGGAATAATTCCATAACTTTTATATGCCTTCTCTCCCCATGAAGCACATAAAGGGGCATGTAAAGTGGCAGGACACTGTGCCTGAAGGCTTTTTTTATTTGAAACATCTCAGTGTTGGGGAAAGCAATTTGATCTGGGGAAACAGACGTGATATCCCTGAATCTGGGGCTTTGTTCTTGGCTGAGCTGTGTAGTGAAAAGCTCTTCATTCCCTGTAAAACCTTCACAATCAAACATTCCAGAGGCAGAGAACTGTAAAAATGTAAAAGCAAAACCTTACACTGTAGTAGTGTACTCTTGAGAGTCGCATAATAGGAAAGTTATTTTATCCTCCAAGTCTGATTTAATCCTTAATGCACTTCCCAAGGCTTAAATTTGAGACACGTTGGGACACTGTTACCTCAAATTCTAGCCTTTACATTGGAGTTTCATGCAGGATACCTGGCTGATGTTTTATTTGCATTGCTTAATATTCTATGTTACAAAAAGCAGATTTCTCTGTAGGTGCAGTGGTCACATTTTGCTCTTGTTTAAACAATCACTTATCACTCCCTGACTTTAGGTGATGAGCTGGGGCTGTGCCCAGGAACACTGAGTTGGGCCTGGCCTGGTGTTTTTCTGAAATTCTGTTCAGGTCTGAAGCATCTTCTTATCTCTGACAAAGTCTGTGATAATAGAACAACTGCTGCTAGTAGTAATTGTACTCTGAGGTCACACTGCAGCTTCCCACGCTGCTGAATTGTCATTGTAGTGCTGGTCACCAGCAGGTCAGGAATAACCAACTCTCCAGCTTCCCATATGGGTCTGATTCAGCTCCTCTACTGGTTTGGGCTGTGCTGCAACCTCTGCCTCACTTGCTGTTTTGCTTTCTTTTAAAGAACAAAGTTTACAACCTAAATAAAGCTTTTATGCAAGCCCCATGTGGTCAGGCAGGATACAGGAAGGTAATCCAGGTTCCTGGCTGTTCCTGTTTGCTGCTGGAGAGGGGCTGAAGCCCAGGGTTTTTCATCCTGTGGGCTGAAGGGCTTATCTCTCCTCTCTGCAGTGACCTCATCCTGAGGAGTCATGGCACTGAGCTGTTCCCTTGCCATTGGCTGTGTCCTACCTGGCCACCTCTTTCTTCCTTCCAATGGCTGTTTGCAGAGCCTGGAAATTTGCACCCACTGTAACTGATCTTACTTTTTAACAAAGTACTTTCTGTTAAGGCCATTTTTTTTACCCCACTCTCAGCTTCTCATGGAATTTAAAACTGGACTTTGTTCCGTGTTGCAAGCTGAATTCACTTAATTGTTGTGGCCCAGTGTTAGAGCCTCCTGCTCCAGAAGGGACTATCCCAGAACTGTTTTTGTGGTGGGCAGCTCTGGCAGCATGACCCCCAGCCATCAGCCTGGCTCTGTGGGAAGGTGGCACCACCATGGGTTGTGGAAAAAAGACCTCAGTGGAGCATGGAGCAAGAGACGGAGGCACTTCTTAAAAGGGATCCCAGCTCTTGTTTTATGTGCACCCTCCCAGAAGCTCCTGCAGGGGAGAAGTGGAGAGCAGTGCTGGGAGAACAGCAAGGAGGGTCTGCTGTTCTGTGAAACTCAAAGTTTTACTTGCTCATGAGGATGGCTTGGATGTGGTTAGAGAATTGAACATATCTTGCCACAATGGGCATGGAGGGTCAGTCAAAGGTCCAGGATGGTAATAACTAGGTGGGGCTCTGAGGGAGCAGCCACAAACCATCCCTTGGTGGAATCAAGGTACCTGTATCACCGGGCTTTATTTCTCTAACACCTTGTGTTGAGGGTTTGCAGAGGGATCCTGAGCTTGTGGGCTGTGCCAGGCCCAGGAACAGTGGTGGGACTCAAACCACAGCTGAGCTGGGGCCAGCTTCAGTCTGGGAATGCTATGGGAACTCTCTGCAAAGAATCTTTCACGATTTTGACCTTTTGGCTCTTGTTTAAAATTGTGGTGTTTGTTTCCTGGGCAATTCCTGCAGTATGTTACCGAGAGTATTGCCTGAGTGGAGTTTCTGTTGGAACCATTTATTTGTTTCTTTTAGGGCAGTAATTATTTACCAAGTATCAGCGGCTGTCTGGAAAGTCTAGTTAATTATCAGCTCACCTCAGTGAAACCGCACGTAGTGAAAATACTTCAATAAAAAATTGAAAGTTGTTCTTTTTTCCTCTTGTTTCAGCTACTGGGCCCACATGTCACATGTGAGTTGTGTCCTCCAGATGCTCTGAGCACCCTGTCGGGCCGTCTCCTTGATGCACACTCACGGCATCATGGCCAGCACCCAGGAGCGCCTGAGCCTGTCTTCCTCTCCCAGCTCCATCGGCAAAGCGTTCTGTGAGGACAAGGAGTCGGGGAGGTTCCCCGAGGAGCCCCCGGCCGCCGGCAGCCGCCCGTCCCCGGAGCTGCTGGAGGACGTGCGGGAGCGGGGCTCGCTGCCGGCCGAGCTGCTGGAGGGCGTCAGCAGCCCGGGCACGGCGGCCGTGCTGAGCAGCGTCAGCGAGGACGCCCGCGACCACTTCGAGAACAGCGTGCTGCAGCTGCGGGAGCACGACGAGCCCGAGCCGGGGCTCCCGCAGGGCACCCGCAGCCCCGGCGACGGCGACACCAACGGTGCCGGCGACGATGTGAAGGTGCAGTTCAACAGGACGGGCAGCGGCAGCGGCGGCTTCCTCGAGGGGCTCTTCGGGTGCCTGCGGCCCGTGTGGAACATCATAGGCAAGGCCTACTCCACGGACTACAAACTGCAGCAGCAAGGTGAGGGGAAGCACTCGCTGCTTTGGGTGAGGTCAGGCAAGTGAGCCTGGGCTCTTCCCCAGCTCGCCACGTTTTTGGCCGTTTTTGTCTTGTCCAGCCCTGCCACAGGTTTCCAGGGGTAAATCCTGCACTATGGAGCCAACAGCCATCACGTGTGGCAAAGGCAGCTCGTGAGGTGTCAGGATTTCTAGCTTATCAGAGTGACCCCGAGAAAAGTTCGAAAGTCTCTTTTCCCAGCCCGGCGCTTGAAGGAGTCAGGGCTCTTCATTTCTCCGTCTCAAGGTTGTTTGTTGTTTCTTATCTATAAAATTCTTTCTCCTGTCCTGCTGAGGTCCATCCAGCAGGACAGTTCCAGGCACTCTGGCTGCCCTCGGGGTGGTGTTTTGTCTTTATACTAAAAACTACATATACAATGTTTACAATTACTTTCCAATACCCATCACCTATGTTAGACAGTGAGCTTCTACTCTAAACCAATCTGTAAGTGCCAACATCACAGCAGAAGATGGAGCCCAAGAAGAAGACGGAGAAAGGCTGGACACGCCCAGTTCCCTCCATCTGGCCCCCTGAACCCCCCTACCAGAAACCCCAAAATCTACTTTTCCACCCCATGATAACTTCACTATTATTCTACCTGAACTGTTGTGGCTTGCAGATCTTCATGTAAGGTTGGTAATTTGCTCCATAGGTCATAATCAAACCCACAGGTGTTTTGGGCTCTGTGCCAGGGCTTCTGAGCCCCCTGGCAGGGGTCTTGGCCGTCCTGGACAAGCCAGAGGGATGTTCTGGGTTCCCACAGTGAGGGAGTCACAACCTGTTCAGCCCCATGGCTTGGGCCATTGTGACAAGGCCTGAATCTAAGCTGAGCATGGGGATCAGAAAGAATTGTGTTGAAGTACTTGATACAATCCCTGTGTTAATTTCTAATCCCTGTGTTAATTTTTATGCCAGATGGAAAACACTGACATAGGCACTTCCACTTCAGAACCTCCAGGTGCAGGCTGTCCCTGGTTGACCACCAAATAGCAGGAGTATTGCTTCTCTTTTAAAAAGGGTTTTATTTCTTTTCATTCAGGAGTAATTTTCCTCTTTAAAATATCATTTAGTACTTGTCTTTCCAGAAATATGTTCTTCAATATTTATACCTTTTCCATTTGGATGTGTAAGCATAAATGTGTAAGTGTATGTGAGTATAAATACATATAAAATCTGTAGCTTGATAATAAATGATGTCCCAGTTGACTGCATATATATCTATATATCTATCTCTATATATATTTTAGGGGGTACTGAAAACCAAAGAGCAGAGTATGCTCTGCTGTTGGTGTCTGATTTCTCCCTTAGCACAGGGGGAGGGAGGTGGCAGATGGGAAAGGAACAAGCTGTCATTAGAATTAAGGAGCTGAAACGGTTGAGGCTTATGGAAAATGGGAACAGCCTGGCCATCGCAGTACCATGGGGCAAAGCCTCCTTTGAGCATCCCTCAGTAATAATCAAATGGCTTTTTGGCACTGACAAATTACAAGATACAAGGTCAGAAACCTGTCTGAGTGGTTCAAATCTAAACCCCAGAGGGATAGGGAACAGCTCCTAGTATGAGGGAACAGAGCTGTTAAATAACATGTTGGATGAATTTGCCTTGAAATCAGCTTTCTAGAGTCAGTTGTTTCTAGTTCATAAGCAAGCAGGAAATGCATCTCTACATTCCAGGTGTCTCCTGAACAGCAGCTCTCTGTGCAAGGGTTTGCTTGCTTTGAAATTCTCTGGCACAGTTGGTTGTGTTTTGTTTGCATGTTGTAAATTCGGTGTGGCACATGTGGTTCAGACTATAAATAAAAACAGTGACAGAAATTCCCTGGGGAATTAAGGCTGCTGGGGTGATTGCACAAAGGGTGAACAGTTTTGGAAGGGCTGTCTGGGTGGGGAGTCTCCCTTGGGAAGGAAAAGGAGGTTCTGAGCAGTCAGATGTTATTCAGAGCAGGCATTGGGCAGTGTCTGTGTGACAGTGCTTTGGGTTGGATGCTCAGTGTTTGTAAGGGAAGCTAAAAATTTCAGAGGAAAGGCCACAGGTGCAGAGTGGCAGTGGCTACTCCCAGCAATTCTCTGTGTGTCCCACACTTGTCCCCACTGCTGTCTCTGAGCTGTCCTGTGCTGGTGTGTCCCTGTCACCTCAGAGTGGTGGCTTTGGGAGAGCTGCCCGTGGGACAGAGAGATCCCATTTCCATTGAGCAGGGCCAGCAGCTGCACTGGAGCCCACAGTGCAATCTGTGCTCTGGTGACCCACTGGGGACACTCACACACCAAACTAAAAAATGGAAGCACTAATGAATGAAAAGGAGCAGCTGAGAGCAGTGCTGGGGCTGGAGGGTGCACACAGAGCTCGTTCCTGTGCACAGGGTGTCTTGCTGCTCCCTGTGGTGGGAGCATGTTCAGAGCCACACACCCAGGGGCACTCTGCTGTTTGCTGCTGGCATCAGGCCCTTCTGAAAGGGCAGATTTGAACTGGCTACAGATGTGGTAAGGCTGAGGATTAATTGGGATCAGCTATATGTAGCTGTGTGGTTGAGCTGCATTTTCAGTGTCTTCATTGTTAGAAAGGGGAGTGAAAAGAAGATTTTAAAAAAAAATATTTTTTCTTCTGGAACTCCTCTATTGTCTTATTTTGATGACATCTGTTACCCTAATGGCAGTACTACACTTCTGTTACCCAAGGATAAACCTTTTCAAACTGCTTCTCTGCTGAAACTTGAGGATTTTGTGAGAATATTCATGTTCTCTTTTCCAGATGATCTCATTCTTGCTTCTTGCCACCAGAAAATCATCTTTGTGTGCATTTCATCAGCTACATACAAGCCAGCAGTTCACTAACTGATGTATGTGATTATTTTTATTTTTGCTGTCTTATAGCAAGAGCACAGAGGATGCATGGATTGTGTTTGTGCAAGTGCTGTGTGGCTGAGGAAATGTCTGGGGCTCTTTCAGCAGCAGGGAGAGGATTGTGGTGGCTTTTCATTTCCCTGGGAGCTGCTTTACAGCTTTGGGCTGCTGCCATGGATCTGTGCAGATGATTTTTTCCTCCCTTCTTTATGAGACAACTACTTAAAGCCTCACCCAGGAGTAATCCTTTGTGTTAGGCTGAATCAACAACAGGGGTAGGAGTCCAGTTTGGATTTGCAGCCATGTGGCCCTCCAGAACTTAAAGAGGAGGGAACGACTTTTTACAGGGGGAAGTAGTGATAGGGCAAGGGGAATGGTTTTAAACTAATAGAAGAGAGATTAAGATTAGATTAGAAAGAAATCCTTCCCTATGAGGGTGCTGAGGCCCTGGCACAGCTTTCCAGAGCAGCTGTGTCTGCCCCTGCATCCCTGGTCCAAGGCCAGGCTGGATGGGGCTTGGAGCAGCCTGGGATAGTGGGAGGTGTCCCTGCCTGCGGCAGGACGTGGAAGGGAATGGGCTTTAAGATCCCTTCCAACCCAAACCATTTTATGTTGCCTGCAGGTGCTTTGTGGTACTTTCTGCTGCTCCCTGGTGTCCCTGTCCACCTGCTTTGGCTGCCCTGCAGGCCGTTCTTTGGGACATGGTGGTGGTGTTGTGGTTGCCAAGTAGTAAAAGACATGGGTCTCATGTCCTTGAGCCCATATTGCCTGTGAAGCTTTGGCTGTGACTTGGTGAAAGAGGGAAGAGATAAGAAGAGCTTTTACATGATTCTGCATTATCTTCTTGTAGAAATTACTGCTTGAGTGTCCTTCCTGACACCCAAATGGTCAACAAGAGGGATCTGCCTGTCCTTCCCTGCAGGACACGGGCTGGGCAGAGCCTTGGTCAGCTGGGAGCTGCTCAGGCTCTGTGCTGGTTGACCAAGTGATGCCAATCACTGCTTGGTGAGGAGTCATTCCTGTGGGGAATGTTTGCTTTTATATTGTTCGGTACCAGCTGATTATCTGAGGTTTAAGTACTTGGGGTTTGACCCATAAAATCCCTCCCTCCTATGTTTTTCCAGTTGTTTACCCTGATTTCTAAAGGCTATTGGTGAGTGCTTTCTGGAAGACACACTCAGTTCTTTAATTTGCATCTACCAGTTATTTAATTGGGATTGTGGGGACTCCAGCACTTTAAAGCAAGACTTGTTTGTGTTTCCTAGAGACTCATTAGACTTCCCAGCCATTTCCTTTGGATTAAGAAGCTGTGTCCAGGAGCTGCTTTCACCTTCCCTTTCACAACTTGTGTGTTTACCATCATTGTGAGAGTTTTTGTGTCTACCTGGAGAGCAGGGTGCCTGTCAGAGGGTGCTTGTGTTGAGGGGGTCTGTGTATAAACCAGAGATGCTTCTTGTCACAGTGCCAGTGCTGGAGAGCAGCCAGTGCTGGGAAAAGCTTCCTCCAAAGAGATTGGTTCAATGGCTCAGGCTGCTCCTGTGTTTCTTCCCCATGGGAAATAGATTCTCATCATTCTACTCAAATGGTTCTTAATCACCTCAGAAACGCAAGTTCTTGTGCAATTCCTGCTGCTATTACACTGTAATTTATTTAGGGGAAGTATCCCACTGGTTTCTTAGGGCCCAGAAGAGTCTGACTACTGCACTGTGTGTTACCTATGGTTTGGCTCTTTGTTCTTCTTGATATTCCCCAAGATGTGGGATATTTCACTGTCACTACACTGAAACCTCTTTCCTGAATTGTGCCCCTGACAGTCAGGATGCAAATGGGATATGGGAGAGCATCTGTGTTCTGAAATAAACACGAGATGACTTTGCAGAAAGAACCACATGAACTTTTGCTTACTTTGCTTACAGCCTCTCTCAGCCTTTGCCATTGAAGAGAGAATATTAGAGGAAGGTGATATTACCTGATAGGGAATACTAAGAGCAAACTAGGGTTCCAAGGGGATACAGTTATCCATTAGTGCTCACAAACTGTAAATGCCTCATGGAAATGAATGTCAGTGTCCTGTACAGGAAAGACAGACTTCCCACAGGTAAGGATGGAAAGAGACTCTGGACAATGGGGAGTGGCTTCCCACTGCCAGAGGGCAGGGATAGATGGGATACTTGGGAGAAATTCTTTCCTGTGAGGGTGGGGAGGCCCTGGCACAGGGTGCCTAGGGAAGCTGTGGCTGCCCCTGCATCCCTGGAAGTGTTCAAGGCCAGGTTGGACAGGGCTTGGAGCCACCTGGGATAGTGGAAGGTGTCCCTGCCTGTGGCAGGGGGTGGGACTGGATGGGCTTTTAGATCCCTTGATCCCTTCCCCCCAGTCCATTCCATGATTCTATAAAAGAAACAGCTATTTTAGTACAACAGAATAGTTTTGATGTTGCCCATATAAAAATACTGTTCATCAACATGCACAAAAATCACCTCTATTTGCCACCTCCTTTCAGAAGTGATGCATGTGTGAATTAAATTGAAATACAGATCTTGATTTAATCATGAATGAATGAATTTTATTAATGATCTAATTATTTTCATATTTAAAATCTCTTAGTGTTTAAATGTCCAAAGATTTAAATTCCAGTTTGTGTTCAGAGCTGTGAGCAGATCCATGAGCATGGAGCCTTGTGTCTGGGAAGGAACATCTTGCTGGGGGTTGAACTCTGCCCTGCCAAGGGGGAGGGAATTTCTGCTGGGGATGAGCAATATTTTTGTTTTTAGTTCAGTGAGCAGGAGGAGTGCTGGGGTCTGGCTCTGGGGGAGAGCAGCTTTTCCATGGCCATGCCAGGGGAGCACAGGAGACAGCAGCCTCTGCCTGCCTGTCCCAGGAGTGATCCCAGAGAGAGCTTTGAACTGGGATCAGCCCACAGAGAGATGGGATATACAAGTTTCCCTTCAGTGATAACAGTATCCAGAATGAGACACTTTGGCATAATCCCAGCTGCAGCCCTGGGAACATCCCAAAGGCTCAGAATCTGGATGAGACAACCTTTGTAGTCATCTGAAACAGAGATCTGTACAGGTGTGACTTCCTTTTATTTCAGAAATCAGTGGGTTACTTGTTGGGTTTGCTGCTAAATAATTTATTCTCCAAATGTAGATCTTTATTGAATTACAGTAAATAAACAGCTGCCTGCCTTTTATCCTGCTGTTTGTGAGATTTAAGGTAATTTCAAGGTGACTGACAGGGAACAGGGCTTTCTGTTCTGATGGGTGCAGCTCTCTTGAAGCAGTTTATACAGTGTCACTGGACCTCTCCAGCACTATCCCTACAAATGTGTGTGGGTACCAAAGAGGAGGAATTGCTTAAGGTTGTTTTGCCTGTTTGACACTGATATACACGATGTTGTTGTGGGAAGGACCTATTTCTGTGCCTGCTGCTGGTGGTTGATATGCTTTGTGTTGGCTATCTTGGTGGTTGCTGCTCTGTGTTTTACAGCCTGCCACCTCTGACTTTTATTTCCTATTTTTGTTTAATTCAGGGAGTGAAAAAGACCCTCAATATTTTTAGATCACTTGTGAATGTTAAATGTTTCTTCTAATCTATGCTTTTCAATGGAGTCACTCACTTTGTTCACTGTTGGGGTAGAGGATCTCCTCCCAAAATTACCAGTCCAGGGTCCCTGGTATGGTGAATTGCTGCCTTCCAAGCTGAGTGGCTCACACCCTGCTTGGTTAGCAGGGTGGTGAAAAAGCTGGAAGGAGGGGAATGAGCAGGCTGGAGGTGGCTGGGTTGTTGGGCTGAGCACATGCAGTGTGTGCCAGGAGCAGATGTCACCTACTCCCTCCAGAAGAGCCCACCGTGTGGTGCAGGAGGTGGCAGGTGCCGCCCTGGTGTGCTCTGACAGTTTCCATATTCCTGACCTTTTCCATTATCCATTGTTTGCCCTGTGCCCAGACACGTGGGAGGTGCCGTTCGAGGAGATCTCGGAGCTGCAGTGGCTGGGCAGCGGGGCTCAGGGCGCCGTGTTCCTGGGCAAGTTCCGCGCAGAGGAGGTGGCCATCAAGAAAGTGAGGGACCAGAACGAGACGGACATCAAGCACCTGCGCAAGCTCAAGCATCCCAACATCATCGCCTTCAAGTAGGTTGTGACCCTTGTCAGGAGCTTTGCCCAGGCAAGAGCCGTTGGCTCAAGTTCTCTGGGAAGGCTTTTACAATCCTGTGTCTAGAGGACAAAGCGATGGTCACCCTTCCTGTGCAGTTGTCTGTCTGCTGCTCCTCACTGTGTGTTGTCTTTGCCAGGGGAGTTTGCACGCAGGCCCCGTGCTACTGCATCATCATGGAGTACTGTGCCCACGGGCAGCTCTACGAGGTCCTGCGGGCCGGCAGGAAGGTCACCCCGCGGCTGCTGGTGGACTGGTCCACGGGGATTGCCAGCGGCATGAACTACCTGCACCTCCACAAAATCATCCATCGAGACCTCAAGTCGCCAAAGTGAGTCTCAGCTGCTTAAACATCCCTTAGTTTGGGTTCCTCAAGTCACCAAAGTTAAACATCCCCCAGTTGTGGTTCTTCAGGTCATCAAAGTGAGTCTCAGCTGCTTAAACATCCCTCGGTTGGGGCTATTTTTTCCTTTTCTTGAGAAATAGTTTAAAGTTTGGTCAAAAGGCTCTACTATTTTTTGCCCCATGTTGACTCAAAACTAATGAGAGTGAAACTATTGCAACTTGTTGGCACTTAACAAGAGTGGAAATTTTACTGGTATGTTCCATGATAAATAGCAGTCAGGAGATATTTAATGATCTGATGATATCTGGTCTTTCCAAAAAGTGGGATATTCTGTTGCCTCCTGCCTTTTTAGTTTTCCATCTTATTCTCCTATTATTTCCCTGGTTTTCTGGAATGTGTCTTCCTCGTTTCTCTGTTGCTTTCTGACTAAAATGTTCTGGCTTCTTTATATTCTTATTCCCTAGATGTTTATTACTTCTTTAGTCTGTGACAGTGCATTAAGATAATGCTTTTAGATGATTTGCAGCACAGTTTAAGGTACAGCTTTGCCTCTGGATCCTCAGTTACTTGTTAATTTGCAGTTTTATTGAGATTGATTTTTGACTCGTAGCATTAAGAAATGCATTTAAGGCACAAAACACAACCACCCAAAAGAGAGTGAGAGCTTTTATTGGGGAAAATACAAAATATTTTCTTTTTTACTGCACTTGTGAGCAGTGTGGCCTCATCAACAGGCTGTGTTGGTTAAGAAGGGATTTACTTCAGTGGCTGTTGTGGTGCAAGAAAAATCACAAAGTAGTGATGACTTATTTTTTTTCCCTTTTTCCAGTGTTTTGGTTACACACACAGATGCAGTAAAGATTTCAGATTTTGGTACATCTAAAGAGCTCAGTGACAAGAGTACCAAAATGTCCTTTGCGGGGACAGTGGCGTGGATGGCCCCGGAGGTGATACGGAACGAGCCCGTCTCTGAGAAGGTGGACATCTGGTGAGTGGTGTTCATGGTCATGTACCTTCACCTTCTCTTCAGTCCCTTGGTTTCCCAGCACTTTCCATGTCCTTTCCTCATCCTGTGCCTGAGCATGGTTTGCTCTGTGGTGGGCTGTTCATTTCTCCTTCTGCCTGGTGCCCTGAGCTTTGGTGGGCTCTCATGGAAAGGGAAATGACACAGGTTCCAGCTAAGGCTCAGTGCAGTTTGTGTCTTGCAGGAAGCAAATGCAGAAATTCTTTTCTGTGTCTTTATCCAGCCCAGAGCTTTCTCCTAGTGCTGTGCTCAGGGCCCCCTCAGCAGCCTCCACAGCCAGGGTGGTTTTTCCATCGCTTCTGGTCCTCTTCAGGGCCACTCTGGAGCTGTGGGGAGGCCCCTCTCTGCTCCCCACCCCTTGTGCTTCCTGCACACCAGGCTGGTTGTTGTGTGGGCAGCCTCAGGATTACAGTCCAGTGAATCCAATCCCAGATCCAAGAGGGAGGAAGCAGGATAGATTGTAAGAGTTCTGGAGCTTGTTTCCATCGATGTGGAACGTGCTTTGTGTCCAAATGAACACAAGGAATGGTTCAGTCTCCGTGCTATTAAAAATGCTTGAGAGGGCTTGGCCTTGGAGTTCCTTTGGGAAGCCTCTCCACAGGTTTCAGAGCCCTCAAGGGATCTGCATCTCCATTCCTGCCTCATTATTTCTGCATATTAAATGTCAGCAGCCAGGACAAATGCCCTTCTCCCTGCTTTACAGCCAGGAGGGATTTTGCTTCCTGTGGTTTTTCAGCTTCAGTTGCTGTCCCTTCCCTGGCAGGGCAGGGAGCTGCTGGACAAAGCTGTGGGTGGTCCAGGGTGCAGTGGAGTCAGGAGCTGCTGCTGGAGTTCTAGCTCAGGCCTGGGCTTGACCTGAAGGGCAAGATTTCCTGCAGGGCAGGTGATGGTGCAGCTGCTCTTGTGCCCACGGTGTCCTGTGTGTTTATTTTGGATGTCCAGGTCACAGCACAGCCAGCTCCTCTGGGAGGAGCACTTGGGTAGTTCTGGAAAGAAAATATACCCTGCATTTGTCTGCTGAACCCCTTTCTTTGAATCACAGGATTGTGAGGACAAGTGGTGCTGGATTTCTACCTTCGGCTTTCTGTCCTTTAGAGTGGTTTCTGTTCAGGAATATTTCACAGAACATCCTGTCCAATAAAACCTTTGCTCCTTCCCTCAGTGACGTGGAGATGTTGCTCTTTGGTGCAGTTCCTTTGGAGTTCACAACAGTGGTGATTGCTCAGACTCTCCCTTGTCATCCTCCTTCAAGATGAATAAAAATGATGTTCATGAATGCTGCCAACAAATGAGAACAGTTCCTGAGCTGCTTATATGTCTGCTCTCTCTCATCTCTAACAGCATGCAGAAAAATAAATCTATAATCTTATCAGGAGTCTTGGAAGTCCTTTCTCAGTTCTTAGTCATAACAAATATGAAACCAGATGAGCTTTCCCTGGTAGTTTGTCCAGCCTCCTGGATCCCTGCTTTCCTAGAGCTCACAGAAAAGGATTTTTAGGCAAGATATATTCAAATTCTGCTTGTTTGTTGCTTTGTTTTTTTATACATGATTTGAAACCCATGGGCTTTGAAAGTGCAGTGTTTTTCACATGAAGTTATTTCCTGACTGGTGGTCGTTCAGACCTGGTAGTTTGTCCCTTAGAAGTTCTGTACTTAATAAAAGCACTGGATATTGGTACAAGCCAGAAACATCCTTCTCACCTTTCACCTGGCTCTAGTCTGCAGCTTGGCAGGGTTGGTGTCCCACAGAGGAGTGGGACACAGTGAGCTGGCACATCTGGCTTGGAAATAGGGATGGTGGTGCCTCACCTGTATCACAGCCCCGTTGTTGATGTGCAGTAACAGTGGTGATGGTTCTCAGCAGCATTTTGTTTATCTCTGTATTGACTGGTTTGGTGTTTCTTTGATGTTTTATTGGGTGATGATTGTATACAAAACAAATATTTGCTGTTAAAAATTAAGGTTTTGGTTCTTTCTGGTACCTTCACTAAGGAAGAGAAGCAAAGTGAGTTTTCTTAACTACATCTTTCAGTTCTTGTGGGAGATTGTTTCCCTGAGTTCTCTTAAATTTTTTTTTTTGCTTAATCCTTCCTTTCTTCAGAACAAAAGGAATATCAGATGAGACTTCATGTGCTTTTGGTACTGACAGTTATGCAAGTAGCATTTGTTTCCTAATTTCTGTGTTGCAGTAGTTGTAGTGCTGAATCTCAGACCTTGACACTTTTACCTGGGACTACAGGTAACAGCAGAGGGAGCCTTTGGTTAGGGAAAAGAAAACAAAACCAGTTAAATGAAATGTAAAAAAGCCACAAAACCTTTGTTGTGTTGTCTCTGTAAGACACTTGTCAGTCTGTGCAGTAGTCAATCATCTGTTCTTACCAGCAAGAACAGTCCAAAGTCTATATGAGAGTAGACTTTGGAGTCTTTTAATTTAAGAGGAACAAGACTTAATCTGTACAGAAAATGTGCTTTCAGGGTCTTTAAAATCTCACAAAGAAGCAGGAAAGGATGGGTGGAAACCAGTGTGGTTTTGTGCTGAAGCAGAGGAGTTACCTGGTGTGCTAAAAACCACTGTTGCACCCACTTGCAGTTTTGGACCAGACATCCCTATTTCCCTGTTTTGCCCAACAAACTGTTTTTTTCAAGCTCCAGGTGTTTCTGTTAACAGCTGCTGTGTGAACTCAATTTATCCTGGTTTATTTCTTCATCAGGTCATTTGGGGTGGTTTTGTGGGAGCTGCTCACAGGAGAGATTCCCTACAAGGATGTGGACTCTTCAGCCATCATTTGGGGAGTGGGCAGTAACAGCCTCCACCTTCCTGTCCCTTCCACCTGCCCAGATGGCTTCAAAATCCTCATGAAGCAAACCTGGTAAGAGCCTGAACCCCACACAGCACAGACCTCCCAGCAAAAACCCAGGAAAGTCAGGGTGGGAGTATGGAGCCCAGAGCAGAGGACTCTGAAATACTCTCACACTTGTCCTGGGAGAGTTTTAACATTCTGGATTCTGCTTCCTCGTGGCAGCAGGCCTGGATGCCAAGACATCTTCAGGAGCCTTCCCAGAGGGTGTTGCTCTGCTGTAGCAAAGTGGGGGATAAAAGGTGGCTCTGTGGGAAGACAAAAGGAGCTGGAAGTAGGGGTAAAATTCCTTGAGGCCACATCCAGAGTGAAGGGATCTGATTTTTTCACTCAGAAAACCCCTTGTGAGCAACTGACTTCTGGACTAGACAAAGAGAAATACGAGCTTTCCTTCTGGAACACAGATTTTCCAGGTTCAGATATAGAAAATGCTTTCAGTTTCCTCCATGTTCCAGATTGGATATTCTTTGTCTTGGGTTTCACACTGAGGCTTTGTCTTTGTAATTATATCTTGACACAGTGTAAAGGGTCTTCCAGCATTTTTTCCACTCCATGGGTTTTACCAGCCATCCTCCCCATGGCACAAAGGGGACACCAGGCCAGAGCACGTGTGGATTTCTCCCAGTGGCTGTTTACCCTGAGCTGCAGCAGTGGGGCTGTGGCAGCTCGGTACAACTGAGTACCTACAAACACTTGTATCCCCACCTAGTGGAAGGAGGTGGTTGGTAGGGGAGAGGAGGCTCAAGAAGCTGCTCTTGCCCTGTGCAAGGTGGATTCTGTGCTGAAACTCAAGTGCTGGTCCTTTTTCTCAAAAATCCAAACGTTTTTGTACTTTTCTGTGATCTTTCACTCTGTACTCTCATTTTCTGGTTTTAAACATTTGCACCTCTTTTGTTTCTTCAGAATGGTCCATCACAAACCACCTCTAGCATAATTAAATTGTATTCAGCAAAAGAGAAAACCAGAAAAGCTCCTTTGCTCTAACCTGTCAGCTGCTTGGTTCAGAGAATAGGATCTCGTGAGACCCTTTCAGAAGGGCAGGAGAGGCTGGCAGTGCCCATCCCTCCCCCCAGAAGGGCAGGAGAGTCTGGCAGTGCCCATCCCTCCCCCCAGAAGGACAGGAGAGGCTGGCAGTGCCCATCCCTCACCTCACTCTTGGCTGTTTCTGTTTTGTTTCAGGCAGAGCAAGCCCCGGAACCGTCCGTCCTTCCGGCAGACGCTGATGCACCTGGACATCGCCTCTGCTGATGTGCTGGCTACTCCTCAGGAAACCTACTTCAAATCCCAGGTAACTGGGGAAAGGCTGTAGCCTGTGAGTACTGGAATTAGCTCCAAGGATCTGATTCTGGAGGGTGCACTGAGTAGAGAAATTCTGGATCCATGATTTCAGTTTGAATCTTGGGGAGGAGCAACCTGATGGGTGTTTGGAAATCTTTTATCCAAACTTTCCCATGCTGAGATTTCTGCTGCAGGGCTTCAAGGGGCAAATAGACTCTCACTCTAGACAGGCATCATCATGGGGCTTTCAAAATCATGAACCTTTCTACTTATTTTCACTGCCAAAAGTAAAGAAAATCTTCTCTTAGAAGAAAAAGAACTCTAGGAATTAAAAAAATATTTCTTAGAAAATGTAGATATGTTGTAAATTCTCTGTTTGAAGCACAGAATTGTAAATACCATTTGAAAATGCTGGCACTAAATGTGCTGTGGTGTTGTTACCCAAAATAATTCAGCTAACAAAAATACATTCTCAACCCAAAGCTGTAATTTTCTGCAGACACAAACAACATTGCCCAGGAATTTTTTGTGATACACCTACAGATCCCAATTCTTTGTAAATAGCTAAAGGTAAATTGCTTTCCTAGGCTGAATGGAGAGAAGAAGTGAAGAAACATTTTGAGAAAATTAAAAGTGAAGGAACTTGTATCCACCGGCTGGATGAAGAATTGATTCGCCGTCGAAGAGAAGAGTTGAGGTCTGTTCAGTCTTTTGTGTGTACTGTTTGCTTTTCCTATCCAGCCTTCCCTTCCCAGCTAAAGGAGCCCTCAGCTTCTTCTCACAGGGCCTCCTGCTCCAGCCCCTGACTCTTTTTATTCTCCTCTTGTACTGAGGTTCCCAAAACAGGACCCAGTATTCCTGGTGGTTCAGGCAGCCAAAATTCCTTGTGAACCTGGAAACCAAAATTGCCATGGGCCTGGCCTAGGCCATGAGCACTTGGCTCATGGAATCTGGAGAGACGCAGTGGGAGCTGCTGCTGTTCTTGGGCAGTCTCAACAGTTTGCTCCAGAGAGGGTGGCAAAGGCTTGTGTGTTTCCCAGGGAATATTTCTGCCTGAGAATTGGTGTTTGTGATAACAACACTGAAGCAGAGACATCCATCTCAGTGGGAGATCCATCCTGAGGTTGGCTATGAGCTTTCTCTGCCCTGATACTTTCTTTGGGTTAGTTATTACAGAGAAGTGAACATACTTCATATAAACAGCCCACTGAAATGCATTTTGATTATACCAGCTTAAAAATGAAAGCAGAGGGTTTATTTAAAGAAGGGAAATTGTATCCTGTGATACAAATTTGCAAATACAGTAGACAGGAAACATAAAACTCTAAGATCCTCAGGGAGCTTTGGATGGCCATGTATTTCAGCTGTACTGGAGCTTGGTGGACACCCTGCTGTTAATGAAATACAGACACATGACTTCTTTCCTGTTTCTGTAGAGGCTGGTTTAGCCTCTTCTTTGTGCAAACAGGCTGATCAGGGTTTGGCCAGAGGGCTCCTGGGTGTGTGTGATGCATTTGCAGCTCTTCTGGGAGAAGAAGTGTTGCCACACTTTCAAGGCTGTTAAACACTTTCTAAACCATACCATGATTTATTACTGTGTCAGGCTCTTAATCAGTCATCATTCACTGTCAGCTGTATCTGGGATTCAGTGCAGTACAGCTGGCAAATTTGACTTTTAAAAGGCCTTTTCCTAAAGCACCTGTACTTTTCCTCATTCTCTTCTCTTGGTCCCTGGAAGTCAGGCTGGACTAAAGCCTTTTGTGCCTTTCAGACATGCGTTGGATATCCGTGAGCACTACGAGAGGAAGCTGGAGCGAGCCAATAACCTGTACATGGAGCTCAGCGCTATCATGCTGCAGCTGGAGGTGCGGGAGAAGGAGCTCATCAAGTACGTGTCTGGGCATGGTGATGTGAGCAGTCTGCACACAGCAGAGCACAAACAGCCCTTCATTTCTAAACTGGATTGCAGATTTAGTGTCCCCTGACTAACCACAAAAGTTAGGGACCTCTCCCTGCTCACCAGCAATTCCCTTTGTAGTGAATTCCTTCAGACCACTGTCAGTGGTTACTGACTTGGAGAAAGGCACCTTCCCATTTGGTGCTGTCATCCTTTGGCCCATGCATGAAGGGAATGGCAGTGCTGCTCCTCGACTGTGTGCCAGGGCCTTGTGCCTGCTACCTGATTTAGAAGGAATTTAGAAGGAGTTTAGAAGTGTCTGTGTGCTTTCCCAGCAGAGCAATGGGATATGTAACGTGTTCCCTGCAGAGCCAGTTCCTGTCCAGCGGGAGCAGCAAATGGAGGGAGACACAACTGATGTGGTTTTCTTTTTTTTTCTTTTCCTGATGTTTCAGGAGGGAACAAGCAGTGGAAAAGAAGTACCCTGGAACTTACAAACGCCACCCAGTCAGACCAATCATCCACCCCAACACAGTGGAGAAGTTGATGAAGAGGAAAGGGGTCTCCCATAAACCAGGCAGCCAGACCAAACGGTGAGAAGTAACAACCCAGTCCTGTGCCAGAGCCAGTGGTAGATCCCCACTGGGCAGTTCCTTCCCTTTGAGCCTGATGAAATGCAGGGTGGGACAAAGGGGTTTCACACTTAAGCCTGGTCTGATCCTCAGAACCATAATTATTTAATGATCTTAAGGTGAAGGGGATGAATCCTGCCATCCCTGCCACCTGGGCAGCTCTCTGGAACCACGAAATCACAGTATGTCTTGGTTGAATGAATTAATTGTTGGTCCATGTGATTTTTGAGCAGGTGATGATGCTTGGACAGGAGGTATCTCTTGTGTTTTCTCAAATTCCTAGCTGTCCAAGATCGTCCTTGACTTGGATGGGAATAAGCAGGGCAAGGGATTGTAGAAATCAGGCAGGCCTCAGGAAGGATGGATTCATTGTTGAGGAATTAATTTGGGATTTGAGATTTGGGAATTCATGCTGTCCTTTCAGTTTTATCTCATTTGCATGACTTTTAGATAGGGAGATTTTTTTTTTCTAAAAGAGTTGTCTTAGTCTTTACTTTTTTGGGGATTTCCAGGAGTTAGTCCTGATTACAAGTGAATAATCACTTCTGAATTAATATCCCCACATGGCTCTTAGATGAGCAGCCTGATCACCGCCATTGTACATGCACAGAGTGAGAGCCATGCTCTACCCCAGGGTCCTGAGAGGGAGCTATTTTGGGAGAGAACATCAAAATAAGAGTGGAAAAGGAGAGTGTGTGACAGCTATTGGAAAAACAGCAAGACAAGAGTGTAGAGCAGGATGGGCTGAATGGAGAGGATGTTGAGTGGAGAGAATCATAGGGACCAAAATGCAGGAGTCAAGCAGCTGAAGGGGAGGGCAGCCTGTAGATTTTAGGAAGCAGAGAGTGCTTTTGGCTCCAGCTGCCTCTTCCCACCTGGCTCTGGGCTGGTGTCACTTCTTTGTTTGTGGCTTGACATGTAACTTCTCCTTGTCTCCCAGGCCAGATCTACTGAAGTCAGAGGGCATACCCAGCACAGAAGCAGCATCCAATGGCTCCCCAGTCTCAGGAAGTCCCAAGATGTCAACCCTGAGTGGCAAAAGCCGGTACCGCAGCAAGCCCCGGCACCGCCGGGGGAACAGCAAAGGCAGCTACAATGAATTTGCAGGGATTTTGAAAAACCAGCCAGCGCAGGATGATGCCCCCCAGCCCGGCCCTCCCCACGCCCCCGCAGCGCCGCAGCAGCCCGGGCACAGTCCCCACGGGCAGCACTCGCGGCTGCACGCCCACGGGCAGGACATCGCCACCTGCGCCAACAACCTGCGCTACTTCGGCCCCGCGGCCGCGCTGCGCAGCCCCCTCAGCAACCACGCGCAGCGCCGCGTCTCCGGCTCCAGCCCCGACCTCATCTCCACCGCCATGGAGGCCGACTGCCGCCGCGGCCGGGACAGCAGGGACAGCACGGCCGAGCGCTGGGAGTGCTGCCAGGCGGATCCCTACGACCCCTGCCTGCAGTGCAGGGATGAGGACAGTGGCCAGGCACAGATGGCGGCTGTGGAGCCAGGCGGGAGCCGCCCCCAGTCCCCCGCGTCCCTCTACGAGAGCGCGCAGTTCATGGAGAAGCTGGAGGAGCAGGGCACGGCAGTGTCCGCCCTGGGCACTCCCCAGCACTTGGCTTCCTCAGGGCTGCCCTGCAAAGCGAGATCCCTCCAAAAGGTGAGGACGGACCACTGGCGTTTGAAGATGTGGTTTTGGTAGGGCCTGGTTCTGTTATGTGCACTTTCGCCAATTGGTTTGAGTTGCAGCTTGTTCTACTCAGTTTTTTATGTTGAAAGAGTCTCAAAAAGCTTTAAAGCCTTTCTCCAAATGAAGGGATAAATGCATTCTTTAAATTGTTCTGTAATATCATGTGAGAGTTTGTTTGAGAATCTGTGGTGCTGCTATGTCTCGAGGCAAAGATTCAACATTTCCCATGGTCTTGAAGACATCCCTTTTGCTGCACCTGTCAGAAATTGCCCCCCTACACTAAAAGTTATAGTTCTCCTGTATTTTGTGAAGATTTTGCAAGAGTAAAAAGGAGATTATGACACAGTTGTACAGAAGCAGCTCTTTGTTCTTCCTGCTTCCATCCAGGTGGTGAGAGAAGTAAGAACCAGTTTGAGTTTAAAGGGCAGGAAATCTGAGCCTGGCTGGAAAAGTCAAGAAAAATAATGTAGTTACTAGACCAAGCGTGTGGTTTGGCCTCAGCATGATGGGACTAGGACCTTGTTAGACAAGGGGATGGGATGAGATAAAGGCTTAATCTGAATGAGGGGCTGACAGGTTGGATAGGATAGAAGGAGGCTGTAAAGAAACAACAGTGTGGGGGTAGATTTGGATGGGAGAAGGAGAATAAAAGGCTCTGTGTTCACTGAGTATGAAACAAATCCCAGGTTCTCCTAGTTGGGGAAACCCATTGGCAAAGGCTGTGTCATCCTCCATCCTGCTCTATTGATGTGCTGTGGTAGAAGAGGATAAAGCCAAGAGTGCCAAATCAGCTCCATAATTTATGTGGGTTTCCATGTGATACTCATTATTTGATTTGCTTCAGTGAGAATCTGGAACATTCTGTACTCCATACCTGCTGAAATACTCCAGTGTATTTCCCAGTCAGTCACTCCAGATTTGGGAATAGCAGCCTTGAGACTGTCTGAAACAGCCTCCTAGTTGGCAATGTCTGAGTCAGTGTTCCTGACACACAGGCTGTTTTCTGGTCTGGATTCTTGCAGCCTGTGGATTTTGCACTGTTTTGCAGTGGCTTTTTCCTGAAGGACCAAGGGGTCAGATATGTTTGAACTTCCCAAAACATGACACCCTTTTTGTCCTTGTTTTCTGCCAGAGTGGGGATGAGTCATCAGAAGAGGAGGAGGGCGAAGTTGACAGTGAAGTGGAGTTTCCTCGTAGACAAAGGTAAAAGGTGAATTCACTCTAATCTCTCTTTGGTGGGACAAAACTGAGGAGAACTCTCAAAGCACCTGCACACCAGCACTGAAACTGGTGAAGGTGCTGGCAGAAGAGCAGAATCCCATTCAATGTGTCCCATCCACCTTCAGCTGATCTCTCATGTCCACTCATTGTTCCAGCCAGTCCTGAGATGTTCTCTCTGGCCCAGCTTTCCTGCTGGCTTTCCTGCAGGCTGTTAGCAGCACAACTTGATCACACTTGATAATGTTATTCTGCCTCTGTAAATGAGCTGCTGCATCTGTTTCACCAGGATCAGACTTAGTGGACGTGGGAACCCTTTGTGGGCTACTCCAGTGTTGTTTATTAATTGTTGTTGCAGTGGGTCAGACTCCAGCCTGGCACCTTTGTAGCTGAATTCAGATAAGATTGCAGAACTAGGAGACAACAGCAGATCAAATTTGATGGTGTTGCCTGTAAAATAAGACTTAGGGGGAGTGTTCCTACATAAGCCTGGGGACCAGCAGGATTTACAGTACTATGCCCAGGGAAACATCATGGACTTGGTGCTGCAGCTTCATGAAAGCAGCTGCTTCAAGTGCAGGAGTGATCCCGTAGGCAAACAGGCTAAAGGTTTGATTCAAAGGAGCAGAGAAGAAAATAAAATCTTGTCTCCTGTCATGTGCATTCACAGCACACCCGAAGCTTAAATCCTAATGCTCCCTTCATTGCCCCAGCTCAAAGACCACAGTAAAGTTTGAAAAGGTTCTGAGAAGTGTGACAGGAGTGGTTAGGGATGGTTTCTGTAGAAGAGGAGATTAAACCCATGTGAAATGTTTCTCTAGCAGGAGGAAAGGCAACACCGGAGGTGCATGAAATTGTAATTTATGTGGAGAAAATAGACAAGGAATGATTCTTCACATTCATAGTAGGGGCAGCCAGTGAAGCAAACAGGGTAAAATGAACAAAAGGAAGCGCTTTTTCCATCCAGAACATTTTCAGATGTGCAGCTCATTGTCAAGGTGTGCTGTGGAAATCAGAGCATGAAGAGCCGTAAGTGCAAAATTTCTGGAGTACGGATCCATCAGTGACTGTTAGCATTGTCATCTGGGTTTGAGCTTCTGCTAGGAAGTCAGATCTGCTGAATGGTACAGGCCAGGAAGAGATGCCAGGAGAAAGCAGGCTCTGTCTGCATACCCCGTTCTCATACTTCTCCCAGATTATTCTTTCCTGCCTGAACTCACAGAGTCACTGGGTTGGAAGAGACCTTTAAGATCATCAAGTCCAACTCATGCCCTGACACCTCAACTAAACCATGGCACCCAGTGCCACATCCAGTCATTTTTTAAACCCATCCAGGGATGGTGACTCCACCCCCTCCCCAGGCAGACAATTCCAGTACTTTATCATGCTTTCCATAAAATACTTTTGCCTAACATCCAACCTAAATTTCCCAGTTGCCCAGTACCCCCAGGTCCCTTTCTGCCTGGGCACTGTCTAGCCACACTGTCCCCAGCCTATAGCATTGCAGGGGGTTATTGCAGCCAAAATGCAGGACTGGGCACTTGGACTTATTAAACTGCATCTCATTGGACTGTGCCCATCCATCCAACCATTCCAGGTCTCCCTGCAGAGCCCCCCTACCTTCCAAGAGATCCACACACAATCCTAGCTTAGTGTCATCTGAAAATTTACTGATAAAAGACTCAATACCCTCATCCATGTCATCAATAAAAATACTAAACAGAACTCCACAGTATAGCCTAGCACTTTAGGAAAATGCACTGGCCAAGAAAAATATGCTGCAGGGCAGATCAGCTAACATGGACATATCAGACAGGATAGAAGAGATGAATTTAAAGATGCAGGTCTTGAACTATATCATTCAGAAGGGGTAGAATTCTGTAGCTCCAGGATGTGGAAGGCACTCCACAAGGCCTGGTGTAGCAGAGCAGTGAACACAGCACCCAGAAAGTTCCCTGTGACTGCCATCCAAGGTGAGCACTGAACTTCTCCCTGTTTGCAGACCCCACCGCTGCATCAGTAGCTGCCAGTCCTACTCGACCTTCAGCTCTGAGAACTTCTCTGTGTCGGATGGAGAGGAGGGGAACACAAGCGACCACTCGAACAGCCCGGATGAGCTGGCCAACAAGCTGGAGGATGAGCTGGCTGAGAAGCTGGAGGACATTTTGTCCCAGACTCCAGAGATCCCCATTGAAATCTCCACGCAGTCAGATGGGCTTTCGGACAAAGAGTGTGCTGTGCGGAGGGTCAAGACTCAGATGTCTCTGGGCAAACTTTGTGCAGATGAACACAGCTGTGAGGTGAGTTGGTTATTCCCTCCTCTTTCTACTCAGTGGAAAAAAACTGCATAAATGTTATGGAAAGGAATCCAGGGACCAGAAAGTTGGAACACTGCCTAGAAAATGCTGTGGTAGGTGTACTATGGCAAAGCAAGTGCTGCAATATCCAGTCTTCCTCCTGCTTGGCAGAAGAGTGGGTGGGGGAAAGTAGCACAAACAAAGCTGAACATAATGTGCTGGTCAAGATGAGTGTGATCTTGGGAGCCCATCAGATTTGCAGTTGCGTTACGTGGGATAAAAATACATAATGAAATGGAGTGGATATAAACTGCCTCAGACATATCCATTGGCAGCCTTGCTGACAAAGCTGGGATGACTTTCTTCCTTTCTCTGCCTTTCAAGTGTTTGGGAGGGGTAGGGCAGAGCCTGCTGCATGATCTCCTCACAACTCTGTGTTTAAGAGTGCTGTGACCAGGTATTTCTGTGCTGTCCCCTCTCTTAGGGGAGACAAGTGACCTTTGGTGGGGCAGTCGTGTGCTGTGCCCTCTCCCATGTGTGCCATTCTCCTCTGCAGGTGGTGACCTTTACCTGGCTGCTGTGACAGACTGAGATGTGTAGGTGATGTGCAGTAGAGGAATGGTGCTCAAGTCTCCCCCTTTCCTTTTGTCTTGCAGAACCCACCACAGTTTGGAGAATCAGACTGTGACTCTTCTGAAGGGGAGTGTTCTGATGCCACGGTCAGGACCAATAAGCCCTGCAGCTCTGCTACTTGGTAATACAGATCTCCCCCAAAGCTTCCTGGTACTGGCATTTTGATTTCCCTGAGATTCCACTTCATTCCCCTTCATCACACTTTACAGGAAGAGAAGATGCTTCTCCTTCCCACCCCAGGAGTGATTTGCAATAACCCGAATCTCTGGAAAATGTCCAAATGTCCAAATGAAATTAATTCTCTTTGAGCATTTCAATCAAGAATGGCAGGGATGTATTTTATTGAATAATCTAGTTACTGTAACATGGATATTTATTTTTTTGACATTTTAACACTTTTTACTGTAAAGAGTGGATTGTATTTATAGACACACAGACTTGTTGCAAAAAAAAAAAGTTCAGAAAGCAAGCACACTACAGAGAAACATCCTGGGAGTCCTGCCTGGACAGCTTTGTGTACAGACGCGGGGGATTCTCTTGCTGCTTGCACAGGGGACCAGGCCTCGTGGCCCTGAAGATTGGAGAACAGATCAAGAAAACTAAACCACTCAGTCTTATCAAATGAGGAAAAGCAGAAAAAGACCTGACTGTAGGGTCATCTGTGAACAAAGTGTTTTCAGTATAACCAGCTGGGTCATTTTTAATCAGAAGGTGGACATGTTCCTGGAGAAAACTGGTACTGAGGTGCTAACAACCAGGGTCTTCTGAGTCGATACATCCCCAGGAATGTAATGATGGGTTTTATTTTAAGGATTTTTAGTTTCTTTTTTTAATCAGCATTTTGTTGTGAGATCCTGCAAATGTATTCTAACCTCGTCCTCTTGAGAATTGGTATCAGAGCACTTCTTACCACCGTCCTTGCTTCACTCTGGGAGTGTCAACCTCCAGCTGAGCAGGGAAACCTCTCTCAGATGCAGTGTGCCATTTCCCAGTTTACTTCCTCCTCTTACCTCCTGTCTGTTTCAGTCAGTCAAAGAAATCAATCAACTCAGTGTTGGCCAAGCAAGGACTTGCAAAGCATGGAAAGCACATTCCGCAGAGCCCGAGCACTTCTGGGGAGGACGCTGGAGACGCCTGGAGTGGACTGGGAGAAGCAGCCTCTCACCTACAGCAGCATCAAGAACCAGCAGAGGGCTGTGTGTTGAGGGGGAAGACTGGGAATCGCTGGCCTGGCTGAGAGCATCAGCCCTGCCCTGTCTCCTTATTCACTGTACATTCTTGGAAGCATTAGCAGCTGCCTGCCCTTCATGGCAGGCCTTGTGCAGGGAATCCTGACATGGCCGTGGCACCGCTGCGTCTCGGGCGTGCCCCGAGGCCTCTGTTTCTCCTCCAAGCTGAAACTCTGCAGGTGCAAGTGAGGATAGTACTGGTATGTGACAGGCCGAGGCATTGGCAGATGAGAAAAATTTGTTTTCTGATAGAACTCATAGTGCCTTCCCTTCAAACACTACTCTTCTAAAACAATATTGAAAGAGAACAAAACGATAGAGCACGTTCCCCTCCCCTTCCTTAGTTGATGTCCCCCTGCAAGAGCTCTCCCTCTGCCCTTCCCAGTGTGCTGGCACAGCCAGCCAGAGGTGAACGGCAGGAATGGACCATGGACAGGTACTTCTGTTGCTTTGTTTGTTTACATTTTATGTTAAAATATTGGTTTGAACTTAACTGTGGTAATTTATAGCCTCATGGCAAAGTGAAGGAAAATGTCGTACTTATACAGAGAGCAGTATTGTATGAGTTAAATTATCCCATATTTTTAAATTTTTGTAGCTGGACTACAGACAGATCTTAAGTTATGATGTTATTTTATTATTTATTATCATTTCTGTAGATCAGAAGGTTGGCTTCACCGCTAGCACAATTGTAATCTCTGTGTGTGATGTTACCTTCTCCCTGCTCGCCAGAGGGGTGGGAGCAGAGCTGGGCTCAGTGGCTGTCAGGAGTTGCTGCCTCTCGTGATTTCCAGGGATGCTTTTACTCCAGGGCAGAGAACAGAGAGGGCTGGATGCTGCAGTCAGGTTCCTCGTGGGCAGAGCTGCAGTTTGCTCACGTTGCTGATGGTTGGCAGCCACTGAACTGGTGGGAATGTGGGAAGGGTGGTCAGGGAGTGAGAGGCTTTTGAACTGATCACAGAGTGAATAACTGTGACAAAAGTTCCCTGGCCAGAGCATCCAAAACGATGTCAGGGAGGAGGGCAGTTGCCCTGGGCAGTGGGTCCATGTAGTGGATCACCTGGGCAAGGACCAAACAGGCTCCTGGAGAGGCAGAACCCTGTGAGGAGTGAAGTTCTTTCCTGGCTCCTTCCCTCTCTCTTCCCACCCTCTGTTTCTCCTCCCCAATGTTCGTTGTCTCTCAGCCAGTGGCAGGAGGAGCCGGCAGGGCCAGAGATGGCTTTGCTCTTGTGGTGTGAGAGGGGGTTTGGTGGTGCAGATGGTTACTCAGGAGGCTGGAGGCCAAGGTGTGGGAATTTAGCAGTGGAGAACTGTATGCACATAACATCTTGTGGTGTAAAGAGAGCTGGAGAACTGCCATCAGGTGTCCTCATTAGAGGATGGCAAGCCCTGTGTCCCTGGATAGACTCTGCTCAGACCTGGCAGGCTCTGGGAGACCCATTGGCAGCACTGGTATCCTTGGGCAGTCCCACAAACAGCCCCAAAGCAGAGCTGCCTCCAGCTCAGGCCTGTCACTGTCCCCAGGGCCTCTGGCCTGTGGTGATCCAGTCCCTGACAAACAGATTCCAGAGGGATTTGGGCGCCTGTGGTCTCTTTGTAGGCTCCACCATGGGATGAAGCTTCACTGGGCTCACAGAGCTTTGGTGTTTGGGATTTTGAGACTCTTCTGGGCCAGCTGTCCTGGATGCAGCTGATTCCTCCCCATCCTTGCCTGGGCAAGCATAGCTGCCCCCTCCAGTCTGCCACATTTAGCTCTATTCTCACACCCCCAGGTCATTGCACTGTTCCAGTCCAGTGTTGCTGCTCCTCCTGCTGCTCCTGCCCCTGCATCCCTCTGGGAATGCCACTAGGGCAGCCCTTTCCCCTGCCCATGGAGGTGCCACCTCAGCCTCCCCTGCACACCTCCCATGGCCTCGCTGTGTGTGGGCAGAGCTGGCTCAGCACCCCCGCATTGCCGGGGTGGTTGCTGTCAATTCTGGGGGGGTTGTGTAGGATTTTCCTTAGTGACACCTCCCTGGATTGCACAGACACAGTCCCCACATTGCTGTATTGGCACCTCTGCTATGGTTCCTTGCACGTCCTCTCCTGGCAGGGTCTGGGTTGAGAGGTGCAGGTGAGCCTGCTTACTCCTTGTAGTAACAGCGCATTCCAGGGCCGGAGTAAACTGTGGGTTTCCTTTCCAGCATCCCGAGTTCCCTGATCCCGTTCTCGTGGCTGCTGACAGCTCCTGAACACTAGCCTAGATTTTCTCCCAGAGCTGAATGTTGCCCTCCCCACTGTCGTGTTAAGTACCCATTTCATCTTGGCCCTGTCCAGTAGTGTTCATCCCCTCCTCCCTGCTCTGTGGATTCCTGAGACAAACTTGATTTTTTTTTTTGTATTGACCAGTGTACAGTGATGGAAACAAGAATGACTATCAAAGCAAACAATGCATGGAATAAAAAGCCAGTGTACTTCAATGCTGTAGGCTGGTTTGGTGATCTGGGAATGGGTTCTCATGGACTTTGGGATGATGTCATGAAGCTCTGGGGTCTCCCATCTGCCCCCTTCCATACCAGGAAGGTTACTTTATCATCCAAGTGGATCTCCTTATGGAGAGCAAATACCTAAACCCCAAGAGCAGAGTATCATCCCAGGGGGCGGAGGGTGGTGAGGCCCTGGCACAGGTTGCCCAGAGAAGCTGAGGCTGCCCCTGGATCCCTGGAAGTGTCCCAGGCCAGGCTGCATGAGGCTTAGAGCAGCCTGGGATACTGGAAGTGTCCCTGCCCATGACAGGGGGTGAAACAGGATGGGCTTTAGGATCCCTTCTAACCCAAACCATTTTGCAATCCTATGTTCTCCACAGCTGGGACAGAGCCCACCTCTTTATTTGGAATTCTCCTAGTTATACAGGAGCAAATGTGTGGGTTTCAAGGTGCTTTTCAAGGACAAATCTCTGCCAGTCAGGCACATCCATTCCTGTTCTTTCCTCCTTTATTCTCCATGGGGAGTAGCAGCCACTGGCAGACCAGAGAAGCTGTCTCAAGTGTTTTGACATGACTGATTCAGGCAGCT
The DNA here is from genome assembly GCF_037042795.1 of Molothrus aeneus. Classification (NCBI taxonomy): domain Eukaryota; kingdom Metazoa; phylum Chordata; class Aves; order Passeriformes; family Icteridae; genus Molothrus; species Molothrus aeneus. Next base: position 5,965,066 of record NC_089655.1, on the reverse strand, counting down.
CCAATCGCCAGCATTTTGCTGCAGTGTGCTGGTTTAACATGGGAATCAAAGAAGAATCTTCTACAGCTGCGCCCTGAAACACCATTATTTTTTCAGCTTGGTGCTTGTACAGCTGCACAGGAGCACATGGCTCATCATTTCAGGCCAAAAATGCTAAATCTGTCTGCAGTTGGAGGGAGCAGGGCCTGCCTACTGCCCGCAGGGTTGTGCTTGCCCAGTGATCCACAGCTGGGTTCTGGTTTGCCTTCCTCACAGGATGCCAGTACTCCTTTTATTCCCCACAGCCTCAGGCACACAGGAGACTGATTTAAATGAAACAGGCAAATTAACTGAGTGTTCACAAAACCCCTGTATCTCTCTCTCCGTGCAGATACATGCACAGATAAACATTCATTAAAAATAAGAATGGACACCTCCTCTGAGATGAGAAGGATGATTAAAAATTGCCACTGTCCTTGGTGGCACAGAGCATGCAGAATATAACCCCTGGGAAGAGAGTCCTGCAGCTTTTACCCCAAAACTGGGGCACCTAAGCCATCACAAGCTCTTTCTGCCATTTAGTGTCTGAGCTTGCTTGTCTCCGTCCAGCTTCAGGTGTTTCTTGCTGTATCTCTTGATGAGGGTCCCTGGAATCAGCGCTGCCACAGCCATGGCCAGCAGCTTGAGCAGTGTGTCCCAGGAGAAGATGGCATCCAGAGAGGTGATTTGGGACAGAATGGCCCCTGTCTGCACACAGATGAAATTGTATGGTGTAAGGCCTGAAGGAATCAGAGCAGAAAAAAGCTGTTAGTTCCCCTCTAGAGAAAATAAGCTAAATATGCCCAAAGTCAGACACAGAAATCACAGAACTGCTAGGGTTTGAAGGACCTCTGGAGATCATCCAGTCCCCTTGCTAAGGAAGGGTTACCCAGAGCAGGTAACACAGGAATGTGTCCAGGGGAATCTTGAACATTTCCAGAGAAGGAGACTCCATGCCCTCCCTCGGCAGCTGTCCTAGTGCTCTGCCACCCTCCATGGAAAGTTATTCCTCATGTTGAGGTAGAACTCAGTGTTTTAATGTACAGCCATTACACAGACACTGGGGTTTGTACTTGTAACAGAAAGAACCAGGTATAAAGCAAAATTTGCAGCACAGGTGACACCTCCAGAATGCTCAAGGGCAGCACAGAGGAAACAGACCAAGGGTCAGAGTCCCAGCTCTGCCCTCCTTGGCTCAGTGAGCAGCAGTGTCACACTGTCCCCTCAGGCTGTGTCCCCAGGCCTTACCAATGAGAACGGAGAGAAAGAACTGGGACATGGGGATGTTTAAAATGGGAGCCGAGAGGTTCAGAAACCAGTTTGGTGTCATGGGGAACAGCCTCAGGAACAACAAGAAGAAAAATAAGCAGCTCCTGTTCTCTTCTACCTGCCAAAAGAAATGTTCCATATCATTCCTGCTCCTCAAACAGCAGTAACATTCAAATGGCCACGATACTGGAGTGAATTTTTCTTCTAACATGCCACCATGTTAAAAGAAAAATTACTGTGTACCATGACGTGTACCATCAGTTCTGAACTGAGGGAAAGCAGCAATACTGTGTCTGTATGGAGCCTAATGGTGAGCCAGCCCTCTTCAAAGAGGGGTGGAAATGGGATCTCACCAGAATGAAAGATCAGAAAGTCAAGAGCAGAACCAGCTCTAGTGTACAACACAGCATGGGATGGATAGAGGCAGTTCTGGAGCACAGAGACTTCCCAAATCCTCCTTTATTTCATATCTGCTTTTCCTTAGGATCCAGGATTTTCCTGGCAGCCCCTCTGCCAACAGGCTTGCTCCAAGAGGGCAGCCTCCTCCTAGACTGTGCCCTCAGCAGGCCTGGTGCATCCCCTGCATACACTGGCTTTCACTGTCACCCCAAGAGCAGCCTGGCCCAGGGCCATCATGGGTGTCAGCAGAACTGCCAGCTCTTACCTTCCCTTGCAGCAGAGCCACCTTCTCAGGGAAGAAGTGCACTATGAGCTGCTTGCCAAAAGCTGCAGAGAGCAAGTAGCAGAAGGTGGCTCCCACAGACGTGAGCACTGAGCACAGCACCAGCCCCATCCATGGTCCAAAGAGTGCTCCAGCCAGGACATTCTGTGGGGACAACATGGAGTGAGGCCTGGGGGACATGGTGTGTCACAGAACCACAGAATTGTTAGGGTTGGAAAGGGCCTCTGGAAATGATCCAGTCCAAATGCCCTGCCAAGGCTGGGTCACCTAGAGCAGGTGACACAGGAACAGGTGGGTTTGGGATGCCGCCAGAGAAGACTTTGCCCTCCCTTGGACAGCTGTTCACAGTGCTCTCCCATCCTCCATGGAAGGAAGTCCTTCCTCATATTGAGGTGAAACTTCTTGTGTTTTAGTTTATGGCCATTGCTCCTTGTCCTGTTGCTGGGCACCACTGAACAGTCTGGCACCATCCTCTGACATCCCTTGGAGATACTTATATGCATTAATGAGATCCCCTCTCAGTATTCTCCAGACTAACCATCTCTCATCAGAGAGATGCTCCAGCTGCACCTCTTTGTGGCCTCCACTGGACCCTCTCCTCCTTGTCTCTATATTCCTGAGGAGCCCAGATCTGGACCTGGCACTCCAGCTGTGCCTCACAGGGCTGAGCAGAGGGGCAGGATCACTCCCTGACCTGCTGGCAATGCAGGATCTCACTGCCCTTCCTGGCCCTCAGGACACATTATCCACCAACACTCCCCGATCCTTCCCAGCGGAGCTGCTCTCCAGCATGTCAGCCCCGACCCGTACTGCTACTAAGGGTTACTCCTGCTCAGGTGCGGGCCCGCTCGGTCCCTCCGGCTCCTCCTGCCCGATCCGTGAGTCCCCGGCCCCTCGCCCCGCGCCGCCCGCCCGTACCAGGAGGCTGGAGCCGGGAATGGCGAAACTCTGCTTGTACAGGTACGCGCCGCAGAACAGGGCCAGCGCCGCGCCCCGGTGCTGTCGCTCGTAGTCCCGCAGCGCCTCGGCCAGATCCCGCAGCTCCTCCAGGTCCGCCGGGAACCGCAGCGCCCTGCGAGGGGAGAGACGCACGGGCAGCGCCGGGGGAAGGGAGGGACCCACGGGCAGCGCCGGCCGCCCACACCTACCTGCGTGTCTGCCCCGCGCTCAGCCGCACCGACAGCAGCCACAGCGCGGCCGTGGCGGCCACGAAGACGAGCAGGAGCCCAGCCGGGCGCCGCCACATCCCGGGTCGGGGCCGCCGCTGCCGCCGCCGGACGGAGCCAAGCCAAGCCGAGCCGAGCCGAGCCGAGCGAACCCGGCCCCTCCCGGCCCGGCCCTGCCGCCCTCAGCACCCCGAGCGGCTGCGCAGGCGCGGGGCGGGGCCTCAGTAAGGGGCGGGGCCTCTGGGCAGCGATGGTGGGCGTGGGCGTGTGGGGGCTGCGGGGTATTCGTGGAGCTGGCTGGCACGTGCTGCTGATGTGGGCTCCACGCCGCGCATAGACGCTTTAAATCCCCGTTTGAAAACCTCGCTTTGAGCCCCCCCCTTTTAAAGCCACGCTTTAAAGCCGTGTGCCGCCATGGCGACGGTTTTATTGTCACTCCCCCAGCTCGTTTGTACACTGCGTGGAGAGCGGTCCCGCTGCTCGGTCCCCTCAGAAGGCGCCCGGGCCCCACCAGGTGAGTCCCCACACGGCGGGGAAACGTCTCTGCCCTGTCCGGGCACAGCGTCCTCGCGACTCAGCTCCTGCTTCAGCATGGGATGGGCTTGAAGGTTTTCTGGGTGTTCTCAGTCAGGACCAGGTCGTACCGGCACAGCTGGGGTCTGTGTGAAAACACGGCCAAAAGTGACAAAAACGGTGTTTTTTTCTGTCATCTCCCCACCTGCTGAAGGCCCACATAAAATAAGTCATCTTCTCAAGAGAACTGGCTCCAAGTCCACCTGAAGGGAGGTTGGCTTTAAGCCAGGAATACCTTGAGCATTTTACCATTCTGTTCTATGTTATCTTTTGCTTGTGGAAAAAAAGGATCACAAAAAATCCAGCAAACAGACAGGCACTGGCTGCAGAGTCCATGGTTCCCTTTAATCCAGTCCACAAAACAAGGAGGTCCTTCTACCCACCTGCCTGTTCTGCCCCTTCCCTGCTCCAGGCATGAGAAATTCTGCCACTGCTCTAACCAGGGTCCAAACACAGATCTGGTCTGGACCTAGTCCAGCCAAAAAAACTGAGGAAATACTTGGGCTTTCACTAGGGAAATATGAACATTAGCCCTGTGTAGTAGGTTGAGCAACAGGGAAGGGGAGAGGGCAGGACATCCCTCCCTGTGGCAATGACTGATTAGATGATGTGTTGAAAGTCCTGAACTGTGTTTATAGCCTGTGGCAGCCCCTCACTGGGGAGAGACAGCATCCTGTGATTAAATATGGGGGCATTTGTGTCTACTTTTTAAAAGACTAAATGTGTATCTGGGACTGGAAGTGACTGTGGAGGTGTGGGACAGGAGACGAGGTGGCAGCAAGGGGAGAGCTGCAGGACCTTGTTTAGTAGATGTACACAATCTTTTCCTTGTTCCAAGGCTAGGATAAGGGTAGCAGACCTCATGAAATGCAAAGAAACATGTTCTACAGCTCTGTATGTCTGTTTGCTTCACCCTCCTGAGCCTGTGATCTTCCAGCCTTGTTTTAAGCCAAACTCAGAGCATGCTGTGGTGTCCACAGTGCCCTTGCACACAGGGGCAGGGTAAGAGATTCTGTGCTTGCTGAGCTCAGGCAGAGCTCCAAACCTCCAGAGGTGGGAAGCTTAGGGGTAGGACAGCAGAGCAGACAGAGGCTAATGAGGTGATAGAAATCTCATCAGCAATGCTTGAGAGGTACCCCTGATGTTGTGGGTACCAGCCAGGGCTTTGGGGCAAAGCAGCCAGCAGCTCCCACTTGCTGGAATTCCAGGAGTAAATTAATCTCCCTGCTTCACTAGCCATACAAATTGACTGGGATATAAAATGTGTATTTGGGGCTGAACATCTGTTCTTCCCAGAGTTCTGCATTTCCCTCCATCCTAGAGCTCAGGCCTGGGCAGCTTCCCAAAGGTAATTTTCCTGACCAAAGGTTGAGGTGTCAGGCCACGTCAGAGTCACATCACCCATGACATGTTCCCAGTGCAATAAGACAGCCCCTGTGTTCGAGTAAGTATTCAGCTGTGGGATTCCATTAAAGAGGAAATTATTCCCAAAATATGTGTATGTGAATTACTAAATGTAAAATAAATCTAATTCTTCTGCACATACTCAGCCAGGCCAGGAATTTGGGAGATTCCTTTACTTGTGTCCAGTCTGCACCAACAGAAATGGTTGGTTTGTAAATATCTGCTCACCTTTCTGGGTTTGTCAGTGAGTGGAACCTCATTTGGAGAATCCTGAGTTTGAATTTTGGGCCAATGACAGATCCCGTGGAAAATGTCAAGGAAATTCTTTCCACATTTTCAAGATCCTGGTCAAACCCAATGAGCAAAGTGATTTGTTTGTACTTCTGGAAGGTGGCAGCTTCTCTAAAGGTGAAGAAGACAAGAGAGAGTGTCAGAGAGTCACCAAGGGAATAGCACTGGGTTTAATGTAGTCACTGTAATATTAGAAACAGGCTGGGGGAGGCGGCCTGAGCTTCCCCCAGTGATCAGTTTCTGATTTACAGGAAATGGCTATGGATTCGGGTCTCCTGGTGTCAACCTGCTCAGCCACTTCTGCCCTCAGGTTTTTGGGGTGGAAGTGGGGACACAGAGGTTGGATGCTATGTGGTCCCAAACCAGAATTTTCGCTGTGATTCTGCTTTGATCCCAAGTGGACTGGACCCATGTGATATTTGTGCCTGGCTGTCTGTGCAGGCCTGAACACGGAGTCACTTTGAGATATGCATGAAATCTGCTCTGGCCTTGGTGTGGGATCAATGCTGATTGCTCCAGTGCAAGCAGATATCAGATATGCCTGAGGGAATGTGCACTTAGAGAAACTTGGGAAAACTAGTTGTGCAGGTTTGTTTGGCTGAAGTGTAGTTCTGATCACTCAGGAATTTCCATGTCACATAAACACCATTAATTTGTCTCTCTGAGTGGAATGAATTGATTTTGGATGTGACATATTCAGGCCCAGGTTAATCCCCAACTGTCTTGGGCACTGGGAACTAGAACAGAACACACCCTGTGAGAGGAAGGAAACAGGGGGATATATTTTCTTTCTGCTTTAGTGGAAGCCTAGGGCAGCTGTGCTGCTGGCTGAGATTGTACACTTCAGTCCTTAAGATGACAGAGAAGGGCCCAAACCAAAAGGCTGGGCTGTCAGGGCTGTGTGCTGGGGGAGGCTGTGGAAATCCCTTAGGGCCAATAAATCACATGTGCACTAGCAAGTATCAGCAGAGCAATTGGGAAATTGGGAAATTGTGTCATTGTGTCACCTCCTCCCAGATGCAGTTGTACCAAGGGATGCACTAACACTTAGAAAAGCTCAGACTAGTAAAACTTACGGATTAACTTTTGATTCTGCCTTCCTCCCATCTTTGTCAGCTAGCACGATGCTGAAGGTGCCTCTCCTGGTGTCTCTGTTCCATGTGATAATATCCACCAGGTAGTGATAGACTGAGGGGAGAGAGAGTGAGTGGGGTTAGACCCTGTGGGCTCAGTCTGCTGTCCAGGCTGTGCACTGTCTGGGAGCAGAGCTGTGGGTACAGCATGGACACAGCCCCTGCAGTTCATCTGGAAAATCCCTCTCTCCTCCCTTCTCTCCATCTCCCTTTGCAGAGATTTCAACCAGAAACACTAGGAGGTGTCAGGAGAGCACTGCAGCAAGGGTTATCCATGCAGGATGGTCTCTGTGTGGTTCCCAGCACGCTGCCTTTCACTGCCTGCCTTCCCCCTTCACTTCCAGACTGTATTTCTTTCTTTGATCCCCCTCTGAACCCCTCCATTTCTGTTCTTTGTATCTGTCATCTCTGTCACAGAGCAGAATTTTCTGTTCTTTGATCCGTCAGTCTGAATTCACTTGCTGACCAGCACTGGAGCTCAGGCCATAATCCCAGCCCATGCCCTGGTATGTTGGTAATCACAGGGATGAGATGAAACTTTTCACCTTGGTGAAACCTTTTTCCACAGATTCTCTTCCTCTCCCTGCACCTCTCATTTTTCTCTGGGGTAGCTTTTTCACCTGTACAACCTGCCTTTCTCTCTTATTGTTCCCACACACCTCTTAGTTTGACAAAAGAATGGTGTGTTGCTTTGAAACATGATTTGAACTTAATTTGAAAGTTCTCAACCAATTTCCTAGAACTGTAAGCAAGTTGGCTTTCCCAGCACTGGACAGGTTGGCAGATAAAAGAAGATTTTGGCAAACCACAGATGGACACAATTTCATCCAGCAGCAACTGGAGTTTTTAAAATGCTGGCTGTAACACCACCAGCAAATAACTATCTCTGCTTGGCTGCTGCTGACAGAGGCAATGCACAAAGAAAAATAATCTCAGAAATCTCAGTCACTTACTGCAAAATGGCCCTTTGTCTGCCGTGTCGAAAAACATACTTGTCACTGGATGGCTCTGTTGTGTTAAATAGCTTTTCCACTCATAGGCATAATAACCTGCAGGTGACAGTTTGAAAATGAAACCAAGTTACTGCACAGGTAGATGAGCCACTAAATGGCTGAAAATAAGCAAGTATTTAAGAAATAGTGCATTGTCTGCCAGCTGCCAAGTAGCATTGACACCCATCCTCCTGTACTCCAAAGGCTTAGCACTGAATATGCCTGGTTACTGTTCAGCACTTTCTTCAAGCTGATATTTTTCCACATCTGCTATCCATGGTCAAGGGTTTCATTTTGCAGTGCAGAATGAAAATCATCCCCTTGGCTTTGCCAGTTCCTTTCTGGAAGTGTCAGGTGTTTCAGCATCAACATTTCAGAGCTGCCAGCCTGAGGTTGGGCTGTCACACCCAGGCTGGAGCAGACAAGTCCAGGAATTCCCTTTGTTCACCCATTTGCCATTCCTTTTAGAGCACAGAGGGATTTGTGGTGCTGGGAATTTACTTGTAAATCTTATTTTAGCAAGAACAGGCCCCTGTCCCCCAAACTCTGCAACTGAGGGAGTTAAATTCACTGTTTCTCTGACTTTAGTGTAAAGATCCCAAGTCTAGTTTTGGCTTTCCTAGTTCTGGATCCTTTACCTGTGGATTTCTGTTCTAAATCATACCATGATGTGATATTACAAGGAGCAGGCCTGAGATGCCTCAAACACCTCAGTGAAATAACTTTGATGCTTTTGCAAAGCACCATGTCATGTTAGTCCTCCAGCAAAACATCACCCTCCGAGTTACAGTGCCAACAGGCAGCTCAGTATTGAGGATGGATGGACATTCCCTGGATCCTTACCTAGGATGGGGCATGGCATGGGCCAGAAGGGTTCACAGCTGGTGCATTTGCCATTCCTGTAGTTCCTGTACGAGTTGCAGGGGTATGTGGTGATATTGCAGTTCTGTGTCAGGGAGGACAGGAACAGGAAAACAGACCTCTGGTGGTCACATTTAAAATACTGCAACCCTTAATCATGTACAGGAAGAAATATTTCATTAGCAATCCTCATGCCTCAGGACACACCAGTGGACAGTCACTGACCAGTCTGAACCCAACAAATTGCACTGGGGAGCACTGGGCTCTCCCTTTGAGCACACAGCCTCTCCCTTTGAGTGCACTTAGCTCTGCCTGTGTCTGCTTTGCTTTTCCTCTTGTCTTTTTGGTTTTAAAACATTTGTTTGTGTGGTTGCTGCATTTCCAGAGGATCCAGCTATGGATCAGTTTCTGTCTCTGGTGTTCTCTCCTCTCTGAGCTCAGGCCTGACAGCTGGATATTGCTTTTAGCTTTGCACCTGACTTTCCATTTTGGTATTAAAAACTCTTTAGAAAGACATAACTAATAAAATGAGTTGTTGCATGAGCAGCAAAATCAGTGAAGCCTCGTTTCCTAGGGATTTTTGGCTCAGGCTGCTCTCCTATGTAGATTCTCTTGAGTCTGATAAGGGTTGAATTCACAATACTGCATTTCCTTCTGTAAGGTATCTTCTTTACCCAGCTTTCATCAAACCAGTTCTGCTGCCAGGCTGAAAGGAAAAAAAGCTTTCTTTTGTTCAAGACTAGGGCTGTGCCTTCCAGACTGCACCTTCTGTCACTGCCAAGGAAGGTGTCTTTGATTTGGGATAACTGCCTGCTCCACATTCATCTTGAGCCTTTTTTCTGAACAGGTCCTTGCCACTGCTAGGCCTTGGGCTTTCGTGTGCTCCAAGTAATTAGAAACAAAAAATCCCACAGATTTTCTGGACATAGCAACAAAACAAAGGCACACATCTACCTGATAACTTTTTGCACAGAGGATTAGTCCCTTTTGCACTGTGACAGGGGCACAGAGAGGTCACCCTGACTCTCACCTCTCCCTGTTGCACATCAGCTAAACCCCTGTCAGACCAGTTGCTGCCATGGCTTTCCCAGAGTATGGATTTCATGTATTTTCTAAGCAGTGATGATGATTCTCTGGCTTTCTCCTCTTTTTCTGATTGGAAACAGTTTGTCAGGGTTTGTGCAGTTCAGGGCAGGATTAATTACCAGAAAATATTGTCAGTGGGCAGCCTGGTTGGTCGGTCCCGCCGTTGGGGTAGAAGTCGATATGGCCCAGTGCTTCTCCATAACCCAGTCCTAGCAAAAGGGAATACCAGGGCTCAGGGAGGGAACATTAAATTGTAAAATGCACAAGAAGGAAATACAGCAACCTAACTGGAAAAAATAGTAGTTATTTAGCTCTAAGATGCCTGGTTGTACAGGAATACTAATGTCATCCCTCTGTTTAGGCAGCAGGCCAAACAGTTGTGTCCCAGCTGGGTCATTTTAACAATGGTATCAACTACCTAAAATAAGTCTGTGCATGCAACAGTACAAAATGTGGGGGTTTGTGTCACTTGTGTGCAGGAGAGGAAAAGGGATGTGAAACCTGGATGTTGCTGTGATGCTGAAATCTGACTTCTAGAGGGGCTGGGAGAAGAGAGGCAGCAAATAGGTGGGAAAGCCGAGTGTTAGGGGTAAGGTGGCCATGGGAGCAGCATGGGGGGCTTGGCATTGCACTGGTGGCCTGGCTGGTGGGTCTGGAAAAGGACAGGGCTGAGGGAGAGTCCAGATTTGCCCTAGAGGAAAGTTTAGCTCCTAAGAGGTGGGATGGAGACTGGAAGCATCATGCAGGGAAACATGGCTGGGGATAACTGATTTGCTGTGCATGTCACTGAGCTGTGGGATCAGCTCTGGAAATGCTGTGTGCTCAGATGCAGCCTGACCCCTGGTGGGATGTTGGTGTGTCCTGCTCTGGCAGGACTGTGCTGCAGGACCTCCTCCACCGGTTCCTAAGGAAGTCCTTGTAAGTCATGGGCCAGGTGATAATGCTGTGTCAGCAGCACGTTTTGGAATGCAAATAAACCAGCAGCTCCTGAGGGAGTGCTGGGGACAGCGTGGGCAGCACAGCGCCCCGGAGGCTCAGTGAGGGAGCCTGTTGCGCTCCTGGGCCAAAGGAGCGAGGAGCCCAGCGCTGCTGCCCCCCAGCAGCCCCCCTCGCGCTCCTCCCAGTCAGTCTCCGGGTTTCCGTGTGCAGGAGGGAGCTGGAATGCCACCTACCGTCGGTGTCGGAGTGAATGACATCCACAAACTGTGCGTCCGTGGGGTCCAGCCTCTCGCTCGGTGCCGTGCCCCTGTACAGGGGGCCCGCGGGGTCCAGGCCTGCAGCACAAAGCCATGGGCGTGGCATCACCTCGCTGCCCTTCCCTGGAGCAGCAGGACTGCTGGAGCAGGGCTTACCTGTGATTCTTCCCAGTGTGCCATCAAACATCTGTCCCACAAAGCCAGAGATGTGTGCTCCCAGGCTCACTCCTATCATGTGCACGGAGTCGAGGGACGCTCCATCAATCTGAGATGTAAAAGTACTCGTGGTCATGTGTTTTTGGAAAATTAAAAAAAATCAGGAGGAGGAATGGAACATCTCTCAGTGTTGCACTTTGTGTAGATATTTCCCCATTGACAGTCCCACAGAGCAGCCAGCATTGCTGTTTAAGGCCTGTACCTCTGAGAGCTGTGATGAGAACAGTTCAGGCAATGCTTGTATTTTCCTGGGGCAGTGACTACAAGTGTGGACAGGAACCCCTGATGGGCCCCAGGAGTAAAATTCCAGTTGCCCCACATGTGGTTCCTGCAAGGAATTAGCAGATCCTAAAGGATCCAGCATCATCATTGCCTGTGCAACACCTTAGAGGAGCTGTGAAATGTAGCTGATCCCCTTAAGCTGCCTTTGGATATACAGAAAGTGGAAGTAGAGTTTCTGTGTATGAGAAAACATGTCTGGAGAGCTTTGTACCTAGAAATGTAGACTTAGAGTGTAAACTGAATATTACACCAAAATACCATTGTACCAAGTCCAAGGGTAGGATTTGGCACTGCAGTACACATGCACTTCCAAAAATTAATGTATTCCTTTTTTAGGAGTTTCTATTCCCAGACTTCCTGCTGGTTTAAGCACTTCCTTTGTGCCCTTTACATACTGTGCCTTAATGACTGTATCGTAGCATGAGCGTCCAACTTACCAACATTTCATCTATAAGTTTCTTCAGAATCTCAGCAACTCTTTTGCACTTCCTGGCAGCATAGTTGTAGATGAGAGTTGTTGCCCCCTGGTTCCAGTCCACAACAATGACATTCATGTCCTCTACAGAAAGCAGGAGACGCACCAGGTCAGGGATCCAGACGGGGGCAGAGCCTGTGAATCGGTACCCGTGGACAATGAAGGTAATTTTCTTGGTCACATTGAGGAACTTGGAGGCTGTTGAGTGGAGCTCCTCGGCACAGCTTGGGTTCTGCCGGGTGTAGAGCAGCAGCTTCACTTTCAGATCTGTCCCTATCAAAGCATTCCCGAAGCTGAGGGCTGTGAATGCAGGACATGTCTCCTGAGGATCTGAAAGGAGCAGAGTGGCAATTGGAGTTTGGCACCAAGGGGTTTTCTTTAGCCTCTTGTACCTGCCAACCCTGCACAGGGCAGGGAAGTGTGTTGTGCGTTGTCTGAGCACAGGGGCTGCTCCTGTCTCCTCTCTCCCTCTCCACTCTCTCTTGCTCATGACTGAAGTTACCTTGGAGCTTAGGTTTTCTTGCTGTGTTGGAACAGAGAGAGCAATCACATATTTTTGGAGCAGCATTCCCTGAAACACCACAGCCCTGCTTCCTGTGGCAGCTGGGAGTTGGCAGGGACTCTGTCCAAATATCTCATTGGTGTGAGGAAGGTATTGAGACCAACGGGTGGGATGGTTGCTGTACTGGTTTGTGACCACATTCAGGTGCTCTGGACAGGTTCTCTGTGGTATTCACATACTCTTTGAACAGAGAGAGACAGAATTCTTTCTCCCAGGATTTTTCCTGGGGAAGGCAGTGAGAAAGCTCAGAGAGAGAAGAGAAAACAACTTGTATCTCTACTTGCTGCTCCTGTTGTTTGGCACATGTGGAATGTGTTATGGGGACTGTTTACCAAAGAAGGGATTTGTTAATTGGACTCTGGTGATGGGTGTTTGGACTGATTGACCAATTAGGTCAAAGCTGTGCTGTGACTGTCTGTAAGAGGTCACGGGTTTTTCTTTACTATAGAGTTTAGTATAGTATCTAATATAGTATAGCTTAATAAAGCAATTGAACAGCCTCCTGAATCATTGGAGTCACTGCATGCTATTCCCTTGCTGGGGGTTGTCCTGCATCAATAGGTTCTCAGCCAAACAGGTGTCCTTGGGGTTGGTTTGTACCTCCAGCCTGGAGCTGCCAAGCTGCAGAGTCTTGCCATGGTGAGGGGCAGCTCAAGGCTTCATTTGTATGTGCAGATGTGGCCTGGCATTACAGACTGCAACATGGGGCACCCTTGGGTCTGTGAGATGGTAATTGTGCTTTATACACAGCTGAAGTGTAACTGAATTTTATGTGAGTACTGCTCGATGGGATGGCCTGTGCCATTGGAAATCCTGCCTTTGTTCTTTGCTTTTCCAGCAAAACACCAGCTGAGCCTTCAGAGCCCCATAGTCTCCAACAGGGCACTGGCAGGGAATGGAATAACTGTCTCCAGACAGACACTACTTATGAAGGCCCTCCCAGGTTTAGTAGCCTCTTCCTGGCTTATAATCCTTTCCCTCAAATCCTCATAATCTTATTGAGGAACCTTGTGAGGGAGAGTGTCTCTCTCACACATATGTCCTGGGCTGCAGTGATTGTTCAGGCTACAGTTCCTAGAGGAATTTCCCTGATCTTGGTTGCTTAAAGGACTGCTCAGTAGGTAGCAGGGTTTAGAAAACCTGCAGCTGTAAGTTAATTATGCTCTAGCAAATCTCCAATGCTCTGTGCATTTTAATTTGTGAATGATGAAACTCTCACAGTTTCTATGAGCAACTTTCCCTTTTCTCCTCCTCAGGAAATCAGGAGCATGAGAGTGATATAAATGCTATGTGCCCAGCACATTAAACAATCTGCTCACTTGCCACAGTTCTGCTAATTACTTTGCAGAAGCCCCAGGAGCTCTAGAAATAAAAGTTAATAGGCTAAAAGGATGTTGCAGTTAAGTCCAACTGAATATTTTTAATTGCTACCATAAATTCAGAAATAAATTTTAACATCTGAAATCCATTGAGTCCTTCCTGTTTAAAGCCTATGGTAACATATGAATGGTGTGACAGGAGTGGTGGGAAATGAGCTCCCAGCCAGGGCCAGTGAAATCAGAGGCCTTTTAATGCAGGGTGTCCTGCCTCTGCAATGCTTCACTCAGAGCTCCCAGGAACAGTGTGACTCTGGGCCCTGCTCCCAAGAGGAAAGGTGGCCTGGGTGGCTCCCTCCTGGCCAGCCTGCTCTCAGCTTATTCTTATAGTGCCAAGATGCTCCAGGAAAACAGCAGCAAGAGTTCTGTGACACTGCTCTTGTGGAGACCCCAAAGTAACTAGCAGAGAAAAATTAACATTTTTTGCTCATGCACACCAGCTCACACGGTGAGACTCAGTGACTGTCCTCTAGGTGCTACTGCAGCATAAAAAAAATAAAACTGTGTATTTTACTAATAACTAGGCATTGTTTCAGTTATTGTATAGTAGCACTATATAGTGTTGTTAATTAGCTTTACTGTCACTGAAACTGTAGCAATACAGGCAGAAATGCCAGGCAAGAATTACTTCTATATGGTGCAAGATTGCACTGATTGCTTAATTTGTTTCTGTATCTCCTGCACTGTGCTGAGGATTGCCCAGAGGAGCACTATGTTTGTCATCAGAACAGCCCAAACCTTCTGGTACAGAAGTGCTTTCAAAAAGCTGGTCAGCATTTGCTGGTACCTAACACAGGACTGTATAATATCTGCACCAGGTCTGTTAGATTGGTTCTGTTTTGATTAACAAAATCAAATCAGTGCTAATAAGGGGAGGAAACTTGCCAGCTTCTCTTCTGGCAAGCTGGTGCCAATCCCAGCCTCATCACCATGTGTTCAAAAACTGACACATGAGGAGGGCCAGTTAACCTGGCTTTGCTCTTCCTTCTGCTGAGCACAGTGACTCCTACCCAAATGGCTGGAAGTGTCTTTGAAACTCCAGAATGACTGGGGCAGGTGGCTTAGTGAGATTTACTCTGCAAGCAAATAAATGAGGTAGAAACTTATCCCCTGGCACTGTACTTAACCCATGTCCAACAGGTCACTTCCCTCCAGTAAAGGGGAATGAACATGGCCATTAACCCAGCATCCCCTGCCTTAGCTTGCTAGACAGCCTCTGGCAATCCCCATTCTCCTTCTGCTCTGTTTTTTGATATGTAAAATAGGAGGCAAACACTGGTTTGCTGGGCAAGATGCTCTGATCTCTCAGAACTCGTACCAGGGAGCATAAAAATGTGTTAAATCCATGTACCTGCCAGGGAGCTGGACACGTTTGGTCTCAAGCCTGAGATCAGCCTCCAAGGTGCTATTGCAGCAGTGGAGGCATCTTCAGAATTACTTGGTTCTGAAGTTATACATATACATACATACATACATACATACATACATACATACATATATATATATATATATTCTGAAATTAGGTATACTCCCAGGTGGGAGTATTGCAGGGAGTGGAACAGTCCTGGGCAGACTCCTGGTATTTACTGCAGTCAGTGCTCTTGAGGCCTGTCTTCCCCTGGTGTGTCTCATTCCTTTCTAGGAGATGGTGTTTGGAGGCTTTCTCTCTGATGTTGATCCTGTGGACAGGCAGGGTTTGCCATGGTGGCATTTTGGGGCTGTGGTACCGAGCTATTTGCATGAATAAAGTAGCAGCTGAGGTTTTTACCAGCCTGTCCTCTTGCAAAGAGATGTTCCAACAGATCACCTCAGTGGGTCAGTGGTCACTTGGCTGGATGTGTGGCTGTCTCAGCTGTGGTCCTTGGGACACAGAGCTGCTTGTTCCACTGAATGGAGCTCAGGTGAGTGTGTCACTGCTTCTCTATCTGCAGGAGCTCTGACCCTGCAGCTCCTGCCACCTTGCCTGGGCTTTTTACAGTGAATGTCATCAGACTGGTCTTAACCACCAACAATATCTTTATCCCCCTTTAAGCACACTTGACTACCACACCAAAAATCTCGAGGGCTTTAGTAGTGCAGATTTCCATCACTTTTCCACCGAGAGGATGTGCTCTCCACTCCTAAACCGGTGCTCAATAGCTCACTGCATTTCACTGGTGCCTTTTCAGACCGTTCTCTTTTCCCACTTCTCATGACTGCATTTCTTACAGAGTCTTAACCAAACAAACCAAGCAAAAGGCGACCCTGAGATTACTCCAGAGGACCCGATGAAACACAAGTTATTATTTATAAAAACATTGTTTTTTTAACCCTGTTTGTTTTCCCTGCAAAGCAGAGAGCTGTAACTTACCTTGCTCCCGTGTGTATGCTAACACAAGGCAGTACATTTGTTTATTGTTACACGGGTTTGTTCTGGTAGAGCTGTGAGGCTATCAAATGGAGCTTACTGTTCATAAATGGTAATTCATCCTTTGCCTCTGCCATACATGACACCCCTGAGAAGAAATCATTATTCTCTGAAGATTTCGAATGACATTTTCAGTGTCGATGGATAGTACTTATATAAGAGAAATGTTTGCAAAGGGAGGAAAAGAAAATAAAAAATAGTTCTGGTTTTCCATTTGGAACTCTTAGAGCTGACTACATTCATGTAACCAGTATAATTTGCTTTGCCAAAATAAATAATGCTAGTGAGAAACCCTGTGCAGTACCTGTAAATGCAGAGGGCAGGTACATTCATGTTGCTGTAAAGCACAGAAAATGTGTTATATTTGACAAAAACATTCAAAACAAATGGTTGAGTTCTTACCTGTTTTCACCCCATACAAAAGGCAGATGAACACAACACACAGCCTCAGCATATGGACTTCCACATGGAACTTCTACGGGTAGGAGATTTGAAGGATCCCACAATTTCTCTGGCGTGTGTCTGCTGGCTCTGACAGCAGTTTGCTTGCTTTTTTTTCTGCTGGTAACAGTAGGTGTGGTGAAAGGAGGAAGTTACCAGCCAAGAAATGAAGACCAGTGAAATGAAGCTTCTTCTGAAGAAGGTGGGGCACCTTCTATTCTAGCAGGTTTCCTTAATTTAAATATAGTTTGCCTTGGGGGATGACTAATCAAAGACACAAATGGGTTGGTAGCTGTAAGCAGCAATTTGACTACACCTGTTGAAACTAATGAAATTATTGCTTATTTGTCTTTTGCAAAGAATGTCAGGAAGATTGCAGATGGCACTGCAAGTCTGATAAGCATCTGGGTGGGGCCGGTGCTTGGTTTCACAGGGCCCTGCCTTTGGAGATTTCATGATGATCCCTAATATCTTCCATGTCCCTCCTGCTCTCCTGAATGCCATAGTCCAGAGTCCCTTCTACAAATCCTGTCACCACCTCAGGTAGGAGACAGGTGCACAGCACTGTGTTGTGACAAAGTACCACTTGGAGGTGTCTGGCTCTCCACTGGGCTCCCAAGCAACTGCTGTTTTGGATAACACTCATACAACTGGCATTCCCACATTTTCTCACAGACCTGCTGGAACCTCATAAATTCAGCTCTAATTCAAGTAAGGAAGGCTTTTTTTTTGCTGGATGGGAGGAAGGAGATTGCCAAGGAAAGACAACTATCAGGGGCAGGAAAGGAAATCTGAAATTGGAGCTGGAAGGTATAGTGGCAAAATTGGAAAATGAAGATGGTGGGGAGTTTGTAAAGGGATGAGAAGGGAGGGAGCAGGGATGGCTGCTGGATAGAAGTTGGGTGGTAGTTTTGCTTGGTGTTTTCTTAGCAAATTCTTCTAACATAGGCCAGGGAAAGGGAATGTGGGGTGGATTAGAAACACCTCATTAAGCCCAGACTCTGCTTTCTTTCCCTTGGTGATGATCCAATGAGGAACTGAACTATAAGAGCTCCCAGTGGCATAGCTGGTTCTTTGGTCCATGCTGTACTTATTAAGCCTTTTGACTTTGCTAATTCTCAGGTTAATCCTTAACTCTTCCTGCTGTCTGCAGCTCCTTTTCCTTCAGACAAGTGTGTGCTGCTCCTCTGGTGCAGGCATGGATCACACTTGAGGCAGAGCATGTGTCTAGCGTGATTCTTTCACAAGAATCTTGAGCTCTTCAGCCTCAAGCAGCTCAGCAATCTGAGTCTCACTGAACATGTACCATGCTGATAATCACCCAGGCAAAAGTTGGGGCCTGTTATTTTGAAGATGATAAACTCTGAAAAAAGACACCAAATAACATTTGTGGATCTGGAAGCTCCAGGACAGTGCTTCCTCTGCTGCACTGACAAAAGAATATAATTTAAACATTGTTTTCCTTCCAGCTCCTTTCTCACCTCTACCAGTAATCCTAAACTCTGTCAAAATATTTTCCCTTAGCAAGAAGTTCTGCCAATGGTGAGACGGAATTGGTCCAACAGTGAAACATGAAGAACAGAAGGCTTTTACCTGTTGCAAAAGGCATCTGAGAATCAGAGATAAAATAAGGTCCTTGAGGGCCTTGCCTTTCATCTCAATACAAAAAGAGGTAACAATTTGTTGCCTGAAGCTAAGCCCTCCTCATTTCTTTTCCCCATCACTTTTTTTTGATTTTAATTTCCCATCTGAGGTTGCTCATCTGAGTGGCTTGCACGTCAAGAGGCCTACACTGGGACTGGCAGGTTCCTCCTTGGAACTCTCAACCAGCCCTTGGAACACCATGATTTTGAGTAACCACCATTTCAGCATAGATTAGACTGTCTGTTCACTGTACACATTGGCAAACATTCCCAGGATGTCAGAACTGGAAATGCTGTCCACCACCACCATCAGATCCTGAGATCAGGAATTCAAGTGCTTACAGGTTCTGCTGACCAACCTTTCACACCTGCCCCACACATCCTGCCTCAGCCACACACTTGTTAAAGATGGCAACAACTCACAGCTATTTGGGTTTTGTACACTGAACTCTAGACAATAATCCCACTGTGAGCTTTGAAATTAATTGCAATTTGAGACAGTAAAAACTTTTTAATCATGTGTAGAAAACATTTAAGATCAGAATTGGCACCAACTTAAGAACAAATTAACAGAAAACATGAAATCATATTATAGGCATGGAACATTTTGCACTTGGCTCTGAGATGTCAGAGCCTCTGCTATTTCACATTCAAGAAAGAAGCATTTTAAACTCTTCATTGTGAGCAGAACCACTGTTGGAATCTGAAAGTTTCAGAAATGTTATTTCTTTCTTAGGGCAGCTTATGACAGCAATGGTCAGCTGAAAAATATTTTTATGTTGCATTTATGCATCCACTGTATAAAATCCCTCTGATTCACTAATTTCCCGTGGGTGGAACGTTTTCATGGAGATACTGGAGAGCCAAATCTGTCCACTTCATTTCTTGCTCTTTCACAGACTCAGTGGTGCCACCGTTGTCTTGCTCTGGTTCAGGGAGCTCATTCTGAGAACAAAACACAGGTGGAATGGATTCCACATGCAATACACTTCCTGCAAGCAGCAGGTTGTTATGATTTGTATGGATAGATACAAAACCCCACAAATGAGACCAGAGGGTGTATCTGAACAATAAATATCATACATACTGATCCACTTAAAAATATTGCTGAGTCCCATCATGAACAGTATTCTTTTCATTTGAATGTGGTGCTTAATCTGAAAGGTAAATTGTTTTCCAGGACCCTGGGGCCTTGCTATACACTCAGACTGCACACGCAGTGAGGGAGAATATACAGCAAATGCAAAGTAAGTAAATAACAGTACAATGCAATTATTCCATTGTTTGTTTGCAATGTGCTGCTTCTGCTGTTGCCAAGAATACAAATACTGCAGACAACTGGTTCTGTAAAATGTTATTTTCCTATGGCAGGTGAGAAGTCCTTCCTGTCTGCATGCTGGACTCAGGTGTAGCTGTGCTGGATCAACAGCAGAAGCCAGAACCTCCTGCCAGGTGTGCCACAGAGCTGCTCACAGCACAGTAGAGGGAAGGAAAGTTTAACTGAGATTTCATTTTCCTTCCTTTTACTGTTTGTTCTCTGTCTTGCTGTATTGGTGTAGTCACACTGAGTGTGTGCTATTCTGCCAGATACCATTTAGGCAGGAATTCAGAGTTCTAGATCTCTGGAAATGTCAGTATGAGCTAAATAAAATGTTTCAGCTTTGAAATCAATGAATGATTCGAACCCATTTGAGTTCCCAGAAATGTCTTGAGTGAGCACTGGAGCAGACTCTCAGGACAGGCTCAAATACCACTTTCACAGCTATTCTGGTTGCTCTTTTGCAACCAGAATAGCTTGCTTCTTTTTGTGAATCTATGCTGTTTTTTCTATGAGATCAGAACCAATCCCATCTCTGGGGATCTTCATATCCACAGCCAGGCCTTTCTTTCTATTGGTAGTTGGTGAGGCTTGCTTCTCTGAGGCTGTTATCTGTATGTGACTGTAAGCCATCATGAGATGGCTCTAAGGGAACAAACAGTAATGTTTGGACTCAGGGTGAAGGCACTTGTCAACAAGGAACCCCTGTTTATGATACTCAGCTTGCCTAATAAAGGTTATCCCAAGCAAAGGAGAGTTTGGGCTCTTTTAGCTGAGAATTATGCTTCTGCAAGATGCTTCCCTCAAGCCCAAATCTTGGCAGGAAAATGTGTGCTGGACATATGGATTTTGAGTTGGGCAGCTGCTCCTTGCTCTCTCTGAAAAGCCAGTGGTGGCAGGGCTAAAGCTTGAACCATGTCACAGATTTGGAAATGTCTCTCTGCTGAAAGAAACCAGCACCCCACAATCTCCATGGCTGCTTTACCTGTGCTAGCTGGGGTAAAGCTGGTGTACCAGAGTGAAAAAGGGAAGGGAAAATGCTCAGCTACCTTTAACTTCCCTGGAAATTTCAAGATAGCCAAGGAAAGGTGTCAATGTGGGAGATCTGAAGTTTCAGCTCTGGACTCTGTGTGATCAGCAGTAGCTTTTCCCCTGCTGCCCCTCTCTAGCCTTGCAGTTGTACCCCGGATGAAAGGAGAGGTGCCATGCCTTGGGCACAGCGCCACAGGCAAGAGTCCTGCTGCACCTGCCATTCCTTCCCTGCTGTCCTGGAAGTGCCAACAACAACACTGTATCTGGCAAAGACTGCTTTGAAACATGTATGAAAATGTCTCAGCTTATTTTAATGGCATTGTAGGAAGTGGAAATAAAGTGTAACCAAGACTGGAACTGTCAGTGTGAGATTGATCCTCTGCTCTCCAACCAGGAAAGTACCTCAACACCAGGAACAAAAAAGGGATGTAGAGAGAAAGGATGATTCTACTTCTCCCTGATACCAAACCCAGGACAGTGCAATGGGAAGGGCACTACAGTTTTGAGAGGATTCAGGAACTGCTCAGGGGACAAGGGGCAGAGGCATCCATGTCCTCATGCACTCAGGAATGACTGGCATAAAGGGCAAGAGGTAGTCAGATCCAGGAGCCTCTTGTACAAAGTAATTGCACCACAAGCAACACTCTGTGCCTTTTCTTGGAAGGGACTGTGATGAAAGCAGCAGCCTTAACTCAGATTGATAAGTAGCAATTCACCTACCAGAGGGATGGCCACGTCCTCGTAGGGCAATTTATCTTCCCTCCACGCATCATCGATCAGATCCAGGATCCTGCCATCCCTCTGCACCTCGCTGTCCATCGTCACAGCAGGGGAGAGCAGCTAAATCTGTGACACAAAGCAGATGCTGTTTTAACAACATCCCCAGCCAAGGAGCTGGAGTCTGGACTATGCTCCAGTTTTGATGCAATCCATATGAAGTTTAAACTTACAAGGATACCTTGATTTCCCTAATCCACTCAAAAAGGGGTTATAACCACAGAGAACAACTTCATCTGAAAAGAACTCTATCAGAGTGAATTGCAGATTGATATGCATCAGAGATGAATTTATAAAACCATCTGGTTATTGATTATATTTACGTGCATTTCTATCTACCGACTGACTTTTAGAAGTCTAATTTGAGTGAGTCTGAGCACCTAGAACTGCCCGAAACCCTTTGCTGACTGCTGGCTTACAGCCCCTGACCAGTGCCGTGCCTTACCGACTCCTTCACATGTCTGGGAGAGCCACAACAAAGGACTTCAAGGTACCCAAAATTCTGCCCCAACCTGAAGTCCAGGGAAACCGGTGAAACAGAAGCAAAACGAGACCTATCTTTCACTCCCAGCTCCTATAATTACTCCAGAGTGTTTCATTGTACTCTGCCCTCCTTGAAGGGCCACCCCAGTCCCTCGCCCCTCTGTCCCCCTGCGGGGCAGCAGCAGCAGGTAGCTCGATCCTGGCGGGTACGATGGGAGAAGTGACACTCGCCAGGCCTGGCACTCGCCGGCTGCCGGAGCCGCGATGGGGGCTGAGCGCATCCCAGCCGCGGCGCGCTGCGATCCCTGCCTCTCCCGGCCACCGCGGCTCCGTGACCGCCCGTGTCCCGCGGTGTCCCCCCGTGTCCCCCCGGCGTCCCCGCGCTCCCCTGCCCGCCCTACCCTGCCCATCTCCGGGGCCGGCGCTGCGCAGGCGCCGCCCCAGCGCATGCTCAACGCTGCCGCCGCGGGGCCGGGCCGTGCCCGCCGCCAGGGTGGGAAAGGCGGGAAGGAGGAAGGGAAGGAAGCAAGGAGGTCAGGCAGGAAGGAAGGAAACAAGCAAGGAAGGCAGGAGGGCGGTCGGCCAGCCAGCCAGAGCTGGGGTGTCGGGCAGCCCGGAGCGGAGCTTGGCCCGGGGGCTCGGGGCTGCTCCCCGGGGCGCGGCGCTGGAAGGGCCCCGGGCAGGTGGCGGGGCAGGCTCTGTAAGGGCTCGGCCGGGAGCGGCTCGGCACGGCGGGAGTGGGGAATGCCTGCCGGAGGCAGCTCCGGGGCCTGGAGCGGGGAGCGCTGCCCGGGCACGCTGGCCCCGGCCCCTTCACAAACGTAAGCTGCACAGGGCAGGCTTGGGTTGGACATCAGGAAGAATTCCTTCACCGAAGGGCTGATTGGATATTGGAAGGGCCTGCCCAGGGCGGCGGTGGTGGCGTCCCCATCCCTGGAGGTGTTTAGGGAAAGACTGGACGCGGCACTCAGTGCTCTGGACTGGGTGACAAAGTGGGGATGGGTCACAGATTGGACCTGATGGTCTCAGAGCACTCTTCCAAGCTCAGTGACTCTGGGATTCTCGCCCTGCGAGGGGTGGTTCGCTCCGGGCTCCAGCCGCAGGTGCCGTTCCTGCCGCTGGCGAGTGGAGCTCGCCTGTGGTATTGCCTGTGGGAGGTTACTGCTCCTGTTGTGTTCATTGGAAGCATGCTTCCAGCACCGCTTGAAGATCGCATCTTTCTGTGTTTTTAAATGCGGACTAATCCCAGTCTTGTCTCATGGGCGCTATTCTTAAATCCTCCTGCGTATTGTAAAGTTCTCTCCACTTAACTCTGCTACAATTCTGCCTTGAGCTGGGGTGTTAAACCTTGTTTATTTTTAAATGTGTTGTCTTGTTTTGAGCTTTTTTTTTTTTTTTTGGAAAAATTTCAATTTTTTTCACTTTCAATAAGTGACCAGCCAGCTCCCCTTGCTTCAGCTGTAGTTAATGAAGGAGATTGTTTCCTTGTTTCCTCTTGTGGGTCTTTACTCAGGTGCCTGTAACTTGCACATTGCAACTTGCAAACAGAAGAGGCCAAAATTTAATACTAAGTTAGCAAACCTTATGTAGCATAAAACTGGCTAGAGGTGTCTGAATTTAAGGCTTTTCCCCAAAATCTGGGTATGCCAGCAAAGTTAGCAAAGCTGGCAGGCTGTGAGAGTGGTAAGGCAGAGGCACAGAGCTGTCACTTCCATGGACGTGTCCAAGGCCAGGTTGGACAGGGCTTGGAGCAGCCTGGGATAGTGAAAGGTGCCCCTGCCCATGGCAGGGGTTTGGCATGAGATGGCTTTAAGATCCCTTCCAACCCAAACTGTTCTTGAATTCTATGCTGTCTGTCTCCTCATCTCTCTGCCCGCTGAAAATTGATTCTGTGTAGGTGTGATTAGAATGAAAGAGGAGAGCTGCTACTGTCTAATGTCTGCTGTTGCCACCTGGAGAGCTCTTGGAATGCTGTCAGCAGCTCAGGGGATCTGCTCATCTGCTCTCCTCAGCACCCTGCCCTCAGCAGAACCACCAAGTTGTTCTGCATACTGATTGAGTTTTGCTACGCACAAACAGGACCAAAGACAGACAAAACACTGTCAGAATAGGGATAGGATTTTCTTCTGTGCATTTTTTATATGCTTGTGGTTTAAAACACAGCTCCCAAGGACAGCTTTTAATCCCTAAATTGTGTTTTAAAGTGCTGTAGGAGCATGATAGAAGGTTCTTTGAGAAAGAGAGCTAAGCTGAGCCTGCATTTGCTGTGACCTGCTCCCCTTTTGCTGATTGCTTAATAATGCCATATTAATTGTAGAGGAAAGATGATGGAAGGATCCATCTTCAGTATTTGGAAAGTGTTTAGATTTTGGACACAGAAATTTGTGTTAATAGCTCTGGACAAGTTTAACCATTTTTGTGTTAAATGCAGTTTCATGAAGGAGGCATTGAAATAAATTCCCGCTTCATGGCAACTTCTAATTCCCCATTTTTGGTTTTAATGTAAACCCTTCTCACTTTCACCAAGATCTGAAATTTCTTTGAGTATGCATTTGTTTGTTACTTAAAAGGTGTAATTTATAACTGAAGCAATGTACTGCTACTGTAAAGCTGTCCAACTTGTTTTCATAATTTAAGGCATAATTTGAGAGGAAATTTTAAGGAGTTTATGTTTTCTTAACACAACCTTATGAACAACCAGTGTGTTCTGAGGGTGGTGGTAACCTGAATGGTCTCTTTAACCTAGTCTGTAATAGAGGCCTGGAAAAGATGTAATTTATGGATGAATTCTTGCTGCTACTCTCTGGTGTTTTCCCTCTGAAGTGACAAACTTCCCTGCCAGAGGTGGATCTTGGGCTGGCCCCTTTGGAGCCCAGATGTTCCATGCTGGTGGTGCTGGTGCACTGGGTATATTTTTCTGGTAGAAAAATCTGTTTTCCTCTATTTGGCTGTAAGTTCATGAAGGTGCCATTGTTTTCCTCTCCTGTAATTGCATGCTCCTTGTATGTTTTTTGACTTCTTTGCTTTGTGGGCTTCCACTTTTCCTGCAGTTGGATGGAGAAGCAGCCTGGTTTGTGCATTGCCATGGGTGACCACTGCTTTCCTGTACTTCCCTAGAACTGAAGCCACCAGGATTCAACGATGGAGGCTTTGCTGGAAGGAATGCAAAGAAGTGGGCAGGGAGGGTATGTATGCAACTGTACACAGCAGTCATTCCAAATGATTTAAGTATTAATCTTGCCTCTTACTCAGAATAAATCCTCTGGTGTAAGTGTGCAGTGGCCTTCAGCTGCTGCAGAAGTGAAGTCACTGGGGGAGCTGGCTCTGCACTAATCCCTGCTTATAGTCTTAATTGTCAGAATTTAGTTGCACATCTTCCTGATACCTCAGTCTCTTTTTTCTCAGTTGTTGTAAACTATTCTTACTGTCCAACATCAGGAGCAGTTGTAAATAGAGTTGTGAATAAATATTTATTTTGTAACAGCCTTGCAAGGTTAATGAGATGTGACTTTGTTATCTGATTTCACTGAAAACATCTGATTATTTCCTGCTTGTGTTGAAACTGCAGAGTCCCACTCAGCTCTGAGTGAATCCTTAATGCTCTAAGGTGAGAGTCTCTAGACTTTTCAATCCCCGAGAGAGACTGTAGTGACAATAACAGAACAAAATGCTTTATGTGTTAAACAACCGTGAAGCAAAAGTCACTGGTGCCATTTTCCTAGTCATCCTTGAGAATGTGACACAAATTTATTTGATACTGTATCTTCTTTAGAGAGCTGGTTGCAGAAATCGAGTTTAGAATTTGCTACATATTAGCAGATGCTGTGAAGGAAATGTTCCTGCTCTGCATAATAGCTGCTAATTTTTGGTTAACTCACAGGACAGGGTGAACTTCAAATGTGACTGATTTTGGCTCCTTTAAGAAGTATTTCTTTTCCTATAGAAAAAGTGCCAAGTAATGAAGTGTGCATATGCCCTGGGGGAACAGAGAAATTTCCATCCCTTAACCTATTGATTTCCATTTCTTTTCAGTTCTTCCCTTTGACAGGCAAATTAAAGGGGTAGAGATCATTATGGAGTTCACCACCCTCTAGGGCTGTGTCTGGCAAACCTTAATACTGTCCCTGTCTTGGCAGCTGGGAAGTTTTAGAGGAGTTACTTGAATTGGCTTCAATAATTACTGCACCAAATTAGAAATCTGGGCATCGCTAGGGAGCTTGTGCTCCCCGATGGATTGTGAGGGTTTGATTCTTCATTATCATGTTGTCATCCAGCCCCCTCTGCTTCAGGGTTTGTCTGCATTTGTGATAAACTTCTGTTTTTGGGAGCTCATAGCTTGGCTGTGAGATTCCTCTGGTGACTGAAACCTGCTATAAAATGCCACTGCCTAGAGAGCAGTTAAGGCAATACAAAATATGAATTAAACACGCTTTGGTTTACTTACATAATGCCTAGTACCCGAGGCAAAAGGCTGAATGCCCAAGTGTGAGGTGATGTGGTTTAGTGGCATGGATGGTATTGGGTAAAATGTTGGACTTGATGATCTTGGAGATCTTTTCTGACCTTAATGATTCTGTGATTCTATTCTGTGCAAACTCATTTGAAGAGAGTTCAAAGCACTGAGTGTGCAGAGTTGGTGCCTTGGTGCCAGTCAGTTCTGCTGCCTTTGTTGGCTTGGGACACTGAATGTGTTGGGTGGGACCTGCTTTAACTCCAGGCTCTCTCCCCTCCAGTGGTGGGTTCTTGACCTCCTGTGAGGCCGAGCTGCAGGAGCTGATGAAGCAGATAGACATCATGGTGGCTCACAAGAAATCTGAATGGGAAGGGCAGACACAGGCTTTGGAAACTTGTCTGAGTGCTCGGGAGCAGGAACTTTCCTCTGCCAAGGCAGCTCTGCAGGAAAAACAAAAGGAGGTACCTTGGTTTCATTACTATTTTTTGGTTGGAGTCGGCGGTATGTTTTACCTGTTAGAATCAGGAAATCAGGAATAGAATTTTTAAAGGACCTGTTGGAACAAGGTGTCTGGTTCATAACTCAATCCAGTTCAAGTGGTCTGCTCCTCTAGGGTTGGTGGAAGTCCACATATTGAACTGTTAGACTTATTAGAGAGAGCCCAGGGGCACTGGTTCTGGCTACAGCAGTAATGAACAGCCGAGCAACCTGCAGTCATTGGTAGAAAAAACCCATTTCCTACTATATAAACTACACCAAGACAACCATTTCCTCCTATGAACTACACCAAGATATTGCTGGGAAACTCTCCATGGGCTTTTTTACAGAGCTCTGGTTTTGTGATCTTTAAATGAAAGCCTGAGGGAAGTACAAAAAAATATTGGTGGAAAATTATTAGTAAGCAAAGTTTTTGTGCAGGATGTGGACCGTAAGGTGCAGTTGAGCCACAGGATTTTCATTTGCAAGAATGATGATTCTTATCATATAGATTATTGTTATTATTATCAATTATGTTTTCTCAAGACACTTGAAATGTCTCTTACCACCAAAAGCAAACATGGATTTCAAACTGAACTGTCAAGTATGTTTGAAGTCACTGCTAGAGTATATTCACACTTTTAGTTTAGTCATATGAATTTTCTGTGGGTTTTCTTTTAATTTTAATTTGTTGGCTTGTGACCACTCAGGTTGTGGTTGGGAAAAAGATGGGAGGAAAAAAAGAAAGGGAGAAAAATGAGTCACAGGAGCAGTTGAATCAGTGTCAGGGAAGTCTTTTCTATGTGTTTCAAAACCCCTTTTCTTACTTTTTCCTTGCTATTAGAATTCTCTCCTTTCTCTGAGCATAGTAAGATGATGACATGGCCAACTTTTCTCTTGGTAGATAGCTTGAAATCATAATGCATATTTGTGATGAGTTTATGAAAATACTGAATAGAAGTAGGCACAAGCCAAATACGTCAGCTTTGTCCCCAGGAGGGAAATCCAGAAACTGGGTCAAAACAAGACCACAACAGAAACAGCTGTGGCCCTAGCCTACCAAAGCCTCCATCTATTTCATAATGATGGGCTCCACTGAAATATCCATAAAGGCAATAAAGTCCCTTTCTGTTGTATTTATTTGCTTTTTATCCCTTTGTTCAGGTTGGCATGCTGCGTCGCCAGGTTGAGGATGTGGAAAAATCCAAGCAGGACATGGTTAGAGAGTATGAACAACAGCTGAAGAAATTTCAGGAGGAGGTGAGTTGCAGAAGGAGAAGTTTGGTTTCTAGTTCCCAGTTGATGATGGATCAATTACTTTGTGTCATTGTTTTTGTTTCAATGCTGTGGTTTTAAAACTGCCCACTCTGTTAGTGTTTGTGTGCTTAGCAAAAAGAGGATTGAGCATAGATTAAGTGACATTTGTATGGCTCAATTGGCCTGTTTTTTGTGATTTGGAGGAGGTTGGTGACAGACAGAGAACTGTTGGAGTAGAAACGTTTTCATATGTTGGACATCTGCAGAAGTTCACTGCAAGAATGTCCTGTGTTTGCCCATCCCACCCGTCACAGGGCTGGTTCTGGAGCTGCCACAGGTACAGGCAGCAGCAGTTTGCTCTTTCAGCACTTCTGAAATTCAAAAAAGATGGAGATGTAACTGGCTTGGCTAGTGTGAGATCAGGAAATAACGGTGGTGTGTAGTCTCATCTTTTTACCTTTGTTAACACTGATGACTTTAGCAGGGATTTTGTACTCTCAAGGAATATTAGTCTTAATACCTTTTATAAAAACCGAGTGTATGTAGAAAATGCTGTTTGATAGTAATATCAGAGCTTCCATCTCAAAGCCTCTTGCTCAGTGCAAGGTGATACCTGTCCTGCAGGTGGTATAACAGCATTCCAGATTTATGCCTGAACTCCTTGCCTGTCTGCACTTGCCAGTAGCAGGGAGTGAACTGGCATGAGCAGCTCATAGAGCACTGACCTGTTTTCTCTGGAGGGCTGGGCCTAGTTCCTGCTCACTGTAAGCCATAAGTGAAATTAATTTGGTAGTCTCTGCTCTGATGACAGAAGGCATCTTTTCTCATTTAAAAACACCTCACTATTCCATATGACTAACAGGCCTCATTCACTGGGTGTTCTCACTGGAATTGTGGATAAGCTGCAGAGCAAAGCTGAGGTACATTGGCAGATCAGCCTAAATTGCTATGGCTGAAATACAGCCTGTGTGTTTTGGCCTAAATTGCATTTTGTGGGTATTTTACCTACACAGTATTAATGCTGATGACATTGAGCTCCAATATTCCTCAGTCTTCTGTTTTTACTACTGTTTGGGGAAATTATTTCTGTCTCTGTTTACCACCATTTCCAGTGCATTTACAGGTACAGTGTCTAACTTACTGAGACTGTTGAAAGAATAAACCTCTTATCTCCTGATATGTTTGGCAAAAGATGTTGGTATTAACTCTAAGCCTGAACATCTGTCTGTTCCCACTGAACACACCAAACTACTGAAAGCATCAGGTCTCGAATCAGATATTTTTTCTTCTCATGGTCCTTTTGTTCATCCATGGGCTTAGCTTTGTCCATCAGTAAAACAGCAGTGATGGCTTTTCAAATTCATGTGGCTATTTGGAAGCCTTTTATTTAATAGTTAAATAGGGGGGAGCTCATCATATGAAAAATTTGCTGCTAGTTGCAAGTGATTATTTGCACGGAGGGTCATTTAAATGTCAAGAGTTTTTTCCTCATTCCTGCTTCTGATACAACTTCAGCATCCTAGCAGCAGGCGTAGGAGTGATATTTTCTCTTGGCATTCTCCACTCATTGTGAAATACGCAGTGTATCTAAGCAGAAAATGACAGATGAAGTGGTGTTGATATTATGGGTAATGGCAATTCTCAAACCTTCCTTCTGCCACTAAGCAGGAGAGTTCCAGTTCCCACCTGAGCTGCACAAGTGTATTTTGATCACACAAGATTTACCTGTGTGTGGTGTGGTGGGTGTGCTCCTGTGGGTGAGCAGATCAGCCACAGATGCTGCTGGCTCTTCCTGGGGCTGGGAACCACCTGTAGAGAGGGGGATGCTGTGTTCTTGCTGCATTGATAGCTGGCTGTAAACCTCCATCTGATCAATATTTCAGTCATGCTTTAATTATGGTACGAACAGAGCTTTAGTTAAAGCTGCTGATGTCATGACTTCAGTGGCATCTTGCTACTCTCATACAACTCGTGTGTTTTGCTGTGCTGTTGGAGTAAAAGACTCATTATCCAAATAGAAGCCTTCACTTGGGAGCTGTGTGGCCCTGATGAGGGCATTGTTTGTGTGAACCACTTTCAAAGGGCTGTTTAATTCTTGCCTTGAGGCCTTGAGCAAAGCTCTCTCTTGCACTGTATCCTGCAGTTGTCCCGGCTGAGGAGGAACTATGAGAAGCTGCAGAAGAAAAAAAGAAGCAGAGGAGAAACTAACAAGGGACAAGAGGAGGACAAGTTTGAATTGAGCCGACTGACCAGGAAGCTGGAGGTATGTGGTGAAAAACCAAGTGCTGACCAGCTTGTATGTATTAACTGCCTTACTGGGCTTCACTGGTGACTGAACTGTCCACTAGGAAGTGCACAGTGACTCCTGCTTAAGGAGCACTGCCCATCCACTCTCCAGGTGCAGCTCTTCTCAACTGCATGTGTGATAAAGGCAGCTTCATGTGTTGGGGCCTCTGACTGCACTGCATAAACCTTAATGCTGTTCTTACCCTTAGACTAAATAAAAGGAAGGAGGTACTGGAAGAGTAACTAATTATGTGAATGGAATGAATCCCAGTGTGGGGAGGTTGTATTCTCACTTCTTTGAGGAGGAGGGAGCTACATGTCAAACTTCTTCTCAACCCTGTCTCATCTTCTAATCTTTCTGCTCTGCTGAGCTCAACCCCACTCAGTTTTCTCCTCCTGAGAGATGTGGTAACAACACACATCTGACTGATGTAGTGCCCAATTTTTGGAGCAGAGATTAGCAGTCAAATTCTGTATTTAATTCTTGTCATCTTGGTGATTTCAATAGCAGCATGTTTTGGAAGCCAAAGCCAGTCTGAATTGTTAAACCCCTGACAGCAAAGCCATGAAATCAGCCATGAATGTTTTGGCACTTAACATTTGTGAGCTTTACCTTAGATGGGGAAGGAGTGCAGCGAGCACGGTGTGTGAGGGCTCTGCACTGCTGAGCTGCTGCATCAGGTGACTGCCTAATGGTTTCCCTGCTGGGGGAAAGGTGTGAGGATACGGTGGGGAGAGAAGCATACGTGGATGTGAACTGGAGGGGGATGTACTGCTCCAAGCCACCCCTGCTGTCCTTGCAGGAGTTCCGTCAGAAATCACTTGACTGGGAGAAGCAGCGCCTGCAGTACCAGCAGCAGGTGGCATCGCTGGAGGCGCAGCGCAAGGCTCTGGCAGAGCACTCCGAGCTCATGCAGGTACAATTAATGTGTGCTGGAAGTTTCTGCTTTGTTTGTGGCAGGGAGGGAGAGGCTAATGAAATCTCTCAGGCTCCTATCCAGTTCAGATTGCCATTGAAGTGACTTTTAATGTTCTGGCGAAATAAGGTTTGCTTGTACGAGTGCTGTATGGAAAAAAGGTCTGGAGTCTGTTATCAGAGATTAGATAAACCTTGTGCAGCTCTCCCTGCCATCACTCTGGTTAGCAGAGAAGAGAGTAGGATGCAGATTTCCCTGAGAGACAGAAACCACAGCATATGACACTTTAAAATATGTTACATCATGCTGTCTACTTGAAAGCTGTGTACCTGCCAGCAGGTAGATATGTTCCTTGTGGGTCCAGCTCAGAGGGTACTGTTGGAAAACAATCTTCCCCTGCAGCAGAGACTTCCATAAAATACTGAAGCAACAGCAGTTTTCAGCCCCCCACCCCTTGTTTTAGGTCTCTCAAAGGCAAGAAGTAGTGGGGCTGCTGTTCTGCAAAGCTGATGGCTCAGTGAATTAGTGGTGCTGCAGCAGAGCAAGATGAATTGACCTAGAGCACAGCTGTGAAGTCACACAGACACAATCACAGCAGACACTGATAAGAAGCTCTTGCTGGGGACTTTGCCTTAATGGGCTCCTGAGTTGCTCTTGAGTGGAAGCTCCTGCGAGGAGGGAGACTGTGATGACAGGATTGAAGCTGGCTCTGACAGGGGCTTTGTGAGAGGCTGACACCAGGAGATCTACAAATGCAGAGAGAGTCCTTGAGCAGAAGGTCTTGCTGCTCTGCTGTCTGTGTGTCGTTGATAGCTCAATTGTTTGGGAACAGATGTGTCCTTGGAGCTCAGGCTGGGACACTGGGGCACAGAGGAGCTTGTCTTACCGTGCAGCAGAAAACCAGGAGGCTGGGGAGGTTTTCCCAAAGCAGCATAAGTGCCTTAGGTGCACAGGTACTGTGAAGAGACTGCCTGAATCCTCAATTGCTTTGAAAAGCCCAGCATGGAAGTGCTAAATTTTTTGCCTTGGATGTTTCTGTACATTTTACATGCTTAGTTGTCTTTCTAGCACAAGGTCAAGCTGAGATCCATGACCATGGAGTACTTCCCCTCTCTCTCCTTTCATCTGGCTTCCCCTCAGCTCTTCCACAGCAGCTTAGGGAAGCCTGAATTTTCCCCAGTACAGACCACCTTCTGGAGCACCTGCAGCCTTTAAAGTCAGCCTTTCCTAAAAGCCTGGAATTCTCTGCTGGCCTGGATGTTGTGTGGCTGGAAACAAGAGACAGCTTAAATGTTTTCTTAATGCAGAAATAAATGTTCAGGCAGTCTGATACTCTGGCTTCTTGGGTGAAGAGAGGCTCTGCTCTAAACTCTTGGCCCTCTTGATTACGTTTTCTGTCATGACTATTTAAATAATAATAAAAGGCTGTAATCAAAACTATGCCATAGCCTTGCAAATGAGCAGTTCTTACAGTTTGTGTAAATCAAGCCATGTGATGCTTCTGAAGCTGGCAGGCGTTGCTACTCTTTGAAACTGGGAAGATAGGACTGCTCAAATATTTTGTTTGAGCCTTTTAAAAATTCAAAGATTTTATACAATAAGGGACTACATGAATGTTCCTAGAAGCTTATGTGAGAGCTGGCTTGTTAAATTTCACCAGCTAGCTGTGTGTAAAGAAATGCTATGAAATAAAGTATTGTGCCTATAAATTATAGAGCAGATATTGTCTGCTACTCATACATTCCTTGTAACTTTTTTGTCTGCCATTAGAACACTGAAAAATTCAAAGTGAGCACTCCCCCAAGCTGCTGGAACCAGGTATTTACTGCAGAGAGCAAAGCAAATTGGCTGTTACAACTGGCTTGTTTTGGGGCTGTTTGGTGGTTGTGGCTTTGCAATTGTGCGCCCTGAGCTGCTTTCTGTCCTGGTGTGGAATTAATGGTTGGGTAATCTCTGCCCTGTTTGGTTTACAAACTTTCTTACCTGCAGCTATTAGTCCTGGTCTAGCCTTGAGCTCATGAGCAAAATAATAGCAGGAGGCTTTGTTCTTAGACAAATCATACTTGGGCAGCTGGAGGGATTTGAGATTCTCATTTTCCAGATTTTCTTTGAACTGCTTTTGGAATCAAATGTCTCCCCCTTTTTTCATTTTAATTTTTACTTATTCTATTTGCCTTGGGAAGTTTTATCCATCATGTAACCCTGGAACAATACTGTCCCTAAGTCCCTGGAAGGTATTGTTGAGAATGAGAATGTGGCTCATTGGACTAAGAAATCAGTAGCTGTGTTGGAATGTCTCTTTGGTAGAACTTTGGTGGTTTTGCAGTTTAGCTCTAGCAGGTGCTTGCTGTTGCAGACCCAGCTGGCCAGTCGGAAGCAGATGCTGGACTCGGTGGAGCTGGCAAACCGCTCGGAAATCCAGCACTTGAGCAGCAGGCTGGAGAGGGCCAAGGACACCATCAGTGCCAATGAGCTGGAGGTGGAGAGGCTCAGCATGAGGGTGGATGACCTCAGTGAGGACAATCGCATCATTCTGGAAGATCAGCGCAGAGTTCAAGAGGAATTAAGACAGTCCAAGACAATGTTAGAGGTCAGTGGAGGAACTCTTAAGAAACTGGGTCTGAAGTGTGGGAAGGCTTTTCATCCTGGAGTTTTTGTCTCTTTCTAGAGCCTTTGTAAAGTTCCTGATTAGCATCAAAATTGACTTTGTAGGCATGTGCTGCTCTGCAGTATTTCAAAGGGTCCTAAAAAATCTGATCAACCTCTTGTCACATTGCAACTAACTGGTTTGGTCCATCTTGCAGCAGTCATTCCTTCTGCCTCCTGTGCAGGTGCTGCAGGATGAGAAGATGGAACTGAGAGCCACCTTGCAGTCTCAAGAAGATTTCATTAGCAGCTCGAAACTGCACCAGGAACAGTTACAGAAACAGCTGGACAGGATGACTGAAACTCTTCACACAAAAGAACTCCTCATCAGGTAGCATCTGTGCCTTGCTGGTACTTTGGCTCTTCAATCCAGATCTATGTTCCAGGTTTCTCACTGAGGACAGCAGCAGCATTTTCATGCAGCTGGATCTGTATTGGTTGTATTTAACATAGTGCACTGCAGTTTATCACAAGCACTGTGCTGCCTTGCAGCATTTTTCAATTTGCATTGCTTTTGGAATTAGCAGATAATCAGTGAAGGGCATGGAGGGAATCCACTTTCCTCAGCTGGGTTTCTGGAGGCAGTGCAGGGCTTTTGAGGATGTTTCTCCCAGGCATTTTCAGCCAAGTGCTGGAGGCCTTTCAGGGTTTGATAACATGCTTATTAACCTAGGTGAAAGTTCTCACTGGTTGGGGCTTGGTGATGTAACTACATCTGTGACAAAATCATGTTGGCCTTCTGCCCTGGCAATGTGCAGAGGCTGTTGGGTTCTGGTGGCTGTGGCAGAAGGTTTGGGTGTTGGTCACCTACCAGTCTCTGACAGGGAGGCCAACATCAAAATAAAATGTAGTCTTTTCCACTCAGCCTTAACTCAAGCAGGGGCTGTCACCCAGCTGCTGTGTTTGCTTACTCACACTGGTCACCTGCTTTTCAGTGCTGTGTATTTTTCAGAGAACTCCAGAAAAACAGCACTTATGTTCCCTGTACCAGTGAACTCAGACATGTTTCTGTGCTGGATTAAAGCTGCTGTTTCTGTGTAGGGCCTTGGAGGAGCGCTTGCAAGGGAAGCCATTGTCCTCTGCAGGGCTGGAGCTGGAGCAGGTGCTGCTGCAGCTGGGTGTTGCCCAGAAGAAGGAACAGCACTTGCAGTCAGAGGTGACTCGTCTTGAGAACAGGTAACCCTCTGCTTGCTCCCTCTGCAAGTGCAAGTAGTTCTGGATAATAACACAGCACCTAATTGTGTTCATCAAGTTAACCAGTGATTTTTATAGGCTTGTTTTAAATATCAAAGGGCCAAAGAAATCAAGTGCTATTCATTTTGCAGGGTAATAGTGACTGCTTTGCTAATTGATTGGCTGCCTCTCTCTGCACATGGTGGGTGTTCTCAGGGTTCCAGCTTGCTTAGGCTGGGCACCTTCACTCACAGTAGGCTAAGGAGTCTTTGTTAGGCAGCTGGTAAGAGCCAGATCCGGACCTTCCTGTGAAGTGAGGATTATAAACAAATCTCTCCAGAGAGACTGGGGACTCCCTGTCTCTAGAGGTGTTCAAGACCAGGCTGGATGGGAGTTGAGGCAACCTGGTCCAGTTGAAGGTGTCCCTGTCCATGGCAGGGGGTGGAACAAATGGTATGGGGTAGAGCTTTAGGGTCCCTCCTAACCCAAAGCATTTTGTGATTCTATGATTCCGCTCCAAGTTTGTGGTTTTCAGACTTGTGTTTACATATAAATTTTGTAATCTTAGTTTGTAAATAAACAAGTAAGAAACAGCTGTTATCTGTTAGATGAGCTTCCTGATCTCTTGTGAAATCATTTTGGAAAACAAACCCAGAGGACTGGTAAGGAACTTGTAGGCTGAGTTCAGTTTCTGTTGTAATGGACATAAAGGACTGCCTGAAAGATCAAAGTTTCTCTGACCATTTCCTCCTCCTTGGGTTATTCTAATCTATACTTTTGCATTTGGCACTCAGCCTGGTGTCTTCAAATGCCAGGTGTGTGCAGCTGAGTGAGGAGCTGGGTGAGAATATCAAAGAGCTGCAGTCCCTGGAAGAAGACCAGACTGAGTCAAGGGCAGAGATTAAAAAGGTAACTTGGCTTTGTTCCTGGGGAGTGGGATGGCACTGGTGGGGTGAGCTGATCCCTGTGTGCCAGTGCCTCAGCAGTGGCACCAGGGCAGGGCTGCTGGCAGGCAGGGATCTGCTGCAGGTAAGGAATACACCTGGCAGAGGAAGGGTTGAGAGGACACCTGTTTGCAGGTGTCTGAACCTGGCTTTGTGAGCATCTCCCGGGCCTCCCCCAGTACTTCTGTACACTGTAGAGATATTTGAATTACTGCTGGAGGGGCAAATATGCAAAGAAATGAGGGTCTGGAATCCTGAGTTTAAGCCTAATATAGGGTGAAGAGCGGAGAAGGAGTGAGTTTGCTGTAATATGTCCTGTCACACTTGAGGCAGGACTTCAAATGTGTCCTGGTCCCTGTGTGAATAAGGGAGTGTGTTTCAGGCTGGATAGCTGGGCATGAGGGCAGGGGCTGGGAGGAATGGAGCAGCTCACCTGCCACAAGGGGCTCACCCCAGAGCTCTGAGCACCCAAGGGGGGCAGGCCCTCCACTCACTTGGCTCTTCATAATGGTCTGCATCAGCTCATGTGAGAGCTTTCACTGGAGCCTGGTAGAGTGGAAGCCTCATTGAACCTGAGTGAAAAACCTCACTTGTGTGGAAATCCTTCATCCTTTATTCTGAACATACAGAGGTGCAGATCTTGCCAGAGATGTGTGCTTGGTTACACATCTAAACAGCCACACAGTAAATGAATCTCCCACAGGCTGCTGGGGAGGAGGGAGAGATTTATGAAGGCTGTTTCTGTTTTATATACTTGGGAGGCATTGAGGTGACATGGAGATAAATCACCATGTGAACAGTATTTACATGGGTAGGCAGAGATCATCTGGTTCAATTTTCTAAAATGCTTGTAATTCTCAGAAAAATCCTGTGTGTTTGGGTGGTTTATATTTCTGACTAATGGAATGGAGTCCTCGGGAAGGAATTATGCTGCTGTTGGTCTGTCGTGCCACCGAATAAATATAAAGTGTGCCTACCAGTATATTGTATGTGGTGCAGGTCTGCCACCTCAAAATGCATTGAATAAACCAAGATAAGGTATGGAAAAAGATGACCATAAAGGATGGAGTCGTTTTTATACAAACAACAGCTGAATGGAATAGGACTTAGCAAACTGGAAAAGAGATAAATGAGATTGAATGGACAGAAAATAAAATCATGCCTGTCATGTGGAAAGTAAATAGGGAATGATTATTCTCTCATCATACAGGGCCTAGTGGTCATCACACAGAGTTATGAAAACAAAGAGATGTATTTTTACCCTGTGCATAGCTGGCTGGTGGAAGCTTGCCATGGGAAGCTTTAGTTGCTACGAGCTAACATTGATTCAACTCTAATATTGATTCAAAAGACTTAGGGCAAATTAATTCCTGGAAGAAAAAGCCAGCTCGAGCTATTTAAAGTTACCATCTTTAAATGGTATCTTCAAATACCTCAGGAAGGCAGAGTGGCAAATTGCAGGGTTATATTTTGCAAGAGTTACTGTGCTTCCCCAGTCACAGTGAACCTTTGGCTCTCTGGCTTTGCCTACAGAGGTTGAATGATGAGCTGAAGAGGCTGTTGGTTTGATAAATTGTGGGTTTTATCAAGTACCTCATGGCATGAAACTTCTTTCCAGTTGGCAGTGTGTGGTGTGGGTAGGGATTGGGATGAGGTGGCTTTCAATCAGGAAGGACAAGCACGTGAGCACATGCAGAGGGTTTGTTACATGGAGCTTTTTGTTTTCCAGGACTGAGATTTCACATTCCCATGTGCAATACTTTTGCTTTTTTAGCTGAAACATGTTTTAAAAGCTCATGGGTGGTATGTGCATGTCTTCCTCCAGCTCAAAGACCAGCTCTCTCAGGCTGAACAAATGCACAGCAGTGAGCTGGAGGGGATGAAAAGGGAGATCTCCAGGCTGACCCAGGAGCTGCAGCAGCGGGACATCACCATTGCATCAGCAAGTGGCTCCACCTCAAACCTGGAGCAGCAGCTCAGAGCAGAGATTGAAAGAGCAGAGAGGAAAGCAGTGGAGCACAGGGTAAAAAAGGCACAAGATTCTTATGCTATCTGTTTAAGGGATCTGAAGGCTTGGAACACCATCCTGGTTTTTAGCTACATTAGTAGTTTCCTTCTATCTTTAGCCTCTGTACAAAAGCTGAGGGTGTTGTGGGCCTGCATTGTGTTCTTTTTCTGAGCTTGTTGGTTGCCTTTGTCTCCTCAGGTAATTCTGGTCCAGCTGGAAACCTTGAGGCTGGAAAACCGTCATCTCTCAGAGATTTTGGAAAAAACAGAGTGTGGTAAGCTGAAGGTATGAAGATATTGAGGACCAGGAGGTGGGAATGGGCTAGCCTTGTGTACCTGCCTGGGAATAGTCAGAGTCTTTGCCTAGGCCTCTCAAAATGGGGAATAGAGCTCAGTGAACTTTAAACCCAAGCAAAAGAGGCAATTTGAGAGGAAATAAGGTGCAGAAATATCAAGCATTTGTCCAGTCAGAGACTGGTGAAGAGAACTGCAGAAGCAACCACAATTTCCATGTCTTGTCCATGGGCTTTAGCCCACGATTTTTAGTACATTTAATTACACTTCCATTTTAAGCCAGTTTACCTCAAACCTTTGATTCTCAACCTGTGATGTCCTTTTGACCTGTCTGAGAGATGTAACTGCTCTGGCCCTTGAAATGCCTGGGGTGAGAGGATGTTCTCCCCTGGTGAGGAGCCATTCAGCAGGGCTCTCCTTTGCTCTCCATGAGTGGGATGCAGACTGGGAATATGGGCTGGATGTGTTGGGGCAGTGTTCTTGGAAGGGGCCCTCTGGTGGGCTCCTGCAGCTGAACAAAACCTCCAAAACTCCTGAGGCAGAGGGGAGAAGAGGAGCCTGCATGGCAGAGGTACAGCTTTGGCAGAAATAAGAAGTTGACTCATTTTGTGAAGGAGTGGCAGGTTTGCAAGTTCTATCTCAACTTAAGCAGAATGGCTGCTTCCCTGTAGGGGGCAAGGGCTGGATTCAGACAGCTGAGAACCTCATGAGAGTATGTCAGAGCTTTTATCCTGTTAGATCTCTGGGAAGGAAATACTCACCTCTTAGTATTAGTTTGGGGTGATTGTCAAATGTGCCAAGTTCCTGGCAAAGTGCTGAACAAAAGCTTGTGGCTGGTGAGATGGATTAAAAGCACAGCTTTCTGGAGGGCTGGTTTGAAACTGAAATAACTTAAGGCCCATTACTTTCTGCTTGAAAAGTGCCTGGTGGCTTTTGCGTGTGTGAATTCCCAAAAATGTGCCAGCAGTGTGAAAAGCAGGAAATCTTCCTTAAAAAAAAGCCCCACAGCCCCAAGGCACAGGAGCTGGATCTTGGCCTGGCAGTCCTAATGCACATTTGGGAAAGCCTTAGATACTGAGCTGATGAGAATTAATTAAGCATCTAAATTTAATAGAATTGGCAAAAAGCAAGTGGGAATGTCACAGGGGTAGAAGCAGTGGAAATTATACTCACCTGGCCTAGTAAACAGAAGATGATGGGAAGAAGCAAGTTGTTCAGAGGTTCAGAAAGGCCAGAGGCAGGTACATCTGAACTATCCTAGGTCTATGTTTTCCTGTTTTAAAAGGAATCCAGTGGTGAGAGAGACTGACCATCCCAAGCAGATAAGCACAGTGAGTCTGGATGCAGGCCCAGTAAGGCATATATATAATTAATTTTCTCCTAGGAAAGTCTTGAAGGTTTTGCCAGTCAAAATGAGGTTAAGGGATATGCCTTAAAGAATCTCTTGCTGGCCTTTGCTCTGGATGTGACTGTGGTGTCTTGCAAACCAGAACTTCTGACTTCTGTCCTTCTTTGTCTGTTAGGGGGGTGATGGCACCCTGAGAGCCCTCAGGGAGGACTACACTGCTGAGCTCCAGAAATTAATAGCTGAGAACCAGCAGCTGCGGAAGGACCTCGCAGAGACCAGGGCGAAACTGGGGGTCACTGCACAGGTGTGCCCAGGTGAACCTGAGGGCATGGCTCAGCAGGGGCAAGGCAGAGAGCCCAGGGATGTACAGCACAGGTGAGTGACCCCAGGGATGCTGCTTCCTCAGGGGGAAGGAGAGCAGGGGATGTGTGGGGTTTAATGGCATGCTGGGTGTCTCTCCAGTGCATCGTGTGTCTGGGAGAACACAAGGACTGGTTGGGAATCTGCCTTTATGCCTTAAGCAGTGCAGTAGCTTTGAGTCCCAGCTGGTTTGTGTTCTGCAGAGCCAGCACTGTTTGTCTTTTGTCTGCCTTTGCTTCTCTCTGGAGCAGCAGTCTCTGCTGTTTTTGGTGACAGGATTAGATGTGGCCCAGGCAGCTGTGTTCCTTTCTGTTGCTCTGCTAGGATGTGCAGGCTGTGGGTTTTGGTATCTACAGTAGCAGAAGAGAGAGAGAGAATTCCACGGGGACTGACTGAATGTGTGTCTGGAAGTGCTATGGAAACAAGTTTGGATTGCCAGGGCTGTTAGTAACGTTTATGTTAATTGTTGCTTCTGTGTGAGTTTTTGCTGGAGTTCAGCTGCTAAGAGACAAACTCAGTTCTGTGCTCAAACCTGCCTTCCAGGGAAGCACAGCACGAGCAGGATGAACACGCAGGGAGCACACATCTCCAGCCTGACAGGACTGCTCAGCATCATCACAGGCACTCCCAAAGGTGTGAGGCTGCTGAAACAGGAGCTGTGACCCCCGAGATGGGTGAGCCACCCTCCCAGAGCAGCAGCAAGAACTGCAAGGAGTCATGTGCCTGGCTGGGAATGGAGTCTGTGCTTCACGTGCATGAAAACAAAGATTTTGCAGAGGAGGCATCTAAGCAGCCTGCCTTAAATCATCACAGAGAATCTGTGGTTTTGGTAAGCAGTTGTAAAGGAGCTACTTGCTGCTCAACAGCTGAAAATAGAGCTGGGTTCTTATCTGGCAAAAAGGGACAGGCATTGGAATGCATGACCTAACTGCATGTTGTGTGTGATCCTCTAAGTAAATCAAATGTTAAACAGGGAAGGAAAGCCACTGCTGAATGGTTAAGACTTGGCCAGGAGGATCCATATAGAGGCTCTTCAGAGCTCCTTGGAGAGGAGCTTTGTGTTTGTGTGCTTGCTCAGTTAATTCCAGGAGCTCATGGTGCTGTACCTCAGTGTGTACCAGGACCTGCTTGTGTCCCCTCAGAATTCTGCTTCAGCTTTTGGCTTGGGTCTGTAGTAGAGGCTCAGAGTGGATGTGGAGTGCTGAGTATGTCAGTATTTCACAGTCTCTGGGTGGCTGGTTGCTGCACATCTGTAAAGCACAGGGTGAGTTTTACCCCTTTTCAAACAGGCTGCAGCAGTCAGCACACTGAACTTAAAGCTGCTTATGCTTACAGATGACAAAGCCTGAAATCCCTGCTTCACTGCACAAGGGGAGCCTGCTCTTTCTCCCAGTTGCTGATGGTACTTTTTTCATCAGGAGCAGTGTTAGCACTTTCTCTGTCCTAGCTCAGCTCAGTTGCTGAAGCACTTGACCAAGATATAGAAAATTTGCACTGAATCAATTCTTCCTGTCATGTTTAGGGAGGGGAGAATGCTGAGCACTGGTCCTTGTTCCAGATGTGTTGCCCTAGCAGTGTTCAGAGCAGTTTCTCCTCTGTTTTTGCTTTGGTAGCAGTGACAACTATTAAACTATTAGCTATCTTTTTATAGTCCAGAGAAGAGGCTCAAAGGCTAATGCACAGATAAGTTGAGGCTTGTCATGTCTGTGATGAAGTTTATGACCAAGAACAGGTCTTGATTTTTCAAGACGAAAATAGCTTGTGCACATACCCAGAAAACAGTGTTGGGAACTTAGAGAACTGCAGTATTGTAAATGAAAACTCTTCAGGTTGCACGATTGGACCCAAAGTGTGAACAGTTTCACTTCGGGGTCTGAGAAGCTCTAGGGCTTGATGTTTAATAGAAGAGAATGGGCTGCTTTTTATTCTGAGAGGTAGAAATAAGATTTCTAAGGAAATGCAGATATTTCTCCGGGTGTTGACTGGGTCAGGCTCCCACTGGCTCAGTGTCTTTAAATCAATTCCTTTAGCACTGAGAGAGCAGAACTCTCATCAGTAGGCAGTAGTGGGGTGCGAGAGATTTGCTTGTTGTCTGTAGCCTTTTCTGTTTCCCTTTGTTCCTGGTTGTTGACAGGACCTGAAAACCACAAGACTCCAGGATTTGGAAATAACCAGTTATTTTCTCTTGCCAAGACACTGAGACAACTTGTCTGTAATGGAAAGCAGCCCCTTAGTAACCTTAATATTTCACGTGCCAGCCCCTGTGCACGAGGCTTCTCTTCATCAACTTGTACATTAAGCCTGGTTTACAGTGTTGTTTTTGTAAGTTAATAACTTGTGGGTAAGTGATGTGAGGAGCAGGAATAGTTGTTGACTGTAAAGGAAAGAATCTGGAGTAGTTTGTTGACCATTGCTGGCTGGACTGAAGTGCTGTTCTGTGAGCTGCAATGGGAGTTTGGCCTGTACTTGCCTGTGGGATTGTACCAGGAGCCTGTTACTTTGGGGAAGAAGAGGAGGTGTATGAAAGAAAGCAGAGATATTCCCAGTGTGGAATATGTGGTAGAAAAAACAGTCTGGCAGTGTTTTCCCTTTTCTGAACCCAAACTCTGAGGTGCTCCCATTCACTGGGATTTTTATGGAAACAAGGAGCAGGATGATATTGCACCA
This sequence comes from Molothrus aeneus, assembly GCF_037042795.1. NCBI lineage: Eukaryota > Metazoa > Chordata > Aves > Passeriformes > Icteridae > Molothrus > Molothrus aeneus. Next base: position 5,922,554 of record NC_089655.1, on the reverse strand, counting down.
ACACCCAGGGCAAACTCCTTGATATTCTAGAGTGACCTTCTCTAGTTGTGATGTTTTAGTAGTGATTTTTTTGCAGTCTTGGCTTCGTGCAGCAATCATTGCTGGCTGTTGGGAGGGATGTGATCTGTGATACAAATGGGAGATCTGAGTGCTTAGTCTGGCCACTAAGATGGAAATGAGCCCTCTAGGAGCATGTTCAGTGGTGTGGTTTGCAGATCAGTGGTGTTTCTGGCCAAAACTTGGAATGAAGGAATGCCTGATAATCCCTTTGTTTCCCTTTAGTGCCCCTTGCCTACAGCTTCTGTGGGATCCATTGCTGCACGATACCTGGAAGATGAAGAAGTGAGATCCCAGCACATCCTGGAGTGCCTAAATGCTCACATTGAGGAACTGAAAAAAGAGAGTGCAAAGATAGTGAGACGATTTGAACACCAGGAATAATGTTCCTTGTGGAATTGGAATGCTGGTTTCCTTATGTGCTTCCAAACTGTGACTGGGAAGGTGCCTGTATCCAGCTGGGCTTGGAGCTTGAGTGAGAGGCCATGTGTCCCACTTGGAGCTGAGTCAGCAGGAGGGAGTTGAGGAAAAGGAACTCGTGTCTACATGCTTGCTCTGATGAGGGGTGTTACACCACAAACATTTTAGTCAGCTTTCCATAGGTCAGAGACCTGCATCACAGCTATTGTGCTCACTCACAAAGTTGAGGGTATTTTTTAAAAGCAAAACATTTCCTAGTTTTTATGTATTTAAAGTATATTTTATACGTGTAAAAGCATTGAAATAAATCAGAATGGCGAACACCTCTTTTCTTGTTTATACAAATACACAAAGTGACTCTTGTGCTTTATATTCCCTTCTCATCAGGAACTTGGATCAACACCTTTTCCATCACAGCATAGCTATGCTCTTCAAGGAACAGGGAATAAAATTCCTCTTTCCTTTAGGCTGTCTGCATTTTTTCCAGTTAATTTGCCCTTAGTGTAATTTCTTAATATTTCCTGGTTCTTGTAGCTTCTGCCCTTTCCAATTTGTGTAGTATCTGGTGTCTTTATTTTGCTGTACAGGGTGCTTGAAGTACTGCAGGATAGCTGAGGAATGAGTGGCTGAATTCTGGATGTGGCTCTTGGAAAAGAAAAATAGAAATGAGACTGGGTGGGAGGAGAACCCACAAGCAGGTGAGGTTCATCTACATTTCAGCTGCCTTGTGAGCTGGTGCCAGCCTGGGTTGAATCTGGACAGTCCAATGGAACTGCTGCATCAAAATACATCTGTGACCTCTTTTGGGGAAAATATTCAGTATTTCCTTGAGAGAAGTAAGTTGTTAGTGAGTGAACAGGACTTCTTTCCTATGGACTTGTTTTCTTTTGGGGTCTCTGCTGTTCTCCTGTGGCTGAGTCTTTATGGTCTTTGTGCAGGCAAACCTTGGGATGAGGACATTCCATGTCCATAAGTTTCCTGTTCCTTTTCATCAGCTTCACCTTGTCTTAGAGCAGCTTAATGCTGTCAAGGGACAGGAATTTAAAAGCACCACATGTACACAGAGCCCAACCATTGTGTCAGACAGGTGAGTTCAGCCAGGGGGGTGCCTGGCTGCAGACTGGGACTGCACTTGGGCATGCACCTCTGCATCCCACAGTTTAGAAATGTTCCAATCCAAAAGTCCTTGTGTTTTGGCTTTCTGTGGAGTTCCTTGCATGAGGGTAAAACCTTCAAATCCATTCTGGATTCTCATTGTGCAGCCTTGGTAATGAGGTGCTGAACTGCCCCCAGCTGGAGCAGGGCTGTGATCATCCAGCACTGGCCTTGGATCCTCTGCAGAGCTGTCCATGGGTGGTTTTGGAACATCCTCCCTGTCTGTTCAGATCTCAAGTAAGGACTTGTTGGGCGTGGGGCATTTTGATAAAATCTGAACAGCAGAATGCACCAAACTGTTTCCTCTTTGCAGATGAACCTTTAGATGCACTGGCTGTGTGAGATATGCCAGAACCCTTAAGGATCCCTCACAGCCTTCAGTGAGGCCACCAATTTCATTTTTCAAATGATAGCTTGCAAGTGGTATTGTATTTCCTGATTTGTCAGATTAGTTAGTGAGTGTTGCATCATGCTGTTGGTGTTTTCAGCAGTTCAGGAGACATTTTGCCTTGTTTCTGATATGCTCTTTCATATCCCTTCAGAGATATTTGGCAGTTCATGTTGGCAGAGGGGAAGAGCAAGACTGAAGATGATCCATTTGCTTAATTAGCAGCTATAATCCTACAGTTTTATCAATTTCTAATACCTGTAATAAGCAGCTTCATTCAGGGAGAATTCATTCATCAGCTTCATTCATCTAAAAATTTGAACTAATGTAATCTGAAGTAGCATCTGCAGCAGGGGAATTGCTGAGTTACTTCCCTGTGTTGGTGTGTGTGTGCTTTGTCTTTCCCCCTTTCTCTCATTGCAGATGCCCTGAGAGAACTTAGAAGTCTGTTCCAGAACTCTTCTCCTGGTGTTGGAACCTTGGCTGCACTGAAGAATGTGCATTTTTTATGAGGAGGAGGAGAAGGAGCTGTGTTTATCCTGGAGGGAGATGTCACAGCAAGTGCAGACTTCTGAGGTGCTTTTATCTGGGGCTGCAGGGTTTCTCAGGCATTCTCTGCCTTTGCAGTGTCAAAGCTCCCTTGGAATAATCACCTGGCCCTGGAAACTTTATAATTAATGAAGCTGGAGAGGGGGTTTGTGTCTTTGAACTTATGCCTTCAATAGCACTAAAGGATTTCTTACACTCTTGCAGGGCCGAGCCAATGTTTGTTTTCTGATTGAGACAAAAGTGTGGAACTGTATTTGCAGCACTTCCTTTTGTACATCTGTAGAGTGGGAAGCTGTGCAGGCTTCATCTGTCTTTAGTGTGTTACAGATGTTCTGCTGTGGGTGTGACAGTGCTTGGGGGTCACTCCTTGCTTTGAGGAGTTAAAGAATCTGGGACTCTGTAGATGTGTGCAATTGCAGGTACCTGAGTTTTGCAGACTGGGTTGCAGGAACGGGGAATACTCCCTGAGGCTGTGCTAAATAGGGGGCAATAAACTGTCCTGTCTGCTCTCTTGGGGTCAGTTTTTGTTCCCCCTGCCATCTTGAGACACAAATAAAGCTTAGAGAGAGGGCTTGTGGAAGTGAGTCTTTGAGACAAGGAGCAGGGACCGCATTCATAGTTCAAAGTTCTGAGAACCTTACCTGCAGAGAGGTTTTACCCAAGTGACTGTGTGCTTGTGCCTATTTGTGAGCATCAAATGTGTGGTTCCATGAACAGTGTCTGTACTTTGGTATTCTTGACCCTGTTTGGTAGTTGTTTTCTTTAGTCACTAAACTCTCTGGGATGCTTCCTTATCCTGCCATTGTAAGAAGTAACAAACTTGACTGGACCAGCTTGACCTGTGAAATGAAAGCTACTGCAGTGTATCGTCCTTGATCTGAAAAGTGGGATCTGAGAAAAAAGAACCCTTCTGCCAGGCACCAAAATAAACCAGGACTGTCTGTGCTGACAGACAATACTTGCTTTAGCCTTCAAGGTCCTTAGGCAAACAAAAGATCTGCCTTGCATCTGTGCTGCTCAGTCTGTGCTGATGCCCAGGGAGTGGGAGCCTGCTGGGCTCCACGGCTTGTGAGTGTTCCTGCAGGGAGGAGCTGCTGCCACCAGTTTTTGAGGGCAAAGACACTGAGCTGTTTAGGGGAGGACTTAAAATCTACTTTTATGTTGCATATGGAGCCTCTTGTCGCCAAGTACAAAAAGACCCCGAAGTTTTGCTGTGCTCCCAGCTTACCCTGGAGTAAGCCCTGTTAGCTTACATGTGGTGTTTATGCTTGCAGCTCCTGTCTGCAGCAGCCTGCATCCTCACAGAGAGTGCTGACCCTGGAATCTGGCTGCAGGTACTTAACCTGCTCACATGGGGTGCTAGGGCCAAAGGAATAATGTAGGAGTGAGCCTGCTACAGGTGGGCAGCCCTGTGAGTAATTCCTGCCACCCAGTCACTAAGGAGGGAATGTAGGAATAACCCACCTCTTTTGCATGGAAGATACAGCAGCTTTAGGAAGAGAATTCATATTGTTTGGTCAATGAAACAGAGTGCAAAAACATAACAAGTTTATTTTCAATACAAGCTCAAACATAATACCTCTTGGGTCATGCTAACGCTCACAGGCATCTGAATCAGTTATGAAAATATTGCTCCATCTCAGGATGTGCAGTTGTGGTGGGATTCAGCAGAAGCCCCTCTTTGCCTTGTGCATGGAGGTGTTTTCCAAGAGTACAGCACCAAATGATTTGTTACATGATAATAATGTCACTCAGCCTGCTGTCCCATGTGACCCCATCAGTTTATAGCTGCAGTATTGCATAGACAGGTTGGAGGAAGGAGTGATTTCTGAGAACTTTACTCTCATTTTTACTTTAATTTTCCTTATGGAAACACCTATATGCTTCAGATGTAATTACAGCAGAAAAAGTCTCTACAATACTCTAATATAAAAAGGTAAAAATAATTTTGTTTATTGTATTTAAGAGTCAGTGTAAAAAGAATTTTTCCAGTATTATTGAAATCTGTAAGACAGTGAAGTGCACAAGGAAACTTCATGTTGTATCTTCTTCCTAACTCTTCTCTCTCCTCGGATGTATTTTGCAACTTGACTACAGTTATAATGAACGTTGGTTTAAATATCCTGAAGTTCCTCGTGTCCAATGTTGCTGCTCAAAACCAGGGAACACTTTCTTCATCCTGCCCCACAACTAGGTGAATTCTTGGAGTAGCCCTAGTAAGACTTTTCTTATGGTCCATAACTTGGAAACCAGCAATCCCTGCTGGCACAGAATGCCCTGCAGACAGTCAGTTGTATTCTTCTAAATATTTGTCTGGACAGCGTTACTGAAATGTAGGTGATGGTTTTATCTCATGTCTTCCACTGCTGCTCCTTTTTTTAACAGGATTTTCTGCTTCCTTGACCATCTTTGAACCTGCAGTCTGGCAAAAGCCTGCAAGTGTTGTCCTGCATTTGTTGAAAGAACAGATTTGGTTGAGAGAATGAGCAATCTCCTAAAGCTGTGCTGGTTTGGGGCATGTTGGGGAGGTCAGTTCATGCAGGTGAGTGAAAGAACAAGGAGTGGGTGTTACTGGGTCTCAACTTCGTATTTGAGGACGTGCGAGTAGAAGCTGTGGTTGGCGTTCTCGTGCACCATCACAAACACCTCTCTGCACCCCGAGGTGTTGCAGGTTCCCTCCCAGCAGCCCTTGTTCTGGGTCATAGGGTAGGTGTTCTCAGCCTGGACCAGCACCTTGGCGACGCCGTGCATTTTGAGTTTGAACTGCACGTTGCGGTTGGCCGGCAGCAGGCCCGAGAGCGGCTCCAGGATCTCGTAGTCTTGCAGCCACTTGCTGTAGCTCTGGGGGAAGGCTGGCCACTTCACCTCTGTGTTCAGGCACCTGATGAGGTAGTTGAAGATGTAATCGTAATTACCAGGGTCCGACTTCTTCTTGGAGTAGATTTTGAGCACGAAGTTCCCTGCGTGCGGGAGATGGACCTTCAGCTCGATCTGGTTCCTGCGGTGGATCTGCAGCACGTGCCGCCTGCCCATGTCCTCGCTGAGGCTGCTGCTGCCATCGGTGTGCAGCGAGGTCAGCACGCTGATGTCTTTGCTCAGGGTGAAGGTGAGGGAGCAGCGCCCGTCGTTGGTGTGCAGGATGGGCTGGCTGTGGGATGGCCGCAGGAAGCCCTGGCGCTCGGAGAACCAGCTGGGCCCCACGGGCTGGTGCAGCTCCTTGGGGAAGCACATGGCCTTGTCCACGGACTCGCACTCCACCACGTACTCCAGCACGCACTTGTAGACGTCATCCGCAGCCTCAGCCTTGGAGGGCTTGGCAAAGATCTCCAGCTTGTGGCTCCCTGTCTGCTGTGGGTAGATATCCAGCTCCATTCCGTGTCGTTTCAAAGTCATCAAACCGTGTTCATCTGTTCCCTTCAGCTTAAACATAAATAACGTGCCAGAACGGCAGTCCACGGACACAGAGGCTTTTCCATTTACTGGGAAGTACAAAAGAAAAGAGGCTGCATAGGAGTGTCAGTTTTTAACCCTAATGTACCCCCTGTTCTGAGAAGGTTAATCTGGCCCAGTAAATTGCTGTTTCTCTAGAAGTAAAACCAAGAGCTGCAACTGGCAGGTCACAGATTGTCATCTGTCCGCTTAGACCAGTGTCCCTCAGAAAGAATGAGAGTGGCCTTTGTTTGGGAGATGTGCATTTACCCTGTTCTGATACACCCTGACAGGGAGCTGTGGTCAGCTAGAATGTGAAAGCCTGTGTGAAATGTAACTGAAAGTACCATCAGGCCAGATTGGATGGGGTTTGGGGCAACCTGGTCTAGTAGAAGGTGTCCCTGCCCATGGTGGAGGGTTGGAATGAGATGGGCTCTAAGGTCCCTTCCAACTCAAACTATTATGGAATTCTGTGATCATGGAGAGCTGAATTAGAGGTGATTAGACCTGATTGCCAGCCCAGTAGCTGCTCCCAGGAGCTTCAAATTGCAGGAACTCTCCAGTATGTAGAATGAGATTAATCCACCTCCCTGTGAGCCTGTTCCCAAACAGCTTGAAGTCTTCATTACATTCTAAAATGTTGATGTCCATAAGTTTTGACTCTGTTTTTAGCATTCACAAATTAGCCATCCAGTTAAATTCCTGCAGCTCTTGATCCAAGGGAGGGGGGTTTAAATGTTCAGTTGTGTCACCTGAGTGGTTTTATGTTAAAAGAGCTGCTGGACTCACTCAGCATTGCCTGAGGAGGTGCACGGTGGTGTGTGTTGGGTGTGGGAAGATGCTCCATGGCCTCTCCGTTACCTGTTTGGATGATTGGGGTGTCCGGGCGGGCGGCCAGCAGCCCCAGCGTGTAGAAGTTGCTGTTGTGCAGCATGTTGTTCTCAAACTCCTTGAGCGTCAGCGTGGGCTTAAGGAGCTGCCAGTTACTGTTGTCTGGGAAGTGATTGTTAATGAACAGGGCCGGGTGAGTCAGAAAGTAAAACTCATTGTACCTGGGAGAAGGGAGAAATTAGGGAAAATGAGTTATTACAAACAGGGAATTCTTCCCCCGCGTGGTGGTGGTTTCAGCAGGAGGATGTTGGAGTGGTTTGAGCTGCTGATAAACTGAGATCCATGGGTTTGAAATTCCCCAGGCAGAGAAGAAACCTGAGCTTTGGTCTTCTGTTTCCAGGGCAAATGCTGAGCTTTAGGATAAACCCTGGGTATTTGCACTATTCCCTTGCACCCACAGGCTCCTGGAAAAAGAGGGAGTCACTGGGTGTTGAGTGCAATCAATTCACAAAAGCTGTGACTCGAGTGCCACAGACTATTGCCTAAACTGAAGATGTGACAAGCAAACCCAGCTGGCTTCTAGCAGTTTGTGACTTGCTGCTCAGGGCAACTACCTCTCTACAGGCTATGCTCCATGCCTTGTACAGACAGCCTGGCTACCTTGCTCATGCCTTTGTGTAGGCACACGGTTTGTGGTAATTGAGAGTGGGGCTGAGCCTCAATGGGCACAGCTGTGAGCAGCAGGTGAGCAGCACTGACAGCAATGAGCCATGGAGTGCCCAGGGGCACTGCCCAACCACCAAAGGGAGCAGAGGGCACACAGGTGCAGTGCATCAACAGGAGGGGATAAAAGGCTGGGCTCAAGAACAGGAGGAGCAGACTCTTGCAGCCTTCTGAAGTGCCGTGGCGTTACTGTTTATGGGCAGATGCCTGAAGCCTTCTGGTGAGGTAAGGTGTTATTGTGTTTGGGTGAGTGCTTGTATGGTGACACTCTGTGTATTGTGGCCCTTTTGACTGCAGCACATACTGTGACATCTGCTGTGACAGCTTTGGGTCTTCTTATGGCCCCAAATGTGCCTGTTTGGTTTGCCAATCCCATCGGCTTTCCTTCTGCCTTTGTGGAGGGTTTGTGTACTCAGAGAGAGGAAGGCCTTTACCTGTGGGTGAACTTGGTGAAGGAATCATCCACAGACCCGCTCCCCCAGGTGCTGTCCAGTAAATGCCACCTTCCCTCAAGGTAGACAGCATTCCAGGCATGGTCAGACTCCCCTGTGAAGGTCTGCCCTGTCTTGTACCCGTGTCCCTTGGCATGTCCTGAGAGCTTCTTGCACTGAATCCCTGCAAGACTGAAAGGAAATGATAAGCTGCAGCAGGAGAGTTCTGTGTTAAACCTGTCAGGTACTTCGGGGGAAGGAGAAAAGGTGCCTGAGGTGTTGGGTGGGGCTGTTTGTTTTTGTAGTCTTTGCACAGAGATTCTGAGAGCATCCTGCTGGAGGAAGGGCCTTTTCTCTCCCAGTTTTGCTTATTCCCTGTCTTTTTGCCTGATGCACCATCCATTCAGCGCTGTTAGAGGATGACAAGATAAAGTGTGCTTAATTGCTCTCTATCTTGTTACTCAGTGGAATCCCTTTGCTGCTGTCCACAATTAGCCCATGTAATTATAAATTAAAAGCACAGGCTGTTCTCTCCCCCTGACAGTGGGCCTGGTGTTTGACACCAGCTAAGGAATCTCAGACCTCACGGGATTGTGGATGCTGATTTAGTTTCCTGACAGAATGAGCTTGTGCCTGCCCAGGGTAGAAATGATTAAAGAGTCTCTTTCTAAAAGCATGATGAATACCTGCGTGGATGTGTAAATAAGATTTAAATAAGCACTGTGTTAATAAGCTCTCTGCTGATGGATTCTAACATTGGCATCTTATTTCACCATTAATCTAAAATTGCTTCACTTGGAGCGTTGTCTTTTGTGTAGGACAGCATTGACATTTTTCTTCTTCATAGAGAAGTGTGTTAAATGGAACAACTACCTTAAGTAATAAAGTGTGCAGGCTTTCAGAGTGAGATTGTCTGCATAATGTGGGTTTAGCTCAGGAGAAAAGTGATATTTATGGAGAAGATAATTAGCATGGTTGTTAAGAAGTCGAGGCCTGATAACAGATACTGGCTGGTGACTGTCAGTGCAGTGGAGCTTGTAGGGAGGGCTGCTTTTCCAGGGAGAGGATGCTGGTTTCCAGGGCACCTCAGCAAAGGAGAGGATGGAGCAGTGATGGCAGGCACTGCCTGTTCCATGAGTATCCAGAACAAACAGGCCAGGCTGGAAGGAATGCCATCAAGAAACCTGGTACTGCAGGTGGTCTGGAAAGCCCTTGCCAGCCTGCAGGCCCCTGTGAGTGAAGTTCTGACATGGAGCTGGGCAGTAAATCTGGAACAACTCCACTGACAAGACTGGTGAGAGCTTGGATTTGCATGATGTAACTGAGACTAGGAGCTGGCCTGGGAGCTTTAGTGAAGATTTGATCCTAGGAGTTTCAAGGAGCTCAGTACCAAATTCCCACTAATTTCATGGGGATTGGATCTAATCCTTCCAGGCTTCTCTAGACATTCTTGTTAGCTGGGATATTCAGAGGGAACATTAAGGGACAAGTTCTGCTCTCAGGGTGCTCTCAATTACAGTGAAGGTTGGCAAAGCAGCAAGAGTTTGTGCTTGGATGTGTTCAAAGCTCTCAAAATAAAGACCAGAGCATTTAAACTGGTCTCTCTAGTAATGGGCAGACAAAAATCCAAGCTAAAACATCCAGTAAAGGAGCAATTCTGCATTGGTGAAAAGGGTGCTCATGTCTCTCATGTCAGTGACTTCATAGAGATAAATTAGGCAGGCAGAGATTGGGAAGATCTCCAGGACTGGTTGAAGTGGCAGTGTGAGGCTGAAGATGACCTAGATACAAAATGGACTGGAAGAAATGAATTAAGAAACAGTTGGCAATGTTTGCTTGGTGCAGCAAAGAGATTAAACACAAAATTGCTCTTCTGCCTCAAAAACCATAGGAAATAGTCTGGCTCTTACTACAGGTGTCACTGGAATTCAATGGCATCTTCTTCCCTTTGATTTTAGGTTGACTTTGATCATTTCATCTAAAAAAGGAGCAAATCTGGCTTCTCCAGAAGGGAACAGAATGATTTATGCTTGTGGTAGGTAGGTGTACGCCTCTGTGCCTGAAAAGAGGGAAAGCTACTGCCTAAAGCAGGAAATGGGAGAAGCAAGAGGATGTGAAATCTGGGATATTTACAGACTGGTTAGGAAGAAGGAGCAGCTAGCTAACTGATCAGATCCCCTTTAGGCAGTGAGGCCAGCTTTGCTCCCAGGGCTGCTGAAACCTCTCCTGGGAAAATAATTGTTGTGCCTTCATCACTGACCCTGGTGAGCGAGTGTCTCCCTAATTCCAGGCTGTGAGGTTTGCCCTAAATTGGATTCATGAATTTGCAGTGCTTCACTTAGCCAGACTCCTCGAGTCTGCTTGTCAGCTGAGAAGCCAGTTCTTGATAGGTGCTGCTGAAACATTGGTCAGGAGCCTGTGTTTGCATTCCTTGCTATCACACCTGATGTTTGGAAAGTGATGCCTTATGGCCAGCTTCCCACTATCTGTGCCCACCTTGCCTCTGTGACAGGAATCTCAGCTAATGGGAGGAAGTCTGGCTGCCAAAGCTGTGCTCAGAGGTGACAGTGTTGTGTCTGCAACAGGAATTGTTCCCTCTGGCACTGGGACAAGTAGGACTCAATCAATGTCAGCCGTTGCCTTCAGCAGGACTTTTGGGGTGACTGGCAAATTGGTTTGTTTGTTCAAGTTCCCTCACAGGAGCTAGGAAAAAAAGGCAGGTTAAAACACCTTTTCCCCCCAAAAAACCTGGCTCTGAAAAACCTTTCTGTAAGATGAGTGCTCTTGGCCTCCTGCCTTTCTGCTTAGACTCAGTGTAAGAGCAGAACAGAGCATGGGGAGAAGGGATGAGGGGATCTCTGTTCAAGAAAGGGGTGTTGTCTTTAAGTACAGTTTTTCACGACAGGAGCTAAACATTTTGCTAATATTTGACAATATAATAGTCTTGATGACTGGAGGTTTCCTGAATCACATAGTGACTAATCAGCCTGGAACTGAGGAATCGAGAGTAAATCAACAGAGCCTTTAAATAGTCAGAGATATCCTTGGAAAGATTAATGCTTTTAATGAACCAAGCATATGCTTTTTAATGAACAGATGCAAATTCCCCCCTTCTAACTGCTAATAACTGTTCCATAGGTTGCAGCTATAAATGCATACTCCACCATCCTATTTCTTTACTCTTTAGAAAACGAGATCCAGTGTCACAGAATGGTTTGGGTTGGAATGGACCAAATGTATATTGTGGGATATGTTGTTGGCTGGAAGTATTTACCACTTCAGCATCTGGCACAGTATGCTGGGGTTTTTTTTAATCTCTCCTTTTCCCTGTAGATTTTGTCTGTTCCATGGTAAAAACCTTCTCAAATTCCTTTGGATTGTGTGGAAAGCCAATTGTTACTTACATGTGTGATTAATAATTAGTTTGTGATTTTTCCAAGAGAATGGAAGCCCCTTTTTGGGAGGGCCATCTTGCAAGCCCACCCTCTTAGGATTACTTTAGCAAGTCCCTTCCAATCTCCTCTCCCTGAGGTGTTAGGTCCAGTTTGCTCCTTTTGGTCAACCTTTCTGCCTAAGGCTGATCCCCAAACCTCCAAGGACCTTCACTGCTTTCCTTGCTGTGGATTTTGGGGGTTCTCTTTTCCTTAGGGATTGGGGCTGCATCCCTGTCTCCTTACCAAGGAAGGGGCTGCCTCTTAGAATGGCTTTGTGACTGCAAAGCCCTGCTCTGTGGGGACGTTGAGGTGACTCACCCCCGATGAAGTCCGTGAGATTTTGTTGGTGGAAGAAAGGATTTTAGTCATTAGATGCCAGTGGTAGGTACAAAATGGGAATGGCAGTATTGGCCTCCACAGTGCTGTACCTTGAGACTGGGCACAGAACAGATTGGAAAGTGCAAGGCAGTGTCCCTGGGGTGCTCCTGGAGGGGACAGGGCATTCCAGAGGGTTTAGGGAAACTTCCTCCTGGGACTCTGCCTACCTCTTGCTAGGGACCATGTTGGAGACAGTACTCCTTGTTTAAGTCTTGCAATGCTTTTAACCTTCACATCCAGATACCCCAAGGAAAATCCTACTTCTTCTAATCAAATTATCTGCGTGTTTTCATCTGCCATTATGTTAATGCAATGCGAAGCTCAGCAGATGGCACCAAGTAAATTATGCTGGGGAGGGGGGTGGAGGGAGTGGAGGAGAGAGCAAAATTGACCTTTCTAGGACTTGCTGTTTTTCCACAGCATGGTTGGAAAGCTAAAGTTCCACGTCCTGCTTAAAGTCACGTCAGTCAAGGCAAAGGTAGACGGGATAGGCATGGAAGTGACAGGGAATGTTAACTGTCCACAGCATTGAATGTTTCTGAACTTCATTTACCTGCACATATGTTCAAAGAGCTCAGCATAGCCCTCACAAATGCTCTTGCCCATCTGAAGCACGTCTCTGGGCTTGCTGGACAGCTGGCTTTTGTTGTGGTAGCCCACGACGTCGTATTCTGGGGGAAGGAACACAGACAAGAGTTCATCCAGCAGCCTGAGACAAGGGGCTGACGGGCAGCAGGAGCAATGCTCAGGTTGCTTTTCACCTCTGTGAGCAGAGGGAAACAGGCAGTGGCTGTGTTGGGGAGGGTGGCCTGGACACTGCTGGGCAGAGGGACAGCTCTGTCTGTCCCTCATCACCCTTTGCTCTAAGCTTGGCCCGGGGGTCAGCATTGAATCCAAGTGGGAGGAAAACTTTGATTTTTGGACACAATGGGTATCCTCAAGTGGAGGATCTACAGTCTGAAGAGTTCCCAGTATAAACCAGAGCATGCTGCATTTGGAGGAGTCAGATTGGTGTTACCTCAAAAGAAACTGCTGAGCCTTTTTCACTCTTTACAAGCAATTTATATTAAAAATACTTCAAAAGCAGCTTGTTGGGAAACACTTGAAGTGTTTTGTTGTGAGTCACAGAATTGTAGAATGGTTTGTGTTGGAAGGGGCATTAAAGGTAATCTCATTCCAATGCTCTGCCAGGGGCAGGGACACCTTCCATTAGACCAGGTTGCTCCAAGCCCTGTCCAGTCTGGTCATATCAATACTTGGAAGCTCTGGAGATCTTGATTTGCTGGAATGAGTACACAACAGCAGCACAGCAGGACTCCTTCAGACAGAGCTTGCAGAGCTGGTCTGGGGAGGTTAATTCAATACCACCAACCTTGGCCCTATCCATAACCCCTTTCTTAAAATACAGATGTATTTTTCTGACAAAGCTCTCAGGAACCAGCTGCTGCATCAGCTGGTTCCCCCTGCCCTCAGTGCTGGGGCAGAGGAAGAAAAGCAGCAGTAGGCTGTGTGTGTTTGATGAAATGCTGCCACTGCTTGTCATTCATCCCAGGGGCTCGGCCGACGTCCCCCCAGTGCTGCTCCAGGCACTGGGAAAGGCTGCCTGCTCCACCCTGGCTGCTCACTGACCACCAGCAAAGCTCCAGGGCACTTGGAGGGGTGCTGGCTCCATGGGCCTTTCTATTTGTGCTGCAAATGACAGCTGAAATAATAATTTCCTTTAGTACTGATGCATAGCAGCACATCACAGGCAGGAATTGAACAGAGTGGGAAGAGATGCCCAGAGAGCAGTGCTCTCACTTAAAATCCATCCAAGGAAGGAGTTTATGTCATCAGTGCAATTCCAGGATGGATACATTGCATTTTTGCCAGCAGATTTAAATTCCCAACTCTGTTTCTTGTCTGTGTGTGTAAATAGGGGTCAGTCTCACAGGAACGAATGAGAGCCAGGGCCAAGGTGGTGTAAAAGATCTTGTGAGGAGATCCAGCATAGCTGTCAGGGCCAGAGACATCCCCTGAACATTGAGGAGTATGGACTGACTCCAACCAGGCCTGGCCCAGGTAGTGTGGGCAGAAGTGGGTTAACAGTGGAAAGACAGAACCAGGGCTGGGTGAGTCAAAGCCTGGCTTCAGGGCATGCTATGAAATCAGCGCTCTCCATATTTCAGGGCAAGACTACAGCAGTTTGGGCCTGACCTAACCATGCTAACCCTGCAGCTGCTGATCTCAGTGGGTGTGAGATGAGGCCAGTGCTGCCCAAACTGCTCCTTTCCTTTCCATCACTTGGCCTTCACTGCAGCAGTGCCCCATCAGGAGCTGTAGGAGGTGAGGGAAAGGACAGCTCTGCCTCTCTGCCCCCAAGACTTAATGGGAAATAAACATTTTTGCTTATGTTATGCAAAATGCCTCCATGTTGCATACCCAGTTTTCCCCCAAAAGGGGCAAGAAGCCCCTTTTGATGTGCAAGATGGGAGAGGCTACAAGTGCTGCCTCCTCCTCCTCCCATCTCCTGGTTATTGTGTAACTCCAGCCTTTGGACTGAGTAGGAAAGGGCAGGGGAGCCTGAGTGGGTGCAGCTCTCTGGAGGGTTGGAAAGGTGTAGGAACTGCAATCATACAGGTGCCAGTGTGGGACATGGAGCTGGGCAAAGCAGCTGGATGGCTCCTGGTGGTACCTGTGTGACACTGGGACCCTCCCAGAGCAAAGGCACCAGCATCAGACTGTGCTGGAGGGGCTGTATCGGGCTGTGGGGACTTGGCACAGGATGGAGATCAAACTTAAAATGGTTTGAGTGGGAAGGGACCTTAAGGATCATCTCATTCCAAACTGCCTGGCATGGGCAGGGACACCTTCCACTAAACCAGGTTCCTTCTGAAATCTGGATCATCACCTGCTCCCTGTTCACCCCTCAAAACTGGGCCCTGGTGGTGTGGGGTGGCTCTGAAGGTGACAAGCAGGCTCCTGGTGTTGGGCAGCCTGGCTTTTGCTCTGGCTCTTGGATGGTAGGGACTTGTCTGGTCACACCTCAAATGGAGTTACAGGTTAATCATGGGCACACAAACCTGGTGGAGCCTGGCAGTGTGAGGAGAGAGACTGGGCAACAGAGGTGGTGAGAGACCCTCTGGATGCATTTCTGGATAAAAACCTCCAGAAAGCCTTCATTCCACTCCCCAAATGGAAATAACCCACAAACACCCAGTAAAATGCCATGGCAGTGGGACAGGGGTGAGGGTGGCAGCCTTATCTTCAGTCAGAGACCTCAGCCTACCTATGTGATGGCAAATCCACATCCATATGGCTCGAACCTTCTCCAGGTCAGTCCGGGCTTGCTTCAGCAGGGCTTTGACCAGTTCCTCCACACTGTTTGTGACGTTCACCTGTGTGTGGGGAGGGAGCATTGCAAGGTCATGGTGAAGATCTACCCTGTAGAGATCTCCTGTGGTAGATCTCCTGTCCTCCCCACCTCTTGTTCTTCTGAAGCCAGTGAGACCCCACCTGCCAGAGGCTGCTCTGCCTCCAGCTTCCTTAAAAATACAGCTGCAGTGCTGTAGGTCCATGTATTTTGGGTTATAGTTCCCAGAGTGGGATTTCTTTGCTAATGTTCAAAGGGAAAAGGTTTTTCACTTGTTTGGGAGATTCTAATGCCATTGCCCCATAGCTCAGCCTAAGCTGGTGCTGGGAGCCAGGTTTGTGAAATGTTGCTGCAGGGGAGCTGGGAGGAGGGCAGAGGCAAAAGCAAGACTTACTTTTAATGCATAGGCATCCAGCTTCTCTAATTGCTGCAGATCTACTGGCATGGATTTCAAAGAGGATTTGTCCCATGGATATGCTGGGAAGAAACAAGTTGTCATTGTTTTGGGAAGGGAGGGAGTGTTTTTCCTGGCAGTATGGTGGAACAAGGGGACAGAGCTCCTGCCTGGCCCATGGACACATCCATCAGCAGGTCTTAGGGAGCAGAGGACACAAGGGCACCCACAGGAGGGTCCTGCCAGCTGCATGGAAAGCAGGAGCCATCCTGTCTAGACTGCTAGGATTTGTGCAGTGCTGGAGTGTGAGCTGCCCCTGCAACTTTGGCACTGCTTAACAGCATGGAAAATCCTGGGATATTGCATGGAGGGGCAGGAGAACAATGCACAAGTATCAGGGAAAACCTGTACTGTGCAAGCCTTAGAAAATATATGACTTAAAAAAACCCAGCAATAAAGGGCTGGGTTTCTCTAGGAGTGTTGTGTGGTAAAGGGCCACAATTCTGCAGGAATTCAGGCACATGAGGAATGTAACACTGGGAGCAGTTGGACTGAACCCACTGTTCAGAGCCTACCCTCTGCATCTTTGCAGGTTCTGAGCTCCTGGTTCTACTCAGTGTGAACAAAGGGTTAATAACTTGCCCTAATTAACCAGATAACTGATTTTTTAAAACAGTCTTGGAATGAGCTGACACTGCTATCTCCCATCAGTGGGCCATGGGGAATGGATGGACATACATATCCCTGTGCAGGCAGGCTCCTGTCTGCCAAAATCAGCATACAGGCACCTATTTCTTAACAGGCTGGTTTGTTTATCTGTATTTTTTGTGAAAAGAGGTACTACACTGACCTAAAGAGAGAGAAAGAAGATTTACACATTTAAAGGTTCCCACTCTCCACAGCTCTGAAAATTACTTCTTGTCTTTTTGGTTGGGGGATGGTCTTTTTTTAAAATGTGGTTATCAGGTTTTGTCTTTGCCAGGCTCTGTCTGCAGAGGCTCTGTGCAGGAGGGGGATCCACAGCACATCCGACAGTCCTGTGCCTGTCTGCCTTCCCTTGGGCATGTGTGGTGTTCCCAAAGCCACTCCCCTGTGCCACCCCAAAGGTCAGGGCCTTGGGAAGCTGAGCCCTGCTGGTGCTGATGGGTGGTTACCATGGAGGTCCTTTGCTCCTGGTGGCCGTGGGGCCTCAGTCTTCTGGAAGCCTGCAAAGCAGAGAAGGAGAGGGAGGGAGGGAGGAGGTTGTTGCCCACAGAAAAAAAACCAACTAGAAATAAATTATTATGGTGAGCAGGATTGGGTGGGAAAAGCTGGAACTGAGGCTCTTCTTAGCCCATTCCCTTCTGTTTGGACATGGATTTTAGCATCCTGTTGAATGTGCTCCTGCAGAGCCCACATTCCCCAGCAGACAGGCATCTCCTGTTCTAGCCCAAGGGATGGGGACATCAAACCCCAGCCCACCATGGCCAAACCTCTCCAGGTGTGGAAGAAGGGAGTGCTGGGCTCCAGAGCTGTTGGATAACCCCAGTGGGAGCTCTGCAGCAGCTGGGGCATTGCTGAGGGACCCTGGAGTGTCACCACCCACCTTATCCCAGGGCCAGAGGAGGAGGAGGAGGAGACACCCACAGCCCAAAAGCAGAAGGATTTTGCTCCTCAAGCCCCACTCATGGGCAGGGTCCAGCAGCAGGTGCCCTTCAGCAGCCTCCCCATGGGAATGGTGAGCCTGTCTCCTCCTGGGAGCAGCCTCCCAGGGGAGGGAGAGCTTGGAGACACTGTGATAGAGCAGAGCTTGATAGAGCAGAGCCTCACCTTTGTTGTTGTGTCCTCTCAGCCTCTGGGAACCTGCAACAGGCCAGGCAGGGTTAGTGGGATCCCCTCAGCCCTGCCCAGGCTGCAGCATCCCCTGGAGCTCCCTGGCTCCAGGGAAGGGAGGATGGGCTGAGCCTCTGCCAGGGTTTAAATCTGGGCTGTACCTTTTCCCAAGGAGAGTCTCTTGATGAGCTGGGGGCTGGTGTCCTCGTGGTGAATCTCCACTGTCACTTGGGTTCCTGCAAGAAACAGTGATAAACCCCCTAAAAAGGGAAAACTAACCAGGATATGTATTGCATTTGCTGGGAATGCCCTGACAAAGGCAGGAATGATGCATCTGACTCCATGTTCTCAGAAGGCTAATTTATTATTTTATAATACTATGTTATATCAAAAAACACTATACTAACTATACTAAAGAATACAGAAAGGATACTTAAAGAATGCTAAAAAGATAATAATGAAAACTCGTGACTTTCCAGAGTCCTGACACAGCCTGGCCCTGATTGGCCAAAGAGTGAAAACAACTCCCAGCAGAATCCAATGGAACAATCACCCGTGGGTAAACAATCTCCAAACACATTCCAAAGGGGCAAAACACAGGAGAAGCAAATGAGGTAAGAACTGTTTTCCTTTTCTCTGAGGCTTCTCAGCTTCCCAGAAGAAAAATCCTGGGAGAAGGGATTTTTTCAGAGAATGTGAATGCCGCAGGTATGGAGGAGAGGGCAGGAGTGTGTGCTGAGGCAGCTCTTAACTTTAGACAGAGCAGCAGCTCTGATGATAACCAAGGTTTATCACCATAATAAAGAGCTCTTGATGGAGCTACAGCAAGCAGAGAATCAATGCCTTGCATTGATTTTTCTTGGAATTAAACAGAGAAAGGCTTGAAGTGATGAAAATGGTTGGACTTGTGATACTAAAATGTCTGGCAAAGCCCATTGCCTGTAAGAGGCAGCATCCTGGAGGAGCCAGCTGTGGTCCAGGCATGCCCTGATGCTCCAGAAAAACCTCCCCAGGAAACCTGGGCTCTGGTCTTTAAAGTTTCAGAAAGGCAAACACCAGAAAAAGAGTGAGGGAATCTCTTATAAAAACCACCTGAACTTTTTGACAGAGGCTGCATTTTTTGGCAGGTATTTCAGAAGGGTTTGCAGCTCTTGAGGTTCCCTGGAGGAGCTCCATGTGCTCCTGGGCTTCTCTTTTGGATCAGGCAGAAGTTACTTGGGAGACTGAAGGTCAAGATGTTAATGCACCTCAGGGCTGCCATCCAGTCGTGCCTCCTACACCTACACCTCATGACATTTGGGCTTTTCCTTTAAAGTCAGCTCTTGGAACTGGCTAATTAAGTGGGAATCTACATTTTCATCAAAGATTAAATTTTTCTGCTGGCTTTACCTTTAGAAAAGTGAAGTTTCTCCTGTGATTATGCAGAGAGATTTGATGTCCTTTAAGGCCCAAAATCAGAAAGCAAGAAAAAACTGTATAAGCTGTAAAGACCTAAATCTCAGAGTCTGACTCCAGTTCTAGGGTGGTTGCAGATATCAGGGTGTCAGAACAGAGCTGGCTGGTGTATTTTGTCAGTTAATTCAAAGATAGAATGAAGTTGTTTCTCAAAGAGAAGACTTTATGCAAATGGTTTGTTTTCCTTAAATTTTTGATATTTTCAGGTCCTTTTTATTGCTCAAAATTACTTTTACTTTGCTTTTTTAGTGGCTTTTTGTCCCCAACTTTCACTTACTAAGTTTCCTCCCATAAATTAAAAATCTTTGTTTTCAAGAGACAAACTTACTAGTGATGAATGCCTTCTGCAGATGAGTTCAAAAGGCATTTAACAAATGAAAAATGTAATTCCACAGGAATTTTTCAACGTGCTGTATCCTTGCTGTAAAAACTGGTGGCTTGAAATGTTTGCTGGTACTTTTATGATCTTTTATTTAATTTTTCCTAATTGAGATATCCTTCATAAAGAATCATAGAATGGTTTGGGTTGGAAGGGACCTTAAAGATCCTCTTGCTCCAACTCCTTGCCACTAGACCAGTTTGCTCCAAGCTCAGAGAAGCACTTGCTGCTCTCCTTGTGTTTTGAGGCAAGTAAGTACTTTGAGGGGCAGCTGTCCCAGGGTGGGATATTTTCTCTTTTGGGACATTCTGAGGTTATTTTACTGGAGAAAAAGCTTGTTGGGAGCTCAGTGAAGCCCTGCTCTGTCTCTTGTCTCCCCACTTACCTTTGTCAGGGCCCGCAGTGATGGGCGGTGTCTGCTCACAGGGATCTGTGGGGCCACGCCGGCCTGGGGGCACAACAGGGAAACAGCTCAGTGCCTTGGGGAGAGCCAAACAGCCAGCAAGGATGGGGTTAAATCTGCCCTGCTCAGCTTTCAGGTGAGGAACACTCAGGAAGCTCAACTGCTCCTGGTGCCTGACCCCTCAGCAGAGGGAGGGATGCTCCAGCCCAGCCTGCTGCTGCTGCCCAGGGCAGTTTGGAGAGGTGGGTGGGACACAAGGGCAGTGCTGGGGGCTTGGAGGAAAAGTGGGAACTTTGGTGTGGCTGTCAGCAGCTCATCCTCACCTCTCCCCGCTGGGAGAGCCCGGCTGTGTTGGAGCTGGAGTGCTGGGGCAGAGGGAGGTGTGGGCAGCCCTTGGTGTGCCCAGGGCTCACACAGGGGGAGGCAGCAACGCCAGGGGACACTGAGTCCTCGCTCCAGGCTCTGCTGGGGGGTGGCCAGGGTGAACTCTCACTCTTTTTCAAAGTGCCCTGGGATCCCCATCCCACCAGGAGCCGGGGGGAGCCTGGATCTCACAGCTTGTCCGAGGCCGTTTGTGCCATGTGGCCATGACAAGGACCAGTCCCCAGAGCAACGAGAGTGGGGCCACAGCCTCTTTGACTCAGTGGGGCTGGACATTATATAAGCCTGCAAATATTGTGGCAGCAGCAGGGGTGTCAGAGGCCTCATAGGGACACTAACAGGGCTGGTGAAAGGGCAATTCATTAACCCTTGTGGTGCCAGAGGAGCCAAAGCTCTGCCTGCTCCTCTGGAACCTGAATTCCCCCCTCCCAGGTGTTGAAATTGTGCTTAAGGTAGACCTGCAAGGGAAGGATTCCCATGTGCATGCTAAATACCCCTGCCAGTAATTCAGGGTGGGAAATGATCAATACCAGCCTCTTACTCACTCTTGGAGGAGGCTGACTCTGCAGCTCTGATTGCAGAACCTCTTGAGCATGACGGAGGGAGAGAAAGCAGGATATTTATCTGCTTCCTGGAGTGGAGGCTTATCTGCTTTGTAAAGAATGCCTCAAAGTAGTGCCTTGCCATGAAATACTGTTTGCTCTCAGACTACGTGCAGCCTCCAGCCACCACTGATTACAGAGGGACTTGGATCAGGGCTCCTGCCAGGCATCCTGCTGGGAGCAGCCTTGGCTTTTGCATGCTGCTATTGCTTGACCTGTGGAAGCAAAGTTCCTCCTTGATGTAACTGAAATCCACTGTCTGGTACCATGAGAATTACCTGTGTCTTGCTCTACCTTTGCCCTTGCCTTTCTCTGCTAAGCCATGGCAGGCTTAGACTGCCAGGAAAACAAGAGGGATGATCTGAGTCCCTTCCCTGGGAGCTGCTCCACAGTTCTGGGGTCACCTTCTCAGATGTTCCCCCTCAACTATTTTAGGGCAGAACCCTGGGAATTAGCAGTGGAACATCGAGAACTAGAATCCACATCATCAGTCAGCAGTCCCACCTGCCTTGTGCTCAGTCTCTGAGGGGGGGAGATGAAGAAAGGACTGGTGGAAAGAAGGTTGAAAAGGTTCTTTGCATCCCCCAGACCCTCCTTTAAGCTGTCTGAGTGCTGGGGAAGTCTCTGGAAGCTCTAGCTGCAGCCTGAGCAATTGGGGGCACTGAATTTCCCCTGCCATCAGCTGGCTGTGAAATGTAAGAGCTCTGTGCACTTGTAATCCAGCCGAGCTCCGTGGCAGGAGAATCCCTGCAGAGGGATGGAGGTGTGGGGGCTCGGCAGTGCCACACCTGCATCCTGGCCATGGGGCATGGGGAGCACATGGGGAGGGGAAGCTTGCCAGGCCCTCCATGTGCCTCCCCTGAGAGCACTGGAGAGGGATGGGTTGTGTGAAGCACATTTCTGCTGGAGAGACTCAGCTTGGAGCTTTGGGTTGTGTGCTGGGGCTGGTTTCTCACAGAGGGAGAGGGTGACCTACCATTCAGTCCTGTGCCCTGAGGTGGCTGGGATCTGCTGTTTCCATTGCCATCACCCTTGGAACCTGTAAGATAGAAATGGGAGATTGGAAAGGGTCCTCCTGGACTGAAGTGTTGGTGCTGCCTGAAGGCCAAACACCCCAAACCCTTTCATGCAACCCATTAACCCAGCTGGTGCCAGGTGTCACCAGGATCCACCTTCTGTCTCATCTGCAGCCTTGGCTTGCAGTTCTTGTTGCTAAAGTATGAAATACCAGGGGGCAGAAAGTGCAATAGTCCAGGCCTAAGCTGCTTTGGTGGGATTTGCTCTGATTTGAGCAGGTGCTGAATGCTGTGCTTGATGGAGCATGGACACCACTTCGTGATAGCTCTGCCTATAGTTGTTAGCCTGGGACTGCTTGTCTGAAAATTCAGCTTCTCTCCCAGGTTTTAGAGCAGGAATACTCCTTCTCCTCCCTTTACTTCTGCAGGGAGGCTCCCCTTGCAATTGCAGAGCACAGCTGTAGCTTTTTAGAAGACCCTCTGCAGAACAGGGAGTTGGGCCAGGGACACTGTCCCAAACTGTAGCTATAAATGGCTCAGGACAGTGAGCCTCGGAGACAAAGCCTGGGCACGCTGCAAGCAAAACACTTCTGCTCCTGTACTCCAGGGCACTGAGTGCTGGAAACTGCCGAGCCCTCTCCCTGCTCCCTTTGCACAGCCCAGAGAGCCCGTGGGGCACCTCGCGGCTGGCGCAGGACACAGCAAGGTGCAAAGCCAGCCCTGGGGTTGGTGTCCCCGTGTGTCCCCTCCCGGGGCTGCACGCCCTGCAGCCGGACAGGCTGCGCTCGGAGCGGGGCTCCAGCCGGGCTCTGCTGCACCAGCAGGGACACGCTGGGCTTCTGCAAAAAGTTGGCATTTTGGAGTTTGGCATCAAGTGTGCAAAGAGCAGAAGGAAGCCCAAATGCTGCTCCAGAGCTGCTGCTTCTCTTCTCCGTGTGCAGCCCTGCCCTGCCCTCCCTCGCCCGCTGCAGGCGCGGTGTTACCTGCGCCTCGGCCGCCTTCCGTCTGCCCCTCTCGCTGCCCTTTCTCCTTGCTCGCTGCCTCCTCGGGGCGCACAATAAGCAGCAGATTGATGGTGACTGCACTGGCATCTGTCTTAAAGTCCATGGTACCCATCAGCGCATGGCCGGGGCGCCGGTGCTGCCGCCGCTGCGCCGCGGAGCAGCCGCGAGTGCTGCCCAGCCCTGGCACGGCGAGCGCGCTCCCGCCCAGCGCAGCCCCGGCCCTGCCAGCTGCACCATCGGGGCTCTGCCAAAGCCGACCCTAATGAAGAGGTTACAAGTCACCTTTGAAAGGAAACCCCAGGAGGGATCCGTTTCCTAAAGCAGAGGAAGGAGCTGCGTTTCGGGCGGGGGGGGGGGGTCTGGTTTCAGAGCGTGCCCCCGGCTCCCTCCCCTCTCTCTGCCCTTTTCAGCTTGAAGCACTTGTCTACACTCAAATCCCCCAGCACCACTGTTCGCTGGGGGGGATTCGCTTCCCGGCGCTGGCACAAATCCTTAAAAGGCTTTCTCTTTGGATCCTGTCCCCCGGCAGAACTCAGAGGATGCTTAGGAGCGTAAATAATAACACTAACTGCTGCAGGAGGAGGGCAGCGGTGGGGAGAAGGGGCTGGAAAGGAGACACGAACCTTTGAAGTGGGGAGAATCGGTTTCTGCAGGACTGCCTGTTGTGGAAAGGGACAGCAGAGAAGGGAATTGCAGGCTTCAATCCTGACTGTCCCAAAGGATCCAAAAAACCCATCCCCTCTGCCCCATCAGCCTGTGAGCCCGGCTGTCTGGGGTAGCTGGGCACGGCTGATCAAAAAGCAAAGCCCTGCAAATCCCTGGCTTTCTAGTAACTGTCCCAGCCCACCAAACGGGGGACATGAAGGGTTACAGTGCGGGTTAGCCGGGCTCAGCTGGTCCCTGTAGCTCGCAGAAGGGGCTGGCAGGGACACGCGTTCTAATTTTACCACTGGCCCCTGTCCCGGCCGTGCTGCCAGCCCCCGCCTTGGCCGGGGGTCCCGGGGGAGCGACAGCACCTGTGGGCTGCAGGGCTCTCCGGCAGCCTTGGGAAAGGTTGTGGGAGGCACCCGTGGGCAGAGAGGGGGTTCGGGAGCTTGGCATGGGCTGGGGGGCTTTTTGTAGGTGTTGCTGGTGCTTTCCGGGCAGGAGTGTGAGAGCAGTGGGCTCTTCTGCCTGCAGGTGGGGAAATTTGTTGTCCTGGATTCACGGGCAGGAGCTGTACTACTACCTGGTGTTAGGTTACTGTGTTTGGAGACGCGGGTTTTCCCGTGGATCTTTATATAAAACCTGTCCCCTCCCAATCTCCTGCCCCTTTTCTGTTCCTGAGCCCCTTCCAGAGCACGGACAGCTGATATACCCCCGTGCTTGCCTGCAAATCCAACCCTAAGCAGCTCCTCAGCATATCCAGAAATAGCATGTGGCTGCAGGGAACCTGCATCCATCCAGCTCTGCTGGTGCCCCGTGGTACAGTCCTGAGCCACCTGTGCCCCCATGGATGGTGCCACAGCTTTCTTGCCAAGGCAGGGGCACCAGGGATGGGATGTGCCTGTAACCCCAGCAATGTGGCCAGGGTCCCGTGCCAGGGTGGATGACAATGTTGTTGGGACCCAGGATTTGCTCTTTAGTTCACGCATTAGAGGAATTTTTGTTTCAGGGGTGCCCTGAATTTTGTTTCAGGATCAGCTCTGGCTGTGAGGAGCTGGCTGGAGGTGGTTAAACCTGGTGAGAAAGAGGAGGATGAGGAGGAAGGAGGGCCAGATGCACACTGAGCCATGCTGGACTCTGCCAAGCAGATTTCCAAGCCATCTGGGGCTTGCCCATCTCCATTTCAGGTCCCTGAGATTTATGGCTGGAGTGACTTTCTAATCACAGTTTCACCATCTGCCTGTTGGCCTTTAGCACCCCCCTGTCACCTGTCACTGAGCCCCACAGCTCCTGCCTGGTCTGGAGCACCCTTTCCTCCCCGGCCGCTCACCTGGGGTGCAGCTCCTGTTCCTGGTGTCCCTCCTCCCTCACATCCCAGCTGGGACAGTCTGCTCTCCTGAGCTATTCATTGGCACAGCTGAATCCTAAACCTGGTGTCACCCAGGTCCTGCACCAAAATCTGCTCCAACCCTCTTCACTCTGCTCCTGCCTCCCATCTGCAGGGGTTTCCCTGTGTGTCCTGGCCTTGTTGCTCCTCCAGGTCTGCTCTTGTCCTTGTTCCTCTCCAGCCTGGTGATGTGATGGTTCTTATCTGGGGGTGTTGGTAAGAGCCAGTTCCAGTTCCCAGGCCATGCTGGGACCTGAGCTGACCTCGCTGTGGACACTCTGGTGGTACCAGCTGAGGAGCTCAGCTGTTTCTTCTTTGGCAGCTCTGAGCTGGAGCCTCCACAGCTGAGCATGTGGTGGTGGTTGCTGCCTTTGGGGGCTGCTGGCTCTGCCCTTCCTGCCAGGCTGTACAAATCTCTCAAACCTCCTTTTCTCTCAGTGATGAGATGGCTGCTCCCAGCCTGGCTGCCCAGGGGTGGAGCACACCCTGCTTCCCTCCTGCATGCCCATGTCCTGCCACAAGGTATTTCCAGCACACTGAAAGCATGTCCAGAGAGCTCCTGCTTTCCTGGAAATGTCAGTCTTCAGGGAGACGGTAGTTGGGTTTGAAAGGCTCTTTTGCATTTTCCTTTCTCCTGTTTTATCCTCTCTTTTTTCTGGAGAGGGGAAAGGGAAGGTTTCTGATGGTGATTTGTGGCATGTACCATGAGGAAGGCCCAGGCTGTGCCTGAGGTGGGTGCTGCTGCCTCCCATGCAGCAGTGAGTCCTCCTGCTCCATGAGTTTTCCAAGGAAAACAGTAACCTCCTCATTGGCCTGAGATAAGAACGTGACCAGCAACATATGTCAATGGGCCAGGATATTTTTCAAGCTAAAAATATCTACATTTTGAGGAGGGAAAGGAGAAAACCTTTTATGCCATGTTGATTTTCAAATAAAGGCAGCTCATTGGATTTGCTGCAGGATTTCAAATGCTCACCGAGGTCCCAGGGAGAAGAATTAATGGCCAGAAAGCAAAAGCTGCTATCAGAGTGCCATGATTACATGTATTTACCACATGGCTGGTGTTTCTCTAGGGGGGATCTGGGGGAGAGAGGGAGTGTATGAATGTAGAGCAAGAATTAGGTTATCAGAATCCCATTGGGTGGAAAGGGAAATTGCAGGCTGCGTTCCTGGAGAGGGTTTTGACTCTTGTGCAGGTGTTTTGATTTCACAAAGGCCTGTAAAGGCTCTAGCAGAAGGTGTGTTGGGAAGATATTCCACCTCTGCTTGTCGAAGGGAGGCTGCTGTGAGTCTTGGTCCTGCCAGGGCCATGGGTGAGGGTGTCCAAATGTTTTTCCAAGAGTGTTGTAGATGCCTGCATTGGAAGAAGTTCCAGGGCTGCCCTTCTCCTTGGTGTGGTGACCTGCTCTGGCTGTCCACCTTGGGGCCCATGTTACACCCTGGTGTTTCAGGACCTTCTCCACTGTCTGGAGAGAAAGCCTGGGCCTGTAGCCCCACTGGAGGCAACACCAAAGTAATCTAAAGGTGAATTCCCCTTAATGTAATTTGGAACTAACATATCCTGATGACCCTTTGATCAATGGCTGATACCCATTATTTGAAACTTTTGCCTTTTATTTGGCATTCTTTGTGTCACAGCAAAGTGTCCCTGGTTTTGCCAGCTGTGCTGTCTATGAAGCAGTTCCAGTGTCACCTCTGAGCCTGCAGGAGTTGTTCCCTGTTGCTGCTCTGTAAGCTCTGCTGTGTCCCTTTTGAGATGGGAGACCAAGGCCAGCCACACTCCACGTGCACATGTGCCAGTGCCTCCTGTCCTGGTCTCCATTCCCTCCCTGCCCAAGCCATCCCAGCCTCAGGCTGGCTTTGTTCACCACCCAGGAGCTGGCTGCTTTCCCTGCACTTTCCACCCAGACTCCCAAGATCCCTCTCCTCCTCAGAATGTCTCATTCAGAGCTCATTATCATGTGTATGTTTGCAGATATGTTTGAAGTCTGGGGTTCGTTGTTTTTATTTTAACCAGCCATTACTTTGCATTTGCAGATATTGAATCTCAGCTCCTGTTTCCTTTCCCAACTGCAAATGCACTCTGGAGGGCTGGGCACATCCATGGTGGATAACACATTACAGCTGCACTCTGGTGAGTTTTAATCTGCTCTCCTGGCCTCCCTGTCCTTTCTCCCTCCCTGCCCTTATTCTCCTGCTGGCGTTTTCCAAGCCAGGCTGCTCAGATGCCTCATTCTGCAGTTCTGCTGTGTCAGCAGCCGTGCTTTATGATTTAAGACGGCAGCAGAACTTTCCACTGAGCTGTAAGCCCATGTATTCAGTTTCCTGGTATCCACACAAGCTAGCTGATGGCAGGGGCAGCCCTGCCAGGGAGGTCAAGGACGTGTTTAGATGTCAGGGAGACAATGAGGGCCGGAGTGGATGCTGTGAGCCCTGGGAGGCTCAGCGGGGCTGATGCTTTGGAGGGGGATTCTGCCTCCTGTGGGGAAATACCTGCCCGCAGGTGGGTGAGCCTCTGGCAGGAGGTCCTGCATTCTGAGTGGGATTGCTGGGGATAAAAGGCCAGCCTGGCTGCTCCCTGGCTCATAGCACTCCTTCCATGAGGAGCCTGGGGACACCCTGCCTGCGGAGAGCTGTGGGAACAGCTGTGTGAGCAGCGGGGTGTGCTCGGGGCGTGTCGCAGCTCAGCGCTCCGGTTTTTTCTACTCTCCCTTCCTTCAGCGACAAAAGACATTGCTGTGACCACTGCTGCTTTGTTCCTCCAAGAACAAGCTCTGGAAGTAGCTGGAGATTGAGCAGGTGTTTTGCTACGGTTTCTTAAAAACAAAAAATGCCCCATGGATGTCCCGGGGCAGAGACGTGCAGGAGGGGCCGGGTGGCGCTGACAGGGAGCTGCTCCTGCCCCGGCAGCTGGATGGGGCTCGGCTCTGCCCAGCGCTGCCGGGACACAGGATGGGGCTGCTGGCAGAGGCTGCCAGGCTCTCCAGAGCTGTCCTGCCCTGCCTGAGCACGGATCATTGACCTAAGGGTTGGGGTTTGCTGCTGGCATTTCTGCATGAGGAGAGTGGTCCTGGCCAGGCTGCATGCAGTCATTAGACATTAATCCTTGTAATCTTCAAAAAACTCATCCTTTGAAGGCAGTGGGGGCCTGTGGGACCCTGTAGAGGGTTTAGGGTTCTTTTCTTTAGGTGTCCTGATAATTTGCATTATTCATTAGCAGTGCCCTTGGAGATGTGCTTTATTGTCAAGCACCCCCTACAAAGTTGCCCCCTGACACCAAATGCATCAAGATGGGCAGATGAAAACACATAGGAGAAGAAATGAAGGGGAGAGGAAAACACACTCTATTTCCTTTTACCAGCATTAAAGGTGAAGGAGGTTTCTCCCCCAGAGCAGATTCCTCCTCCAAAATTCTGGCTCTTGTACTGTGCAAGACTGGGGGAGATTGTATAGCTGTTCTTTCAAAGAATCCCCCAGAATACCCAAGCAGGGTTATTTTTTCCCTAGAAGGCTATTTCTGGTTTATTCAGGAGGGAGTTTTGCCCCTTCTAATTAAACAAGCAGCATGGCATATCCTGGGAGATGCAGAAAGTACTTTTCCTGCATTTTATCAACATCTCTCTGCTGCAGGGATGAGCAAAGCCCTTCTTGGTGACCCAGTGGACAAAGGAGTTATCTCGACTGCCCAGCCAGCCTGGTGTTCTCTAATACAATGGCAAAGGTAAATGGAAGGCAAGTTTGGAAAAAATACCTGGAGCTCAGTGTGAGTCATGGTGTTTGAAGAGAAGTGGACACAGTAGGAATCTCATCCCTTCTGGAGCGACAGGGAGCCTGGGGGGCCGAACCTGCAAACCTTCCTTGCTGAGACACCCTGTGAGTGGGGCTGTTGCTCCTTGGGAGCTTGGCCTGCAGGAGGACAGGCTCCTGGTTGGGTTTACAGGGGCTAGAGCTGAAGGACCTGAGTGGTCACTTGGGGGCAAGGGCATGGAACAGCCCTCACTGGGGTTATTTCTCCTTAACCCAAGGTGCCAGGACGCTGTGGAAGGAGCTGGAAGCTCTCATGGTGATCTTGGACACCTGAGCCGTTGGATGAGCTGAGGACACAACGCTGGCAATAGAAACAAATTCACCACTGCCTTGGAGAAGTGTAGAGGTAACTGGCTCTTGTTTTTGAGAAGCTCTATCCAGACTTTCTGCAGTGTCAGGAGCAGGGGTTGAACAGTTGGAATTTGCTGCAAGGCTTCTGTTTGAAGAAGTACCCCTGGTGTTTCTTTGGGCACCCCTCTGAGCTATGGTCACCAAAACACTGTCTCAGGTGCTCTTGGGTGAAGAATCTGGTGCTTGTCTGAGTGGGATGGGGTGTGACAATGCCAAAAGGCATTGTCATACCTATTTAATACATATTTACATACATATTTAATTCAGGGTGAGTCAGGCTGGGTTTGGCTGCCTTTGGGCATCCTTGGACCTGGAACCCTGCTGATTCTGTGTGTCCTCAGGACTGGAGTGACACAAAGGAGGTCTGTTGTGTCCCCCACAACATGTGAAGCTGGGTGGCAGGAAGAATGTGTCCCCAGGGGAGGCTGGACTATTTCTTCTGCACATAAACTCATTTCTTTTGGCTAAGGCCCTGCAGGTATGGATAAAATCCTCATTTTCTGCATCTCCTGTCTTCCTTGAGGGTCACACCTTCTCTCAGGTTGGCAGTTGCTGCCATTCCCACCCAAAATCCCAACACCACAGTGGTGTCCTGTACTCCTGCTGCCCTGCCATGGGGATGCTGGGGTGTTTGATATGGGCTGGGGTATGAAACACCCACCAGGTATGGGCTGCTTGCACACCTCCAGGCTGTGGGAGAAGCCCAAAACACCAAATCATTTTGTACCAGCCAAACCTTCCAAAAATTCTTTTACCAGGTACCTTCCAAAAAACCTGCCAAAATTACCTTTGCCAGGAATTTTGCCTCCAGCTGGGCAGAGCCATTTGGCTCATTCCACAGGTCAGAGCCCCTGGCTGTCTGATGTGCTGCTCCTCCAGCAGCCTGGGAATGCATCAAGAGGAATCAGAGCCCCTCTCAATTCCTTCTGCCCTTCCAAAAGACCAGGGAAGATGAACCTGGCGGCTTGCTGTTCCAACATGGACATTGCACCCAGCTGGGATCAGCATCCCAGAGTTGCCATGGAGATGCCTGATGGGCATCTCTACCTTTTCAGGAACCTGGCAGGATGCCAGGGCATCCTAAGCAACATTAACAATGCTGAAATACATTCCTTCTGCTCCAGGAGGCCCAAAAGCAGTCAGGAGAGACTTCTCCCCTTGGGAGGGAATGAGCTCACCTGTGGAGCTGGGTTGCCTGTCTTCTCCAGTCACTGCTCCCATCTCCATGTGAACTGCTGGAATAGGAGAAAATATTATTGGACTCTTTTCTGGACCAGCTACCCAGAAACCCCATTATGCTTTTTGCTCTGCATGCACAGTCCCAGGAAGCTGAGTGCTGAAGGGCACAGCAGGTCCGTGCTGTGATGTGCACTGTGCTCTGTGTGGAGAAAGGGAAAGCTGTTTTCATAAAGAAATGGGAGGAAAAGAGGAGGAAAGCACAGTCAGCAGCACAGCACATTGGTCTGAGTACCAGAACCACGCCCAAAGGGTAAAAGCAGCCCAGGAAGCCTAAGGGGATCCCTCAGGATGCCTCCAGAGCATCTCCAGTAATGAGTTTTCACTCCTGTACTTTCATTATCATCATCCCATTGTTCCCCTTAGCTCTGCAGCACATTATTCCTGTCATTGAGGCAGCTGCAAGGACAGTGCTGTTCCCTCAGCATTCCTCTTGGAAACATGATGGGCTCAGCCTCAGGGCAGGAGTGTGCATTGGCTCTTGCCCCAGGAGTGATGCTCTGCTTTGCCTCTCTCTCCCAGGCCCCTTCAGATTGCCCACAGAAGTCCCAGGTTTGCCACAGTGCCCAGCAGAGCCTGGCATTTAGTTCTTTTCTGTCTTTCTAGAAATATTTTATAACTTCATGGAACTGGTTGCCCAGAGAGGCTGTGGCTGTCCCACCCCTGGAAGTGTTCAAAGCCAGGTTGGACAGTGGTCTGGTGGAAGGTGTCCCTGCCCATGGCACCACAAACCATGCCCTGATTCTATGAACATTCATTAGTTCCCTGTGAGCTGGGGAACTGGGGTGGTGCCAGTGGCAATCTGGTATTGCATCCACCATACAGCACCACTTGGAGTTTATCCCTCCTGACTGGTAGAATTGGAGAAAGCTCTTTTTGTTTTTCCCAAGACCCCCCAAAAGTGGAAAAGCAGAAGAGGTAAGGCCATGTCCTCCATGAACCCTAGGGTGCTGTACTTATGGTCACATTTTTAAGTACCAGTGTCACCTGGTCTGTCATTCCAGTGCTGGTCTCACAACTGACTTACTGAGGTCATTGGCTTTATTGTCATCCTCACTTGCACAGCCTGGGCAGAGCCTGCAAGGAAAACATGGCTGTCATTTCTCAGTGCTTGAGAGACAGAGCTGCAGACCTGCAAGGGAGTGGTGCTCCCTCAAACCTGTGTTTTGCTTCCTCCACACAAGGGAGGCAAGGGGACATCCATTGGTGACATGCACATGGCAGCTGCTTCTTCCTCCTCCCTGCCCATGGCTCAGGGTTGTGTTTGGAGCTGGTGCCTTTGGGCTGAGGGCATGTCTTGCCTTCCTGATCTGTGTCCTTTTCTGCTCTAGGCTTATTCAAGCTCAAATGACCCAACCCCAAAGACCCAAGGAAATGAGGAGCAGTCCTCATTCAGTGAGGGAATACCCTGGAGAGGCAAAGATCTTTATCACTCTAAAAGTACTCCTTAAATAAGCAGCCATACAAAAGGTAAGAGAAGAGCTTCTGGACGTTAGTTGTGGGGGTTGTGCTTGGTATGTTTGGTGTTTGGACACCCCAGCAGAGCCTGGAGTTGTGTGGATGCCAGCGCCAGCACAGCTCTTCTCTGTGACCGTGGCTGCTCCTCTCCAAAGAACCCTCCAGCCCTTCCCGCTGGTGATTGAATGCCAGAGCATTCACAGGGCTGGGGGCAAGCCCAGGCTCCAGCGCTTCGCTCTTTCCATCGGTGCTGCTGGGTCAGATGACAGCCCCACCCACCGCCACCCTCGGAGCATTGTTGTTGTTATTTATTTGTGTCGTGGCAGTGCCTGGGAACATCCCCTGGGGCAGGGAGCCTTTCTCGCTAGTGCAGGTCAGGACATGCAGAGCCAAAGCAGTAAATGCTGAGTGTCACTGCAGTGACACCCCTGTCCCCAGCCGTGCCAGCATGGAGACAGCCAGCACCCTGCCTGCCTTCTGGTTCGTTTGGTGACCCAAAATGGCAGAATCACAGAATCCTTTAGGTTGGAAAAGACCTTCAGGATCACTGAGTCCAACCTCTGCCTAATCACCACCTTGCCAACCAGACCAGAGCACTGAGTGCTGCCTTCAGTCATTCCTCAAACACCTCCAGGGATGGTGACTCCACCACCATCCCCCAACACTGGAACTGGCAGTTCCTTGGGACCGTGTTGTGGAGCAACACGGAGTTCTGGTGGCACCATGGTCCTGCTGTCCCTGACTGCAGGGGCCTCTCAGCAAAGCAGGGCTATGCACACAGACAGGTTTGGTGAAAGCAGCGGGTCTCCAATTTAGCAGGAATTGGTTCCCTGGGTTTTGCTTCTTGACCTCAGCTGTCCTAATTATCTGGCTCCCCTTACAGTGTTTTTCAACTGTACAGAGATGAGCCAAGGACACATGAACGAAACATGATCCAGGAAGATTCCCCGAGTGCCAGGAAGTTGGAGCACGGCTGCCTCTGCTCTTTATGGCCGTGCTCTGCTCGGGGCTCCTGGAGCAGAGTTTGGAGCTGTTTGGCTCTCACGTGCTCAGAGCTATGTTGGTGCTGCAGTAACTCCCTGGGGCACCCCGATGCACCCCCAAGCCCCTGCTGTGCCCTGCCATGGGGGCTCTCATGGCATTGCCCAGAGTGACCCCTGCTCTTGGCCAGAACCCTCCCAGTTTGGTGGTGAGGGTGCAAAGCCCCTGATGGGGAGGGCAGGGAAGCACCAAGTGATGCATGCGGCCAATACCTGCACATGGCTTCTCTCCCTGCAGCCTGGCTGCAGGATCTGACTCCCTCCAGCCCCGTGTCCCCAGCCCGTGGGGTGGTGGCCAGGTACAGGACCTGCCACTGCCACCCCTTTCCTGCTCTCCCTGCAGCCCAGGACACGTATCCTGCTGTGCCCCTTCTGCTCCTTGTGCCTTTGTCTGAGGAGCAAACGGGGCAGCAGGACTAACCTGCACAACAACAGCCACTGCAGGTAGGTCATTACCGGGTGATTGTGGCTTTTGAGGATTTGCCTGAATTGCTGCCGTCCCTCTGCCATCCAGCTTTACTTAAGGGTGTTTTGCTCGCCAAATTCTGCCCGCGGCTACCCCAGTCTGCCGCTCACACAGGAGCGGGATCAGGGCGCTCCACAGCAGATGGTGAGGCTGGGAGGGGCACTGTGATTTTGGCGACCGTTCCGTGCTGACCCCTGCCACGCCAGCAACTGCTCCGGCTTTGCCCGGTGGCACGGTGTCCTGCCCGGCCCGCGGGAGGCCCAGGTGGCCTCGGTGAGCATCATGTGAGAGCCGGGGGCTGGCGGCGGCCGCGGGCCAAGCGCCTCTGACCATCTGCTCCGTGCCGTGCCGTGCCAGGCTGGCGGCTGCTCCCGGGAGCGGCCGTGCCGCGGGGCGCGGGCAGCGCCGTAACCGGAGCCGCAGGGCTCGCAGAGGAGCTGACTCCGGCTTTTCGGCTCTGCCTCGTGTATATTTATCTGTACGTGCAAACAGAGCCGCCCGCTGAGCCGAGCCGGTGGCTGTTCCAGGCTGCGCCGATGTCCCTTTGTCCCCGTGCCCGCAGCTCCATCGGCCCCGGGGCTGTGCGGAGCGGCCGGCAGGGCAGCGAGGAGGGCAGTGGGGGCTGCTGAACTGGGCAGCAGATTTGGGGGCGTTCTGTGCCTCTTTGCAGCCCAGAGAGGCGGGGTTGGGGGTCTCTGCCTGCTCGTGGCAGCAGGTGATGCCAAAGGCCAGGAGCCATGAGGTGGCCTGGGATGGTGGTAGGGATAGGGGAGAGCAGGAGCAGAGCCTGTCCTCTCCCTCTCAGGAGCAGCAGCGAGTGCCTCGGTCAGAAACTGGACTTTTATCTAAGGTACACACCTTGGCAATGCAGAGGAAAAGCAGGAGAGGGCTTTTTTCAGCACTATAGAGCAGCTGACAAACACCTGACTCTACATTTTTCATTTGAGCCAACCAAACGAATGCAGCCCAAGGCATGGCTTTCTCTGAGCTGGGGTTTGGTTTTTCAGGGGAGTGTGTTATCAAAGGCAGAAACGTGTTAAGAGGATTGAATGAGGACTGCTGGGGTATTGTGTGCCCATGGACATGGCACAGCATGGGGCTGTGCTTTAGGACCTCAGAATTGGGGAATTTTCTAATATTGTCTTTGAATTGCAGTCCTTGGCTTTCCTTGTAACCTATAAAATGCATAACGCCACTCCTAACTCCTTGTGAGCCAACCTGGACAAACCTCAGGACTCCCTTAATGCTGGTTTTGCTCAGAGTGAACCTCAAAGGGAGGCTCATTTAATGTGAGCCTAAAAATGTGTCAAGAATTGCCTTAAATGCAAGGATTATCAAAATGAGGCAGCATGAAAAAGAACTGCTTGAAAATAACCCAGCATTTATGATAACTGAATTTAGGGGACCAAGAATGTAAATGTGGGAAGAAATAGGTGGTGGAGGCTCCCTGTAACGTTCCCTAAACCTAAAAAGGTCTTTTATTTCCATCCCAAAAGCGCAGCAAGAGTCAAAGAAAAAGAAACCTGAATCTAGTTGACTTAAAGGTCATGAGACTTAGCGTTGGGATATTTGAGGTCTCGTGATTTTTTAAATGTTAATACTGCAATGCCTGCGGTGGGAGATTCACTGCCACAGTCACCAGCTCTGACCCAGGGATCTGAGCAGCTTCTGCCCTGCTTTAGTGGGGGTTTGATGGTGGAGTTACCAAGTTATCTGTAGGAAAGGTCTTTTATACCATGTCCATGAGAAAATATCAAACAGAGGATTTTTTTTTCCTAATTCCTATAACTTTTCTGCTGTTTTCTGACCAGCCCCAAAAGTGTTTAGTTCTTTAGAACTTTGGCAGCTGAAGTCACCATTGCACCATTTTTTTTTTGTCCTCAGGGATCTCAGCACACCTTGATGAGGTCACCTGAGCCCCTGCCCAAGTCTTGGAGAGGGAGGACTGAGGTCTGAGGGTGCAGAGCTGCAGAGCTGAGGTTAGAGGCCCATTTCTCTGTAGCATATGACTTTCTGAGGCTGCCTCTCCTTGAATTTTAGCCCTGAATTTTACTCACACATCATCTGGAAGCTGTTGGTTGAAATATTTCATGCTCAGTTTATATGTAATGCTCAGCAAGTGTATAGGGCAGCTCTTAAAAGGTCAAGTTTATCCAAATCTATAATGCATGTGTAAAAATAGATAATACATTTGGAACCCTTGTAAAACATGGGAAGGTTTTTTCTTTAGGGTAACCCATGTTAATGCTAAGTTGGAGGAGGCCTGCACCTGACCACCCTCACTGGGAAGAATTCCTTCCCAATATCCCATCTAACCCTGCCCCTCTGCCACTGGGAAGCCATTCCCTGTGTCCTGTCACTCCATCCCTTGTCCAAAGTCCCTCTCTAACTTTTCTGGAGCCCCTTTAGGCACTGAAAGGGACTCTAAGGATTCCCTGGAGCTTTCTCTTCTCCAGGTAAATACCCCCAGCTCTCCCAGCCTGGCTCCAAAGCACAGGGACTCCAGCTTCCACAGGACCCTCTCCATATCCTTTTCATGTTGTGGGCACCAGAGCTGGACACAGCACTGCAGGTGGGGTCTCACCTGAGTGGAATAGAGTGGCAGAATCACCCTCCTCAATATATTGGCTTCAAGCTCTCTCCCATCTCTCCCTTTCCTGGGAAAGGCTCCAATATGCACCAGTCAGCCACCAACCCCCACCAGCAGATTGTCCCCTCAGCAGCTCTTCCCCTGGGCTGGATCCCTGCCTGTGGATGGGGGTTTTCCCTCCTGGAGTTCCTCAGTGTACACAAGATAAGGATGCCACAATAATGGCATGAGCAGAAGGGCTGTGAGTCACAGCACCAGTGACATCCCCAGGCCAGTGACACCCCTGGGCTGGATGGCCCCTGATTGACTTCCTTCTGGAAAAAGACACCCTCAGTAACTCAGTTACTGAGAAACAAGCAGTGATGATTCAGTATTGCTGTACATAACTAAAAGGAGGTGAATTCTTGTTCTGCTCTTAAATCCAGCAGGGCATGTGCTCAGCTGCTGGAGTCACGTCTGCTCAGAGCAGGTGAATCCCCGTAGGGCAGCAGAGCCGTGGGATTTACCCCGTGCTTTACAAACCCACCACGGTGCCTCCGTGCCAGGAAGCCTCTCTGGTGATTGCCCACACTCTGCTCAGTGCCTGCCAGGCCCTTCCCAACACAAACACCTCATTAATTCCCATGCTTTTAAGGAAATGAAGCCATACAGAAATATGCCACCGGTAACAAATTACGTGGTACTGATGCCACCGATTAATGCTGCAGGAAATAATGCTCTATTTCAGATGCTGAATGGTTTTATTTTCCTCCTAAATTAATTTGCCACTGTACAATAAATCATAGAATGAATCATAGAAGGGTTTGGATTGGAAGGGACCTTAAAGATCATCCAGTTCCAATCTGCCTTCCATGGGCAGGGACAAAAATGCTGTCCTGCCTGGAAGATGCTAAAATAACATGCAGCCATTGTCTGAAGGGCTAGAAAAGAACTTCATTTTTTCCCCTCTAGTTTTCAGTATCTGAGAGCAAATAAGTGGGCAAGTCTGCAGTATCAGGGATGTCCCAGTGCTTCCAGCCTCCAGCACACCTCCCATCCCAGGGCTCCCATCTCACCTATGGATACTACAATATTTCTAAAATCCAGTGGCTGCCAAGACACCATCGGTCCCTGCTGGGTTGGTCATTACCTCCTTGCCCAGGTGATGCAGAAGCTGTGGAAGTTTCCCATGCTGGTGAGGATGCAAGCAAGATCTTCTGTCAAATTGGTTGCAGCTTTGCTTTCTGTGGAGTAGATGGGACGAGTTATAGTAAAAGGAGGAAATGAGATGAAATACATACTCCTCATAAGGCTGATCTTTGCACCTGCCAGCTCAAGTGAGTGTCATTATCATTTATGGAAGCTCATAAAGGAGAAGGTCCCTTGACCTTGCCAGGTGTGGTGGTTTTGATGGAATGTCCATGTGTGAATGTGCCAAGAAATGCCCAAATGTGCAGGTGCCATGGAGCACAGAGGGACAACAGGGAAAGAGCTGGGGCAGAGAGTGAAAGCAAAAGGGAGAGCGGGATTGGAAACCAGAGTGCTGGGTGGTGGCAGCTGGGTAGGAGGAGGTGTTTACTGGCATGGGCTCTGGCTGCCTGGAAAGATCTCTTGGGTTTTCACCAAGGTGCTCTGTAGACACCAGGAACAGTGATTAGATTAAACACCAAATTAATCTCACTTAAATTAGACCTCAGAGTTGGGAGGCAACACTGGTTTATCAGGGCTGGCATGCAGGGTGCAGCCCACTTCTGTCTGCAAGGATTAGCTCAAAATTAGCCAAGCTATCATTGCAGATATTTTTCTTTCTTTATGTATTATTTAGAACCTAAGTGTATGATTAATCAAAACCAGCATTCTGAGACATTTACCTCTCTTGCTGGGTTGCAGTGTGGCTCTGATCAGTGCTGGGCAGTGTGTGAGGAGCTGAGGAGGTGCTGGCATTGTCTTTGTAAGGCCATCAAAAGTGGTCTCAGGCCATCAGCCAGGGAAGCATCTCAATGCCAGGGACAAGGAGGCCAAGAACAGAGACTTCCAGCTAATCAGCAGGAAGGGAGAGCTGGCAGGGTACAATGACTCTTTAGCAGGAGCTGCTGCATCCATAGCTCCAGGTGGTGCAGGCAGTGCTGCAGGTGAGGACAGGTCACATTCCAGGACACTGGGCACATGTGCTGTTAGTCCAAAGGCAGAAGAACTCAATTGGGAGAATATGAAATTAAGACTGTTACTGACCTAAACCGATCTCTGTGTGCAAAAGCAGCTACTTGTATGATGTGTTTTAAAACTGGTGTCATGCAGCAGCTCTGTAAGTCCTTAAGTAGCACTTTCTCCTCTCCCCAGTCTTAGTGCTCTGTCCTGCCAAGACATAGAATTTGTTAAAAAGAGATTTTCTTTAAACCCCACAGACTCTTAGGTGGAGAGGACACCTGTCAGCCAGGTGTGTTCTTGGTGTCTCTTGGCAGCTCAGCTGTCTGGAAGGAGCAATGCAATGATACTGGGGTGCTCCACCTGGCTACCCAAACACCACTGTGGGTAATGGGAAATCACTTTCACAATGTGGAAAATCTGAGCATTATTGAGAAGTTAAATCAGTCTCCAGCTGGATTAATTCACTGCTAGTAGCTGGAGAAATTAATAAAGTGAAGATCTGTATCAATCTCGGTGGCTTTCCGTAAAGTATGAACATTATCCATGGCAAACTGCTAGAATAGCAGCCCATGCTCAGACCAGTGAGAGGTTTTGTGTGCTGGGTTGCTGCAGCCCTGGAGCCTGTTGGAAAGAGGCTGGGAGGGATGTCCTTGCTTCCAGCCCTCTGCCAAAGCTGGCAGGATGTTCAGCTGGATCCTCCATAGCCAGCCAAGGCGTCCCTGCACTTGTGCCAGTAAAGTAGAATGGCATCATGGGTGTGCCTTGCTCCTGTCATTCCTTATATCTTGTCCTGAGCATGAAGCTGGGCATTTAAATCCCCGATATCCCAAATACCAGCTTCAGGATGAGGCTTTCAGAAAATAAAGCCCGATGAGTTGAGCTCTGTCTTCAGGACTGCAGTGAACACAATGGAAATCTATTAGACTCCTGCAAGGGAATAATTTCCCAGCTTGTACTGGAAAGAGTTGAAGAGATGAAGTCTGAATTTGGGCTAGAGGTATAAAAAATGCACAGGTTAAGGTGGCTTTTTGTGTGTGGCAAGAGATGAGTATCTGAAAGTTAAACTGGCCTTGGCTAGTGTTGAGTGGGGTTATCTGTGCCGGCCATAAATCGAACTGGGATGGCTTAATTGCTGCTTGGCAGTAAATAAAGCTCTAACTGAGATGTCTGCTCTATAACACAGAGGGGATCTCCTGGCCTATGGAGGATGATAGATGGCCAGAGAAATCCATTTGGAGGCTCTTTGGGATCGATAAGCAGTTAAGGGAGCGCGGGAGGATGACATTGCCTGTCTTTGTGCACGGGCACCACAGACAGGCTGGGCTGGAAAACACACGGAGGGCAGGGCTTGGGCTCAGAGCCATTGGCTTTATGGTGGCTCCAGGTGGGATTTTGGACCCCTGATGTTTGAATACAGACAGGTAAGAGCAACCTGTACACCGAAGTAAAGGTTCCTGGTGCCAGGGTGGTGGGCTGAGCCACCAGGTTTATTAATGCTGTGAGGGCTCCGTGGCTCAGAGGGCTCCCAGGGCCAGCCCAGCTGGCGGGTAACCAGCCCTGGGGCTGCCTTATTGAGGCTGGAGCAAATCCACTGCCACAGTGGAGGGAGCTCAGGGGCTCAGAGCTGGCTTCAGCTGAAGGCTCTGAAGAGGTGCTTTGGTGGAGGAGCAGCTCCATCTGGCTCTGTTGGAAGAATCCCTTCCACTCACTGCTGGTGGAATGGTGTGTTCTTGGAGTTTTCCTGTGCTGTTTCCCCCATTCCTGGGGCAGTAACAATGTGCTATTGACCATGGGAAATGTAAATGGCAATGACTAGTTCATCCCTAATAATTTACTTTGGAATGCTGTTGTGCAGAAGGGAGGTGAATTGGCACTTAACTTCCAGCAGCTGCCCTCCTGCCTTTTAAAATGGAAATATTGCAGCTGCCTTCAAGACCCAGTACTCCTCACCTGGCCTGTGTTTAATTATTAATTCTCCTGTTCTGGGGGACTGCAACAGGAGCTGGCCTAAGCTGCTGCCCCTCCAGCCTAAATCTGACTGGGATTCAGAACAGACCAGGAAAACCCAAATCCTTTCTGCAGTGGTTCTATTTAGTGACCCATGGGTGTTTCGCCCAGCATTGTTTTCCCTTGGGCACATGCACCTTCCTCACTCCAGGAATGTAAAATGCTGGAATCTGTGGGTGATACCAAACTCCCACTGGCCCCAGGAGGAGTTAGAAACTCTTCCATCCTCTGAACTGTCCTTTTGGAAACAGGAAAGTTCTCCCTGATGGTTTTGGAGCAGATGCACCCAGTGCCATGGTTTGCCAGCAAATGCTTGGGAAGGACAGGGGGCAGGTCATGATGTGCAAAATGATATATTACATTTTCCCTCATGAGCACATGAGAAAATGGCCTGGCTCCCAACAATTTTAGAAGGACATGAGGATGTGAGGCTCTTCAGAGCTGATTTGCTTGGCCTTGTTTAATTTGCTGCCCTTGAGCCAATTTGCTTAAGTCGTACTGAGTGTACCCCCATGCAAAGTCCAGACTCATTAAGAGGGAGCTGCATGAGGAGTCCAGTGCACCAAGGCACTGCCATCTTCTGCCTTGATTTTTCCAGCAGATAGCTGTGTGATCCAGTCACACAAATGCTAATTATAATGATTTTTTGGGAGGGAAGGTGGGGTAAACCCCTGCTAAAAACTTGTAGATCCATGATGTTCAAGCTGGACAAGCCTAATGGGACAGTTTGAAATTCAAGTCCAAACTTGGCTGGGTATTTTTGCTGAAAGGATATTATATGTGTTTGAGCAAGTAACGCCATAATTCTCCAAAAAATGTGAAAGTATGGAGAAACCCACAAGATGTAGGAGCAGAAATTCCCTCAGACATCTCTCCCACTCTGACCTGCCTAAAATGAACCAATAGGTTCTAAAATTGTGGGTAGGGAGTGGGGCTGGGTGCAAACGTGCCTTATTTCCTCAGGGAGGCAGGCTGCAAAAACTTCCTTGCAAGAAGGTACCTGTTTTGCTCTTTACCACTGGGAATGTTTTCCCCCTTGTGGTATCTACTAAAATGAAACTTTAACTGTTTAAAGTGATCCTGCCCTTACCTCTGTGGCCTTATTTAGATGTGCCTGCTGCCTTGCATCCCGTCCTTGCTCCCTCCCTGTGCCAGCCCTGTCACACTGGCATGGAGTGTCAGGATGTTGCACATGTACAGGTGGTGCTTCCAAAGGCATCTGTGGGGACAGACACTTGGATCCAGGCTGTCAACATGGACAGCACTGTCTGTCCCATGGGAGCATCAGGCTGCCTTCCCTGGAACAGAGCCCTTTCACAGCATCATCCTCCAGCACTCTCCTGCCAAAATCCCTTCTTTGCCCTCATTCCTTCTCTGCTCTGGCCTCAGGATTATGGTTTTTTCCTCCAGAAATAACAAATCCCTGAGCTTGGAAGCATTGCATGGACACATGTGAGCTGGGGGAAGGATGGCAGCTTTGTCCCTCCCTTTGGCCACACCATCAGATATGCTGTGGGCACTGAAGACCCTGGGCAGGGGCATTGCTGAGACTTGCAGCCATGCAGGAACTGCTGTACAAATTCAAGATGTTCTCTGTATTTATTTTTCTGTCTGGCTCCATTTGCTGACAGCAAACGACCCGTGGCTTTGGGCAGCCAGGGTTTGTGCTACATATTTTTGTTCATCCATGCCTCCCTGCCAAGTGCTGAAGTCAGACAAGTGGCCCCGGCTGGTGCCAGTTCTGGTTGCTCACACTGGGATTAGCACGTAAACTGCTTCACTCCCCCTGTGGAGGCCGAGCAGGGCCTTCTCTCTTACCCTCCTGCTGCAGTGAAAGATGTTTGTGACTTTGCTTTTGACTTTCTGCAAGAGGTTGTTGTAAGAAAAGGCTTCTTGCTGGCTGTTACAGGTGTTTCTGCACCCTGGGTGAACGTGGGAGAGCGTGAATGCCTCGTGGTACTCCCTGTCTCAGTGTGGTCTTGTGCTCGGCCCTTAAGCTGGACACCAAGAGGGATTAAAGGGAAATGTCAGACACGGGGATCTCCAGGAAATCAAGGAGTAATCTCCAAGTGCTGGGAGACCAAAGAAAGCAAATCCTCTCTGAGATGGTGAACACAACTGGACTGCTCACTTACAAGTGAAGCTCTTGTGGTTGGTTGCTCTTTGCTTGCACCCTTTGCCCAGGACTCCACAAGTAAAATTAAAATCAGCTGAAAAAATACAGCTGGGCAGGGGGAACTGGGCAGATGATGAAGGAAGACAGTAAAACCAATACAGAGATTCTGGGCCACCTCATCAAATAGCAGGAGCTGGCGTAGGGGTATTGATTTCAGCAGAGCTGTGCCAGTTAATGCAAGTTAGGGCTTTGACCTAACTCACAGTAATAAAGATATCCAAATGCTGGAAAACTTCCAGGGAAACTGTCTCCTTGGAACACATTGGTTATTGATGTATATACATATTGATACACACACACTAACACTGCGTGGGGCTCTAAAATCCCACACTGAAGGTAAGTTACAGCTCAATTTCACCGTGCCAGGTGGTTACCTGCACAACCTGCCAGAGCGAGGTGCTGTCCTTGGCAGGACCAAACGTCATTGCTGTTCTCTGGTGCTCAGGGAAACTTGATCTTTGCTCTTCCCGTCACTTGGAGCGTGACTGGGAGGTGCCTGGGGGGTGAGATGTGGGATTTCTGCGAACCCGCTGGGGAGCAGGCGTGAGGGGGTAGCCAGGGTGGGAGCATGGCCGCGGGGAGAATGTGCAGACTCAGTCCTTCCTTGGAAAAGCTGGGGCAGTGCTGCTGCCAGGGGGGCTCCTTTTGGGGTCTCTGGGCTGTAACCCTGCCCACCTGCTGCTCAGCAGTGCTGGATCTCGTTGCAGGGACAGGGCTGGGCAGGGCCTGCCTGTGGCTGGCTGGGGGATCCCAGTGTGGAGATACTGGTTGTGCTGGTCCTGCCTAGGGTGCCTGTGTGTGCTGTGCCCTTCATCCATGCCCCAGCTGCCTCCTCAGGGTGTCCCAGGAAGTGCTCTCCTGCATTTAGGACCTGGGAGCCACCTGAACATTCCAGGACTGTCCTCTGAAGCCTACTCAGGTTTGGCTGCCAGAAAAATAAAGTCATGTCTAAAGCTCTGGGTTTCCCATGCTTCTGACAGGTCCTTGTGGGTGCTGAGCAGGATGCTTGGAAGCCACTTGAGTGGGAATGGCTTGCCTCCATACACTGTTACACCTGTTTTGAACAGGCTTCTTGTGACTTTTTACACAAAGCCCCCTCACCTTGGAGCAAAGTGTCTGCTTAGGTCTAATTTCTCTCAATGGGACTTCAGCATGTGCTCAAGTACTTTGCTGATTTGGTACCCCAGTCATTAGCTTTACAGTTGATTACTCAAGTGGATTTTAGGGGAGGAAATGGGAATGCTAACATCCAGTAGGAAGAGTTGAGCCAGCACTCAGGCTTAAATTGAAACCAGCCTCAAGGTTGGCCCATCAGGAGCATTGGTCAGCACTGAGTTCCAGTGTTGTTCCCATGTTTCCCTGTGTGTCCTCTGGCCCAAGGGAGCACCTGGCCAGTGCCTGGTCCTGGCAGCATCCTCCCCCTGCTCCACTGAACAGTTTAATGGTGTTTGGCAGCTCTAAAATCACAGTTTGAGCGGCTTCCCCCACACTAGAGAGGAGAATGCTGCAGAGCTGATTGCGTGCAGTGGAGGAGCTGATTAACTTCTGGTGTCACAGATCATCAGAAATGCAAACAACCTGCACTGTAAATATACATTTAGGGCAGATCAGCACTGTGTGCATGCTCTCAGGCCCTCACCAATTACCCAAATTGGTACGTTCTGCTCATCGCACTGGCGGATTCGGATGTAATATATCATAGAAAAATCAGTGGCTCACAGCTAAGGTTGTCTGTTGTGCCGTGCCTCTCAACTTTTGGTTATTTTTTTAGAAAAAAAGGTAAATAGATTATTTAATATGTACATTTATGAAGTTTGTAAAATTGCAGGTACAGGTAGGGGTGGAGTGCGTCAGCCTCGAGGTGGTGCCTGGCCTTGAAATAGTGGCATTATCCCCATTCCCAGGCTCTGGCTGTGTTGTCCTGGTTCACTGATGCTGAGGGGGAGCAAAGGACTTTTTCTTTCTTTGATGGATGATTTGCAACCAACTGCAGGGGCTTGGATTCTGGCAAAATGACAACATTCCGTGCAAATGGGGAAAAAGTGCATTTTTGTCCCCAGCACCCCCAGTTCAGTCTGGCCTGTGTGCTGCAGCGTCCAGCCCCCAGCCACATGGTCTGGAGCAGCAAAACTGCAGCAAATCCTGTGTTTTATCCCTCTGAAGGGGCTTGGCCACACTCTGCAAGATTTTTCCAAATTGTTTGGAGAGAAATTAGGAGAATGAGCTAAATGTAACACTGAACAGCCTCAAAAGGGGTCAGTATTCTGCTTCAAGCATACACATGCAAACTTGTATGGTTGGACTAACCTTTGAAAAAACCAAACTCACATGAAAATCAGCTGATCTGAAATGAAGGCTTGATTTTGTTGTTGCCAAAGAGGCTGAAAGGTGTTGCTTTGCTCAGGTTTATCTCTTCTCCCTCTCCCAGGTCTTGCTCTGGTT
This sequence comes from Molothrus aeneus, assembly GCF_037042795.1. NCBI lineage: Eukaryota > Metazoa > Chordata > Aves > Passeriformes > Icteridae > Molothrus > Molothrus aeneus. The sequence goes on along the minus strand of NC_089655.1, from coordinate 5,878,229 downwards.
TGATCCTGTCTCCACACCCTGCCGGTGGGAGCGTCTCACCTGCAGTCTGGAGATAACCTTTGTGCCTCCAGCCGTGTCTGCCCATCCAACCCGGGGGATCTTCTTCCCTGTTTCTTCCCTTAGCATTCAGGATCCCTGCTGTCTGTGCTGGCATGACCCAAGCATGCCTGGGGGTGTGGAGACTCCCACAGATTATACACTGTGTTTTGAGCCCATGTTAAACACACTTCATTATAAGTCTCCATTTTCTGGGGATGTGCTTCTCTGATAGACAAGGATGTGCAGCTCATCCCACAGAGCTCTGTTTTAACTCTGTGGGTTTTGTAGGGAGCTTTTGAGGCTCAGGGGTGGCTTTGACACTGTGTTTGCTCCTCCTGGGAGGGCTCCCACCTCCACACTGGGTGCAGAGCCCTTCCCAGCACAGTGGCTCAGCTCTGTGGCAGCAAGAGGTGAACAAAACACCCCAGAGCAAGGAGGTAGGAGATGAAAAGAAACTTTGATGAAAGAAATGAAAGGGCAGGGAAGGGAAGGGGGTGTAGTATGATGTCACCAGGATATGCTTGAATCTCCTGGAGGGAAAGTGGGAGCAATACTGTGGGAAAGTTGCTGGTTTGAAGGAGATGCTGGTTGATGGGGACAGTGAAGGTGCTGGTGGCAGCCCTGTGGCTGCCTGGCTACAGCCACAGTGTGGAGCAGTTTGAGCTGGGAGCATGTCAGGATCCATCAACCCAACCCAGTCAGAGACTCACAGGATGGTTTGGATTGGGAAGGACCTTGAAATCATCTCAGACCTCCTTGCCATGTGCAGGGACATCTTCCACTAGATCAGGTTGCTCCAAGCCCTATCCAGCCTGGTCTTCAACACAGGAATAACACAGCCACAGCCTCCCTTCCTCCTGACTTTGAAGGACCTTCCCCAGCTCAGAAAGCCCAGGAGCTCCTCCTGATGCAGCAGGAGGAGAGCTTTCACCTGGTGTCTGAGAGCTGTCCCCTGGTGAGGAAGAGCTGGATGTGGGACAATAGGGAGAGGTGGTGCCCACTGCCTGTGGGTGTTCCCCAGCAGGGCTCTCCAGGTGCAGAGGAGCCCTGCTAGGAAGAAATGAGTCTCAGCTGCCATGTGGCTATGGGATAAAGAGAGGCCCAGGTGTGCTGCATGAGGTTCTGAGTAGCTGAAGCCATGCTTGTTATCCCCTCTGGCAAAGTAGGGGCCTTTTGTTCCTTCCAGCAGAGCAGGGGCAGGAGTTGGCTTCAATGCCCTGAGCCTGAGTGAGGCTGAGCTGTCAGTGAGCTCTTGAGATGTCATAGCCTACCTCTGATGGGAGATGTCCTCTGCCAGGTGAGCATTTGTCCTCTTTCACCACCACAATTCCAGACTTGTTACCTGCCCTCTGCTTCCATCCACTTTGGGGAGTGATCTTGTATTGGTGCACAATGGACCCATCCACTTGTCTGTGCTTGTGCTGTGAGCCTGGAGCTCTGAGAACACACCTAGAAATGTCATCTAAAAATAATGAGATTAATGATCTCACTGAAAGTCAGACTCTATAGTTTTCCTAGAGAGCAGGATGGAAACAGCAATGGGAACTTTTTTCCAGCGGGCAGGAATTCTTTTTTCTAGCTAACCAAGAGTGACCTCTAACCCAGCCAGAAGACAGCCTGCCACAGCCTCATTTGTGGGGAAAATCCACCTTTTTGGTCAATGTTCAGCTTCTGGCACACAGCAAAGCAATGGCTCTGAGGGATACTGGCCCATGATATCATGGTGATGCTCAAGGAAGCATGTCCCTGGGAGGAGATGTCTACCTTGTCCTGACAGACCTGCTGCCTTTCCCTGCCTGGCTGGGAAAAGCTGGAGGATTTCTGCTGCTTTCCTCTTTTGGTTTGTAGCTTTTTGGACCAGGTGAAGGTAAGGACTCCCTTTCCTGCTCTGCACAAGGGGGTCTGGATGTGCTTCCTTCCATGCCTCCAGTTGACTTGCCTTAGTTCTTGTTGGTGTCTCACATTATCTAGAAACCTCTGTTATTTACCAGGAACATAGAGATTTATGCAGGACAATGTCAGATTCTGTGTAATAAATTTACCAAGAGTTTTTTTTTACGTTACCAGCAACTTGTGACCTCTGTAAAATCAGTAATGATTTAGCTGTAAAGGGTTTGCTGTAGCGTCCTTCAGACATGAAATGAGCAAATGACATTGGAGGCTGGCAAAGTGAAATGGGGATTCATTCCTTTTCCCAGAACGGGGCTCACTTGTGGACAAACTGGCACGAGACCTGAAGATATTAAATGGGCAAAGCAGGCTTTGGAAATTAATCATTTTCTATCAATGAGGAAGGTCCTGCATGCCTGCAGGGAGGATGTGTGCCAGCCTCTGCAAAAGTTTGAGGTCACCTATGGTGTGTAGAGAGCATCTTGTGTCCAGGCCACCGGGTCTTTCCCCGAGTTCTATTGCTTTCCTGGGCCGGGTTTTATTTCTTTCCAGCGGCAGCCGGTGCGGAGCCCCAGTGCTGCCGGCTGCTGACCTCCAGAGGTTGGTGGGGGAAAACCTCAGCCACCTGCGGGGCCCGAGGGGACGCGGCGTGCTGGTCCCCAGCCTGGGCAGCAGCAAAAGGGGGTGTCTGGCCCCAGCCCTGGTTGATGAGTAAGTGGGGGGAGAAGATGGCTGGTCTGGCTGAAGCCTTCAGCAGCTCTTCTTGCTCGGTTTCTCCCCAAATTTGTGCCAACCAGGAGCCTGTTCCCCAGTCTGTTCCCCATGCAGATCCATGGCCAAATCTGGCTGCTGTTGCTCAGGCTTGGGGATCTCGGGGTGTGCTGAGACTGTAGGAGTGGGGACAGACTGTCCCAGTAACCTGTGCTTAGGTGTGGAACTGGAGACTCACCTCCAATGCTGCTCTGTGAGCTGGCCCTGCTGAGCTGCTTCTTCCTCTGTCCATGCCCTGGAGCCAGGGATGTGCAAAGGGCTGGGATGAGCTGTGGCATACACGGGAGAAATGCCTGCAGAGAGGCATATGCGTTCAGGCTTCATTAGGACAATTTCCTCTGTAATTGAAGAGCTGCCTTGCTGCTGTATTGCCCATTCCTGGGGAGGACTGTCACTGTCTCCAGCTGGCTGCAGCCACCCCAAGTGCAAAGCTGGCAGAGAGATGGAGAGCACAGGATGCTGCTCAGGTGGGGATTGTCCTTGTGACCACAATGAAACAATCTGGTCACAAATTATGGTCTTACACAGGCTTTATAACACATGACAGCTAATTTTCAGAATAACCTCTGAATAAGTTTCAAGTTTTGGCTGAAAGATCTCTTTTAGCTTCCTTTTTTTTTTTTTTTTTAAATCCAAATCCATATTTTCCTGTTGGTTTTCTGTAAACTGGTATTTCTAAATGGAAATAACTTGATATCCTTATTGTCTTTATAAAAATAGAAATGCAGGTAACAATTAAAAGCTTTTTTTGCAGACCCTGATCAAAAGTCTTTGCAGGCTTTGATCAAAAAGGTCTGATTTTGGTAAAAAAAAGCTGTTGCTGTGTTTCTTCTTCCCCCACCTGTATTGCCCCCTCTGTTCTCCTCTTGCTTCCACTTAGACAAAAAAAACCAAAAACATTTCCACAGGCTCAGTCAGCATCAAAGAGTCACTTACTTAAAGGGAGGAAGAATATTGTGATGTTTCCCTGCCTGTTTTGGATTCTGTGAAGGAATTTCATCCCCTCCCAGTTGCCACATCTCTGGCATCCCTCCCAGATCCGAACTCTCTGGAGGACGGAGGCAGAATTATCTCTGAGCTTTGCAGCTGCCAGATGTTAACCGATGAAACAGCAGCCTGGCTGCTTCCCTCTTCACTCTGGGTAAACCCTGCCTGCCTGCCCTGTTTGAAATGCAAAACTCCCTCAGATCCCCTCTTGAAGGGTTCTTGATGTCTCCTGCCAATCGAGCCTGGCGAGGACTCTCTTTTTCCCTCTTGCAGCAGCCTGCTTTAAGAATTGCACTTGTGTGTGGCTCTGTGGAGTGCCTGGACACCCTGAGCTGTGGTGTGGAGGGCTGGGAGCTGGGCTGGGGCACTTGTCCTGTTCCTGGAAGTTATCTGTCCTCCTTCCTGTAAGAAAGCAGTCTTCTTCCCCTCCCTGGATGGAGATTCATGGAACAGAGTTAGGAATGTGCAGGTCACTAGCAGGCTTATCACAGAATCACTGAGGTTGGAAAACACCTCCAGGATCAGAGTCCAAACTGTGATGGATCCCCACCTGGTCACCCAGCCCAGAGCTCTGAGTGCCATGTCCAGGAGATCCTTGGACATCTCCAGGGATGGGGACTCCACCACCTCCCTGCCCAGCCCTTTCAGTGAAGGTCTCTGACCACCCTTACAGGGAAGAAATTCCTCCTGATGTCCAGCCTGAGCCTTCCCTGGCACAGCTTGAGGCTGTTTCCTCTTGTTCTGTCCCTTGTTCCCTGGGAGCAGAGCCTGGCTCCACCCTGCTGAGTTGTAGAGTGTGAGAAGGTGCCCCCTGAGCCTCCTTTTCTCCAGGCTGAGCCTCCTCAGCTGCTCCTCATATGACTGTGAGCCCCTCCTTGAGCAGGAGGATGTGCATGATGGGAGCCAGGACGTGGCATCTCGTGGTCTTGGCAGCTGATCCCTTGGGGAGTGGCTGTGGGAAGGGCTGCCTGGATATTGCCAACTGCCCTGTGGTACCTGTGATCCCTGTTCAGAGGGGCCCAGGGGCACTGCTGGGACAGTTCATGTGTGTCCCTGGGCTATCAAAGCAGTGGCTTGGTAAAGACCTGGCTGGGAGGCAGGTTTCTCTTGCAAGCAGTGAAATGATCAGGGCAGAACTCACTGTGTGAGGTTTGGGGTGTGCAGGGAGGCCAGGCGGTGCAGCAGGTCCTTCTGGCCTTCACCCCCTGTGTCTGTGGGACTGATGATCAGTACAGCAGGGAGGCTGCAATGCCTGCTGAGACATTCACTGGCTTGTAGGTGTGACTAGTGGGCTTTGAGCCTTGAATATTCTTGGTTTTGTTACTTTTACCTGGGAAAAAACCTGCTGTTAGTGCCCTGGTGATGCCAGCAATACCAGGCACTTGTGTGCTCTGTGCAAGGGTGCAGGACACATGCTCTTGCCCTTGAGTGCAATCAGCCATGTAATTACCCTGTGAGTGATAGGATAAGGGGGAAAAATCATATTATCCTTATGATAGTGTTCATGGGACCATTGATCAAGGTGACAATTGGAAATTCATCACGATAAAGCAGGAAAAATGGCACGTTTCCTGTGCATGAGGTGAGCACCTGATCCAAGCCAGCTTTTCGCACTCTGATGTGTGATTTCAGTAGGAAAACATCTGAATGGGACCCTGAAGCAGCAGATATGGAGTGGGCTGGACCATTCTCCCTCTTCCCTCCTTCTTTGGATGGACTTGCACCTTAAAACTTCCCACCCTTTGTGTGCTTCCAGATATGGGAACACGGCTCAGACTGCAATAATCCAAATGCTGAGATAAAGTGAAACTCTCGTGGCAGGTTTCCCTCCCTGCTATTTTTTTTTTTAAAGCTTCCAAAGATAAATTGCATTTCTCTTCAAGATAATGAAATTTCCTTGGAGAAGCGACATATTTTTCTGTAGCTTTTGCATTTGGAACATGAGGAGAGTTTTTATTTTAAATCTCCATTGAAAGTGTTTGTCTGTCTATATTTTGCTTTCTTCCTTGTGAATGTTCTGACTTCACAGAGCTAGCAGGGACCCGGAGATGGAGTGTTTCTGTCACTTATTATAGCTTGCCTTGGCATAAAATTTAATCTTTGGATTTTTTTTTTCCCTCCTAAAGAAATGGAAGTTGAAGCTAGATTAGAAACAGATAAAAAGATGTCATCCATCCTCAGACAAAGGAGTTTTTGTTTTTCTCTTTTGCATTTGCCTTTGTTAATCCGCTGCCTTCAAAAGGAACAAAGAGACCCTTCCACCTGGAGATCCTAGGAAGAAAGGGAAAATGAAGAGAAAGTGGCATGGCTGATCTGTGCTTATGTTGTCCCACAGCTGGCAGGTGTGCTAGGACTTGCAACTGCCCTGAAAAACCTGGTTAAGAGGAAAAGCCAGGTGGCAGAAATCTATGAATCAAAGTGAATTCTTTCACTCCTAAAGGAACTTGTTGATCTTTATCTGTCTTTGCTGTCCATTGCTAGAGGAGCAGGTGCCTTCCCTGCCTCCTTCCCCATCTCTGTGGCAGTGTGGAGGGGAGGGCGTGGTGTGTCCATCCTGTTACATGGTGCCTGGTGTGACACTGAGCTGCCTGAACACTGCTCCCACCAGTGATTAATATGTTCTCAGGCACTGTGAGGCTCGAGGCACTTGGCACTTGACTGTCTCCTATTTTGGCACTTAATAAACAGAATATTCCACCAGCAGAACCTGCAATTTATCTTTCTGTACTGTGCTAGGAGTTACTCTGTGGCCCAGCTCAGGCTGCATCTCTTGCCCAGGGAATTAATAGACTCTTCCATACCCCAGCTCCCTCTGTTCTCACTCTGGTTTCCAAATTAACCTTCATCTCACCTACTTTTTCTTCACGTCTTACTTCAATTTAGTCCTCAAATTGTTCACATGACAAAAGAGTTGTCCTTCCTACAGCTTCTTCTGCTCTGATAAGACACCTGAATTTTCTGTGAATGCCTAGAGAGACAATAACTTCTCTCCCTCTCTCTCTCCCTTCAGCTTCCCTATGGTATTCAAGCCCAGAAGTCTCCCTGAGGTTATTTCCCCTGGGAGAATAGTAAGCAGTTTGGGTTGCACTGTGCCAAGTGGCTGAGTTGTGCCTTGAATACACTGAACACTTAATGCTGCTAATTAATGTTATTACATCATATTACATTTATTTAGACTCACAGGAAGGGGTTCAACTGCGCAAAAGGTGCTGCAGGGGCTGGATGCTGCTTGCCAGCATTGCCCTTGTTACCTGTCTCACCTAGCTCCTGTTATGTGGTGCACAACAGACAAGTCTGGAATGCTGGAATATTGAAGGGACCTGCCTCTCTTATCAGGAAGAGGATTTGCCAGGCTTTGACTCTTGAGAGGATGCTGTAGGTGCAGGCTTTTCCTCTACAATTAATGCACAGGCAAGCTGCTGGGAGCAGCCTGTGCTGCCTTGGCAGGATTAGGGATGCAGGAGCAGTGCTCCTGCGATGTGTGAAAAGCTTCCTGCCCTCCCTGCAGGCCTGGCCTCGGCTTGGAAAATAAACCGGGAGTGTCACGGCTGCTTTAGCTCTGTGCTTGTCCTGGCTGGGGAGGCTCCTGTGTCCTCTGCCTGCTCTGCTGCTCTGTGAGGCTGATGCAGGGGAGGTTTGTTTGACCTTTATCTTGCTCTGAGACGCTCCTACATGAGTGTGTGGCTCACAGGGTTCTCCTGCCACCAAGGGCACCATCCCAGTGAGCTCCTGGTCTGATCTGGGTGGTAGCTCTGGTGCAGGGCAGGAGCTTTGGTCACCCCCCACCTACTGTCACAGGAGATGTCAGGCTCCCAGAGTGTGGGCTTGCTGCTTCCCAGCTCAAAAAATTTGGGGTGACCCCTCTAGGGCCTCCCTTGTAGCATGGTTGCTGCCACCAGAGCACAAGGATGGCCTGGTGGGATTCATGTTTGTGCTTCAGTGTGGTGGGGATGAATGGGGACTGGTGCAGGCTCTGACCCCTCTGCTCTCAAAGGTGCTTATGAGGGTTTTTTGAGAAGGAAATCTGTACCGTGCCATATGATAAATCTTGATGCTTACTATCACTGGGATCCCAGATCTTCATCCTCCACAAAGGCTTTGGCATCTCCTGAAGCAGCATCTGAGAACAAAGGCAAAGCTGTTAATTAAGACAGAGCTAATTCTGGCAGCCGACTGCCGCCATCTCAATGCGCTGCTGTGGACTGTGAGCACTGAGGGACTGGCCCTGCACCCCGGGAACAGCACCCCCCAAAGCCCTCCCTCTGTGGGGCTGCTCGTGCTCTGAGCAGGTCTGTGCCCCATGTCCTTCCCTCACAGGGGCCTGGTGGGCAGAACTGGAGGTTGCTGGTAGCCCAGAGGGTGGTTTTCCCTTCTGTGGGGTGTTTGCCTCCCACACACGGCTGGCTCAGAGAGGAAAATAGAGCAAAATGTGCCCAAACCCCCATCAGGCTTTAATGCCCTTGATTGCCCTCCAAGGGGACACTGGTGGGCACTGTGTCTGGGGCAGGTGGTGACAATCCCTCTGGGTGTGCAAGGAAGAGTGGCCCTGTGACAGGATGCTGCCACCTTCCCACTCCCACACCCAGATGGTACACAGCATTTTTGGAGACGTGTCCTCCAGGAGAAGCAAAGCCTTGCTGTTGGGAGACTCGGAGCAGGGCTGACAGAACAGAAAACATTTTGAACAAACACAGCTGGCTTTCACCCAGCGCAGCCAACTCTTTGGCCAGCTGAAAAGAAATCAGAAGAATATTGATGTATTATTCTTTTTTTTACCCTACAGAATTTGTCAGGCTTTTTTTGGTCAAATGTTGGTTTCTGAATGCAAGGTTTTCAGTTGACAACTATTATTTGGGAGGAAACCCCCCCTCCCCAAAATGAGGCACTTCTCTGGATAACTCACAGGCTCAGCTCTTCGTCTCTTGTATTCTCAAACGATTAACATTTTTTTGCTTTGCACATCATGAATATTCTATACTTGAGCTGTTACTGAGTTGTGCTAGATCAGATAAATAACATGGTGTTGCTTTTATGGCAGACTGGATAAAGATGCAAATAATACTGACATTTACTTCACAGTTTTCTTTCTGTGATCCTCTGAGTGAGTAAACTGGATTGCTGAGATATTCATGGGAAGGAAATAAAGAAGGGTTGTCAAGATGAAAGCAAATTTCCTTAAAACTTAGCCAGAAGCTTCTTGGCAATTTTTTCAGTTATTTGCTCAGCTGAATAGGAGCTGCTTGCAAATATATTTTGCATAACCACAAAAGGAAAACTCTTGCTCCTGTGGCACCTCTGACTGTTTTTTTGCACGCTCTTTCCCTGAAAAGCCGACGATTTTCCAGCGTTCGGTGTCTCTGCAGGGTTTCTGGTCCCACCGTGGCGTGCGGCCGTGACCGGAATGAGCCCGCGCTGCTTTCCCTAACCCGCGTCTGCTGCTTTCCCTAACCCGCGTGTGCTCGGGTCCCTGACGAGGCGGGCCAGGCTCAGCTTTGCTGTCGGGTGGGCAGCGGAGCAGCGGAGGATGCTGAGCCCTTCAAAGCTGACCGGGGCGGTGCGTGCGGTGAGAGGGACCGGGCGAGCATCCTCCTGGATGGTTCCTTTTGGAGGCTGCAGGTGTAGATCGCTCCTGGCTGGGTTTGTGTGTACAGGGCACGGCCCTGGGCTGGCAGTGACGGGGCTGCGACTCAGGGGCTGAGCATCCCGGTGTCCCCCGAGTCAGGCCGCTGCGCCCGGGTGCCCATGAGGCCGCGGTGCCCGGAGCGATTGCCCAGCGAAGGAGGAGCGCGGTGCAGGAGAAGGGAGGAGGCTGAGGGGGACCGGCGTTGTGCCCGACCCCTGCGGCCGCGGTGTCTACAGAGCCTGAGGGGAGTGGCCATGCTGGGGGCGGCTGGGCAGAGCGGCCCCGTCTCTGTGGGGCTGACGGTTCGCTCCAGATTCCTTTTGGGGATGAGAGAGGGGAGCGGGATTGCTGGGATCCCGCCGGTGGGTCCCCGCTGCTGTCGCCGCTCGTCCCGGCTCCGCAGGGGCCGGGTCCGCCCCGTCGCAGGTCCCGCTGAGGGGAGGCACGGCGTGAGGGGCGTCCATGGCCGCCAGGGGGCGCCGTCCCCCTTCGCACGGGCGCTCGCGGAGGGTGGGGGCGTGGCCGAGGCGGGGAGCGGCGCGGGGATTGGCGGGGCGGCAGCGGGGGCGTGGCCGGGCGGGCGCGGGGATTGGCGGGGCGGCGGCGGGGGCGGGGCCGGGCGGCGGCGGGGGCCGGCGGCGGCGTGGCCGCGCGCGCCACTCGCGGCGGCGATGTGACCCGGGCGGGCGGGCAGCGGCACCGGCACCGCCACCGGCCCGTCCCGTCCGCGGCCCCGGCCCGCCCTGCCCCGGAGCCACCCGGCCCGCGGACGCACCCCCCATGCCCGCTCACGGCCGCCCGCCGGTAGCGGCTGACGCCTGCGGGGCCCGAGGAGGCGATGGCTGCGGATCTGGTGGTGCTGCTCTGCCTGGCCGCCGCCGCGGCCGCCGTGGAAGGTGAGCGGCGACCACCGGGAGCGGGTGGGATGCTGAGCTGAGGGTCTCTGCGCCGCCCGCGGCGTCTGCGGCTGGGGAGCAGGCAGGGAGCGACTCCCCCGCCGTAAGGCAGCGGCACCGGGCTGGATCCTGGCCCCGTGGCCCCGGCCTCTTGTGCCAGCCCGGGTTACCCGGCCCGCGGGCGGCACTGGCAGCCCGTGCCCTCGGGGGGGGGCAGGGATGGAGGAAGAAACCCGCCCGCATCCGCGTGGGGGGAGCTCCGGCTCGGCTCCCCTTCCCTGCGGAGCCCTGCCCGGCGCCGCGGTGGGGTCACCTCCGAGGTCCCTTCTGGTCCCCGGGGCCGCGGTGGGGCCGTCTCCGGAGTCCCGTCTGGGTCTCCTCTGGTCCCCGGGGCCGGCTCGGGGGCCGTGGAGGTGCGTGGAGCCGCCTCTGCCCACCCTCCTCCTCGCAGCCCCGGCGGGGGATGGATGCGCCGGGAGCCGTGGGCAGGTGGTCTCCGTTTCTGGGGATGAACTGAGCCGGGGGAGGCTTTGCCCGGCCATGGAGACACGGAGCAGGTGCGTGCTCGTCCTCTCAGCACGATCCGTGCCAGTGCGCTGGGATCTTTTCCCCATCTCCCGCTTGGTCGTGGGATTTGCTGGGCAGTCGGAAGGTGCCTGTGTAGCCCAGAGCCAGGCTGAGGGCGGTGGGCCTGGTGGGACAGCCAGCCCAGCCCGCCCCAGCCTTGGTGCTGTATCGCTGCTCCGTGCCCGGCACGGCTCTTGAAGTATCGCTTCGATTATTTTTTCTCTTTATTTTGCCGCTGCCACCGTTTTTGCTGGCACAGCAGCAGCTCGTGGCAGGGGCTGCCCAGCGCCGGAGCGGTGGCTGCGGGCAGGGGACGTGGTGCAGCCCCGCGGTTGTGAGCAGCGAGAGGCGGGGTGCGGGAGACGATGCTCAGGATCTCAAACCTGCCGGGGCTGGACCCTCCTGGGGGGTTTTAATGTGAGTATGGCTGGAAGCTGATGGCAGGAGACTCAGGCTCAGCTCCGGCAGCGAGGAGCTGGTTAATGCTGCTCCGCTGGGGCTTGGCCGCAGCTCCTCTCCGCTCGCAAGCACGGCTGCCGGATCGCGGCGGGCAGGCCCGCTCGATGCAGCATCCCCTTCCCGCTGGCTTTTGGCTGGCACACGTGTTTACCTTTCGTGTTTCTTGGGCTGCCTCATGGCATCTCTGTAGGAATACCTGGCGGTGGGAGTGCTGGTGCCATGCCGGAGCGTGATGCAGCGAGCGCGGTTTGCTCGCCGCACGTGAAGAGGCGAGACCTGTTAGCAGCGCTTCGCTGGCAGCGACAGCGGCTTGAGGCACTGCTGGAATTGCGGCTGCACGGGAGACTTGGGCTCCCTCCTGGTCTGAGGACACTCCTGGGTGTCACCCAGAGTGTTCCCCAGCTTGCCCGGGCTCTCCCCAGCAGCACCGGCAGAGTCAGTGTCCCTGCCCAGGACTGAACCTGTCGAGGAGCGGTGATATTTCTGCTCTGCTCAGGAAGTTGCTTGGATAGTAAAGTAGTATCCTAGGAGAGATCTCAGATATCAGGGAAAATTTTGGATGGGGAATTTCTGAGGTAGAGCAATTGAATCTGGTTTGGAGTTAAGGTGAGAGTCTAATTATGTGGTTGTATAAAGAAAATTCCTTTTTATGGGGTTTATTTAAATTTCACTGGATCTCTTGATACAGAGGTTGAATTTGCTAGATTGAAACATGGTTTTCTCTAATGGATCTGGAGCATCTCCTAGGACCTGCCCTGCCCTGGGGTCTGGCTTTCCCCCTGGTGCATTGGCGAGGCTGGATTAGCCAGGAGCCCACTCTGACAGCGCAGCAAAGCCACTCTGCCCTGCTCTGCCCTGGGCTGCAGAGGCAGCCGAGCCAGGCATGGCTCCCTGCATCCCAAATCAGCCAACGAGACAAAAAGTCTCTTTCCTGTGATGGTGGGGGAGGCGTCTGGGGGTCTGGACCTGGCTGGAGGGGGAGGAGGATGCAGCTGGAGTCAGGGCATGGGCTGCCTCCAAACCACCCTCGTTATTCTCCATAAAACCTTGCTAACTCATTGCCTGTGGCATGCGAACCTGGATGTAATAGAGTCACTTACCTGACTTTTTTTATGGTTCCTTGATTTTTTACTAAATCCTGTGGCTTAGCTGACCCTTTTCTGCGGGACACCTGGATGTTTGTAATAATTTATAAATTTTTTTTGTGGCTTGCAAAGAGGAAGAAGGATGTGAGAAGATGACAGCACCGAATACTCTGTGTCTCCCACACCCTGCAATCACTCAGGAGCCTCTCGCGTGCTCTCTCTCGTGTTAGCTGAACCAAATATAATCCATTTAGCATACAGAGAGGGTGGTAATGGACTGACATTACATGTTTTAACTCGGCTTGGAGCTGTTGGTAGGTCAGATGGGGCTGGTGACCATTTCGGTGCAGCTCCTCCACCTACTCTGTTTCACCTGCCTGGCCTGCTCGCCTCTCCAGCATCTCCCTGCCTCGCGCCTGCTCTTTTAAAACCCAGGTTTTTCTCTCTGTGCTTGCAGCATCACGATAAGCAGAGCATAGGAGGGAGGCGAAAAGCTCTGCTTGGGGCTGGTGAATCCGGCTTAGTTTTCTTCTCCTGCTTAAACACACCAGCTTCAGAGCTGCTGCCTGGGAGAGGAGCAGGGATGGGGTTTGGCTGGAGAGCAACGTCCCTGGCTCGTGCTCCGTGCTCCAGGCCTGCCCTGCTCTCCTCTCCTCCCTGTTGGCTCAGGATGCACACATCTGTTGTAGGCATCCTTTGGGCTTCCTGTGCTTCTGCCAGGCGCCGGAGTGGAGCCTGTGCCGAGCAGGCTGGGAGCTTCCCTGTGCACCCCGTGGGCTCCCACCTCTGCCCAGCTGCTCCACCCCGAGCTGAGCCCTTCTCAAGGAGAAGCCAGAAATAAGTCTTCAGGAGGGAATTTGCAAATGCAAGTGGTAACCTTCATGGGAATTTGCAAGTGCTGCTATTTAGCTGTCCGTTTACTCTTGCTTTCTTTGCTCAAACTAACTGAGGGGAAAAAAGAAGGGTTCTGCCCTAAGGGAGAACCGTTATTCTTGGCATAAGTGAGCCCAGATCTTGTCAGCCTGAAGGGAAGGTGTTTTGTCAAGTCATGGAAAAGGGGCTTGACACTGCAGGTGCTTATGTTGCCTTTTTTTGGTTTTTTTTTTTGACTAATTCCTGGTATCTCTGCTCATGGAGAAGCTGGGGACTGTGTTTTCCTGTTCTTTTGGATATTGGAGTGCTGCATGTTCTCCTGTGTGTTAAGCAGTCCTGACTGCTCTGGCATGAGCTGCCAGAGGGTTTGCTAGGTATCCTCTCACCCATCTTGGGTGCAGCTTCTGTCACAACAGGATGGAATAAAACCCTTCCATTGGCTTTAGAAATCAGAAGAAAATACAGATGTTGGATGATGAAAGAGGCCAAATATGTTTGTCTGGATCTGGATCCAGGCTATGGTGCTGAGTAATAGATGTTTTTAGCAGAGATGGGTTCTGTAAGCTAAAGAAATACTCAGATTTGATGCAAAGGGGGAAGTGGTACCTTGGGCAGTGGGTAACTCGATGCTAATCTGGTCAGCAAAGTGTCAGAGACCCCAGTCCTGGTGCAGTGGGAGTGCTGTGGGATGAGGCTGATGGAGGTGATGCTCAGAGCAAGGCTGAGGCTCTTGTGGTGTGTGTGTCCTGCACTGGCTGAGTCCAGCCAGCTCAGGGGGCTTTTTTACCTCTCCCAGCTGGGGGTACCCCGAGCTCAGCACACATGGAAAGGGCTTCCTGCAGGAACCCCAAAACTGTGTGATGCTGCCCAAAGGGCACTGTGGTGCTTTGTTCCCTCTAAACAGACAGCATTGGTGTGAGGAGCCATTGAACGGCACAGCAAAGCTGGGTAAATACTTGGGGTTGTGGGATGGAATGCTTTCCCCAAATATTCCTTAAGATTTGAAAGCACATTTCAATTTGACCTTGTTCTGCTGCAAACAGAACTCTCAAGGGTTGATGCACACAGTACCTGGGCAAGGCAAATGTTAAGGTTGGATGTTGGCTGGGTGGCAATTTGGGAAGGAATCTCCTTCTGGAATGGTGGAAGGTTGGAGTGAATGTTGCTTACAGAAGTCCCAGGCTGGTGTGAGAGCAGAAGGGTGTGGAAAGGGATGGAGTGATGGCAGAGTAGTGTCAGGAAAGAGCTGGGACCTTGGGTGGCCCCTGGACCCTGAGCTGGTTATTGCATTGTTCAGCTTTTAGGGGTAAACCCACAGACATTCCAAAAATGAGCAGCTTGAGAGGCTGCCTGGGAGTGTGCAGGGAAGGGAACAGACACAGCAGGTAGAGGCAGCACAGCCTTTTCCTTAGGGACAATGGGAGCAAACTCTTGCCCAAATCACCTCCATGGCTTTCCAGATAAATGGCAAGTGTGGATGGGCTCCCTCCTTCCCTGTAAGTGTTGCTCACAGCCACAGCTGAGGTTTTGGAGCTCTTTTATTTTGGTCACCATCCGTTTTCCCACCAAGTCACATCATGAGAAATAGTGAGAAAAACAGGACACATGTTTTGTAGGCACGAAAGGACCTGTGCTCTATTTATTTATTTCTCACAACTTTTGAATTATTGAAGTGCATTCAGGGGAGATTAACTTTCCCTGCTCAATATTTATTATTGTTTCATTTCCCTGAAAGTTGGAGCTACAAGAGCTTTGATGAATGGGCTGGAAGGTTCTGTAGTTTCTCTATGGCTAATCTAAATACGTCCGTATCCTTTGCTGAAAAACTAATTTGTAATTTCCTATGGTAATGCTGCTTAGTGAATTATAATGACACACCAGGGCCTGCTTTTCATCCCAGCCCTCTGTCAGGGGAATAGCGCTACCACTGGAAAACGGTGTGAAACCTGGAAACTGGCCATTAGTCCCCTAAATTTCTGCTCTAATAACAGGAATGCAGCAAGCCTGTGCACCATCTGCTCTGTTTGCTCACGTTGGGGCTGCAGAGCATCCGCCTGCCCCCAGGTTGGTTCCAGGCACGGGAGGGGTGCCCTGTGCTGATGCCACGAGCCCTGGGTTTGCAGCAGCCACCGGAGCTGGGTGGTGCACGCAATCCCTGCTTCTGGAAACCTCTCCCACCACCCCAATTATAACCAAGTGTTATCAGTCTTTTGAATAATTGAAGAGGCTTTCTGTTGAATATTTAATTACAATAATATTTGGTTAGCAGGGGTTGTTGGGCTCAGTTTGTGCAATTGAGAATTGCTGCAAGAAAGGCTGTTAAAGGAAAATGTTGTTGTCTATGATCATTGATTTATCTTTTTTTTTTCTTTTTAAGCTAATCAGTTACTTAGTTGAAATTGGTTAATTAGCTCAGCTCCATTAAGATTCTTTGGCATTTAAACTTGATGTTTCTAAATAATTATAGTTTTGCCTGCTAAGCCCACAACCCAGGGTGACCTAATTACTATTAAAGCAAGACGTGCTTTGGTCTGGCTTTAATAAGTTCCTGCTGGGAGCCCCGCAGTGAAAAATCACAGAGGCAACAGTTCAAAGGGGAAGGGGCTTGTGCTGAGCCCTGGACAAGGAAGATGAGTGTCCTTCAGCCTCATGTCTTCCAACTTAAACCAGGGATGCTCTTGGTTTCGAAGGAAGGGAGTCCCAGAGCATCCCATGGTTGACATCTCCATGTTGTGCACGTATGTCACAATTCATGGTGATGGCAAGCAGTTGTTTGGAGGAGGTGAGGGTTAAGATTGGTTTTAGTTAATTGATGAGTGTTAATTTGCTTTTTTCCTCTTCTCAGTCATTTCCCTTAATAAGCAGAATGAGTCCTCTCAAGGCCTTTCTGGATGGGGGGAGAAAAAAAAATGGTATTAAGTTAATATTGGTGATTTTTAACAGTATTAAGGTTATTTAGGTTATTACTAAGATTTAGTGGAAGTTGTCCCTGCCCATAGCAAGGGGTTGGAACGAGATGATCTTTAAGGTCTCTCCTAGGATTTCGTTTATTTATTTAATTATTTATTTTAAATGTTGAAATATCCAGGCCAAGTAATTAGGCATCAGTAGAGCCTCAGGTATGTGCTCATTAGTTAGTGAAGGAAATGTTTATTATCTGGGGAGGCATCCAGTCAGGGTTACTGGTGGTTGGAGCTGATGAAGCTTTAATTTGTTATGCAATGAGTAAAAGTGGAGGGTGGGAATAGGTAAGGGGTTGTGGAAATCCTCACTTCCGGGCTGTTTCCTGCCATCCTTGATGGGGGTTTCATCACAGCTTCAAAGGATTGTTTTATGATACTCTCTCTTCAAAAGCCCTTCTCTCATCCCACCTGCCTCTCCAATGCACTGGTACCCAGTGTGCCACATCCCAGCAGCAACTGGGAGCCAACCTTGGGATTATTCTAACCCAACTAGCATTTTCCTTGGATTGCTCCAAGCACAGCTGAGTTTTGGTGTCTTTGCCTGACTATATATTATTTTTATGAGAGGATGGGCAGCTTAGCCCACTGGGTGCCCCCTGCTCCTGGCTCTACTGTCTCCCAGGAAGCCTCTGAAGTCCTGCAAAGCCCAAGACCTGTTGCACATCCACATCTTTCCCTCCCTTTCTCCATTTTCTTCCTGTTTGCAGGGCAGAGCAGTATTGTATTTACAATAGGGCAACCCCAACCTCTGGGAAGAATGATGTGCAGAAGTCCATGATATCAATTAATTACTTTATTATACTATAGCTATTTTACACTGTATTACACTAACAAGAACTATACTAAACTGAAGAAACTCATGACTGTCTGCTGACCAGACAGTTGACACAGCTTGGACCTGCTAAGGCTACATTGTCCACCAGAATCCAATCAAGCAATCCCTTCAGGTAAATAATCTTCCAATACATTCCACGTGTTCAAGAACACAGGAGCAGCAAATGAGATAAGAATTGTTTTGATCATTCTTTTCTCTGCTTCTCTCTGTTCAGAGGGCATGTGAGTACCACAGAGCAGGGGGACGCCTTTATTTGTGTGTTCTGGGCAAGGCACCTTCAACTCAGGGTGAAGGCTGCTTCTCCTTGAGCCCCAAAACCTGGGTAAACAGGGCTGCAGTGTCTGCTTTGAGCAGCAGGTTGATGCCCCCCTGCTATAGGTGACCTATAGGTGACACCCAAAATGCAGCTGACTATGATGAACCTGGGGGTACCCAGAGCTGCTGTTGGTCACTTGTCTCCTGCTGCTAAAACCACACCAAGGGTGGAGGGATGGAACAGGGAAGGGCCGCGTTTGAAGTTTTATGGAGGTTTTTCATTTCTTTTTCAGCAATCAGAGGCCAGGGATGGGCCTTTGATTACTTGAGGCCTCTGCTGGCTTCAGCCACTTCCATAGCTGCGGGGCTGGAGCCGCCTCATTATCATCCTCACTAGGGCCCTGTTGATATGAGGATAATTGCATTTTGCTCAAAAGACATTAAATCACCACAGAACAGGCGGAGGGATGTGAATTACATCTTCCCCGGGAAAACTGGGAACTCAGCAGAAGAGTTAAAAGGGAAACAGTGTCCTCAGGGGGCAGGAGGAGAATGGGGCTAGCTGTAGGGGGCTGCTCTGGGCATTCCCTGTCCTCTGAACGGGGGAAACTGAGAGGGAGACAGCCTGATGTGCTGGAAGCAGTCTGGGACTGACCTTGGTGTTTTCACAAAAAATCTGTAGCTTCTTATTTCCAAATGCCCAAGGAACAGGATGGGCATGTAGGGAGAGAGCACGAGTGGGATGCTCTTGCAGTGCTCTGTTTGATGCTGGCTTTGCTTTTCATTTGAAACAAATGTGTTTGGAAGTAGCTAAATTGTCACAATTGTACTGTCAGAAGTGCTTCTTGTAATGGTTTTGTCTAGTCCAGGACCTTTCCCTCCCATGATGTGCCCATGGAGCTGGAGAGGCTGCTCCGTAGGTGTGTTTGCCCTCACCACGTGGCCACTCCATCCCTGCTCTTCTGCTGTGATTATTTTTAAAGCAGTTTTTATTAGTCCTGGAAATTATGGGCATGACCTGGCTGCAAGTGAACCTGGAGCACAGAGCTCTTCCCCAGGCTGTGGAGTTTGGCTGAAGCTCTCCCAGAAGCTCCACACAAGTGGGTGTATCTCCTGGCCTTTGCTGCCTGTGCTTTGCTTTTTGAGCTGAAATTGCTGGTGGGGGTCTAAGATGTTTGAGCCCATCAGGCTCTCAACAGAGGCACTGGGAAATCACATACAATGAGGTTATTGTGACCAGAGATGGACTGTAAAGTGCTAATTTCTGGTGTAATGAAATAAAGGAGGATCAGTTCTGTCCTGTGTTTCCTGGGGAGGGGTGTGTAGCTCCTTGAGCCGTGTGCATTGTGCCAGGTAACCTCCCTCTTGCTCAGTCAAGCAGAGAAAGGCAGCAGTTGTGCAGGAGTTAAAGGCATCAATGCCTTTTTCTTTGCACCCAGCTGAGGTTGAGCCCTCCGAGCTCTGTCCATGGGCTGGCAGTGCCGCCCTGACCCCTGGGTGCTGCAGCCAGCTTGGTGGAGGGGGGAGAGGAGGTGGCTGCTGGCTGATGGGAGCTGTAAGGGCACGAGCTCATTGTGTTCAGTACCCCTCTAAAACTCAGCTTTTATTCTCGTGCCGTGCGTGGGTGGCACTGCTGCGTGCCCACGGGAGGGAGGCTGCTCAGAGCCTGCCTCCAGAGCCTGCTCAAAGCCATGGAAAGCTGCTCCTTAACTTCAGTGGCTGTGGCTGAGGCAGGAGAAAAGGGGCTGCTTGGAGAAGGCTGCTCCCTCTAGCCTTGCTTTGTGTGCCAGCGCTGGGCTCTGCTTGCCAGGGCTGAGGAAATCCCTGCTTTTGCACAGTCGGATCCTTAACTTGTGGGAAGATGGTCTGGCTACCTCCCACCAGTGGGAACCACTTGGCAGCATCCCTAAAAACAGTCCAGCTGCCTCCCACCAGTGGGAACCACTCAGCAGCATCCCCAAAAGTGGTCTGCCTGCCTCCTACCAGTGGGATGCACTCACATCATCCCCAGGAGAATCTTTTGTTAATAAGTCCCTCCAGCTTCCTGGTGAGGGGGCTTGTGGAGTGATGGGTGGGTGCCCACCTTAGCCTGTTCCCTGATAACTCGTGTGTTTTCCCACTCTGGACCCCTCCTGACTGGTCTGTGTGGTCACTCCCATCTCCCAAGTCCCCAGCCCAGTAGATTTTTGGAGGTGGTTTGCAGCAAGGCACGTTTTTATTTTGTTCTTTAAAGCTTTGCAGCATTCGGGGGAAACTGGGATGTTTTTGAACCATTTAAAGTATTCCTAATAGGTTACCTTGAAAGCTTTCTGCAGTCTTGAATGAATCAAAGTGCAAATGTTTATAATGCAACACCCACACAGGCTGGGAGAGGAATTTTATTAAGGCAGGAGAGTCAGAAAACAATAATAATAAAACATGTTTTATGAAGTTGGTGAGAAACTTATAAACTAGGTGGAGTTTTACAGCAGATGAATTTGATACAAGTTGTAAATTTGAATTCCCAGGCTGGTCCTCAGGTCCTGCTCTTTATTACCTGAAATAACATTCTCCACTTTTAATAGCTGGCTGCGGCAGAGCGAGCGCGGTTTTATCTTTCTAAATGATCCACCGTGCGTGTCTTATAATCAAACTTCTGCCCATCCTCAGGGTTCCAGCCCTTTCCTCGAGCAGCCAATTAGCAAATTGCTGCTCTTTGCTTTGCTGTTACAGGGAGACTTTGGGAATCCTTCAATACATCCCTATGTCTGGATTACTGACTTTTTTTTTCCAGCAGAAACCACTTTATTTTCTGATAAGAGAATGTTTTGTTAATACATCAGCAAAAAGAGACTGAAATATGCTCTTGATAAATCAGTGTTTTGCAGTATCAACTTGCTGTGTGTCCCTGCTCCTGGCTCTGCTGGGAGGGATGGGGGCATTTTCCAGAGCATTGTTGTGAGGGGACTGATGGCATTATGAGGTGTTAGGTGTCTGTTCCCATTTTTCTTTCCCATTTTGCCCTGAGAATCCCCCTTTTCCCAACAGTTTCCTTGAGGTGCAATGCAGGGACCAGCAAGGTGCCAGGGCATGAGGTGGCTCTGTCCATGTTCCAGGGGTGGCCTCCCAAGGGTGGCTCGTGTTGAGTTCCTGACTCTCCTCAGTTCCATCAGCCCCTCTGTGCCACTTGGCTGTTAGCAGCTGTACTGAGGAAAGGGTATAAAAAATGGTTTCTCAGTCCCCTGTCCTGTCTGTGCACACACCAGCAGATTATTCCTCTTGAAAAATAAGTGATTACTGAAGTAAAGCATTCGAGCTAATGGCCAGATTATTCCCTTTAAAATGGGAAAGTAATTAGGGATGTTTTTTAAATAGGCTTCCCACCCTTGGATCTGCTGGGATTAGCTTATGTGGGTGTGTAAATATTTAGTTTCCAAGGACTGTTTTTTTTTTCCCCTTTCTTTTTTTCTCTCCCTCCCTTTCCTTGAAGTAACAGCGGCGATAAGCAACAGAAATGAGGCAGCAACTGTTCTTGGATGCTTTCCCTAGCATCCAAAATATAATTGGAATTAAAGATGACCCTAAAAGGAAAATAAAATTGAGGTTCTGCTGGTGTGATGCACCAGAGGTTTCCTCTGTGTGTGTGTGGAATTGAAGAGAAGTCATTGGGAGCTGGGATGTTTGGGATGATGGAGAACAAGTCCAACCCCAAGTAAAGCTGTGGGTAAGCATGGTGGGCTTGATTGGATCTTCTTCCTATGGCTGCCTGCTAGCTGGAGGGAATTTTTGGGCTTGTTTCCCTGTGTGGAGGTCTCTCTTTAACATCCAAACAATTTAGACTTTGTGCAAGGCCAAGGCGCTTTGATGTTTGGCTTCAAAACCGCTTCTTGTTTTGAAACTTGTTGCAGTGCTTGCAATGTGTTGGTGAAGCTGGGAAGGCGAGCAAAAAGAAGCTGAAAGCAGAAGCAAAATATGCAATTAGATGCAAAAGTGGTTTTAAGTGGGTGATGTCATGGAGTTGCAGATTAAAGGAACAGTTGGAACCAGTCATTCACACAGCTCTCTTCAAGGTCTGCATCCCTGGAGACTCCTGCAGCTGAGGAGCACCTTGCCAAGCCAGAGGAGGCCAGATCTTGCATTCCCCCCATCCATGCAATGGATAAATCCCAAGCCCTAGTGAGCCACCAGAAGAAAACCTGGCTCAGAAGAAGCTGCACAGCCCCAAAGTTGGAGCTGTCATTGATATGCCTCGTGGCTTTGGTCCCATCCTGCTGCTGGGAGGTGCTTAGGAGATACTTCTGGGCCATCGTGCTTCAAATCTTCATGCACCTGTCATTTTTCTTTCTGGCAGGGATTATTTATTGCAAGCATTAACCTGGAGCTGCTTTCAGGTGCCTCAGTCATTTTTTAAAGGCTGCATTTGTACTGTTCAGCTTTTTTTGGCAATTTGGGACTTTTTGTTTGCTTGCTTGCCTGCCTGCTGGAAAGTCTTCAGAGGTTGTTCAGGAGGCGAGGGGAGCCTGTAGATCCAGATTTTTTTGTTGTTATTATTATTGTTATTATATATTATTATAATTAAAACATATTTTTAGCAGCTGAAATTCAAACCCGTCTGGGTATTTATACAGCAAGATGTTTTGGATGAGGAATAGGCCAAGAGAGTCACGTGGATGGGGCCAATGTGAAACAAAAGAATCCATTTATTATCCAGGCAGGAAATTTGTTCCTCGGGATGTTGTAGCTGCAGACATAATGATTTCATTTCCTCTGGTTCGCCCAGATTAATGGCTTGTGCTCTTTGTTTGTGTGCCTGTGTTATTCCTGCAGCCCCGCTTCCCCTCCCGCTCCGTGCCGGTGCGTGCGAACATGTGCGCGAGTGCCCTGGGCGAGTGGGGGGCACAGGGGTCTCCAGCCTGCAGCAGGATGCCTGGGATGGTGGGCTGGGATGCTGGGAGAGCTGAGCAGAGCCCCAGGGACCACCTGGGGAATCCTTCCTGGCAGTGATGGATGACGTGTCTGGGAGTCTTCTCCTGCTGCATCTGCGGGGTTTTTCTCCTACTTACGTTTCTGGGGAACTTCTTCTGCATCTGTGGGGTTTTTCTCCTACTTGGATTTCTGGGGATCTTCTCCTGCCATGGTCACCAGAGCAGTGAGAGGTGTTTTCCTGTGAAGGTGTGATGGGATGAGTGAGATGAAGAGTTTTAGACAAGCGCGAATGTTGAACTTGAGGAAGGTGTGAGAGCAGTGTGTCTTCTCCACAGCTGCGCTCCAGGATATTTGTAGGTGTTGAGTACTTGGTAGGAAACCCAAACTTTTGCATCCTCCCAAACATCAGGCTGGGAAACAGCCTCTTTCCCCAGGGAGCTGTGCTGATGCACAGGGATGCAGGAGTTGGCCACATGGCTATGGATAAGCAGCTCCTTCCTGGCTGTGTGAGTTGGCCTTTCATTCCAGGCTGGTCCCAGCCCTCACAGCACCACTGGCCATCAGGGACTGGTGGTAGTTACACACTGTCCTTGATAAAAACCCAGCAGACCCATCTTTGTGGACACTCCAATTTGTTAGCAGCAGCATTAATCACTCCCTTTCTCTCTTTTTGAGTGTTTGCCTTTCAAAAGAGATGTGACAGGCAAGTGGTGCCTTTGTGTTGCTGTTGTCTGGTGGGTCCTTGTGGGATTTTGGCAAAGAGCTTTTAATTTACTGTGTGCAGCATGACCCAGTCTTCTGTTCTGGATTGATCTGGAGCAACCTCATGGAGTTGGAAGCATCCATTTGTGATGAGGCAGCTCATCACAGATGAGCGTGGTGCTGCCTAGAATCCACCTGGAGAAGAACTGGTGACTGGTGACTGTCTTGCTGCCCCCATGACTGGCAGTTCCTGCTTCCCTTCTTTAGATATTTCTCCTCCAAACTGGGGGAGGAGAGTTTCTTCCACTTCTTTTGGAGGAGGTTTTCTAGCAGGGACATAACTTGCGGAAGGAAGACCCTCTTAGCTATCAATGTGCTTGTGCCACTCCTGCTGCCGTCCATATGGGGCCTTGGTGCACTGATCCCATCTTGGACATGTGTTGCTCCTTCTTGCTTTTGCTCTCCTGAGCTTTTGTGCCCACTATTCAAACACTGCAGATGAGGGGAATGGGAAGCTGGTACCCTGTCAAGCCCTGGGTGCTTTCTTCCCACCTGCCTGCCCCCTCCCAAATGGCTCCTGTGTCACCCAGGTGACAGAATTTGCGAGGATGTGACAGCTCTGTTGCGCAGAAGATGATGAACAGTAATGAGACCCTGAGCACAATGTGCACTTAAAGTGATTTATTTCAGCAAGGAAACCACAATCAGGGAGGATGGGTCACCGTCATCAGGAGAAGAGGTGGGTATGGAGATGAGCTTCAGGGGAACTTTATCATCAACCAGCAATGCTTTAAAAATGAGCAGAGCTGGTGTTGCATGAAATGGAGCTGTTCTGGTTGTGCCAGGACCATCCCTCACCTGCAGCAGGTCGCAGGCACCTCCTGGGCTCTGGTCAGTGACTGGGCTGGCTGACTGGGCTGGCTGACTTCTCCTTGGTTACCTCTTGCAATTGTGCTGAAGTTTTTTGGTGAGGTGTCACCCATGTGTAAAGTCAGCATTTGGGAAGGAGACTGTCCTGAGGAGGAGGGGGAGAACTAATCCCTGAACTGGCTTTGGCGCGGCTCCCGGCACGCAGATGGCCGTCCTCATGCTGGAGCCTTTTCCCAGCTTGCGCAGGCGCTGGGCTGGAGGCAGGGGTGTGCCAGGCAGGCTGGCTGCCAAGTGGCACCTCCTGCCAGCATCCTCCTCTTCCTCCTCCCCTTCCTCACCCCCAGGGCCTGTGGGAGCTGTGGCTGTGCAGCAGCTCAGCTGGGCACTGCAGCTTGCAGGATAAGCTCGGCCTAAGAATGGTGCTGAGCAAAATCTTGTGAGTTAAGCTTGACTTAGAGTAGTGCTTGTGTTTCTTCCCTTCTCACAGGAGAGGCTCCTGGCAGGGAGGGACCCCTGGAGCTGTGTCTGTGCTGGCATGAGCTGGGGGGCAGGCAGCTGTTTGCTCACTGCTTCTTGCACCGTTTGGATGATGCCCCATGAACTTACAGCAAAGGATCCTGAGCCCCTGTTGATGAAGAGCATCTTCTGAGGAGATTACAGTTTCTCATTGTTGTTGGTGAATTTGGGCAAGGATTAACCCAGCCCTACTGGCCTGTGGAGCTGGCACCTTATGTGAATGGGTGTTTGGAAATCTTGGCAAACACTCACCAGACCAGCTGTGTGTGTACGTACCTAAAGGTGGCTCAGACTGATTGGAAAGCTTTTTGGATAGGTTGCAGGATGGTTACAGACCCTGGCTGCTCCTTGTTTTGTCTAAATCTAAAAGTGGAGAAGAAGAAGAAAAAAACAAAAGGCAAAGCTGGGAGAGCCCAGGACAAGTTTCCAGCGCATTTTGAGAATTCCAGGACATTTGTTTGTGGAGCCAGCGCAAAGAACCCAGCAGGATCTGCTGATGGTTGCTCTGCCCTTTCCAATGGACCGGTTGGCTTTGCCACGTCCCTTTTTGTTGGTGGGGGGGATTCAGTGGGTGATGGGCCTATCCAGCAAGGCATTCTCAGGGCTGCAGGCAGAGCCTTCCCCCATCCCATCCGTGTCCTGACGGAGGCTTCCCTGCGCTGCCGGCAGCCGCGTGCTGCTGTGGTGGCACAGATTTATTGCTCTTTGCCTCGTTTGCACTCGGAGCTGACTCCATATGGTGCAGAAGCCGGAGAGACGACGCTCGGCACGGCCGGCGCTGGGCTGGGGGGCGGCGCTTTTGCAGCTTGCTCCGTTTGAGGTTCAATATTTCCACCTCCTCTCCTTGAGGGCTCTGCTCCCGCAGCTGCGGATCGCTCGTCATCCCCAGCGCAGCCGGAGCATGCCAGTGTGATTCCACTCTCGCCCTGCTGCTTTCCCTCTGCTCCCCCTGAGATCCCCTGTGCGTGGGTGGACCAGAAATGCTGATTTTTAGTTCTTACTAGTGAAATTTTTGGCTAGCCCCCCAGAAGGCTTTAGTATGTGTCAGAAGCTGCATTAAAAAATAGAGGATCAATGTGGCTGCAGCTGGTCTGTGCTGGGGTGAAAGGTGTTGGTGACTGGGGGAGCACCAAGCCCTTGGCTGTGCTGGGAACAGTTGTGCCCAGGCTAAGCTTGAGTCCCCTGGCAGTGCTAGCTCTGAGCAGTCTGTCATGTTTGTGGCTCATGCAGAATCCCTGTGACATTTTAAAATAAGATCTAGTAAATAGGAGCTGGATGGTACCAGGTGCAGCTCTGGGTGCGAGGGTTCTCTGACAGCAGGGCTGGCATTTCACATTTAGGGCTCCATGAGACGCCTGGTTTTGTAGCGAATGTGAAGCTTTTCTGGAGAACGTGGTCCAAGACAGTGACTCATCCTGAATCTCTAAAGATGTGATAAAGGCGTGTAGGGAAACGCAGGATAAATGTTTTGATTTTTAGAGTTTTCCTCACAGGCGGTGCTACCCTGGAGTAAGGCAAAATAAATCCAGCCGGGAAGGAGAGCTGTGGGGAAAGGCAGGGACAGGTCTGGCACAGGAATTCACCAAAGCTCAGTGCACCCACTGTACTCCAGCACTGGGAGTTGGCTTTGGAGTCAAGCATGTGCCCCTGTAAGACATATGTGAGCCTGCTGCCTGGGAGATCCCCTGCAATCCCCTGGGTACCGTGGATCCAGGCATGAAGTCTGTGTATCCTTGTAATTCATCCTAGCACGTGTAATTGCAGATGCTATTGATGTTTATGGCAGCTCTATCTTCTCAGATGACTAATTCTGTATTTAGAGGCTCTCATTTCCAGGGGAATCCCAGCTGATAAGGAGCCCACTTCCACAGAACTCATTAGGCTTCAAATGGCCCTTGTCTGCAAAATCTCACAGGCTGCTTGTATTTATTATTTTTTATCTCTTTTTGGAGTTCCTTGCTTTCTGATAGTGTGATGAAGTTGCCTTTCCCAAGAGGGGAGCTCCTGGCAGAATGTTCTCATCGGTGACCTCGCTTGCTTCCATTGAACCTGGCTGGAGCACACCACATGCACCCCATGTGGGTACTTGGATGTTGACCAAGAAGTGAGCTGTGGAAAAGTAGTGGAAAACAGGAAGTTGTTGGCATTATTACCCAACAATGTTTGTATTATTCTCAAGACTCAGTGCTCCTCCAAGATGTATGATGGATTGGGGTTCTGGCTCCTCCTTGTTCTCTCAGCTAGTGAAATGGGTGTCCAAACCCGCTGGTCTCACCCAGAGAGTCCAGTGATGTGAGGCTGCTGTGCCCAGCCTATGCTGGAATCACCTGGCTACATGGACAAGTGACAGAGTGTCCTCAGGCACCTGACCTTCAGCCTTCATCTGCTTTGCCCTGTGCTCCTTAGGGCTGACCTCATGGATACTGAACAGCAGATGAGTGCTCTGCCCAACCTAAATGATCTTTCCTTCAAACCAGACCTTCACCACCACTTAGCTGGACCTTCTCTGAGGCAGTCTCACAAAGATTTTTGGAGGTTAAGGTTTCTGGGAGAGCCTCTGCCCATCCCTGGTTGGCTGAGTTCCTCTTCCACATCTTGTGGAGGATGAAGTGAGTTACATGCCAAGCCTGACATATGGTGATTTCTGGGGCAGGCTGCGGCGTTCTGAGAGGTTTGCTGGCAGCCCAGCCTCGAGAAAGCAGGGATGGGGATTTAGATGCATAGTGACATTGTTCTGGAAAATGTTCTCCTGAAAGGCAACTGCATCATCTGCCTGCCCTGAATGGGCCCTTGGCATGGCTGGGTCTGTCTTGGGAGGGGGTGCAGGGTGTTCATTAAAGTGCTCTCTCAGCCCTGGTTGCTGCTTGACTTTGAGTTGCCAAACTGTAAATGATGATGTATGGCCATTGACCTGTGCGTATGGTGTGTGTGGATTTTGGGTATCCAGGGCCTGTGTACAATTATAAAAAGTATGATATCAGCAACTGATTCTGTCATGACAGGAGCAAATGAGTTCCTGATAGTTGAAAACTTGTTTCCAAATTTTCTAAAATAGGTTTGCAATTTAGAAAACAAAAGGTATTGAAAGCCCTATCTTTTTTCTCTTATCTTTCCATTTGATTTGGTCCCCTTTGTTTGTTTTTTTCCTGTGATGTATGCATTTTTTGGTAATTCTCTGTCATTTCCTTCCCTTTCCCTTATCTCTCCCTCTGCAGTTCTCTCTCTCTTCCTCTCTATCCCTCTCCCCCTCTCCCTCCCCTCAGTAATTTATTTGCAGGCGGGTTGTCTCTTTGATTTACTGTCTCTCTCCTCGGTAGGATTATGATAAATGGATTGTATGGCTTCGTCTGAGCTTGTCCAACATCACGTACCCACGCTGGGTCAAGTCCCTTTGGAGCCTGGAAACCGAGGGGAGATGCTGGGGCTGGAGTTGGAGTGAGACTTGTAAACATGACTTGGTCCATATGGTCCTGACTTTGCATCACCTCCAGAACTTTTTCTGGCTGGGGTTTTGCTTTGGGTTTTTCTCTTGCCGTGCATGTGTATGAACACATGGACGCTTGCAGAAATGGAAGCAGGTATTTGATTGGGTGCTTTCAGGCACATCAACCAGCATATTTCAATTTAGCGTATCCCGATGTGGGGAGCGTTTGCCACTTGCAATTAGAGCATTTCATCCCGCAGCGCAGCAGGCAGCGCTTTATTGATAAAGTTGTTCTGTAGTTGCTGAGCAAACACCCCCAAATCTGAGCTTCATTAAGTTATCGCCTGCCCTGCTGCGATGCATCTTCATTGCTCGCTGAAATCCATGGCATTGACGGGGGATCCCGGAGGAGGCCGGGACTGTGCTGTGCAGCCACAGCTTAATGCAGCCCATCACAAATTGACACAGCACACTCCTTCTCGCCTGATGGATAGAAATTCCTTCCCTTTCCAGCTGGAAGTGAGGGGTTTTTTGGCCACCACAGATCTCCTCATGCTGGCAATGGCTGGGATGTCTTTGCAGAGCAGGCTCAGCTGCTCCTCTCTCCTGAGAGGTTTGCACAGACCCTTAAAATGCAGGAAGGCAATATTTTGTGTTGACTTGTTGTTGTTTAGCGCATCCTCCCCCTCCGTGGCTGGGTTTGTTACTCGGTGGGTAATCCTTCATAACGAACCCGTGGGAGATTGATGGGGAGAGATCGTTATGCACTTCCAGAGCCGTTCCACTGTCGCTGTGTAGCAGCAAAATGCACCATTAAAGGCAGAGAGCCCTGGGAATGATGGGACGTAATTAGTTGTTGCTGTAATATTTTTGATTGAAAGCGCAGAGATGCTGGAAGCGGCTTGGGGAAGGCAGCGCTCTCAGGAAGCTGTGAAGAGCAGCAGCTCTTGTTGGAGGGGAGAGGCTGATCCTGCTCGTACCTTTGCTGCCACTCCAGTGCTGTAATTAAACCGTCTGGGAGATGCCACAGCATTCCTGCTGCGCAGGAACTGTGCTGGCTCTGGCACGGCAGCGCTCCCCTCACAGTTCCAAGCAGGAACCAAATGGGGAGTCCCCCCAGCAGAAGAGACATTTTGGGTGGGATGTGCCTCCAGCAGCTCACTGCCTAAATCCTTGTGGCAGAGCTGTATGGATTTTGTGTTCCTGCTTTTTCCCAGCTTAGTCTAAATTTCAGGATATATTAAAAACTTGGACAGGTAACCCTGGACTTGTGGTTAGAAGTGTGGTCATAGAGAGGAACCTGGAATTACTCAGGCAACTTCTGGTGTGTGCTTGAATTCTTTCATTGAATCATAGAATTCCAGAATGGTTTGGGTTGGAAGGACCTTAAAACTCCTATTGTTCCAGCCCCTGTCATGGGCAGGGACACCTTCCACTAGACCAGGTTGCTCCAAGCCTCATCCAGCCTGGCCTTGGGCACTTCCAGGGATGGGGCAGCCACAGCTGCTCTGGGCAACCTGTGCCAGGGCCTCACCTCCCTCACAGGGAAGAATTTCTTCCCAATAGCCAACATAAATGTACTCTGTGTCAGTGGGAAGCCATTCCTCATTGTCCTGTAACTCCATGCCCTTTTCCAGTTCCTCTTTGGCTCTCTTGGAGCCCCTTTTATTTACTGAAGCACCAATATATGACAGCCTTTTCTTCTCCAGGCTGAACAATCCCAATTCTCTCAGCCTTAACTCATAGCAGAGCTGCTCCATCCCTCTAGGTATCTTCTTGGCCTCCTTTGGATTCCCTCCAGCAGCTCCAAGTCCTTCCAGAGCTGGACACAGTGCTGCTGGTGAGATCTCACCAGAGTGGAGTGGAGGATAAATTAACCTATGGGAACAGTGAGAATTAAATTCTGATTATTCCGCTGGCATCTGTGGGACTTTCCTTCCAGTGGCATTGAGAGGTGTGATGCACACCACGAGTCTATGGAGTGGGGATGATGATGATGATGGAAGCCATGGTGCCACCTGCACGTGGACATGGCTTGAAGTCACAGCAGCCCTGGGAAGGCAGAGCTTGTGATACCATAGCAGTTAATGTTATTTAGCACCAGGCTTGAGAATAAAGCATCTTGGCGCTGTTTCCCTGTCATTCCCTTTCCCTGGTAATGTCACCAAACTTGGACAGAAGCTTCCCAAGCTGTGCGTTCGCCTTGGGCTGATTTTGCTGAAGCTCTCAGAAGGGTAGGAAGAGGTAGGAAGCAAGCTTGGCATTTATGAGCGTGAAATAGAGGGGAAAATATAGTGCTTTCCTTATGGAAAAGAAGTCTTGCTATTGTTCCCCTTCAGAAAACCACACTGTGGGTGCCCAGGGATGTGCTCTGGGGCTGGATTTTGTGCTGATCGATCCCATTGACACTTACTGAGGCACCTCAGGATGAGTCTCTGAGGATCCCACCTATGGAGCATCCTTTACCCCCCAGACCTGAGCCCTGTGTGCCCTGCTCTCCCATCTCCCCTCCCTCCAAAGGCTCAGCTATCAGCACCCACCTCCCTGCTCCCCACGTATCATGGGGGGCTTATTTCCAGCAGCTGGCATACTTTCCAAATCTCCCTCTCCCCATCTGTTGTTATCAAGCCTCCTCTCTCCTTATTTTGCTTAATTTCTATCTTTTTCCTCTTGGTTGTCTTAGACAAGCCTGTGTCTCTCTACATATGCCCAAGCATTTGCTTTCGAGTGCCTTAGGCTGGTTCCTGCCGTTATCTTCGTGCAGGAGGGAGAAGAGAGCTGCTGTTCCTTGCATCGGGAGAGGGACCCCAGGCAATTATTGAGGAGTGATGCACTTGTAGAAGTGTCTTTGTGGCCTCCCTGAGAGGAAAATTTGTTGTTGTATCTCTTTCTTTCCAGATAACAGCGTCAAAATGCGATCAGGTTGGGTTAGTTCAGGTTGGCCCTCTCCCTTTGTGTGTCTGCCTGCAGCCGGATCCCACCCCCTTCGAGGGAATAGTGACG
Source organism: Molothrus aeneus (assembly GCF_037042795.1). Lineage (NCBI taxonomy): Eukaryota > Metazoa > Chordata > Aves > Passeriformes > Icteridae > Molothrus > Molothrus aeneus. The sequence continues at coordinate 5,847,566 of NC_089655.1, read as the reverse complement.
CCTTGTCCTGGCATGATGGGCAAGAACCTGCCCTTGGGAGGTCTGAAGTACAAGTTCTGGGCTGGGAGTTTTGGGAAATAAGTTCTACTTCATTTTGGACAATTCAGAAAGGTTTTTCTGGAAGAGGCTTCAATCCTGCGGGAAGAGTGGTTGGCAAGGCAGCATCAGCTGGTGTGAGATGAAGGCTATTCTCGCCCAAATAACTTATTTTTTCCTTGCTGTTGGAAGGATGCCAGCCCATCCTTCACTCCTCTGAGGCGCAGCTTATCCTGCCGCAGGCATCATCTCTGCCCAGGTTTGCCCGGGAGGGTGTGGGGAGCCTGGGACAGCAGCGAGCCCTGGCTGCCTGGATCACAGAGTGCCATCCCAGATGGATGCGCTGCTCCGTGCAGGGAAGCTGGTGCATTCTAATTGCTGGCATCTTTACTTGTTACGAGTGTAATTGTGAGTAGACGTTTGTTTTTGTATTGATAATTAGGGACTGGAACAGATGGCGAAGGCTTAGTTTAAAGTAATGTGTCCATTAAAGAAAATCTACTGTATACAGCTGAAGATTCTTCACTCCAAGAGAGCTCAGCTCTCTGGTAGCAGAGCTCCTCTCTCCCTAATGAGGGGTTGGGCTGTCACAGCCTGGCCAGCAGAGCCTCTGATCCCAGAGACTTCTCCCAGTGAACTCACTGAGCTCCCTCCTGATGACAGAGCACCCCCAGGTACCCGCTGTGCCCGTGGGCAGGTGTGGAGGGAGATGCTGGAGGAGCGAGCCTGGGGCAGAGAAGGGGGTGGCAGTGCCTTGGGCACGGAGCTGGCACGGTGGGACTGCTGGATCTAGGTGACAGGGTTCACTCGACCTGGGCAGTGATGCTGTGCTGGATGTCAGAGGTGCAGGGAAAGGCTCTTCCCCTGGGGGTTTAATTAATACCCCATGCCAATTAACGAGGACTGGTTCTCACGGAAGGGTGAGGCAGGTGGGATGGGAGGTGCAAGGTGTCCATGTGGCTTCTCTACTCATTAGGGTTGCTCAGGCACTGATCTGCACTAATCCCCTCATTAGCAGCGTTCCCTGCCTGTCCTCCTTGCCCAATTCCAAGGGATGGATGGGTGGGGGGTGGATCCTGTGTCCCCCAGCCTGTAGGGATATTTGCAGATGTGGGTGCTGGGATCTCTCTCTTGTTCCCCATTTTTCTACAAGAATTTGGGATCTGTGAACCCTCTCCTGTTGAAGGAGGGTGCTCAGCAGCCATAGCCCTGAGCAGCCTGGCCATAAGTGCCCCACCAAGGTCAAGTGTCACGTTTTCATTCCAGAAAATGAAGTAAAAGCCAAGGTTTCCTCCAAGAGGAAATAGGAGAGGTCAATAGGAAGTTGCTGAGCCATGTCCTTCTGATGCCAGTGCCTCTGCAGTCACAGGGTTGGGTGAACTCAGCAGGAATTTGAACTCGAGGGGGGATTTAATAATCTTATTGTACTTAACAAAAAACTCCTAAATTAACCATTTTTCCAGTTTATGGATCTTCTTGTCTATGACAGTGCCCTTGGGAGATGGGACAGGATCTTTGCAGGAGATGGTCTATGGGGGGGGGGGCAGGCTCTCAGCCCTCTTTTTCCTTTGCTTTGCAAATTGCTTTGGAAACATGGAGCCATGGAAGTGCAAATGTTGTTCACAAAAATGGAATCCAGTATGCAGCAAGCCAATAATTATACACTTGAGAGAGACATTGATTATTTATTTCAGAGTTGCCCAAGCCTGGGTGCTTGCTGGTGTTCAAGCACTCCAACTATCAAAGCTTTTTACTATTTATACATTTTAGCAATCAAAAGAATTAGCATTTATTTGCTACAATATTCTCTTATTAATTGATATTCTATCTTCTGTTGGTTAAAGACTATCTTGTTTCTCATGCTAATTAGTCCATATGATCAATCTTTCTCTTCTTTTGGGTCAGTGGTCTGTGAGTCACTGGTCATGACCTGCCCCTGCCAGAATCACCTTTTACCCAGCTGGGGCTGATTTCAGCACAGGTGCTGGGTTGCCTTTATCAGTTTGTTCCTTATTTTTGGGGTCCTGCCAAACGTCCTTGTGGCCTCTAAGTTCTGCATTCTGTGTGCCCACTCTCAGTGGCACATCACACACATCCTTCCAAGCACTGTCAGCCTTCCCTAGGACCGAGATCACTGAAACGTGGAGCCCTAGCCCTTAGCAAGGCAATTCTACCACAAAAAGAATTTCTCTTTCCAACACCTGGGCATCACTTAGAGCTTGTGAGCTGCTGTTCCACAGATTAAATCTCTTTTCTTGTTGATTAGGCTTGAAACTTGCCAAGATCAAACATTGATGAACACCCTCTCTTAAGAAAAATGTCCATATTCCACATTTTGCATCACAAGCTCTGCATCTGTGGTGGAAACTTCTTGAATGTGACCTCCCTGGTCACAGGCCACAGAATCACCCAGAGACTCTAGAAACACCCAAAGTGAAAGCTTCTCTGCGGTTGCTTTCCATTTATTCATTTATTGTTAATTTCTCTATTAACTTAGTTATTTTGAGGTCTTCCTCAGCATTGCTGCTGTGCCTTCCTGCTTTCCTTGCAGAATGTGGAGCCTTTGGGGAGGACCTCAGAAGGAGGAGGGAAGGGGTGAGGCTTTGGGAGGGTGCTGGTGAGTGTCACCTCGGAGCAGGGCTGGTCCTCGCGTGCTGCCTTCCCGCAGGGCGGCTGTGCTTTATCAGAAGCACATTCCTCTGTCAGAGCTGGGGAAGGAAGCTCTGAGTGTGTGGGACAGGAAGGGAGATGATGGAGTGAAAAGCCTTTCTGAGTAAACCTTTGGAAGAAGTGCCCTTCCTGTAATGAGCCTGTCCTTATTTATGACAGAGGGTGGATGAGCCAGCTTGGGTCCCAGCCTGGCCATGGTCCCTGTGTCTCCCTGTTCTGTGCTGCCTCAGTTTCCTCTGTGTGGCACAAGGACACCCTGTTTGTTTTGGGGGAGAACACCAAGTGTTTTAGGGGCTCTCAGATCATCCCTTGCCATGCAGCCCAGTGGCAGGGAGATGTTTGCATGGCCTGTGGCTTCCACCTCCACACCCATTTATGCCTACACATCTTCCTGCTCATTTGAAGGGCTGTTGCAAGGATTAATGGCTGTTTAATTAGGGGCTGGGCTGTTTGGAAGGGAAGGAAGGTGTGGAGGTGGTGGGAAGGTGAAGGGTGATGAGAATAGAAACTTGCTGGAGCTCTGGAGCGCAAGCCCCTGGCCCCATTTTGAAAAGGCATGGAGTGACAGGACAAGGGGGAATGCCTTTCCACTGCCAGAGGGCAGGGTTAGATGGGATGTTGGGAAGAAATCCTTCCCTATGAGGGTGATGAGGTCCTGGCACAGCTTCCCAGAGTAGCTGTGGCTGTCCCTGGATCCCTGGAAGTGTCCAAGGCCAGGTTGGATAGGGCTTGGAGCAACCTGGGATAGTGGGTGTCCCTGCCCATGGTAGGGGGTGGAACTGGATGAGCTTTGAGGTTCTTTCCAAATCAAATAATTCCTGGATTCCATACTTCAAGGCTGGAGAGGAATTGCAGCTGGGATATTTCATTTTTAGCTGCCTTCTGCCAAATGGAAAATGACCAAAACTATGAAGTGACTTGTGACAGTGTGAAGGTCACCACACTTTTCTCTTTCCCAAATGGAGCAGGAGTGAAACGTGTCCTCTCTGAGGGCACTGTGAGCAGGAGCAGCCTGGCACTGTGCAAAGCAGGGGGGCTGTGGGCTTTGAACACCCCTGGCAGTGCCACTGCAGCATCCTGGGACCTGTTTGGGGTGCAGCAGCTTTGCCAGCTCCCAGCCCCCTTTCACTCCCTGCCTGGGGACTGCCTTGCTCTCCCTGCCCCAGGGCCACGCTCACCCTGGGAGGGGTTTTGGGAGCGTTTATCACCCGTGTCAGGGCGGGGAGTTCCTGGTCACGCTTCTCCAGCCTCGCATCCTGGAGCGGCCGGTGAAGGGAGGGGTTGGAAGATTAATCGGAGCCTTGTTTCCCGCTCGTGATTGCTGCAGCAGCCCTGGAGAGATTAAAAAGCAGCAGCCCGGCGGCAGCACAGATTCCTGGGCTGATTTTTATTTCCTGACCTTTATTTCTCTGGTTGCACCTCTTTTCCTGGCACTGCTGTGAGTACCTGGGACCAGGCAGGAAAGGGGAGGGACTGGGGATGCTCAGCTCTGCCAGTTGCCAGCGGCACATCTCCTCCTGTTTGGTTGGGATGCAGGAATTGAGGCAATTAATCTGCATGTCTGCTTGCTGCAAACAAATAAATAAAACCTGGAGGGTTTTCCCCATCTGTTTCTTTATGGTGTTGCTGTCACTATTATTCTTGTTGTGTTTTGTTGTTTTGGTTTTTTGTTTTACATCTAAAAGTAGGGAATGATGTGGCTCTGTGAACTACAGCACATTTTGGTTTTCAGGGTTTTTTTTGTGTTGGTGATAGTATTTTCCTTTCCTGGGCAGGGAAGGGTCAGATCTGGCAGTGTGAGCTGGGTTCAGGCCAGGACTCCTTGCAAAGAGTTTTGTCCTGCACCATTTGCCCCAGACCAAAACTGCCTTGAGTCCATTAGGGCACCTGCTGATGATTCCTGAGCTCTCCAAGGGTCAGGTGCATGCTCTGGGAAAGCAACTGAGTGTTTTCCCACATCTCTGTGCTATAAAATAATGGAAAACTTAGGGAATAACTACTTTCCTTTCCTTTTCTTCTGTTTCCTCAGAAACTTTGATGGATACGCGGACGGCAACGGCCGAGCTGGGCTGGACTGCCAACCCACCTTCAGGGGTAAGTTCCACTTGTCCTTATGTGATATAGAGGGGGTCCATGCTTTTAACCCCACTATTTAGAGGGGTGAAATGCTGGTGGCAAGCCAGAGGAGTCAGTGGGAACAGCAGTGCCCCATAGGGCTGGTGTGGAGTGCCAGGGCGCGGCTGAGCCAGGCTGAGCATCCTTCCCCGAGCCAGTCCTGGGCCTTGGTGAAGATGGAGCTTGTCTCCATCTCCATGCTTTGTCTTTCCCTTCCTGTCCTCCTTCCTCGTGAAGGGTTCAGCCCCATCACTGCTCTCCATCCCCCTGCTTGTGCCTTCCCTCTCCCTGTGCCAAAAGGCTTATAATTAGGAAACATTAGCAGGCTCCAAACAGCTTTCATACCTGGAACATCATCCATAATTGCACTCGGCAGTGCTCTTCCTTGGCTATTAATGTCACTTTTATGAAGTAATGAGGAACCAAACACCCTGAGGCACTTAAAACATCTTTTTTATATAATACGAGCCTTTGAGGAATGGAAGCATAAAATAACCTGACTCACATTCTCCTGGCAGGAAAAGTGAGAGATGGAGCTGCGGGTGGGAGGGGGTGTGAGCTGATGGATGGGCACCACAGTGGGACAGGCAGGCTGGGAGCAGCAGCAGGGCCCATCCCTGGGGACTCTAGGATGTGGCACCAGAGGGGAGAGGATGCCAGGCTGCATCTTTGATTGGGTGTCACTGGCTTGGCTAAGTCTGCAAAAGAAATTTTGGACACCATCACCAAAGCTGGGCCACACCTGCAGCAGGCATGAAATCCACTCCAGACATGTCAGAGCCCCTTGAATTGGGGTATTTTGCTACTGAATTGCTTTGGAAAAATTCTGGGCCCAGATAAATTACTGGAAAAATGCAGGAGGGGCACGTGCAGGTGATGAAGACAGGATATAAATAGCTGCCTGCAGCTGCTGTCACTGAAAGCCTGTGTGAGGCAGGCAGGGAGCTTGTGTTGTAAGGCAGGGTGGTCTCACCCTCTGCAGAGCAGCTCTGTAAAGCCCCTCCCCAGCCCCATCCCTGCATCCCACTGTGTGCATCCCTCCATCCCTCCATGCCTCCCTGCAGCCACCCAATTCTTGCTCCTCTGAGAGTTCCTGGGAAGGCTTCTGTTTTGCAGGAGTGTGTATTAAATATTCCACAAAGTATGTAAAATGCCAAGTCTTTTATCTAAAATCATAGAATCACAGAATCCTTTAGGTTGGCAAAACCCAGCACTGGGTTAATGGCAAGGCCATTAACCAAGGCCACCACTGCCCCATGTTCCCAAGTGCCACAAGAGCTGTCTGGACAGCTTTTACATCCCTCTAGAAATGGGGACTCCACTACTGCTCTGGGCAGCTGTGACAGAGCTGGACAACCTTTTTCTGGGAAGGAATTTTCCCTAATATCAAATCTAAACCTCCCTGGCACAGCTTGAGGCCATTTCCTCTTGTTCTGTCTTTTGGTCCCCTCCTGTCAGGAGTTGTGCAGAGCCAGAAGGTCCCCCCTGGGCCTCCTTTTCTCCAGGCTGAGCCTCCTTTACTCCAGCTCCCTCGGCCACTTCTGGGGCTCCAGACCCTTCCCCAGCCAGGGTAAAAAACTGTGGTGTCCCAGGATGGGCTGTGGCAGGATGTGGGCTCTCCCTCTGCTCTTCCTGATGGACTCGCATTAAATCTTAGTGGAGACAGAGAACAACATTGACTTAATCCCCAGCTCACTCCTTGTGAGTTATTTAGTAGTATCTCATCAAAATTATGCATTTGTTACTGTTAAAGCATTGGTGGCAGCAGCTGCTGGCACTGTGGGTCCTTCCAGACACAGGGACCTGCTGCTCCCAGTGCCTGGTACCTGGAGTGGTCACCCCAAAGGGATGCACAAGGCAGTGCCAGGATCTGGCCCTGGACTCTACTGAGGTTTTTCCAAGGGCGTTTCATGTTATTCCTAAATGCAGGAAACCTTTGTTGGCAGGTTTAGGCTCTGAGTTTTGAGGCTCTGAGGTTTTTGAGGATGAAGAGGAGGATTCCTGCAGTGAAGACAGTGGAGCCATGGGGCTGGTGCTAATGCTGGAGGAGAGCTCATTGTCTGACCTTAATTGGAGGCAGGGCTGTAATGCAAAGCCTGGGTGGGAACAGCAGACAATGGCAACCCCCTTGGTTGGGGAGGACTGTACAGCTCCTGCTCTGAAAAGGTGTCTGGTAATGAAGGGGCACTGATTCCCCATGCCTTGTGCACGGGGGAGAGAGGGGGTTTTGCAGTATTTTCCTGGCATGGGATGAGAAGGAAGAACACTGGGCTGGAGAGAGGCTTTATTGCTGATTTGGTAACCATGGATTAACAACAATGCACAACCTTGAGTTCTGATCTTGGCTTAAGTGTAGCAGAGCTGAGTAGGTGGGCCTGGGAGTGAATGTTCTGCAGCACTTGTTGGCAGTATGATGAGGACCCTGCTTTGAAAACAAAACAAAAACCTGTGTTTTGTTACATCAAGGCAGTGCTTCACAGTAGGGAAGCTCGGGGATGAGTTGAGAGATGTGGTTGTTCAATGGAAAAGGGAAGAAGGGAAAAATCTGTGAGGTTTCAGGGTTGGTTGTGGTGCATCAGCTTGTCAGGACTCAGTGTGACAGGGCAGGGTGGCATCACCCGTTGTGCCCTGTGTAAACACAGGCGTGAACGCTGCTGCAGCATTGCTCCTGGAAATTATCCCTGATACTGAGGGAGCTGCTTAAAGATTGCCATATGAATAATGCTGTTATGAGGAGACTGTAAACATGGATTAGTTAAAATGAATGGATTATGAGGTTATAAATCTGTCTGTAGGACTCTAATGCCATCATAGACTGTTCACAGTTTGCTGCTGTCCCTTAATTGAAATTGTAGCCTGGATTATATTAATGCCCTTATATAAATCGAATTGCAAATCTATATTCCCTCTCTCCACAGCAGTAATGTTTTATTTAGTTGGTTTTCTTTGCCGGGGGAAATGATCCCGTTGTGCTGGGTGCTTGGGGTCAGGCTCACTCTCCAGCCCACGTGCTGGCTTGGCCTTTAATGAAGCTGTAGCCTCATGTGCTGCCTTCCCTCCTGCCTCCAGATGCCTGGGCCATCTTTCTTCCCATTTTTACATCCTCTCAGGGCAGATAAGGCAGTTGCCCATGTGGAAAAGACATTTTAACATCAACAGTGTTGATGGAGCAATGGGGAGAGGCATGGAGGGGTAAGAGGGTGGGGATTTCTTCTGGTCCTGGCCTGGTTGGTGCTTCTGCATGTACATCACATTGTGTGCCCATAACCACATTCCTCATCCCCTCTGGAGTTGGGATTGTCCTCCCAGCCCTGCCCTGTGCGGGGCGAGCAGCCATCGCCGATCCCTCTTCCTCCTTCTCACCACCTCTCCCCGCTCCTCTCTGCAGTGGGAAGAAGTCAGTGGCTACGACGAGAACCTCAACACCATCCGTACGTACCAGGTGTGCAACGTCTTCGAGCCCAACCAGAACAACTGGCTCCTCACCACCTTCATCAACCGGCGCGGGGCTCACCGCATCTACACCGAGATGCGCTTCACTGTGCGCGACTGCAGCAGCCTCCCCAACGTCCCCGGCTCCTGCAAGGAGACCTTCAACCTCTACTACTACGAGACAGACTCTGTCATTGCCACCAAGAAGTCAGCCTTCTGGACAGAGGCACCCTACCTCAAAGTGGACACCATCGCTGCTGACGAGAGCTTCTCCCAGGTGGACTTTGGGGGCCGACTGATGAAGGTGAACACGGAAGTGAGAAGTTTCGGGCCCCTGACCCGCAATGGCTTTTACCTGGCTTTCCAGGACTACGGGGCTTGCATGTCTCTGCTGTCTGTCAGGGTCTTCTTCAAGAAGTGCCCCAGCGTGGTGCAGAACTTCGCCATCTTCCCGGAGACGATGACGGGCGCGGAGAGCACGTCCCTGGTGACGGCGCGCGGCACCTGCATCCCCAACGCCGAGGAGGTGGACGTGCCCATCAAGCTGTACTGCAACGGTGACGGCGAGTGGATGGTGCCCATCGGCCGCTGCACCTGCAAGGCTGGCTACGAGCCCGAGAACAATGTGGCGTGCAAAGGTAAGGTTGGCTTTGGGCAGCAGGCCCTTTGGATTTGTCCCCACACAAACCGTTTTGTGCAGTAGGCAGTACTTCCCCTGATGTGGTTTTGCTCCAGGGAGCAGGCAGGAATTTGGGAGGAAATTACAGCAGGAATTTGGGAGCAGTGGTCAGCCTGTGGTTGCTCAGTGTGCTCTGGTCAGTGGCAAGACCTGATGAGCAGTGTGGTGGTGCTGGTGCTGCTGCCACCCTGCTGGAAGTCACCTCTGTGGTATGGTGCCTTCAAAGTGCTGCACTTGCCGGACAGGTTCTGTCATCTGCCTGGTTATTTTCCTGGCAGAGCTCAGCAGCTGCCATCAGGCCTGGCTACCATGGGGGTGCTCTTGATTCTCTTTGTTAATTGGAATTGTTTGCTGGTTTTTGGGTTCCCCACCATGTGTGCTGCTGCCTGCTGGATCCTGCAGTGTGAGCTTATAAATATGGAAACAGTGCTTGCTGCTTTTCGTCTCCTTTTGCCCTTGTGGTGAATATTTCCCAAATACCATTGGAGTGTTGGGTTTTTTTTCTATAGGCTGCTCTTTCCTTCTTCTCTCCCTAATTAAGGTGTTGGTTTTGCATGCTGCTTGGAAGGAGGGAAGAGGAGAGGGCTCTAGAATAGCTTCTAGAAGGTTAACACCATCGTGACAAGGAAGGGTTGGGAAGAAGAAGGTTGAAGTGCTTAAGGGCTGGTTTGGCAGGTTGTGATGGGAAGAGGTCCAACTTGGATCTCTTTTGATGCAGGTGGGGGAATGTGCGTGCCACCAGGCTTGGCTGTGATGCTCCTTGGGGAGTCCCTCAAGGTGTTTCTTCTCCACTTGTAACTCTGGGTATGTGGAAATAGCAAAGCTGGGATTCAGCCTGTGGAGAAGCTTGTTTGATGGTTTGCTCTAAACCTGGGAACTTGTGTAGGTTTTCACCACGCAAAGCCTCATTCCCACCTGGCAAAGGTGGGGGTGGTGACACCTTCCTGTGCCAGGGCTCTGACAACCAGGAAACCCCCAGAATCCTTTCTCAAACAGCATGGCTGGGGGATTCCTGTGAGTTTTGTGGCTGAGCTTTAGGGTGGTTTTGTTCCCACCAGGAGATTCCTGTGAGGAGCTGAAGCTCTCAGTCAGAGGGAAGGCTCTCTGCAAACTGAGCGTTTCTGGCGAGACGTTCCTCTGCTATTGAACCAACACACAGAAAGCACACATGGTTGTACGGCAAAATGACATTTCTCATCATGGGAAAACAAATACTAATTTTAGCTAAACACTGGAATTGGGAAGTATGTCACTTTGCCAGAAATGGAGGAAAACACAATGCAAAATGTGGTTTTTGGTGGTGTTGACCTTTCTGCCAGCTGGAGGAAGGCGGGGTCTTGAAGTGCTCCTGGCCCCTGGGAGGACTGTGATGCACCTTCTCAGTGCTTGGGGAGGGGCAGAGGATTGACAACAGGAGGATGAGAAGTGTGGGAGCAAACCTGCTGAGAGTGGGTGTTAGACCCATCTCCATGGCTTTTCTTTATTTCTTTTCCTTGTGCAAGCTCCAGCAGGGTTGTGAAGTGTTCATGCCATCAAAGCTCCACCAAGCAGACCCCAGGAAATTGGGGGTTTGTTGGGTTTTCTGTGCCCTGGTGCCTGTCTCCAGCTGTGCTCCCCCTCCTCAGCACTGATCCCCAAGGAGAAACTGCTGAGCTCCTGGTGAGCATTCTGCCTTTGCATGGGGAGCGTGCTTTGTATTCAGACTGCTTGAGGGGAAGATTAAGGGATCGGGCAGCTCCAAGGAGTAGGAATATCCTTTATAGATTGACTGGCAGCATGTAGGATCCTGAAAGGCACCAGAGTATGCTGTGGGTGGAGGGCAAGCAGGTGTTAAATGCACCAAGCACGTCTGTGATGACAGGAATGTGCTGTTTGATGATTCCATGGGTGCTGGTAAGATGCTGTCTGTGGAGGAGAGCTCCAAGCATTTTCCAGTTCCCATGTCAGGAGGACAGAGAAAAGGCTGGGATTGAGTGAGACCCGTGTGTCTGAAAGCCCTGCTCAATGCTGCTGAGGAACCCAAATCCTATATATCCCTCATCCCCTGGAAGTTCACTAAACCCCCTCCTAAAAGCTTGATCCAGGGTTAACATCTTGAATTTTGGAAAACCAACTGTGTTTGAATAAAAATCTGACCTTGGGTTGGACTCTGGCTCCTTGAGAGTTCATTGGCCATTAAGCTCCTCCTTGGATCCCCATGGGCCTTGGAGCTGGCAAGGGAAGACCTAAGCCCACTGCTGCCCTTCATGAAGGTTGGTGGGCAGGAGGTGTTACATGGCAAAGTTTAGAAATAAAAATTCCTTGGTTTTCTGTTTGACTTTGTTTTCTTGGAAGGGGCTGTATTCCTCTGCCTGGTGTGCCTGGCAGGGAAGCTGCCAGGATTGCACCCTGGCTCCTGGGAAGCACGTACTCCTGACATCTGCTCCAAGCCTTCATCAGCCTGGGATGAGACACTTAGCAAGCCCGTGGGAATTGTCACCAAGGAAAAAAAAAAAAAAAACCAAAAAAAGAAAATCACTCAGTATTTGAAGGCTGAAAAAAATAGGCTTAATTCCTGCATGGTGGGGAAAAAGATAGGGTTGGATTGTTTAGCTCCCCCAGCTCTGTCTCATCCTCGCTCCCCTGGGAAGGAGGCTGTGCCCATCATGGGGCCATTACACCAGAGTGGGTTCGTGCTGACAGTGGAGCTTGGGCCACTCAGGGATTCATTAATCCTGGCTTTTAGTGGCACTTAGAGCTTGGGGGAGGCACAGGCACAACGTCATCTTCCTTGGAGGTACTCAGAGCCCTGAGGAGATGATCCTCATGTTTTGGGGTCAGAGGGATGGGGGGCTGCTCCCACCACTGTGCCAGGGTGGATGTGGGAGAGAGGGGAATTCTCTGTGTGGATCAGCCCTGTTGTTTGTTCCCATCCCCGGCTGGTTTGGCACAGACTCCCTGGCACAGCTCTCAGCTGTATGCCAAGACCCAGTGGCCTGCCCAGCCCATCCTGTTGGACACCCTGTGCCTGTGGGCGGTGGGTCAGTGTGAGATGCAGGCTCTGCCTGAATCCCAAATGAATAATTCATTTGGTGTGCGAGAGAGCCCACGCTCTCCTCGGGCTGATATTAAATCCATTTGTCTTGCTCTGCCCTGTCCCTCAGCCCTGCTTTATGGCTTCCTTGTGTGGTCAAGGGGCAATGCATCATGGTGCTGGGGACGAGGTGGGAGGGAAGGTGGCAGCAGGGATCACTGGGAGGCGGGGGAAACCTTGGATGAGCAGGCTGGGTGGATTTCGCTTTTTCTCCCCAAGGAAGATTGTTAAACCCTTTCTCTCCTGGTGTTTGAAACCTGACGATGGCAAAGGAACTCCTCACTAGAATGTTGGCTGTTGTGTCTCTTGGTTTCATCCCTTTTGACTTGGAGGACTGGGCACTGTTTCTGTCTGCTGGAATCACGCTGGCTTTCTCTCTCACCTTCCCGGTGCTGGGCGCTAACTCGGGTGCACAAAGAAGGAAAAAGTCTGGGACTGACCTACCTTTGTGCTGAATTTCTATGTTGTATTTATAAACTCAGGAAGAAGGGGTGAGAGAGCAGTTCTGCTGCTTCCCGGCCTTGTCTCACTTTCAGTTTTCCTCTCCTGGCAAATTCCTGTGCTGGCGGGTTCAGGAGCCTCCAATCTGCTGCTGCTGCCTGTCTGCTACAGCAGCTGGAAATCTGACCTGGCAGGGGGGAAAAATCAAAATAAACCCCACAAAACAAGAGCAAAGCCGGGCTGTATTGCCTGCAATGCAAAGGCTGCTCATCAAGCAGCCTTGCTTCCAGGCATCCCTGGCTTTCCACACAGCAGCCTCTCCCCTATCCCATCTCCAGCCAGGTGCCCCATCCTTCCTCACCTGCTGACCGATGTGCTGGGCTCTGCCTAGCCTTTGCCAAAGCTCTGTGTGGGTTTATCCTCATCTCCTTCATCCCTTTGAGTGCTCTGTCTCCTTTCCCTGTTTGTCCTTCCCTTCTGCCTTTTGTGTGGAGGAATGGATCGGGAAAGGAGCAGCGGGAGGGGCAGCTCCGACCTTGAATGTTGAGGAGTGAGCAGCTCCACGCTGGTTCCCCTGTTATCCTCCCCTCCTGCCGAGCAGCCCTGGTGATAATTATTGATTCCCTCTCCTTATCCATCACACAAGATTGGAAACAATGTGATTTATAAAGTGATTTTTAAATAACTGCAAACATTTCGCAATTAGCAGTAGAACAATTTGCTATCGCTTAAAACAAGGGAATTGTCAGATTTTCCCGATGCAATTGTTGTATTGAGAACTGGGAATTTTTGGTGTGCCCTTGCCTGCCTTTTCCCTGCTCCATGGTCCAGCCTGGTGCCCCTGCACCATTTTGGGATGCCCAGGAGAGGTTTTCTTTGGTGATGAAGGTGATGTTGGTTTTGTCCCATGGGTGAATGGCAGCAAGGGAGATCATGGGGACACAGGACCCTGTCCCTTTAGATGTATTTATCCCATCCCAGTGTGCTGCAGCTCCATGCCCAGCTGCCTGGATGCACCAGGCATTAGCAGGGGCTGCAGAAAAGGCTTTTTTTTGCTTTTAAGGATGGCTTAATTTTTTATTTTTTCTCCAATCTGCTCGTCCGTGCACTTGCCTATGGATGGAAATCATCTTCTTTCCAGCCTCTGTGCTGACCTCTCTCCTTCCCACCACTCCAGCATCTCATTCCAGCTCCTTCCAGGCCTCTAAGTGATCCTTTTTTTGAGGTTTTATCCTCTAAAGCAGGAGGGGGAAAACAAGGAGGTAAAAAGAAAGTGCTTCCCCTGCCCTTGTCTCCTTCCACCTCCCCTTGGATTTGGTTTAGCAGGGCTCGGGATGGGGCCAGCAGCATCCCAGAGTGGGCCAGGTAGAACAAGGGCTGGGGACAAAAAATAAATATTTGGGCTTAAAAGCTATCAGCACTTCCTGAAGCTCTTTACTGGGGACCTGGCTTAGGTCAACCAGTTTGCTCCCAGGCCTTTTCCAACTGTGGACAAACAGCTGATGCACACTGGGGGCTCTGCCTGGCAGCTGGGTAGGAAGGAGTGATGCTCAGGATGATTTAAGTGTTTTTCCAGGGAAAATGTTGCCCTGAGGGTTGGAATTGGGATTTCAAGCTTTCCTGCTTCCCAGCATCCCACGGCTGGGCAATATCAGCACAGTGGGGCTGTGGATCTCCTCCTGCCCGTGCCCTGCTGTGCCTCTGCTCCCTGGGGCACCTGTGACACACTACCCCACTAACCATCCCAAAAGCTGCTTTTAGAACGGCAGCAAGGATGTCCAGGGGGTGTTTTATTTCAGGCTTAGCTGAGCCACAAACCTCTGACTGCTCAAAATGGGCCTTTTTTTTTTCTTTTTTTTTTTCTTTTCCCTTTTGTTTTTGATTTTTGGCACAATATCAAGTTTCCTGCCCCTCTCCCATCCTGCATCAGCCCAAGCTGCTCTGCCTGCTCAGGCTGTGCTGGGAAGTGGCAGCTCTGGCAGCTCCTGCCAAATCCTGCTGGGGGAGGGAGGGAGGGAGGGAGGGATGGATGCTCCCCTTTGTTGGAGGGGCTTTGCCTTTGCCTGGAAGCGATCTCCCGGCTTCCACCACTGGGTGGAACAGGCAGCCCAGTTTTACCACGACCACACTGAGGAGGAGAAACAGTGGCATCACAAAGAAAAAAAAAAGAGAGAGAGAAGAAGAAAAAAAGTGTGATTTTTTCCCTAAATTATGCCTTAGTGAAGGCATCCATTAACCTCCGTAATAATTTTGCAAGGAAAATGTCCAGAAAACCTTGTTAACTTTTTTTTCTAATGAGTGTGATGGGTTTTAATGAAACTCTTAATTAGACATTATTAGCCCAAATGTGTCTCTGATGGATTCAGGCCCTTTTCCTTCCCCCAGCACAGGGATGGGCGGGTCCATGAGGCCCGGCTGCTGTTGGGGAGGAGGCTTGGGCACCACTGCCAACACTCCCTGTCCCTGTCCCCAAATCATCCCTGTGATCCAGACCCATCTGAACGAGAAAAAAGGGAGAAACACAGAAAATACCCCAGGCAAGGTGTGAGTGGGGGCCAAATGAGCATTGCAAGGTTGGGATTCCCAGGGTGGGCTGTTGGAGCAGTAACCTCAGAGGGATTAGGGATTAGCTTTCATGTATGGCTTTGTTTTCTTGCTTATCAATTTTTTTCCTCCTTAAATTGTTCCATGGGGCATTTATGTATTTTTCTTCCCTACCATGAGAACTTCTGAGTGTTAATAACATTGATTCCAGCCTTAAAACAGGAAGAAAAATCGTCCTTTGATTTTCCCACTCACCCAAGGGTCTTTCCTTGTGTCTGCAAATGGAAGCATGAAACTGCTTCCAAACCCTTGTTCTGTTAATGATCCAGTTAGGAAACTTCCTGTAGTAGCTGAAGAGCCTGGGGAAATTAATTTTTTGGGGAATTTTGGGGTGCAGAGCTCCTTGTGTGCATATTCATGAGCATCCCTGCAGCAGCAGGCTGTGAAACCCACCCATCTTTCCCAGCCTTCTCCACTGAGCCAGCCCAGGAGACCTGGCTCTCACCCTGCTGCCTTTGCTGTCCAGCAGGAGCAGGGATTGTTCTCCTGGACAATGGGAGAGCCGCAAGGAAGCGCCGGATCCGGCCCACGTCCGGCACCCGCATTGTTTCACCCTTGTTTGCAAATAGCCAGCACCTGGCAAACCCAGTGACTCAGCCAGGGACTTTTAAAGCCTTTCTATAACTTTTTCCTTTTTGTTTTTTGTTGGGTTGTTGGTTGGTTTTTTTTTTTTTTTTTCAGTCACGAGAGAGCTCCTTTGGGAATGCCTCTTCTTGCTGTGGGTTGCTTGCCAAGGGGTGGGGATCTCACCCGTGTTTGGGGCTGTGCTGCACCCTACAGCCCATGGGGCCAGTGTCTCACCCAGTAGGATAACAGTAATAATTTAAAACAAACATAAAAAAATGAGTTTTTACCCTGGCTGGGGAAGGGGCCAGAGCACCAGGAGAGGCTGGGGGAGCTGCAGGGGCTCAGTCTGGAGCAAAGGAGGCTCAGGGGGAACCTTGTGGTTCTGCACAGCTCCTGACAGGAGGGGACAGCTGGGGGTGGTCAGGCTCTGCTCCCAGGGAACAGGGACAGGATAAGGGGAAATGGCCTCAAGAGGTTTAGTTTCGAAATTAGGGAAAATTTCTTCACCAAAAGGGCTGCCAACAAGCTGCCCAGGGAAGTGATGGAATAACTATCCCTGGAAGTGTTTGAAAGCTGTGTGGATGTGGCACATGGGGACACGGTTTAGTGGTGGCCTTGGCAGTGCTGGGTTAATGTTTGGAGTCAATGACCTTGGAGAGCTTTTCCAAACTAATGATTCTGTGATTCTATATTTTTTAAATAATAATAATAATAATAATAATAATAATAAAGGATTTTTCCCCCTCAAGCCATGAGATAACTCATCACCACTCCTCTGTGCAAGGCATCATTTGGAAGCTGAATTGGGCTGCAGTTGGGTTGCATTTGGGCTTTGTGGGTCCCCTGCAACTCCTGCTTGGGGAAACAGCCCTTCACTGATGATGTTTTAGTGAGTGAGAGGCCCAGAGTGGTGAAAAATCCGTGGCCCAGGTGGAAGGAGTTGCCCTGCTTTCCCCTGGCTGTCTAAGGAGGTTGGTGTGGGTTGGATGTGCCAGCTGGGACCCTGCTGAGGAAGGATGGAGCCCGCTAGGATGAGGGAGAAGTAATCAGAGCAGAATGGGAGGTTTTAATTTGCTCCCTCCTCGAGCCCCGCCGCGCGCTCGGGTGGTGACAAATGGAGCGGTGCCGTGGTGTCAGCTCTGAGTGTGGTACAAGGGGCCATTTGTCACGCCTGGTGCCTCAGATGGCAGGGGATGTGTGCAGAGGGGAGTGGGGAGATTAAATCACAGCGTGGCTCATGCTCTCAAACAGGCCCTTCCTTGGAGGAGCCATGGGAAAACCCATCCATCTTCAGCCAGAGCAGCATTCACGGCCAAGGAACTGCCCTGCCTTGCTGTGGGAGCATCAAACCAGAGCTGTGGGCACCCCAAATTCAGTTCTGCACCCACCCCAGGGGGGAATTGCTGTTTTCCCACCCTAGGCTCCAGCAGCAGCCCTGAAAATTTCATTAATGGCATGGAGGGAGCTTCATCACTTGGTTTTTGTGTTCAGCCCAGGACTCATCTGCTTGTGTCACATTTATGGTATGAAATGGATTTGAGGCAGGAGAGCTGTGAGCTGGGGTAGGGGCTGGTCACCTTGGTGCTCTCAGTGTGGCTGCATCCTGCCTGGGCATGGCTGGGCTCCCAGCAGCACCAACCCTGTGAGCAGGAAGCAATTCCTGGGATAATGCTGTCCTTGTCTTGTCTCATCCCTTCCCTCCCTGGGGCCTCTCTGGGATGAAGCTCTGGTAGGGGCTGTAGGCACACAGTTTGTGGTGATTGGGAGTGGGGCTGAGCCTCAATGGGCACAGCTGTGAGCAGCAGGTGAGCAGCACTGACAGCAATGAGCCATGGAGTGCCCAGGGGCACTGCCCAACCACCAAAGGGAGCAGAGGGCACACAGGTGCAGGGCATCCACAGCAGGGGATAAAAGGCTGGGCTCAAGAACAAGGAGGGCAGACTCTTGCAGCCTTCTGAAGTGCTGTGGTGTTGCTCTGCTTGGGTTGAAGCCTTTTGCAATGGTATGGTGATGCTCTGTGTATGGTGGCTATCTCCTGGCTGTGCTGGGAGAGAGTTGTGGGGCACAGAACTGTGTGCCAAGCTGAAGGTGGAGAGCTCCAGCCTCAGGTCTGGTCTCTGGACTTTGCTGCCTAAAACTTGTCTGTAAAAGCAGGGGCATCCTGGAAAATTATATACAGGGGGAATTATGAATTGAATTTCTCTCCTGGGTCTGCAGCCCAGAGAGGAAATTGCCCTTGAGGAGAGACTCGATACTGACTTACACTTTTATTTTATTTTGTACTTTATTATAGTACATATTGCATCCAGGCTCAACACATCTGCCCTGGCCCTGGACATAGCTTTGTAGGAGGGGTTGGTGCTCACTGGCATTTGTCCTGTCCATAGTGCAGAGGGACTTGGTCACCCTCCTCACGAGCAGGGATTACTTTGATATTTATGGTTTTTGCACTGATACAAAACAGGAATTAGAAATGGTTCTGGGCATGGCAGAAAGGTTCTCTCTGGTCATTCTCTGGCTAAACCCAAATCTCTTGGTTCTGCCATGGACTTCTGTTTCAGCACACCAGGCAAGCGAGGGTGGCAGTGCTGCAGGGGGGTGGCAGGAGAGACCTGGGATTATCACAGATCTCCTGCTTCACACAGGATCTGCTCCTGAGCTCTAAATCGTGTGTTATTATTGAAGACAACTTATTCTTAGAGAGCCCAAGGTGCAAATTATGTTTCACAGCTAAGAAAATCTTCCAGAGCTGCCTATGTACAGTAAATCCCTGCAATCTCAGGTGGCTTTGACTTATGTGTAGCAGATGTTGAGGATGGAGGAGACCACTCCTTTGTGCCTGCTTGTTGCTATCACCAGCATAGACACAGGTGGAAATTTAGGCAGGGAGAAGCTATCTGGGCTCAGAGGTGGGGTCAGTGAGTGTTCTTCCACCCTGAAGCTCTGAACATCTGTCCTGTCCCCAGTGGTGGCACCAAAATGGGCAGTGCCAGAGTGTTCACACTGCTTGCAGGAGGTCCTTTCCTGTCCAGGAGCTCCAGAGCAGGTTGCCTGCCCTCCCCACTGTGGCATAGGGGTGACCCAGTGTGGGAACCATGGAATGGTTTGGCTAGAAGGGCTTTTCAAAGGTGCCACCCTTGTTGGTGTTGTGTGTCCTCTCTCCTCTCTGCAGCTGGGTAGGAGGGCGCCTTTCCTCTCAGGAATAGTAATTATGGCTTGCACTGCTATAAATATTCATTGGGAAGCTCTCTTAATTGTTTTTCTAATTAATTCCTTGCGTGGCACTCTTGGGGTGGATGAGGAATGTGCCTTGGTTGGGATGTCCTCCCATGGCAATTCTATTCCTGGCTGTAATCCTTGAGCAGTCAGCCAAACCAGAGCCCCCAGGGCTCACCTCCATCAGGTTGGCAATGTCCATGTCCTGCTCCATGCTGGGACATCTCCCCAGCCCAGTGTGACCCGAGGCACGATGTCCTGCAGTGCTGTGGCAGGGACACAGGGAGGTTGTGTGTTCCCATGTCCCTGCCTGTTCCAGCAGTGCCAGCCTGGCCCTGTGGCTGAAACTCTCCCCAGCCCCATCCTGGGGTGACTCTTCCTTCACGGTGTCAGCACTAATGAGGAACCACTTCAGGTGTAATTAATGAGCACTTGATGCTCTCTAGATTGAGGGGACACTGCATGGCATGAGCTGGAGAAGGAGGAAGAGGTGCTTAATTGGTTTCTGTTAGGGATGGGAGATGTTTGCTTCCCAGCCAGGAGGGGACTGTGCTTTGGGGGGCCCTGTGGCAATGCCACCCCAATTTCCCAGTCAGAAGGGGGGCTGCAATTATGGAATGACATTGGTGGTTCCCAAAACCCCTAGTTGTAAAGGAAAGCTGCATCTTTTTTCAGGGGGCTTCTAGCCACAGCCCCTGCCAGCAGCTCTGGGCCTGGGGGAAGAGTTTCTCCTGGAGATCCTCCAGGAATTTTTGTGCCCTTTCACTTCTCTGTTGATGAGGTGGCTCAATGGCTCATGCAGGCATTGAGGGGTGAACACAATGTCCTGAGTAAGGTGGCACATGGAAGTATTGGCTCTTCCAGTCTCTGTCTGGCAACTCTGGAGTTTCACATTGCTGTGGTTCATGAGGGGAAAAAAAGATTTCTCCATGGAGCCTGATGCCTGGAGTTGAGCGTAGAATATCTCTGGGGGTTGTGATTTTGGGACAGAAGTCCTGGCCTGAATCTCAGTCCCCCATTTTTTTACTCCAAACTCGTTGTGAGGTTCATTGTGGATGACAGATGGTGGTGGGGCACTGGCCTTGGGCACTTCCAGGGATGGAGCAGCCACAGCTTCTCTGGGCACCCTGTGCCAGGGCCTCCCCACCCAAGAATTCCTTCCCAATATCCAGTGTAACCTTGCCCTCTGTCCATGTGAAGCCCTTCCTCCTTGTCCTGTCACTCCAGGCCCTTGGAGCCCCTTTAGGCACTGGAAGCTCCTGCTTGCAAGGATGGCAGAGGGAAGAGCCTGTGTCAGGCTGCAGCTGCTAAATCTGTTTTTAAAGGAGAATATGAGGAGGTTAAATAGCATCAAATCCTTGATGACAGCTTCATCCCTCTTTCATTTGTTGACTCAGAATAATGAGCTGGGGCAGTGAGGATGGTGAGCTGCCTGTGCCTGGTAGTGCCATGGCCATGTGTCTGCTGCTCGCTCTGCTGTGACCCTCCCTGTGTATGTCTGTGAATTGTCTGGAGTTTGATTAATTTATTCACTTTGATCACTCAGAGTGGCTGGTTTATGGCAAGGAAGTGGAGCTGTGGTCAGGGAGCTGTGGCATGGGACTGGGCAGTGAGCCTGGAGCCAAGTGGAAACTAAAACAGAACAAAACCTGAGTGGGAGAACAGTGATTTGGAAAAGTGACCATGACAAGTGTTGGGTTTTTTCCCCCTCTGGCTGTTCTGGAGAGTGAAGTGAGTTCCCTGCTCCGTGGCAAGCTGGCAGCCCCACGGCACCGTCTGCCCAGGGCGTGCCTGCTCTTCTCTTCCCATCCATCTGGGACAGATTTTCCCTTCAGACCTTCAAAATCCTCCCAACCATGAAAAACAGAGAGAGTGGAGCCCAGAGTGGTGATTAAATGGGTGAGCATGGACCTGTTGGGCTGCTGCAGGCAGTGAGCAGCCAGGCACGTGGGAGCCTGGACCAGCTGCTTCCCTGCCCTGCTCGAGGCTTCAGCTCCTTGTTTAGGGCCATGATGTCACCTAAACAGTTGGTGTTGAAGCTCCTTTGCATCCAGAGACCCCTAATTTTTCCAAGTTTTTCCTCTTTTCTGGAGGAAAACTGCTTCTGGCTGAGCATGGACTGTGTTTTGCTTCCAGCAAAGCACGTGGGGCTTATTCTGGTGAGCATTTCAGTCTGTGAGCACCTTGCTCCATCAACCAGGTATTTGCTCCTCTGGGGTGAGAGGTGGGTTTTTGGGAGAGGTGAACAGGGATGCATCCAGTCCTGTTGCCTCTAATATGCCTTGCACAGCTCCCTCCCCTGCAAGCACCTTTGAAATCCTGCCCTGCTCCAATTCGCTTCTCATCCGTGAGAAGAAAAGCAGAGAATAAAAACCCTGAGAAAGGTAAAACCACATTGAATTTTACTTCCCTCCATGAATAAACCATGGCAGGCTGGCTCTGACTTTAATTTACATGCGTCCCAAGGCGGATCTAAGCCTATTCCTCCTGAGGTGGAGGGCTGGTTTAATTAAGCAGCTGCATCATGTGGAGCAGGGAGAGATGGAGCCCGTGCCTGCAGGATGCCAGCCCCGATGCTGGGAAGCTCATGTTTATCTCATGAGTTTATCTCATGAGTTTCTGCCTAGACAGTGCTGAAAGAAGGGAACACAATGGGGCAGGTGCTGTTTGTGATTCAGATGGCCCCAAGGCAGGAGCATCTCTGGGGGATCCAAGATTTGGTGTGTTCGGCTACAAAATGGTGAAGTTGGCACCAGAATGAGGTTTTGGGACAAGGATCTGGCTGGGACAAGGCTCTGCTGGACTGTCCTGTCTGTGGTATTTTCGAGGTCCCCTGTGGCAGGAAGGAAATGATGAATCTGACTCCATGTTCTTAGAAGGCTAATTTATTATTTTATGGTATTATATTATATTAAAGAATGCTATAAACTATACTAAAGAATAGAGAATGAATACTCACAGAAGGCTTAACAAGATACCAATGAAAAACCTGTGACTGCTTCCAGAGTCCTGACACAGCTTGGCACTGATTGGTCATTAAGTTAAAACAATTCACATGTTGGATAAACAATGTCCAAACACATTCCAAAGCAGCAAAACACAGGAGAAGCGAATCAGATAAATACTGTTTTCATTTTTCTCTGAGGCTTCTCAGCTTCCCAGGAGAAGAAATCCTGGCAAAGGGATTTTTCAGAAAATATGACAGTGACATCCTGTCCCCATGTGCTGTGGTGTCTGGCGTGGCTTGGGGTCCTGTGCTGAGCTCCCTCCTTGGGAGCAGGAGGATACTTCAGGGCTGGAATGCCTGGACTTCCCTGTTCCTCCACCTGGGTTGCACTCTGCTCCCTACACTGAGGCCTGGATGCTGGGATTTGGTGGCTGATGGGGTGTTTAAGGGGCTGAGGCTCTTTTCTTGGCATAGGCAGGATGCAGGTACCCTCCCAGCTCTCCTGGCTAGGCATTGCTCCCAGCATGGAAAGCTCTCAGGATGAATTTGTGGATGCTTGGTGGAGGGTGGCATGGCAGAGCACCCCTGGCACTGCTGGCTGCCTGCTAGGCTCCCTGTGCCAGGCTGAGATGTTCCTGGAGAAACACTTGGCTTAATAGAAAAGGCAATCAGATCATTAAAAAGCAGGGATGGGGGCAAAATCCTCACAAAACAACCTGCCAGCCCCCTCCCCAGCAGAGAGGCAGGAGGGAAGGGATGACAGGAGAGCACCATGCAGGGATGCAATTAAACCTCTGGCACCACGGATGTGTGCAGGGAGGATAACGAGGGAGATGAAAGCAGGGTGGGAAAGCAGCGCCCTTGTCACCCTTTGAAGGTGGGAGATGACAGTCCCTGCCTGTAGGTGACAACCTGCCCAACTCTGCTGCTTTTCCCCCCAACCTGCTGCCTGTGTCATCATCATCATCATATCAAAGCACTGAAGCCCTAATGCCTGGACTGGGTGGCAGCTCGGGGGGCCTGTGTGTCCCCCCAGGAACACGGTGTCAGCAGTGCCCCTGGCACTGCCCTGGGGGCAAGCAGGAGCCCTGGGAAGCTGTGCCAAGTGCCTGCCCCTGCAGTCACAGCATCCTCTCGGTGACACTTTGCTGTAGCACACAATTTCGTGTGGGTGTTTATTTGCCTGGATGGTGTCTCTCAGCTGACAGTGTCTGGGAGGGTGTCCCAGCTGCCACCTCGGCCACTCAGGGTGACAGCAGGATGGCAAGGAGAGCATTTTAAAACACCCATCTCTGGGGCTAACCAGTTTGAAGGCTAAAAAACTGATTTTTTTTCCCTTATTTTATTTTTAATGTATTTAAAGATAGATTCTGTGTCATTGGTGTCTACAAAATGCACAAGGGGTTTCTAGCAAGCATCTCCTCCCTTTTTTTGGGGGGGGTTTCATAAAAAAATTATGAGCCTTGTGCACCAGGTGTTGGGTTGAGATGCCAGTATTTTTTCTTAAAGATAAATTATTGTTTGCAGAAAGTGGGGCCTTGAATATCTTTCTGGCAGGCTGTAAATGCAATGAGCCACAGTTTTTCATTTTTTCCTGACCTGTTCTGTCCTCAAACCCTGCTGCCCATCTCCCAGGGGTGCTGCTGGTGCTTCCACAGGTCTTTTTGGAGCAAGGCTGGATCATCCAGGCTCTTTAGTGCCTTTGCACCTGACAGTGCTCTCCACACCTCCAGCTTGCTTGAGGGCATCATCTTGTGCAGCATTGCTGCTTCTAACACGGCTTTTCACCACCTGCTGTGCCAGAGTGCCACAGGTGTGCTTAAAGACACTGGGATTGCCCTGGAAAAGCACTGGACCCCAAAGGGAACCCAAAAGAAGTGTGGATTTTGGGATACCTGGAAAATGGGGTTAGCTCTGCCACAGCAGGGACAGAAGGGCATGGGATGGATGAGGCACTGCTGACTTGGTTTGCTGGGTGCTGGTGAGAGTTGGGGCAGGTCAGGGCTCTCTGAATCGCTGCTGAATCTCTAATTCCTTGGAGAAGCTCCTATTTTAAAATCTGAGAAGGAAAAATGCCACTCTGCCTCCCCTGGGAGCTTTAGAGCAAGTTAATGCAGAGGCAATGTCTCGTTTCTTTCTTACTTTCTTCTTTTTTTCCCTCTTTTGACTTAAGCTTCCCTGAGAGAGTAATTAAAAAGTGCAAGTTCCAGGTGCTAACTGAGAGGATTTAGTTTGAGAGGGAAACGCTTGGATACCCCCATGCTGGAATATCCCCACACTTGCACCCTTTTCACAGAGGCTGTGATGGTGGCTTGCCTCAGGCAGGAGCAGGGATGGATGGGCCAGAGATCCTGCTTATCTCTGGCTCTTTTTAGGACTCCTGGCACCTAGAATACAATGATGCAGGATACAGGAGAGTGTTGAGCAGTGAAAAGCCCTCAGAGTGCTGCTGTGTGTCATGAGTGCTTCCATAATCCATCCTGCTGCTGGGCACTACCCAGGCTCCCCAGGGAATGGGCACAGCCCCAAGGCTGCCAGAGCTCCGGGAGCATTTGGACAATGCTGTCGGGGATGCACAGGGTGGGATTGTTCTGGTGTTTTTGCAGGGCCAGGAGCTGGATTGATGACCCTTGGGGATCCCTTCCAACTCAGGATATTTGTGGTTCTGTGATTCCATGGTTTTGGCATTCTCAGATTCCCTGGTTCTGTGATTCCATGATTCTCAGATTCTGAGGTTCTGTTATTCTCAGAATCTGAGGTTCTGTCATTCCCAGATTCTGTTATTCTCAGATCCTGAGGTTCTGTGATTCCCAGATTCTGTTATTCTCAGATTCTGAGGTTCTGTGGTTCCTGGAGCTGCAGAGGGAGGTGGCAGTGGGGACACAGCTTTGTGGTGCCTTCACTGGGTGTTTCCTTGTATGAGAGATGTGGCACATCCCTCTTCTAAGCCTTTGAGGGGGTATAGGAGAGGTTCAGCTCTGGCTGGGAGTTCCCAGTTGTATCCATCCCTGTGGCCATGTCCTTACAATCACCCCTTGGATGTGACAGTGACCTGCAGCTATTTTTCCCCCCAAACTTCCACTGATGACATTTCATTGCAAGAAGCCCGAGTTTCACCAGCCCCTCAAGGACGTTCTCTGCCACCCCCAGACATATCAGCCCTGGAAAAGGAGTCCTGCTGGCAAACTGACACCTGGGATGTGCAGCATTCCTGGTGTGCAGGCAGGATGATGGATCCGTGGGCAGCTTTGGGTTGTGGGGGGTTAAGTGCTGAGCATCCTCCCTGCTGAGCAGCACGGAGGAGTTCTGTGCCTCAGCATTTACAAACACACCCCTGGTGCCTAAATGTGAGGAAATGGATAGTTAAGCACATCATTAATCTTACCCAGCCCCCATAATCAACAATCAATTAATTTTCCTCTGGGCTGAAGAGATGCAGGTTGTGCCATAGCCTGGCCACTGGCAGAAAAAGCCTGTTCCCACAGGGAAAGCTGAGGCAGAGCCTCATCCTGCACTTGTGTGACACCCTGTCATGGATGCAGACCTTGCCAGCTCTGGGAAGCTCTTGGAGCAGCCCTTAAATTAGGGCAAATGTTGCACTGGCCATTAGTGGGGTGATTTATTGCTCCCTCCTGGGCTCGAGTGCTCCATCTGAGCCTTGCTCTTGGACTGTAAGTTTGCCATGTGAAGGATTATGGATCCCACCATGGCATTGCAGGGCCCTGGGGGTTGGTGCTGTGTTTTTGGTATGAGGTTCATGGTTCAGCTCCCCCAGAAAGAGAGGACACAGGGGCAGCAGCCAGAGGGGAGTGCTGCACCCACGGCGTATTTGGGAGGGAGGAGAAGGCATCCACCTCCCTGAAACTGTGGGAGGCTTTAGGCAAGCACAGTGTAATTACAGGAGAGAAAAGCTAATTGGTAATAATAGCAATTAAGAGCCACGTGCATGCAGATTACAGGAATTTGTGGATGAGTGAAGTGATAAGGGAAACCTGTGGACACTGGGGTGCAGGGTGCCATGTTCAGGTGTTTTGACAAAGCATCACTTGGATTAATTGTAATTAAACATTAACAAACCTCTTCAGCCAACCCACCAACATGCCCTCAAGCTTTAAACTGAGCCTTGTTCATAGCACTGCAATCCTGTCATCATCCTCCTTCCCTCCTCCATCCTCTTCCATTAAAACTCAGGTGGCTGTTCCCTGGTTCCACTGCCCTCCCCTTCCTGCTCCTCCAGAGAATTTGGCCTGTTTCAGGTGTGTTCTGACACACCATCCAGCTCCAGAGCCCACAGGTCCCCCTTTGCCTGTCTCATGGATGCTCCCCCTTCCTGTGGGAGCACGAGGCTGCTGGGACGTGGTGGGGAAGGAGAGGTGAGGAGCTGGAGATGCACTCAAAGCTTTGGTGTCCACTTGTGGTTTTGTCTCCTGCTGTGTGTCTGTGTAACTCTGTGCCTCCTTGTGCTGTTATGGGAATAGGGCTCTGTGTGTGTATTGGGGAGGGGTCTGCATCCCTCTGCCTTTGCTGTGGAGCATCCTGAAGGTCCCCTCAGACCCTCTGGACTGCATGGTGGCCCTGTGTGTCACACTGCCCACTGCACGAGGTGGTGGGTTATGGCCCTGAGTGCTTCCTCAAGATGCCACATGCATGGGGTGGCTGTGGTGGCATGTGGAGGACTCAGCAGTCCTCCTGTGATGGGGAAGAGGAAGGGCAGTGGGAGATGGTGGCTGGCTCCTCTGGAATGTCACATCCCCACCCAGCTGTCAGGGCCACTGGAAAGAGACAGGTCATTGCAGCCAGTTGTGTGCCTCAGGCTGGGGAGAGGAATCTTCTGAATAATAAAATTGTAAAATATTGTTTTGATTTATTCTTTTCTATCATCTGTTAATATCTGGGAAGGCTGTGTGAGCAGGAGGCCTTCATGAGTTTTGAATGACAGGTTAAAGGGCTCCAATAAAGATTAGATGGTCCACTATCTCCCAAGGAAATTGCATCAAAGTGGTTACTCCTGCTTGCTCCTATTAATTTCCTCTTCATGGCTGCTAGGAGATGCCTCATATCCTGATGCAGCAGACAGGGGCTAAGAGGCACTTTCCATTATCTCAATCATCGCCGTGTTTATGAGACACGCCGGGTGTTTCTCTGCAGAGCTGTGCCCTTGGGGATGGCACCACCCTGCTGTGAGGCCAGGAACAGTCTCTCCTGGGCTGGATGGAAGTCTGATCCCTTGGGTACATGTGCCAAAATACAGATATTCCCTTCTGCAGCCTTTGGTTCTGTCAGATTTTGTTGGGTGTCAGGGATGGATGAGCATCGTTCATCAGTGCCCATTGCTGAGGATGGGTGGGGTGGGGCGGAGATGAGGGACCCCATCCCTGTCACTCCATCCTCGCCCTCTCTCCACAGAGCAGCGAGATGGTTGATTAATGAAACCTCCCCTGTGGCTGATTAAACCCTCACTGTAACTGGAACATCTTCTCTGTTATGAATTAGATGCCATTTCCTGCTTGAATGAACTCAGAGGCTGGGAAGCTCCAGCCTCAGGCTGCGAGGGATGAACAGGATGGACCCATAACACACTGTCATGGGTGTCACACCGACTTTTTAATTAAATATTTAAATTTTGCATGAAAAAAGAGCTGTGGGTCCTGAGCCAGGCTGTTGGGGGTGGTGGAAAGGGACTGATAGGAGAAGAGGAGCACTGTCCTGCCCCTGCTTCTCCATGTCCCTATGGGTACTTCTGGGGGTGGGGGTCCCACAGCCCCCTGCCATATCCCTGCCTGGGTACAAGCAGTAGGGAGCAAAGCAGCTATTGCAGCCCCCTTGCTCTGCTTGGCTGAAGATTGGTGCCATGTGGTGCTAGTGGCTTCAGGAATAATCCACAGCCAACATGGAAAATTCTGGCCATCCTAGATTGATGGGTAGGTTCTGCCCCATTTACAAGTGTGAAGCTTTTCTGTGTCTCCTCTCCTTCCTTTCCACCCCATTCCAAGGACAGGACCTGCTTTCCCCTTTGTCCAGGAACAGCTCAGGACCCAGCTGCTGTGCTCTCTCTTGCAGCCTGCCCCGCAGGGACGTTCAAGGCCAGCCAGGGCGCGGGGCTGTGCGTGCCGTGTCCCCCGAACAGCCGCTCCAGCGCCGAGGCCTCGCCGCTCTGCGCCTGCCGCAACGGCTACTACCGGGCAGACTTCGACCCGCCCGCCGCCGCCTGCACCAGTGAGTATGGGCTGGGGCTGCAGGGCTCCCCTGTAACAGCCGAAATGAGGGATGTGGGACTCCAGGGCTGTCCAAAGTGCAGTTTATTCCATCCAAGAGGTTACAGCAGTCCAGAGTGGTGGGTGACAGAGCCTGTGCCCACAGCTGTCAGCTCCAGCTGCAGGCAGGCCTGGAGACCCTTTGGTTTTGGTTACAATGCATTTTATACTTTGCTTAGCATCTTCATACAGTAGAACCAATCTATACCTTAACTATTATCTATAGCCTATCATAACTACTATAATTACCATATTCATGTTACTATTCTCCAGTCACTAAAAGTTAGTACATTACAGTTTAAGCTAGAAGTTGTTTTTCAGTTTTCTTGCAGTGGAAAATTTTGAGATCTTTTTTCTACTTGCAACTTTGCTGACTTGTTTGCCTGTGCTGTCTTTCTGCTTGGTAAAAACATCTTGTTTGAGATGGGTTTATCCTTTGCTCTAAGTCATAAAAACCCCTTCTAACTAACAGATCCTTTGCCTCCTTGGTTAGCCAGTAAGACTGGCTCAGCAATTCTTTTCTTCTATATCAAAACTTGCTTCCACCTCTATTCCTTCATCAGACTCTACATTTAAAAATCTTTCTGCTAAGCATACATATCTGTGAGACTTTCTTGTCAAACTTTCATCCTTCCCAACACTCCCCTCCCTCCTGGGGGGGGCAGCAGCAGGGATCAAATCTCAATCCATGCAGAGTTTGTTGTATTTTCTCCCCCCTGTCCCACTGTGGATGGGAGGAAGAGCGCAGCTGGGTGGGCAAGGTGGAGGGATGGGGTGGCTCCACATCCCACCTTACTGGCAGGCTCTGGGATTCATACATCAGCCAGGCAGCGGTGGTGATGGCAGGGAGATAGTCCCCAAGATAAATGAGGATTTAAAGTTATCTGCTCTGGCTGTCTTGTTCATAGTCTTGCAGATGGAGTATTTTTTAATAGGGGAAAGGCTGCATTAAGCATTGGTATTCAGCGATGCGTCGCTGCTCGGCTGCCTGCCCGAGCTGCCTGGCACGGCAGCAGTGTCCTCCAGCCTGTCTTTTGGTGGGAAAAGAGCCCAGGAGAGAGGAAAGAGCTGCTGTGCTCTTCAGCCTGCTGGAAACTCAGGCCTCAATCCCCTCCAGATACACTCCAGGCCCTCGAACCAGCCTGTCATGGAGCTTTAGCACACGGATGCTCCAGAACCTCCATACTGGGAAGTGCCCAGAGCACACATCAAGGAAACAGGGAAAGGATTTGTGTGTTTTGCTGGATCACCTGAGCTCTCATACAGGTATTCAGCAGGTTGCACAACTACAGATTATCTACAGATCTTTATTATGCCTCATTACATAACTGATTTATAACAGTGCTGTGCTATAGGAATACAGGAAAAAAAAGTCTCTTTGCTGATTTTTATTTCTTCTTGTAAGTGCTTGATTTTGTAGTGCTCCAATCTGAGGTACCATCTGTTCACCCACAAAGTTTCTCTGTGTCAGAGGAGTACATAACATTGTGGAGCTGCTGGCTGTGCCCTGGAATGGAACCCTTCCAAGGGTGATCCCTGCAGTTCCTGGGCCCCTGCAGAGGAGGGAAGGGGCTGCAATTAAAGTGGGAGGAATCTGGGGAGGCAGCAGTTTGCTGGGAAGGGGAAGAAATACAGGGTTTTTTTCCTTTTTCTTGAAAAGATATTAACTGCTTAAGGTGTGGAGGGAGGATTTGGATTAAGGCTGGTGAGACAGGTTGCAGATTTTTGGGGGTAACTCACTCATATTGATCCCATTGAGCCTCTGTGAGTCCTGCAGTCTTGTTCCCCTGGGGAATCAAGGTCCTTCTCTGTGCTCTGTCCCTCCTGTGGCCCCTACAACCCTCCTGTAATTCTCTTTGACATTGGCAGCCTGGCAATACTGTGGTGCCTCAGGTACAGGAAAACCCTTTCCAACAAGGATGCTGCACTGCTGGCTGCTCCATGACAGACACTTTTACTCCTAAAGAGGAAAAAGGTTAAAGGGAATGGAATATTATTATCCTAATTTGTTTTTAAGGCTGTCATTTCTCTGGGCATTTCAGCAAAATCTTTCATCCGCATTATCCACGGCAGCAGCTTAGAGCAGCTCCCAGAGTGTCTCCATGCAGAATGACCTCTCCATCCCTCCAGCCACGTCACCATGGTGCTGATGAATCTGCCCCTGTCCAGCCCATCCCTGGCGACTCAACAGGGCTGATTTATCCACAGCCCTAACGATGTTCCCTGGCACACACACAAGGAAGGCTCCCGTGGAATGGGTTTCCCCAAGACAGAGTGTGCTTCTCTCTCTTAACCCTTCCTTGCAGGTCAAGTCCTCCATCATTTTTATTGCTCCCTGTATCATGGCAAAGTCCTTTTTCTTTCTTGGAGGTGCAGCCCCCAGCCCAGCCAGCATCAGGAATTCCTTGCTTCCCTTATTTAATATAACCAAACAGCTGAGTTTTGTGGTTTTGGCTGTGGAGCCATCCTGGCTGACCCCAAATCCTTCCCTGGGTCTGTGCAGTCGTGTGTTTGTACCTCAGTGCTGCTCTCCTGGCTTCCTCCTGAAGGGACTGCAGCCCCGATCCGGCAGCGCTTGCAATCGGAGCCGCATTCAATTCCCATCCTCTGGAGCATTTGCAATGGCTCCTGGCAGCTTTGATCAATGCAATTTTCATCTCTTGTCCAACATGGGAGCTGCTTGCAAACTATGGAGTGGTGCTGGCTTTCCTCCATGCTGGGACATTCCCAGGTTTCCAGCTTGAGATATTGAACCTTTAATAACCACTTTCCATTTTTGACTCTGTCTTCTCCTGCTGCTTCTCTGGTTCTCCATGGTGCTGGCTAAGTGATTTTTCTCTTGCTGGAATAATCTGCTTGAGGTGCTTCTCCATGTGAGCACTGCAGTTATCTCAGCATCTCCTGGTGGGATTAAAATGGGTCCAACTTCACGGATGGATCTGTGTGCATTCCACATGGAGTTTTTTTGGAGGCTTAAGAGGGTTTGTTGCATGGGAGTTTGTTGCCATCATATTTTCTGAAAAATCCCTTTGCCAGGATTTCTTCTCCTGGGAAGCTGAGAAGCCTCAGAGAAAAATGAAAACAATAATTATCTGATTTGCTTCTCCTGTGTTTTGCTGCTTTGGAATGTGTTTGGACATTGTTTATCATTTAACAGGTGGTTGTTTGATTGGTTTCATGTGAATTGTTTTGACTTATTGACCAATCAGGGTCCAGCTGTGTTGGGGCTCTGGAGAGAGTCACGAGTTTTTCCTTAGTATCTTGTTAAGCCTTCTGTGAGTATCCTTTCTCTATTCTTTAGTATAGTTTTAGTATAGCATTCTTTAATATAATATAATATCATAATAAATTAGCCTTCTAAGAACATGGAGTCAGATTCATCTTTCCTCCCCAAGACAGGGGACCCCGAAAATACCGCAGGAGTTATTGTCTCCATCTGAGAAACTTGTTTGCAGTGCAGGTGGTTGGTGCTGCCAATGTGGGAAGTTGATCCTGAGCTAAGCCAAGCTGTGGACACCAAATCCCTCTTGTGGGAGGAGCAGAGCCCTGGGGTGTCCTTCCCTGTGCTGGAGCCTCCATGGGAGGCCAAGGACGTGTCTCAGTGCCTCTCCTTCCCCACAGGTGTCCCATCCGGCCCCCGCAACGTCATCTCCATCGTCAACGAGACGTCCATCATCCTGGAGTGGCACCCGCCGCGGGAGACGGGCGGCCGGGACGACGTCACCTACAACATCGTGTGCAAGAAGTGCCGCTCGGACCGGCGCGCCTGCTCCCGCTGCGACGACAACGTGGACTTCGTGCCCCGCCAGCTGGGGCTCACCGACACCCGCGTCTTCATCAGCAACCTCTGGGCTCACACCCCCTACACCTTCGAGATCCAGGCTGTCAATGGCGTGTCCAGCAAGAGCCCCTTCCCTCAGCAGCACGTCTCCGTCAACATCACCACCAACCAGGCTGGTGAGTCCCGGTGGTGCCGGGGAGTTTGGCTGTCCTGGTGCTGGCTGCCAGCTCTGTGTCCAAGAGGAAAAGCTCCCAGCATGTGAGGGTCTGTGATGGCTGTGGTGCCCCTGGCCCTGAATGGGGAGAAAGGCCAGGAGAAGAGGGAGGAAGAGGAATGGGGATAGGGAAGGGGTGCCTGTGCCCTGGGCAGGGTAGGAGGGTTATCTGATACCTGCTTCTATCCCACTCTAGATTGCTTGGGGATGAAATGGCATCACCGTTTTTCCAGTTGGGAGAAGGGAGATGGGGTGAATCCAGCCTTGAAACACTGTCTGACTGTGTTACAGCACAGAGGGAGCAGCATCCTGGGGCTGAGTCCAGGCTCTGTCTCCTCTGGCACATCCCTCTCCCATCATTTTCCTCTTGTCTTCTTTTCCAGGCTCCCTTTCCTCTACCCAGTCAGGCATCAGGAGCTGAATGAGCAGCTCTGGGTCAAACAGGGATGCTGAGGGAGTGGGTGTGCACATTACAAGGGAGCAACTGGTCCTGGGCTGCTATGAGGATCAGAGGGGATGGAAACCCAAGTGCTCTGGCTTTAAAAAGGGAATGGGAATTCCTGCTTTGTGCCCGGGCAGGCAGCCTTCGCCATCCTGCTCCCTCTGGATAGCACAATGGAGAAACCTGGTGTAAATATTTCAGTGTAAATATTTCAGTGTTAACCAGTGTAAATATTTCAGTCTCCTGGCTCCAGGGAATACAAATCTACACTTGTGCCTGGCTGGCATCGCTGTCTGCTGAACCACGTGCAGCCAAACCTGCCTCTTGTTTCCAGGCTTTTTTTTTCCTGAGGTGGATTTTGGGGTGTTTCTTAGCTCTTCTCCCATCATGGAGAGCTGGGAACAGCCAGGTCACCCTCATCTGTCTTGTCTGTACCCTAGTGGTCCCTGTTTGTCTTGCAAAGGCTGATTGCAAACATGAAAATGCTGGACTATGGGGTAACCTGATGGAAATTCACCAGGGATATCCAGGGCATTGGTGCTCTCCCTCTAAAATCTCTGGCTTTGCAGAGGGTTTTTCCAACCATTTCCCCAGCCCCATCCAAACTAATGGGAGTTAATAAAACAGCAATCAATCTGAGTGGTTAATTTCAGCCCATGAGCATATTCCTGGAGCAGATGTGGAGAGATTAAAAAAATAATATAGGATTAAGTATTCTGGGTAAACAAAGGCAGTGCTGAACTATCCACATCTTCCACTGGAACCATGAGAAGCTGGGCTCCTGCCACCCCCTGATTCCCTCCATGGCATGATCCCATGCCCCAGGCTGGTTGTGCTGGGTTCAGGTATTCCTTGGATTCACAGAGGGGAGGAATTTTCCCTGCCCAGCACTGTAGGGATGGTGAGGGGGAGCAGGAGGGCAGAGATGGCTGGACTGGGAGCTGACTCTGTGGATAGGACATGCCAGTGCCCCTTTGACTGTGGACAGACTTGGATACTTTTCTTTTGAAAGGATTAAGTGCAGGATTAGGGCTGTACTGGCTGGCTCTGCCCCTTATAAGTGTAGCTTGGAGGGCACAAAGCCTTTGGAAAGGGTCTCCTGACTGGTTTGGTGGCTCAGTGTCTCTAATGGTTGAAGGACAGTGTTGCTGTTTTACTGGGAGAAGCACATTTGGGTGCTGAGGATGAGCATCCCCTGAGAGCCCCTAAGAGCAGCCCCAGCAGCTTCTCTGGAGCCAAAGCTGGGCTGGGGTGTCCCTGCCCTGGTTCCCTGTCACTGTCCTCAGGGTGGGCAGATTTTTGCTCCCACATCCCATTTCTGAGAGTGTGTGGGGTGGCAGTTGTGGCACAGCTGCCTGGGTGCTGAGTGCTGGCTCCCCAGAGAGGCTGTTACAGCAAAAGATGTCACACAGAGCTGGACCCTGTCACCAAACCTTGGTTTGCCCCACTGGGGAGAGCTTTGCTGTGTCGCTCCCACCATGGGAGACATCCTTGGAGCAAGCAGTCCCACAGAGAAGGAACACCAAGGATTTTCCAAGCCCCTAATTAAAAGGAGCAGTTGGTTTAAATAGCAGAATTCCCTCAGTGACTTGCTGCTCTGCTTCCATGTAAAGCTGCTGAGATGCAGTCTTCCCACTGCTAATGAGTGAGCTGGTCCCATGGGGAAGCCAGCCACAGGCATGGGAGATTTGGGATGCCGTGGGGATTTCCCCCCTCTCAAGGCCATTTTCCTACCCCTCTCCATTAATTTTCCCTCTCCCTGCTTCCTTGGCAGCCCCCTCCACCGTGCCCATCATGCACCAGGTGAGTGCCACCATGAGGAGCATCACTCTGTCCTGGCCCCAGCCTGAGCAGCCCAACGGGATCATCCTGGACTACGAGATCCGCTACTACGAGAAGCTGAGCCGCATCTGCACGCCCGACGTGGGCAGCACCGTGGGCTCCAGGCCGGCCCCGGTGAGCCTGGGGGAGCCCTGCTCTGGGGCTGGCTGGGGCATGGGGGCAGGGGCAGCAGCAATGGGCTCTGAGACAGGCTCTGGACAGGCAGCAGGTTGCCTGAGCTGCCTGCAGAAGGTGGGAGTGAGTTGGGATTGCAGATGCTAAATCACAGAGCAGCTTGAGTTGGAAAGGACCTTAAAGCTCAGCTAGTTCCACCCCCCTGCCATAGGACACCTCTCCCTAGGTTGGGTTGCTCAGAGCCCTGTCCAACCTGAGCCGTTCCTTCCCTGTGGCAGCATTTGTCCAGGACATCAGTGCCTGTGGCCACTTTGGCTCTGGTGTTTGCTAGGATGAGAAGGGACCTGAATGATGGGGATGGCATCAGAAGGAGGGGAGGGGGTTGGAGAGGACCAGGGAAGGTTATAGAGGTTGTCCCTGCCCTGGGTCACTGCCTGCCACTGGTCCTGTCCCTGGCAGCTGTCCTGTCCTGCAGGGGACACGCTTCCAAGCCCCGTGATGAACCGTGCCTGGCCCAAGCTGTTCCAGCTCTCCTGTGTCTCGCCAGCTCTAATGAATTCCTCTAAGTATGAATAATTAGATGATCTCACCAGCAGCCTCTTACCAGCAAAGCACTGGGGAATGTGGTAAAAAATGACAGTGGAGACACATGAGGTTTCCAGCAAGGTTTAGGCCAAGGACCTGTGCCAGCAGAGCAGGACTGCAGGGACTGGGGATGTCAGCAGAGAGTTGCCCTTGATCCTGCTTGAGCAGGGTCTCGTAGGGCACATTATGGAGTTTAGTGGAATCACAGAATGGTTTGGGTTGGAAGAGACCTTAAAGATCGTTCAGTTCCAGCCCCCGTGCTGTGGGCAGGGACATGAGGTTTCCATAACTGTGGGATGTTTCTGAAATGCACAAGGACGTCAGTCATTTGAAGAGGAGGAATCTGTTGTTCATAAATTATTTTTGCTCTGGATGATCTTATTGTTTCCCTCTGCTATTCCATGCTCCCTGCTCTGGTGGGATCAGGGGGCTGACTGGGAGGTACATGCTGCAGGGGCCTCCCCAGTTCCTCGTGGGTCCTGTTTCATAAAATTATAGAATGTCCTGGGTTGAAAGGACCTTGAAACTCATCTTGTTCCACCCCCTGGCACAGGCAGGGACACCTTCCACTAGCCCAGGTTGCTCCAAGCCCCATCCAAGCTGGCTTTGGACACTTCCAGGGATCCAGGTGCAGCCATAGCTGCTCTGGGCAGCCTGTGCCACGGCCTCACTACCCTCACAGGGAGAGTCTCCTGTGAATATCCAGCCTAAATGTACTCTCTGTCAGTGGGAAGCCATTCCCCCTTGTCCTGTCACTCCAGATCCCTATAAATAGTCCATCCCTATCCTTCTTGCAGCTCCCTTCAGGTACTGTAAGGCCACAATTAGGTCACCCCAAAGCCTTCTCCAAGGCTGAACAATCCCAATTCTCCCAGCCTTTCCCATGGGATCCTCTGGGTCAGGGATACTTCTGAAGCAGAACCAGAGCCTCTCCCTTATCCCCCTGCAGCCAAACCCCATCCCTGCCCTCAAAGGGACAGCTGGGTTGCCCTCCCGCTGTCCCTGTCCCACTGAGGGTGGCTCTCTCTCGGGTGCCCACAGGACCACAACGAGTACAACTCGTCCATGGCGCGCAGCCAGACGAACACGGCGCGGCTGGAGGGGCTGCGGCCCGGCATGGTCTACGTGGTGCAGGTGCGCGCCCGCACCGTGGCCGGCTACGGCAAGTACAGCGGCAAGATGTGCTTCCAGACCCTCACTGACGGTGAGTGCGGCCGCACGGCGGCGTGGGCTGCTCCAGCCTCGTGCTCTGGTGGGATTCAAGGAGCTTGTGTGCACAAAGCTCTGTCCCAGCGGTGTGGGGTTCTCCAGCCTCGTGCTCTGATGGGATCAAATAAGCTTGTGTGCACAAAGCTCTGTCCCAGCGGCACGGTGGTGTCTCCATGTGCTCTGATGGGATGGAAGGAGCTTGTGTGCACAAAGCTCTGTCCCCACAGTGTGGGGTTCTCCAGCTTCGTGCTCTGGTGGGAGTGAAGGAGCTTGTGTGCACAAAGCTCTGTCCCAGGGGCATGGAGATGCTCCAGCCTCGTGCTCTGGTGGGATTGAAGGAGCTTGTGTGCACAAAGCTCTGTCCCAGCAGCATGGCAGTGTCTCCACATGCTCTGGTGGGACTGAAGGAGCCTGTGTACACAAAGCTCTGTCCCAGCAGGCAGCATGGCAGGAGCTGGGTGATTTATGGCGGTCTCTCGTGAACCGCCAGCGGGAAGAGGGATCCGCTCTCAATCTCCTGGCTCCAGGTTTTCCCCCGCTATTTATTTCTGTCTCTGCTGCCTTGAGCTGTGGGGACAGAAGCCCCTGGCACCAGCTGTGAGTCTGGTACGGTGTGGTGGGGTGGGAGGAGGGTTGTAGACCCTTGGAGGAAGGGTCTGGGATACTTGGAGTCCCTCTGAGCCTTCAGGGCAAAGCTGGGGTGGTCAGACCCATCTGAAAGCTGATTTCCCATTCCAAAGGGGTGTGTTGGGCCAGCTCATGACCTTCATGGCTTCTTCTGGCCCCAGCCTTTCCCTGCACCACAAACACTGGCTTCCTTTAGAAACTGCTACTCATGGGAGTGTTTTCCATTAATCCCAGCTTCAGGACTTATCCAGAAGTTGGTGAATGAAGCAGGTCCTGTGTCATGGTTTGGAATGGGAGGAAATTTAGAGAAGTGAAATTAGTGAATTTAGGGAAATTTTAAAATTGGGGAAGTCTTAAATTAGTGAACCAAAACTGCTACATCCTCCTACCGCTGGGGCAGCAGTTCCCTGTTGCTGCTGGTGTGGTTCCTTCTCTGCTTAGGTGATATCCATGGCTCCCAGCCTCACTGCCTGTCTTCCTTAAATCTTTTCTTCTTTCCTAAAACGGGTCACCCCAAGCATGCATTCATGTCGAGTGCCAGCTAGGTGGGAAGAGGAAAACCATGCTGGGTGACCAAAGGGAAGGAAATGGTAATAAACCCCCCTCCAATGCCTCAAATATTCAGGATTAGAGAAGCGAGAAGAAAAATCCTGCCTCAAATAAGCAATTAATTGAAATTTAATAAGAATGGATTGTGTAGCTTATTAAATAATAATTGATTGTTAGATGAGAATTTCTCAGGATTTAAGCAGCATGCAAGAGATAAATCTAGTTGCCAGTAATTAACTGCAGAGTAGAAAGTACAGATAAAAGGGTGCTAAATGCTTTCTTTTGGATGAGTTTTATTTTAACCCTTTCATGTGGCTTGTGGCACAACCTGGTAGACCTTGATGGGGCGTTGGAGAGAGGTTTATTTCTGGAATGCTACAGAAGCCCCAGGAATGTGGGATCTGCTGGATACTGTCTGTTGAGAGTACCCACACCAGTGATGAGGCAGGGAAAAATGGGGGAGACAGATGGAGGGTGCCTGTAGCTTTTTGGGGGTTCCCCCAGGCATGTTCAGTCCTCCTGGTGCCAGCTTGGCTTTCACCCCAGCCTGCTGCTGAAGGATGCAGGGAGTGGCTGAGCAGACAAAGGAGGTTCCAAGGGATGCTTGGTGAGGAAAGGATGCTGTGGGTACCATGGCTTTGCAAATTTTGAGATATTAAAACCTACAGGGAGGCCTGTGGCGAGGGTTCCCAGGTTCTCCTGAGCCTCACTCCCAAAGTTCACCATTGTATGAGCTTTGATATCATTTGTGTGAACTCTCTAATGTCTGATCTGGGTGAAGTCTTGGCACAGCATTCTCTGGCTGGCTTGGTTATTAATGGTGTTCTCCTCCTCTCCTACAACTTGTAGGTATTTTGTGTCTGTGAGACCCCATGTTAAAATTGGTCTAAGTGGCCAACAGGTTTAAATCATAGTCTCAAAAAGGTTTGGGTTGGAAGAGACCCTAAAGCTCATCTTGTTCCAGCCCCCTGCCATGTGCAGAGACACCTTCTGGTAGATCAGGTTGCTACATAAATGAATTTATTGAGGAAAGAGAAATGCCAAAGCCATGGACAAAGCCACCTTTGGGAACCTGGGCCCATGCACATTGGTCTGATGTTATTTCCAGAATCTTCTCTCCTCTGCCTTTAAGGGAAAGGTGTATGAGCCAAGCATACACCAGTGCAACATGGCACTGGTTCATCCCCTGCCTCAGCTGACCCCCCTGCCTGGATCCCCCTTGGGAGCAGCACCCTTGGGATCAGAGGGGATCCCTTCCCCCTTCCCAAGGGCTGCTCTCACTCCATGAGGTGCCAGGGAGGACTGACCCCATCCCTCTTCCCTCACAGATGATTACAAGTCAGAGCTGAGAGAGCAGCTGCCCCTGATCGCGGGCTCTGCAGCAGCTGGGGTGGTCTTCATCGTCTCCCTGGTGGCCATTTCCATCGTCTGCAGCAGGTGGGTCCCTGTGGGATCAGTGTCCCTGGAAGGGGGAGGTGCTAAGGTGCAGATTAGGGGTGGGAGGGGTGGATGGGGGACCCATGTGGCCAGAGGCAACAGCATGATGCCACTGCTCATGGAGTGCTGGTGGCAGGGGAGTGGTTTGGGCCACCAGCAGCTGCTGCTGCCTGAATCCTGCTGTTGTCTCCCCTGTTCTCCCAGGAAGCGTGCCTACAGCAAGGAGGCTGTGTACAGTGACAAACTGCAGCACTACAGCACCGGCAGAGGTGAGCAGGGAAAGTGGGAAAAGCAGATGGGAGGCGCTCCCAAACCTGCACCTGGCATTGCCCCACTCCTCCCCTTCCAAGGGGGACCGTGGGGTGGTGGGAGCCCCATGGCAGATGGACAGGACCCAAGGGTGGGAGTGGAGATGTCCACATGTGTCTGTCAGGGTGTGGGGAGGGTGGGCCGCAGTGGTGCAGCACTGTGGGTGGAAGAGTAGCAGGAGGGATCTGGGGAATGATGATGGATTTGGGGATATGTCAGGGGACAAGGGATGGGGAGACGATGCTGTGAAGACTCCCAGAGGAGAAAAGAAGGGTGAAAGGTGGTGTTTAGAGGGAAGGTGAGTCCTTGGTCTCCTGCCACGGGCTCTGCCTGGGTCTGGATTGATGCTGAGGTGTTAGAGGGATTCTGGATTTTGGGAGCATGAGGTTGCTGGCATTGCTGCTGTCCTGGCTGTGTGGCTGATGCTTGCTCTCTTCCTTGCTCTGGAAACGATGTGCAGCCAGTGACTGGGAATGTTTAACTGGCTTTGGGCTGCTGATTCCCTTGGCAAACAATTAGGAGAGCCTGAGCTTTTCCTAGGAGACCTCTGTGGCTGGTGGAGCTGTGCACCAGAATTAATTCCTGATGTATTAGTGTGTAATGCCTGCTCTGGTGCCCCTCCAGCAGCCAGCACTGCAAATGAAAATAAAGCAGCAGCTTTGGGGGGCAGGATTTTCCTGGTGTCTGCTGATTCCATTCCCATCCCTGGGGGATGTAAATCCCATTTTTGCTCTCCTAGAGTTGCTTCCCAGGTGCAGTTTGCTTGTGGAAGAACCATCTTGGTCCTGGGTGCCTCCTTGGGGGAAAGAGGTGTGGGATGCAGGGATGGAGGAAGGATGGGTGGGAAGGCAGGGAATCACTCACAGTATGGGTGAGCAGAGGGGAGGAATGGGGATGGAGCAATTGGCCTGGCTGAGAAGAACAGGAGGGCTGGAGAGAGCTAAAGAGGGAGTGGAGACAAGCAGGAGAGCCCAGCCAAGAGAGCAAAGCACACTGGATCTCTTTAGACCCTCTTGGCAGCACACTGATCCCTCCCAACATGGTGGAAGCACTTTGGGGGGCCCTGAACCTCCTGGGAAGCAATAAACTGTTTTCCAAACATCACTGGGTGATGACAGACCTGTGCTTTTCCTCCCTCTTTTCTCCACATTGCTGCACTGTGGGGTGCAGGGCAAGGTTAATTTGATGCCTGATGGATAAACTCACATTAGGCTGCAGACTGACTGCTTTTTCACATTTTCCCCCTGTTTTGAAGCATTCCCTACTACACATGCATCCCTAGCTGGCTCCAAGCACACCAAAATTCAGGATGCTCAACCTGGGTAGGGAAGCAATTGCAGCATGTGCCTGTCCTGTGTTTCTAAACCTGGGGGCTGTGATGACTGGTGTCAGAAATCCAGGGTGCCAGCAGTACCCTGTCAAGGTTAGTGAGCCTCTGGGCACTCTGACAGTGCAGAGCAAAACAGGTGGGAAATTTGTGGTGAGCAACTAATGGAGTAATGAGAGCATCCTCTGGAACAAATCACCATGTGTTCAGTGGCACAGCAATTACAGCCTCCCAGCACAGCTCTGCCATCCCTCCAGCAGCCCCCTGGGATCACCTGCTGCTGGCAGAGTGCTCCAAGTGGACTTTGGGGTGAGATGGGGTCTCTCAGGGTGTAATTTTTTGTGGTTTATCTTTTCCATTGCTTCACTGGGAGCTTTGAGACTGGGGGAAAGAGGAAAAAAACACCCTGTTGAAGCACCAGCAGTTCAACAGGAAGGGTTTTTCTCTGTCCCCATGATATTTATTGCCAAGGAAGTGTGATGCCAGAAGGAATTGGCCACTGGAGTCAGGGTCATGGTGCAGAGCACTTCAACTTTTAAAGAGTGATAAAAAATTTGCCCTTGTCTGTGGTAGTGAAAGATGGCCTAATCCAGTTTTCAGGATTCTTGGGATGATTTTAAGAGCACAAAGCTCTTTCTTTGTAGGTGGGTTCACAATGGGTGCTTTTGGTGGTGTGCTCCAGTACCTGGAATTTCACCCAGCTTTTGCTGGTGTGGGAATGATGAGCTGGGGGCTGATGTTGGCAGAGGTGAGGAGTGGGTTTAGGTGCCCAATCTCTCATTTTGGATGGGATGAGGATGAGGGGGGAGCTCATCCTGCTGATTACTGAGCCTATGGACACATCAGAGGGTATTTGAAAACCAGCCTGTGTTGACAGGGAAGAGGAAACTTGGGCATTGTTTTCTCCTCTGTTCTTTCAATATTTTGATCAGTGAGCTAGTCTCTGTTACGATCCTGTAAATCCCTTTGTAATCCTGGCTGGAGCATCAGCTGCTCTTGTAAAAGAATTTATGGGGCAGTTAAAGTGTATGAGACAGAGCCATAAAGGGATTTATGAAGTGGGAGATGCACAGATGGCTTCATTGCAGCCTCCCCTGCCTCTGAGGTGCAGAACTTCTGCCCCAAAGGCCCCTCTTGGGGGTGAGGATGCTCCTGCCTGGTCCTTCCTGAGTCCTTGATGCCCCACAGCTCTCCCCTGGTGGCTGTTTGGCACCAGCAGTGCCCACTGTGAGGCTTTCATGCTTCCTCCTGAATTATTTCACAGCTGGGAGCTGATTTAGATTCCTGGTGCAGAGCTGATGCTGTGGTCCATGCATCCATTTGTATGCCAGCTCTGCAGGGGCTCTGGGAAGCACTGGTGTGATGGGATCATGGCCTTGGAACAATCCTGAGCAGTGTAACTGAGGGCTGTTAATCCCTATAAGGGTGAAGTACCTTGGGGAAGGGACCGGGCAGTGATGTCCCTCCTGGTCTCATCCAGAGATCACCTTGAGGGGCTGCTATGCCATCTACAGTCCCCTTTTTGGGTGAGAAATGGCACAGGAAGCTGACCTCCCCAGGGGGACACCACAGCCCATTGCAGGTCCCTTTTGGGCGGCACCACAACCCAGGTGTCCAGCTGAGCCCGGTGTCCTCACTGTGCCCTGGGCAGCTCCGTAAGCCCCAGCCATCCAAATGTGACATCTGCAAACCCATTTGGGACATCTGGGGACCTGTTTTTGTTTTGTCCCCCTTGGAAAAGGGCAGGAGCCCACTTTGTGCATGTCTCTGCAGCGTGGCCAGATCCTGTGAACACACATTGCCCCAGGCTCAGGACTGCCCACGTGTCCCGGCGTCCTGCCAAGCCGTATTTCACGGATCCACACCAGTTGTTGGTCATAATTGCTGCACTCTGTCAATTTAGTAGCAGCCACAAAGCCATCAGAGGCCTTTTTGGGTAAATAAATATTTCTTCACTAACACGTGGAGCCTCGTAAAGCCTTCACTGCAAAGCCAGCATGCTGTAGTTCAGGCCTGTAACTGCTCCCATTGCCGTGGAGGAGAAGGAGGAAGGATAATGGGAGAGGAGTGGAGGGCAGAGTTGGGTGAATTGGTGGCCTGAAGGGGATGATAAGGGTCTGGGTAGGTGAGTACAGTGATAGTAGCCACTTAGTGGAGAGTGTGAGGACAGAAGGGTCTCCAGTTCTTGGCCATGGTACAACTGCTGTTGGTTTTCCAGGCTGCCCAGAGACCGTGGGGATCCACTCTACCTGGCATTGTTCAGGGTCAGGTTGGATGGGGCTTGGAGCAAAGTGGTTTAGTGGAAGGTGTCCCTGCTCATGAGGGATGGTATGGAATAAACCCAAACAATTCTATTAACTCTGTTTCTATAATTCTCTCCCTTTTGCTGTTGTTCCTGTCTTCCCTGTGACAAGGGTCTCCAGGGATGAAGATCTACATCGACCCCTTCACCTACGAGGACCCCAACGAAGCAGTCCGAGAGTTTGCCAAGGAGATTGATGTGTCCTTTGTGAAGATTGAAGAGGTCATTGGGGCAGGTGGGTCTCTGTGTCCTGCTGTCCATCTTTCCCTGCCCTCTCTGCTGCTCCTGTGTGGCTGTGCTCCACCCACCTGGAGCAACTTTGTGCGGGAGCACATATGATCCTTCACCTGGAAGGCCCCAGTGAAGCCTTGAAACATCAGGCTTTCCTGGGTTTGTGGTGGGTTAGGGTGGACATGAGGTTGTGTCATGCTTTCAAATTTCCTCTGAGGTGGGAAAGGCTCCAGGAACGTATTCACTGGCTGACCACAGGGCCTCTTGGGATTTTCTATGTGGCTTTTCCATGAGATAACAAGAAAAGCTCGACCTCACTGTAGTCTGTGCCATACTCCCCTGCATATGTATATATACACACACATGCGTATGTGTGTGTGTGATCTGTGCTGTTTTATTGCCATTTTTAAATAACTGTGTCATAATCTTAGAGGAGAAAGTGAGAAGCCAGGGAGGGGAAGCTGTGAGGAAGCAATGAGTCAGTTTGTTTGGGATCAAGTTCAGCAATGTATCACCTGGCCTTTGCTGCTCATCAAGGCAAAATGGCTGCGAACATGGCTTAAATATAATCCCTCCACAGGCAAGTTTTGCTTTAGTGAAGTAAAAGCCCTCCTGCATTCTCTGTATTTTAAATCAGAGAGGAGCAATGTAAACAGCCCAATTATTTCCCACCCCAAGATAAGTGATGTGCAGAAAGGCAGCTGAGATTAACAACACTGACACCTGATATTTGAGGTAGTCCTTAAATGTCGATGCACCTTCCCTGTAAATCCTCCTTTTGGGGGTTTGTACAGGTGGCTGCCTGTGTCGATGTTGGGCTCTGTCACCTTGAAGAAGGTTGAAGACCTAAACATGTTCCTAGTAGCAGACATTGGCCCTTTTAAAGAGGACAGGCAGGCAGATTTGCAGAGGAGAATGTTGTTGAAGTGTGAATTGGCTGCCATTTCTCAGCTGGTCAAAGACTCCTTGCTCTTTGCAATGTTTAGTGTAGAGGAGGAGATGGTAGCTCTGGTGTTGATTGATCAAAGGTTGGACTCAGTGATCTTGGAGGTAATTTCCAACCTACATGCTTCCAC
Source organism: Molothrus aeneus (assembly GCF_037042795.1). Lineage (NCBI taxonomy): Eukaryota > Metazoa > Chordata > Aves > Passeriformes > Icteridae > Molothrus > Molothrus aeneus. Next base: position 5,803,487 of record NC_089655.1, on the reverse strand, counting down.
CTTGTGCTCTCAGGGGAGTTTGGAGAGGTGTACAAAGGGCGCCTGAAGCTGCCAGGCAAGCGGGAGATCTACGTGGCCATCAAGACGCTCAAGGCTGGGTACTCGGAGAAGCAGCGCCGCGATTTCCTGAGCGAGGCCAGCATCATGGGCCAGTTTGACCACCCCAACATCATCCGCCTGGAAGGGGTGGTCACCAAGAGCCGACCAGTCATGATCATCACAGAGTTCATGGAAAACGGCGCCTTGGACTCCTTCCTGCGGGTAATTTAGGCCATAATGGATCTCCCTGGAAGCTGGGAAGTGATGCTGTGATGCCCCACGAGACGGGGCCATGTGGGCTGTGGGATTTGGGAATGAGATGTTCTTGTCCCTTTTGTAAATCCCAGCCTGTTTGCTTAGTTTGGGAGCTGGCTGGAGTGTGCCATACATCTCCAAAATGTGTCTTTTGGGGTGCTTATCTCTGCTGGAATCAGGCAGGGAGCTGGATCCTCTGGGGAGGTGCAGCATCCTCCTGAGGTCAGGGTGAGTGGCCCTGGTCCCACTGTGGGGTCTCATGCTCAGCCCAGTGCCTGCTCTTTGTGCTTGCAGCAAAACGATGGGCAGTTCACAGTGATCCAGCTGGTGGGAATGCTCAGAGGGATTGCTGCTGGGATGAAGTACCTGGCAGAGATGAATTATGTGCATCGAGATCTGGCTGCCAGGAACATTCTGGTCAACAGCAACCTGGTGTGCAAAGTGTCCGACTTTGGCCTCTCGCGCTACCTGCAGGACGACACGTCTGACCCCACCTACACCAGCTCCCTGGTAGGTGCCTGCTGCAGGATGTTCTCCTCTTCCCTGTGTCCTGCACCTGCTGAACCTGGGAGGAGGGTTCTGGATGTACAGTCTGCCATGGGTGGGAGTACCTCATGAGTGTTCCCACCACAGAGGCTCATGGTCTAGAGGTCCTGGCTGTAGTTTCCACAAATTATCCTCTTTTCCCTCCTTTCTCTTCCTCCTTTTTAGAAGTTTTCCACCTTCCTCCTCCCTAAGCACTGTTCTGCCTTCTGCAGCTTATAGATAAGCCTCTTCCCTCTCCTCTGTGGAGGAAAGGTGCACAGAGAAGTCCCTGGAGAGACAGGAAGGGAAAGCAGGGAGATCACAACTCCTGGCAGCACAGCGATGGTGTTTTAACACCCCTTCCCCCAGTGCTCTAGGTCTGGTCTGCTTTTTCCTGCTGGAAACTTGTTCCAAGCATAAATTAAAGAGCCAAGCCTAATGGGAGCTCTGCCATTCCCCAGATGTCCTTCTCTTCCTTAATTAACTCATTTGTAGGTAACAGGGACTCTCTTCTCCCCCTGCTCCTGGCTACCCCAGGGACCCCCAGCTCCCCACTGTGGCCATTGTCCTGCTTGTGAGCCCCTGAGGGGTGTTAAGGATGATCAGAGGGGACAGGGATGAGTAGCAGGCTGGCCTCATCTAATGGATTAATAGAGGAGTGTGAGGTGGGTGCCGGCACGAGGCTGCACCAGCTCCTGCCAAAGCAGTTCCTTGGGCTGCTGAGCTGTGCCCAAGTGCAAGGGCTGGCTCCAGCTGCCAAAATGGGAAAGCCAGGGGCATGCCTTTAAGGCTGACTCAGTGTTTTGGACCAGTTACAGCCCATCACTGTCCCTGCCCTGCTCAATGGGATGTTCCAGACCTGCCCCACTCCCTTCCCAGACCCTTCCTGCAGGCAGCAGACATTGAGCAGACACCCAGCTTTTATTTTTCTTTCAAAGACCCCAGCAGTAGCTGCTGAGATGAGGCATGAATTAGTTTTTTCCCCACCTTCAGAGATAAAAAGAGATTATCTCATCTGTGTTTTTATTTAATTTGGGCCATAATAGATCTCCCCGGCAGCTGGGAAGTGATGCTGTGCCTGCGATTGCATCACTCTGCCTCCCACAGCAGGCTTTTCGCTCTGGGGAAAAGGCAGGAAAAACAACCTAGCAGTTAATTTCTCCATTTGTAGTTATTCAAATCAAATTTTTTGCCATTCATCCTTCAAGAGCGGCTGACGCGTCCTCGGAAAGGCTGTGGAAAATGATTGTGCTAAGTGATTCACAGTGCAGTCCTGCCCCCAGAAAATTCCCGTGTGTCTGTGGTTTTCCTTATCCCTTGGCTTTTTTTGTGGTTATTTTATGGAGCTTTCCAAGGGAGCAATCCCTCTGTGCGTGCTGCTCCTCCTCTCATCCCTGTGCCCTTGGCATGGCCTTTGGCCCTGGGACCTGCCCTGGCTTGGCAGGGTGGCTTGAGATGCTGAGCCTGATTTTGAAGCCTTGGGGGAAATGAGGAGCTCTCTGCCAAAGGCATTTTCCTACATGTGCTTTCCATTGGCTTTTAAAGGTGTTTTGCTTTTTGCCTTCCACTCCAAAAGCAGGGCTGGAAGGACCTTCTGGCAGCTGTGGGAGCCCAGGTGAATCTGCAGAGGATGCTTTTAGTTCAACCTTTTTTCCATTGAGGGCCAAGGGATGGGGATGCCTGTGGCTCCTCACCTGTGACAAGTACTAGCCCAGTCATGCTTAGCTTTGTCACCTGGTGACTCCCTGGGAAGGGACCTGGGGAGAGGCCACTGGTGTGCTGGGTCCTGCAGGGCAGCTGGAGTGGGGTAGTGTCAGTCAGTGGTGTAAATCCTTGGAAAAACCCATTTGTTTTGTTCAGCTAAGCTATTTAGGCAGGTACAAGATACATTAATGAATTTGTTTTTGGCTCCTGCCTCATCCCATCAGGTGCCACCTGCCTGCTCCTTGGTGGGGTCCCCAGGGACTCATGGTTTGGGATGTGTATGGGATGGCCCTAACCCTGACTCGTGGGCATCCAGCCTTCTCTGCCTAGGGAGACGTTTCTCAGCTGAAGTTCCTTTTTCTGTAGGGGGGCAAGATCCCTGTCAGGTGGACAGCGCCAGAGGCCATCGCCTACCGCAAGTTCACCTCGGCCAGCGACGTCTGGAGCTACGGCATCGTCATGTGGGAGGTGATGTCGTTCGGGGAGAGGCCCTACTGGGACATGTCCAACCAGGATGTAAGCACTGGGGGTCATCCACACTGCTCTGGGGGCCAAGGGGTGCTCATTTCCAAAAGAAATCCCTGCCTGAAGGGCTCTCTGCTCCTTCCTGGAGCCTCAGCAGCACTTGGTCTGGAGATGAAACAGGCTGGTGAGTGAGAGGATGCAAGGAGGGAAATTGGAAAGAAAAGCCAGTGGGCTGGTAATTGGACTTCAGCAAGCTGCAGGGCCTTTGAAAATGTTCAGAGGGTTTACGAGCGGGGAAGGAGCTTTGGAAGTGTGACTGCTGTACTCCGGCAAGATCCGCCGAGATAATGAGTGGCAGCTCTCCGCTGGGAGGAACTGCAGCTGCGGAGCATCAGAGCGGAGATTAACCTCGGAGAGCACTCGGCTCCTCCCGCTGCCTCGGCTGCTGATCAGCCGGGCTGGCCCTCCCTTTCCAGCTGCCTGCAGCCCCTCTGCCTGCATGAGCAGCTCAGGGAGCCCCCCGAGTCCTTCATCCCTTCATCCGCTTTCCCCCTCCCTCATCCATCCTCAGGTCATTAACGCCATCGAGCAGGACTACCGGCTCCCGCCGCCCATGGACTGCCCGGCCGCCCTGCACCAGCTGATGCTGGACTGCTGGCAGAAGGACCGCAACACCCGCCCGCGCTTCACCGAGATCGTCAACACCCTCGACAAAATGATCCGCAACCCGGCAAGCCTCAAAACTGTGGCGACCATCACCGCTGTGTGAGTGCTGGGCGTGGGGATGCTCCCTGCCACCCTCCCACGTCGTGGGGAAAGGCTCCCCGAGCGGCTCGAGAATCCATAAATCCTTAGATGGGGGCGGGAGGGATCTGTCTTCGTTCTGCCTGACATTCAGACAAAGAACATGCGGTTTTCAGCCAAGCAACAGCAATAATTCTTTGCTATTGATTCTTTATGGTCTGTGACCATTTGGGTGTGGTGGCTGCTCTGCCGACGCCTCATCCCTGTGGCTCCCGCAGCTGGAGTACAATGTGTGAGCTTGCAAAGCGCTGCTTGGCAGTGTTCCCACGGGACAGGCCTTCCTCATGGCCTTCCATGGGTGTGTGCTGGGGGAGCACAGGGATAACTGGGGGTGGGCTGGGGAGTGTGTCCCTGTGCTAGGCAGGGCAGTTCCTTGGTGCCAGCCAGGCTTGTCCCCAGCGGTGTGTCCTGTTTCAGGCCTTCTCAGCCCCTCCTCGACCGCTCCATCCCCGACTTCACTGCCTTTACCTCAGTAGACGACTGGCTGAGTGCTGTGAAGATGAGCCAGTACCGGGACAGCTTCCTGACCGCTGGCTTCACCTCCCTGCAGCTGGTGGCCCAGATGACATCCGAGTGAGTTGGCCATGCCAGGCTGCCTGAAAGTGGGGTGCTGCCCAGCTGGGGAGGTGGGGAGGTCAGTTCAGGTGTGAGCATCCCTTACACTGGTCACCCAGAGTCTGGAGGTGGCCGCATTCACTATTTGGGGGTCAATGTGTGGGTATCTCCCTGCTCTCAGTGATGCTCATGGGGCCATGCTTGGGCTCTGTGGATGTTCCAGCTGAGCTTACCTGCACAGAATTTGCAGAATGACTGGGTTGGAAGAGACCTTAAAGATCATTGAGCCCAACCCATGCCCTAACACCTCAACTAAACCATGGCACTGAGTGCCACATCCAGTCTTTTCTTAAACACATCCAGGGATGGTGACTCCACCACCTCCCTGGGCAGACAATTCCAGAACTTCATCCCCCTTTCTGTAAAAAACTTGTTCCTGATATCCAATCTCTACTTCCCTTGACACAGCTTGAGACTGTGTCCTCTGGTTCTGCCTGGTTGAAAGAGACCAACCCACCCTGACTACAACCACCCTTCAGGGAGTTGTAGAGAGTGGATAAGGTCCCTTAGCAACAGCAAACCAGGTTCACCACCCTCAGCTTCCCATTGACTTTCCTCTGTCTTCCAGAGACCTCCTGAGAATAGGGGTGACTTTGGCTGGGCACCAGAAGAAGATCCTGAACAGCGTGCAGTCCATGCGAGTACAGATGAGCCAGTCTCCGACCTCGATGGCATGACGTCCCTTGTCCCATGGGGAGGGGCCGGGGAGGGCAGAGGTGGGAGGGGAGGAACTGACGTGGGGCAGCGCTGCCAGAGGAGCCACTGCTGCCTGGGGACTGCCACTGCAGCCCGAGGATGTTCCTGGGACTCACCTCTGACTGGTGACTTCCGTTCCTCACCAACAGAAGCACACTTACCAATGTCATGGGGGACAGCGTATAAATACGTATAAATATGTACAAATCATATATTTAAAAAGCAAAGCAAAACAAAAAAAATCATGAAAAACAATGAAGACAAACCAATGTGCGTTGGGGAAGCAAACCCAAACCCTAGAGACCAGACTCCAATCCCACCACCAGTGAGCAGTGGTCGAAACTGAGAAGGAGGAAGGGGCTGTTGGGGAAGGGAGAGGCATGAGATGGAGCATCCTGTCCAGAGGAACCACCTTCCTTTTTCTTCTTTTGCCCTTCCTCCCTGCCCCAGCCCTCCTGGTTCACCCTACTCCCCTCTCTGCTCACGGACTGGGTGGAAGTGTCCTCAGATGTCTCTGCAGCTCCCTGCCATCCCACCCGGGTGCCGCTCTGGCAACTACCAAAGGACTTCACTGACCACTGCATGGGGGATCCGACTCAATCCAGTTAATGTCTTCATATTGAAGAAGAGATGTACCTTCAATAGAAAACCTTGGGTTTTGGTTTTGTTTTTTTTTCTCTTTTGCTTGCATTTTTTTTGCAAAAAGGAAAAAAAGGATTAAAAAAAAAAAACAAACTCTCCATCCTGGAAAATGGAAAGAGGTGTTCCCGTGTGTGTGTGTGCGCTCTTGTGCGCCTGTGTATGTTGTCAACCTTCCGTGGACTCGCTGCTCGTCCATGACCGAAGACCAGCGCTGACCCTGCAGCCAGCAGCCGGCCGGGCCCTGACCCGGGGGGGGCCAAGGGTTGTACCCACAGCCCCCAGGGGCAGGAGGCAGCCTGGAAGCACCTGGTGATGGAGGAAGCGCTCGGCATCCTGCACGTGGGGAGGAGGATGCCAAGGGCCGGCCGGCACGGTGGGGATGGGACCGGGACTGGAGGAGCCACCGCGTGGCTGTGACTGGGTTGGTGGCTGCTGGAGGAGGAGAGATGCTCTGGGAAATGGACTGCTCAGGCCTCCAGGGCCTCGGTGATGTCTGGAAGATGGCTATGGAGGACTTTTTTCCCCATCTTGTGGACCTAAGGATTTTGATATTGATTTATGGACTTAGGTTTCATGGCTTCAGAGGTAGGTCCGAGTGTCTTGTGTGTCTCTGTCCATCCATCCATCCTGCTCTGTATTTTTCTGCTGTTCTTTATAGCCTCTCCTAGTGGTTGTTTCCCCATATTTAATTTGATTTTTATTATTCTTTTTTTTTTGGTTCCTCCATTGGTCTCCTAGGCAAATTGATCCGGTTAAAATTGCCCAACACGTGTTCAGTGTTTACCCAGAATATTGTAAGGCTGGGCCATCTGACTTCCCCTGCAGATCACGCCAGGAGTTTGTAAAACGAATGAACTCTTAATAAGGCTTTTACTTAGAGGGCTGTGTGCAAGTTGCAGTGATCCATCACTGTGCTCTCGCTGGCGCTGTGCCGCGTGGTGGCAGAGCAGTGGCACGGGCTGGCTGTGCCTCAGGGGCTGCAGGTCCCAGCTGGGATTTGGTGGTGTGGTGGCTCATATGTACATGGAGATCCTCTGTCCTCCTCACTCACCCTCATCCCTCTCACGCTTCCATCCTCACCATGGCAATACTCCACATCTGCTAGTGCCACGGGGATGTCCTGCATCCATCCATGTCCTGGGGGTGTTCCTGAGCCGCAGGGATGCCCCATGTCCATCTGTGTTATAGGGGCTGCTTTACTTCTCAGCCCCTATCTGTCTGTGCCAAGGTGATGTCCTGTGTCCATCAGTGCTGTGAGGATGGCTCACACCCACCTGGGCTGTGGTTTTTCCCCATGTCTCTCTTTGCCATAGGGCTGCCCATATCCAACTACACCATGGGATTGCTCCATGTCCATCTGCCCCATTCTATTCCCATCTATGCCAGGAGATGCCTCACCAGATTTGCTTGCTGCCTCTGAACACAAGGAGAAAAGCCTGTGCTCTGCTTGCTGCTAGCACCCGTCCACATCTCCTGAGTGGGAACACTGTCCCTCTTGTGCTGGGGCTGTCAGGGTCCTCTGTGGCTGGGTGGACCCCTGTGTATCCTGTGAGGAGCACATGCTCAGTTCATGGTGGTTCATGAGGAACACATTCGTGCTCGTGGTTCATCACCACCAGCAGGTGAAGGACCCTTTGGGGTGCTCTCTACGCCTCCAGTTTTTTTCTTCCATTGCCCAAGGCAGGTGACCCGTGCTCTGCTGAAGAACAGGAACTAACAAGATGCAGGAATGAGCTTGTTTCAATTCACTGAACTCCCCTCAGAGAAAGAGGCAGAGAAAAACCCCCCTTGTTTACAACAGCAGGGACTGGTCCTCTTCCTGTCTGATAGGCGATTGCTAATACCTCTCGGGATGCTGGTGGCCCAAATCTGTATTCTGGGATGTTGTCACACGGAACACAACATGCAGATGGAGCGGGCGCCGCGCATGCTAATGCGCTGCCCCGCCACATTGGTATTCGCTGGCACTGAAGGGTCCTTTGTGGGTTTTTTTATGATTTCTCTTTTATTAGAAGGAAGCTAAAGGCATTTAAAGGAACGAGTGACAGCCACACAGGCTAAATATCAATACTGCACCTTTATGGCTCCCCTGCCACTGTTGCCAGCCCTGTGAGCACCTGCGAGGCAGCTGCTGCAGCCTGCTCAGTGCTGTCCCTGCCCCACACACCACAGCAATCCTGGTTTAATGTAAACCCTTTAATGCAGAACCACAGTATCACAGGGTGAGATGGATCTCTGAGACCATCGAGTCCAGCCTGTGACTGATACCCACCCACCCTGTCAGCCAGTCCTGAGAACTGAATGCCAGGTCCACCATTCCTTCAACACCTCAAAGGATGGGCATTCCACCACCTCCCATTCCAGTGTTTAATCACTCATTCAGTGAAGAAATTCTTCCTGGTGTCCAATTTGAACCTCCCCTGGCACAGCTTGAGGCCATTTTGTGGTAAATATGAAAGGGGAATCATTAAGTCCTGCCCATCCTACTCAGCAGATCAAGATCCCCTGAGGGATCAAACAGGCTGTCTGGGTGCTCAGGTGCTATCAGAGATGCCAAGACCATCTTGGTTCAATTTCCCAGGGTGGATGATACTCCTTGGCTCTGGGCCACCAGCAGTGCCCCTGGGCATTGCCAGGGCTGGTGGTCCTTCCATTCTGTTGCCCTTTCCCAGCTGTCCAACATCTGATGTCTCCTAAGCTGTGTCAGAGCAGATGATTCTCATATGCCACTACTCCTAACCAGCTGTCCCCACTCTTGGCCTTCTGCTGGGACCTGTATGTGTCCCCTCCAGGGTCATGCAAGAGCCCAGCAGCAGACTGGTGGTGCTCCAGGCTGAGCAAAGAGTGTGCAGGTGGGCTCAAATAAATCCCTGCAGTGAAGAGCCATCATGGGTCAGGGGAGTTGCTGTCTAGGTGATACTTGAGGGAGGGTCACCACGGGCCACCTGTTCTCTTGCCTTTCAATTAAAGTTGTTTTATCTTAACCAGAAGATTTCATGAAAGGCCATCAGTCTGTTAGTGGAAAACAAAGGGGGAAATCCAAAATAGCTATTTTTAGTTTTTGCTTTTTCTTGAAAAAAAAAGCACAAAAGTTTCAGATGATTTCTGACAGACCGTTCTGTTACTTTAGAGGCCTTTCTTTCACATAAAATCAGTTTTCCAAACTGTGAAGCCTTTCTGTCTGGAAGTGACAGTGCTATCCCTGCCTGGCCATGGCAGCAGTGTTGTGTTTGACCTGCTCCTCCTTTTCCTTTGTCAGCTGCCAAGGAAGAGGCTCTCACCTTGACTCGGGTGGCACCTCTTTGATGCTGCTCTGTTGCTCCTACTCTGGTGAGAGCCTCTTCCTTGGTCTAAAGATGAGCACTCCAGTTTCACATCTTTTGATTCACACTGGTTGGTGTTGGACTTCCTTTCTTTGATCACAGAGGAGAAGGGATGGCTCAGAAGCTGTTTTCTGCCTGCAGAGTTACGGTTTTAAGGGAAAAAAAAAGAGTTTTGGATCAAAGAGGACCAATTGCATAGGCCTTTTCTCTGGGCTGGGCTCCATCCATCACACAGGGTCCTGATGGGTTCCTGTGCCGTGTGGAAGTGCTGGGAGGGGCCCATTGCTGGTGGAAGTGCTGGGTTGGATCCTGACCCCTGCCACTGCTCCTGAGTGAAGCTCAGTCAGTGCCTTGCTCCTTTGGCTGCACCCCACGTGAATATCCATGCATGGATGTGGCTGCGTGCCCGGGTGAGCCCACCTCACCCTCACCCCTGATCCTGGCCTTTCACTTTGTGCTCTGCAGTCATCAGCTCCTTCTCTCCATTTCTATGGCAACTGTAAAAACCTCAACCCTTTTGTGTCTTTTTAGGGGATTTTTTTGTGTGTGTGTGTCTGGGTTGGCTTTGTCCTTTTTGCATGGAGTGTTAAATCAAAAAAAGGGACTTTTGGCTACCAAACCCCTGCTTTGAGCTTGGCCCAAGGTCTCCTGTGAAAAGCAGTGGGCAAGATCCTCCTCACAACTGGACTGGGTGTTGCCAAGTGGCTCCACATTTCCAGCCCTGCTGTTACTTCCCTCATCCCCCAAAAATCCCCATTTGCAATTCAGCTGCATTGTTCTCCCCTGGGGCTTTTCCATGCTTTTTTCCAGCACCCATCCCTGGGTGTGATGGAGGAGCAGCAGGCTTCTCAACGGCAGTAATTAAAAGGAGATGTGGTGCCTCTGCCAGAGAAGGTGAACCCAAGCCCCTCACATCTCTGAGGCTTGAATATGGAGGAAGAGCGTGTATTAATGGCATAATTATGTGCCTCTTTCCAGATAAAAAAAAGGAATGTATTTTATGCCATTTAATGACCTTCAAATTAACAGTTCTTTGAAAGCACTTATGTATATTTAATTTTAAATATTTCTGCAAGTCAGAGCAGGGTTTGCGATGAAAACAGCAGGCAGCCGGTTTTTAAATAAGAGTGATCTCAAACCATTATTTCTGAGCCTGTCAGCTCTTGGTGCCTCTAATGCTCCTTTGCCAAAGAGAAAACAGGGCCATCCCTCCCCCTTGCCTGAGTCCCATAGGATCTCTTCTGCTTTCTGCTTTTCCAGGTGTTTGATTCAGAGAGAAGGAAGGGCTGGGTTGGGCTTGGGTTGCAGAATCTCACCAATAAGTTTGCCTGCATCCCAAGGACATCTCTGTGGGAACATCCCAGTTGGCCCATGGTCTGGGATAAATCGTTGGGCATCACCTAGGAAAGGTTTTTTGCACTGCCATCAGCCCCTGCCATTGTTCTGAGATGAGGACAGACACGTTTCCCTTTGTTAAGGTCTGAATTAAGGCTTTTGCCTCTGATCCATAAAAACTGCCGATATATCTGAGCCACTCTGTGTTCACTTGGAAATCATTACTCTTAAACATTGAATTTGAGTTTAAAAAAAAAGGATCGATCAGCTTCTGAGACGAGGAATGGATTTACAGACCCAGAAATGTTCTGTAGCTCCAAGGCCACCTGTCCTCCTTTCCTGCTGGAAAGGGTGGGGCCCAAGGAGTCACATCCAGCTCCAACACCCATGCAGGTGCTGCTTGTCCCTGCTGCCTCAGTGTCCCCACTGTGTGAGGAACTGCAGGGGGATTTAGTGTTCAGATTGTTGTCTGCTGTGGTGCCTCTTCTGTGAAGGATCCTGCCAGGGTGGATAGTGATCCAGTACTTGGATCATTCCCAGTGAGTGTCCTCAGAATTTTGAAGTTCCAGAAACTTCTTGAGTGATGATGGGGGAGAAGCCAGCTCCACGCTGACAGGACTCCTGTGGCAAGTTGTTTCACACCATCAGTGATTTCTTTGCTGCTCCTGTTTTATATTTTTCCTATAAAAATATATTGGTGTTGGTGGAGGGGTTCTTTGGGATCATCTTGGATCATCAACCCTCCTGCCATGGAGGAATGGCTCTGCCTCTCCCAGCTGAGCTCAATCTCCTCCAAAGCCTGTCCAGGAGGTGTGAGAGCCGCTGTTGGGTTGTGCTCTTCCATTTTTGATGACCTCAGGGTTTGGCTCTGTCTCAGGGGAGATCTGCTGGCTCCAGTCCATCACTGGGCCCTGATGGGCTGTGTTGTCTTCCCAGAATTTGACATGGAAAGGGGAACTTCTCCAATCAGGAGAGGACCTCCTCTGCTTTGCCTGGCAGGAAGAGATGTGAGGTGGGAGCTGGCAATCAGTGTGATGTCTTGGTTCCTGTCAGAGCAGCAGATTGGTGCTGGGGAGGGAAGTGCACTTGTCTTGGTGACCCTGGTGCCTTTCAGCTGTGCCTTTTGGGGTTGTCAGAGCTGCTGGCCTTTGGGTGGCATCCCAGGGCTGTCACTTTTGGCTGGCTGTCCTCCACAGACCAGCACTGTGAGCACCCCTCCAGCCCAGGCACAGCTGCCCCCTTCTCCCTGTCTGTGTCTGAGCATCACTGCTGCTCCTGCTCTCCTTCCTCTGGCCATTGGAATTCAAACAGCCCCAAAACCCCTGGCTGTCCCACCCTGCTGCATTGCTCTGCTGTAGTGGCTGTTTTGGGGACAATCTCTGGATCCTTGTGGACCCCAACACATGGTCAGCTGCATTGCAGGTGACACAGCCATGGAGGGGGTGGCCCCATCAGTGGCAGAGGCAGGATGGTGTTGAGGTCTCCTGGCCTGTCTCCGGAGGATTAATGCTGGAGGAGGTTAATCTGAACAAACCAGCCCTGTGAATTTTAAGTGGATTAGCTGAACTCTGCTCCTTCCCAAAGCAGACAGTGCCCTTTTGGGGCGCATGTGGAAGTGGATTAGGCAAAAATCTCCTTAAGGCTGCGTTAATTCTAGATAAGTGTAAGGAGATTAACGTCCATCCACTTAAAAAAATTAATTGGAGTGAACTTTTCTCTGTGTCCCCAAGTAAACAAGACTCAGAGCTTTCCCCATCCAGCAGCTGGGCTGTGCCTTTCCCCTCTCTATCTTCCCATCCCCTCATGTTGTGCAGGAGCTGCCATTGTGGTGGGGGAACCTGCTCCTCTCTGATTATCCTCAGGGGCCTTATTAGGCCATTGAACCCTTGTGTGAAGGTAGGGAGAGAAGACAGGAAAATTATGGTCACCATCAGTGCAATTATCAATGCTCATTAGTGCCAAGCAGGACTGACAGCAGGAGGTGCAGCCCATGGCAAGTGTTGTCTGAGGAGCCAGGTGAGCCTCACATCACATCCTTGTGGGGCTTCCATGGACAGGCAGATGTGGAACGTGCACATATTGCTTGGTTTACTTGTTTTTCCCTATTGTGCTTTGGCTGAACTCTTCAGATTCCACAGCCTAAATGTTTGGGAGACAGCCAGAGACTGCTGTGGTCAGGGACTCAGGCTGGGGTTAGTGCCTGGGTGGCAGTGCCATGTCATGTCCCTGATGGTGCCTGGATGGGGATGGGGCTCTGGGAGGCCCCAGGGAAAAGGGGTGAGATGTGACTCCTTTTGCAGAGGGTCTGGAAATGGACTGGTGCTCGGGGGGGCTTGCAGGATACAGGGACAGCTTTGGGACACTCCCAGAGTTGCCTCCATCCTTCCCCATTCCCACCCTTTTCCATGGCATCACACGAGCACAGCAGCTGCGTTTGCAGAGCCACCCTTCCTTGATTATTTAGGATATTTGCAATTCTGCCCATTCCCAGGAGTGTGGAAAGGGAGAGGCCCGGGGGGTGACACGGTGCCTGCATCCCAGCCATGCTGCTCGACAGCTCCTTCCCTCTTGGAACGCCTTCTCACCACACAGACGTGGCCTTTTCATTGCTATTTGTGTCACGCCAGCTCTCAGAGGCTGAGATCAAAGCTCTGCCCGCCTCGAAGGGGTTCCCACGCCGGGAGGAGGAGGAGGAGGTGGGATGAAGGATGAGGGGGTGACTCGGTGGCTGCGTACCTGGGGATGAGCTGCACTGCCCCCAGCCCCCCCACCCCAATCCTCCTCCAGCTGTTCATGGCCTGTCCCTCGGGTCTCTTGAGATCCATCCTTTGGGATCAGCCCAAATCATCCTTGGCTGTCCCTGGATCATTTTTGCCCGACGAAGAGAAGGGCTGCAGCTGCTGGGGGAGAGCTGAGCCTGCAGCCACCACCACCCCCGGCAGGGCGCGGCTTCCCCAGGGAAAATAAACCCCAAAGCCTTGGGCAGCTCTGCTCTGCCGGGCGGGTTGGGAAGGAGGGCTGAGAGCCGGGAATACCGCGGGGGAAGGCGGTGGCGGGGCCGGGAACAGCGCCCGGGGCCGGAGCCATGCTCGAGTCCGGCTTTAATGTGGCAGAATCCGGAGCCGATAGAAATCACCGCCACCCCACCGCGACTCGCACCCATCCCCCGGACCCACCCGGCTCAAGCATCCTCACATCAGTCGTGTTTCTGTTACAGCTTTTTTTCCAGGGGTTTTGCTGTTCTGATCCCACTAACGTTAATGAGAGCTGTGAGACCAAACCTCCAAGCATGGCACCAAAAGTGGCCCCCTGCGCCCAAGAAATATCCAGCAATATCTTTTCCCCCAGCTCAAGTTCCCTTTTTAAAAAGATAATCTCAATTTCTCTTCCCTTTTCTCTGCCCCTTTTCCCACAAAACACTACATTACTAAATAAAACTTTCATTACTACCTGGGTTTGCTAAAGAAAAAAATTATTTCCATTCAGGAGAATGATGAATTTTAATAGGAGTGAAATGTCAGGCACAGCTGGGGTGGGTTTCTGAAAGCATTGGTATGTTTGGGGAGGCACAGAGATGCCCAGCAATAATTAGCCAGTGAGCCCCCTTTTTTTGTGACCCAGCAAAGGGACCCAGCAGTCAATTGCTTTGTTATTTAATGTGCTGCCTTTATGTTTCCAAGGTGCAATTGTATATTAAAAGCATCTTTGCCTCTCCAAAGTGGCTAAATAATGGGATTTTGCTGCTGTGTGGAACTTGTTGGTCATAGAGTGTGGGGAAGGTGCTCCTGCGGCTTCTCCTCTGGTTCCCAGACCTTTTGGTTTCCCCCTGGCAGCAGAGAAAATGGGGATTTTTTTTTTTTTTTTTTTGTTACATTGGAAAAAGCAATTTGATGGTGCCTGGTGGTTTGCTCCTGCTTTACACCTGCTTTAGGGGGCTCATTTTGCAGTGGGAGGGGGTGGAAAGGCATCTTGGCTGCGGGGGGACACAGATACCCTCCCACCCCCAAAATCACGTCCCAGCCTCCGCTCCCTTAAGCAACTCAGCTTCACAAAGAATTCCATCTCTTTTCCCCCTGAAGAGAAATGGAGAGCTTTCAGTGAAATCATCACTTTTCTGACAGCATATTAATTAATCCCTGCTCTTTTTTTTTTTTTTTTTTTTTTTTTTGAGAGGCTGGATGCGCTGTAAGAAGCCTTTGGGTTTCTCCGGGCGCGGGGAAGGATGCGTGGCTTTCTGAGCTCTGCACCTGCATATTCTCACCGTCTCCTCGTCTTCCTCTTGCCTTGCAGGGCGTCGAGTGCAGCATTGCAGGGGCCAGCAGCGTCGGAGAGGGGGCCCAGGGGCCGCTCCCCAGCCCAGGATGCTCCGGGAGGTCCCGCAGCGCCCCGGTCCCCGTCCCCCCGAGCCGCGGCGTGTCCCGGGCCAGCCCTACCCTGTCCTGTACATAACCAGTGAGATGTCTGTAAAAGATTTCAACCCTTGGCATTTTTTTTGCTCCCCTCTCCCCCCCCCCTTTCTTCCCCAATTTGTTGATTGTGTTGAAATTGTCGGAGTTTGTAACAGTATCTTTCAGAGAATATTGTACTAAAGAGAAAATTGCACTCAATAAAAAGGATGAAATAAGCCTGGTCCCTCGCCTTCCCCTTCCCAGGGGCAGCCTTCCTGCTGCCGGCTTCTCTTCAGCTCGGAGCTGGGGGAGTGTTTGCCATGAATATTCATTTGGGGAGCTGGCAGCGCTCCACCGCTCCTTGACTTTACCTCGAATGTTGATGTCTATCAGATTTGGCTCCCCGGTTTGTAAATGAAGTGACTTTATTCTCGGCGATCCCTATCGGAGCTTGCTCGCAGCAAAAAAGCCGGGAGAAGGAGTTTTCCTGGCGCGGCTGTTTGTGCGGAGCGCCTTTCAAAGCCCTGCTGGGCGATGGCTCAGGGAAGCGGCGCTGGAAGCGCTGCCTGGGATCAAAGTGCCGTCCCTGCTGCTGGCTCTGAGCTTCCCGATCCTGCTGGAGCCTGTCCATGCACCTCGTCCTGAGCCTGCTTTCCTTAAGGATTACTGTAAATGATGGATGGAAAATGGATTCTTCCTCGTGCATTGGCTGCACTTGGGCATTTTATCCTACTGGGATCAATCACACAACCCATCCAGCTCTGTCACACACACTCTTCGGGTGGTCCTGTGCAGGCTCAGGAGTTGGACTCCATGATCCTTGTGGGTCCCTTCCACCTCAGGATATTCTGATTATCTGATCCAGGTGATGCTGAGTGCAGCTGGTCCTGCTGGCACTGGGAACATCCTCCAGCCGACAACAGGGGCTGAAACCGGGGCTAAAGGTTTTGTAAATTAAAAATATGCAGCCACCAATGAGTTATTTGGGGTTCAGAAAGGGGAGCTGCTACTGGGAGAGCTCTGGAGGTGGGGTTAGGGGTCCCCAAGGCTGGGGTTTTGGGGTGAGCCGTGGGGAGGGAGGCAAGCAGTGCTTCAGCTGTAGGTGGGGCTGGCAGAACCCTGTATCCTGTGATTGTCCCACCAGTGGAGGTGTCGATATGGGGTGTTCTCTTGGCTCCTGTCAGGACATTTCCAAGTCCTTTCTGCTTCTCCAGGGCCATTATAGCTGGGATGTCTTTATTACAGGGATTTTTGAGTGATTGAGTTCTGTGTGCTGGTGGGGATTGCTCCAGGTCCCTGTGGGCAGGACTCCACTGCCCCAGACTCACATACCACAGTGAGGTTTGCCTTACACATAACACAGAGATAGATAGTTTTTGGTGTTTCGCATGGTTTTTTGCCAAGCCCATCCCAACAAACGAAAGCAGAGAGTCTCTACCATCTTTGGATATGCAAGATGCAAATAGGCAGCAGCTGATGGAGGGCAGAGTGAAGTTGTTTGTGTCCTTAATTGAGTAGGCACTTGATTTAATGGGCTTCTGGTGTGGTTTAAATGAGTGTTCATGTTTAGTTGATTCCTCTGGGATTTGGGGTGCTGGGAGGATGTATCCTTCACACAGGTCAGTCTGAGGTTTTCCCCTTAAGTAACCAATAGACATTTACAGCCAGTGCTTGATGTTCCCCAAGTAGTTTGCCTTGGGAGAGCCTTTTAACAGTGTCTGGGGGACCCCTCCTGTCAGTGTGGTGGTTAATGGGGCTGTGAAAGAGCCTGGGGAGCTGAAAGCCCCTTGGCAGAGCCTGGATATGGCCAGGCAGTCCCTGACAGGCCCTCACGCCCTGATACAGGTTTATGCAGCTGCAGGCTCTGGAAGCTGTGTTGGATTTCTCCCAGGGGATAACCAGTCACCATCTCTGCCTGTGTCCCAGCTGGAGTGAGATGCCATTTATGAGGCCACACAGCCTCCAAAGAAACTTTCCCTGAGCTTTCAATACAGACAGAGGCGACCGTCACTGCCAGAACAGAGCCTAACCCTCAGAATGAAAAATCTTTCCTTCATGGCTCTCAGGTTTGAAAAATGGAAGCAGCATGTTGGCTCCGATTACCCCACAGCAACTCCCAGAAATCCCAACACACCCGGTGCTCCAGCACAGCAGAGTGATGCCAGCCTAACTCCAGCCCTGGTGCTGGAATAAATCCTTATTTACCCCTCTGCAAGGAGAAAACTGAGCCAGGACTGTGCTCAGCTCCATGGGGTGCAATGAGGGGCTTCCCTGGGTGCTCTGGTGAGAGAGACTCTTGCTCTTATTCCAGATGCACAGCTCTGGCCCAAGGACAGCCCTTCCCATGGGAAGAGAGTGGCTGGGAATGTACTGGCTGTGCAGAGATGTGGCAGGGAAGGAGGGAGGAGAGGTCAAACACTCATCCCCTGGCCTCTCCCACCTCCCCTCCCTCCCACACTTGGCAGTGAAAGACAAATAAAAGATGAGCCCAAGAGGACCATAGGCTAAATTGTAATTGGAGCAATATGGGCCGATGATAAAGTTCTGTGCCAACCCACATTAACTGGCAGCATCTGCTGGAATTATTGGAGATGCCTCATAGCCTATTAAGAGTGCTGGGGTTTTCCTGGAGGATAAGCCAGGGAGCCTCAGCAGTGCTGGAGAGCCGGCAGGGCTCAGATGGAGCCGGTCTGAGGCTGCTGCAGTGTTGAAATCTCCTCCAGGCCTTCTCCTTCTCTCCTCCAGGAGAGGTTTTAAGGGATGCTCTCAAGCAAGTCACCTCCTGTTGCCAGCCAAGGGGCTCATTCCTGTTTCTGTGGTCACCCCACATACCCCTCCTAAGTGACACCACATCCTGCCTCTGCTCCAGGGTGATGGGGACAGGACAGGATTTACTCCAGGCAGCTCTTTTTGCTGGATTTCAGGTACTACCCTGATTCAACCTGCACAGCTGCCCCCTTTGCTGACCCAAAGCCACCAGCAGCACCCAGGGAGGAGGTTCTGCCCCTCTGCTCTGCTCAGGTGAGATCCACCTGCAGTGCTGCATCCAGCTCTGGGGCCTGCAGCATAAGAAGGACGTGGAACTGTTGGAATGAGTCCAGAGGAGGCCATGGAGATGCTCCCAAGGGAGCCCCTCTGCTCTGGAGCCAGGCTGGGAGAGCTGGGGGTGTTCAGCTGGAGAAGGGAAGGTTTCAGGGACACCTTAGAGGCCCTGCCAGTGCCTAAAGGGGCTCCAGGAGAGCTGGAGAGGGACTGGGGACAAGGGATGGAGGGATGGGACACTAGGAATGGTTTCCTACTGCCAGAGGGCAGGGTTAGATGGGATATGGGGAAGGAATCCTTCCCTGTGAGGGTGGTGAGGCCCTGGCACAGAGTGCCCAGAGCAGCTGTGGCTGCCCCAGCCCTGGGAGTGTCCAAGGCCAGGTTGGACAGGGCTTGGAGCAGGATAGTGGGAGCTTGGACTGGATGAGCTTCAAGGTCCCTTCCAAACAAAACCATCCTAGGATTCCATGAAGCTCTCAGATACACACTCTCACCCACCTGGTTGAGCAAATCAAATTGGAGGATGGAGAACATGTTTCAGCTGCTCCTGTGCTCTGAGCTGGGCTCCTCTGCCCCTGCCCTCAGCAATGAGGAGGATTCAGGATGTTTTCCTGCAGGACCAGCCCCTCAGAAACACCTCTCACACCCACCTGGCCCTGGAGGAGTGGGAATGCTTTGCTGTAAGGTGCCCTGGCATTAACCTGGGTGGGAAAATGTCTCTGCTGTCACCCCAGCTTTGGGGACTGTCTCTGCTGCTTGTGGACCCAACTGAAGATGCTGCTGCCCCTCTGAAGGAAGATGGGAAGTGAAAATCTCTCCAAAACTCCACAATATCTGGGCTCAAGACCCAGGCAGGCTCAGCAGTCATGTCCCCCTGCCCACATCCCCTTGTTCAAGTCTCAGGCAGGGCTGGGAGGTGCATTCCCCACCCCTGCCGAGGGGATGTGTTCCCTGCCTGGCCCTGTGCCACACCCAGAGCAGCTCCCCAGCCCTTCCTGCCCTGGTGCCGTGGCAGCCTATGCATTATTTACCACCCTCTTCCTGCATGCCAAATTATTCATTTCCCTCATGGGCCCTTTCCCTGGCTCTCTAATCAGAGTTTCTTAGCTCCTTATAAACACTAATGAATTTATTTCTCCATTCCTTTATGAGGGAGATGGGGTATTTTATCTTCTTTATACACAGCGAGATCAAGTGTGGATTTGGGGACTTCAAAGCACATTGGCAGCCTGGGAGGCCTGCAGAGCTGGGGTTCCACAGCCAGGGCTGTTTGGCACCCAGCAGTGGCCACGGGCATCAGCTGGCTCTGGGTGTCCCAGCATGGAGGATGGGGGGATGTCCAGCCTGGTGCTGGCCCCATGCTGCTGGTCCCTTCTCAGCCTTCATCCCAGTGGGTCCATCCTCCCAGGGAAGCCACCTTCCCTTCCCTCTTCAGTGTCTGTTTGGTCACTTGGCTCTGAAAGCACTAGGTGGGCCCAAGGCTGTGGGTGGCAGTGGGTGACCCTCCAGGGGACTGTGGTGTGTGTGCTCTGGAAGGCAACCAGGCCCCAGATTGGGGTCCAGCTGGAGATTGTGCAGGGCTGGTTCCTGACATGACTCCTGGTTTGATCAGTGAGGCTTACCAGGCAGTGTCTTAAAACAAGAGTAACCAGGGGCAGCACAAAATCACCTCAGCAGTTTCATCCACCACTGGGGGCTTTCCCCCAGGACAACTCAGGGGATGTTCAGGCTGGATATCAGGGAGAAGGCTCTTCCCCCAGAGGGTGCTGGGCACTGCCCAGGCTCCCCAGGGAATGGGAACAGCCCCAGGGCTGCCAGAGCTCCAGGACTGTTTGGACAATGCTCTCAGGAATGCGATGGGATGGTTGGGGTGTCTGTGCAGGGCTAGGAGTTGCACTCTGATCCTTGTGGGTCCTTTCCAACTCAGCCTATTCCATAATTCTGTGATTATAAGTCAGGGAGAAATGGGTGGATTTTGTGGAGCCTGCTGCCCACAGTGTGAAGCTCAGGTGTGTCTGTAGCTGTAACAGCATCCCTGGGATTACCTGTGGGCCCACCAGGAGCTGCCCAGGGTGCAGGAGCACCCTCTCCTTGCTGATCCCCTTTCCCATTTGCTGCTGCAGGCATTCCTTGACAAGCTTTGCTCCCCTGCACTTGCACCAGGGACCCCAGGCGTTTCCTTGCTGCTCTCTTGGACCTCTCTGCCCTGCAGAGCTCCTGGGACCTCCAGGCTCCCCATCCTGCCCCCTGCCCACCTTCCCTCGCTCTTCAGGTGGCCTCGCTGTGCTGAGTCAGCAACGTTTTTTCCCTGCTCTGTCCCCGTTTGCTTCCTTTGCGTGTCCCCACAGCCTCATCCGGACCCCTTTCCTTTAGGTTTCATCCCGTGCTGAGCCCGGGTGGCCCTGCTGGGGCGTGAGGGCAGCTGGAGGGAGTGTCGGGCCTGCTCTGCCCTCAGGGAGGATTGGCAGCTCTGCCCTCAGGGAGGATTGGCTCGGTGACTGCGGTGGGACGTGAGGCACGGCCCGGCCGGGATGGGCTGGCAGTGCCGAGCGCTGCCCCTCTCATTGAGCTGTGCTAATTACCCCGAGCCTCCATTAATGAGTCTGGCCGGGCTGGGTGTGTGGTGTCACCCCCGGGGTGCCCGGAGGGACCAGTGTTCTCCCCGGACTGTAGGATTCAACGCGACCCCCGTGGCAGGGAGAAATGATGAGGAGGACTCCAATGATATCAGAAGGCTAATTAATTACTTTATTATACTGTATTATTCTCTATTATATTACACTACATCTAAACTGAATGTGCACAAGCACCCAGCTCAACTCCACTGCACAGAATCTTGTCACTGTCACCCAACAGTCCCGACACACACACACACACACAGGGCCCTGACAGGCCAAGGAAACAGAACACCATCACTTTGGGTAAACAATCTCCATGTTGCATTCTACTTTGGCACAAACACAGGAGCAGCGAATGAGGTAAGAATTGTTTAGATCATTCTCTTCTCTCCTTCTCTCACTGCTTCTCTCAGGTTCAGAGAATGTGAATCCCACACTGGACCAGTGCCTGGGACTCCTGGCTGCTGGCAGAGGTGGCCAGTGCTCTATTCCTGGGCACAGGGAGCCTCCCGAGGAGCAGAAACAGCCATTCCCTGTCCCTGTCAGGAGGATGGACACACCTCTGCTCCTGCAGCCAGGTGTGGGTGCTCCCACTGCACACAGGTGCAGCTCCTCTGCAGGAGCACCAAATGCAAGGAGGGAATAAATAGGGTTGGGAGAACTGGGCAAGAGAGTTGGAGAGGGATTTTGGACAAGAGGGAATGGCTGAGGTGAGATTTTGGGAAGAGATTCTTGGCTGTGAGAGTGGGGAGGCCCTGGCACAGGTTGCTCAGAGAAGCTGCTCCATCCCTGATGGTGTTCCAGGTCAGCTTGGAGAGGGCTTGGAGCAGCCTGGGACAGTGGAAGGTGTCCCTGCTCGTGGTGTGGGGTGGCAATGGATAAGCTTTAAGCTCACTTCCAACCCAAGCCATCCTGAAATTCTGATTCAGTGCTGAGCCTTCGGTGTGTCAAACCAATCCAGATGCATTCAGCAGCGTGTGGAGATTTGTCCCTGTGGGTCTCCACAGCCTGATGAATGGGAAACCTTGCACTGCTCAGGCCAGGAGCCTGAACATCCTCCCTCCAGCCTCCTGGCTCCCCACAGAATTCAAACAAACCTCCTTTCCAGTAGCTGTTCCCTGGGTGAGCTCAGTGCTGGCTCCATGGCAGGGTGTGCACAGCTGTTTGCCAGCAGATCTCCTGGGATGCTTTGCAGCTCCACACTCCTCCCTCTCCCAGCAAGGCTGCCTGTGAGATGCTGCTCCTGTTTGAGCAGACGCTGGCACCGATAGCCCTGACAAGCAGCAATTATTGCACTGACAAAATAAAAGTTTTGAGTTGTTTTGCAAATATTTTTGAAGCCCTGATACAGCAGCAGAAGTAGGCGTAATTACACATAAAAGTGTATCTCCTTTAATTATCTACTCAGGTGAACCATAATTTGAGAGGAAATGCTTTAAATCTGTTCATTTCTAATAATAAAAAATGAAGTGGGAGAGTGTTATTTTAATGTAATTAAGAGCAGACATGGCTGGATGGATGGCTGAGAGAGCAGGATCTGTGCTGTGCTCTGGAGACCTTGGGCTCTGTCCCCTCCCCTGCCACCACACAAGCCCTGTCTCTGTGCTGGACAGTCCATTAACACCAGAATGGAATTAAGTGTTCACATGTGGTGATAACATGTTTTGTGTCAATACTGAGTAGTTTTGTCACCAGTCTTCCTGAGCTCAGCTTTGCCAGGCCCTGCCCTGTAAAACCTGGGACTACTGGGGGGGTACAGCCTGAGACTGATCTGCTCTTGCAGGCCACTCTCCAGCCATGCCAGGAGAACCTCTGGAGGCCAGTGTGGGATAAGAGCTGTCTTGGGGAAGGAAATCATGGTTTGGGCTGGAAGGGGCCTCAGAGCTCATCCAGTCCCACCTTCCACTGTCCCAGGGTGCTCCAAGCCCTGTCCAGACAATCTGGGCACCTCCCAGGATTTGGCCACCTCTTGCTGAGGACCCAGCTGCCCACACCAGTGGTGGCACCTCTAGGCTGAGCCCTGCATTAAAACTGGTTCCAAGCCTCCAGCTCCTGCCAAGCATTAGCTGTAACTCTGATTTCCCCTCTTCCCTCCCTGAACTGCTGTCAGGAGAGGCACCTTAAAGTAAGTTATTTCCATCCAGTCTGCAGCTTTTCAAGAGAAGACTGAGTGTTGAACTTTATTTCTCTTCTAATGGCTCCTCAGAGCCCCAGATAAGATCAAAGCCTGGCTGCTTTGGGTGTGTGCTCCACACATGTGGCACATCTCCTGTGGATCTGGTGAGAGGGATGGATGATCCATCTGCTGGGGAGGAAAGCTCAGGCACCAGGGGATGAGGTGACTTTTCCAGGAGTCTGCAGGCAGCCCATGCCAGGGGTGCTGCAGGTGTTTGTGTGAGGCACACAGCTCCCTGCCTTTGCCTCTCCCAGGGATGTTCCCAGCCAGTGGAGAGGGAAAACCAGGCTGTTTTTCACTGGCTTTCCCGGGAATGCAGAGCCCGCCCCGCCTGCCTGTGCCGCTCCTGTTATCGTGAATGTCAAGCACTTTGCAAACAGAGGCATTAAATGTCAGATCCTGTCCCTTACAAGCCCTGCTTGTAATTTGAATGCTCAGACATGCTCCGTGCTCACCTCAATCCCCTTCCCTTCCCCTGATAAGTGGCATGCCTGGTGCCACTGCCTTGGGAGGTGAGGCCACCAAGCAGTGCTCTTTACACTACTCTGGACTCTCGTCCCAACTTCTTCATCCTTAGGATCAAATCTTCATCTGGCCCTCTTATTGGGAATGGTAATGGGCATTTTGGGGGATTTTGGATCCCATGACTCTATCTCCCTTTGTGGAACCGTTTAACAGAGCCAATCTTCCCCTGCAGCTGTGCCCAGGTGCTCCTCTCCTCAAAAGCTCCTGGTTCCAGCTGAGGCAGACCTGCTCCAGGGTTTCTCACCTGGATTTGCCATTGCTCTCCTGTTGGACAAGTGAGGTGAGGCATCCTGCATTCCTCTGGTGAAGTTCAACAAGGCCAAGTGCAAGGTCCTGCACCTGGATTGGGGCACTCCCAGGTACAAACACAGGCTGGGTGGGGACAGGATGGAGAGCAGCCCTGAGGAAAAGGGCTCGGGGCTATTGCTGGACAAGAGAGAAAGGCTTTAAACAGCCAGAGGAAGATTTAGATGGGACATTAGGAAGAAATTCTCACTTGTGAGGGTGGGGAGGCTCTGGCACAGGCTGCCCAGAGAAGATGTGGTTGCCCCATCCCTGGAAGTGTCCAAGGCCAGGCTGGACAGGACTTGCAGCAACCTGGGATAGTGGAAGGTGTCCCTGCCCATGGCAGGGAGTGGAACTGGATGAGCTTTAAGGTCCCTTCTGGCCCAAACCATTTTGTAATCTCTCACATCTCATGCTGCAAGCTATCTTAAGTCTTCTCTCCCCATTTTTCTGTCACTTCTGTGTATTTGCTGTAATTGTGGGTAGCAGGCTGGCTCAGCAGCACACTGCTGTGCCTCCTTGGGGTGATACCCAATCTTTCCCCTCCCTACATTGCTGCCTTCCCCCTGGTGTGCACCCAGGCACTGAGCTGGTCCCCTTTCCACCTGTGGCAGTGGGAACAGCCACGGTGGCTGCCAGCTCTCTGGCTGTTTGTCCTTGATGAAAAGCTTTCCCCAGGAACAAAGGACGTGCCAGCTCCAAGTCACCAGTAACAGGGAGTGCTCAGCTCTCTTCCCTTTGGAGCCTTGGAGATGGAGTTTCTCATTTGCACTGTGGCATTGACACAGTAAAATAATGCAGAAATTGCACAGAATAAATTAAAGCAAACACTGCATGTGCCACTGCCCAGAAATTTGGGACTTACTGCATGGCTAACAAGGTTCATTTTAATAATTACAAATGAACCTGTGGCCAAGAGAGCCTTCACTGAGCACACCTGGAATGAATGCTGATGCTGCTGCTCCCCGCAGAATGCTGATAATCACATTTGCCAGTGCATTAGAGCTGATTTAGGGGTAAGCAATAGCTTCCATCTGAATTTGTTTTACAACCTATTGACTGTAGCAGGTACCTTTTTTCCCCATTGAAATAATTGTGAATATTTTACCAGGCCTTCACGCTGCATTTGTTCTTGGTGTTTGTTTGTTTGTTTTGTGTTTTGGTGGCTTTAAAAAAAATATAATTATTTATTTATTGTGAATTGACAACAATTATGTTCACCCTCCATCTAATCCAAGGAGCTCATGGTTGTTTCCTCCCCTCTCCATCCTTTGTTGGAATAATTGTTCTTCCCACAGTGCTACTGCATGGTTTGTAAGCTTATTTCAGGCTCAACTGTGGGGATTAGTGATAACACTGCCTATTGTAGGAAGGTTCATATTATTTAAAATTGGAACTAGAACAAAGGCAATTCAATCCCAGTTCCTTGCTGCCATTTACTGACTGAAACTGCATTTACTGACGCTGTCCAAGAAGTACCAGGTAGGAGCTGAGCCTCTGCATGTCTGCAGCTGGGGAAGGGAGGTGAATCTGTCTGGGCAGCCTGAGTTCAGCCCCAGAGCCTGGCCAGGATCCTTGGGTGCCCCTTCCCTGAGGGTTGGTGTTAGTGCCTCCTTAAGCACTGCCCCTGGCCTGGAGATCTCCAAGTCGGTGCTGCAGCAGGGATGGGATGTGGTGTTGGGGTGGAAATGCTCAGGTTTTAATTTTTTCCCAGTACAACAGAGTCTTGGGGACATTCCTGTAGGTCCACACTGGCAGCAGGGACTGGGGCAGGGGCTGCTCCCAGCTCTGGTGGTCCGGTGGCTTCGCACACACAGCGCTGGGCTGTGGCTGGGCTTTGGTCAAGTGACAGCAAAGAGCTCGAGCTGGCAGCTCCTTCCCTCTCTGCATGGCCAGATCTGAGACCAGATCTCCAGCAGACAGCCCAGATCATCCCTCCATCCATCCCTCCATCCCTATCTCTGCGTGTATCTGCTGGAAGCCAGGTTTAAGCTGGAATATTGTCTCAGCTGGAGTTTGTGTCCCCACTTTGGCACACACAGAGTTGGTGTCCTTGAGCATCGCACACCTCTTGTGGAGATTCCCCTCGGCTCGTGAGAGCAGAGGAGCTTGTGGCAGGGTGGAGAAAGCTGAGAGTGCAAGGAGGTCCCAGTGCTGGCACCACTGGACTTCTCCCCTGGGATTCTGCAGGCCTCTGCCACTGGCAATTCATGCCTTGGCACTTGGGGATTCCAGGGATGAAGGAAAGGAATTGCTGCTTCTCCTTCCATGGAGCTTTTGCAGCCATTGAGGTTTATTGAGTTGATAGAACATTCTGAGCTGGAAGGGACCCACAGGGATCATCAATGCAGCTCCTGGCCCTGCACAGGCACCCCAACCATCCCACCCTGTGCATCCCTGAGAGCATTGTCCAAAAGCTCCTGGAGCTCTGGCAGCCTTGGGGCTGTGCCCATTCCCTGGGGACCCCTGGCAGTGCTCAGCACCCTGTGGAAGAAGAACCTTTTCCTGATATCCAAGCTAAACCTCCCTCCTCCCCCGGTGATAGGACCCAAGGGAATGGCTGGAGGGATTTACTGTAATATTTTTTGTCAGCAACATTGAACTCCCTGCTCAACTCTACCCCATCCCTGACCCCAAACCCCTGCACTGGGTACACCCTGAAGGGAATGCTGACTTTCCTTCAGGCTGGGAGTGCTGGGGTGACCTGCCCTGGCCACTCCTTGAGCTTCCCATCCATCCCCCTCCCCTGCTTCCCTGGAGGAGGGGAGCGCGTGAGGTGTGGGAGTGCACGGGGGGCGGTGAGAAACCCCAGACACACAAAAGCTGGAGGAACCACCAGCAGCTGTAACCCTGGCAACTGTGTCTCAGCATTTGAATGTAATTATACCTCGAACGTGATAAACACTCCCAAGGACTCCTTATGTGGAGATCATACTAAACAAGTCTTTGAAATTACCCTCATCAAATATTGATAGAGGGAGAGTTTTAAAAAAAATAAAAAAGGGAAAAGGGAAAGAGAGAGAAAAGGCAAATTCTTGCTCTTGCCCACGGGTTAATGAGGATCTGTTGGTTTATCACCACAGTGCAAACCCTGCTGAGAGCTCCAGAGCACTGCAAAGTTAAAAGAGGGGGCAGGAGGAGAAGAGAAATAAAACCATCAGGTGAGGCAGCTCTATTGATTGGCATTTTGTTTTATGTTTGGCACACAGGAAAGCCATCCCAATAAACACCATTTATCTTGCCCAGCCCTGGCAGACAGGGTTTAATTGCTCAGGAGCAGGAGTGGGCGGTGAAGAAGGGGCGTTTCTGAGGTCCCTCAGCAAGGAGGGTTGTATTGGCCAGCAGAGCACTGAGCATGGGCATCTCCTCCCACCTGCAGGGCTGGAGACAGCAGGCAGAGTGTTTTCCATCAGGAGAGCAGGTGGAAGTCCCAGGTGGTTTCCAGCAGCTGTGGATCAGGTGTGCAGGAACATCCCTGGAAGTGCTGGCCCAGTGTGGGATGCTCCTTGCTGGTGCTCGTGTCCTACCAGATCTGTCCTTGGAAAAAATCCACCAGGGGCCTTCCCTGGCTCTGGTGCTCTGCAAAGGGAGGGAGCTGGGCTGAAATTTTCCCCTCTCCTCAAGCCAGGTAGGGGCAAGAGATGCACTAAAAAATGGGCATGAGTGGAGCTGGGACGGGGTGCGGTGCTCAGCAGATGCCCTGTGCAATGCTTGGAGGAGGTTTGGTGAGCAGAGCAGCTTCTTGTCTCTTGAGTGATCTCCCAGCAACGTGTGGGGCTGGGGAGAACATGGGTGAAGAAGCACCAGTGCTGCCCAGAGAAAGGGAGCAGCTCAAACTTCTTGGAGCAGAGGCTGTGGAGGTGTGGAGGAGGAGGAGGAGAGATAAACAGCTCTTCATCTGGGCTCTGCAGGCAGTGAATGTCAAGGGGAAGGAAGCTGCAGGAGGCCAATTTTGTGAACTGCTGGTTGTGAGGTACTTGGTAACTTTTTGAGTTAGCTTTTAACAGGGAGAAGAGGCAAACAGGGGCCCTGGCTGCAGTTTGGTTGTTGTGAGTGTTGGTTGATTTGCCATAACCAAATCTCACCTGGAGTCAGGGAGACTTGGAAGCAAAGGTGTGTTTTTCCCTGTGTGCTGGGGGTGGGGATGGTGGTGGTACTGATGTGCTTTCACCTGACTGAAGGTTTTATCACTTGGGAGAGGTTGGAGGAGCAAACCTGACCTCCAGAAATAGAGGCAGTTGTTGACATCCCCATGGGATCCTTGTGGGTACAGTGGCCAGGGGGCGCTGGGAATGCAGCCAGAGGGCAAAACAGCATTTTACCAGGAATGAGGGAGGCATGATGGGATCTCCAGTTTGGGGGAGAGGCATACACCCCTGGTGGAAAACCTCCCTTCCCCACCGAGCATCTCTGTTCCTGCCAGACCTGCACCTAAAACAGTCTCAGCACTCTCTGAAAGGACCTGGAAACATCTCTTGAGCAAGAAAACTCCAATTCCCATCTCCAGCCACCCAGATCTGCAAAGTCAGCCTGATGCCAAGAGATGTGCCAGGATAGGTGCCAACCTGTGACTGAGCAGGACTGGCATGTTGCTGAGATCCACCCGATGTGTCCCCAGCCCTGTGCCAGGGCCAGCTTGCTCCTTGTGCTGGGAACAGTGGGCATGGCTGTGACACATAGACACAGAGCTCTCTCAAGCACTGCCAGCTGTTTTATGGGCTGCTTGGAAACAGTTGGAAAGGCCTGTAATGCCAGTGCTCAGTATTAGTTACTGCTGATGCAGCTGGGAGAGGAAATAAGGGGGGATTGCAGCTCTGAAAGATGTTTTGGGCATCTCTGGTCCAACATCAAGGGTGGGATTGTGGAGCACAAGGCAGCTGTGGCTCAGCAGTGGGAAGCAGAAGGTCTGCTGGACTCCTCCATGCTGGGAGATGATTGTGAACAGTGTGGAGCATGTTGGAGGCAAAGAAGAGCTAGGATTCTAGGTTGTGATCTGAAATGTATTTTACAAATGAGTCAAAGAAAGCTGCACTAACCCCATGGCTGCTCTGCCTCCTGCTGAGCTGCTGGCTGGAGCTGTTTCCCACCCAAGGGCGGATTGGGGTGGATCCTATCCAGTGTGTGCTGGTTAGCTGGAACAGGGAACAGGGGTCTGGACAACATGTTGGATCTGAAGCCTTTGAGGGGGTTTCCAGATGGTCTGCATCCCATGTTTATCAGGCTGAAAATAAAAACTTTAGAAAAATCTCAGTCTTCCTCTCCCACTGAAAATTCCCTGTTCTGGAGCCTTTGGAAGGGATGAAGGTGGTTTTGTTCCTGCACAGCCCCCCGGGAGATGCTCCTGCCATCAGCAGAAGGTGCCAAGGGCAGAGCAGATGCTTTGAGGGGGAGCTGCTGTGTGAGGGAGCTGTGAGAGGTGCGATAGGAGGGCAGATGTGGTCACACAACACCCGCGGTGTGTGCGGAGAGGAAATATCAGCTGAGGGCAAAAAAGACGCTCTGACCTTTTGGAAAAGCTGTCTGTGTGAGGTGGCTGGGGTGCAGTGAGCCATTTAACAGAACAGCTGAATCCCTGAGGGCTGAGCCACGCAAGGACTACCCCGGCAGAGGAGCTGCTGCTCCCGAGAAGGCTCCCAGGGCTCATGCTCAGATGGTTCCTTTAAAGGTTAATTCTCACCGGCAGCATCTGGAAGAAAACTGGGTGTACTCAGAGGCAACTCAACCCACTCCAAAGGGTCTTCACGTTTGTGGTTCTTTTTGTCATTGGTTTTTAAATGTTAAAATCTGCTCTTATTCATGTCTCAAGTTAAAAATAGAGAGAAAGCAAACGGAGAGAAAGGCGGCCCTCCCAGCTCGGCTCCCGGTGCAGAGGCACAAAGCCACAGCCGTGCCGGTGCCGGAGCGGCAGCGCGGTGGGCTGCGCTTCCCCCTGCTCCGAGGTGGCAGAATAAAGAGCTCCCGCAGTCACCTTTTTTTCCAAGAGTTGCATTGTTAAACCCTTCCGTGGGGAAATCCAGGCAGTGTAATTGCTCTGGTCTGACTCTGCCCGCTGAGCCGCCTGAATTAAGTGGGTGTTTTGGCATCCCGAGCCGAGCCTTGTGGGAAGTGACCTTCGCCTTCCGCCGCTGCTCCCTGCAACCTGCCGCTAATTAGGATGGAGAGAGCCCTCCTTTGTTTCCAAACAGTGGTTTACCTCTGTCTCGGCGTTCTGCCGGGAGCTGCCCGGTGTGACTCGGTGCATAATGAGCGCGGCGCAGCGCACGGCCGGCTCCGAGCGCGCCTCGCCCGCGCCCAGAGAGCGGCTCCCAGCCCATTCACCGCACAGCCTCTCATTAAACAGCGGCCCAATTAACATCTCAAACGACGCTTTGTATTAAAAAGAAAAAAAAAAAAAAAAGAAAAATAACCTCCACCATTTCCATGGCGCCTTTCATCCAGTATTTGCAAACTTGGAAGCGGCATCAATGCCCGCGGTGTCACACGAGGGTCATCGCTAGAGCCTGCGGAGATGTGCCGGGTTTGGAGAGGTGTCAGGGGTCCACACAAAGAATCACAGGGTGGTTTGGGTTGGAAGGACCTGAGAGATGATCCAGTTCCAACCTCCGAGCCGTGGGCAGGGACATGTCCCACTAGGGATAGGCTTTGCCTGCTCTTGGGACAATTCTCGCAGGTCTGTAATGGTCTGAGAACTGCCTCGCCTCCAGGCACTGCTAAAAGGGGAACGAGGAATTTCTACCTTTTGGAAAGACACTTATTTCCAACCTAAAACAAGGACAAAGATGATGAAGTTTACAATGGTAAAACTCAGCAGCTCCTCTGCAGTAGAAACTGTAATATGGGACACTTAGAGGGTTTAAGGGAAATTTACTCAGAAAGAGGATTAGCTAAAATATGTTGAAGTTCTGTGTGAACAGCCCCACTGAAATGTAATCTGGTTTATCGGCATTTGTGTTGGAAATGAGCTTGGTAAACCCAATTAATGTCACTTCAGTTCTGAGTGAGAACAGTCTGCAGGGATTTCCTAACTTTAAAGCAATGTGCTTTAAATTCATACCTTTAACTTTACCCAGTCTCCCCTTGAGGAGTTTGCCACATCTGCTGACAAGGGGACAAGGAACCAAACAGATTTATGGGCATGTGTGAAAAACCTCTGCCCACGCTCTAGAAATACTCAGACCCCACTTCTCCTGAGACATCTTGGATCAAGGAGATCCAACCCAAAAACCATTGGCTTGGGTGAGCAGTGGAGATGTGTGTGCAGTCAGCTTGGCTCCTGCACACAAGAGGCCACTGATGCTGTCAAAAAGCCATCTTCAAGCAGGGTCTGCTGCTGCTGCAGATCCCACAGATCCTGTGGCAGGGTCCTGGCACGAGCAGCTCGCCCTCAGACACCTGTAGAACCTGCTGGACTGAGGGAACTGAGGGCAGAGCAGGGCAGGTGTTGCTCTGGGATTGGCCAGGGGCTGAGACCATCCTTTGGTGGCAGGACTTGACCCCTCTGGGACACTTGTGTGGCAGGAGCAGGAGGAATGTCCCTACACCAGAAGCAATGGGAAGAGCTGGGATGTGCCAGGCAGTGAGCAGGTGCAGAGACAGAGACATCCACCCTGCAGGGCTTTGGGGTGAAACATCCACATCAGCTCAGCCTCACACCATCCTGCCCAGGCTCAGGGATGGGGTCCTGCAGGCCTGCCTGGCTGCTGGGGGGCAGAGCAGCTGCTCTGCATGGAATGGGATCTGCACAGAACAGGATCCAGATTCCATCTGGCTCTGGCTGGGAGCTGGCTGTGCAGGACCAGACCTCAGCCACCACTTGGGCAGCTCCAGCTGAGTCCCTCCTGGCTGTTCCAGGTTCCCTCAGTCTCACCAGGGAGTGAGGGCGATGCCTCATCCTCCGAGGGTGCTCCCTGAGGATTACCTGGTGTGAGCTTTCTGGGAACTGCCACCCAGCACGGGAAGTGCTTGGCAGGGCAGGGCTCAGACTGCCCTCCTGCCATGTCCTTCTCTCCTCACCAGCTCCCCCTGTGTCCTCAGTGCTGCTCAGAGATGTCAGAGCTTGGATGGTAGCGCTGAGTTGGCAACTTTTAATATTGCTGAAACATAATCAGCTTTTGCTTCTACAGCAATTAGCATGTTATTACCCATAATGTTTTGCATGGCAATTTTGTTGTAAACATTTGTACTAATTCACCATAACCTAATTATTTTTATGACACATAATTATGAAATATTTTTGGAGGAGGAATGGCTTAATTTTCTATTTATACCATTATTTCCTGGAAGTGTCAGTTATTTTTACATCAGGAAGCAGCGTCTCCCCCCTTCCCCAATTAGCCCTTTCTATTTACTGCCTCAGCTTGCCTGTAGAGGCAGTTGCTGGGACCACATTCTCCTGGAGCTGTGTGATGGATTCTAGGAGAGCCTAATTGAGCTGTAAGTTGTGGGAGCGGGATACGTAAGTGGAGGAAGGTAACAAGTGGTTTTCTTTGCTGCTTGGTGGGTGGATGTGATGATTCTCAGCTGCAGCATCTGCCAGAATGACCCTTCCCAAAGTGTTTAAGGAAAGAGTGATGTGAAGGTGAAGCTGTTGTCTTAGGACCATGCTTTTCAGGAATGCCAGCAGAGGCAGGACGTCTTGAGGGAGATGCTCTTGAGTTTCATAGAACCATGGAATGTCCTGAGCTGGAAGGGACTCACAAGGATCAAAGTCCAACCCCTGGCCCTGCCCAGGACACCAGAACAATCCCACCCTGTGCATCCCTGAGAGCGCTGTCCAAACGCTTCTGGAGCTCTGGCAGCCTTGGGGCTGTGCCCATTCCCTTTGGAGCCTGCCCAAACCCTGACCACCCTCTGGGTGAAGAACTTTCCCTGATATCCAGCCTAACCCTTCCCTGGCACAGGTTTGGACATCAGTAACCTCCTGCTCAGATCTTGGCATCCATGGACCAGAACAACTGAGGTACTCCCCAGCCCACTCTGTCTTCTGCCTGCTGTGATTGTGCCAGTTGGGTAAGCAAGGGCATAGGGGGTACCAGATGTGGTGGGGATGCCTGGAGGGCCAGGAGAAACATCTGGGCTGTGCTTCAGGCTCCAGGGAAACATCCCAGGCCTGAGCTAGAGAGAGAAATGCAACACGAATGTCTGCATGAGCCCAACCTTTAGGGAGTTCTGCAGGACAGTGGGAGAGGGGGAGCTGGATCCCCACAGCCAACATTTAGTGGCAAGAGGCCTTCCTTAATCACATTCACGGAGGCACTGTGTAGAAAATTCTGAATTCAGGCTTCTCCTAACAAGTATGAAACTTGGCAGGCTGAAAGGCTTGTATATCTTGTCTGATCTCCAGTCTGGAGAGGTCTCAAAACGGAGCCATGTGTAGTGCATTGACATCTTAAAAGAATTTCTTAAAAAAAAAAAAAGGCATTTCTAGATGACTGTATGTCATATAAATGAGATTTATTTCAATGCCTGTCATGATAGTTGAGGCAGTAACAAATCCAGTAATTGCTGGTGCTCTGGTCGTGTATGCTCTGAATGTTTAACTCAGAGATACATTTTTGCAGCAAGTCTCAGGTTATTGAGTCAATCCCTTTCCCATTTTTCCTGTCTCCTGGCTGGTGAAGGTGGGGCTGCACGTTGGGCAGGGGGAGTGTTGCACACAGGCTGCTGTCTCAGAACCTGCCTGTAATTACCTGTTAATTGTGTGTAACTGATGGGGACCGTGGAAATTGGGTTAAGAAAAACTCACTGGCATTTTAAAATCCTTCTCAGTGCTGGGTATTAGTGCACAGTCACACTTCAGGAAAAGCTTCAAGTAATCAGAGGTGTAGAGCTGAAATGATACAGTGGATTTTGGGACTGCAAGACCTGGGAACTGAAGGGGGTGGTTATCTGAGGAATTTTAGCAGCTATGTGAGGAATTTTAGCAGCTCTTTGCCCTCCCTAAGTACCAACAGACTCCCTCAAAAGTGACTTGTCCAACAGCCCTTCTTAAACGAGGTGGCTTTGTTCTTTGGTTATTCACTGCTTGTGAGAAAAGAGAAGGTGACTTGTCAAGTTCTTTCATCTCCAAACCCCAGTGTTATCCTTGATCTTTCCACAGAAGTAATGAACTGAGATAGTGTAAAGACTGTCTCATGAAATGTCTTGAAAATGAAGGGAACTCTGCTCTGGGTTATGATCCTTATTGCCAGATCCTTAGCAGAACTTGAATTTTTTGTGCCCAGCTGTCACTGTGACTTTTTTTTTTTTTTTCAGGGATTATGCATCAACAGGGTGGTTCTGGGCATCAACAAGGTTATTCTGGGCATCAACAACAGTTAAAAATGCGTCATAACTTGATATGGTGTTTGATGTCTATCAGCCGAACTCCATTAAAGACGCCACCTTTAAGCATCCTGGGCAGGGATTTTGGGGTTGAGTCAAGGATATATCTACAAGGTCCCAAGGGACACTGATAATGCAGGGAGGTCACTTTTGCGTGGGATGACATTTTTGCAGAGGACCTGTGAGAGGAGAGCATGACAAATGCAGCTGCAGTGGATGGAAATGGGTAATTTAAATTTTATTTTAATACTATGGGAAATCGTGTCCTGGGTGGGAGCAAGCAGAGGACATTTCTGTATTTTCAAGGTATCTGGTAAAGATCAGACTGATCTAATCTAATGCTGTGGAGGTCAGGAAATTGGAAGTAGGGGCTCATTGCAGTGGAGAAGTTTCCCAGCTCATGACTGGAAATGACACAGTCAAGAGTCTCTGATATACTCCAGGAAATATCTGTTGGGTCATGGCACTGCTTTGTTTTTTGCAGGAACAGGTGAAATAAAAGCAATAAAAGGAGGCAAAGACAAAGGACACCTCTTCTGTGTCAGGAATCTTATGAGAAATCCTTCCCTTATCGCTGCCTGAGGTGTTATGAAGACTGAGTTAAATGTGTGTATGACCACATGAGCCAGATCATATTTGTGAGAGTAGACAGATGGATATCATCTAATCATAAAAAACACCCCAAAATATTCCACCTGCCTCACTGGAGAGCACGTTCACCTCTGCCTCTGTGACCTGCTAAATATCTGTGAAATTAATCCTTTATTAACATACATTGGTGAGTGCCTTGGCAGGGGTGAGATGGGCAGCCTGCCCCAGGAGATGTTCTGGAAGCATCTGCCTGGGAGTGCTCATCAAAACAGATTTTAAGATGGCTTTTAGTGGTCGTGCAAGTGTCAGAGGGTTTGTCCATGGAGCATCCAGCTGTGTCAGCCCAGCAAGTGAGGGAAACCACGTGCAGAGCTGACAGGTACCTGCTCACCCCAAAGCCCAGTCTGTGCGATCTCATAGCAGCCCTGAGATGCTTTGGTTTTCCCAGGAATGGGATTTGTAGTGCTGGGATCTGGAGGGAGCATTGCAGGAACTGACAGATGGGCTTGGAGAGACACAGGGAGGTGGCTGAGGCCTAAGTGTTCCAAATTTATGGTGGCCATAAAAACCTGTGGAAATGATGGATTCTGCTCATTGCTCACGCACACAGTGACAGGTTTTCGAATAAAGCAGTAACTGATAGCCCCTGGGCTGGGAATTGAATTTCTCCTTCCATGATGTCATCATGATGTCATACTTTATTGCCTGTAACTCTAAACCCCATGGCTGTTGTCAGCATGCTGGGTTCACGTGTGTGACATCACATGGGGTTTCAGCTCTGGGCTCTGATGACGGCGCTCTTCTAACTGTGATTTAAAGAGCTTTCCTGTCCTGATGGAAAAGTTATGGCTTTCCTGGGGCATATCGTGTTCCAGGCCAAATGCTGTCCAGGCTGAGGAGGGAATGTCATTTGGAAAGGTCTTTGGAGGGCAGTGAGTGCAATTCTCAGTGCTGTGTATTCAGAAAAATATGGATTTTGTGGCCTGGAGGACACTGTCACAGTAAGAATGATTGTTTGGGAATGAAAGGGTGACTGGCACATGCAATCCTTGTGTCCTTTGCCTCCTCTCTCCCAAAGGAATATTGAACAGCCTTCCTCTAAGGACAAATAGAAAAGAGAGGAGATATGGACTCATGCATGGCCAGGGTGGTTAATGGATCCTCATGTTCTCCTTCAAACACGCCTTGTGCTCAAAAGAGGAATTTGTGAATAACCCTCCCCAGGTGATAAGTGGTGCACCCCTTGGTTCTGATGAGATGCATTTTCCTCCTGTCCCAGGAAAATCTTGCCTCTTCCAACCCCTGGCTCTGGGACCCAGGGAAAGGTGCTCCCAAGGGCAGGAGGAGCACAAGCAGCAAAGCCAGGCCTGGGTGTTGGCTGCTGGGATTTAGGGAATGGTTCAGGCATGGTTATCATGGTGACACACATGGGTTTTTGGAGGCACACAGTTTGTGGTAACTGGGATTGGGACTGAGCCTCATCCCCAATGGGCTACAGCTGTGAGCAGCAGGTGAGCAGCACTGACAGCAATGAGCCATGGAGTGCCCAGGGGCACTGCCCAACCACCAAAGGGAGCAGAGGGCACACAGGTGCAGGGCATCAACAGCAGGGGGTAAAAGGCTGGGCTAAAGAGCAAGGAGGGCAGAGCCTTGCAGCCTTCTGAGATGTTGGGTTGATACTGTGTACGGGCAGATGCCTGAAGCCTTCTGATGAGGTAAGGTGTTACTCTGTATGGGGGAATGCTTAAAGCTTTCTGAAATTGTATGGTAATACAGTGTGAATGTAGTCATCTCAATTATGATATGTGCTGTGACAGGTTTTAACCATGGTGGGGGGAGAGGGTGTGGCAGGGAGCTGTAACCCTGTGTTCCCAATGGCTGTGCTTCACAGGAGAGCTCACCAGACCCTGGTGTGGTCTGCCCACAGTGGAGAGCACAGAGCATGTGTTTTACCAATATTCCTTCTATGCAATACCTATTTTCCCTCTTTGTTTTGGAGAGGATAGGCTCCTGGAGTAGGTCCTTTGTTTGAGTACACCCTTGTCCCCTCTAGCCCTTTGAATTTGTGTCTGTAACCCCACTGTGCTTGTTGTTTTGTAGTGAAAGGTTTATTTTGATGCTCCTGTTATGTCCCATCCTCCCTTCAGCCTCCTCCCCAGCTGGCTGAACTGAGCCTGGATTCCCTGGAACAGAAGGGTAGGCACAGGAGCAAAGTCTGTCTTTCTTTTGCAAAGCTTGTGGCAGCAGATTGCAGCGTTTGCTGTCAGTTCACTAATTACGAGGGCATTAGCTTCCAATGCTAGAAAACACTGGAAACACCAAGGTTGCTGTTTGGATGTCATAAATAACATGTTGGATAGTTTTGAATTGGTAGAGAGCTCAAAAGCTGCTAGGTTTTCCTGGGAATACCTGGAGCTCCTCTGTGATGGGGCTCAGAGTTACTGGAAGAGCCTGTGCTTAGCTGGCCAACACAACTTGTCCAGTATGCAAATATAAAGAGTCAGTGTGGGATCCATGGTGTGAGGATGACAGGTTAAACTTGGTGTAATTCCTGCTGCCAGCTTATAGGAACAACCCTCCAGGAGTAAAGTGATACTATTGTTGGATTGTGTTGGATATGCTGCCCCAAAACTGCACCAGGAAACCTTAGGAAGTTGACATCAAAGTTCTCACTGATATTCAGAGTCTCTGGTGAGTGCCAGCCACTGCAGAAGGAGAAAACCAAAGCAAAGACCTAGCAGCAACAGCAGTGATACTGATTCTTGGGGTTTTTTTTTGTATTTTAATTTTTTTTATTAAAAGTGCACCCCTGTGGCGCAGCTGGCTACTTGCTCAGTGCAACAGCACCAGAGAGGAAATTCCTTCCCAGCGCTCACAGGTGATCAACTTACACATTGAAGCATGAAGTTTGATTACCCTTGTAACATTTTATTAGCTTGCATAGCTGCAAATGTTATTAATGCTCATAAAATTATCCAGTCCTTTAAAATGTCTGTTCCACTGGTGTGCGTCTCCATGACTTCCTGGGGTAGTGGATTCCAGGAGTGACTGTGCTGGGTCAAGTCATATTTTTCTTTTATTTCTCTTCAATCTACAGCCCTTTTGTTTCATCAGGTGCCCCCAGTTTGCTTTTAAATTATGGGGAAGGCTAATGTGAGGTAGCAAACTGGTTTTGATGGCAAACTTGGCTCTTTTCTGGACTTCATTTTTTTAGGGTACTGATATTTTCATGTATACAGTGTTTTAATAAGTAATAGGTTTGTGTATATCTGTAGGTGTATATCTGGAAGTGTATACAGCTATTTATGTATAAAAACACATAAACTTGTGTATTTATTATGTCACTTAAACATTTTTTTGGGTGCCAGTGGTTTGCTGCAGGGATCCCACCCCACTCTCTGTGTCTCTGAGGGATGTTCTGGGAGGCAGAGTAACAACAGGGAAGAAAAATGTGGCTCTGAGCCGTGTGTCAGCAGACTTCAGACACAATGGGGCCCGTGTTTCCAGACAAGCCTTTTTAGCTAATTAGCTGAGTAAAAAAATCTATTTCTCTTCTTAAATTCCCTGCCATCCATCCACCTAATAGAGTCAAGCAGCTCCATATTGTGGGGGTTATGCAATAAATCATCTATCTCCAGAATTTATCTCATCGCTCCCAGCCTGGGCTCTCCATCTCTCTGTCCACAGGAGCTGCCTGGTTGCCCATTCTGGCTGCTCCCTTCTGGCAGTGACTGTAATGGAAAAGTGCTGGAATTCTGCTCTGGTTCTGGGTGTCTTTTGCCTGTCCCCCGGCAGCTCAGCCATGGCCATGTCCCTACTTGTCCATGGGTTATCCTACAACAAACTCCCAGACAGCAGAGGCTCCTGTGGCTGTGTGGTCTGGGTGGCCTCTTTGCCCTGGGCTTTGCAGCCCATGGAGGCTCTGAGCTGCTCTCCAGCATCACCT
This sequence comes from Molothrus aeneus, assembly GCF_037042795.1. NCBI lineage: Eukaryota > Metazoa > Chordata > Aves > Passeriformes > Icteridae > Molothrus > Molothrus aeneus. The sequence goes on along the minus strand of NC_089655.1, from coordinate 5,765,190 downwards.
CTGGAGCCAGGATGGATGAGGGGTGGGACTCTGGGGAAATCAGGAAGAGCTGTCTTGGCTTCAGCATCACAGAGGCAGGAGGATACACCCCCAAATTTTGGTTGTGTGGTCAATTGAGTAGGAACCTCTCCTCTGGAAAGACTTCTGAGTCTCATGGACCCATATGGCAGCAATTTTCACCTCAGGTCTGGATTTGGCCATTGCAACTCCAGCCTGCGGCTGTTGGATTGCAGCAAGCAAGAGCAAAGAGCATTGTTTTGGGTAGCAATGCCTGGACTGGAGTCAAGTTGCTTTTTAACCTTCTTCTTAGCAAACTGAATGGACTGAACTCTTTCAGGTTCTCACCTCAAGGCTGGTTTTTCACACCCAAAATTTATTATTGTAGCTATTGTCTGAACTTGCAGTTTCTGACAATGCTTTTTTTTTGGTAGGTGTGAATACAAAAGCTGGACACAATGTTCCTGCCAGCCCCAGCTAGTGATGTGAAACATGATTCCCTTTGTACTCCACTGGGCAGGGGGTGTGGGTGGCTCAGCTTGGTGCTGGAAGCTCGTGTTCAGCCAGGTGTCCACCCTGACCTTCCCCCGCTGAGCTCCCTCACGTCCCACTGGAGTGAGCTGCACTGGCAAGGACGCTGCATGTGGGTGGGCTGCCAGGTCCTTAGGGATGACAGACTTTGGGGTGGATAAAGGGTGAGCTGGTCACTGCTTTGCTGGGCTCTGCTTTTGTTTACAAGCTCTTGAGATGTTTGGGGAATGTGGAGTTGGCTCCTCTGGCTGGAGGAGCAGCGCTGCTGCATTTTGTTTCATCTGTTTACAGCCTCGTGTTGTATGAAGTGGTTGAACTCTCATTAGTTTACCAAGAAAACACATTTCCTACAGCCTGGTGACCTGTCCTTGGCTGGAGTTACTGTGCTGTTATCCTTTGCATTTCCTACAGGTGCTCTCAGCCATTTTCAACACATCAGTGAAAACCCTTGAATGTGAGCCGAGAGTTGCCATGATCCTTCCCCTGGTTTGTGCATCTTTTTACTGTCTCACTTGTTTTAGTAAGAGAAATTAAATTGTTGAGCAATGATTTCTGAAACTGTTAAAAAATAGAACAAAACCCCAAGAAAATTCTGGAACAGAATGCTTTTGTTGGCGAGAGTGAAGGTTTGTAAATATTTATTCTTCATGAGGAAAAAATATCAGGCTGTTGTGATAGAAAATACCCAGGCAATTCAAATTTAAAGTGACAACCCCTATGCAGGAATCGGGGGCCTGCAGAAATGTCAATAGGTCAGGCCCAGTTGTTGTGTTGGCATCAAGCTCCTCCACCATCCAAATCCAGCAGAGTGCTTTCCACCCTGTGTTGTTGTTTGGAAAAGAGTCACAAGTGTGTTTGTATCTCTATGCCCCTCTCAGAGGATTATCCTGCCAGCACCCAACCTGTGCTGCAGACAGCTGCCATCCCAAAACCTGCCTTGGGATCATATTTATGCTGGATATTCTGGAAAATTTCTTCACTGAAAGGGTTGTCAGGCATTAGAAAAGGCTGTCCAGGGCAGTGGTGGAATTCTCATTTCTGGAGGGATTTAACAGACACGTGGATGTGGCACTTGGGGACATGGGTCAGTGCTGGCCTTGGCAGTGCTGAGGGAATAGTCAGACTCAATGGTCTTAAAGGGCTTTTCCAGCCTAAAGCATCCTATCATTCTGTGCTGTTTGGATTCAAGGAGAAGATCTTGAAAACCTTCTTCTGACAGGAAAACCTCTATAGCAACTGCATTCAGAGTGTTCTGTAAGTAGAGTAAGGCATGGTGGAGGTTGTCCTGGGAAGGACAAAATAAGCATGGATGGGGACATGGGTCATTGGTGGGCCTGGCAGTGTTGGGGTAATGATGATCTTAGAGGGCTTTTCCAGCCTTAATGACTCAGTGATTCTGACTATCTCCTTCTGCTAAGGTGTGATGTGAAGCCCCACACTCAGCTGTGTGTGGGGTCTCCCTCTTGCTCTTGGCTCTGCTTTGCCATGCTTTGAAGCCAGGTGGAAGAGTGATCCCAAAATACCTTCCCTGGATCCTGCCAAGGGTCCAAGACTTTAATGGGTTTTGCTGAATGACCAGGTGCACTCTAGACCTCTCTGGTGAAGATGACTGGCATTGAGGGGTAGATTTCCCTGGGGGCTCTGCCTGGACAGACCCCCTGGAAGCAGCATGAGGCTTGCAGAATATATTGACTGCCTGAAAAGTCTGCTGGGGACTTGGCTTTCCAGGAGATTTGCTTCCTGCAAAGGAAGGAGGCTCCTATTGCACGCTGGAGTTTTTGCAAAGTTAGGGCTGTAAGCTGGAAGTTGTGCACAGGAAGTTTTTTCCAAAGTGAATGAAATAAATAAATGAAACCGTGGCGAAGAAACTGAAGGCATGACAAGGCCTTTGTTCTGCTTTGTATTCTTGCCTAGGAATGCTCTGCTCAGCTGTGCATTAATCTCTGGTTTACTGTGCAGCCTTGGTGCTCACACACCAAATCCTCAAAGGGGGTGTGTGCACAGGTATTCATGGAGGTCACTGCACCCTGGAGCTGCAGGGCACAAGGCCCTTTTTGTGAGCAATAATTCATGGCTGCTGCGGCACCTTGATTTCCCTGCCAGAGAGGGATGTGCTGTGCCTGGACAGAGGGAAGGAAAACTGGGAGCTGAACCCAGCAACAGCCCCTGCAACCAGAGCAGCTGGGATGAAACAGCTTCAGCGAGGAGCAGTGACAGCCACGAGGAGCCCAGAGCCTCCTTAACTGTGACCTTGTGATCCTGAGCCAAAGGCTGGTCAGGGGCAGAGCCTTTCAAACATCAGATCCTCTCCAGCAGCTGAGAATTGGGTGTGGGGCTGGTGGAGAGCTCTGCTGCTGCTTTGGGCTGGGGATGTGATGAGCATTAGCAAGCTGCCTTCTTTCCTCTGTGCCTTGCTTCAGAGCTGCAGTGTTTGGCAGGAATTAATGGGTCTGGAAAGAGATGCTGTGGTTGCAGGCTCAGGTCAGGTAGCAGCAGGCCTGGAGGTGACAGGGTGGCTGTGCCAGCTGTTTGACAGTCCTGCCCAACATCCTGCAATTAGAGTTTCACAGAGCACATCCCTGTGCCCTGAGCTGTGATGTTTCCAAATTTCAGGCCCTGCTAATTGGCCCTGTGTGTGTGCTCCATCTCATGGAAATGGACACCTAATGTAGGTGATTAAGCTGGAGTTTCCATGCTGGTGGATGTGTGTTCCACCACAGCCACTCCATCTCTGCTGCTCTGGTGTCTTTCCTCACATCCCTGACTTTTGCAGGATTGGGAAGAGCAGGGAATTTTTATCCTCTCCCATGCAGTTAATTAGGAAGCATTCCAGTTTGTGCCGTTTGGTGGGGAGCATATCCAGGCTGTTCAGCAATGCTAGGAGAGAACAGACCCTGCAGAGAAAGCAGGAATTCCTGACACCACTCCCTGATTTGGGATGAGCTCAAATTCACCATACTTTAACCTTTCAGTCTCGATTGCAGGCCCTCCTGTGATCATTGGCACCAGGGAACAGAAAAGAAAGAATCATCTGAGAGTGGTGTTGGTCTGTCCTTGGCTGGGCATTGCTGGCCGTGTGTTCCATCAAGGATTCAGAGCAGGATGGAGGATGCTGAGTTCAGAGGGAAACAAATTCCCAAATTCCTCACCAGCTCTGAGTGGTCCCCACACAACAGGGTGGCAGCAGCTCTTGCTGGGAGCTGTGGGGAAACAGATCAGTTGGGTATGGCAGAGAGCAAACCTGTCCTTTGGGGTCAGGTGAGCTCTGTAGTGGGACTGGGCTGTACCCTGGAACTCTGGGAGAAGCTCCCACACTCGGAAGGTGTCTCTGACCTGAGTGTGCCGTGAGGACAGCAGGTGTAGCACCACACATGGTCCAATGGTGCTCCTTAGAGAATCACAGAATCCTTTAGGCTGGAAAAGCCCTCTCAGGCCATTGAGTCTGACTATTCCCCCAGCACTGCCAAGGCCACCACTGCCCCATGTCCCCAGGTGCCACAGCCATGTGTTTGTGAAATCCCTCCAGGGAGAGGGACTCCCCTGCTGCCTTGGCTGCCTGTGCCAGTGCCTGACCACCCTTTCTGTGAAGAACTTTTCCAGAATATCCAACCTAAACCTCTGCTAGCACATCTTGAGGCCATTTCCTATTATCCTATTGGTTGTTATGTGGGAGAAGAGACTAACCCTCAGCTGGCTTTTAGGTGGTTCTGGAGAGCAATTATTCTCTGTTTTCTCACCAGCAGCTGCTGGGGCTTCACAAATGAGAAAGGAAGGTGGTCCCTGCACTTCAGGCTGGGCAGGATAATCTGTTTATGCTTGATTGACACTGGGAAAGCATCACTGAACCCCAGTGGAGGGGTGGCAGCTCATTAGGATTCAGGCTCAGTCGCTCTTCATCCTCTGGAAAATGCAGCACCTGGCAGGATCACTCACCTTGACCCTTGGTGACAGAAAGAGATGGCCACCAGCTCTTGGTCACCAGTGGGGCATGTCACTGGGAATGACAAACTGGGGGGAAGGAGCACGGGATGGGGAGGGGGGATGGCACAGGGAGAAGAAACATCTGACTTGGCTGAGCTCAGGGAAAGCTGAAAGAGCAGCTGCTGTTGCATGAGTAATTACTGTTGTCCATCCTCTTCTGGACAGGCAGACAAGAGACTCCTGCCTGCCACAGCAGTGGGGATGTGCTGCCTGGGGGCCAGGAGCAGCCTGCAGGCTGGGCCATTTGGGACACAAATGCCTGGTTGGGACAGAGCAGTGGGTCACCTAGCCCAGGTCCCTGCCTCCAGCAGCAGCAGTGGTGCTCTGTAGAGAGAACACACAGGAATGGTCTCTCTTAGCATCCATTCCAGTTGTGCCCAGAATCCCCAGTCACTGGAAGGGAGTAGTACAAGGTATCTGTCTTGTCCCTTTAATCTGTTTTTTAATCTCCAGTCCATGAATCTGTATAATCCCATTTTGCTGCCTGCTGGCCCTGTGCTTTGATGATGATTTCCCATTCCCCACATCCCAGCTGAGTTTGGTGTTGTGCCATCAGCTCTGTATGAGTGTTCAGGAGCCTCTCTCTCCCACCCTTCCCTGGTAAAGGACGTTGGGAATGTTGGAAGTGTTGCAGGGTGGTCCTTACCATTTCATTATCACCTGCATCTTTGTGACAGGTCACAAACTTCAGCTTCCTCCAGCTCAAACTGGAATGGCCATAACCTGGCACCTGGAAGGAGCAGCTCAGTGTGGTGCTCTGCCACATCCCTGTGTGTGGGAACATCTCCTCTCTGTCCTGCTCTGTTCCCATCTCTTGGCAAGCTGAAACTCCTTGGCTGAGCCAAGGGCTGAGCTCCTGGAAATGAGAGTTTGTTCTTGCTGACATGACTTGTGATCTTTGCTCCTGCCTGAATTAAGGGTGACCCCCCCTGACTCTGGGTGTCCTGCTCCCACCCACGACTCAGTGGCTCTTCCGAGCTGGAGCTCCAGGCAGAGGGATGAGAGATGGTGTCTGCTGTTAATCTGTGTTGATAGGTAGGCTCTGAGTGGATCACTCTCCTCTGGGTAGCCACTTCTTCACAGTCATTGACCTTTATTTGGTTTGCCTTATTTACTCAGGTGGTGAATCAGGTCACATTGAAGTGGCTCCTGTTAAACTGAGCAATGGCCACTTAAATCTGGAGTGACCATGTCCACACAGAGGTTAATGCAGTTTAATCCAATTACTTTAAACCTGCCCTTGCTTTTGTGAGGAGGGATTTCCATCAACATCCCTGCTCAGGTCTGTCCCTTGGCGAGGCACAGGAGGAGCAGGCTGCTCCCAGTGGGCAGTGCTTGGAGAGGGGAGCTCAGCCCTGCTGCTCCTTTGTGCTCAGAGCAGGAGCCCTGGTTCTTGGCAGGGTGGATCTCTGTTTGTATGTTGATTTAGAATTCCAGCTGAAGGAAAATGAGTAATGCTTATTGCTGTCCTTAGACTCCCTTTAGTCTCTGTTTGTTTTTACAGCTCCTGACATGCACAGGATAGAAGAACAAGGTTCCCAAGAGGAGCAGAGTTAGCTAATGAAGTAAGAAACTTCCTGATCATTGGCAGGTGCTGGAGGGTTGTGCTAACACTGTAACTTCATCAGTGTTGGGCTGAGTAATATGAAATTATCAAAACAGGAATGGCAGAACATGCTCCTCTGGGACCTGGAGATGGTCCAGCTGCAGCAGCTCTGGCCATGACAATTTGGTACAGCTGAAGCAGAGTTTTGTCTGGATTGTTCTCTTGCTTGGGATGGCTGGAGCTTCTGTCTAGGGCCACTCCCCTTCTGCATCATCAAGACCTTTGCAATTGGTGGGGAATGTATTAAATACCAGGAAAAAATTAACTCTATCCTAGTGAAAGCAGCCCACCAGGGCTCCTTCTGTGCTTCAGTCCAGAGGATTCCCCTCTCTCCCTGCCATCTCCCAGGGCTTTGGATGTCTAAAGACTGCAAAGTGTTTACACACTCCGGCATGGCTGGGTGGAGAACTGCTCTCTGTGTAGATCCCATCTGAGACCCTTCTTAAGCCTGCAGCAAAGGCTCAGTACCAAACTGTGGAACAACCACATGCTCTTGGTCTCTGAATACCCCCCTGGCAGTAGAATTGTACCCGTCATCCTGAAATGGCATCCACCACCCATTCTCACTCCACTTCCCATGCACTGTTCAAGTCCCCGTGGCTCCTTTGTAATGCCAGGTAGGAGCAGCAGTGGATTTGCCATGAGATCCATCAGCCAGGATCAGTTGGATGCACTGGCCTCTGGCAGCAGCTATCCCAGTGCTTAGCATCACTGGCAGGATCTAATATTAATTAATTTTGCTGGGTGTGGGGAGGATGAGCTGCCCTGCAGAGCTCAGCCTGGGAGGAGGCATTTACACTCTGATTTCATGGAGCCACAGAATGCCCTGAGCAGGAAGGGACCCACAGGGATCATCCAGTCCAGCTCCTGGCCTTGCCTATGACACCCCAACATACCCACCCTGTGCATCCCTGAGAGCATTGTCCAAACGCTCCTGGAGCTCTGGCAGCCCTGGGGCTGTGCCCATTCCCTGGGGAGCCTGGGCAGTGCCCCAGCACCCTGTGGAAGAAGAACCTTTCCCTGATATCCAGCCTAAACCCCCCTGGCACAGCTCCAGCCATTTCCTGGGGTCCCATTCCTGGTCAGCAGAGGGAAGGGAAGCTGCAAGGTTGATGTTGTCCCTTCCATCCAGCTTGGTCACCCTGAGCCAGCCAGGACAGATGCTCTGGTCTGGCCCTGGGGAAGGTTCGGGCTGTCAAGAGCTGCTTTGGGTGGCTCTGACAACTTTTGTCCTTGAAGTTGATCACTTTGAGTGTCTCCCCTCTGAGGAAAGGTGATTTTAATCCCTGTAGTCTATGAGAGGAAGGGGAGGAAAACTGGAGTTGTTGTGTGGTGGCTGAGATCAGCAGGAAGTCACAGCTATCCCCCAGACCTGTAATACACAAACTTCCCTCAAACTGAGCACTTAATGTGCAAGGAAAGAGGTGACTGATAACAGAGATTACCCTAATGAATAAACAAATGTTTTAAAAGACCCGACTCCTTGTGCAATGGAATGCGTTATTTTTAACTTAGTGGCAATTTGCATGTGAGTCAATTTGCATACATTAAATACATCTCCCCTTCTGCACCGAGCTCCCCCTCCCCTTCAGTACAGCATCTCATTATGGGGCTGCTGGGACTGGAGAGCTGGTGGCTCTGGAGGGGATATTAATTTGCCCAGTGCTTGCTGTGTAGGTTTTTATCACTTGCTGCACATTGGACCTGGTGTCTTTGAAGTCACCAGTGCCTCGGAGGGCCTTCTGCTTGAGGTGGTTGAAATGGAAAAAGAAAGAAAGGGGAGGGGGACCCACCAGGGGAAGAAAGGAGATTGTTCAGCTGGTGCTAACTTGACAGAAAATGAGCAATGCAGAAACGTCTCCCCTCTGCCAGAGAGCCCAGGCGTTGTGAGTGGGAGTTGTTTGGTTTGCTTCTTGTTGGAGGTGAAATTTGCCATCTTCCTGGGAGCCACAGAGAAGGAAGAATGGGCCAGGGAGAGCCCCAGGAGGGAGCCATGGGGTGGAAGCACAGATGGTCTCACCAAGTCTGTGTTGTTGTAGCTCTGGGGGAGACGTGGAGGTTTGTGTGTGGTAGGACCCCCCTGCCATGGCATGTGGAGATCCCCGCGGGGCATTGGGAGGTGACAGATCTCTGCCTCCAGGAAAGGTTCAGGCTGGATGTTAGGGAAAAGCTCTTCACTGAAAGAGCAGCCAGGCACTGGAACAAGGTCCCCAGGGAGGTGGTGGTGCCACCATTCCTGGAAGCATTTGAAAAATGAGATGGGGCACTTTGTGATGTGGCTTAGTGGGCAAAGAGGAATCCAGTCAAAAGTTGGACTTGATGGTCTTGTCTTTTCCAACCTGAATGATTCAGTGATTCTGTGCTGTGGGAGCTGCTGCCACCCCATGCCTCAGTTTCCCCATGAGACAGAGGATTAATGATGCCAACTGCTCTTAGAAGACTTCAGGGCACACTCAGAGCATGTGGTGATGGAGAACTGGAGGGGAACTTTTCTCCATGACCTGGGTGTCTGTTTGAGGGGTGTTGTGATGAAAACACAGAGGTGTCATGACATCCCTGTGTCTTTGATAGACAGAGAAGTCACTTTGCTGCCCTAAGATCAGCTCACAGGATTTTGAAATGCTGCTGATGCAGTGGAAAAAGCTTTTGCTGTTGTACAGCAGAGCCCAGGGGTTTTTTCACAGTTCCAAGTACTGACCAGAAACCCTGGAAATGTTTTGAGGAAGGAATGAAAATGAAAATGTCTTTCAATTAGTTCAGCATTTTTCTGCCAGTTCTGGTTGCAATCAAGAACATTGTACTGAGCTCGAATGTTTCTTTGAAAGAGCCTTAAAAAAATCATCCAGGGAAATGAATAAAGGAAGTGACCCAAATCTAATCTAGACTGATAGGCGGCAGAAGACTTATCTTCAGCAAGTAACAACGTCCCTTCTCTCTTCCCATGTAACAGGAGTCTTAGCCAAAGCTCCTGCAATGTGGCAGTTCAGGAATAAATGTCAGCAGCTCCTCCATGCAAGGAATATTTGGATGTCAGCAGCAAGAGGCAATGTTTCTGATAAACTGATGCAAATGGGATGCTGGGATCAGTGCTGGGGAGCTCTGATCTCATGCAATTTCCATGCTTTGAGGGTACCCAACCCCTGCAGAGCAAAGGGTCTTGGGCAGGTAATGGGCAGCCCACCCCATCCTCCTTGGGAAACCCTCCAGGGAATCACTGGTTTTGGTCCACACAAACACCAGCCAAGGGAATGAAGGGCATGGCATGTAGGATTTGTTAGTTAGAGAGGGTGGGGAAATCCATATCCTGCTGCAGCAGCCTTTGTGCTGTGTGTGCAGCAAAGGAGAGCTCCTGCCCTTCCAAGTGTGGGGCAGAGGGGTGACAAAGGTGAGTGAAACATCTCACCTTGGACAGTGAGCATGGCTGGCCAGGAATAAAAAACACTTGGTGCAGGAGGATCTGTTCTATTCAAGCTGGACACGGTGAGTCCAGTGCAGCTTGTTTCCAGGTCCCTTGGACAGAAGGGAAGTGTCAAACTGAAGGAGAGGTGCCTGTGGAAAGGCTGATCTCTGCCTGGAGATGTGCAGGGCAGCTGCTCCCCCCTGGGCATGATAGAGAGGGATGGATGCAGGGCAGGAAGGGTGTGGTCGGGGTGTTCTTTTGGGTGTGTTGTGATGCAGGGCTGGAAGGGTGTGGTCAGGGGTGTTCTTTTGGGTGTGTTGTGATGCAGGGCTGGAAGGGTGTGGTCAGGGGTGTTCTTTTGGGTGTGTTGTGATGCAGGGCTGGAAGGGTGTGGTCAGGGTGTTCTTTTGGGTGTGTTGTGATGCAGGGCTGGAAGGGTGTGGTCAGGGGTGTTCTTTTGGGTGTGTTGTGATGCAGGGTTGGAAGGGTGTGGTCAGGGGTGTTCTTTTGGGTGTGTTGTGATGCAGGGTTGGAAGGGTGTGGTCAGGGGTGTTCTTTTGGGTGTGTTGTGATGCAGGGTTGGAAGGGTGTGGTCAGGGGTGTTCTTTTGGGTGTGTTGCGATGGACTCTGCCTGCCGGGATGTCTCCGCAGACAGAAGCTACCTCCAGCCCTTGGTGAGCAGCCTGGGCTTGTCCCCCTTGGTCAGAACTAGCTCACCCTGCCTTCCTGAGCACTGCTTTGCAGAAGGGACATCACAAACCGTGTCCCCTGGAGGCTGCCCTGCCGTACAGGATGTCATAGGAGCTGCCGAGTGAAGTATCCGGCCCCACTCCCTCCTGGCTGGCCCCGCTGCCAGGATTGTTTCCACGGCAAGAGAACAATACCTCTCCTTCCATCCAAGAAACATTTATTACATGATCCGTTTCAGATGTCTCTTTGGGGAGGAGGGGAAAGCAGAGGAGAAATAGATCTCTTTTTTACGGCAGCACGGCAGGATCCATCCCGTCATGGATTAATTATCCCCGTGCACAGGCGGGCTGGGGGGGTTCAGAGCAAGAGCCAGGGTTGCCTTCCAAGAGGAGCAGACGCAGATATTTCTAGCCTCCTTTCTCACAAACTAAAAGGGGTAATTAATTAATCTGGGAAGCTTTCACGTTCATTATAATTCCCTCCCTCCCCTCGTTTTGTTTCTCCTGATCGACTGTATGAAATGTGGAGAAAGGTAAAGAGTTTAGGGGCCTATTATGCTGCTCCTTCCTGAGCCCCTGTCAATCTCCCTGCTTGCTTTCATACCTCTGCCTCCTTTTCTCTCCCTTTAAAGCCCTCAAAGGTCAAAAACATTTCCTGGTTTTCCTTTGCATGCCCTGAAGGAAATGGTCTGGGCTGGATTATCTGCCCGTATAAACCAGCACTGATGCACAGGCTCTGTCAGCAGAGTATTCCACACTTCTGGAAGCTCCTTCCATCCATCTCATGGGCTAGGGAGGAGAACCATCCCTTGGGCCTGCTCCTCCTCAGCTGGGGAGGAAGGCACAGGATTAATGCTGACAATACAAGCACTACCTGGGTAAAGGCAGAGGCTCCGAAGCCCAGGAGGTAAATGCTGTTACGATGCCATTTGCCCATCGTTTCCCGTTTTTTATTTCCACCCAGCCAAGCTGCAACTGGAGCAAGAAGCATAAATTCTGCTGTCCCTGGACTCCATCTGCTCATGGAGCTAAAGAGATATAAAGGATGTAGCCAGAGTGAGCCAGTCCATTATGGAGTGTTCTGGAGAGGCTGAGGCAGAGATGGAGCCAGGGATTAGAGGACATCCAGGAGCAATTGCAGCCCCTTTGAACTAAGCATGACTTCTCCAAGGCACCTAACAAAAACTAACTAACCAGGGATGGAGAATTGGAAAAATCTAATTTCAGGCTGTAGATCCCAATTATTTTAGCTCTGTGAGGCTAGAGATGGGCTGGTGGAAGGCATTTTCACATCTCCCATGAGGTGAGGAGCCCTTAGCTGAAGGTCTGGGTGCTTGGTGGAGGAATGGTTCTGTTCCATGCCTGGCTGACAACCCAGCTTTCTGTAGGAAAACTTTTGGACAGCTCAGCCTAGAGAAACTCTGTGGTTCTTGCAGCAAGGTTGCTGGTGCTTTTTCTCCCTTTGAGGCAAGGAAGGAACATAGATTTGCATCCAAAATTGAGCCCTGGCCATGGAGCTCTGAATGGAAACCCCAAAGCATCACCTCATCTTTCCCCTTACCCAGTGCTGTGAACATTTGACACGAGTGATATGAAGGTTAAAAAAACCAGCACAAACCCAAAAAATGCCCTTCCAGAGGCACCACCTGCTGCCCTTTTTGGTTTTTCTGGGTGTAAAAAGTGTCCCAGTGGTAAGGGAAGGAATTCCTGGTGTCTCTGAAAGCCTGTTTGGTTCTCTTTGTCTGCCTGCCTGGTATACTCATGTGTCATTTACTGCTCTTGGCAGTGAGTGGGAGTTTGTGGAATGAGAATATGAAATTCCTCCCTCTTCCACATTGGTACACAGCTTAGAAGGATGGGCTGTCCTGGCTGCATCCCTCTGAGTGGCAGAATAAATAATTGGGATATGAAGAGCTGCTGTCCAACTCAATGTTGTGTTCAAAGGCTCCTGGTTGACTGGAGAGCAGGAGAGGCTGTTCCAGTAATGGGTTGTCTGTTGTTCCTCTGCCCAAAACCAGGTTTAATGAAGCATTTGTTCTTTTACTGCCCTCTCCTTAACTGGGTTTTTAAAGCTTTTCCTCAGAGCTGGGTGACAAAAGCAAAATTGTGTCCTGATGTGTTTGTTTGAATTCTTAAGTGAATTTGCTTGGGCGATATTCCCAAACTTTCCCTGGTGACTTTCCAAGAACATTCAAGCAATGAGATTTTCACTGGCAGAAAACAAAACAAAAAAAAAAGCAAATTTCAAAGTCACATTTACAGGTTTTTTTAGCACTATTGATACCTGCAGTGCTAAAATATCCTGACATGGTCTTAAAACAGATTGGTGAAGATTTTGATGAATAATGAATTGTGATTTCTTTTTATTTGCCTTCTGGTTCTGGTTGAACTCTTCAAGCTCTTGAGTTACTCTTTGTAATCATGAGACCTGGAAACTGATTTTCCCTAGGTCTGAAATGATGAGTCTTTATAGCTGAGTTTGCTGAAATGCAGATGTTTGTTCCTCAGCAGTTCTTCAAGTGTTGGTTCTGGTCCAGTTTGGACCAAAACTGGATGCTGTTGTTATTATTTCCCCCCAAATCTTGCTATAAACAGGCAATCCTAGAACTAAACCTTAGCCAAGGTATGATGTTACATCCCTACAACTCTGTGTAACCTTCATTTCTGTTAACTTGAGCTGTACTTGTACAGGGTTTCCCAGGATCACAGACTCCAATGATTTGGGTGGGAAGGGACTCAGGAAGTCTTTTGTCCAACATCTTGAACCAGGGTTAGTTTTGGGATCAGAGCAGGGTTTGAAAGCCTCCAAGGATGGAGACTGCACAGGCTCTCTGGGCAATCTTTGCCCCGTTTGCCCACCTGCTGCTATGTCCAGTGTTTATATCTGCTTGTTTCTGCTTAGACCTGCTCTTTCCCATCTCCCTCTTGCTGGAAAACCTCTGGCTGCAGCTTCTTGCTAACTGCAGGTAGGAGTTAGACTGTGTAGTGTCCCTAAGCCCAGCTCCCTTGGCCTCCTTTTGGGGCAAAAAATGCCTGGGACGTGCTTTTCTCTGTATTCCTTACATTGCCATGCTTGTCACAGAGCTCCCCCAGCTCAAAGAAGTCAACCAAGCCGAAATTTCCCAGTTTTCAGCTGGAGATGTGGAGCTGACAGGTGACTGACACCAGTGCAGGGCTGGAGCCTGGGAGAACAACCCACGGGGATTTCTGAGAGCTGGATTTGCCAGGCAGCCTTTCCTCTGCTGCTGCAAGTTATTTGATTGTGGGGGGTTTCTGATGAAATGTGTCTGTTTCAATGGGTTATTGCTTCCCAGGAAAAACTCAATTTCATTGGGAGACAACTGACCAGCTCCTTTCCTAATAAGCACCACCAAATCACTTGGTGTTATCAGCAGCAGAATGAGAGCTGGCAAAAAATTTAATTTGAAATGCAGAAATAACTAATATTGGGGGAAAACCTAACTTTTCTGCTCTACTGGGGACGAGTGCAGTGCCAGGGGATTCACTAAACAGCACAGTTCATATTTTAAATATTTACTAAGTGAATGTAGAGGCAATTGTTTGGGAAAGTATTTGTCAAATAAACTCAAACAACAAATGCATTTGAGGAAATTGGATTTGTCCACCTGATATTGCAGGAACAGGAGAAGAGGTTAAATTCATCAGATAAACTGTTCAGCTGAACTGTTTGTTCTCCTCTATCCACCCTCCAATCATTATTTTAGAGAGACTACAACTGTTGTAGGCACTGTGCAGAAAATTTATAGGAAACAGATCTCTGGCTGCTGAGGCTCAGAGCCTTAGTGATGGACGTGGCAGATAGGGGAAGATTTAGCATCCAGCACTCTGGGGAAGGAGGAGAGCCCATCTCTGTGCCCAGAGAGGTGAATTCTCTCCCTGCACACACATCAGCCACTCACTAGGTTTGTTTTGTTTCATCCAGCTGCAATATGGGGGTAGGAGCTGCTGCTGGGATCATCAACCTTCATCTGTTCCATCCTCAGCCACAAAACAGCAGCTGGGAAGGAAGGTCAGGACTTCTGGGGTGTGAGCACAGGCTGGGAAATGTGGGGCACCAGTAGTTGGTACAAACCCCATCTCCTGGCTCCCTCCCAGCACCTGGAATGAGGAGGGAATTGCTCCAGGGCCTCCCAGCCATGGTGATTTATGGCTGAGGGGGAAATGGGTTCTGGGCAGGGGCTGCCCATCTCCATCAGTTGTATATGGCAAACCCTTGGCCAGGTGCTTAAAGCAGGATGGGGAGATGTGGCTCACTTTATTTTTCAGGCAGGGACTGTAGAAATCAATTTTATAGCTGCCCTGGCTTCTAGGAGTGCTGAGCTCAGAGAGCAGGAAGGGGCTCCTCAGGGTTAACTGCTGGGATTTGAGGATGTGAGCAGAGCACAAGGGCTGGACACAGTCCCTGCAGCACTCTGGAGTAGTTGTTGAGGGAAGGAAGAAGGAAAATAAGAAGGAATTTGATTTCCAGGAGAGCAAATTCAGGGAAGTTACTCAAAGATAAATTCAGAAAAGCAAATGGAGCAAGGCTGCTGTTGTCAGAGCCCAGACTAGTTCCCAAATGGCTTGGGAAGCTGAGATCAAGGCAGGAGGTGACTGTAGTTTGGAGATGCAAGATGTAAGGTCAGGAGCCAAATCTCTGAGCTGCAGAAAAATGAAGCTGTTTTTTAGGCTTGAAGAAAGGTGGAGAAGTGATGGCAGTGAGAGAGGAAGGAGCTCAGCTGCAGGGGAGGCAGCACAGTAGGTAGGGCAAGAGAATTGTTCCCTTTGGAGGGGTCTCAACTGAGCTCCCAAGGCCTGCCTGGGTAATCTTTATTCTCTGAGACCTGTATCTCTACAGTGAGGCTAAAATAATGTGGTTTTTCTTTGTTCTTCCTGTGCACACAAAATTTCTCTCTGGGGCTGTCAACCGAATGTCTTCCAGGCCTGGAAAAATTCATGCTTTTAATGCCTCTCAGGCTTTCACAGTGGAAATAAACCTGGCATAGAAATATCTGGAGAAAATCCCAAGTGCTAACTGTAGGTTAGAAAGTGCAGGTCTCCCCTCTCTTTTGTTCCTTGATATTTGGTTTTCACCTGGGTTTAGCTGGATGAACTGGGGTGTGTTCACCTTAGAGGGTGGTGAACACCATGGGATGGACTCCCAGGGACACCGGAGGCTGTCATCTCTGGGTGTTTCTCTCCATGGCCTGTGTGCTGGGTTTGATCTGAAAGTGTCCCATGCTTTTAGCTTGGTTTCCAGACTTGTTGCAGCTTTCCCAAGGTGAATCCAGATGCTGTTCCAACTCCTAGCTCCTGGTGTATGTGGAGTGCTGAGGGCCAGCTCATCCATCTGCAGGCTCCCCTGGGATACTTCCTCAGACTAAACCTTGCCTGGAATGTCCTGGGTTGTGCCTGGCTGACCCCACTCACTGTTCCTCTTCTGGGTTTATGCTAAAATCCCTGGCAATGCTCAGTGCCCTGGAGCAGTGGTGGCTGCAAGGGATAGAACATTCCCAGTTGGAAGGGACCTATGATGTTCATCCTGTCCAACCTCCTGCCCACTTCAGGGCTGACCAAAAGTTACAGCCAGGCTGGACAGGCCTTGGAACAACCTGGTCTAGTGGAAGGTGTCCCTGCCCATGGCAGGGAGTGGAACAAGATGACTTTTAAGGTCCCTTCCAACCCAAACCTTCCTGGGATTTTGTCAAGGGCATTGGCCAAATGTCTCTTAAACATTGACAGTCTTGAGAGATTAACTAACCTGTTCCAGGGTTTGAACATGTTTTTGGTCAAAAAATGCTTCCTGATGTCCAGCCTAAACCTTCCCTGGTGCAGCTTTGAACCATTCCCACTCAATTCCATTGCTGGATACCTAGGAGAAAAGCCTGAGGGAGTAATTGCTTTGTTTGTGGGTGATTTAGTTTAATCCCCTGAGCTCCCTGACCTGTCTTCCTGAGTGCAGAGCAATCTGGCTGTGCTATCATGGAGCTGTCATTGGCATCTCCAGAAAACCACATCTTTTGGAAATCCCTGGGTGGGGGTTTGTGCCAGGGGCTGGTTTGCTTTAGCAGCTGGCAGTGGGATTCACAGAAGGATCCTCTTGGAATGGGAAGTCCTTGAATGCAGGACTCTGCCTCCTGGCTGCTTGAGCTTGGCCATGACAGAACATTGGGGTGGTGGTGGGGAAGTTTGGCTTTGTGTGGGGGTGGGCACACAGGCTCCTGGTCAGTGGTGGGACGTGCTCAGAAGCTCTGTGGGATCAGGATTTGGCTCTGTTAGGAGAGTAGGAAGGATTTGTTTCCCTCACTCTGAAAATTCAGTTTAGTGGGCTTGGCTGCTTTCTCTCTGCATTCAGCTTCAGTGGAGGGATTAAATTTCCAAGGAACTGAACTCTCAGAAGCTGAGCCTTGGATTTGGTTAAAAAAAAATCTTGACTAGAAACCTCAGGCATGAACTTCTTCTTCCCCAAGTTCCCATCGTTATTCCATGAGGGGCACCCCAAGAGGTGCAAGCAGCCCAGCTCTGCGCCCTTGGCTCTGCACAGGGGGCAGGAGGGACTCCCAGAGGGGAAATCCTCCCTGGCAGTCACTGAGATCCAAACCCAGCCCACCTGTCGGGCTGTGTGCTGCAGTGATGCAGAGCAGATGTGTGTTTGGGCAGGTGTGGGGTGGGATGGCTGCCAGCCCTGCTGCACGTGTTCCCAGGATGGAGAGACCCTCCAAAGATAAGTCTGCAGTTCCGATGAGGGGATATTGAGTTTCGTGCTGCAGGGCACGCGCTGTCCGCTTTGCAGCGCAGCTGCTCCTGAAGTCATCTCCTTGTTCCAGGCAGCTCTGCAAAAAGGCAGATCCAGCCTTTTTCTCTCTTTTTTTCTGCCTTACCTGTTTTCCCTCTGGGGCTGGCAGCCTGGATGAGGAGCTTTGTCTGGGTGACATGTCAGCTGATGGCAGTATCCTCTATGCTGGGAAGTTTTCAATTCTCCATTTCTAGATTCAATTTCTCTCTGTCACTGTTGGTGGAGGTGTGCTCCAGGTCTGCAGCAGTCTCTGAGAAGGTTTGGTTGTCCTCCTTGCCCTGTGTGTTTTGCTCCCTCTCCAGGCTTATCTGAAGGGAAAACCCTCAACATGTCTAACTCTGCACCCTGAGGCCCAGATCTGGTGCTCAGAAAGACACCCTGGTCCCCAGGCAGGCACGTGCAAGGTGTGACTGACCCTAAGCTGTCACTTCCCCCGTGTGGCAGGGCCACCCTCCCCATACAGGGGTGACAGAAGGTCTCACCTGCATGGCCTCATGGGAGCTGCTCAATTTTCTGGCTGTTTAACTGGCTCTTGTGCAAAATAGTTTTAGCAGGGCTCTGCTGGGCACAGGAGGAGCCAGGAGCTGATGTGTGGGGGCACAATTCACATCTCCAGTGTGCAAATTCCCCTTGGGTCTCCTGATGGCTTGGGGTTGAAGCCAAGAGATGAGGGAGGAGGATGGAGCCTGGTCTCTGTGCTGGCAGCATCTCCTTTGACACCTGCACTGAAATCCTGGGCCAGCTGTCTCACACCACTTCAGTCCCTGGCCCAGCTCTCTCAGAAGCAGCACTAATCAGCCTTTGAATGCTGGGGACATTAGAATTATCTCCATGTTTTACAGCTCTCCTGTGAGGATGCTGGTGCACAGCAGCTGCTGGGCTCTGGGAAGGACTCAGGGAGCTGGGAACTCTGCTTGGCCATGGGTCACATCCCTGGCTCTGCCCCAGGTTCCTGCCTAGTGCCAGGGCAGGGATTCTGAGTGCTCTCCAAGCCCAGATTGGGGTGTGGGGGCTGCCTGTTGGAACAAAAGGGCAGGGAAATCACCTTGCAGGAGCAGACTGGTGAAGCAGCTGCCTCCCCACATCCCTGATGACACTGAGCCCTGCTGGGTGGAATGGCCCTGCTGCTCCCTCTGCACACATACTGTACACTGCTGATGTATTTAGAATAATTTTGTGCTAAAAAAGTCAAGAACAAAAGAAGAGCCACTCAAACACGGAGAAGCCAACCCTCCCTGGACTTGCAAGTGACACACTGAAGCTTCTGGAAATGCGTGTTTGATGGTAATCATAGGATGGCTGGGGTGGGAAGAGACCTTAAAGATCATCTGGTTTCAACTCCCCTGCAGGGATAGGGTTGGATGGGCAGGGACAACTTTCATTAGATGTGGTTGCTCAAAGTCCCACCCATCCTGGCCTTGAATCATTCCCCTTGTACTGTCAGGTGCTTTCCACAAGTGTTTTCCCCCCATTTCACTGTGTGAATGAAGTCAGGGTTGATTTTTCTACAGTTGCCATCTCAGCAGTGGCTGGGACCTGATCTAAGAGCCTCTGGTGCCCCACAGAGTCCCCAGCAGAGCAGGAAACAAATCAGGGCTGTCACTTCCCCTGTGTCCCTGGGGACTGTACTGGGCTTTTGGTTTTTGGTTGATGTGTTAAGGATGGAAACCAGACCAAGATATGGCCCAAAGCTGTCTGTCCTGGGATGAACACAGGGAGCTCTGAGCTCCCTGTCTTGGCTCTTCCCAAAGTGCCATAAGCCTGTTCAGCCTGGCTACATCTCCTCCTTGCCCCATCCCAAAGGGAAAGGGCTCAGTGGGATGCTTAGGCAAGGGAGAGGTTTCCATATGCCACTTGTCATGGACTGCAGTGGGATTTGCTGGGTGAGAGAGCATTTAAACAACTTCTCTCCCTGTCCCAGCCTCCCTGCCTGCAAGACTGAGTGGATTTTCCCTTACTGAGCTTGGCTGTGAGGGTGGATCTGATGAGATTGCTCAGGGCTGTATTCACACTTCCTGCTGGCCATGCTAGGCAGTCTGGGAAATCCAGGACATGGGGAACACAGTGCTGGGTAGAAACCTGCCTCCCTGCCTGGCCAGCAGCTTCAGCTTGGGCTGTTTTCCATGATATGCTTCTGAAAAAAGTTTTTCTTTAGAAGAAAGAGGTTGCCTTTCCCCCTTTTTTCAAAAGGGAAAGAAATTCCTTTAAAACCAAAAGCAAGAAACAGAAAATTGGAAGATTTTTCATAAAGTTTAGCTGTTGTCAAGACCTCATTTTCCTTTGAGAAGTGAAGAGAGGAAACAAGGGAGAAGCCTTTAACTCATGTCAGGTACCTGTGTGCATGAGCATGATTTGTGTGCTCTTTCCTTTTGCTTCCTTCTTCCCTTGCCACGTTCCCTCTGACAGAATATCCCTTCCAGGGCCTTCTGCTTTGAATGCTCTTAAAATTGATTTCTCTGTAGCACTGCCTGTTGGCTCATTGTACTCCAAGCTCTGTCTCACTCAGCTGAGGATCTCTGGACCTCTGTGTGGACTCCTGCCATCCCAGGACCCCTTGTACAGCTGGTGATGCCCACGGGGCTGAGCTGATCCTGCTCCTGCTGGCTGTGCCTCCCTTGACACAAATCTTCATTTACAGAGGGATTTTCTTGGCTTCTCTCTCACCATTCCTGGCTCCCCTGTTCATATCCGAAGCGGTGGTTTAGCAGAACTTGTTTTGACAAAAGCAAAAGGATATTCACAGCCAATTAAAAATATGGTAATGGAAAGATGGGGAAGAAACATGGTGCTTCCTCTGCTTGAGGGGGTTGGTGGGAGCTGTCACTGTGCTTAGAGGGATTAGCAGTGCGTGCTGCAGGTCCATGTCAGATTGAATGCTAAGCTCCCAGGCTACAACCATGCTCCTGGGAGCAGGGAAAAAAATAATTCATTACTGTGGGATGGAAGGATTACTTCAGTAATTTGCTCATTGTCTTGTGCTCCCTCTCATGAGGGCACACAGGCACATATGTATTCACAACACTCACTTTATGAGTGTCTCATGCTGCAGATGATGGAAATTTAGGGTTGTTGGGGTAACTTTCCCTGCCCAAGATGCCTTGTGGTGAGAAAGACAGGCCAGAGGTATTGGAAGATTTGGACTTGCATCTCCTCTCCTCTCTTAGGACCTGTACTTTTATGTGCGTTTCTCTCTGGGCTGTGCCATGGGTGATGGATGTCTTGAATTGCTCATCATCCTCTTCCTCTTTGGGTGCCTAAGGTGGTGTGAGCATCCCAGGCAGGCAGTGTGAGGGCAGATCAGAGTTTGTGCCTCTGTTCACTGCCCCTGAGGAGCTCTACATGCAATTCCTCCTGTGGTGTGGGGGTAGGTAGTGGCTGAAGCCATGTAGATCCACAAAGGAGGAAAAGTGGATGTGTTGGAAGTCTCTTGCACAGTTTGCTTTCAGCTGTGTGCAGGGTGTGCCAGGGCTGCCAGGAGTCTGTGTCCTGGGCTTCTGCAGTGGATCAGCAGGCACAGCTGACAAGTGATGGATCACCTTTGAGGTGACACCTCAGGCTGTTTTCAGAGATGTCATTCAGCAGAAACTGAGCATATGGAATAGAAGATGTGGCAGGAAACTGGAGCCACATCCATCCTCTTGCTCCAGCAGTGATGGAAAGACAGACAGGCTCTCTGATCTCTGCCTTTTTCCTCTTTTCTCCCTTTGTGCTCCTCATCTGCTGCTATTTTGTCACCCCTTTTGGTGTCTCTCTTACCTTTCCTCCAGGGGTAGAAGTCCCTGGATTAAGCTGGAGCTGTCAGCACCATAGGAGGAGGTATCCTGCTTGATGGACATGATGAAAACAGTTCAAAGGTGTCTGGCAGTCATTGTGGTCCCCATTCCAGCTTTGATTTGCTTTTTGAGAAGCCCCCATGCTCCTGATCCCACCCCCACATTGTGACTGGGAAAGTGTGAGGGGAGAATCTTCCTTAATCCCTATTTGTGAGGTCCTGGCATCTCCTCTAAGGCAAGCTGCTCCCCCAAGGAGCAAAATCTGTGCAGGTTGATGTGCAGAAGAGCAAGGGCTGAGCTGCTTTCTGGCAGGCAGCTGGAGCAGCCTGTAAAGGGTTACCTCAGGCAGCAAGAAAAGCCAGACTCTACAGCACGGCTGTGTTTTTTTAACAGGCAGCCCAGACTTGTAATATCAGCACTTACTGAATTAATTTACTGTGTAGCACCAGTAAAGCTCTAAGTTCTTTCAGTGAATTCTAGTTTTGAGAAAAATCAAGAAAGCAATTACTTGGTTTGGTCATTAATTACTCACTACTGGACATTCTGGAAGGCGTTGCATGAAAAAACCTGAGGCAGCCATTAAGAGCAGCTCTAATGCTATTGATCTATTTGTGCTTATCGTGGAACTTCTCTGCTTTTATGATGTTTTATTGAGCTGGGGGATGCAGGTGTGTGCAGCCAGGGAGTGGGAGCTGCTCTTTCCCATGCTGGGGTTGCCCTCTTGGTGGGGACTGGTGGCTTCTCAGAGCATTCCTGAGGGGGAAGCCCCTCAGGATGGTGGGCACTGGGAATTCTGACCATTGCACGCCTGGACTGTGCTTGGCATGAGGGGGGTCCCTGTGTAGGGCCATGCTGTTAATAAGGTGAATCCACCATGGGGGGAAGGGACAATTGGAGCCAAACAAAGGGACTTGTCTATGGACTTGCAGAAGGGCAGTGACAAAAGATATCCAGACAGAACCACAGAATCATTGAGGCTGGAAAACACCTCCAGGATCCTTGAGCTCAACCTTTGATCTCCACCTTGTCACCAGCCCTGAGCACTGAGTGCCATGTCCAGGCATCCCTTGGACACCTCCAGGGATGGGGACTCCAAACCTCCCTGGGCAGCCCCTTCCAAGGCCTGACCACCCTTTCCATGGAGCAATTCCTCCTGATGTCCAGCCTGAGCCTTCCCTGGCACAGCTTGAGGCCATTCTGTCTTATCCTCTCCCTGTTCCCTGGAGCAGAGTCTGACCCCTGCCCTGGTGGCACCCTCCTCAGGGACTTGTGGAGACCTCCTGGCATCCAGATCTGCTGTATTCTTGAAGGGTCATCTCTGTCTTAAATCTCTTTCACTGGCACTTCCCCTTCCTGCAAACAACCCAACCCCTTCCCTCCACTTATGCCTCTCTTCTTGTGGTACAATATCACCATGGCCATTAACTGACATGGAGCCTTTGGAATTGGACATAATCTGCAGAAAAATGTTACCTGCCAAGAAATCAGGGGCCAGGAGTGGCAGGCAGAACTCTCCTGGGCAGGGGTCCATGCTGCTTTGCTTCCTTCCTCTCCAGCCTCTGGGATAATCCTTTCCTATTCCCTCAGAGCGGAACAGCCCAACTGCCATCCTGGAATGCAGTGACAGGAGCTGAGATTAATCCTGCTGCCAGGTGAGAAAGGTGTAAGCCCCCAGCAGCAGGAGCATTTTCTGGTGAGCTGGAAATGCAGCAGGGAGCGGTGACAGCTCCTGGAAAAGGGCAGGGTTGTCATTTGCCTTCCCGGGTGTTTCTCAAGGTGGACCCAGGGTGTCCCAAGGTTGGTGTTGGTTGAATCAGGATTTGTTCTGGCTTCATTCCCAGTAGTGAAAGGTGCAGTTTTCCCATGTACACACTGAGATAGAAAATGCCACTGTGCCATTATTCTATTTCCCCCCCTGTACCTTGAGGAACTGGAAAAAGCAACACACATTTAACAGTGCCAAGGGGATGTGGCTGTTCTGCCTGTGCCTCCTGGCCTTTCTCCTTCTCCCATCACATTTGGCATGCAAAATTGAATCATACCCTTCTCACCCGCTTCCCACTGGGGGAAAGGTGGCCTTTAAATCATAATATGATTGCAGACAATGTTGCAGAAGGGGAAAATGAGATGAACTTTAAACTCCCCTTTGCTTTACAAATTTGTTCACGTCTTCCCTCACAGCTGCTTAGTCATGCCCATTAGATTTACCATTTTCTGTGAAGGAAAAAGGGAAGTGAATTTTATTATCTATTCAGCATCTGACTTGGTGCCTCTCTCCCCTCTTTTGTCTGGTTTAATCAGAAATTTGCAGAGGTTTTGATTTGGCTTCTTTGATCAGAGCACAGAATCCCCCAGGTAAGGGATCGTTAGTTCTCATTAGCAGAAGAAACATTTTTCTGTGACACTGCACATCCCTGTCCAGCTAATTGAAGAGTCATCACAGTGACTTTCCTGCCCCATTAGTTTTCATGGATACCTCAGATGCCTCCAACAACTGACCAGGTTGAAAAGGAGGGGGCTGGAAAACAGCCCGCAGAAAGGACCAGGCGTTGAATTAATTAGGAGCTGCTAGAAGAAACACTTTGCATCTTTCTGTGCAACTTCAGTGCTACTGGATGGAATTAAGAAAATGAAATGAAGAACTTGGCAAGTTTTATAAGGAGGCTGGGTTGGTATTTGCATATCAAAAGTAGCCAGAATTTTTGGAACAGTAGCACACATTTTGAAAGGGATTTTGGTCTTTGTGTTTGAGGAGTTAAATCAGTTTTGGGCTATTAAAAACTGCAGAAGGAGCCCTGATTTGCATATGTGCTGTCGGTAGGAATCTTATCCTTCAGCCTGGCACATCCCCAAATTGGACACTGGACAAGATGTCCATGTGCCTGCTCCTGCCTGTCAGCTCCCCTGGTCCTGCATTTGTGATGGCAGGGCGGAGGAAATGGGGAGGAACGGGGAGCATTTAGTGGGAAGGAGGAACATCTCTGCAGTGGGCTGGCAGCCAGCAGGGCTGCACCAGCCTTGCTCTGAGAGGGGCACGGGGCTGGGTCCCAGCCCTGGCACTCCTGCAGCCATTTCAGGCATGCCTTGGGGCTGGAAAATCTGCACCACTGTGAAATGTGATAGTGCTGTGCCCCGGGGTGGGTCCCTGGGGAATGCTGGAATGGGCAGTGCTGCTTCCTGAAGTGTGGAAGGTGAGAGAAGAGCCTGACACCTGAGGGCTCCTGCCTGGTGGTGTCAGAATGGAACCCACCCTTTCACAGTGAAGCTAAGAGACCTGTGTGGGGCAGGAGGCTTTTCCTTCTTTATTTCCTCTTTTCCTTTGCAGCAGAAGTCTCTGGATGCTGGAACAGATAAGCAGGAGATGCAATCAGTTTGTCCAGCTGGAAACCATTCCTGAGGTGCTGGGTACCTATGGACAAGACATGGTCACTCAGATATCATTGGTTTTCCATGGAGGGCATTTTGCCAGGAGCTTGTTGGATAGGCCAGAGAGAAGCATCAAGTCTTCCTGGCCTTAAAATCAAGAGGTGACCTCAGCAATGGGCCCCTTAGCACATATTTTGTCCCAGACTCTGTTCCAGTCAACATTGGGGACTGGATTTTAAAGCTGTGTCCCAGCCTGAGCCTGGTGTCCTCTAGCCATTCCTGCCTTGTTCACAGAATTCCAAAGTGGCTTGGGTTGGAATGGAGCTTAAAGATCATTCAGTCCACCCCCTGCCATGGACAAGGACACCACTCAGCAGAGCAGGTTGCTCAGGGCCCCGTCCAACCAGGCCTTGGACACTTCCAGGGGTGAGTTATCAGTGGGCTGATATTCCTCAGTCTCTGTCCTGGGGATGTGTGATCCTCTTGCAGTGTCAAGCACAGGTGGCTTTTGGCAGTGGAACGGTGCTGAATAAGCACTCCCTCCTATTCATCATCCCATTTTCCATGTCTGGTGGGAGAACAAGGTGAGGAGCAGGGAAAGGCCATCCTGAGCCATAGCTCAGTACAGAGAGACTCTGGCACAGCAGCCAGGCACGCACATCCCCCAGCCTCCCAACCACGTTATTGTATTACAGCTGACATTCCTTCCTTCCACTAATATGTTATTTTTGGTCTGACAGCTTTATGAAGGAGAAAAGAGAAATAGAGAGAGAGAGAAACACATACCCGGACAGACACAGACAGTATTCATTCCTTATCAGCAAGGAATGGGTTTGCCTCAGACACCAGAGATCTGCTGATTGAAACATCTTGCTGTCTCCAGCAGCTCACTCTCTGTCATGGAAGGCAGATTCCCAGAGCCTGCAGGTTCCAGTGAAAGGGGCAGGATGAGGTGGGGAGGGTTGGTCTTCCGGGGATTGTCTTCCTGGCTTGAGATACTCCCTGAACTCCACTGGGATGTCTAATTAGTGGGACAAATCAGTCTGCTCTGTGTTGGGATGTTGCCAACATGGTGGGAGGGTGGCCATGGGGTTGATTCCCTTTAGTGCCTGTTTCTTGTGTTGGGAAGGCTCCCAACACAAGAAACCCTTTCCAGACAGGTGTGGCTGAGGGAGAGATGTCCCATCCATGCTGGCAGAGGAGCAGTGACATCCCCATGGAATCCTGATGCTGCTGCACTTGGGGGAGAGAGAGAGAGAGAGGGGAACTGAAAAAATGTGTGTGGGAAATGCCACTGGTCATTGTACTTCAGCCAAAGGCCAGTGGGCAGAAGGAAGTGTGTGTGGGAAGTGGGAGAGGCAGGAACAAAACCTAAAAAGTTGAGGGCTGTGATTATGGAAGTGGAAAAAAAGGAATGTGAAACAATCTGGATTTTACTCGAGCTGGATGTTTGCTGGCAAAACCTGAAAGGGAAAAGAAAAAAAAAAGTGAATGAAAGTGAGGGAAGAAATGTTCCAATATGAAAATAATGCTGAGGTTTGCTCTGCATCCCATGATTCATCAGGTGACCTGGAACATTCACAATGTTCACTCTCATTGCAGGAGAAGTGGTTGGAGGCTGCCAGTCATGGAAGGGCCAGTCTGGACAGCAGGTCGCTCCTGGGGCGCACAGATCCTGGGGGGTTGGCTGGGCAGAGATCAGCTGGAAAAAGAAGCCTAAGACCAACCAAGCGTCCTATATGTCCACATGCTTCTCTGCCTTTGGCCTATACCCTGTTCCCAGGATGCCTGACCTCCCTGGACACCCTCTGCAGCAAGATCTGCATCAGGTACCTCGTGCTGTCCCCAAAACAGCCCCTCTTGCTCACTGTGTGCTGGCTGCCAGGAGAAACAGCTCCAACCCTCTCCATTCCCACATTGCAGCAAAGCCATTTCATTCCCAAGCATGATGGGAGAAAGGCCGATCAAACAGAGCAATTAATTCAACAAACAGTACAATTAAGCTGCAATCCCAGTGTAGTTTCCACCCTGAAACAGAATAAACAGCCTTCCCAGCACGGATAAATAAACTCACAGATGGAGGCTTTTGTGAGTGGTGGAGTTTTCCCTCCGCAGCCCTTCTTGAGAGCACATAAAAACCTCGGAGTACGTAAATCTCTGGCTCTCTGTTCTGCTGGTTTGGGAGGAAGGAATGGTGCTCCTGCTGTGGGGCAGATGTGTGCTGGCTCAGGAGCCAGGGAAGGGAGCTGCTGGCTCCCAGAGGCTGCAGCAGTGCCTCCTCCACGTCCCCAAGGCCAGCCCTTGTCACGGGCCTGACATGAAACTCACGGCGTGAAAAGCTGTGAAGGAGGAGGGTGACCTGCTTCACACTTGGCTGGACTCACTTGTTGCTTCAGGAACTGATGGAAAATCCCCTTTTTTTTGAGCAGGATTTCGAAACAGACTGAGCTGGCAGTGGAAAAAAATCCTCTGCAGAGTCCTTGGGTACCGAGAGCAGAACAGAGGCCTTTACCCAAGGAAAAGGGAGGTAAATATTTCCAGAGATGATGCTGACTGCATGGTGGTGGTGGGATCTAGGCTGGCTGCTCAAGCCCTTTCCAAAATCAGCTGGAGACTGTTCTGGGAAAGGCTTTTCCATTACTAGCTGATCTCCATCCTGAGTTATTGGAGCTGGTGAAATGTTACCTCCCTTGAGGGCTGGCTGACTGCAGGAGCATCAGAGCAGCATGGGGAAGGAGGATGTGGGAGTTGGAGCTGGGCTTGTGTGGGAAGAGCAGCTGGAGTGGAGGTGTTCTGCTGGTATCAGGGATGGAAAGGATGGAAAGGGCAGGCTCAGGTTATACTGCAGCTTGCACGGGATTTGGGGTCCTTTCTTTGAGAAGCAGCCAAGTCGGAAGCAGGAGGGAATTGTGCAGTTTAAGAGGTGTGAAAAGCCTGTGTGATGTGACCCCGTGGATGTTGTGGGCAGAGAAAGAAAAGCGTTTTTTTCCCAAGAAAAGCTTACATGGTGCTGTACGACCACGGTGCTGCTGGGGGAGGCTGGCTGGAGGCCAGGAAAGAGAGGGGTGTGCTCCAGGTGAGTGTCACTCTGTGGCCTCCCCTCTGCTCAGCCCTGTGAGCAGGCATGCTGGGGAGCTGGGGAAAGTATGTGGAGGTCACTTACCCAGGTAAACTCCCCCCAAAAAGAGATGAAGATGAATTATTTCCCTTTTCCTGTGAGATGTTTTTGTGCTTCTTTTCCTTCTCTCCTGCCTCCTGGATGGATTGCTCAGGATCTCTTGAGTGCCCAAAAGGTTTGATTTAACATCCAGGATCCCCAGGTGGTGACTCGAGGTGGTGAACCTGGCTGCTGTGCTAATGTCCAAGGAAGCTTGGGAAACCACTTCCAGCCTCAAATTGGATAAATCTAAACAGTGGGAAGGGTTGTGCTGCAGTGGTTCAAGCTTAGGGATATTCTGTGCATGACACAGGGAGTTCAGCACCTGGAGTTTAGGGCAGAAGATACCTGGGTGAGCAGGCAGGTTTCTAGTGCTGTGAAAGCTGTACAGAAATGCTGTGTTTGGCTCTGATGTTTGCAGCAAGGAGGCCCTTTTGTACCTAAAGCCACATTCCTCCATCTTTGTGGAGTTGCTTCAAATACACCTGGTGGGCTCTCAACCCCAAATCCTTCAGATAAGCACTTTAAACTCAAGCCCTGTGACTTGGATGGGGCTCTGAGCACCCAGCCCTAGTGAGAGGAGTCCCTGCCCAGGGCAGGGGTTGGAATGAGACGGTTTTTAAGGTCCCTTCTAACGTACTGTGTGACTCTGTGGTAAGGCTGTGTGTGCTGTCACCTGGCCAGGAGCTTCCCAAAGATGTTTTCTTGGATCATTTTTGTCTTCTGGGACTTACCCTGCTGCAGGTTCACTTTCACTGTTTCCTTGGTGTTGCTGTTACCTGTTAACCAGCAGATCTGGTGGCTGCAGAGCAGACTTTGAGGCTCCGTGTACCCTGGGTTTGGACTTGGAAGAAGAAGGAAAACATTCCTTTTGTCCTGACCGGTGACATGACATCATGAGATCAGAGTTCTTCTGCTTCCAAAGAGGAAACAGCTGCCATTGTGCTCATTCTCCAAGAGCTCCCAGGACTGGCCACCCTCCAGCTTCCTGCAGAAACACCTTTCTGCTTGCAGGGAGCCAGAGGTGAGCCAGCTGCTGTGACCCTGCCCTGTCCCCAGCCCGGCTGCAGAGCTGACACAGCCAAATCCCAGGAAGCAGGACAGGACACTCAGTGTCACCAGGCCAGGGTGCAAACCACAGCTGGCTTGGGCAGCTCAGCGAGGGAATGGCCACGTCAGGTTTTGGAGGCAGATGTTTGCCTGTGCTCTGAGCTGGCCACAAAAAGGTCATTGTGGCTGTGGTTCTCTGGTGCTGAGCTAAGGACTTCCACCCAGGAGCAAAATACTTGGCTTGGAGCTCCTCTAGTTTTCCTGCATGACTTCTGGTCATCTCAAATGAGATCAGATCTGCTGGTGAGAAGTCATATGGCTGTGCTGTGTCCCATGGGCCTCTTCACCAGCATTGTGAGTGTTAACTTCATTCCACTTCTCATCAGAAATCTCCCTAAACTGCAGCTCTTGATTTTTTTTTTTTTAGGACAAGGGTCTTACTCAGTGGGAATGCTCTCCAGGCAGAGAGGCTCTCCCAGAGTGCAGGCAAACAGGCACCAACCTGTTCCTCACTGGCCTGAGCTCATTTCTTGCAATGTGGCAGGAAGGGGATGCCACTGCTGCTGCCCAACTCTGTCCTGGTGGCCCTCAAACTGATGGGGGAACCTGGAAACAGCCAAAGGCCTGACTGAGAAAGAAGCTGTTCTGGCCACTGTGTGACAGTGGTTTTGGCTGCTCCTTTGGCAGCCTCTGGAGAGTCTTAAAAGCTGTAATTGTTCTTGGAGTGTCCTGGGCAGGGCCAGGAGTTGGACTCTGCTCCTTCTGGGTCCCTTCCAGCTCAGGTTTTTCTGTGATTCTTGGCAAGGCTTTAGCATTAAGGGATGGGAACCGGTGTCCTGGATGATAGCTGGACAGAATCCTGCTGGATATGGCACAGGTCTGCACCTGAATCACCTTGGTGTCCCAAGGAGGTTTCATCTGTGTGCTGGTGCTGTGTTTGTCAGCACCATCTCCCTGAGCTGAGCCAGGCTGGAGGCAGGGCAGGGATGGGGTCTGGCTCTGCCTGCTCTGGCCCAGCCTGGAGCAGGATCCCACAGCACAAATCTGGGGTGCTGCTTTGCCCCTCTTTGACAAGTCAGCCATGGCTTCTGTTGTCATTTACAGATCTGGGGCCCTTTCAGTCACTGCTGTCACTGCTCCATGACAAAGTGTGTTTCCCTTGCTGGCGTCCCTTTGCAGAGATCTCTCAGACAGAATGTTTGTACTCATTGACATGGAACAAGCTCAATGGGAATGAAATCATTTATAAAAGTCACGAGAGCCTTTGGATATTGGCGCTTCATTTCCTGCCACGTTCACTGGGTTGCAATTAACACCAGCCTGAAATATTGCACAGGGCTATTTGTCCTGTCTGTCCTCTTTCATCCCTCACTTCCTTTTTTCCTTCCTCATTTCCTTCCCTTCTGAGCTGGACATATGTCTCCATTTTCACCTGTTTTTTTTTTCCTCTCTTCACTCATTTTGTTCTCAGTTTCATTCTCTTCCCTTCTGTTTGTGCTTTCTTTTTTTGCCTCTTTGCTTCCCTTATCTCTTGTATTCTTGTCTTTCCCTTGCTTTATTCTCCTTCTATATTTAAACCCAGGCAAAAAGCAAATTATTTATGAAGGGCTGTAATTTATGATGCATTCTTAATGTCTTGGAAGACACAGATAATTTATTTAATGAGTAAAGACACAATAATTCACAGATGATTATTCCAGTCAGAAAATTAGTTTCATTAATTTGCTGTAAATTTGCTGCCTTGATTTAGTGCACAAGGAGTTTCTGAAACCCCATGAAAATCTTTGCCATGGTGTTTTTTTTGTTATTACTGGACCAGTGTGGAAGTGTGCTGGCTTTCCCATCCCTTTCTGGCTCTGTCACACTCCTGTGCCCTCCCAACAGTGAGCAGAGATAGCTAAAACATTTCTTTTTCACTGTACGTGTGTAAGAGGCTGAGGAGGAACAGGGATGGAGGTGGAATTCCCATTCCAGGAGGTGATAAAACAGGCAGCAGTCTCAAAATGTTTGTTTTGCAAAGCCACATGCTGTTCCCCAAGCTTTTTCTTGGGAAGTTCGGCTCCACGAGAGAATAAAAAAGTCAGTTTGCTTTTTTTAATAGAGTATAAAAGGTACTGTTTCAAATAAATTTCAGCACAGACAATTTTACAGGAGATTCTTGCTGATAACTGCAGTCTATATAAATATTATAGGAAACCTATAGAAATGATTCATGGTGTACTATTGATCTAATCTGATTTAACTAAGTGTTTGCATCATGCCTTATTAATCACAAATAATGGGGCTCCAAGGACACCTTGCAGAATCAGGGCTTTGCTCTCCACAGCTCTCAGTGTCCACAGATTCTAGCTGTATCCTGCTGGGACTGCTGTAGCCCGTGGAGGTTCTTCAGGGATGAGTTCCATACTGTGTTTCATGGTTTTATTTTCAAACAGGTTTGCTCTAACCCACCTTTTTAGGGACACTGCTCTGCTGCCTATTTGATGTCAGGTTAGGGAAGCTCCCAGACTTTGCTGGAAGGAAAACTTGAAGTGTGGATCAGTGTTTGTTCCTCACCTGGTGGGATGGGGAGGTGTGTCCTGCCAGCAGGGCTGAGCTGTGAGCACACAAATCACAGGGATTCCACGTGCTGGGACCCCACCAGGGAGATGAGCTGCTCTTCCTGGAGCAGCTGGGCAGGGGTCTGGTGTGGTAGAAGAGGAGGAATCTGTGCAAGTGCCCTCAGCAAGGTCAGATCAACCAACCCCTCCCACCAAGAGCTGCATGATGATTAACGAGAATCAGCAGCAAGTTATCATCAGCTGTACATCCATAAATTGACCTGGCTGGGTGGGATTCATCCCAGAGTACTGAAGGAGCCTGGAGCATGTCCTCTACAAAGGCCTTGGGAGGCTGGGGAGGTCCCAGCTGACTGGAAGCCAGCCAGGATTATTCCAATTTACAAGGAGGGCATGAGGGAATATCCAGGAGCCTTACAGCCCTGTTAGCCTAAGCTCAGTGCCTGGGAAAAATCAGATGGAGAGGATCACACTGGGCACTATTAAAGGCATTTAAAGGACAGTGAAATCATTGGGTGCACGTAGCATGGATTCATATTCCTGCCCAGCTCTGGTCAATATTTTTATCAGTGATCTGGACACAGCAGCTGAATGCACTACAAGTGAGTTTTCTGATGATAATAAACTGGTAGGTGCTGTTGACTGTTGTGAGGGACAAGAGACCTGGCAGTTCTGACAAGAAACTGGGAGGGGAATGGCTGGAGAGCAGCCCTGCAGAAAGGTTTGGGGGTGTGTGTGGCAGCAGCTCCACAGGAGCCACGAGGGCAAACCACATCCTGGGCAGGGAAAACACAGATGGCCAAAAAAGGTGGATGTCCCTCTGTGCTTAGAGGTGGTGCTCGAGTGCTGTGCCCATTCTGGACTCCACCATTGGAATGGATGTCCAGGGACATGAATATGGGTGGCCAAGCACTGGAACAATTTCCAAACATTGGAAGAACCTTCCTGGAGAGATCCTACTGCTCCAAGCCTGTCAGTGGTTAAGGGACATTTGGGCAATGGCCTTAAACACATTTTAAGTTCTGGCCAGCCCTGAAGTGGCTCTTGGACAAGATGATGGTTGTAGTTCCTTCCAGCTGAGCTGTTCTTAGTTCCACCTCAGTAGCTGCAGAAAGAAGATGGTAAGGATGGGGTTTTGCTGGAGGATAATTCTGCTGGCACTGATGGTAGTGCAAGGAGCAGAAATCTGAGCACAGGGTGGATCCTATTTCTCATTATAGGTGGGAGTAAGCTGTTTCTAGGATTCATGTTTTGGGTGTCTGATCTCTCTGGACTCTGAGATTCCCCAGACAAGCTGTGTCTGCTGTGTGCACTCATTGGCTTCTCAGATAATTCTCCTTATATGTATTTCCCCTTGATTTTGCCTGGTGCCTTGTGTATTTTACCACAGTTGGGTTGATATAAGCAGGGCTTGAAAGGATGTGTTAGAAAGTTATAAACTGGCATCAGAGTGGGTGATCCTGCCCCTCTCTGCTTGCTATCTAGAAAATCCTGTACCAAGGGTTGCTGTGCTTGGCTTGTGTCAGGTGGAAATGTCCCTTTCTGCTGTGGTAGTAAAGTGAAAGCCTTCAGGAATTTGGGAAAATGCTTGAAAAGTGTGTGTGTGGATGTGTGTGCATCAAAAATTTGATTATAAGTCTAAAATCTTTTGAAAAATAAGTGATGTTGGGTGAGATTTGATTGAACCACTCTTCCAGGTCCTCTGAGGAGCACAATCAGTGGGAGCACTCAGCAGGAGCTGATGGAGAGGAGCAGAGGATGATTCCTTTCAAGACAAGGTCCTGGAGATCTGTCACTAATTTGCTGCCTGTTCTTTCTTGTGCTTCTTGAGCTTGTGAACACCCTTTCCTTGCTTGTATCATGCAAGCCAGACCCTTGTTCCCCACGAGGCTGGCTTCTCATGGGTTCTTGTGCCATGCAAGCCATGACAGCAGTCGTGATGCTGCTCAGCTGTGGTGGTGTTCACAGGGGCCCCAGGATGAGGGAAGAGATGAGAATGTTGACTCCATGTTTCAGAAGGCTGATTTATTATTTTATGATATATATTGTGTTAAAAGAAAATTATATACTAAAACCCTACTAAAGGAATAGAGAAAGGATTTCATTAGAAGGCTTGAAAAGAATAGAAATGGAAAGAAATGATAATAAAATCTTGTGACTGACCAGAGAGTCCAAGCCAGCTGACTGTGATTGGCCATTAATTAAAAACAACCACATGAGACCAATCAAAGATGTACCTGTTGCATTCCACAGCAGCAGATAATCATTGTTTACATTTTGTTTCTGAGGCCTCTCAGCTTCTCAGGGGAAAAGATTTTAGCAAAAGGATTTTTCATAAAATATGCCTGTGACATTCAGCAGAGGCTCTGCTGGAGTGAGGGATGTGCAGGTCAAGGAATTTGTTATCCAGGGCTGTCTCATGCTTGAACCCTTTTTTGGTGGAAGTCTGAGCCCCAGTGGTTCAGTTTTGGCCTGGCAGAGCCTTGCCTAACCTGCAGTTGCTTCTCAGAAGTGTGTGTACCTGTGGCTGACCCTGTTGTGCTCAGGAGCAGCCTGGTGTGAGCAGAGAGCTGGATGAATGTCCATGGTCCAACCTTGCCTGCAGCCTTGGGAACAGGAGCCTTCACATCCTGACAGGTCCTCGCCCCACCACCTCACAGCTCAAGGTTGTTTTCCAGAGAAATCTTCCCATCCTTTCCAAACCCGCTTTCTTTGGGAGCCGATGGAGCTTCCCTGTGCCAGAGGACCCTTGTGAGGAAGGGCTGTGCATCCTGGAGCCTGCAGTGAGGGATGGGATGCAAGGAACTGCTCTGCATTTCCACTGCATGGCTCTTGAGCCCAAACCTGCCCTCTGTAAGGGACCTGTGGGCTGGATTTGAGATTTGCTTGCTTGAAATTGCAGCCTTGCCTAGGGCAGGGCTAAGTGGTGGCAGCTAATGGTGAAGGCCACCATTGTCTGGTAATGGCTGTGGGTTCAAAACCTGCTCACAGCTCAGGAGAGAATGCTTTTCATGCCCTTGCTCTGCTGCTGGTCATGGATCACTCACCCTTCCTTACTTACAGCTAACACAATGTGAGTAAACTGCATTGTTTGTTAGAGGAGCAGGAACAAGATCTTGGCAAAACTTGTCCTGCATGGGATGAGCCCTCCCCAGGTGCTGTCTCAAGCATACACTGAGTGTTCCAAGCCTCTGCTTGGAGTCTGACCCATGAGGAATGACTACCTCAGGCTAAAACCTCTCCTCTTCCCCAGCAGTGCTTGAGCAGCTGAGCAAATACAGGAGCAGGGTCTCACACGTTCCTTGGCCCTTCTCCTCCCAGGAATGTCCCCTCCATCCCTGGACATCTCTGAGCCTCTAAAGTGGTGCCAACTTTGCCCTCAGGGCCAAAGAGCCTTTGCCTCTGGCCAGGGGTGTCCAGCTGAGGGGACAGTCCCTGGCAAATAAGGCGGAGTTGAAATTTTTCCAGAGTAGAAATCTGTTTTGATTTAGGTTTATGCAAATCATAGAGGCTGTCACTGCCCACCCTGCTGCAGGGGCAGGGCACAGCCAGCCATGGTGTCCATGCCCTCTGTTCAACCCTCATCCCTCTGGATCCTGCATGTGGGACTTGGATAGCTGGGGCTTGCTAACAGGTACCAGAGGGGTCAGCAGGGGTGCTGGGTTTGAGTTTTCTCTGGAAAAGGCCATGAAGTCCTTTCCCCCTGCACCTGCCAGCAATGTGGGCTGCTTGCTGCAGCCAAAAGCAGCAGGTTCTGCCTGACTTCTGCTTAATGTCACATTCCACTGCTCTTGCCTAGACAAGGGCTCTATCCCTTACCCTGAGCTGATAGCAGGGAGCTGTTTCACTCCTAGAGCAGTGCTTGTCCTTCACTTTGTTTTATACTGCTCTTGGTTTAATTTGGGCTCTGGAATAAAGCCACTGTGTTCTTAACACCAGGACAACTCCATCCTGCCCCTTCTCTGAGCATCTCTTTGTCCCCTGTGCCTGTGTGCCACTCCGGTGTCCCAGGAGCTGTTTTTGCTGCACTTCCTGCAAGAGCCCATGGGCTGTCCCCGAAGAATTGCAGTGATTACTTATTTTTAATTAAATTTTTTCTTTTTCTTCCCTTTAGCTGTTTTAGAATCTCCTTTCTCAAGGTGGCACAGTACAGGCTTTGGTGGTTGTGCCAGTGTCCTCAGTACTTCCCTGGGGTTCTTCCATTTGGAGCCATTTCCCCTGTTCCCCAGAGATTGTGCTGCTGCACCTGCCTCCCTGCAGGGGCATCCTGTCACACCAGCCAGGTACAGTGGCATTTTCTCTTGGGTGGCTTTTGCTTTTCCCACTGGCATAGCAGGAGCTGCCAGGAAGGCACAGAAATTGTTTTCCCTTCCCTGTAGCTGCTGGGATCTGCTGCTCCTCCTGGGAACTGGAGTCTCTTGCCTGGAAGAAGGGCCCACCACCTCCCAAAGCCATGGGGCTGCACTGGGAGCTGGAGACAGAGGCCTGCCTGGGGCTGTCCTTGTCCCACATGGAGCAGATGATCAGCCAGACCCCCTGGGAAAGGTGCTGGCTTGCCTGGATCCCAGGTGGAGAGGAAATAGCAGCCCCCTGGAGCTGCTTAGGCTCCCTGCTGAACGCGAGTTCGCGTCCTGAGACCTTTTCCAAAGCATGAAGAGGAAAATCTGCCTGGGGCCGTGGGGAAGCAGTGAGTCCACAAAGCAATCTGGCTGTGTTAATCTCTCACGGCACAGCATAATCGAGCTCAGCCCCAGCAAAGTGCTGGGCAAATATTGGTGTCTTTTTTTTTTAACTTGTTACAGAAGCTGGAGCTTATCACACTCTCAGAGCTGCAGTGTCTGCTCCTCTGGGACAGCTGGCAGGAGCCTGGCTTTCTTCCTGAGGACACAATGCCTCTGGTAAGTGGGAATGCCCAGTGTTATTTGAATTTTGCACTCTTTTCCCTGCTATTACTGGATTTCCCTATTAAAAGCTGTCCTGGTTAACTGCTCCACACACCTTCCACCCATAAAAATCCCTGTGCAGAGACTCCCAGGGGTCACCTGGTGGGGTCACAGCAGGGCTGCCCTCTGCAAACACCAGGCTCTGGCACCTGCCAGGCTGTTCCTTCCCCTTGTGCTTCTCCCTGTGCAATGAGGGAAAATGGAAACAGCTTCTCCCGTGGCAGCTTTGTGACCTGGGAGCTCATAAAAGCCAAGAGCACTTTTAATTATGAGCTTGTTCTGATTATGCCCAGGCTTTGTTTCCTCCCACGGAGCGGGCCAACCCTCTGAGGTCAGGATGAACTTTGGATACAGAACTTCTGGCACTCACAGTCAGGAAAGCTGGAGTGTTTCCCCCTCCTGGAGCCAGGCACCTGCAGTGTGTGATGTATGGCTCCCCCAAGGCCAGTTCTCCTGGCCATAACGCTGCTGAAAGCAGAACAAACACATTTGTTCCTGGACACAAAATGGCCTTTCTGCTCCCCCAGGCTCTGCAGTGCCCCAGGATACCCCAGTTCTCCTCCCAGCTGGGAGATGGAAGGGGCTGGGGGAGCCTTTTGGTAAAGCTTCTCATCCTGGGCTTGGATTGAGATTTCTTTAGCTGGACTTTCTCCTTACACCCTGAACTTGAGCTGACTTAAAAATGAACTCTGAGCTCTCCTTGGAAAGGGAAAGGAGGGTCTGCAAGGAGAGGCTGAAGCTGGAGACCCTTTTCAGTTCCCCTCTCCTGCTGACTCTGTGTGGAAAATTACAGCTCAGGTGCCAGGCCCCTTGGACAAAGGGAAAAATTGATTTTATTCTGGTTTGGAGCAGGATTATTGTGGAATCTTCCAGGGTACTGCATCTCTGTCTGGGCACTGTTGCCCTCTGTTTGCTGGATGCCAGTACAGCTGTAATGGTTATGGCCAATTAATTAGAACCACTTCCCCTTGTTTTCCCCTTATAAATCACTTCCTCTTTAGTCAGCCTGCAGAGAAAACAAGGGGAGAGTGAAACAAGTCTGAAGTAAAATATGAAGCTCCCTTTTATTCCATATTTCAGACAAAGGTGGGCTGTGGGACAGGCAGGGAATGGGCTTTCTGAGCTCTGTGAATTCACACTCTTTTTATGAGCCTCTTCAGTGCATGAAGTGAAGTTTTTAATGGCTGTGGCTGCTCACTTTGAATGGCTGTGAAGTCTGGGTCACAGCAGAGCAGTGTAAATTCCCTTCTTCTTGGCTGCCATCGGAATTAGCTTTTTCCAAAGTGCAAAGCCTGATGAGGGCGGGTCAGCTCGGAGCTGGGCCATGACAAGGATCTTAATCAGGGCTTCGGCCTCAGTTTTCACCCTGATTGGGAAGGAAGAGCAGGGTGCTGCTTTTATGTGTGTTTGGCTTTGTTTAAAGGCTTTCTAGAAGTTTGGCCAGCTGTCCCGCTGCCTGGAGGTGTCACCTCCATTCTCCATGGAAAATGGACCAGGCTTGGTGTAGCTGAAGCTGGGTGGGATTAGTCTGGGCCTTTGTCCTTAGCTGCTTGGAAGGTTTGTGTGATCTTGGCTTGGGCTCTTTGCTGTCCCACCTGAGGGGTCTCATCCATGGGTCTATCCCTGTTAAAGGTCCCAGGAATTAATGTGATTTTGTCTGTAAAGATTTCAGGGTGAGATCGGTGTGGATTTCCCTCATGGGCAGCCTGGTGGGAGGGATGTGATCCACAACACTGAGTGAGTAAAGGGGAAAGAACCAGCCCAACTCTGCTTTCTAAATATCTGTGGATGCACCAGCTCAGAGTGCTTGGCTAGCACTGCCTCGAGGTGTGCCGTGGTCCCACGGGCTCCTGATCCCACCCAGGCATTGACACACTGTCCTTGGTCATTGAGGGATGCAAGTGCTGGGGAAGGAGCCTCAAGCTGTACCATGGGAGGTTCAGGCTGGATATTAGGGAAATGTCTTCGCTGAAAGGGTGGCCAGGCACTGGAACAGGCTGCCTGGAGATATTCAAAAATGAAGTAGATGTGGCACTTGGAAATATGGGCATGGTGGGATTCAGCTGGAGGTTGGATTTGATCATCTTGAAGGTTTTTCCAACCTTAATGATTCAATGATTCTCTGGCCAGAGCTTTTCCCAGCTCTTTCCCACGGCAGCTGCGCTACTTTGTTTTCCAGGAGTTGTTCTTTCCAGCCTTTGTTGGCTTCCCAGATACCTCGCAAGCTACGGCTGAGCAGTGCAGCCATTCCTACTTTCCAAACCTTTCATCAAGGTGGAAGTCTGGGCGCTGTGTGAACTACAGTGTTTCTCTTTTATCCCAAATTGAGAAACCTTAAACAAAATAGCCCCTTGGCATTGTTCCTAGGAAACCACGCAGCAGGCAGTTGGAAATAATCATACAGATAATTTACTTGAACACTGCCCATAGGCACATTTTAGTCTTCTCCTCTATTTCTAAGGAAATTGGAAAGAGCGGCAGTGTTACTGTCTTTTGAGAAATAATAGAGGCCCAGGGTTGCACAGGCAGCAATTCTGGAATTTCTTTTGTAGCATTAAGGGAAAATTTAAAAAAAAAAAAAGGCAACCCAAACCTTAACCTGCAAGTAGGGGTAAGCAGGTTCTTTTTTCAGATAGAAAAAAGTTCATTCACAAGTTTTTTCTTTTATACAAATA
The DNA here is from genome assembly GCF_037042795.1 of Molothrus aeneus. Taxonomy (NCBI): domain Eukaryota; kingdom Metazoa; phylum Chordata; class Aves; order Passeriformes; family Icteridae; genus Molothrus; species Molothrus aeneus. The sequence goes on along the minus strand of NC_089655.1, from coordinate 5,726,667 downwards.
TCCAGAGGCTATTTTGAGTGCTAGTGAGAGATCTTATTAGGCTCTTGTTTTGAAGAGGGATTAACAAAAGTTTGGGAGGGAAGTAGATTTTGGCTGACATGGTTATATTGTTGCAATCTTCCCCCCCTTCCAAAGTTTTCATCTTCCAAAACTACAGATTTTAATTAAAAAAAAGGGGGGGAAAAATTCTCGGCCTTTCAGCTCTGCAGCACATACAGACAAATAAATTAAAAAGTGGGAGAAGTGGAACTAACCCAATAATCCGTGAAAACTTAATTTCCCTCACAAGCGTCGCTGACGCAAACGTCTCCCCTCTCCCTTCCCCTTCTCCAGTTCAGGGGCAGTGATTGGAGAAATTGGCTAACAAGATCAGAAATTTAATTACCGTTCTGCCTCCCCTTCCCAAGAAATTGGATGTCACACTTCCTTGTAGCCTGTTCTGAAGACGTGCTGGGGCTGGTGTTCACATGACTTGAACCTGACTCCTTACCCTCTCCCTCCACTTTCCTCCCCCTATTCCACATGAAAATATCCATCCAGTGCAGCTAATCCTTGGATTAGCTGAGCTGTGAGAGGCCATGGGTGCACTGAAGGCCATGGCAAAGCTTTGCCAGGCCTAAATGGAGCCTGGGTTGGAACTTTGGGTTCCTGGTGTTGGAGGGAGCATCAGAGGGGAGACAGCAGGAGGTGGGATGTGCCATGGAGAAACATCTCCAGGTGTTTCCCATGTGTCCTTCTCGTGCTGGAACAGGCAAAAGGAGTGGACAGGGTCAAAGAGGGCTCTGGGTTTGATCTAGTATTTCTGCTCTGGTTTTATGCCTGGGCCACAGACAGTACCAAGAGGAGTTTTCCTGTCTGCTCAAGCTGTCTCAGATCTACACCCCCAGTTTTTCCCTCGTTGCTCCCAGGCTGAAGCTTTTGCAGGGTTCCTGTGGATGCTGAGGAGCACAGCCTGTCTCTGCCTGGCTGTGGTGAGGGCAGAGATGAATGAGGAGCAGAAGAGAGGAAACATGGCTCGCTTTGTAGTGTCACTTCTATCACCGGCAGGGATCGGGGATGTGTAATTAGCTGAAAAGGAGGCTGTTCTACATAACACAGGCCTGCTGTCCCCAGCCCAGCAGGCCGGGTGACCCAGCCTTTGGTCTCCTGGCTGGCAATGTCACCGCAGTCCCCTGGCAGCACAGCAGCCTCGCTGGAGACAGATGCTCTGTTTATTTTTCCATTTGTATTCCCAGCGTGTCCCGCACCCCGTGCTAACTGTAAGCCTGGCTTAGAAATTCCCTGCAAGCACCTTATCAGATAATGAATAATGATTTATTGAACATATGGGTAAACAGCAGAGATAAGATATAAATACACTTCGGAAGAGCAGTTGCATTTGTAAGGATCTGTACCAAACCCGCCCTGTGGATTCCAGCTCTGCTTCCAGCTGCCACAAAGGCATCTCCTGCTTGGGCTGCTGTGCATCCCTGCAGCTCCCCATCCCTGGGGGAAAAACAAAGAGCAAAGGGTGAGGGCAAAGTCACCTGCCAGGAGATGCTCACAGGGGTGTGGGCATTAATTCACTCTGGCTGTAGGAGCCAGGCTGAAGCGTAAGCAGGCTGCAGTACTTGAGCCAAAATTTGAATTTTGATTTGATTTTAAACAAGATTGAAGATTTGTTCACCCACTCGAAACAAAGCAAGGCTGTGCAAGCAGTATTGCTCACACAGCTAAACCAGGATGAAGACAGGAGGCATGGCTGCTCTGTGAACAAGGGCTGGGACCCCAAACCTATGGGAGAGGTGGTGTTGGCTTCTGGAAAATGGGTTCCTGGCACTGAACCCTCCCAGGTGCACAAACCAGCCTGCTGATGTGCTTGGCCATGCTCTGCCTCCCTGTCAATGGATTCTGTAGAGCATGCAAAGGGCAAAATCAGCTCTGTTAGCAGATGGGTACCTGATTTATGTGCTGTGGCTGCCTCTGGAGGGAGATGGAAGGCAGTATCCAGCTGTAAACTCAGGGATATGATATGAATGTGGTGACAAATGCTGTTTGTGCTGCCCTGGGGTGGAAAGACTCACTTACCTTCCCTTTTGGAGTAACTCATTCCCAGCAAACACCATCTCAGAAGCGTCCTCAGTGGAATGAATGGCTGCCCTCGTTGAGTCTCCCACAGCTTTGCTGCTGAGTTTGTTGGTGGAGAGCCCCTTGGAGGTCCAGCACTGCTGTTTCCAGGGCTGTCCAGGAGTTGTGGTGACTCTCTACCCCTGCTCATTCTCTGTGCATCATCTCCTATGTGGCACCCACTGCCTCAGGTGATCTCTCCCACCTGCCAGGTGTGTGCAGCTCCTCTCTGCAGCAGAATGGGGTGAGCTGTCAGCTTGGCCTCTGGATTTATTCTCCCTGCTGCCCTTGAGAGCCACTCCTCCACTCTGTGGCCAGGGGACCTGCCATCAGCCAGCCAGTGTTATTTGCAGCCCTTCCAAGGTCGTGGATAAATGATAGCTGTGCTTTTCTCTCTGTTTAATCATCAGTCACCAAAGGCAAGGATGTTCAGATCCTTTAAAGCAGAGCAAAGTCAAACCTTGCTGGGTGGGCTGGTAGGATGTGAAGGCTTGTGGAAGACCTGGCTAACCCTGAGATGTTTGAACCCAGCCTGGCATTTTAGGAGTTGTGGTGTCCACCTGGACAAGCAGATAGAGACAACTCTGGATTGTTTTAGCTAAAATGGGATAATCCTGTGAGATGCAGAGGGGGCACAGTTCAAGAATCCTCTGAGATCATATTTTGGGTGCAGGAGGTTGGTGCAATTGATGAGTGTGGGAATACTGTTAGTTTGGGTTTTCCATCTTTGGTCCTGCCACCCGTGAGCACAAAGATGTTTTTCTTTTCTCATGCTCTGCAGTAGTGGCTGGGGCATTGCTTTCCCCGAGGCTTTTGTGGGGACTTGGGTTATCATTTTCTTTTTTGATCTGGAGATTTTTCACTTGATTCAACATTCCTCTTGCTCCCTCCTGACTGTGCTCATCACCCTCCTGCTTTATCCCAGCAGGCCTGGCTCACCACCATGTGACCTCTGGGCTAAAAGGTAAATGACAAAATCTTAGGGACAGGAGCCTGATAAAGCTTTGTGATCCAATCTGTTGGTGAGTACAGCCATGGAGAGAATTTGATTTGCATACATTTCCTACCCGGCATTCCTCTGGAGCTATTGGGAGTCACCATAGCTAACACAGGCTCCGAGCTGTGGCGTTTACGTGCATGCAGGAACAACCCCCATTTGCTTTCTTGGAAAGAGATTTACTGGAGCATTTTTTGTCTTATTGTCCACCCCCCTCCTCCTTTCCCCGCCCTTGGGAGGATTTTGTGCTGCTGTGGAGACTCTTTGATCTGAGTTAATTCTTTGAGGAAGCTTCACAAGACAATGGGAAAACAGAGCAGAGTTCTGGGGAGAATCCTTCCTGCTCAAAGAGAAAAAGGTGGGAATCATGCTGGCTGGGTGAGTTGGTGCAGCCCAAAGGCAAAGAGCCTCCCTTGCTGCTCCTGGGGCTGTACTTCAGTGCTGGACACCAGGATGTGGATTCTGCTCTGAGCTGGGGAAAATGTGGAAAAGGCTGGATGGATTGGTCTCGGAGTTTAGTTGTTGATTGCAGCTCCGAGATGTGCAGGGTGTCTCTGTTTCAGCCCGTGAGTCCAAAGAACGAGTCAGAACTCTTCAATTTTCAGTCTTGAAGGTTGTTTATTAATTCTTATCTATAAAATTTTCTTTCTGCTCAGCTGAGGTCAGCTCAGCAGGGCAGCCACAGGCACTCTGACTGCCCTCGGGGCGGTGTTGTCTTTTTATACTACAAACTACGAGTAACATATCTACAATTACTTTCCAATACCTATCACCTATGTTAGTGCACTCCTATTCTAAACTAATCTCAAAGTGCCAGCATCACAGCAAAAAATGGAGACCAAGAAGAAGAAAGGCTGGACATGCCCAAGTTCCTCCATCTTGTCCCCAAAACCCCCATTCCAAAAATCCTAAAATCTACGTTTTCACCCTGTGATAATTTTATTATTTTACTATTTAAACTTCTGTGACTTTCAGGTCCTCATACAAAGCTGGTAATTTGCTCCAAGGGTCATAATCAAATCCCCAGGTGTTCTGGGCTGCATGCCAGGGTCTCCAAGCCCCCAAGTCCTTGGCAGCTCTGGACACCCAGAGGGATGCACTGAGTTCTGACAGATTGGATCAGCATGGGGGGAGTCAGGGTGAGTAATCATCAAATAGAGCACGGGCAGCTGCCTGGTGGAGGAACACGGGCCCCATGGGCCTTCTTGCTCCAGGAAGAGGTTTAGAGATCACTGGTGGGGGCAACCCCATGGCCTCAGGGAGTATGGCCCTTATTGTGTGTGAGCCAGAGCCAGGGCTGCTGTTAGAGGCATGTCTGGAAGTTTCTAAGCCCAGTTCTTCTTTCCCAAGGTTTGTTGGCTTTCCCATACAAATCAGGGAGGATGTAGCCATGGATTCAGCTCCTGCCACATCAGGCTCCTGTAGCTGATCCTCACCTTGGAGAAGCAGGCACCAAACGAAGCTATGCGTGCCAGGGACCGCCAGGAACCACGGGATCAGCTCCCATGGGAAAGTCACCAAGCTGCCTCTCCTTGGCCTGGGTGCCTCCTCCTTCCCTTCCTGTGGCTGCTGCCCAGTTAATTGATTACTGCCCTGTTCAGCCCTTGCTTGTGGAGCTGAATGTGCCGAGTTAAAGCGCGAGAGCGGAGAAAGGCAGCAGCGATTCCGAGCGCTGGGCTCGCATCTGAAAGATTACAGCACAATCTAATGAGCTCATTAATTTCATTTCATTAACCAAACACTGCTTGTGGAGAATGGCAAATATTTAAAGAAGCGCAGCAGGGTCAGAAACACATTTAATTAATGTTGTCACGTGGTGCTGAGAACAGGAGGGGGGAATAAATCCCGATGCCATACATTAACATCCATGGTGACTTCTCTTTTATATTTAATGTGGTGCTCGGGTGAAAGGCCTGCCTGGCTCCTGTGAGCACAGTGCCTGAGCAGCTGAGTGTGTTTCCCCTTCCTCACAGGGCCCATGGAAGCCAGGCAGTGCCATTATCCTGTTTAGAAGGGAACACTATGGACAAGAGGGGGCTCCATCATGGGATCCACAGGGGTGATGCTGGTTTCCTTGTGGTCCTTCTCCTTGCTAGGCCATGCCTACTGTGATTATGACACTAAACTGGTGATACCCTGAGCTTATCAGCTTCCTGTTCAGCCAGCTGGACACTGTGGGTGCCTCAGTGGGAGTGAAATCCAAAGGGCACAAAAATGATTGGGAAGAGAGGGTTGGATCCTCTCTCAACCCCTTTGAAGTTGGGTGCACTTGGCTGTTTGTAGGCACGGGTATCACTCACAGAGGTTACAAAGTGGGTTCTTATCCCCTTCTCCCCTGTCTCTAAGGGAATTTGAATCTGGGTTTTTTTGGCACAAACTGTCTGCATGTTTAATAATCTGTTGTGGAGGTGGGCTTTGCTAAAATCTCATTTTGATGTGGGGGAGGACATCTCATTTGTGGCTCTTCCGTTAGGGCTGCTGTGAGGCATCCGAGGAAAACTACAGATTGCTTTTCTGATTGTCCTGGTACACTCTGCTTCTTCGGGAAAATTGAATTAGGATGGATACCTGGATTGCACCTGAAGGTCTGGGTTTCTCACTGGCAAGTTATTTCTGTGGTTCCAGTTCAAGGAGCATCCCAGCTGAAACAATCTTGGAGGGAGTGGAGCTGGATTTTTACCCTGGAGTCTGGCAGTGCTCTGGTGTTTCTGTGTGTGCTTTGTGACATATTGGGATACTGGTAGCTCTGCTAAAGGGCCCTGCTGTTGAGAGGGCCAGGAGATGGCCCTAATTTAGGGTAAGTGGTCAGCTGAGCTTGCTTGGGATCTTAGTAGGACCCAAGAGTGTGGTACCACAAAAATCTGCTTGGCCAAGGAATTGTAAAACCAAACCTGCCCTGGGGGACCCTTTCACCCTGCCAGCAAACCTCACCCTTCACCCATTCCTTTGCAGGCCTCTCCTTGGGGCAGAGCTGTGTCTGTGTGGGCAGGACCACTTCTCCCTTGAGATAAAAGCAAATGCCCTGAGCCTGGCAATATCCCTTGGTGGCAATTCCAGCAAGCACTGGTATTTGCAGTAGTGATAGTGGGAGCACTTCAAAGCAGGGATGCAGCCTGACTGGGCAGGTGGGCAGCAGGCAGGGCTGGGGTGGGCCCTCATTAATTCCATGACTGGAGGAAGCTGCTGACTCAAAGGCTGAGCATAAATTGTCCATGATTCAGTCCTTCAGTGACAGCTTTCTCTTCAGAGTCTGGTGCTTCCTCAGACAATTCCAAGCAGTAGGTGAAGGCAAAGAGCAGGAGGAGCTGGTGTCCTTTGGCTCTGCTCTGTGGCAGCTCTCCCATTACCCCATCGCTCAGCCCTCGCCTTGTCATTACTTGATTCCTCTTTATTGCAATAAAATGAAGCTGTGCTTCAAGCTCCTGAGTTCATCCTCTAGCACACAGCACTAACCACGGTGGCTCGAGGCCAGGTGCTTCCAGCAGGCTCATCTCTGGGAAAAACCTGCTGCTGGGATGGAGGGGGTGGGTGGCTGCCTGGGCTGAGAGGTCTCAGCACCACTCTGGAAGCACTCGTGGCTGTGTGTGCCAACAGAAAGAGGGATTTGTCCCCCTGTGCTGGGGACACAGTGGTGCAGGTGGCCCAGAATGAAGGATTTGTCCCCCTGTGCTGGGGACACAGTGGTGCAGGTGGCCCAGAATGAAGGATTTGTCCCCCTGTGCCAGGGACACAGTGGTGCAGGTGGCCCAGAATGAAGGATTTGTCCCCCTGTGCCGGGGACACAGTGGTGCAGGGGGCTTGGATTGAGGGATTTGTCCCCCTGTGCCTGGGACACAGTGGGGCAGGTGGCCCAGAATGAGGGATTTGTCCCCCTGAGCTGGTGGCTCCAATAGAATCCCTTGGGGAATGCCAAGGTTGGCTGCTGTTACTGCTCCCTATGGAACAGCCCACAGTGCCCATCACTGTAATAAGGCTGGGGAGAGGCAGAAACACCTGATGTGAATTCCTGGTGGTTGTTTTGTTCCATCCTTTCAGGTCACCTCGAGGGAGAGCAGTGGATGAGTGCAGCCTGTGTCCTTGGCTGGCATCTGATGGCCCAGGGAGCCCTGGGGCCTGTGCCAGATGAGTGTGACTGGTGCCTGGGAGGCAGAGAGTGACAATTTCCATGGTGAGTGGGTTGGAATGTCCTTCCCACTCCTGACATATGGCTCTTGGGCAGGCCCAGCTTGTGCTTTGTGATTGGGTGGATGATCCCAATATCCAGCTCAGCATGGGAAGAGGCAAAATCCCTCTCTTTTCCTTGGGAAGAGCAATAGTCCAGCGTGACCTGGGGAAAGGTTCCTGCAGGTCCAGCCCAGCCACAGGACAATGGTGTTTGCCTGGGCTGAAGTCCAGGGCTGGAGCAGGTGAGAGCTGTGGGGAACCTGGCAGGACTCAGCCAGGTTTGGGCAGCCTTGCCAAGCCTTGGAGCCAGGAGGCTGGAAGTGTTTCTGTGCTTTTGGTGGCACTATCACCCTGTCCCAGCAGGATCTGTCTTTGTCCTGGCCTTGGAGCCAGGAGGCTGGAAGTGTTTCTGTGCCCTTGGTGGCACTCATCACCCTGTCCCAGCAGGATCTGTCTTTGTCCTAGCCTTGGAGCTGGGAGGCTGGAAGTGTTTCTGTGCCCTTGGTGGCACTCATCACCCTGTCCCAGCAGGATCTGTCTTTGTCCTGGCCTTGAAGCTGTGAGCAAGACACCCACTGCATCCTGCTGAACCTCTTCTCATGCCCAGGAAGAAAACCCCTTCTCCTGCCTGGAATCACTGGGACAATGATTCAGGTGGCTGAGGAAGGACTGTGCCCTCGAGGGTCAGGCTTTCCTGCTCTGCCCTTTGCAGGGAACAAAGCAGAGCTTCCCTGTGGCTTCCCAGCTCCTGAAAAAGCCAGGTCACACCAGGGTTGTGACAGATTGGCTGCTGACCTGGAAGGATATCAAATGGAAGGATTTAGCTTCTGGAGGGGGCTTGTCCAAGGAACTCATGGGTGCACAACCAAAAAAAAGCTTTCCAAATACCAATGCTGTCTGTTCTGCTGCTCCTCAGAGGGAGGAACTGGAGCGAAAGAGCACCAGACAGCAAAATGCTCCCTAAACCACGACTATTTGCCAGAATTCCCATTCCCAGACTCTTTGAGGAAGTGTTTGACCATCTTTGAAGATGTTTTCTAGTTCACTGGGGTCATTGTGAACAGATTTTCTTGCCCTATGCTCTGAGATTTGGCCCATGACCAGAAGTTTGCTTACCCCTTTTACACTCCACATCCTTGAATCCCTGACAACTGGCCAGCTCAGGGAAGTGGAAAAACCTTTTCTTTTAAACCTTTCCAGCAATATTGACAAATCAAAATGGTCATGGGATCGGGGAAAAAACAGTTTTACTAGTAGGAAACCAAAAGGTAGAATGTCAAACCAAAAATGTGCAATTTGACAGAACTTAAAATAATATTTTTATGTAGTTATTATTTTTGTCTTTTCAGGGTGAGATTTCCTGCTCGTGAGCTGAAAGGCAAAGATTTTTTTCCCAGCTCCAGTAGTGGCACCTTCTGCTGTCAGAATTGATGGTTCAGATTATCAAGATACTTCAGGCTTCAATACTTATGCTCCCTTAATTGAGGTATTACAGATACTATGGATTTTTTTTTAGTACATCCTTTGCTTTTTGTTGTTTTCCATGGTTCAGTAGTTGCTTCTGTGGGTGAACTTAGAGTTCTACCTAGAAGGTAAACAGAAATCCTTAAATAAATTTAAAAAAATGAAAGAAAGGGAGTCTAAATATAAATCTGTCAAAACCAGACTCTTCTTTCTCTGCAGCAGCATTGAAGGGGAACAATTGATTGCCAGGATCTGCATCCAGAGAGGGAAGCTGGGGGGAAAATCCTCCTCGGGGCTCAGGGTGGGATCCAGCAGCTCTGGGGCTCCATCAAGGGTGAGGAGACAGATCCATGGACTGTGGAGAGAAACCACATGGGGGAAGTCATGACTCAGCTGCACTCTTGAACAAAACTTCAACAAAGTTCCATGGATTTCACCCTTGAGGGGAAAAGGAAAAAGGAATGCTCTTTTTTGCTGTTTGGACCAAGTCTTTACTTGTCCTCCAAGTCAGCTTAGTGGAAGATGCCCTCAGAAGATCCAGTTTCTCTGCTCCTAAGGACACAGACAGCTTTTGGAATTCTTATCCTTGCTGTAAGTCATGGAAACTGGATTTCCAGCAAAAGCTTGGCTCACTTTTGGTGGTCACTTAGTCCACAAAGCATCGTGCTTCCCTTCTCCAGCTCTTCCCTTGCAAGTCTTCCCTTGCTTCCTCTTCTCTGAAGGCTCTCTGGAAGTCATTCCAATTCATGGAATGTTGGGCTGTGGCTGAAGTATTTAAATCTTTTTTACCAAGGAAGAAAAAAAAAATATTTTTGTTTCTTGAGGAAAAGTTGAGACAAAAAATGGTTTTCATTAGAAATCCCCATGGGGAAGGAACAGCAGACAGAATCATCTTCTCTGACTAACTCTTGTTTCAAAAACTGAGGCAGAGTGAATCTTTTATAAGCTGTTTTAGAGGAGGGATTGTAAACAGAATTGTCCATGAAAATGGAGAATGTCTTGCACATCCTAAAAAGTGTCTGGCTGTTGTTGAGCAGGAGCTGCTCCCGCTCCACCTCCTCTGATTAAACACCAACACACTGTGTTTAAGCAAAGCCTCCAGGCAGCTTTCCATATTCATAAGACAAGGGCTTTACCAGGGAAGGCAGCTTTTTGGGGGAATGTCAATATGAATATTACAGTCTCTCTGCTCTTTGTATTGTCCCCTAAATTGTCAGAGTGAAATTGTAGGAGATAATGTACAATTATGCTGTCACTAAAGTGTGTGGAGCCGTTTGCAGGAGCTTTGGAGAGAGATCCTTCCAGGAAAGGCAAGGCTGCCTGCTCCCACCTCTGCTGGGCTTCAAAGATGGGCTGAAAGCTGCATTTCACTCTGTGTGTGTGTGATGCTGTCTGAGCCTCAGGAGTGATGTCCTCTCCTTGTCCTCTTCAGCCATGGAAGCATGGCAGATGTTGAGAGTGGGGCTTCCAGGGGAGCAAGAAGAGGAGATGTTAATAACTTGCAGGTATGACTCAGGATGGCTCAGAGACATTTTGTGAGATCCTAAGGACATTGAAACACATCTCTTGCTCCTCTAGCTGATATGGATTGGTTTTGTGTGGGTGGAGAGCTTGGGGAACCCATCTTGCTTGGTTCTTTCTTGCACAAGGACCAGATCTGGGGTGCAGTTTTGGGTGAAGGAGGGCTTGGGAGTGAGGGTTTGCCTACTGCTGAGGTTTTGGAGAGGGAACCCTTCCCCTATCACCTGCTGTATTTCTTGGCTTAAGTTGCTCATAAGTTCTGTGGAGAACCCTGTGATGACAAAGTGGAGGTGAGGCTGTGACATTTTGCAGCCCTGGGGACAGGCTCCTCTTTGCCTCTTTTGTTTTTGTGAGTGATGTCCCCACTTAGGGGCAAATATTATTTTTCATTCTCTTTATTATTAATCTCCCCCATGTAATATTCATTTTTAATTTCCCCCATGTAATATTTAAACATGCTCAATATTTAAATCCCATGCTCTGGAATGGCCAGAGCTGGGGGAGTTGCTGAGCCTGGAGCAGCACTGACAAGAGAGGGAGAACACGGTGGTTTAACTGCTCTGTTGGTGCTGGGATGGATCAGCCGCCTCCTTTCCTCTGGGAATTGTAGGAGTCAATTCAATTGGGAATTTTAAGAGTCAATTCCACTGGGAGTTGTAAGAGTCTGTCCCCTGAGCTGGTCCAGTTGGATCAGGGGTGGTTCTGGGGTGGCGTTTGTTTAGGATCCCTATGGAGGTGCAGCAGGTGTCACTTGCAGGGACTGCTGACCCACAAGGTCTTTTTCACCTCTTTATTCCCCTGCTCTGAGATGATAAATTCCACTTATGACTGACAGGCCCATTTGTATTACAGCACAGAGCCAGGCCAGGGCCTGCTGGGGTTGAGTTTGGGGTGAAGCCCCTTCTCAGCTGTGCCAGAGGGTTGGGAGGACCTTGCAGAGAGGGGCTCCTCTGCCCCATGCCAGGCTGTCTGGAGCTCAGTTGAGCCTCATTCTCCTAGGGCAGGGAGGTGATTTGCTCGCTTGTGAGGGGCTGGGGGGAAGGCTGGGCTCCAAACCCTGGCTCCTGGTGAGCCAAGATGAAGGAGCATGGAAGAGTGGTGGATAAGAAAAGCCTCCTGTTGCCAAGCAGAGCAGTTTTATTGCAAGTCTTAACGGTATTTATTGAACTTTCCAAGAGCCCCAGAGCCAGATTTTGTGTAGTTCAGCTGTCACTAAACGGCAAATGTACAGTTCCTGCCCTCCTGGCCTGTTGACATCCTGGAAAATGAGATTCCTGAGTGGCAAAGAGCCAGGAGGCAAATACCCCTCCCCAAAGTGTGCTGTCTCCAGACCCCAGAGCAAAACCTGGCACTTGGGAAGCTGTGCTTGGGTCCATTGGCACTGATCATCTCTCCAAATTCTTCCTGGCTTGTTCAGGCTGTCTCTGAGACCCACAAGGCTTGGCCTGAAAATCTCTTATTCAATGGCATTGATCTCGTGGCAGTGAGCTGTTTCATTTAATTGTTCTCTCTTTGTTTCCCTGGGAGTTTTCACTCTTTCCCTGACGCCAAAGCCTGTCCTTGCTGGTCAGTGTCCCCAGGTGGGGTCTCCTGGCTGGCAGGGCTGGGGAACAGCTCCTGGAAGGTCATGAGGAGAGGAGCATCCACAGGAGGAGAGCAGCGCTCCACAAAGCAGTCTTTGTGCTGACAGGATGAGAATAGTGGGACTGAAAGTCGGGATGTGGGACAAGGGGATGTCCAGGGAGCAGGCACAGTGAGTCTGACACCACTCCTGGGCATCAGGAGAAGCCTTTGCCTGAGAAAAAGTCTCAGCTCCTTTTATTTATTTATTTATTTATTTATTTTTCTTTTTTCCTTTTTTTTTTTCCGTCTCACCCCCGTTCCCGTTCAGCTAATTAAATCAGAGGTTACCATTGTGTCCGGGGAAGCAGAAGTGTCAGACCGCCATCCTATCCCTGGGTGGGGTTGTTGTACCTCCCTTCCTCCCCCAAATGCCACCTCTGAGCAGGCATCCGGCCTCGCTGTTCTTTCTGTTTAATTTATTAATAAATAATTGCAGCGGCGGGGAATAAATCAGGCGGCTGTGGCTGCGCTGCCGCTCGGAGCGGGCTCGTTCCGTCCCCGCATCCCGCCCCGAGCAGCATCCCTGCCTCTCCCCTTCCCTGCCGCTCCATTGTCCGCCCCAGCAGCCTCCGGACCTGCCCCCTCCTTCCATGCCCTGCTGGGGGATGCTGTCCCGGGCCACACAAGTGAAAGCGTTCCCGAGGCTGAGCGAGGCTCCCCGAGGGAGGGCGGGCAGTGGGAGCGGCGCAGGGGGGGCGTTTGGGGGGCTGGGAGCACAAACCCTGTGAGGAATGTTTGAAGGAGCTGGGGGTGTTCAGCCTGGAGAAGAGGAGGCTCAGAGGTGACCTTACTGCTCTCTACACCTTCCTGAAGGGAGGCTGTACTCAGGTGGGGTTGGCCTCTGACAGAACCAGAGGACACAGTCTCCAGCTACATCAGGGAAGGTACAGATTGGATATCAGGAAAAAATATTTCACCAAAAGAATAATAAAGTGCTGGAGTGCTCTGCCCAGGGAGGTGGCAGAATCACCATCTCTGATGTGTTTAAAAAAGCCTGGACATGGCACTTGGTGCTATAGCCTAGTTGAGGTATTAGGGCACAGGTAGGACTCGATGATCTTAGAGGTCTCTTCCAACCTCATCATTCTGTGATTGTGTGTGATTATAATTCTTTACAGACTCGGCTGGCTGCACTCTTTGGGGGAAGATTTCTCTGGGATGGTTTTGTGGTTTTCCTTTCAGCGCTGTGGGATTGAAAGATGCTGGCGTGGGGGTGTGGAGGGATGCTCTGTAGGGCTTTGTAGCAATCAGGTGTAGGTTTATGGTGCTTTTCCCCTCAGAACCAACAGGTTTTGGTAAGGAAAGATTTCCTGGTTCATATCAGTTAAAATCAGAGGCCAGGGGTGTTGTCCTGGGCACGCTGTGGTATGGAAATGCTTTTTTGAATGCAGACAGGACTTCTGACAGCATTGGTTCTCACAACAAAGAACAAAACCTTTTTCTGACCCAACTGCAGAGATGAGAGGGTGGATCTGAGGATATCAGGAACAGCCTGGGATGCTGGAGGCTCCCTCAGGGATTTGTTGTGTTTCTCAGCCTGCTGTTGATCCCTATTTGACCCCAAGCAGAGCTTCTCAGTGCCTAGCATCCCTCACACAGTGCCTTAGAAAGCATGGAACGAGCTGCCAGCAGGGCCAGCCCAGGTGTCAATCCTTTGCCAGCTGGATTTTCCCAAGGCTGTGACCATTCAGTGCAGGTGCCACTTCTTTATGCATGAGACTTGTCAGACACCTCTGACATCAGTCTCAGAGCAGCTGGGAGGGGTGTGAGGGCGTCCTTCCCACACCTTTCCACGGCAGTTCCCCATCCCAGCTGCTATCCCAGCTCCTGCTCTGTCCTGCACCATCCCATGCTGTGCTGCCATGGGCTGCTCATGCTTTAAATGCTTCTTCTGCAGATGTTGGATGGGAGCCAGAGCAGGAGGGAGGGGTGGCTGCTCCCTATGGAATGGAGGCAAAAGGGAATTTGTGTGTCTGCAGCTTCCCAGGGTGTCCCTGCTAATGCTGGGGTCACTTTTGCAGCACCAAATGTACAGGAGAAATGAATAGGACTGGGAGATTTGTCCAAGAGAGCTGAAGAGAGACTTTTGGCAAGGGTGTGAAGTGACAGGTCAAGGGGGGATGGCTCAGTGCTGAAAAGGGCAGGTTTGGATAGGATATTGGCAAGGAATTGTTCCCTTTGTGGGTGGGGAGGCCCTGGCACAGGTTGCTCAGAGCAGCTGTGGCTGCCCCTGGATCCCTGGAAGCGTCTAAGACTGGGTTGGATGGGGCATGGAGCAACCTGGGATAGTGGAAGGTCCTTAAGGTCCCTTCCAACCCAAACCATTCTCAAATTCTATTATTTGGGAGCTGAAAAGGGATTGTGACAGTGTAAGGCCATGTGAAACTCAGCCAGTTGTGTGCTGCTGGCTGCCCTTCCTAGGGACCAGCCTGGCCCCTGTGGAACATCCTTCACTTGGCTGGTGGTTGCTCCAAGTGCTGTAGAACGTGTGGAACAGAGCCAGGAGAAGAGCCCTGGGACAGGAGAAAGGGCACATGGAGACCTTTGCACCAATACTGATCCACCCCAGCTCAGGGAAACTCAGGTATTGGAGGAGAGGTCACAACAGGAAACAAAATGTATTGCTCTGGGAACATCTCTGCTCATGAGCACTCAGGAGCCAATGCCAGCAAGGAGCTGGTCTCCCTGAAACCTGGGCATGCTCCTACAGCTGGAGCCACCTGCCAGGCTGGAATGGCAGGCTGGGGATCGTGTGATCTGACAGTGGGTTTGTGGCTCAAACCTTCCTGGGACCTCAACTGAGCAGCTCGTTGCACCTCTCCCAGGAGATGGAGAGAAATACTTGTCTCTAATCTCTATTCCTGCTCCAGGGCTTTGCATCTAATTTTGCAGTTCTGTACAAGATTTGATAATGCTGGATGGTGTTCTCTGGGAGTTGCATCTAAATCTAGAAACTCTCTGTAAAAACACCCGGTGTACATTTCTTTCTTTTAATTATTTTTTTTAACCCTAAGCCAATCAGTTTTGGGTGAAGTTCTGGGCCACATTAGACTTCAGCTTTAGGAAACAGAAGAAATGCATGATGTCATCAATTGTGTGCCATCACATGCTCTTGAAATGCCATCAGACTTGCTAAATATTCAGAGTATATTTTCTGTCTCAACAGACTGTGTTGGCTGAAACTGCTTATGCAAATGAAAAGCTGTACCTCTTCAATAGATTGTTAGGAGCTGATCTTGAATAATTGGGGTTGAACGGAGCAGTAGGTGGGAGAAGTCAGCAGAGGCAATAATTAATCAAGTGGCTTCTTGTCTGGGCTGGCTGTGGATCCCAGAAAACCCTCTGTGAAGACAGGACAGGCTCCGTGGAGCCTGATATTCCTTCCCAACCATTGCAAATGCCTTGCAGGAGCCCCAGTTATGCAAAAACCCTTTTCTAGGTTTTGCTCAGCAACTCCCAAGGGAAGGCTGTTAGAAAGTCTCAGCATGTGTTTCTAAACTCCAGCTTATATTAATTCCCAGCTGCTTTGTTCATCTGCTGGAATGGCTCTTTCCTCCTTATTTTCATCCCTCCCCTTTTCCTTCTCCAGCCCTCCATGTATTTCCAGACCCCAGCCATGTCTCTTCTTGGCTTTTGTTTTGCTGGACTAAGTGGGCTGAGCTCTTTTCATCTCCCCTCAAAAGGCATAGCTGTTTCTTGTATCACCCTCTATTTTTGCAGGTCTTTTTGATCTGGAGTGGACCCAGTCTCCCAAATCAGAGCTTTGAAAGATGACAGCTCCCTTTCCATGGATGTTGGATGCTGGGATGGGGGGTGTGAGAACAAGGAGCCCACATTCCACCCACAAGCCCTAGAGGGAAGCACAGCAATGCCAGAAACAAGAAGCAAGGAACTAATTTCACACTCAGGCAAGTCCCTGATAAAGGAAGAATTTTTCCTGTTGTAAAATGGGATATATTAAAAAAAAAGTAGAATTGATTCATCTGGGTGACTTGTAAGAGTTAATCGATAAAATAACAGTTTCCACCTTTTTATGAGAAATTAGCTGATTAGAAACTTGATTAATGGGATGATTTTTCATGAGTGTAATTAAAGCACTGCATGGCTTCTCGTGTAATTGATATTTAATGCCTACATGGAAAGCTGCTTTTCTATAAGGAACAGTGTTAGGATGTAATTTTTTTTCAATTAAGCACCTATGGGCAGAGTAGAGGCCAAGGGGCTCATCAACAATGGTGAAGGAGGGAGAAGAGGATGGGATGTGACTGGTCAGGACATTCCCAGAGAAATGGGAAAATTTCTATGTTTCAGAGCCATGCACGGGATAAGACAGATGGAGTCTATAAGGAGGAGAGATGGTGGGTTTTCTTCTGAGAGCAGAGGTCTGATGAGTCTAATCCTCAAAGAACCAACAGAAAATCCAGAAACAGCACCACAGCTTCTCTTGGAGGATGATAGGAGAGCAGGGACTAATTCCTCTGACACTTAGTGAGAAGTTGAAGGAAACTTGGTAAAAGTATGGTGGTGCTTCTGCTGTTGTTCTGCTCCAGGCCTGGCACTGAGGAGCCTCCTCAGCCAGGGGTGGTGGTACCTTTGTGCCTGCTTGTCTGGGAGGAGCTTCCCTTGTGGGCTTTGTCTGTGAGACCTTGGATCCTTTCCCAGCAGAGACAGTGAAGCCTCAGCAATGCTGGATGGTTTTTCTGGAAGATCTGTTCCTACCCAATGGGAAAGAGTATGTATGTATGTATGTATGTATGTATCTGTCTATCTATCTATCTGTCTGTCTATCTATCTATCTATCTGTCTATCTTGTGTTCCCAGTGCATCAGAATCCATAATTTCTGTGGTCTTCCCTGGCCTTGAGGTCCCTTAACTCTCCAGATAAAATGAATGTGTTGGATGTCACAGAATGTCACAGTGGGTCCTGTGGTCCTGGAATATCCTCAGCGAGGGAGACTCCCCACTCTGTCTGGACAATCTGTTCAGTACTCAGTCACTGCACAGGGAAAGTTCTTCCTCCTCTTCATCTGGAGCTTCCTGGCCATCAGTTTGTGCTCATTGCTTGTGTCCCAGTCCCTTTCCCTTGTGGCTTCTCTGGCAGTGCTTGTGCCCTGTGCTCATGTGAAAAAGACCTGGTTCAAAATCTGGGACAGGTTCTGTGCCAATTTTAGCAGTTTTTTTGGCAACAATGAAGGATGTGAAGAGGTATGATGGAGGCACAGAGCATTGCCAAGTGTCCACACACACAATTTTAGGCTGTAGCTCATACTGAGTTGTTTGATCTTGGATTACTGGGACATTCCAGTACCTGAAGGAGCTGACAAGAAAAATGGAGAGAGACTGTTTACAAGAGTCTGGAGTACCAGGACATGGGGAATGTTTCCCACTGCCAGAGAGTAGGTTTAGACTGGGTGTTGGGGAAGAATTCTTCCCTGTGAAGGTGGGGAGGCCCTGGCCCAGGAAACTGTGGCTGCTCCATCCCTGGAATTGTCCAGGCCAGGCTAGACAGGGCTTGGAGCAACCTGGGATAGTGGAAGGTCCCTTCCAATCCAGGCTGTTCCACGATTATCTGACATCCTGTATGCATCTTCTCCACTGAAGAGAAGATGTTTGGCCCTGCCCACCATGTCCTCTGTTCCTTTTAATCAGCAGCATTAATCCAGATTTCCTTCCCTGACAGAGGTTTGCAGCCCTCACTGCAGGGAAGCTGTGAGGGATCACACCAGTGGATGAGCCTGAGGCTCGCTCCTCTGGAAAAGCAGCTCCAAATCTCCTCCCAGCTCAGATTTTGCCTGTGTGCTGGGCAGCAGGGGCAGCAGCTGTGCTGTGAGATGGGGGAACCTGCCAGTGATGCCTTATGAACATTTTGTTTTGTTTTCCTTTTCCTTGGAGCAAGAGTAGTTGGAAGGTGGAAAGATGGTGCTAAATTGTGTTTCTTGCACGTCTGTTGAATTACAACATGTCTGAGTGACCTCCCTGACGAGTCAGACAAGCCTTGGCACAACATCATAACTCTCAGGCACTCAGAAATGCACACAAACACTCTGGTTCCTCGGCAGGAGCTCCAGACCTCACATGCTGGGTGATGGATGCTGCTGGGGGGCCCAGCAGCTGCCCACATCCACGGGAGAAGGCCTCTCCTCTTCTGTCCCGGAGCAAAATGTTAATGAATTCCTCTGGAATGGCAGAGGAATCAGCGGTGGGTTTTAGAGCTGATAGCCCTGATTGCTTCTGAGAGAGATGCTCTGGAAATCCTTGATGGCCCAGGCTAATCTGCAGCCTCTTTTTGCCTTGCAGTCAGCCAAACAGCAAGAAAGCTTCAGCACAGAAAGTTTGCTTGTCATTTTTATTCTGAAACAATGGAATGTGTGGGATATGCCAAATCTGCTCAGTTAGGATTCCATTAAATCCTCTTTTTTTTCATTTTTATTTTAAGCTGAGCATGCATACAAATCTTTATTTTGTCTAATTGTAAACCAGAAATCTTTTTACTCTGGCTTCAGATGACATTCTTTAAAAAGTAAACTCCACCAAACAAATACTTTTATCCTGAAGCATCTTCTCTGAGTGCTGACTTCTTGTTTTGGTAGAAAATATTTCCTTGTTTCCTTCACTATGAGCTTGGAAATGGCAGAATTTCTGAGGGTTGTGGTGTATGATTCAAATCCCAAAATGTCTGTTTCTGGGAAAGGGTGGAGCCTCCTGGTATTCCTGCAGCTCTTTCCATGGGCAAACTGGGGAGGGAAGGTTCACATGGTGATTGTGTTGTGCTGTTAACCCTGGTGTGAACAGAGGGGAAGACCCCAGGGAGGAACAGTCCCTTTGGACTGGAATTGGGTCTCATCTAAGAGTATAAATTAAAATTGTGGCAAATTTAGTCTGGGCATAACTGCAATTATTTGGTTCCATTCACTATCCCTCCCTGGCTGGCATGGCTACAAGAGCTCACTGTTACTGGCAGAGAGACCTCTTCCACATCCCAGAGTTTGCTCCTTAATCTTATTTGGATAGCTGGCAGATGGACAGGCTGTCACTGCCTCTCCCTGAGTAGCTGACATTGGGGAGTCTCAGTGCTCCTCACTGGAGTTTGTGCTCAGACCGCAGCCAGTTTGAAATGGGTTGGAATCCCACAGTTTGTTTGCCAGAGCTTGCCTTGGGATGGCTGTTTGGCAAGGCAGAAACTTGGCTGAAATGGGCACCAGTGTAACCCCAGTTGTGTGGAAATGTCACCTGTGAAGCAGCCAGTGGCAGGGTGTGTGCAGCTGCCAGGATTTGGGTACAGCTCTGTCTGAGCTGTGCTGTGGCGGGAGAAACCCTCGCTGTGGGAAGCGTTCCTGGGATGAACCCCCACCAGTTATCCATCAACTGCTGATGAGAAACAGCTTCAGTCATCTCCCTAAAATAATTCCTGAGGGCTGTGTCTCCCACAGAAACTGGGGATGGTGCAGGGAGACTGTGCCTCACCAGATGTGGGATGAGGAGGCTGAGCTGGCTGTCTCAGCTGCTGCTCCTCTTATTTATTGATGTGGTCTCCTTGGGAATGTGGGTCTCCTTGGGAATGTGGGTCTCCTTGCTGCTGCAGGGCAGGGACTCATTAAAGTCATTTGAAGGAGAGCAGGAGAAGCTGGAGAGCTCATGGAGCTGGGCTCAGAATTGATCTCCAAGATGTGGTTTGCAATCCTAGCAGTGAGCTCCCATGTCTGTTGCTTACCTTGATCAAAGTCTTCCAGGGTTTTCCCCCCGTTTTTGGGTTCAGTCCGTGGACAGGATCGTTCTGATCCAAAGCCCAGATGTTGGAGAGCAAACAGTGTTGCAGTGAGATGGCCCAGAGGGCTCATCCAGGCACTTGAATTACTGCTCTGTGATTAATTGCCATGAGCCCACCTGTGCATCTTTCCCTATTTCCGTGGCAAGGTTATTCCATTGGAGGTTGTTTGGCTCCGTTGGCTCGTGCATGGTCATGGCTGAGCTGTGGGAGCCTTTGACCCACTAAAACCTCTGTGTGTTTGCTCTGCTACCATTTTTCGAGGCCCAGCTCAGAACAGTTTGGGCACATCTGGAGTTTTCCTTGGGGGAATGTGGCAGGGACAGGACAGGCTGCCTGGCCCCACACTTCTAGCACAGTCACACTCGCTCCTGCTTTGGCAACAAGCGGGGAATTTCTCACAGATCACAACACAACAAGAGGGGAGAATAAATTAATTATAAAGATTTTTTAAAAATCCAATTAGTTTTCATTTTCCAAAGTGCCCATTTTCTTAACTATTCCTCCAAATTATAATCTCCTTGGATTTCTTCTGTGTCCTCGATACTGCTGTTGTTGTTCTGTGGATTCCACGTCACTCAGCAAATGTCTCCCCTCTCCTTCCAGCCAACTTGCACAATACATTACAATTACACAATTATGCTGTTGTAATCAAATAATTAAGTTGCACATTAAACACGCATTAGAGCTCACAAAGGAAGGAGCTTCAGACATGGGCATGAAATAGGAGGGAGCGAGCCAGGCAGAATTGGTGCTAATTGCATCTCGCTTTCAATGACTCAGGGACTCCAGGTTTTTGGTCTCAGGTGGCAAAATGGCAGTGGACTGATGCTGCTGAGGTTTAAATAAGCAGGAAGGTTTAGTGAGTGACTTCCCTGTGGAGAGAAGCAAGACTCGGTGACCAAACACACCCAGAAAGAAAAAAGGAATAATTTGGAAGCCTGTTGGGTTCCAGTCTATTAAAATCCACTTTAATTGAAGCTCAGGATCAGCTCTCTCAGGAAAAGGAGGACACCTGTCCCTCACCAGGGTGGGACTCAGCTGGTCTGGCAGGAGAAGGCTGTGAAGTCTTTGGGATGTTGTTATTTTAGCTGTGGGGTTGGGATGTCTTTGGGATGTTATTTTAGCTGTGGTAGGAGAGAGGTGAATGCATTGGTGCTAAGTCATAGATGTGGGTGTTTTCTCTTTTTTTTTTTTTTTTTATTGATAGTGGAAAAATAACACCCAGCAAACCCAGATCAGTGTTCTGGCCTCATCCTGACTCTAATTTCATCCCCTCAGAGCCTTGTGGCAGGGTACAGTTGGGATTCTCCATTTAGAATAGATCCAAGAGGCAAAAGCTGTGGTGCCACTGCTCCTGAATCAAACCCTTCAGGATGAGGTCTAGAACAAAAGAAAGCCCTGGGTTGGCCATGGTATGACTAACCAGCAGAAATCTGCTTTTTCACACAGATTTGGGTGAATTTTTCAAAGGATTTTGTGTGAGTGTTGGACAAAACCCCTCTTTTGATGTCTGCCATAGCTGGGAAGTGGCAGAAGAAGCTGAGGTGACACAGTCGCTTTCCCACCAGGTTTCAGAAGTGGGCTGGAGAACAACCTGTAGACTTCAGCTGTAGATACTTTGCCCCTTTTAGGGAAACTAGAGATCAAATCTGAGCAGAAATTGCAGGCATGGAGGAAGGACTTTGGAGAATGGGAGCAAATGTATGCCTAGTTTGATATGCCAAGTTAAAGGCATCTGTGTGGTCTTTGCAAGTGGGATCACAGTCCCTTCCTAAAAACTTTGGTAATTAACCTTCTAAGAATTTCATTTTTAATAGGAACTTTATTCTTGAAATTAAAAGACAATGTTTGTGCTCAGTAATTGCACAGAGGGGAGAAGGAACATTCTCTGCTGCAGGAATCAGCCCTGGAAGGGGAAGAGCGTTTATAAATCAGGAACCAGCAAGTTGCAGCAGCCTGGAAGGTAAGACCTAAGGGATGATGTGTCTTTGGCCTCTCAGGAAACCCAGGTGGCTGAGGGCAGCAGGAGCCGGTGGAGGAGTGAAGAGATCAGCTGAGGTCCATTGGGCCACTTGTCATTCTCTGGTACCTCTCCCATCACACTGCACCAGCCTCTGGGGTATGTGCAGAGCTTTCCTGGGGTTCCCACCATGCTGTGTCCTGCTGCCTGTTCTGGAGTCCTGCTGGAGTCCTGTGGTCCCTCTCCTTGCTCAGACCCGTTGTTGTGCCCTCACACAAACTGTGCCTCTCCCAGGTGATCACGTAGAAAAAGGTCACAGCAGCATCTCTGCTCTGGGCGTTGGGAAGTGCAGAGGGAGATGTGGTGTAGGAATACAGAAACTCCAGCCACACTTCAGTGCCATAGTTTTCCCAAAAAGAAAAAGAGAAATAAAGCCAGTCCTGCAGAATCTTTGCAAATCCTTGCTTTGAGCACACATATTCATGCTGAAATTAAAAAAAAAATAAAATTGCTGAGCTTTAGAAAAAAAGCTCTTTGATTTATTAAATCTGATTGACTGGGTTCCTGGAGCATGTACAGACTTCACACAATGCAAATGGTGCTGATTAGATAAGATGGTGTTTAAAAAGAAAAAAGCCCAGCCATAGAAAGAAGATGCAATTAGATTAGCAGATCCAAGGCTGTAAGTGCAGATCGAATGGGCTATAAACAATTTAAGGCTTGGGAGAAGGCCAGTGTTGCTGAGTGTTCATTTATAGTCCAGTCTGCTGGCTCTCTAATCCAAGAGGGGAAAGCAAGGAAGAGGAAGAAAAAATTTTGGGAAGGGTGATTTTTCACACTGAGACCTCATCAGGTCATCTTCAAAGATTTCTGAGCATCTCTGCATCCACCTAATATTGTAGATATACTTATAAAAATAGATATATCTGTATATAGCCACTGAAACCCCAGAGCTGTGTGTTTATTCAGCCCTTCTACCCCTCTTGGCTGTTTGTGTGTGCATCTGTCTTGTCTAAATCTTATTTTTGTGTCCATATCCAGGTGAATTCCAGGAGATCCCCAAGTGAACCACCAAGGCACCTCTTGCTCTTACACCTTGAATGTGGCTTTAAAAACAACACTCCCAATCACTCCTCGTTGGGGTTTTCTTTTGCATGCAGTCAATGGAGTCTCCTTAAGAATTTCTGAGTGTTTTTCTGGATGCATGAATTCATGGCTTGGGTCCTTTGAGCTTTGCTGGCTGGAGAGGGATGCTGGAGGCTCATGTGAGTATTCCTGTTTTCCTGCAGCAGTGCTTCTGGGAGTTGAGTGTTTATGTAACTCCTATTAAAGGAAAAAGGGATTCTGAGCAGACAGGAAGAAGAAAAGCCTGGGAGCTGAAGTTGAATGTACTCTGAGGTTATGAAATCAGACCAAGTGGCCATCCCTGGGCCTTTTGGATAGTGAGTGATGGGACTGTTCCCACAGGGTGACTGTGGGGTGTCCATGGGGGCAGATCTTCGTCTCCCTGCTCTTTGAAATATTCATGAACTTCCTTTCTGGGGGAAAAATCCCCAGCAAACAGTAAATAATTGTTTGATACATGGAACCAGGGACACTCACTTTATTCTGGGGACGGTTTTTGGCTTTTGTTTAACAACACCTACAAATCTGAAATACCAGAACCCTTTGCAGAGGGGAATTTCTGGTTGCCTGAATGGTTTTGATCCCCTCTGTAAATCTGTGTGGAGAGGCATTTTTCTCACTGTTCTTTATTTCCTACCCTGATTTCTAACCTGTCTTCTCATTTGTTTTATGTCCCTGTCCTTCACTGCAGGATGGCATCACCTCCTAATATAGCAGGGTCTGCCAATTCTGTTATTTGCTCTTTACTTCTTTTTCCAGCTTGTTAATGAAGAGGTGACAACAGATGGGTCTAGGAGTGATCTCTGCTGAGCCCACCAGGCACATCTCCCCTTCCTGACATGCTGTTGTTTGTCACCTTGCCTAGTTTATGGTTCCTTTCTCTCTTCCTGAGGCACATGCCTTTTCTCATGTCCGAGTCAATTTGAACAGAGTATCAGAGTGATCTTTCCTGGGATGCTGGCTCAAATGTGTTTGTAAAGCTGAAATACAGTTTTCTGCCTCAGTTGGATGGAAGAATGGAGCATGTTGGACTAGGTAAGGGCTGAAAAATCAGTGTTCTGGTTATTTCAGGGCACATTTGTTGTTAAGGACGGCTCAGCCTTGGGAACCCTCGCTGGATGTGTCCCCATCCTGGTGGTCTCTGCTCTCAGCAGAGGCACTGGCTGCAGCTCTTGGCCACAAGCAGCTGGAGAGGTTTGACAGGGGCACCAACCTTGCTACTCAGTGTCCCCCTTGCAGGGAGAGGCAGGCAAGGAACCTCTGTGTGCTACAGCCACAAGCTACAGCAGGGAGGAACTGAAGGTCTTGGAGCAAACAAAGCTAAGAGGAAATGTTCTATCACAGTTGAGAACTTTACCCCTTGAGGGGCTGGTCTGTGACCCCCCCCCCCCCCCCCTTGCCTTGGGAGGCCCCTTTGGGATGTGGCTGCCACCAGCAAGGTGAGAACATGGCAATGAATTTCATATGACAGGTCTCAAATAGAAGTGTGGCTTAGCTTTCCACCCCTCCCTTGGCTGGGACAAAGCTTGGGCACAGGGAGGAAGCCTTTGTCTGTCCCTCCTTGGAGCCAGCAGGATGTCCCGGAGTGGCTGTGCTCTGGAACAGCCTCTGCTTGCACTCTGGCAGAGCCAGGATTTACCTCATGGCATCTGATGATTTTCCCTCCCCCCTAATTGGTTCTGTTAATTTATTGTGGACAGGAGCTTGTTCTGCCAAGTGCTAATTGCAAAGGTTATTGTTTCTGCCCTTTTCAGAGCACAGCAGGAAACCCTTCAATTCCATCACATGAAAAACAAGACAAAAAATACCAGAAGTTTTTGTGCTGGATGCGTGTCCATCATCCCCTGTGGTGTTTGTGCCACAGAGCATGGGCTGCCATTTCCTTCCCTTTGCAGGGGAAACTCTCCTGTCCATGGCATGGGGGCTTCATCATGATGAAATGTGCCCTGGATCACAGATGTCCCTCATCCTCTGACCTGTTCTGGCCTGGATTTGGGAGGTAGGATGTGTGCATTCCAAAGGCTGGAAGCTGGTGAAATGATGCCATTCCCTGTGTGGAAATTCTTCCTGTCCTTGACCATGTCTAGAAACATTTTTCGAGTGAGCAAGCCTGGGCTGGCACAAGGTGGTGGCACCTTGTCCCCCACCATGGTTTCTGGTGGTGCCTGATGCTGTCTTCTCCATCCCCACCTCCACCCTCCACTCCCATCCTTCCCCTGGTGAAGGGAGCCAGGCACCCTGGAATCTGGAAGGGTTTTCCTGGCTATAGAAGCTGGGCACCTTGGATGAAGTGGGATGTCTCAAAGCCAAGCTATTTTCTAGCACAGGAAAGGAGGAACAGTTACTGCTCCTAACTACAGTTATTTATTTGCTGCCAGGGCTTCAGCATCTGCCTGGATTAATCTGGATTTTGTGGTGGGCAGCAGCCATTCAGCCCAAGTGCCTGGCATTACAATTCTGATGGATTTTGGAGGTGAAAAGCCCAGAGTCTTTCAGGGGGGTTTCTGCCAAGCTGTAAAGCTCATCCTGGTTCTCCATGCTGCTGGAAAACCTGGTGGAGCTCTTCCTCCTTGGTGAGGCCATAGGTGTTCCTGCCATACCTGTGAGCATCCTTTCCCTGTGCTTTCCACAGCCTCTGTCCCCTGGGGCTCTGTATTTGCTCTCCCAGGCTTTGTTCCCACCACAGGGTTTACTCTGGCTCATTTCCTCTTTATCTCATATCATGGCTGGTGTTTGTTTTTGTTCAGCAGCTCAGAAGCTTTTGGAAGTGAGTGTTTATAAACAGAGGGATGTTTGAGACTACATTTGGATCCAGCAGCAGGCTCCAGGGGTATTTTGTACAGATTATGGGGATGACTTTGTGCTGTTTCTTCCCTGCCCTCTGGCCCAGTATCCTTCTCATTCAGTCTTTTCCACAAAGCTTAGGCTTTCCCCTCCTCTTGAGCTCTCTCTGGTCTCACTCCCAGCAGGTACCCAAGGTGAACCATCCCTCACTGGGCAGATATGCACAGACTAACAGATTAATGACACATATTTCGTTCTGTTCAGCCTAGTCTAATGAAACATGATAAATGTTTTATTCTAAGTTTTACCAGCATTCTGTTTCCCCTATCCAGAAAGTCTGGCTGGCACCTGTGGGCAGCACTCGCATTTGAAAGAAGCACCGTTAAAATCTAGATTTCAGGGAAGGAGTGCATATATCAAATTTAAAGGCACTTTTGAGCTTAAGATATAAAGGCAAATTTCATTTTATAGTGTGACTTTAATAGCTGAGGAGCTGTGCAGGCAGTGAGGTGGCTGGTGGCAGCTCAGGCAGTATGTAGGACACCGTGCCAGCCATATGTGTCGCCATATCTCACATGCAGCCTTGCAAGTCATTGCTTTTTATTGAAGGCAGGAACTTGCCAGGATGTCAAGGCTGTCTTCTGCACTTTTGAAGAAGTGCCATGCTGTCTGTAATCCCCAAAGGCTGGTGACAGGAGGGCAGCAGGCACAGCCCCACCAGGTATCTCCTGTTCTCTGGGCCCCGTGTGGGGGGACCGAGGCTGGACTCCACTTCGGCACCTGCCCTTTTCTCTCCATAATGAAGAGTCACTTTTTATTCCTGTGTGCCAGGCTTCTTTCCTTCTGCCTTCATCCTCAGGCTTTCCATCTGTCCTTCTGCCTAGCCATCCTTCCTCACAAATTCACAAATCTTTCCTTCCCAAAATTTGGCTGAGCCTCCGTGTCTTTGTGTTGAGTGCTTTGTGAAGGCTCGTGCTAATACCTGGCCAGGATGAAAGCCTGACCTCTTGCAGGGCCAAATGAAGCAGCATTTTTTTATATTGTTGGCCAAAGGACAGACTCCTTGGATGTCTATCTCTCAGATATCCCAGGGCTTTTCCTGGGGATCAGTGTGTGCTTTGGAAGCTGCTTGTAGGAGAAAAGACAGCTCCATGTGGTGCATTAAATGGGTGTTGTTTCACATGCCTCAAACTGAGGAAGATTGCTGGTAGTGAAAAAGTCCAATCACAAAGGAATCTTTCTTGGTTATTCAATTTGTGCAATATCTTATTAGAGGGGAAAGCCAACTGTTATCTGCCCAGGAAAGGTTAATATAATAATAAGCAGATACTGACTTCTATTGAGATGAACATGATGATTTATTGACCCGAGAGGCAAATATGCAGTGAAGCAAAGCCAGGGTCAATATTCACCAGGAGGAGAATAAATTCTTGCATTTTCTACAATGGTGAGACCACACACATTGGTGTCACCAAAACACATTGGTGTTGGTAGTTGCTTCTTCAGTGAGACAAGTAAACATGGTAGACTTCCAACAGGTACTTCACCTCGTTTCTTTAGAGAAAATGTCAATTTAGAAACGCTGCCTTTGGATGTTTTTGTCCTTGAAAACACTTCATGAAGTATTTAAAAGTACTTTCGTAAAAACAAACCAAACAATAAAAGCAACTCCCAAGGGTTGCAGTAGTTTTGGGTTGCCAGATGTATTTCTTGAATAAATGATATAATTTTATTGCATTTTATTTTGCTTTATTAGAGAAATGCTCGGCTTTCAGCTTCTAAGCCTGGCAGCTCTCAGCCTGATCAGAGATGTTTCTGCACACGTTTTCATTTCGATTGCAAGCCCGTTTGTCATTTCTGAAATGCCTCAACTCAGAAATGTCAAGCATCTCTTGTAGTCAGCATGGAGAAAGGCAGCTCAGAATGCTGGCACCTGCTGCAGGGAGCAGCATCCTGCTGCCACGGGCCACAGAGCCATGGGTGTGGGGGAATTTTTGGGAGCAGAGAGGTGCAGCACGTGGGGATAACTGGTGCTTGGTTGGGCTGTGGTGGGTATCACCCTCCACAAGAAGTGTTTGATGAATTTTCTCCTCTTCCAGAGCTGATGGTGCCCAAAACCTGGTCCTGGGAGCTGGTCCCTGTCAGCTGCTCCTCCTGGGTGAGAAACACAAATCCCTGTCTTGTAACACACCAAGGGGATGGGCATGGCAGGAATTGTAAACACACCCAGTGGGAAGAGGGAGAGGAATTGCACTTTTCCAACTTGAACAAAGTGACATGAACAGGGATATTATTTTAGAAAGTTTATCTCTTTTGTATCTATGGTGACAAGATCTTTATCGGGGTAAGACAGACTCCCGGGCTGTCTGCTCCTTGTTATCTCAGGGTAGGATGACAGTCTAAGTGTCACGTCTAGAAATGTTATCTCTCCTTTATTATTTCACTTGTGAGGGGCTAACTGGAGTGTTATCAGGGTGTTTACAATCAAAACACGTGCAGCTCAAGTGATAAAAGGGAGAACAGACATCTGATCTCCAAGGATATGAAGACAATGCAGCCTTGAGCAGGAGGAGATGGATCTTATTATTGAAAATGGTTTGGCAGGCTGGGAATGGACAAACAAATTCAGATCATAAGCTTGAGAGATGGGCTGGGGGAGAGGCTCACACTCAAACTCCTGCAGAAAATGGAAAAGTGATTGTATCAACAGCAGTCTTGGCTAAAAGAGAAATATTTTCCCATAAAACTTTTATGACTTTTTTTCTCTTTCTGTACTCTCTTCTCACTTGGAATGTGATATGGAAAGCTGTCAGGACCAGCAAG
Organism: Molothrus aeneus; assembly: GCF_037042795.1. Taxonomy (NCBI): domain Eukaryota; kingdom Metazoa; phylum Chordata; class Aves; order Passeriformes; family Icteridae; genus Molothrus; species Molothrus aeneus. Next base: position 5,698,332 of record NC_089655.1, on the reverse strand, counting down.
TGGAGTAGAGCTGCTCTAAGCCAGTGAGGATCTGACGAAGCTTAGCCAGGCTTGGAGGGAGGAGAGCAGAGAACTGCCAAGGCCACTGCTCAGGGAGCTCATTTCGATTAATTCCTTATCTTGCCTGGGTCAGTGCTGTGTTAATTTAGAGAGGGCACAGACACAGGGTTAGTGGTGACCATAAACCTTATCTGTGATCTCTTTAGGGACAGGGAAGCTAAATCCCTAAAGGGCTTAGGGATCTGACCCAGGGATGCTTCTGCTGCTGGTAATTGAGAGGAATTCAAAGCCATCCCAGACATCAGATCCTCATTAACCTACAGCAGGAGCAAACCAGGTGCCAAATGGTGTCAGGTTGTTTATCTAACATGAATAATCCTTAGTAATTAAAAATGGGGTTGTGCAATGCTCCATCCAAATCTAGGCCTGACTGCTGGATGTTGTTGTGCTCTTGGCTAGAATGGGCTGCCTGGTTTCTCTGGTATTGTGGAGGATGTGGCAGGCACATTGCATGCCTTCCTTCCTCTCAGGCCAATGGTCTCCAAGCCAAGCTTTACGGCTCCTATCCCACAAAAAGGATGATTTTCCATCATCTTTCCTCCCTTGTTTGTCTGTCCTGTGAGGTGATGGCACTCAGAGGTTTATGCCCTCCTATGGAGAATGAGCAGAGGGTCTGTGGTGGCCTCTGAGCCAGGAGGGGAACACAAACTGGAGCACAAATTCCAGCACCAAGGTTCCCTCTCTCCTTCAGGAAGGAGATGGGGAGGGTAGAGGGGATCTAGATGTAGATAAGGGCTGGTGGAAGATGAAAATAGTGGGTTCCTAGTGACATCTGAGCATCTCTGTTGACCTGGCTAAAAATGGGAATTAACTTCCTGCTAAGTAATCACCAGTAAATTCCTGGTAAGGGGAGAGAATGAGCATGAACTTGTGGGCAGTGTTATTGTGCATGGGCCTGTCTGCTTAACTCCACATGCCTCTTGCTTTGAGGACTCCCTAGATCAACCTGTTTTCAACCTGAGTGGCTCTCACCTCCCTCTAAGGACTGACACCACAGGGAGCCCTTCCTCACCTGGGGGGAGAACAAGGCAGCAGCTCCTCTGCTTTGTTTGTGAGAAATAATCTCTGGTGGTGGTTTTCTTGTGTGAAAGCCCAGCTTTGGAGGGCCCCTGGGGCCACTTTGTACAGTGACAGTGACCCACTGGTCCCTCCTGCCCTTCATCTCTCACACCTTTAATTGCACTTGTGTTTCTGGAGCGGATGGAATTCATTATCCAGCAAACAATGTCCTTTGCAATATCAGCCTTAATTAACTGCTCCCCTCTGTATTTTTTCTGCTCTTATCCTCTCCAAATCTCCATGCTGAGCCAAGCTGACGGCCCCCCACATGCATCAGTGCCAGCCAGTGAGCCATGACCAGATAAGAAGAAATGGAATTCCTTATCTCTTTTTTACAAATACATACACATGCACACACAAACACACAAACCTAGAAAAGGTCAAGGTTACTGGGAAGGGAGAAGGCCCTTCAAGACAACAAAACCCCTTCTCTTTTAAAATCTCCATAGCAACTGGATGGAGCATCATGGGATGTTGAGATGAGAGAGGACTATTCTTCCCCTACAACACTCTTTCCACTTCATTAGACTCTTTATCAAGTATCTCTGCGCTGGGCTGAGTGTATTTTTTTGTGTTGGGGAGCAGTGCAGAGGACTCAAAAGCATCCTGACCTTTTCAGTGGGACTTTGGGAGTTCCTTGTGGGAGTTGCATCCTCTTCCCCTGCCTTCCTCCCCCACAGCCCCCTTGTCTCTGGTTCACATGACCTTCTCATCAAAAACCCTGTGCCTGGTGAGGTATGAAGGGTTTCTTTAGAAGGAGAAAGGAGCAGGGAAAAAGAAGAGAAGAGTATGAGAATGTCCTTTGCTGGCTCTGGAGGTGTCAAGACCCCAGCTGTCAGAGCTGTGCATCTGCAGGGAAGATTAATGAGTCTGCTTAGAGGAAATCCAAATAAAATAGAGCAGAATAAATATCAAGTGACTGTGTGGGTGACGAGGGGAAGGGTGAGGAAGGAGCAAGGGAGTGTGACAGGGCAGAAGTAGATATTCCTCAGTCTGGTAAGTGAATTCCCCATGGAGGAGTGAGTGAGCACAAGAAAGAGCTTTGGATTTAATCCTGTTGTCCTCAAGTGCCAGGGCTGTGCATGGGTCTGTGAGAGCCTTTAAAGCACTGGTTGTACTGAGGCACAAACACTGGGTATTTTTATCTCCCCTTCCCTAGGAAAGCATTCACCATGGAGAAGAATTTTGTGTTCAGCTTCTCAACCCTTGGCCTGCGTTGTCTCAAGGTGCTTTGAACTGCTCTGCAGTGGGAGCACTGGTTGTTCTTAGGAAACATCAGAGCCTGGTTTGTCTTGGGCAGAGGCTTGGAGTGTGGGGAGGAAGGGATTTAAACCTTCCTACGGATCCAAAGCAGTGTGGGCAGGAGGAAAGGGATTGGGATTGTGCCCCTCTGCCCTGCTCAGGTGAGACCCCACCTGCAGAGCTGCCCCAGCCCTGGGGCCCAGCACAGGAAGGGCCTGGAGCTGCTGGAGAGAGTCCAGAGGAGGCACCAGGGTGAGCAGAGGGATGGAGCAGCTCTGCTGGGAGGAAAGGCTGGCACAGCTGGGATTGCTCAGCCTGGAGGAGAGAAGCTCTGGGTGATCTAATGGTGGCTTTTCAGCACCTGAAGGTGCAAGAAAGATGGAGAATATTTCCTAGGGTCTGGAGTGCCTGGACAAGGGGGAATGGCTTCAAATAGACAGAGATTAGGTTTAGATTAAATATAAGAAAGAAATTTTTCCCTGTGAGGGTGGTGAGGCCCTTGCACAGGGTGCCCAGAGAAGCTGTGGCTGCCCCATCCCTGACAGTGCTCCAGGCCAGGTTGGACAGGGCTTGGAGTAACCTGGGATAGTGGAAGGTGTCCCTGCTCATGGCAGGTGGATGGAATTGGTTGCTCTCTCAAGTGCCTTCCAAACCAGGCTATCCTATGATTCCATTATTCAATGGTGCCATCCCACAGGAGAAACTGGACCTTGGAGCTGACCTTCCTGGGGGAACTGTGACTTTGCTTTGGAATTGTTGTTACTTTTTGCTTTTAATCCTCTGGATTTTCACTTCTTCCAGGGAGCCACGTGTGACAGTCTGCAGGTGAATTTGAGCAGACTTCACACCATGAGCACCCAGCTGAGCATCTCTCCCCACCAGCTCAGGGTCTGCAACTCTGAATGTTTGAATCCACATGAGTCAGACAAGGAGAGGGCCTTGTTACCATGGCCAGAATTGATTCAAAAAGTGTTTGTAAAAAGAATTGATGCTGGACATGCTTGGACTGTGTGCTCCCGAGCTGTAAGATTTACATGGGTGTTTTAGGGAAAAAGAACCATTAAAGAAAAAAAAAAAGAAGCTCTGCACTTTCTGTAGAAGTCAGGCTATGAATATCCCAGTCCCACGGCTTCAATCCTCATGGGAGTAATTTTCAAGTGGGAAATCCCATTAAGTCATAAAGAGCTCTTAAGTAGTTCCCTCTGATGAATTTGTGGCACTCTGCAAGTCCCATAATTCCCAATATCCAGATGAGGAAACTGAGGTTAAGTGACTTAGCCAAGGTCATGTAGCAAATCAATAACCACTCCAGCCCCTCTGCTGTTCACTCCATGTGTCTCTGCTGTCAGCAAAGGGGATCAATCCTCCCCACCACTGCCCCAGCCCCAGTGGTGGACACCCAGGCTTTGAAATGTTGGATTATCTGGGAAAAAAGGAGCCCATCTTCATTCAGAGAGCTGGGCTGGGGGAGCAGTCACAGGGCTCCTTCACCTCCTTGTACCCACAGGTCCCTGAGTGGAGACATCCCCCCATTCCTGCTGCTCCTGGAAGGAGCTGGAATTCCCACTGCCAGCACAAACTTCCCATCACGAAGTCTAGGTTTGAGACAGGAGCATCTTTGGTGTGGTGACAGAAAATTGCCTCATGCAAGAGCTGTTGTCTGTGATGAGGGTGAGATTCTCTGTCAGCCTCTGTGTGTTCTTCCTCTTTTCCACTGCTCAACTCTCTCCTTCCATGTTTCAGCTTCCTCCACTCATTTATTGAGCTCGTGGAGGGGGATGTACCAAGAGTTTCGTGGAGTTTCAGGAGTGGGGATGTGTGTATTATGTGTGTATTGTCTAAGCTTGCTTCCTGTGCATGGCTGGTCCCAAGAAAAGGGGTTGTTTTTCCTGGGATCAGGCAGACTTTAATTCTGGGACTCTTAGGTTACTTATTCCAGTTCACCCATTTGTTGTCTTCATCAAGGAATCCCAGAGTGGTTTGGCTTGGGAGAGACTGTAAAGCCCATCCAGTTGCACCTCCAGGAACATCTTCCACTATCCCAGGTTGCTCCAAGCCCTGGCTTTGGGCACTTCCAGGGATCCAGGGGCAGCCACAGCTGCTCTGGGCACCCTGTGCCAGGGCCTCACCTCCCTCACAGGGAAGGATTTCTCCTGTCTATCCAATCTAAATCTGCTGTCTCTTCACTTTCAGGCCATTACCCCTTTATCTCTTGTTCCCTCAGGAGTCACACAGGAATGGGAGATGCTGAATGAAGGTATCTTCCACTTCCCAAGCAGGTGTTTCTCCCCCTGACACTGCCTGGCTTCCCTGTTCTTCTCCTTCAGCTTTCCTGCAGCTAACTCAGAGCTATTTGAATTCCTGGTCCTGCTCTTGCTGCAGTGGTAGCTGCTGCTTGGCTGTCAGGCTCTGCTCCCCCTCCCAGGTAAAAGGTACAAAAACACAGGGAGTGAGCACAACTGGAAATTTGGGGTTCACCCAGTGACATTTGGCTGCCCTGTGCTGCCTGGGGTGCCTCCCACAGCCCTGCTGGGTGCTTCCCCCAGAGGCTGGGCCTGACAGGTTAATGAGAAGTTGTTCTTCATGCCAGGCTCCTTCCTGCTTTGCTGTAAGGTCTCTGAATGGTGGCACATGCTTCATTTATGTCTCCTTCTTCCTCCTGATCAGCACTTCTCCAGGTGTTTGGCACTTGCCAGACTTCTGGCCTCCCTACTCCTGCCCAGATTAACCTGCAGGAAAGGTGCTTTTGGGAATATTGCAGGTGGAATGATCAGGAGGAAGGTCAGCACCCTGCTGCACTATCTCTCATGGACTTACAGCTTTCCAGCTCCTCCAGGAATGCCCTGACCTAATCCAGAGCCTGCTCTGTGTCGTGGCCCCAGTGCTGAGCTGGCACTGCTGGTGCCTTTCCCAGCATGCAGAGGGCACTGGGATGATGGATGAGAGCTCCTGCAGGGGAGAGCGTGGTCCTGGTGCTCCTGGAGGCTCTCCAAGCCTGGCTGTGCAGTTGGCCAAGTGTTTCATTTGTTTTGATGCTTTTCATATCTTTGGGCAGCTTGCTGTGTTTATTTTGGGGGGAAGGTCAGCACTCCCAGCTGATGCTGGGAGAATGCTCTGGGGGAGAAGCATCCCTGGAGACAGCCCTCCTTTCAGCAGCACATGGCAAAGCTCTGAGACTTCCCTTTCAGTGGGAGGCACAGGAGATATTTTGGACTGCAAGCTGTGGCTTTAAAAAAACCCACCCAGTAGTGATTTGAGGTTTCCTTCTTGAAGCCTTCCTGACTTTGAACATAAATTGCATCTGTTTTGGTAAGCAGGCTACCAGCAAGCCAGACCTGTTCCTGGGATTACTGTGACCACAGGTATAGCTGTTTGTTTTCCATATGGGATGACTTAGGCCCCTGCTCCCTGCCATTGTGTGCTTGGATTTTACCTTCCTCCACGTCGTGGCATTTTGGAAAGAGCTGCATGTTTTACAGAGCAGCTGTGTTGTCTTAATGCAGCTGGAACTTGTGTTTGTCTCGGGGCACAGCAGGACTAGGAAGAGGTTTTATTAGATCCTTCCAAGTCCCAATAATCTCTGAGTCTCTCAGATCTGTGGCTGACAGCTGTGCTGCTCTCGCTCTGTGGGACGGGGTTGGAAGCTGAAGATGGGAAATCACTTGTGTGTGATCCTTTATCTGCTTCATCTCACAGCTACTGCTGCCCTCCTGGCTGTTTGTAGCAGCCAGAGAGCACCTAATTCTTGTATCCCAGACCTTAAACCACAGCCTAGCAGCCTCTAAGGGATCCTCCCTGCTTGAGGTGCTGTTTGTGGGACTGCTGGTGGCTCTGGATCCCAAGGAGCATTCCCATCCCATCACCACCGGCTGCCAGCATCGGGATCACGGTAAGGTTGCTGCTCCCTGCCCCCAGAGTGTGTCCTGTGTGTGTCCTGCTGCCAGAGCTGGGCTTTGCTGCCTGCTTTTCCTCTTCCAATTAGAGTCTCCCGGGTCCCCTGTGTTTGGATGTGCACTCTCTGACTGGGGTGAATTCCCTTGGTGCTAGGAAATATTTTATTTCATTGCTGCACTCCCCTGCCTTGCACCTCATCCTGTGATGGGCACATTGCTGGATCAGAGATGTCTTGTTGCTCTCAGAATGGTTTCCTTTTCCTGCAGTGCATTCCCAGTGTATATTGCTACTGTCACATATTGCTGTACTGCTCTCCTCTCACCCAGTGCTGGCTGCAGTGGGCTTGGGAGACATCCCATTCCTTAAACACCATTTGAGGTTTTCTCTGGCAGAGATAATGTGGGGATCCTGCAGGTCACTCTCTCTTCTAATTCCTTGTGTGTATCAGCTGTAAATTCACCTCCTGCAGCTTTTGCACCACGGCTCCATGAATGAACTTTTATTTTAGGCTTGTGTAGCATCTCCTGTGCTGACTGTACCCCTTGTATTTCAGTCTGTGCTTTCCCTTGGCATACAGCTTAGAACTCCCATTGTCTTCGTGCTGTTGTGACTGGTGGAGTTCTTTTAATTTGTCTGCATTTTGCTGCATCTTTGTTTCCTTCCTCTCAGAGCATCGGGGAGGTCTTTGTTGTCCAGCACGCTCACGGCTGCTATGTGTCACCATGCCTCTGCTTGCTTGTTTGGGAGCTGCTGGTTTCCTAGAACTCAGCCTGGAAAGGGATGCAAATCACATCCTTGGGCTTCTCTGATCCATGTTCTCAGTAAATGTGCATTGCTGTGTTGTCCCAGCAGCTTCTTGTCCCTTTGTTTGGCTGCTTTTAACAATTCTTACAGAGTTTAGGGGAATACACAGGGGTTTTCTCCTTCCTCAGTTCTTTCATACAATTCTCTATTCAGGGAATTTCCTGCTGCTTTTTACTTAATTGTGGGGTTTTTTTCTGTTGTTCCCAAAGGCCACCCAGGGAGTTGGACATCGTGGAGCTGGACACACACCAGGGTAGGTAATGGATGTGACCCCCAAAACTGGAAAAACCACCATGGAAAGTCTGACTCAACCTGAAGGCTCTGGACCAGAGCAGGGAGGCTTTCCCAATCACGGGCAAACCAGGCAAGCTGTATTTTCTGATTCATGCCAGAGAGCTGCTCCTGGCCTGGCTTGGAGCAGCATTTTGTTTCTCCCTCTGTGCTAGCCCATGTCTTTGCTCTCACAGAGGATCCTTGAGTGCCTTCCCTGAGCTGCTGCCTGAGCCAGCTTTGCTCAGCTCAGACTTCAGCAGATCCTGCATCTTGGTGGCATTTCCTGGGGCTTTGGCATCTTTTGTGCCTGGAGCAGGCAAAGCAAAGGGTCCCTCTGTGCAGCTTTGCTCCCCATGGTGCCTCATTGTGCTGTTTGGCAGCGGGAAGGAGCATTTTGCCTCACTCTGCAGGAACTGAGAGGGGCACCTTTAGTATTTGATGTTCCCGTGGGTCAGAAATGTCTTTGTGGAGGGTGTCAGGGGGTTTTCCTCAGCTTGCTGCTGGTGTGCTGTGCTGTGCTGCTCTTGGAACACGGCACAGGCTTTCCCCAGCAGCGTTTCAGCTCTTTGTTCTCTCCCTTATCCAGCCCCTCGGGTAATTGCCCAGTTTCCCCACAGTGAGCTAAAGAGCCTCTTATTGCTGAGCACAGCCCCTTTCATTGCTGCTGCTCAGGGCCAGGCTTTGGGATTCAGCCCTAGCCGTGCCTCCCCCTGTTCCTTTGGGCTTCTTCCTTGCCACGTTCACACCTTTCCACTTTCATGTGCCTGCAGGAGCCGACTCGCTTCTGACACCGACCTCAGTCTCAAAACATAAAAGAAGAGAAAGTCGGGACAGAAAGGCATTGGAGCTTTCTTCTTCCTCCACACCTGCTGTTCCTGGTCGTCAGGCACTTCCAAAGAGGAGAGTTCTCCAAGTTCCCAGTCATTACCCTTTACATAAGCATAATATAGTGCTGCACTTCCTACAGGGAAGCTATCTATTGTAGCAATCCGTAAAACAAAAGCTGGATTGCTCCTTCTCCCATTGCTCCCAGAATCAAAGAGCTGCCTGCTGTTCCTCAAATGGGAAGGCTGAAAGCCTTCATCAGAGGGTAGTTCATTTTTACACGACATTTTTACACTCAAGCAAAACTGAAAGCAAGGCATAATTTGAAACAGCCACGCTCGCCATTAGAGCAGAACCACACAAATAAAATGCCTGGGATGATGGAGTTGAATATGTTGCAGTCAGAAAAATGACAGTTTGCAGGGAACAAGGAAAACTAGATGGATGAATGGGAATTAGTGAGGAGCAGACTTCCAAGGCAGACAAATCAAATTGAGAGCGTGGATCATTAGATTCAAAGGAAGCAGGTAAGGAGTGCACTAAATTGTACCTTAAACAACAAACCAAGGGCTCCAGCCTCCAGGGAGAGGGGATGGAACGGGGCTTGGGAAATGGGAGTGGCTCCCAGGTGTGTCCTGGCCGCTGGGCATTGTGACCTCACCCAGGTCACTGTGTCCTTCACATCAGCTCCTGTGCTGTGGGGAGTGGCAGGCACTGGACACAGAGGATGCTTTGAAGATCTGCAGATGTGCCCAGCTCCAGAGGAGAGAGCTGAAGGCTTCCTGGATGGCCTGTCCTGGCACCTGTCACCTTCCAGGGCTGTCACTGATGTCCATTGTGTGGAGCTGGCTCTTTGCCTGTTTTTTTCCCAGAAGGTGAAGGGATATACAAGGGGAGAAATTACTGAGTTGTTGAATTTTTAAAAATTAACTGTGCATGATTATACCCAAGGAAGTGGGGTGGAAGAAATACACTTCACATACAGCAGCACTTTGCAGATGTGAGAAAATGTGGCATGGTTTGGACCTGCCTGGAAACAGCTGAGCTGGGGGAATTTGTGTATTTTAAAAATAAAGCTCATGTTTTTATTGGACAAACTTTCAGGTCACTGTAACACAGAACTGAAGGTCACAATTCCTAAGAAGATTATGAAATGCCACAGATGCTCAGTGTGATAGTCTAGACAAGGCCAACTGAGGGAGAGATGCTGAAGAAAGTCCCTGGGACTGGTACAGGAAAGAAAAGCCCTCAGGACTCAGATTGGTACAGGAAAGAAAAGCCCTCAGGACTCAGATTGGTACAGGAAAGAAAAGCCCTCAGGATGGAAAACTCCACACAGAGCTTCCCTTGATGCTTCTGCCTGCACGCTCCTGCAGAGACTGGTCCCAGCTGAGTCAAGGATAAAACTCATGGTCACAGGGGAACCACTCCCATTGGAACCCCATCTGGCTGAGGTGGAAGTGTCACTGGGTCTCACAGAGATGTATGAATGGAATGATGAGGAAAGTTCTCCAGCAGGAGCTGAAAAGCACCACCCTTGCTGGGAGTATAAGCCAACAGATGCTCTACAAAAGCAAAAGTGATCTGATCATTCCCTCAAGAACCATAGAATCGTAAAATCATGGAATGGTTTGGGTTGGAAGGAACCTTAAAACTCATCCAGTCCAACCCTCTGCCATGGGCAGGGACACCTTCCACTATCCCAGGGTGCTCCAAGCCCTGTCCTAGCTGGCCTTGGACACTTTCAGGGATGGGGCAGCCATCCCTTCTCTGGAAAACCTGTGCCAGGGTCATATTATAGGCCTGATATTAATGCTGTGTAATTGAGGGAAAGGCATCCCCTGCTCTCCCAGGTTATCCATGGTTATCCCAGGTTTAGCCACTTGAACCTGTTACTGAGCAGCACTGATCTGAACATGGCAGTTGTGAGGATTCTTCTCTCCTTCCTTCCTTAATTAAGAGTCTCTTTATTTTATCAAAGGCTTCATTGTTGAAGATGTTCAGCATGTCCAGAGCTTTCCCGTTCCCTTGGCAGCCTCCCACATTTCACCCTGCCATCAATCCCATCCCAATTTGCTTGCCATGCAAGGTGTTCCCCTGCTGGTTCAGTTGGCCAGCCTGGGATGTGGTTCCTTCCAGCAGCTCTTAAGAAAACCCTTGCACATCCTTTCCTCCATTTTATCCCCTTTTTCCTTTTAGCTCTGGTTATTTGCAGCAGGCTCTGGCAGCTGTAAATGTTAGTTAAAGCCTTATTGATGCCTGGTGTTTTCCAGCCGCCTGGTGCAGCAGTTTATTTGGGTCTCCGGTGATGTTTAGAGATGCATTTCCTCTCATCTCTCCCAGCTATATTTTACTGTTTGCTCATTTGCTTGATGACAGTTTGCTGCTGGGTTTTGGAAGAGCTTTGCAGTGCATTATCTTGTGAGTTAATCCTGACCTGCTTCCTTGGCTCCAGCAGCTGCCCTGGCACGTCCTGAGCCGGACGCTGCTGCTGTCAGGAATTTTCTGCCAGGTTTTTGCTGTCAGTATTTTTGGCCATTGCTCTGTGTCATTCATGTCTGGATTAAGCTCCCCTGTGATATCCTGAGGGCAAGATGAGCTGTGTCACTGCACAAGGCATCAGCCTTGGTGCTGTTGGGGAGGTTCCTGATGGCTGGAGAAGCTCCAGCCCACGGGGTCTGGCTGGGATGGTTCTTGCTACGAATCCACATTCTGTGATTCTTGAGCTGTCCTAGGAGACTGCTTCACCTTTTTCAGGATGATTTAAGAGGATGTGCTGTTCAGGATTCCCACTCGAGTGTTATTTATTAGTTTTGTAGTGTCTTCCAGGCTGCTTTCTTCAGGCTAGTGTTGATTCCTTGGGGACAAAGGAAACAAAGGCAGGAGAACACTTGCAGGAGGGATAAAACAGGAGTCTGACTGATATCTTCTCTCTCTCTCTCCACGGTGTTTTTTCACAGATCAAAAAATCAATTAAGGGCGAATTTCACTGGGAACTCTTTAAACAATGTGATATTTCATTAGAGATTATTGCAGGCTCTTTAACATTTGCAGTCCAGGTGTGAATTACAAAATTAGCCAGATTTCTTTAATGATTTCCTCCGAGGTAACATTCCTCCGAGCACCCTGTGCCTGGAGCAAGCTGTGCAGCTGCTGCTGGAGAGGGGTGTTTATTGCCTCCCCCCACATCCTGATGGAGACACAAGACTGGAGGAATGGTTTTGATTGTGACAGCAGCCTGGCTGGGCACAGGGCTGTGGCCTGGAAGATGAGAACTGAAGGAAATAAGAGTGGAATGCTGTAGGAGAGGTAGAGAGGAGCTTTGAGATGAGCAGATTTGGGGTTGTTTCCCAATCCCTTCTTGAGCTGTTACCAGCACAAGCTTATGCCTTTGTGAGACTTTCCTATGGCTTTCCAGGTCCTTCCCTTGTTCCTGGATCTGTCCCTGCTGCCATCTAAACCCCGAGACAGAAGCACTCTGGAAGTGCCAGTGAGCTTTCACTGCCATCTGGATTCCTTGGGACATGTTGCTCCTTCCAAACCCTTCCCCTCCTGAAGGCACAAAGAGCTGAGCAGTCTGAGTCCTCTGCTCCAGTGCAACTCCCTCTCCATCATTAATCCTGCCTGGAAACTTGCCCTTTTCAGTGCCCATTCCCTCCCTCGTCCATCTTGCCTTATTCACAGCCCAATTATTGATCCTTATTTGGGACTCATCTGTCTTAGTGAGCTCAGGGAGCCACCCCTGGCAGGGAGAGGAGCACCTTTCATTGCTTTCAGGGTGCTGTGGTTGGGTGGGAGGGAAATAGGTGAGTTTTGGGATGCACCACTGCAGGTTTGATCCAGCGGTTGCATTTCTCAAGTGCCGACTGCTCTCCCCACCTGAGCACCTGCTCTTCTTGGAGATGCTGCTTTTCCTTGCAAATTTTTCTTTTCTCTTAAAACCATCACAGCTGCAACAGCCCCATTACAGCAGCTCAGCCTCTCCTCCCTCTCCCTTGAAGTCAGTAAGACCAGGATTGGTCCTCAGGGCTCCTGTAGAACCATGTACATTTGTGTTTGTCCCACTCTGCCCCCCTTTTCCCATTTCTTGTCCCCTCACCACAGTTCTGCCTGCATTCTTCTCTCTCTGCACAGCTCTGCCCTGCCCCAGGAGATGATGGAAGGTTCCCTTGCTCACTGCAGTGAGGAAAGGCAGCTGATAAAACCCCACCCTCTGCACTGACCATAATTGCTTTCCTGGAGAACAGGAGGGAGGCAAACAGTTCTGATACTTTCCTTGAATACTCTCTTGGGCCCTAATTACTTTCAGCTTAGGATATTTTCTGTGTCAGGGAAGACTCATCTGTCTAATAATCCTTGCTGGATTTCACTTCCAAGTACTTGCCCAGCCCTGCCTTGAGCCACATGTAAACTTTCCAACCCCCTTTCCTCATAACCATCTTCCTTGATTTGCTGTGGATCTCTTTGATTGCTTCCCTCTAATGCTCCTTGTTCTGGGGCTGGACCAGGTGGTCAAGGAGCAATTGTGTATCTGAAGGGAGGTTGTGGCAAGGTGAGGTCAGGCTCTGCTCCCAGACAGTGACAGGAAAAGAGGAAATGGCCTTGAGCTGTGCCAGGTTGGACACCAGCAGGAATTTCATGGCAAAGGTTGCTAAACATTGGGAGAGGCTGCCGAGGGAGGTTTGGAGTCCACATCCCTGGAGGTGTCCAAGGAGCCCCTGGATGTGGCACTCAGAGCTCTGGGCTGGGTGACAAGGTGAGGATCCATCAGAGCTTGGACCTGATGGTCTTGGAGGACTTTTCCAACCTCAATGATCCTGGGATTCTGCGATCCTTCCCTGCTCCTTCAGTGACTCAAGATTTTTGAATCCCCCTCACCTGCCTCTTTTCTAGGCTGCAGCATCCCAACCCATTGGGTTGCTCTTCATGGAAAAGCCATTCCAGACCTGATAAAGTTCTTGCTGTCCTTCCAGGAACCTTTCCTTCTGTATTCCTCCTGCTTTGCACTGCTGGAGCCATGCAGTGACACATCCACATAGCTCACCTGCAGAGTTTTGGGATACTTTGTGTTGTTTGAAGGAGCTGCATGTTTTGGAGGAGTTGGCCCTTACTTGTGAAGGTTTTTATTACATGAACCTTTTCACCAAAATGCCATTTTTTATGAATCCTGAAAGAGCACTCTCTGCAGCTTCCAATTACAATCCTGGCTGCATCTTACTTGAATGGTGTTTACTATTCAGGGTGCATTTGAAAATGCATTTTGGGAGGCATCTTTTAATTCATTTGTAGTGGCTAACATTATCTCTAATGCTGGAGGAAATTAAAAATGCTTCCTGCTTAGAGGCAATGAGTTGAAATGAAAATGTGCTGTGTGCTGGTCCATGGCAACATCACTGAAATGTCTGGATGTGGTGCCAGGTGCTGCTCTGTGAGTTCAGCTGTGCCCAGAACCACCTGGAGCATCTTTGGTGGCCTTTGATGGGAGAGCTGAGTGACCAAGCTGGGTCTGCTCTGGGGAATCTGCTGAAGCTGCTCAGTGCACTCAATGTTTACACAGATAATTTAGTTCAGATGGGCTGGTGGGGTCATGTGGGCACAGCTGCGTGCCCTGAGTGCAAGAGAGACATTGAGGGGATGGAGCGTGTCCAGAGAGGGGAACAGAGCTGGGGAAGGGAATGGAGCACCAGGAGAGGCTGAGGGAGCTGGGAAAGGGGCTCAGCCTGGAGAAAAGGAGGCTCAAGGGGGCCCTTCTGGCTCTGCACAACTCCTGACAGGAGGGGACACCTGGGGGTGGTCAGGCTCTGCTCCCAGGGAACAGGGACAGGACAAGGGGAAACAGCATCAAGCTGGGCCAGGGGAGGCTCAGGCTGGACGTCAGGAGGAATTTCTCCATGGAAAGGGTGCTCAGGCCTTGGCAGGGGCTGCCCAAGGAGGTTTGGAGTCCCCATCCCTGGAGGTGTCCAAGGGATGCCTGGACATGGCACTCAGTGCTCAGGGCTGGGTGGCAAGGTGGGGATGGGGCACAGGTTGGACTCAATGGTCTTGGAGGGCTTTTCCAACCTTAATAATTCCATGATGTGCCATTTATTCTCTTCACCTCTTGGAAGTCCAACAAAGTGCAAGGGGTAAAGGCTCAGGAGTATTTGGTTTTGGGAGCTGTGGTTTCATGACTTGGAAGGCTCTGGTTAACCCTGTCAGGAGCACTGGCTTCAGATCAGCTGCTGGAATGCTGCTCCACTTCTGCTGAATTATCCAGATCTCATGGAATAGTTTATATTGGCTGAGGAAAACGAGTCAGCCCAACATAAAACCTGTCCTGGTGTGGTCTGAGCAGGTTTGGGCCAGCAGTGAGAGCCTGAGCTGGGCCAGTGTGTTGTGTCCCCTACAAGGGGCACTGGGACAGGACTGACAATTCCATCCATGATGCCTAAGAGTGTTCCTGTGCCTGTGTTTGTATTTTCACCTTCCTGAAGGGAACGTGCACAAGTAGATAAAAACCTACTCTAGTGGATTCCAGCATTAAGTCAAGAGACTATTGGATTTTTTCAAGGGCTCACACAACTCTCCTAAAAAGCAGGTTGTTATGTGTTAGTTTGGAGCCCTTTTGTTCAGCCTCTGGTGTTTTCATTCCTTCAAGGTATTTACTGAAAGGACAAGAAGAAAATGACTCAAGGTGGCACCATGCAAAAAATTCTGTGTTCAGCACAAGAGTGCTACATTTTGGCTTTTCCTCCAGCAGGAGTGGGATACCTTGCCCCTCTTTTGAATCAAGTGTCAGATTAGAAGAGTAGAAAGAGGAAGAATAACACCTCTAAATCAAAATCACTCTGAAAGAAAACACTGCAGAGCACAATTGTCCTTCTCTGTGTGAGGGAGAGGTAGTAAAGAAGGTACCATGTGTGTGATATGTGTTGGTTGTGTTCTTTGATGGTCTCATGGCATCAGCCAGGATGAAGAGACACAGAAACATGAGCAGAACTTTAAATAATTCCTGTAATTGAATACAGTAAATGAAATTAATTCATTTCAGTTGTACCTGCTTATGCAGAAACAGTATTTTTTTTCTTCTCCTTTGCTTTCCCTTTTCTTTTCTTTCTTTATTTTTTGTTTCGTTGGCTTTTTTTTGTTGTTTGTTTGTTTTTGGAGGGTTTTTTTGCTTTGGTTTTTTTTTGTTTTGTTTTGTTTTGTTATTTTCTTGTTGTTTTTTTTTTTTTTTTGGGGGGGGGGTGTTTTTAGGGCATATTTTTAAGGGTCTAGTAAAGGATTTTAATGAATCTCTGGGAAATATTCCTGACTTGGTTCGTAATTCTGAATCCTGAAAGCCGCTTGGCTGGGAAACTCCATAAACCCTTACATTTATTTGAAATCTCTATCCTGGAGCCTTGCCTTGGTATGGATGATGCATTTAAGCTGAGGGGAGGCAGAACAAGAAGAGCTGACCTCGTGTTTTGCACAATGGATTTTGCAGGCAGAGATTTAATAAGGGGAATTCAATATTTTTTATTCAAGGTACTGTTATCCATATGCCACTTTTCAAAACCTGCATGTCCCTGCAAATATCTCACTGTGCTTGTAGGTTTGTCTTGGGGTTTGATTTTTGCCTGGAAAGGGAAAGCAGAGTTAAGGTTGTTTATGATGTTTAACTCTGACTGCAGCATCTCATTTGTTGCCTGGACTTGTTCAGGGGGTTTTCAGCACCACCTCATTACTGAATCTTCTGCTTTTCCACATGTACTTCTCTTCCACGGGTCTCTTTTAGGCAGGTAAAGGCATTTCTGGTGCATTTATCTGGACACTGATGGGCTGGGAGAGCTGAGGGGGCTCAGCCTGGAGGGGAGAAGGCTCCAAGGAGAACTGAGAGACTGTTCCAGTGTCCAAAGGGGCTCCAGGAGAGCTGGAGAGGGACTTGAGACAAGGGGTGGAGTGACAGGATAAGGGGGGAATGGCTTCCAGAGAGTAGATTTAGATGGGATATGGGGAAGGAATTGTTCCCTGTGACGGGGCTGAGGCCCTGGCACAGCGTGCCCAGAGAAGCTGTGGCTGCCCCTGGATCCCTGGAAGTGTCCAAGGCCAGGCTGGATGGGGCTTGGAGCAACCTGGGCTGGTGGAAGGGGTCTCTGCCCATGCAGGGGCTGGATGGGATGAGTGTAAGGTTCCTTCAGCCCAAGCCATTCTGGGATTCTATGTGTACGTGAACCAAAACTCTGCTCCTTTTCACCCCAAAGCACATTAAAGCTCTCACAAGTGCAGCCATTTGTGGCTAAAACAAGCTGAAATAGAGAGCTTGTGGATGTGATTAGAAACATTTCATCATACACTGCACCATCCTAGTCCTGACCTCCAGAACTGGAGAGGGGAGAGCCTTGGTCTGGTGCTGCCCATGATGGGCTGAGCAATGGGATTCAGCCAGCACCAGCATCTGGAATGGCCTGCTTAGTCCTCAGGGATGCCATTTGTTCCTCTGTGCTTCCCTCCATTGTTTGAAGGTGGATAATCTCCCTGGTACAGTGGGTATTTGTTGTTGGACTTAGCCAAAGCTGCAGCAAAGCTCGGGGTGAAGGCAGGAGCAGCTGCTGAGTTGTTCCTCTGATGGATTCACTCAGCCCCCCCTGCTTTGTGCTCACTCACCTCTTTATTTTCCTCCCTCTCCCTTCCCTGCCATTCCTTTGCTGTCTTTATTCCCTTTCCTTTCACCTTCCCTGGCACCTGCCACCCCGACTGAGGAGCCACAATGGGAAGTTCCCCTGCCCAAACACTGGGGACATTTGGTACTGGGTAGGAGAGAAGCAGCCAACAAAATGCAAGTTAGTTTTTATTCCAGGCTTTGATAGCCAGCCTGGATGACTGTCAGCTGGGACTTTTTGCTCCTGCTTCCCTTCCTTTAGGTGAAGGGGACAAGTGAGGCTCTGGAGAGTACTCTTGGCCTGTCTGGATGTTGTAGGGAGATCCTTGGAGCAATCCTGTAAAAGCACATGGCTTGTGTGAATCCTGAGCCCCTCTCTGTGCAGGGCCTGAGCAACACAAGCAGCGAGGGAAGAGCAGCAGCAGGAGCCTTCTGGGATGGGGAGCTGCATATTCACACTGATATTCACACCCCCTGCTCTCAGCTCTGCTCAGGTGAGCACATTAAATACAAACACAGGGGCCTGTCTGAGAGGTTTGAGCTCCTCAGGCTTTTGCAGGTGAGTGAAAGCTCCCCTCCCTCCCTGGCTCTCCATGGGAGCAGCTCCCTGCCAGGGCTGCAGCCAGCCCCACACTAACTGGGGCTGTCATCAACAGGGGCTCAGGCAGGGCTGGGGCTGCAGCCCACAGCTGCCCCTTCCCTTTTGTCCCCCTTCCCCTCCTACCTTTCCTTTTGCTTCTTTCCCCTCTGCCTCTTTTCCTTTTGGAAAGAAATGCTTTGTTTTGAGGCTATGAATGCAATCCTGCTCCCCTGAGCAGGAGAGGTGTCTCCCAGACTCCAAGTGACTCTGGAGAGGCCATGGGCAGGGCTCTGCTGCTGGAGGGGACAGTGTGACACTGGAGCTGGGTACAGGGTGTAAGGGGAACGATCCTCAGCCTGGAGCATCTCCTCTCCACAGCCAGCCCTCCGGGAAAGGCTGGAAACCTGGTGCAATTCCCAAATCCTCCAGTCTCTGTCTCAGCATCCCTTCACGTAATCTTTGATTCCTCATTTGAATCTTTGATTCCTCTCTTGAAGATGGTCTCTGGTGCTGTGTCCAAAACAGGGTGGGTTGCTTTTGACTGGCCACTCCTGTTGGTCCCCAGAGGCACCAAACCTGTGCATTGATCATTTGTGTCATTTTGGGAAGTTTTTGGCACCAGGTTGGGTTTTGCTGGTGCCCTGGAGTGGCCAGAGCTGGTTATTCCTCTTTCAGACTCCCTTATCAACAGTGACCAAATGGAAATATGTCCTCAGAGCATCCCCAGTTTTAGTAGCACTCCTGACATTCCCTGCTTCTCCTTATTCCAGGGCTGTAGTGATTGTTGAGGTGATGGGATTCTGTGTCCTGCCACAGAGCAGCCCCTTTCCAGACACCTCTGTCTCCAGGGTTTGTCTGGGACACAGGAAATATCCACTCCCTGATGGCCCTGAGGGGTTCAACTGGATAAAAACTCACTACAGATTCCAGATTTTGGGCTCCAACTCTCGTATCTCTACTGAGATACCCTCCACACCTTGGATTTATCCAAGATTTTTGGAATGTACCACCCAGCCACATCAGTCAGCACTAGCTCAGCTCTCCAGATCACACATCTCCAGCCCTGCCCAGAGAGAAGTTGTTCCCTGTTCCTAATGTCACCTGCCAGTTTATTCCCAGAGCTCCTGGGGACCAAGTGTGGCTTCCTGTGCATCCAGCCCAGCACAAAAGGTGGAGGAAGGAAGAGGAAAGAGGGATGACATATGGAGAGATGGCTCTGAGCTGTGAGGAAGCCAGCAATTCCTTATTGATCAGCTCCAAAGGTGTTTGGAAGCAGCTCTTGGCCGGGGGGCTCTGCTCCAGGGCAGGTGCTGAGTGAGCACTTGTGCCAGGAAAATGGGATTTTCTTAGGAAGGAGGACAGGGGCAGATCCTGGCCCAGCTTTGCTGTCTCTCAGGAAAAGGGGAGGATTTCACTCAGCCTGCTGCTGACAGCAGTGTTACTGACAGTGAGAGGGGGTGAGGGAAGCCTGAGCAGCAGCTCAGAGCTGTAAGGCTGAGCTTATTCTGGGCACTTAACCCCTCACTGCATCAAATTTACCGAGGGCTGGACTGGGGCAAACTGGGACAGTGCTGCCCACTATTGGAAACCACCTCCCAGTCCCACAGGAATGCACAGGAAGGCTTTTCCCAGCCCAGGGCTGTTCCTTCTAGCCAGCAAAATTCATGGCTGGGGGGGTCAGGGAGCCAAATGCCACCAATGGGCTGCATAAAGGGCTGGCTGATTTTATGGCCAATAATAACATTTGTAGTTATACAAGCCATGCTAAGATAGGGCTAATCAATTCTCATGCTGCAGGTCAGCAGCTGATTGCTGCAGGGGTCAGCAAGGAATTATTTCCTTGCCATTTACAGCTTTATTTAATTGGCCAGATGCATTAAGGACCTTTTAATTATCTTTTTTCTCTTCTATCCTCTGAAGCATATGGAATTAAACAGTTCCAGGGACAAGGCTCTGCACTGGTAGGGCACCACTGCCTTGTCTGGGAGGGCAAATCCTGATCCCTTTTAAGGCTGGGATTTTGCTGGAAGTTACCAGGGTGGGTTTTGTTCCAGGAGGGGATATTTCAGCAGTGCTTCCTGGTAACTCAGAGGAAAATTCATTTGGCTCTTAAAGCCAATCCTGTGAGCAGGATCTGCTCTGAGTTTGAGTCCAGAGCAGGATGGGAATTTTCCACTGCTGTACTCGTTACACAGGCAAAGCAATTTCTGTAATTGTTGATTTTAGCTTCACTTTCAAAACCACAACAAAACCACTGGGAAAAATCCAAATTGAAGAGCTTTGTTTTGAGTTGAGTGGAATTCTTTGCTTTAAATGAAACCTGCAGTTAGGAGCCAATGCAGCACCGGAGGGTTTCTGCCAGGGCTGGTTTTGGGGAAAAGCCTGGAGATGCTCTGTGCCCTGGCACAGACTGTCCTCTTTGCAGGGATTTGTCCAGAGGCATCATTCCCTTTCATCAGCAAAGAGAACAGATTCCCTCCAGTGAAAAATGCCTTTTCCTCTTCACAGAGGACCTGCAAAAGAATTTTTCATTTTAGCTGCTTTCCACTGAAAAACTGTTTTTCTCCAGGGAGGATTTTTAAAAATTAATTTTCTCATTTGATTAAAAAAAAAAGGCAGCAAATCTGGGCTGTTTAAAATATTCTCTTTAAATTAGAAGTCCCAGTTGCTGTGTGGGACTTTCAGTTGCCCTGGTTTGGATTGGGGCATCATAATTTTTGGATCAAATTTATTCCCCTTTTTTTGTTTGTTTGTTTGGGATATTTTTTACTGTGTTTTACAAATTGTAGGAATTGTTGACTTTTTTGTCTTACTTTTGAGAGGGAAAGACATAAAAGCTCTCCCCGACTCCTGCAGGACAGCAATTCTATTTTAATTGTAGTCCCTGTTTTAACTGGACACATTCATTAGGAAGGAAAGCTCTGATAGGGAAGAGGCTGGCACTGCCATATGTGTCCAATCCTGAATTATTTACTGCAACATCCCTGATTTTTAGCCACTTCTCTCTTTCTGCCTTCTGCAGGCTCTCTGCATATCCAGAAGAATTGTCCCTCTCAAGATGAGCTTGATGGTGGGAAAGGTAACCTCAAGCCAGCTGATGTGGAGTAGCCATGAGGTGCCTAATGAGGTGATTAGAATGATTAGGATAATGAGGCACTGATGTGAGATCCTGTGTTAGCCCACTGGGACTTCCACCAAGGCACAGGAGACTGGAGGATGCAGCCAGGTAGGAAAGAGGAGCCCAGGCCGTGGTGCTGGGGAAGGAAGGTCCAGGGTTTGGGATCCTCTCAAGGCAGTGCCACCGTGTGCAGGCCATTGCTTTTGTTCAGGCTGCAGTGAAGGCAACTCAGTTTATTCCTGCTCCTTCCAATCCTGCCCTGAGAGCAAGGACTGGGGTCTTGTGGGGAGTCAGACCCTTCCTGCAAGCTGGATTAGGTGAGGAGTCTCCATCTCAAATCTGCAAGGTGGAAAAATCCATACCTAGGGATGCAGAGTCCACACTGAGGGCAAACCCCACGTTTATTGCACTGTGTGTATCTCTGCCCAGGGTTTGACTTTGGCCAGGAAGGAGAGGGCTGCAGGCAGCTCGAGGGAGATGAGCTTGGCAGGCAGGAGAGCATTCCAAGGGCACCGTCCTGGCTGAAGGCAAGGCCCCGCTGCGCTGCTCCGCTCCGGCGCTCGCAGGGACACGTGTCCTTCTGTCCTGGCTGCTGTCCCCACCTGATGTCCCAGCACATCAGCACTCTCAGGCACTTGTCACTTCTTATCTCCGAGGGTGGGGGCTGTTCCTTCCCCCCGTGCTCACAGCAGGGGTTGGATGTGGACGCAGAATTCCCAGGGAGCGGTGACACTCGCAAGGTCGAGCTGTCACCCTGTGGCTGGCAGAGCTGCTGGGCTGTGTCTCCATCCACAGCAGTCACACCTCTCCTTTTTACCTCTTCAGAGACAGCAATACATTAATTGAAGATTATTAATTAGATTAATTGTAAAACTTCCATGAATCGCCGCCTTCTAGTCTATAATCATTTGCCTTCCATGGCCAATTAGATGGGGCCAGTTAAGGTTTTATCCTTTTTCAATATCAAGAAATCATTATTTTCATTGCTCAAAAACACAGACTGGGCAGAGTTGGGCTTACCTGCTGCAACCTGGACTTACAAAAATGCCCCAGAAAAATGGGTAATGAATTCCTCCAGTTGTGCTCTGCTGAGCACAAGGGGCTTTAGGGCTGCATTCATTTGCTCTCAGGCCAAAATCTCCTGCAAAAAGCTTTGCTGAACCTGTGGGTGGAGGGACCTTGGCTGGGTTTCATCAATACCCTCAACTCTGCCCTGATTTTGAATTGAATATTCAAGTTATAGCTGAGTTCAGTAGTGCTGGTTGAATGGAGGAAGAGAGAGAGAGAGATTCAAACTGTTCTCCCAAGTGGGAAAAAACAATCTGAAACTTAAAAATGCAAGTCAGTTCTTCATTTTGATGCTGCATAACTGTCTGTGTGGCTGGGAGAAGCAAGAGGACTGTTATTGCAGACAAAATCTCTATTTCCTCTAATTGTTCCTGTAACTTGATTTACTTTGGAAATACTTGGTGGATGCTTTCCTTATTTACTGTCTCTCCTCACTGCTATCACTTTCCCTGCCTTGACTGATGAAGCACATTCATAATTTCTCTCCATTTGGTGTGGACTCAGGAGCAGTTTGTGCAGATAAGGAGCTTTTGGCAAAATGGTTAATATCAATCTAGAACTGAATGAGTGATTTATGGGAGAGAGGCCGTGTGAAAGCAAAGACACACCAGATGGATCTGGGATTTCAAGAGCACGGAGGAAAATCTGAGCATGGTGAAGTTCTTCTGTAGATAGGAAAAGGAAGATGTTGGGAGGTGGGAGAAGCCAGTGGGAACGTTTCTTTTCTTGGTCTTTAGACCCTCAAGGCTCTGGTGAAATACCTCCAGGAGAATGGCCAAGTGGCTTAAGGGCGTCACTTGGCCATCCAGGCTTAACTAAGGTGGCATGTGGGGTACAGCATTACCCCCAGCAGACTCACATGCATGTGTTTGATCCATATCTGTTGGGATGGCAAGGAATGCAGACTGATTTCCATGGCATCCTGAGAGGATGCTGCACCTGGCTCTCCTCAGCCTCCCTTTTCCTGCCTTCCACACTTCTGTGGGTTTTCTGCACACCTCAGGATCTTTAAGACTGGATTTCTCCCACCTCCTGCTTCTGGAGGCAGGCACAAAGCCTTGCTGTCTTTCCACTCAGGTGTGTTCCTTGCTCAGCTTGTTCTTCTCTTCTTTCCCATCTATTTTCTTAGGACTTCCCGTGGAGCTTGGACACCTGGGCTCAGCTACAGCTCAGAGCTCCTGTCTTCCCTGGCCCATGTGTGCAGAGGAAGAAAGGAGGCTGTAGCAGCTGCTTTAATTTCCTCAGGTCTCCCCTCAGCTGCTGCCTCACAGCTCCAAGGGCTCCCACCTCAATCCAAACTAACCAATTTTTGGCCATGAGGCCAAATCCATTCCGGATCTTATTTCCCATGTGTTCTGTGCAATGTTTTGTCTCTGGACAATTTTTCCTTTTAATTTTGCAGTGAAAATTACCTAAGCTGGCTGAAAGAAGTGTTTCAGAGCTGACTTGTTGATTGCAAGCCAGAGCTGAGGCCTGCCTTATAGAGATGTTTTCTTTGGGAATAATCAGCCCGAAGCTGGTCTCGGAGGAGGGTCGCAGATGAGAGCTATCAGCAGAGGGGTTTATGGAACACAAGGCTTGCACTTCAATTTCAATGCAGATAAAATCTTCCATGTGAAGAGGATCCTTCCCTTGTCACTTCTGCAGAGAGAGATTTTATTAACACCAATTGCGTGGAAACAGGGGGCGGCTGCGGTGCCCCCACGGAGATAAAAAGACATTAATGCACTTAGGCTGTGACAGCAGAGAGCAGCTGGGTTTGGTTTATGTTCCTCTGGACCCCAGGGGCACTTCTGCATGAGCAGGGCGGGACTTCAGGGCCGAGTTCAATGGCTGATCCCTCCAGCAGAAATATCAGGTGGAAAGGCTGGGAAGGAGCAGGAGCAGCCCGGGATGCAGAGGGTGGGTGGCAAGGTCTCGAGTGGCCCCAGCTCTGTGGCAGTGTGGGTAAGGTGTAAGACCTCAGGATTGCTGGAAATGGGATGTTGAGTCTCAGGAGGGACAGGTGATTGTGGGAAAATCCTGCCTGGATGCTGTGGTGGCTGGATGCTGGTATCCCAAACCCTTGTGGGGCTGTTCCTACTGCTCCAGTCATGGTCATGGGTTGTGTATCCTGGTTTTCTCTTTCCAACAGAGTCATTTTCACTGTCTCATGTTACTGTTGGACCTGGAGCCGAGCTTTAGCCTGACCCACACAATGGATATGGGAAGCTTTGGGAAAGGATTGTCCTTGATGTGGGACACACATCAGAGTCCTGCACCCATCGTAGTTTCTCTTACAGGATCCCTGAGCAGGAGAAGGGCTGTGGCCCCATTTCCAAGCCCCATGCCCTGGTCCTCCACAGGGTGTGGTTTTGCTGAGGCTTCCCTTTGCCAGCTCAATCCCAAACTCCCCTCATTCCATGGGGCTGGGTTTTAAAGTCCCACTGCATGTGCTACTCCTGCCTGGCACAGCCAACTCTGGGGATGGATGGATGGATGGATGGATGGATGGATGGATGGATGGATCTCCCAGTCCTGGGCAGGAAATGGACAACACCCACTGACTGGCTGCCTGATGGATCAGCACATCTCCTTCAATCAAACAGACTATTCTGATGAGCCTGCAGCCAGTTCCCTGCATTTTGGAGCTCCTGGATCCTGCTGATGGGGGTGGGAGCTGCTGCTGGAAAAGCTTTCTCCTTCTTGGTCATCTAATTTGGAGCTTTCCAATAAATAGGCTGCTCGACATTTTTTGATATAAAGGTCAACATCGTCTGGTAGACTCGAGGACTTCAAGATAAGTGGAGGAAATGGCATGGGGAGGCTGATTTGATAATGATCCTAATCCTGTGTCTGATCTCTGATAATGATGGTAACCCCATCAATGTATGCTCATGTCACTGCAAATGGGGCTCAGATCATTTTTGGCAGAACTGATTCCTCTTAGCACAGAGTGGCTTTGCTGGAGGCTTTAACTTGTGCAAGAGCTGCCACACAGAATGCAGAAAAGGAAGCTTAAATTGTTTTTAGGAAAAAAATCAATCAGAGCAAGTGTTTTTGGCTAAATAAGGTCTCAGTCTCCTGAGTCAGCTTTCCCAAAGCTGTTGGTGTTTGCTGATGAATTATTGTGGTCATGAGCACACAGCTGGCACACCAGCCAAAGTACAGCTATGGGTGGAGACTCATTTTAGAAAACACCTTTAAATTCCACAAATCCTTTTATTCAGGCCAGACCAGGACAAGGACTGCCCCCTTTTTGGTGCTACTGAGGAAGCTCTGTGCTTTGGGAAAGGTGAGAAGTGGTTTAGCACAGGGATTCCCTCCATCCTCCCAGGCTGTGGGGAACAGATATTGAAGCATCTTTCATGCTGTGTGTGCTGGAGATGTTTTGTGGCCATTGTGTGGTTTTTAGGAGTGCTGAAGGCAGAGCAGGAGGAAGTTTAGGAGGAAGTTCTGCCCCTGTAGACCCTGGCAGTGCTATGTCAGTGAGCTGTTGCACAGCACACACAGGGAATGATGTCCAGAGAGAAATACAGATCCACAGTGCACTTGGAATTCCTTGGAGGACTCTCACAGCAGAGCTCTGCAGCATCCAGGGATGTCTGGGGAGATCAGAGCTGCCAGGGCCTGGTTTCCACTGTGCCCTTTTGCTTTGCTGTCTCTTGTGAATGCTACTTAAAGTTTTCCCAAGTTAGGGATAAATTAATTCCATGGTCCTCTTTTCCTGAAGGACCCCAATGCCTGGATTATGTTTTGCTCCCAGATTTCTGGTTTCTAATCTGATATATGGCACCAATTCTCAGGGAACTTGCATTTCTCTTGTCCCCTTGAAATGCCTGGTTGTTTTTTGACTCCAGAGCTCTCTGTGTGACATTCTCCTAACAAGGCTCTCCTGGGGCTGCTTTCCCCTCAATACAATTTGTCTCTGGGGGTTGTGACATGCATCCCACGGTCCCACAGCCTTTTTCTCTTTGGCCTCTGATCTCTGGCAGGTCTGTGCTGAGAGCTGATTGCCATCTCTCCTCAGGTGGATCACTCACTGCTTTGTAACTGGCTCGAGCCAAGGGGCTAGAGATATTGGATTCCTTTGATAAGGCGCCAGAGTGACACACTGATATCTGAGCCAAAGCTCTGAGTAAATGCTTTTCCCATCTCCCTCCATGGTAGACTCCCAAATCCCAGCAGAAGCAACTTCTTTCTATTACTCAGTTGTTTGCTAGCAGGAATTATCTGCCCTAGCAGGAGATAGTTTGTGCTCTCTGTGTTTGTTAGGCTCCTGCTATCGCTCACTCCTGGTAGAGAGAGGCATAAAATTCCTTCCAGGTGACTTTTGCAGAAAAAAATCGATTGTTTATCAACATCCTGGCAATCAATGGATGCAGTGATAGGTGCAGCTGTCTCTGTTGGAGCTGAATCTTGATTGCTGAGAGGCCAGACCTGCTCCTAAATCCACCCAGGCCTGGAGCTGGGCTGGAGCTGCCAAAGCCTGGAGCCAGATCCTTGGAGAGTTTCCTGGTGCTGTGCTGAGCCCTTCGCCTGCTCAGGATGTTGGTGCTGATTGCTCCTGTGCTCATTCTCTGTGGGCTGTGCTGCTGGAGAGAGCTCTGGATGCTCTCTCAGAGCCAGGGGGGCTCTGCTCCCTGGGTGCTTCTGCACCAAAGTTTCACTGAAGAGATGACCCACAGCACAAAGCGCTCACCCCAGAGGAATTCATCACTATTTTACCTGCCTGTCCATCTTCACTAAGCCTTTTGCTGAAGAATCCTATCTTATATTTTGTTCCCAGATTCTCTTGGCATCTGGCCTTAGCGGCCAGAAGGTGGGCCTGGGGGAAGATCTCTCACAGGGCTTAGGTGGTCCTGCTGTGACTGGTGATAAATTTGCTTTCAGCTGCATTGGTGAAAAGACCAGCTTGGAGCAACCTGGTTGAGTGGAAGGTGTTCCTGCCTTTGGGAATTGGATGTTTTTTAAGGAACTTTCCAACCCAAGCCTTTCTATGATTTTGTATGAACATCTCTACACATCCATCTCCTTCCTTCTGAGCTACCCCTGCCCAGCTGGTCCCATTCCCTGGGATACCTGCAGCCTTTCCCTCTTGCTTGAAGCTGTTACTTGATGTCTCATTAAACAAGACAACTTAAAGATGTCCCTATCTGCAGAGCATTCCAGAGCCTGAGTCATTCCTGAGCCAGAGCTCCAGGAGTGTTTGGACAACGCTCTCAGGGACAGGATGGGATTGTTGGGGTGTCACTGCAGGCCAGGGCTGAGGACAGAGCTGAAGGCTGGATAATGCTTGTGGGTCCCTTACAACTCAGGAGATTGATTCTATCATCCAGTTTTGAGGTGTCCATGTGGCCAAGGTACCCCTTGACAAAGAAATATGGATAGGAGTGGAAGAGTTAACATCAGCAGCTCCCAGGCACGCTGGAGAGTTACATCATGTTGCTGTGGAAACTAACTTTGTGAAAGCATAGTGATGTATGGGAAAGCTTTGGGTCAGCGGGTAATAAATTCTGTTTAAAAAGTGATTTTTTCCCCATCTGCTGATGTAAACATCATTAAGAGAAATGACGGCTGAGAGATGGATTTCTTTTTATATCAATTTTCAGACAAAGAAAATAATTTTTTTTTATAATAAAAAAGTTGCTGGAAATCAGAGAGTGCTATAAATAATGAAATAAAGAAAAAGCACCGGTGATGGAACAGAAATTTTCCCTGGTGATTGGTTTACAGCTCTCTGTGATTTAATGGGAACTTGCAGTTGCCTGTGGGAAGCTGCAGCAAAGCCCTGGATGGGCTCTGTAAAATGATACTTGACAAATTGTACCACGAATCCCAAACTTTGAGGGCTTTGGGAGCACCCTTGTCCTGGAAGTCCCCTCTCATCTGCATTTCCCTGCTGCCATTGAAGGGTAAGTTCCCAACCTGCCATGTTGTCATTCAGATTCTCGTGAAGGTGTGGGGTTTTTGGGTTTGTTTTTCACCCTTTGGGATCCAGGAGGGTTTGAGGTGAGGCAGCAGAAGCGTCTCAGTTTACCCAAAGCAGTGTGACAGTCCCAGAAATGGCAAGGGTGCCACTGGGAATGCAGACAAGGGTGTCACTATGATGAATGGGGTAATTAATACGCAATTAATGTTCTTCAGAGCATGGCTCCAGCTTTTCTCCCAGCCAGGCACTCAGCGCTGATCTGCTTTCTCTGGTGATCCAGGCTCAGAGCAGCTTGGAATGATGGAGATGAAGTTTCCAGATCTCCCCTTGATGCCAACAGGATGCAGCTCTGCACTGCCACTAAAGCAGGGAGTCTGCTTTAGAGGGAAGGAAATTCCAGGGTGAGTTTTTCACTAATTGCTGGGATTTGAAAGGATTCTGTGGATTGTCCTTGAAATGTGTGCTCTGAAATGGCCTCCTTTGGCAGCTTCTCCATTCCCATCCCAAACTCCTTGAAAGCTGGCCCAGGTGCAAATACTCTACCTGGCACCACAAATTGACGTTTCCCTGGCCTGCAGCATTGTTCCCAGCTCATCCTTCTGCCTCTTTCCTCTCCTGGCTCAGCCTGGATTTTTCCATGCCCACCTGCACTCCCTCTTAGCCCCATTGTCCATCTCTCCTGGGTGGGCTCTCTCAGTTACATCAGAGTCCACCAAGATGCTGTACTGATGTCTAGACCTGAGCAAGAAGCGCATTTCCCATTTCAGGGAAAAATTATGGAGTTTAATTTAAATGTATTTTTTGTCCTGACATGTCCCTGTGAAACCATTAAAATTTGTTTACATATTTTGACTTGATTTTGGCATTTAAAGCAATTGGATTAGAAGAGAAACTTCTAAGTGAAAAGTGTTTTAGAATTAATATCAAAGTGTTCCATGCCCTCAAAATAATGAAACATGATGTTTTGATGTTGTCAAAACACTCGGGTAATTTTTTGTTTAGAAACAAGAACGTGTTGGCATTGACATGCCCAGGTGAGTTGTTCCTTTTGCAGGAAATCAACGTTCTGATGGAAAATCCCGAGGGAGCTCAGGTAAGAGCAGCCAAACCTTGCTCACTTGTGTAATAACATCCCTTTCACTCCTCAGCCTCAGGGCTTGTGCTCTAAGAGCAGTCCCAGGGGCTGGTAATTAATTGGCGTAGCTAATTCAGGGATGGAGAGGGAATATGACAGCAAAACAGGAATAATCTGCAATGTTTGTGAGGGAGGGAATAGTCATGGGTTGCTGAAGAACCCAAGTACTTTAGAGGACATCATTGTTCTAATGAAGTGTAATAAAAATAAATGAATGTGGTAAAAATGCTGAACCGTTCAAGAGGAGGCAGAAGGTTCCACAGCTCGGACACGGTGGAGGTAATTTTGCATTTTGTCATAGACTGATGGAAACAGGAGAGAAATGAAACCTTTAAAGAGTAAAGGAGAGGAAAAGGGATGTGTGAGATTGCAAGGAACCTCACCCCTGACAGCACAGACATGTGTGTGTCACCTGAGCTCGGAGATTTGGGATCGGGACTGGTTTGGGCTGTCTCTGTTTATGAAGGTGCATCTCTGGGGAGCTCCCATGGCTGATCCTTGGCATTCCTACCCCTTCATGGAGAGATTCTGCCTCAGGAAAATGCTCCTCTGGGTGCTGGGCTGAACTGGCTGCAGGTTGGGCACAGCCATGAGTGGAGGTGACTCAGGACAGTGTTGGAGGTCCAGCCATGTCACCATGACACACTCCTCCAATATTTGTGCCAGCTGTGCTCTTTTCTGGCAGCAAACTTGTGGTTTCATTCCCAGATCATGGGGAAGAACCTCCAGCATCCCCTCAGTTGGGAGCAGAGCTTTCCTGAGGAGCCCTGGGCAGAAGGACTTGTGGGTGTGGGGGATGAGGAGCTCAGCGTGACCCAGCTCTGCTCACTGGGACAGAACCCCCTGTGCTGGGCTGATCCCAGTGTGGGCAGCAGGGAAGGGAGTGGGATTGTGCCCCTCTGCCCTGCTCAGGTGAGACCCCACCTGCAGAGCTGCCCCAGCCCTGGAATCCAGAGCACCAGAAGGGTGTTGGAGTTGCTGGAGTGAGTCCATGGGAGGTCACAGAGCTGCTCCAAAGGCTGGCGTCCCTCTGCTCCGGAGCCAGGCTGGGAGAGCTGGGGATGTTCACCTGGAGAAGGGAAGGATCCAGGGAGAGCTCAGAGCCCCTTCCAGTGCCTGAAGGGGCCCCAGGAGAGCTGGAGAGGCACTTGGGACAAGGGATGGAGGGACAGGACAAGGGGTAATGGCTTCAAACAGAAAGAGGGGAGATTTATCTTAGATATACAGAAGAAATTCTTCTCTGTGAGGGTGCTGAGGCCCTGGCACAGGATGCCCAGAGAAGCTGTGTCCTCTGGAAGTGTCCAAGGCCAGGCTGGACAGGGCTTGGAGCAACCTAGGATAGTGGAAGGTGTCCCTGTCCAAGGCAGGAATGGAATGAGATGGGCTTTGAGGTCCCTCCCAACCCACACACTTTTGGGATCCTGTGATTCATTCTGTAATTCCATGATCGATTTCATGAACCCCACCTGAGCTCCCTCTTCCAAAGTGAGAATTCTTCAGCTTTGGAGGGGTCAAGATTTCAAGTCAAGGCCCCCAATTCTTTTTCCTCTGTTTTGCCCACCCAGCAGAATTCCAGGCTGGGGAAATTGTTGGAGCTGTGGTTTTAACATGACAGCAGTGACGAGAGGGCGAATGATGTTTCTGTCAGTGCACTGAAGGCCATTGTGCACTATTGATTTTTGTATTTGTTTGGTTTTTGTGGGTGTTTTTTGTAGCAGAACACTCCATTCAAAGGAGTGTAAAACACTCCATTAAATATTAATGCTTTCCCCCACTTCTTTCCTCTGTGGACACATCTCCTTCTGTTTTCCCAGGTCCCCATCCTGCTGGACAGCTGGAGGATGTTCCCATCAAATGATCAGCAGGTCGAGGATGCTGCATAAAACACTCAGCAGTGCCCCTTTAACGTGGAAGCAACTTGACTTTTATTGCCAGTGCTGAAAGCATCTACAAATGTAGATTTAGCATCAGCCTCCAGGCTTAAGATACAGCTGTTATATTTCCCTTTCTTCCTTTAATTTTTTTTCCCCCTCTCCTTTGCACTAATGTAATGCTTATTTAGGAACTACAGCCATCTGTGGTTGCTAGGGATGGCACTGTTAAATTTGCTGTTGCTTTCTTTCCCCTGGTTTGATGAGGCTCTCAGTGCACAGAGAATTCCCCAGGACAGCAGAGACTTGCTTTGATTGCTTTTTTTTTTTTTTGAAACATCCCAAAGACATTGTTCACAGGGCTCTGTCTGTGCTGGGAAAAGGTGGTCAGCTGGAGAGCTGAGATCCTGCCTTGTTGTGGGTTAATGAGGTGAGATTATGAAGAACCAGGCAGCAGAAGAAGTTGATGAAATTAGAGGGGATGGCAAATAAAAAAGGGAGGGAAGGAGGAAGGGCTGGGACCAGAGCTCTTCCTGTTGCTCACAGCAGCCTGTGGTTAATGGTGAGAGGATTCACGTGGGAATTGGGGCACTTGCAGCACTCAAGGGAATTTTTTAGTGTTTTTCCAGTGAAATGCTGTGCCTGACAGATGGACAGGGATCTGTCCTGAGTGCAGCTGGGCACAGCCCTGCACAGCAGGATCGATGTGAGGTGCTGCCAGCAGGGACTTGGCTCTTTGTGTCAGCAAAGGCAAAGTTGGATTCTGCCTGTTGTGTCCCCAAGTTGCCTTCAAATGCCTCGTGCTCACCCTTGTGAGCAAAGGTAAATCTTAAAAATTGCTATAAAGAGGAAGGAAAATATCTCTCCTTTGGGCAAAGCCCTGTAGACAGAGCTGCTCTAGATGTCCTACAAGTGATTTACCTTTTAATCTCCATCTCTTTGATTTTGTTTTGTGTTCTTTCTGTCACCTGCTCCTTTAGATTGTCCTCTGTGGGAACCACAGCTCCTCTTTGCACTCTGGAGCCCCTTCCCTGTGGATTGCCCTTTTCATGGGAAGGTTAATAACCAGTTTATCAGAAAATACTCTTGCATCTTATGGAACATCAGAGGGGAGGTGCTGCTTTTTGCTCTATAGGAGCTGGGATGGGTTGTGTTTGACCAGAAATCCTTTGGCTGCGTCTCCCTGGGTAGCCAGGCACATTCCTTGCCCCTGTCCATACTTGTCCTGCAAGGCAGGTTGGCTCCAAGCTGTTTGAAATGGCTTTGCCATTTCAGGATGGGATGAGGTGTTCAAAGTGGTGATTTTTCCTTTTTTTTTCTTTTTTTTTTTTTTTTTTTTTTCCAGTTCAAAGCCAGGGCAGGGACTGCTGCAGCTGTGAGGGGGGAGTTGGTGGAGTTCCAGGTGTCAGGAAAACCAGTTTATGTCTCCAGGCTGCCTGAAGGTCCCTGTGTCCCTGTCCAGACTCACAGGAAGCTCCTTAGCTGTCTCCAAGACTGTTGGTTCTCCACCCTTCAAACCCAGGCAGTCCAGAGCCTGGATCATGTTCCAAACCAGCCCGTGGGATGTCCCAGGGCCTGCTGGGCACCCTGAGATGCAGGTGAGGATGGGAACCTGCTCTGCTGAAGGCACAGTGATGAGCCTGGCACCATGGTCCTGCAGCTGTCAGCATGATGAATGAGTGTTGTGTTTTATTTCCTGCTTTATCAAATACTAATTATGTAGATGATAATTCTCAGCATCACGGTTCCTTTTGGCTCATTTGTTTTTCACCCTCCAGAGCAAGAATAGGGGGTTTTTCCATCTCCCCCCCCCTTCTCATTCTTGAAATTCTGCTTTAATTGCTTCTCTTTGGCTTTTGCTTAAGGTTTGCTGCTCCGAACAGGTCAATGTATTGATCCTGCATTTTGATAAGGTCAGCAGAGATCAGCTGTGACATTTCCAGGAGATTTGCTCCTCCCCTAATGGGCTTAGTCATCAAAGAGTTTTCCAGGGGACAGGGCAGGGGAGAGATTGGATTTCAGCTCTTACATATGTTTATTTGGGCATGTTCTGAGTAGTGGGATCACTTGACAGACTAAAGGATGTGCTGTGCAGGTTATGAACTCTGCCTCTGGTACCCACCATCGTCACTAAATGTCACAGAAACTCCGTGTGACTGGGAGAGGTGGCACCACCAAAGGGCACAGAGCAAGGGGACCCCCACAAACCCTGGCTGTGGCAGCTCCAGCCAAGCCCTTCTCTGACCATTCAGAGGAAGGTGAGGAGATAACAAAAGGAACAAGCAAGCAACATCTGCTGGGCCAGATGAGCCTGGGGGAGGAAAATAAATCAACAGATTCCTTCCTGAGCTCTTGGGAAGTGAGGCTGGACTGCAGCTTCATGGGGAGTGCAAGGCTGAGCAGCAGATTACCCAGAATTTCCTGTTCTTGTCGTGGCTGAGGGGACAAGGAAGGGAGCAGGGGCATGGAGGGATACCCTGGGCCTTCCAGCCCCACTCCCCCTGCTCCTGTCTCCCAGGAGCTGGATGGCAGCCTGCCTGTAAGGGAGTTATCTACTCCAGCAGTGTCCAAGGAGGAGGATCCACACCCTCCAGTGTCCCTCCCTGCTGGGAAACCGCACTACATTTTGGGATTTATCTGACCTGAGCTTCCAGGCATTGAATCTCATCATCTTCTTGTCAAAACCCTGGGAAGTCCCCTGCCAGCCAGGATATTTCCATGTTGATGCCTAGACATTTTGGGATTATTTTAAAGCAACACTTTGGCAAACTGAGGAAGCTGAGCTGAGTTCAGACTTTTGGCAGCTCTCAGCTGTGTGTGTGGAATCCTTCTAAATGCTCTCCATGGCCTCCCCTCCCTGTGTGGACACCCCACATCTCCTGGAAAAGCTCTAAAAGCCCAGAGCTGTGCTGTGCTCTGCACAAGGGCTCTCACAGCCTCTAAAATGCTGGAGGGGGTTGTTTTTTGATATAAAGTCATGCAAATGTGGGTGAAATGGGAGAAAATGGAGGGTAAGAGAAGAAGAAAATGCAAATGTCCAGTGAAAGCCTGGTTCCTGTCCCTGCTTGGATGAATATTCACTTACTCCAGGGACAGCATCTTTAGTCCTGCTGCAGTTGGTGCTTTCTGAGGTAATCTCTCACATTGGAAGAAGCTGTCATTTGCATTCCTGGTTTCCAGAGGTGTTATCTTGCACTGCCTTGCATCAGACTACAGTTTTGCAGGGTGATGCACCTCAAAAGCAGGCAAGAGGGGGCGAGCAGCGTGTGGCCGAGTGACTGTGTCTGGCTGAGCAAAACAAAACACCCCCTGTGCTGCCACCCTCTCCAGCCACGTGGGGATGTTTATCCTCCTGAACCCTGCCTGGCCACACGGATCAAGGGGCCCTCGATTGGGGTAGATCTTGTTGACACTTGATAGGAAAAGGTGAGAAAAGTGTATTTAGTGGGTCTGTAAGGGGCCATGAGTCCTGCCCTTGTAGGTGGGCTCATTTAACCCACACTGTGACCTGCCCTGTTCTCATGGTTACTTACTTGTGACCTCCCCTTCTGCTGTCTATAAACATTCCCAGAGAAGAGAATCACTCCAGCAAATGGTGGATAAAATGCTGAATGATGTGGACAGAGAGCAGAGCACTGGAATTGATCTAAACTGCCTGCATGTCCCTCCAGATTCTGGAGCAAAAGCTTTTTTCTGGGTATTTTCAGGTGGTGAAGTGAGGCCATAAAGATTTCAGGGTGTCCCAGGCAATGACAGGGTGATTCAATCAAGCTCTCTTATCAGATTCTCTGTGTCCTGCTTGTCTTCCCCTTTCCCTTCTCCATCTCTTCTCTGTGGAGAATGCTGGATTGGCATTGCTCAGATGGGCAGCTCAGCCTTTAGCAGAGTAAGCAGATTCAGAACTATGAGGTAACTAAAAATTTCAGCTGTTTAATGAAGCCTGTGGCCCCCAGATCCTTCCCTGTGCAGCCCTGCACAGCCCAGGACAGTTACCATATGTTTATTTCCTATCCTCTGCACTCAGGATTCTTCTCCTTGGAGGATTTCCAAGGTGTCAGCCTCTGAAATGCTCCTGGCTCTGCTCTTGGAAGCACAAGGGAGACAGACAAGTGCCAATCCAGGCCCACAGAGGGAGGCTGAGGGTAAGTCACTCATTACAGTCACTTTAACTGGGTTTCTCCCACCTGGGCCTGAATTACCTCGAGGAACAGAAGAGTTCTTTGCTGTTCTGGCTGTGGTCCCATCCCTCTCCCTGCAAATCCTGAGTAACCCAGCAGAGGTGGAGCAGAATGGAGCAGATTCCTTGCAATCAGGGATGTCACCACAGCCTGCAGATGGTTTGGGTCCTGTGCCACACTCAGGTTAATATTTTCAAACACTGTTTTCAGGAAAGAAGCAATGCCTTCAGTCATACTTAAGTTCAAAGACTGGGGATGAATTCCTTAGGCCTTGGAGTGGATGGAGAAGGACAGTGGGGTCCTCAGAAGTGGATTTGAGATGTAGGGTTATTCCTGGTTTTGTCCTGGGGTGTTGTGAGAGTTAGGGCAGCCACAGGGCTCCCAGCACTCAGATGTTCAGTCACCTTGGTGTCACCCTCTGTGGACCCCTTTGAGGACCTTCCCTGTGCCCCTGGATGCTGTGGCATGGCATGAGCTGATTGGAGGTGGGCTTGCAGGGAGCAAAGTGCAGGATGGGCTTTGGAAAGCCTTGGAAAGCAGTTCAGGATGGGCTTTGGAAAGCCTTGGAAAGCAGTTCAGGTGGGCTTTGGAAACCTTTGGGACACTGGTGTGGGGCTGGGTGTCAGCAGGGCTGCTCACATCCCCCTGCCAAAAAACATCTGCAGGCAGCTGGGATCTGCTTCTTTTCCCATTCTTTTCTCCCACCCTGCTGCTCCTGTTCAGCTCCTGCACTGCACAAACCCCCTCTGGGTTTGTGTCCTTCAAACCCTTCCCGTTAAACACTTAGTCATCACTTAGCTAAACTACTATATACAAATATAGCTCTTTTGATCTTCCTACGTAAATCAATACCTGCTGTCCTTTCATCTTCATAGGGCCTTTCTCTGAGCTCTCTCCAATTTACTCTCTTTAAAATGGAGTCATCTCTCCAGCCTGATTCTCCCCAATTTTCATGTTTCCTGAAGCCCCCACACCTGCAAGAAATCCTGGTGGCTCCCTGCCACCTCCACTGCCTGCGAGTGGTAAAAGTGCTTTGTACAGAGCATCTCTTGCCCCCTTGGATTGCTGTGGCTCCTTTTCAGCTTGCTCTGGAAGTGAAGAAGCCCGAGGAGCTGGGAAAAGCACAGTCTCAACTCTCTGTGCCATTCTGGGCTGAAGGAAAGTTGTCCCACTTGGGTTATGGACAGGAATTCCTGCAGTCATTGGTGGCTGCAGAGATGAGCCCAGCGTTGTCTGTAACAATACAGAAAATGCCCAGGGAAGCTGTGGCTGCCCCACTTCCCCCTGGAAGTGTCCAAGGCCAGCTTGAACAGGACTTGGAGCCACCTGGGACAGTGGAAGGTGTCCTTGCCCATGGCAGGGGGTGGGACTGGATGGGCTTTAAGGTCCCTTCCAGCCCAAACCATCCTGGGATTCTGTGAACAATGGGATGTAGGCACAAAGAAGCCCAGGATGAAGGAAGGGAAATGAGCTGCAAGCAGCAGCTATTTATCCCTTCAGAGTAGGGG
Source organism: Molothrus aeneus (assembly GCF_037042795.1). NCBI lineage: Eukaryota > Metazoa > Chordata > Aves > Passeriformes > Icteridae > Molothrus > Molothrus aeneus. The sequence continues at coordinate 5,662,183 of NC_089655.1, read as the reverse complement.
ATGTGGGCATCCCTTCCCTGTCTGGAGCCAGCCCTCCCTGGCTGCCCCTGGGCTCTGGTGGAAGGCTTCAGCCAGGCTTCACAGAAATCCAGACCTGGGACATGGATCCAAGGCACACGTGGGGCACTGGCATTGTCATTCCTGTGGCAGGGATGGATTGGCTCCCTCAGCTGCCTGGCTGGAGCTGTGGGAGCAGCAGGAGTGTCCTGCTGAGGTGGGAAGGGAGGTGATCCTGGGCCGTGATTTAGTGCAGGTGTCACAGCCTGAGCCCGGCTCACACTTCATCCCAAGTGCTTGGGCTGTTGGTTATGTTACAGTTGGTAAATAAAACTGTCAGGGAAATGGGCTGGAGCATGTGATCGTGGCTTTAGGGCAAGAATTAAGTCTCTCTGTAGGATTTGAAGAGGTCATTGTGCAATTCCTTCCCCTCTCCTTACCTCCAGATAGGCTGGGACCATTCCACCTCTGGACTGGGAACGCTGGGAAAGTCATTAAAGTCATTACAGTAAAAAGCCTTCTCCCTCCCCCCTTCAAATGAAAGGTTTATAATAGCAATAAACCCTTGATTTTAGCATCTCGTTATGGGTCAAATAAAAGCTGGTCAGGAGCAGGAGACAGAATCTCATGCCTCTGCTCGTCCCCTCTGGATAAATGTAGTATTGCTGCCATGGGCCATATAGCTTAATTAGCCACTTTTCTCTGCTGTTCCTCAGGAAAAATACTTTGCAAAGCCTAGGCAGGCTGTCCGTGTCATATTTCCCATGTTCCTAGAGGTGTTAATGAATTCATTAATCACTTAATGGCAAGGAGGGTCTTTAGGGACCAGCATTGCAATTTACTGCTCCCAGGAGGAAGAGGCTCTGTCACTGATCTAAAGTTTCAGCTCCACTAATTTGTGCCAGCAGAGCCACCGAGCTCCTTTCTGCAGTCCTTGGAGTCTATATGGATCTCCCAGTGGGGGATGGCAGTGACAGGGGTGGGAATTTGCTGGATGGGGTCTTGTGCTGAATGATGTCCTGGCTCTGGAGCATCCAGAGAATGAGCAGGGCAAAGGAAACCTCTCCCTACCCTCGTGCTTGTGTTGCTTGCTTTTTTTTTCTTTCTTTCTTTTCCACTGGGACAGGCTTCCTGAAAAACCACAGGAAAGGCTCCTCTGTGCAATAGGCTTGGAAGTGCATCCTGAGCCTCAGAGGCTTCTGCTGACTTACAGGAAATCCAAACTCTGGCAGCATGGCTGTGTAATGTGGCCTGGGACTGCAGGCTCTGCTGTGAAACGAGTCTGTGAATCTTTTCTAAGTGAAGAGCGTCAGGGGGATGTATTTTGACTGAAGCTGTCAGTTGAGATGTGAATTTGAGTGTTTGCATTTCTGTGCCGCAGAAAATGTTGATTATTTCAGTCTCTCGCCCTTGTTGCAGGAGAGCGGCGGATGCCAAAGTTCCCAACAAAAAGGCTCTTTTGGCTTCCTTCTGATCACACAGCAGAGCAGGGAGGGGAGGAGGTGAACAGAGCCCTCCTCTCTGCTAATTCCCTTCCACCAGCCTGTCATCACTTTGCAATTGCACCTTTTGGAAGGATTTTTTTCTCCCTGCTTTTCTGTTCTCCCGTTTAACTTCTGCTCTGATTTCTCTTTCCATCTTTCCTCTCAGTCTGTTGCGTTCCCAGACTGAGGGCCAAGGGGAGCAGTGGAAGCATGTAAGACAAGGGGTAGCAGGGCCATGCATGGGGCTGTCCATGTGCAGGCATTTTCTCCCCGTCCCTGATTCCTCCTGGGATTCATTCCCTGCAGTGGGGCTCTTTGTTCAATAGCTGTTGTGAGGATGTGGGAGATGAAAGGCGGGACAGAAGCCACGTGTTGGCCTGGGAGAGGAGAAAGGAGGGAGAGAAAGCAGGAATACAAACCCACTTCATCAGAGCAAACACAAAGGGAGGCAATTTCAATAAATGCCAGATGGTCCAAGTGAACCAGAGCCATGGAGAGCCCTCCATGTCCAACTGTTTGCTTTGGCAGGGAGCCTTCAGCTTTCAAATGAGAGCCTCCCAGGCACCCTCTTCTTTTCCTTGGCTTTCCTCAACCCCTTTGCTCATCCTCTGGACCCCTCCTCCTCCTGCCTTTGATGTCTTTCCTGGCCTCCCATCTCCTGCTGCTGCCCATGGCTCAGGTTGCCCCTCAGATGCTGATGTGTGGAAGAGTGAAGGTGTTCCCTGTGTGCCTGGGGATCCAGCCTCATTCCAGCACCACCAGCTGTCCCTGTCCCACAGCAGGCCTCTGGAATGTGGGAGCTGGACACACGGCCAGGCAGAGAGCCTGCATCCTGCTGGGATAGTGGGAGGGCACCTGCACACGGTGGAGGGAAGACCTCTCCCAACACAATCCTTGGGGTGCCCGAGTTCTGGGGTTGAATGAAGGAACACTGGTGATCTTGGGGGTCTTTTCCAACCTTAATGATTCCATGAGCATGAACTTCTTCGTTCTCTCCTTAGCAGCCTGGATTGGCCTGTGTTTTGTTTTGGCCAGAATTCCTGCAGGATCCTTGCAAACAGAGGAGGGAGGGACTCGGGGTGGTTCAACTTGAACATCACCACCTGAGATGTTGCTCCAGACACTGCAACATCCCAGGAGGGCCCTGGAACACCACAGGAGGAGAGATCCAGCCACCAAGGGGCTCTTTGGTTCTTGCTCTACATTCAAAACATTTGTTATTCCAAATTGCCTTCTGCACATTCTATGACAATTGTGAGTGGTGTTTGCCATGTCATCTCCACAACTCCTAAAAAGAATGCCATCATTATTCCAGTCATCAGCAGAATGTCCCAAAAGGGGCTGCTTTTGTGCTCTCCAAACTCTCATGCTCCATCTTTCCTACAGGGGATATTGTTGGGTTGAACCTGAGGAGAGAAGGGGGAGTGGAGATACTAGGGAGAGGAATTGGTTGGAGGGATGCTGGTGCCAGGATCAGAGCACTGTGCTCAGGGATGCTGCTCGTGGAGTATCAGCAGAAATTAGAGGAAAAACACCATTTCCCCATGAGTTTGGGGTGTCTTAGCTCTGCTCCTGGCAGCACAGTCTGAGACCTCTCCCTTCAATCCATCTCCTTGGACCTGAAGAGCTGCTTTTGCCTGATGATGGGGATCCATGGATGAGGAGGAAAGGCTGGAATTCAGCTGGGAGTGCAGGGATGAGCAGCCCTAGTGGGAACCAGGTGGCAGAAATTCTGGATCCACTGGGTCTCTCCCACTCCCTGCATGATGGTGCCCACCTCAGCAGCAGCTGGAAGCCTCAGCAGAAATTCTGGAGCCACCAGGTCTCCCTTGATAAACAAAAGACAGATAGGTAAGTTATGTCTTTCTGTAAAAATATTTTTGATGTGCCTTCCCCCCCAACATCTGGAAGCACTGAAAGTTTGGAAATTTGTTCGGATTTCCCTTATTTCATGGGTGGGATGTAGGAGGGGAATTGTACTCCCCCAAAAATCTAGCTTTACCTCAATGCCCTATGTTCAGCTTTCCTAAGGAAAATGTTGAACTTTGTATTTCAAATCCCACATCCATTTCTCTGGAAATTTCACCAAAGTCTTGACAGACTTTATTAAGACAGAATTTTACTTAAGCTGAGTGCTAGGTTTCATTCAAACCCAAATGATTGTTTTCCTCTTTTTAAGAAAGAGGAAATAAGAGAAAAGTATTTCTGTATTTTCTTTTTTTCCTCCTGTTTTTGGAAACCTTGGGGAATCAGAACTCTCTAGCTCCCTAGGAGATTCCAGAGGGAAGGACTTACTGTCTTGGAATATAAAAGAATGTACACATACCAGAAAAAAAAAATGTTTGAGTTTTTTCCCCAAAATATTGAGGTTTTGAAGCACAGTGCAAAAATTGTCCCATTCTCCCAAGGTCTGGCTTCTCAGTGTTTAAAACCAAGTTACAGCTTTGCAGAACAAACACATTCTTGGTACTTTTAACTACAGATTCACATTGATCGTCCTTGTTTTTTATAGGAAGCTGGGGAAAATTTATTTATGGGCATATTTTCCTCCTTTCTAAATGCAAATTATTAATTCAAGTGAAGAAGTGTAATTGTTTCCTGATATTAGATATTTTTAGGTGTGCTCACATCTGAATGCTAGCAAGGAGGCCTTTTTCCATTACCCTTTGGAAAGAAAAACAAATTTCAATGGGATTGTATTTGTTGAATACTGATTAAAGGAACTGAACAGAATTTCAAGTTTCCATGGGAAATAAGGTATCAAATGTGACTTGGTGAGTGAAACTATTGCCTGAGTCTTAGAAGTTTATCATCAGATTAAATCATAGCTATGATAAAAGACAACTTGTAATGCAGATGATGGAATAATGTTCTTTATCAGGAAAAAGGAATTTCTTGTTTTCTCCCAAACTTGGAATACAGCAGGAGTAGTAACAGACACACAGAATGAATGGCCCAAATCAGCTACAAAAAAAGTCATCTGTGTATATCCAATTACCCTAAAACGTGAGATTGAAATTATTAAGGGTTGTCCTTCAATTTTGAGCAGAAAAGAAAAAGTGATTTCTGTGGAAGTCCCATTGTCCCTGGAGCTGGTGCTACAGACACAAAATCAGGTTAATTTGGGTGATCCCACAGGCCAGATCCACAAATTCTTGGTCCAGCCCTTCAAGTTGTTCAGGTTTGTGACGTTGATTTTGGGATCTGTGGTTGCCACCCAGCAGACTTATCCTGCCCTGGGCCACCTTCCCTTGTGTGTGACCCATCCTGGGTTCTGGCACCTCCCAGCTGGATTTGGGCTCCCTGGGTGCCATTAACTCCCACAGCCCAATTCCACAGCCACCACAGCCATCAGTGATCTCCTGGTGGCTGAAACTCTCAGTCAGGGTGGTGACAATGATGCGAGTGGGGAAAAGAGGGAAGCTGTGAGTAATATCTGCAGTGGATCCATAGGAAGGATTGGTTGGAGGGAACGCAGCAAACTGCAGTGCTCTGGTGATGCACTTCAGCCTCCAGAAAGCTCAAATTGATCATTGGTGCAAGGAGTCCAGCTCCTGAATTGAATAAATCCTACTATAGATTATCATATTTATCTTGGACTGGGGTGGGGTGAACTTGTGTCCCTGGCTGGACAACAGGCTGCTCCCAAGGCCACTAGCACTGCCCTCCTGAGAGAAAATACAGTGAAAGGCTCGTGGGTTGAGATAAGAACAAGGAGAGATCACTCACCAGCTGCCATCATGGGCAAACCAGACTCGAGCTGGGGACATTAATTGAATTTATTGCCCTTCAAATCAACCCCCAGTGCTCAAAAGGAGACAAGACCACTGGGGAATTTTGTCTGTGTGTAGAGACCTTCCACTGCTCTCCTGAATGGTCCCTGGCAGGAAAACCTGGGCAGACCCTCTGAAGGTGGTTGGACTTGGTGACTTCAGTGTCCTGTGCCCACCCAGGACAGAGACACTGCTAAGGAATGATGCTGAGCTCAACAAGACAGAGATGGGACAAGGAGAGGGATTGAGACTGGGCCTGGGAGCTGCTGCTGCTCTTGTTTATGCTGAGTCTCTCCGTGGGGGTTGTTCTCCAGTTTGTCTCAGCACGATGAGAGGCCTTTAAGTGAGAAGCTGTGGTTTACAGAGTCAACAGATTTAAGCAGGCTACGAATATTAATTATTAATTACTGTTGGAGAGTGCTATCCATTAGATTGGTGAAGTAGTTAACAGCTCTGCCTCGTGCTCCCTGCAGACACGCTCTCGCTGTCAGATTTCTCCCCCTGACCAAGACCCCAGAGCTAGAATTAGGCCAGAAACTATTTTCCAGTCGAGTGGCTTTTAATGGGCTCTCCAGACGTGTTCTCTGCATCCTGTGAGTGACTGGGATCCGTGGAGAGCACAGTCACTGGGATTGATTCATTCTTTAAGCTGTGTTAGGGGTTTAACTAAGTGGGGCTTGGTGCTGCTGGAGGTTGGGGCTGTTCTCCAGGAGCACCCACTAATTACCCACAGCCCAGGGCAAGGGTCTGCTCTGGAGAAGCCCATTTGCAGGACTCCTGAAGGGAGCTGTTTTTCTGATGAGAAGCACAGTGCTGGTCTTTTCTGGGTCATCTCTTGTAGAAAAAGTGTCTTCTCAGGGGCTCAGAATGTTCCTGGGACCCCTCAGCTGTGGCAGAATGAACCAAGTAGTGTGTGGTGATGACCATGAAGGTTTGGAGATGGTGCCACATCCCAGCTCTCTGTAGATGCTCAGAAGATGTTTGAATGTCTCCTACAGCTTTTAAAGTCATTGAGGTACTGGTTTATTGCTTCCTTCCTGGGATGTGACACAGCAGCACATCCTCCCTTGGGGACACCTTCTTGTCATCTGAAGCTTCCTTCATGTGAAGGGAACTTGCCATGGGAGAGGGACTTTGGGATGACATTGGGAAGTCTTCTGGTGGCTTTAAGTGTATGGCTGAGGCTGGGCTGGTACTGTCTTAGAGGAAGAGTGGAAAAGACACTCCAAAATTACAAATAGGCCCACAGAAAGCTTTGAGTCTTCTCTGGCGGCCTCACCACATTCTACAGAGCTGTGTGAGGGGCTTGGACCTGCTTCCCAATTCTTCCTTCCTTCCTTCCTTCCTTCCTTCCTTCCTTCCTTCCTTCCTTCCTTCCTTCCTTCCTTCCTTCCTTCCTTCCTTCCTTCCTTCCTTCCTTCCTTCCTTCCTTCCTTCCTTCCTTCCTTCCTTCCTTCCTTCCTTCCTTCCTTCCTTCCTTCCTTCCTTCCTTCCTTCCTTCCTTCCTTCCTTCCTTCCTTCCTTCCTTCCTTCCTTCCTTCCTTCCTTCCTTCCTTCCTTCCTTCCTTCCTTCCTTCCTTCCTTCCTTCCTTCCTTCCTTCCTTCCTTCCTTCCTTCCTTCCTTCCTTCCTTCCTTCCTTCCTTCCTTCCTTCCTTCCTTCCTTCCTTTCCCCATGATTCAGGCCACAGGGCTGGGGCTGAGCTCTGCATGTGGAAGCCAACCAAAGGATGAGCCATGAGCTTCCAACTCTTGAACTGCTTGGCTTCCTCCACCTCCAGGGACAGAAATTTGGGATAAAACACAATTCTTATGGGAATCACCCAGGCAGCAACAAAAAGGGCAGTGCAGAGGAGGCTCCTCCTGCCAGAGGCAGGAGTATTGTGATCCGTGAGGAGCTGACTTGTTTCCAAACACCTTGCACGCTTTGTTCGTGCTCTGTATTAAATAGCCGGCAGAATTTAATTCCTCTGGGAAAAAACCCCAAACAAAACAGGCTCCCCTCCCCCTGAGCGCAGCCGTGCTGTAATTGGGCTGTGACAAACGTCTCCCGAGCTGGCAAAGGGGGATGCTTGGAATTCTGACGTTCCCTCTGTCTCGGCAGACAGTTTGGCAGGGAGAGTCACAGCTGGGTGATTCCAGCTCCCCCAAGCCGGGGCTTTTTGAGGGAAAACGCTGACAGATCTGCAGGAACGGCGAGCAGGACTCTCATAATTTATTTTTAATGCCACGCTGTCTTTAACCGTGCAATTTCCTCCAGGGTGTTTGCTTTGAGATTGCGGGATAATTACATCGCAGAAACCAGGCTAATTACAGTTAACAGCCTGAAAAAAGTGAGGCCCCCCATTTCCCACCCCCTCCCAGCTTTTCCCACCATCGCTCCCCACCACTGCTGGGAATGATGCTCTGCTTTGAGCATCACCGGGAGGGATGCTCGCTTCCCGTGCCGGCCCCATGGATCGGGGCTGGGTGGGACCGTGCAGCCCCTGCCAGGACCGCGATGGAGAGCCCGAATAGCGGGGAGGTCAGCCGGGCTGCGGGAGGGACCAGGAGGAGGCGCTGGGGAAGGTTGGTCCGTGGTCAGTGTGTCAGTGCCCTCTGTTGGGACCAGCCCGCTCAGCAAAGTGCTCTGCTGGGAAGGATGCGAGTGGAAGAAATGCTGGATTTTCCAAGCCTCAGCAAACTGGACCTAAATGCAGCACTGTGCAGTGCAGGCAGTTGTCACCTGTGTGTTTTTTGCCTCCATCCATCCATCCATCCATCCATCCATCCATCCATCCATCCATCCATCCATCCATCCATCCATCCATCCATCCATCCATCCATCCATCCATCCATCCATCCATCCCCTAAATGCAGCACTGTGCACTGCAGGCAGTTGTCACCTGTGTGTTTTCTGCCTCCATTCATCCAGCAGTGTGCAATGGGTGCAGCGATCTCCTCGTGTGTTTTCTCCCTCTTCATCCATCCCCATTATCACCTTCAATGACTCAATGACAGGCCAGGCATGAAGGGAGTGTTGGCATTCCCTTGGGCTGGGATTGAGGTGGGCATCCTCTGGCCAGGCCTTCCACTGCCTTTCCTTTGAAAGATCCTTCCCCCTGCTGCCTTTTATTCTGCATTTAACACAGGCATTTTGCGCCGGGGGGGTGGGGGGGGACGGACATGTAAGTGTGGTGAGCTATGGCTTTTTGCAGGGTAGTTAATGCCTTTATTTTAGCCCAAGTGGTGGGTAAAAAAGTGCCTCCAAAAATCTAGCCCAAACCTGACAAATGTGTGGGCTTGGGTTCTGGGGAGACAAGAGCAGGGCCTGCTCTGAGAGGTGTACTTGTTTCTGTCTCTATCAGTGGGCTAATAAAAGCTCCTCATGTTTCCTCCAGGCCTTCCTGCCGTGATTTATGCGTTCAGGCTGGCCCCAGGAGCCCCCTGGGCTGTCAGAGACACAGAGGGGTGGGAGGGATGCTGATTTTAATGGAGGCAGCACAGTCAGAGCTCCCAAGGCAGTAGGGATGTGCTGTCCCCAGCAGCCCAAGGGTGCCTGGCTCTGCTCCAGGTCCTCAGGGTGGTCCTGCAGGGCCTGGCTCTCCTTGCTGAGCTAATCATCCCAGCCCTTGCACTGTCAGAAATCGCTCTGAGAGTTTAAAAGGCTCATCCTGCCTTGACCATCAGCTTGCTGGATCACACCATGGTGACCAGTTCCATAGGGAATGACAGCAAAGAGCTCTGGAGCAATGCAGGCCCCCCTTGCCACCCTCAGCTGCTCCCACGTTTGCTCCATGCGTTTTCACACGATCTGGCCCCTAACTCTGGCAGTCTTAAAAAAGAATTCATTTTCTCTTCTGGGATTCCCCATCAGGGATTAATTTAATGGTTTCTTTTTCTTTCCCATTGTTTGTTTTTAATGATTAAGGTGATAGCTATAAATTGTTAACAAGTTCTGGTAGAAATGCGATCCCTGGGAGCTTCTTTTGCGCTGAATAAAATAACGGGGAGATTGATTTAGCAAAGCCGGTTGGGTTGCTGTGTCTTCAAAGATTATCTTGGTTCTGCATGAAAGGCCAGATTTCTGAGCAGTATTTCGGCCTAACTAAAGTCAGGTGCTTAAGCACCTTCAAAATAAGAGAAGCCTCTGTCTGTGGGGAGCGATAATATTGTGTGTTAAACCAGCCAGTGTATTAGAACTTCCTTTTTTTGGCTGGGCGATTTTTTCAGGTGAATCCTTTCCTCTGGCAAAAAGCTGAGCTGGCACAGAGGGATTGTTTGATGAAAAAAGCCCTTTCTCTGCTGGGAACAGCCCATTTCCCTGGAGGCCCCTGGGGCTGGCAAGGGTTGATGCTGGTGACATCTCCATGGGGTGCTTGGTCTGAGGGCTGTGGCTTTGCACAGATCAGAACCTGCAGGGTTACCTTGGCTCTTTTGTCTTTGCTTTCCTTGTGCTGAGTGTTTGCTGAGCTCCAAAGCATTTACTCCTGGCAATTATTCTGATGAGACAGGGGGTTATTTGAAAACTGCGAATGGAAGTTTCTGGGGAGATGTCTTCAAAGGCTGATCTCCTTTCAATGGAGGTTGTAATTGTTTAATGATTTTCTATATGGTTTTCCGTGTGGGCTGCTGCAGGACAGGCAGGGCTGGTTTGTCAGCAGAGAACATCTGCTCGTGCTTCACCCTCTCTTCCCCTGGAAGGCTGGTCAGCTGCCTCCTGAGCAATACTGGAGATTTCTGATTTCTATTTCCCTTGGCTTCCCTGCTCTGCCTCAGACCCAAACCTCAAACTTGTCATGTTATTTTTTCCAATTAAATCAGCTGTCTTTCCCACACACCTTGGCTCTGGCATCCTTGGGCTGCATGATGCTGCTTTAACAACCAGAGCTGGGCTGGGGCAGGACCAGCAGGTCCTGCCCTCTTCTACTGCAGCTGATGAAACATCTCGTCCCTCTCCAAAGCTGAAAAACCATTCCTGTTGCATTGTCTATCCCCTAATTCCTCGGACAGCCAGAAGCCTTATTCTACTTTCGTACCTAAATGTATTAATGAGTGAGTGGTGACCTTTTGCTGATGTTCTTTCACCTTGAGCGGCACTTTCTCTTCCTTCATGTTAAACCTCCTGGTACATGGAAAGAGAACAATTTTATCACCTCTTCCCCTTCATTTTCTTACACTAACAAGTCAGGTTTTCCCAGCAGCTGCCTCTTGCAAAAGGCCACCTTTACTCTGATGAGCCTTGGAGGCAGCTCCAGGCTGAGCTCACCAGCCCAGACCCCAGTTTTGGGACAAATGCCATGCAGTGTCACCAGACAGGGTACAGCAGCTCTTTGCCCACCCAAGGCAGGTGTTTAATGGGGCTTCTTGCTGCACCACTGTGTTTGAGGGATGGGATTTTAAAAGGCTTGATCCCAGTTGAAATTCCCATTGATTGCTGAGGTGTGTGTCCTGGACTTAATAAATCTTGTGGCTCAGTGCCAGGAGTGGTGAACTCCTCTTGACAGGATAAATCCCGTGCCAAGGGCGTTGATGTGTGTGATGGAGAGCAGAGGGCAGCAGGAGTTCAGAGGAGGTGGTGCAAGTGTGCTACCAGGGATGGGGCCCCTTCTCCTGTTCCGTTTGCTTTTCTCAAGGAATAAAGAGCACACCAAAATTGCTATTTTTTTTTTTTAAAGAGACAACAAAGCAAAATTGTCCTCTTAGCTCCTTGGAACAATCCCGAGCAGGCAGAGGGATCTGGGACACAGCTGGCACTGTGGTTGGAGTCAGAGGGGTCTGAGTCCTTTCACAGAGGTGGGAAGGCAGGGAGTGAGTGATCCTGAGCAGCACAGGAGGATTCTGATTCAGGATCACTGCAAGGTGTCCCTGCTCATGCCAGGGGCCTTGGGCTAGATGGCCTTTAAAGGTCACTATAACCCAAACCATTCCACAATTCTGTGCTCCTTCCATCCAGCCACGACACATGGTGCTGGGAACTGTGCTCGAGTCCTGGGGCTGGCTGGAGATCAACCAGAGATCCTGTCTGCTGGAAACACAATCCTCCTGCTTCCTAATCCGAGCCCCATAACATAAAGCAGATGTAAAGGGCTAGCAGGGATCAGGAAATCTTTTGTGTGTGAGGTGGAGGCAACGCTGCGTGCCCGAGGAACCTGTGAGAAGGGAAATCGGGATATCCCTGGGGCAGGAGAGACCTGGCTCGGCGGGGGAAGGGCCACTACGCCTGCTGTAAAGCCTGACCTGGCTTTCTGGAGCCGTCCTGGGTTACACGGTGTCTGCAGCCCGTCCTAGAGCATGAGCACGGTCGGCGGGATGCTGTGCCTGGCGTTCCCATCCCCAGCTCGGCGCCGTGGAGGTCCCTTCTGCCTGCATCCCTCCCGCGGCGCCGAGCTGCGAGTCGCTAAACAAAGCCAGGGAAAATCAGGCACAAGCTGTGCAATTTGCAGATGATCTGTGTACCTGCTAGCTCCGAACAGATGTTTTCCTTCGCGTGACCATTTGTGAGCTGCTTCCCTGTCACAGGCTGCGGTAGCAGCGGTGCTCGGGAGTGAGTGATATCTTACACCTGCACGGAGCGGCGTTCCTGCCATAAACCTGCTTTGCAATTCCAGAAATCTCCCATTACAGAGTTTTATACCCAGCGCAAACAACGGCGAAATAAGGCTGTTTAGTATTTTTGACAGAGGCTTTAGAAAAAAGCGCTGGAAGATAAGAACTGCGGGAGCTGGATGGGATCTGTGTAACTCGGTCTCCTCTCCGAGGAGCGGGTGCTGCAAAGGGAAGAGCAGCAGAAGGCAAGAACCTGCCTCGTGTTAGAGCTGCTCATCATCTCCTCTAGCTGGAGGTGGCCTGCAATATTAATATCCCTTTCAGCAGAGATGTTGGTATTTAGCTGGCGTAACTCCGGCTATTCTTGTTATCCACGCACATTCCTGCTTCCTCTCTGAAATGTCACGGATTCTTGGCCACCACAACTTCCCGTGGAAGTCAGCTCCAGGCTTTAACTCTGCCTTGAGCAAAACCCGGGTTTCCTGCTGCAGGGCTGTGCCAGGGGAGTGTCAGCAGCACAGAATCGCTGCCTCAGTCATTGTAGGGGGCACTCTGAGCAGCGCAGCTTAACTAGACCAGGCTTGGCTTGAGCTTGGCTTTTCCAAGAGGGCTCTAAGGATGAAAGGACTGCAATTCCTCATCTCCTAGGCAGGTTGGCAGGTGTATAGGAATGTGATATCCCCCTCTGGGTTGCTCACAAGGGGAAGGAGAGTCTGTCTGGGAGAGGCTGTTGGTTTTTCCTGGCTCCTTCCGAGCTCAGCCAGTGGATCTTCAGACAGGTGTTTGGAATAAATGTGCAGCAAAAAGCAAAAGGAGCCAGGAAGAGCCTAGTGCTGAAGAGAGGAATTCTGCAGGGTGTTTTTTTCCTGGGATGTGCACTCTCCAAAACAAGCAAAGTCTTTAGGAAGCTCTGGCATAGAGGGATGGGTGCCCCTCTGTGATGGGAGGAGGATTCTGTTCCCAGGACCAGCGCTTGCCTGGCTGCAGTGTGGCCACAAACCCTGGGATGCCCTGCTCAGCCCCTGTGGAGACAGACAGCCCTAAACCCCGGGGCTGGCTCTGGGAAATCTGTTGCTCTGTGCTTTTTGCACCGAATTCCCAGGTGGGTTTACCTGCAGAGATCAGTGGGAGCCTGGATTCCCTGCGGGCGCCGCGGGAACGTCTGTCGGGAACGGCTGCTTGCCATCTGCTGCGGGCTGGGAGTGGGGAGCAGGGCACCCTGGCAGGCTTGGGAGCTGCCTTCAGGCACAGCATCCTCCACGAGCAGCAGGATCAGGCCTCTTGCCTCACCAGAATAGGAAATTTTTTGCTCCACTTGCGAAAAACCTGTGTGCGTGGTCCAGGTTTGTTGTGCTGCCCAACAGTGGGAACTTAGCTTGGTGGAAGAGAGTGGATGTGGGGAGTGGGAGGCATCCTTGTCCCCCCACCTCAAGGTTCCTCTTCCTTCCCAGTGGGAAGAGCTCTGCTTCCACAATAAGCTACTGGAGGTTTAGGGTGGCACCAGCTCTTTGGGGAGAGTGGAGGTGAGAGATGTGGGGTTTGAGGTATCAGTGCTGACTGGGGATGTGTGGGGTGGCAGGAGCTGCAGTTACAGGTGTCTTGCTTGAGGTATCCAGGGATAATAGACTTCCAAAAGACAGGGAAAAACAGCAGAGAGAATGGAAAGGCAAAGAGTGTCCCATGCCACACATTAAAGGCAAACAGGCATTTTCCCATGTGGACCTTCGAAAAGCTGGTATAAAAGAAAAGCCAAAAATGTCATCTGAGATGTAGCTCTAAACGAGGGGATTTTCCCAGTCAGCTCGAATCTCCTGTCCCTCTCACTGGAAGGGGCCCAAGGCACCAAGCACTATTTAACTTGGAAATCTGGGAAAAGTGGGGCCTTGGCCCCGGGGCACTGGCTCTGCCAGGGTGACCCCCCTTTTGCTTGGTGTGCAGAGGGAAATATTTCTTTCTTTCCTTGCCTGGTTGTCAAATTCATGCCCAGCCCACCGACAAATCCATCTCTTCAGAGATCAATTACAGTGTCTGGCTGCCAAGCCTGGAAAACCAATTAACTCCCCAAAATTTTTTTTCCTGTTTTAAAGAAGAAAAAAAGGGAAGGGAGAGAGAGAGAGAGAGAGACAGAGAGAAACACATTGAAGTGGGGGCATAAATCACCTGGAAAACATTCCAAACATTAAAATAAACAAGGACGAATTCCAACTTCATTTGTCTCTTTTGGAGATTCTGTCACTGATTTATTTTGCTGCTCTGTCTGAGCCTCAGTTTGTCTTTGCTCATGTTTGGAGTCAGATGCTGTGTCTGAAGCAGAGCCCTGGGGCTGGATGCTCCTGTGCTGATTCCTGCATGGAGCATCCTCCCTTCTGCAGGGCTGTGATCCCCTAACCTGTGGTTTTAGTGGGTTAAACTCTCTCCATCCTGCAGGACATTTGGGAATGGATTAAAATGGATGCACATCTCTGCCTGAGCTGGTGGTTTGGGAGAGCAGTGTGACCCACCAGGCTTCCCAGGAGGAAATAACTCTGCTTCCCAATCCCAAACTTCTGGCTTTCCACAGCCTCCCAGAACTGGCTGTTCAGATTGAAGCTGTCTAAACTCACCTCCTTGATTTTTCAGGGGATTTATTCCTTTTGGCCAACTCTTCTATGTCCTCAGGCCTCCAAGAGGCTTAGAGGAGAATCCTGTTCCCAAGGCAGTGGAATGGTGTCCATGTGGGAACACACTGGAGTGCCTGGAGCTAAGCAGGGCCCAGGTGTGTCTCAGGCTGGTGGTCTCACAGGGATATTTAAAGAAGGATCGGGAAAGGGAAAGAAGTAAAGATGATTTATTTATGATATTTCTGGTTTTGGGAATTGGCCAGCCAAGGGTCTGGCAAGCCTTCAGTGGTACAGCTGCCTTCCAAATCCAGGGGGTATGGATGGTAGAGGAGTGAGAAGAAGCACTTTTGCCTGAGTAAGAGGATTTTCTGCTTCTAAAATGCCCTTTATTTGGTATTTTTGGGTGGGGATGCAGGCACCTGTCTGTGGTGGTTGGTACCAGTGATGGGTACTGAGCCCCTGTACAGGAGCTGCAGGGGTGATGCAGCATCCCTGAGGGTTCAGTGCCCACCTGGAGTGGCAGCGAGCTGGGGGAACACCCTGGGACATCCCAGGTGTCATTCCTGGTCACCAGGGTTGGAGAACCTCTGTCCCCCTCAGGCAACAGGGATTTGAACCTGGAACATCTGTTCTGCTGCCTGTCCCCCTCCTGCCAGAAGCCTTAGTTTTCATTCCAGAGTGGAATGAACAATCCTGGGGGTTGGTGTGCAGAGGAATTGCCACCTTTCCTTCAGCTCTACTGGAAACTCTTCAAGAGGCTGTGAACAAACAACCTTCCCTTGGGGTAAATAATCTCCAGTTCCCAGCTGAATGGCTGCTCCTTTGAGGTGTCCTTGTCACCCTGTGTGGGTGTGCCTGATCTTCCCTGGGATCCCACAGCCTCCCCAGCCCCTGTGACTGCTGCAGGCAGTCAGGAGGGCCACGTTGTTGTTCCTGATTGCTGAGCACTTTGTGAGAGGCTTGGGAAAGGTGGGAGCTCTGTGTTCTGCAAACAGCTCAGATCCCACTGCAGCCCACGTGCTGGGGACTGACTCTAGCTGAGGGCTGCTGTGGGATCTGTGCTTCCCAGCCTGGCTCTGGAAACAAAATCCTGTCTGCATTGTCAGGAAAACCTGGTGAGAGCACAGAGTTGTCCAACAGCCTCCAGGCAGCCTGGAGCAAAAGCTCTGACAAGTGCAAATCAGAATCCACATGGAGTTTTGTTTTTTCTCTCCAGCCCAATGCTGTTGCAGAATAGAAGGATGGCATCAGAAAAATCTCAAAAAAAAAAAAAATCCCATAAAAACCTCCTGCTGTGTCATCCTGCCCAGACTTTCCAGTGACACAGCCTGGGAGTGGATTCATAGAATCCCAGAATGGTTTGGGTTGAAAGGGACCTTAAAGTCCATCCCATCTCATTCCACCCCCTTCCACTGTCCCAGGGTGCTCCAAACCCTGTCCAGCCTGGCCTTGGGCACTGCCAGGGATCCAGGAGCAGCCACAGCTTCTCTGGGCACCCTGTGCCAGGGCCTCCCTGCAGGGAAGGATTTCTTCCCAATATCCAATTTAAACCTAATTCTTCTGGAGATTGGCCTGTCAGACCAGTGTGTTTAAGACAAAATCTCCACTCCTTTCATTTCCAAAGCTGACAATGAGCTGCAGTGATGGGAACTGGGAGAAATCCATGTCCAACAGGACAGAGCATGCTCTGGCCACTTCTTTTGCCAGAGATATTTCCCCAATAAACCGTTGTTTTAGACACAACCCATTATTCAATTTATCAATCCCTAGTTACCCCTCAAATTCCTATATCCCAAATCCATGGGATAGATTGAATAGCTTAATTTGAAATGTGAAAGCAGGTTGGAAATCATTGCTGTGCAAATTGGGTGGAGGGTGGGCTTGTTTTCTCTTCCATGGCTCAACTTGGCTTAAATGAATGAATAAAATCCATTCTGGTAGTTCCCAGTGAGGAATATATATATATTATAATATATATAATAATTTTATAGATATATAATAATTATATATATATATATATATATATATATATATATATATATATATTCCTCCTTCCCAGTGAGGAATATATTTGGAAAAAGGGGAAAAATCCCTCCCAACATTTCATTCATCCCAGAGTGAAGCATTTTGATTGGGGGAACTCAGCTAATTTTTTTCCTCCTCAAAACAGGTCAACTTTGAGATATAAAACATCACATTGGAACTGAAATTCAAACAGAAATGTTTAGAAAATGTGGGATTATATATCCATATATTTGGGAGTTTAACGAGATGGTGGATGGAAAGAAAGCACCCAGGCTATTTATAATTCAATTAGGCTTAGATTTAGGAGTAGTTCTGGCTCTGTGTAAACTGCATCTCTTTTTCATTTGGAATGATCTCCTTCCTCCATCACAGCCCCTTTTCCTGGGAATATACGGCTGCAGCTGGGAATATATGGCTCTAATAGAGCTGCAGTGACTGGAGCTCTGCTGTGCCAGCTAACTGCTATATTTTTCTTTCCCAAGGCTCTCCGGGCGTGTTCACAAGGGAATATTGACATTTGGGACCAAGGGATGGAAAACTGGGCTGTGAGCTGCTGGAGCTGTTATCAAGGATATTTATCCCAGCAACTTTCCCCTGCAGGACTTCTCAAGGTTGTGCCTCTTTTTCTCCATTCCCCCTGTAAGTGTCCCACACCACATTTCCCATTAATTACTAAAGTAAATCTAAACAAAATGCTCTCCTTCCTGGGATTTTTTGGTACCTTTCAGTATTCCTTCACCTCTCTCTTTGCACTGCTGTAAAGAAGTGAGTGAGTTCCTACTCTCACTCTGGGGTTTGGTTTCCAAACTGTTTATTGAGTAATAAAAAGAGACAATTACAAGTCTTTGCCCAGGGATAATGTGCTGATAATTTTATGACTGGACAAACGGTTGGAACAGCCCACAAATGGTGGTGAGCAGGAAATCTGGGATCTGCTGCTGACAGAGCCACCCCCGAGGAGATGAAGCCTCACTGCTGGCAATCAAAGCTGCTGCAACAACTGCGAGCCAGTAAAACTGCTGTGGGGAAGGGTGGTGGGATGGGCATTGTTTCCTGCAGAGGAAAAGTGGCAAGGAACTTTTGGGAGGTGTTTGGGAGTTCATCCTGCTGGCAATGAGTGTGAGGGACCACCAGCACTGCTCATGTTCAGGTCCACAGGGCCAACAGCTGGGGCCTGGGGATTCCAGGGAAGACAAAGATTAAAGGGTGTTAATGCTTTCAAGCAAACAGGGATCATCCCAGAGATAACAAAGGGATTGAGTTTCTCCAGGCACTTGAGCACTGACCCAGCTCTGAAGCTGCTGCTGCAGGGTGGCCCTCGGCTTGCTCCCACCTGTAGGATGACATTCCTCATCCCTGTCACCCCAAACCCTGCGGAGTTATAATTTAATAATTTCATTATTTCTGGTTTTAAGCCTTTATCTGTAACTGGTTTAGTTCCTATCCAGTGGATTTTCCAGTTCCTCTGTGATTCCATGGGTACAACAGGAAATAATTCCAGATTTAAACCATGCCCCTGACCACTGAACATGGCAAACTGCTGCCATGGAAATGCTTCCAATTGTCACAAATCCAGGAGTCAGCTGCTCACCTGTCAGACACCATTTCAGGGTGGTGTTCCCACTGGCCCTCTCCAGGAGGAATTCCTGCTCCTTCTGAGGAGCAGAGCATCATCTCAGCACTATCTTCTCTCCACTGGAGCTCAGGGCGTTGGCTGGGGAGGCCCTGGAGAGGCCTCACTCTGCCCATCTCCCATGAGGAGGGATGAGCTGCTCCTCTCCCAAACCCACAGCAGATCCTCAGAGTGGGCAGGAAGCCGTGGACCTGGGAGTAGCTGTTTGCAGCTGCCAGGACCTCCCATTTGTGTGGTAGTGATGCAGATAGAATCTCATAAACCGGTTTCCACCCTGCTTTATTGCAGATTTAATGATCAGAGGAAGAACTCGACTGTTTATTAAAACATTAGACAGTAAAGTTTAACAGTAGACAATAAAAGGTTTTGTTTTTCCATCCTTCTGATTGTTAAAGCAGCACCACGTTGGGCTGGAGAGGGAGCTGCTGCCAGTGCCTGCATCCAGAGTGGGCTGTGATGTGACTGGGCAGGAGGAAGAAGTTGGCACTGCCCCTTCCATGCGTGGCAAATCCAATGTCTGAGGAAGGGCAGGGCCTCTTCCCTGGGCAGGCAGTGTCCCCAGGCTGGCTGGAGTGTGACAGGGGCTGGAGCAGCACAGCTCTGCCATTATCCATCAGCAGGATTTACTCTGGATCTTGCCAGAGGTGCTGCTTCCTCACCCCCTCCCTCCCTGGCAGAGGCAGCCCTGCTCAGAGACCCTGGTGGGAGCCAAGGTCTCCAGCCTGGAGATGGGGATGGAGAATGGACAGTCCCTGCCCCCTCTTCTGTCCCTGCAGCTGGGTGTGAAAACACCTTCAGGCATCCCTGGGTGTCACTGGCTCCTTGTTGTGAACTGTGGAAATGTCTCCAGAGGCCTGAAGGGAGGGGTTTGCAATTTCTGTGGAGTTTTCTCCTGGTATCCCCTTTTCATGCTGGTTCCTGTGCTGAGCTGGCTGGTCTGGCTTCTCCTGGGGGCAGAGGAGAACACCAGGACTTGCTAGGATTGCTCATCCTGCCTAAGGAATGTGCAGTCAGCCTCCAGAGGGCCCGACACCTCTGCTCATGTTCCAGTAGGGCTCCAGGTGAATTCTCTTGGACATAGACAGGAAAATCTTACCTCAAACCCTAAAAGACTCAGTGTGTCCTTCAGCTTCCAGCTCCTTTGGCTCCCTGCAAGAGAGCCCTGGGGGCTGAGCAGCCCTGCTGAGGGAATGTGAGATTCCTCATGGAGTTCCTGGAGTCCTGGGCAGCCCCAAAGCAAGGTGCCTTCCAGCTCAGCCTCAGTGCTGGCACAGGATCCCATCCAGGGAGAGTCTGTGGATCTCATTGGAGGGTCAGGGATGTAGGGCAGCTGTAGGAGAAGATTCTCCCTCCCTCTTGTGCTGTGGTGGGGTGCGAAATCCAAGTCTTGCTTCCCTAGGGAGCTTTAGCCAATGGACCAGACCCCAAGGCAAGGCAGGACTTTGTGTGTTTGCTGGGCTTGGGGGGGAAAGAGGGATGGGAAACAGCTGAGAACATATCAACGTGAGAAGGAGAGGGTTGATACCAGGATTTGTACCAGCTCAGAACACTTTGGGCACTGAACTCTTCTCTGAGCCTCCAGAAAGTCTTTCAGAGTTGCAAGAGTGGAGGTAAAGCTGTGAACCAACCAGACTCACTCCAGTGGAGTCTGAGAAGCAGCAATCCCTCTGCACAGGAGGCAGGAATTACAGGTAAAGCCCTCCAGGGATGTGTGCCAGGGCTTTTGCTGCCTTCTGCACAAAAAATGGGGGAAGGGGAGCAGGCAGGAAAGTGAAATTTGTTATGACATGGCACTGCTCAGGACAGGGCCTGCAAAAGGTGACTGCAGAGAGGCTTTGCAGCATAATGAGATGATGTAGAACTGTGGAATATCCTGAGCTGGAAGGTACCCACAGGGACCATGGAGTCCAACTGATTAATTGTTGGCAACAGCACATGGGGAAAACCAACAGGAGCTGCAGCTGTGAGGTCCCAATGAGCTGTCAGCCCTCTGGGAGGAGACTGGAGAGGCATCCAGGACCCTCCTGAGTATGCCAGCAGGAATTTCCACAAAGGCATGGGCAGCACAAGGAGTTACAGGGGGGAAATGGAGCAGCAAGCAGAGCCTGTCACCATCCCCCTGGATCCATCCTGGAGCATCTCTGGGTGCTGTGAGGAGTCCTGGTGATTTCTTATCCAGGCTGACCTAGAACAGAGGCTGGATAGAGTTAAAGAATAAAACAGGGATTTATTAGAAGGCATCAATGGATCCACCTTGGGCAGCATAAGAGCCCAGCCAGGGCTGCACCCAAGATGAACCAAAATGGTCACAAGATGCATGATCAGTCATGGGGTCTCTAACTTTTATTAAGTTCTGGTCCATTTGCATATTGGAGTTCATTGTCCAATTACAACTTATGGTTATGCAGTCCCATCCTTCTTCAGTCCATGTTGTTTGTGCTCTTGGGTCTAAAATTTGGGTGGTTGTCTTTGGTTCCCAGGTAGAGAAGGAATTGTTTTGTCTCCCTACTGTGTGCAGAGAGCTCCCCATCCCCTAATATGAAGCTCAGAACTACACATTAAAGAGGTACAGAATCTGAAAAAGTTAAAAGCTAAAACCTGAGGCATCATTGGTGTCCCTGTCTCAGGCCCCAGGAATGGTGTGAGAGGAAAGCACAGATACCTGTGGTAGCAGCAGGACCTCAGGGGACAGGAGACCTTGATCTGAGAGGCTGAAGGAACAAAAATCAGGAATAAAGTGCCCTGGAGAAGGCAGATGTGGAGCTGGATGGGTCCCTGCTAGGGCCAGGGCTGATGCTGGATAGAGACCTAGCTCCTACATTTGGCACTTTGGACTTGTGGCAGCACCCAAAATGAGGGGACATCAGGGCACTCCTGATCAGAGCCACTGTAGGACAGCAAGCCCCACGCTGCTCCCTGTCCTGGCCATTCCCAGCCAGCCCCTCCTGCTGGGGCATAGCAGCAATGTGCCACTGGACATCACACTGTCACCTGGGCTGCACCAGAGCACAAACTTCAGCCCTAGGAGAGGGACTCAAATGGACTCAGCCTCCTCCCTCAGCCCTGGAAAACCTTCAGGATTAAATTCTGACCCCAGCGAAAACAGCTGAGCATTTTCTGGTTGAGTCCAGCTGGCTGGAGTTTAATTCCCAGGTTTAAAGCCTCTTTAAAATCAGCTGTGATATATAACCAGTCTTCTCAGCCTCTAAATACCTCAACAAGATTGGCAGTGCTCCAGCAGGGCCATGGGCAGGATAACCTGCAAATCCATAGGTCAGGAGAGAAACTGGGGAGCCAGGCTGGGGCAGGGCAGAGCCACAGAGCTGGAATTGCCTCTGCTGGTGGCTGTGGCATGCAGGAAAAGCTGGGAAGCAGGTGAAACCCTTCTCTTTTGAACCCTGGAATTGCTGTTGTGATATTCCTGTTTGTGCTCAGCCTTTTGGAGGATGTTTTGCACGTATATTTATGTACATACACACACACACACCTCCCCGTGGATGCACACACCACAGTGCATCTCAGTCTGCAACCTTCCATAAACTGCAAAAAAAAAAAACTAAATACAAAAAACCAAAAAACAGAAAAAGATCAAAATTAAGTGCCTTATCATTGCTAAATCATCAGAAACTAATATTAGAGCTGCTGGACGATTTTCCCCCTGAACTATCCCCACTCCACGATCCTAATGCGATGATTCTTCCTGTAGCTCTTTACATTCTATTATTTATAAGAAACAATGTTCAGCCCTCCCCTGACAGCGTTTGCAGGGCTGCGGAAAGCAGTGCGGCAGAAAGGTGGGAGAACAATTTTGGTGATGTTTCCATAGCTACCTAGCTGCTAAATGTGGTTTATTCCATTTTAAAGTCACCCAACACACACACACACACAGAGAAAGGAAAGCACACAGCCCTCCCCTCACACATGCAGGCACTGGGAATGCAGCCCCTAATCCCTGCCCTGCCTATTCCAGCCTAATCTGCCTGGGATTTGTATATTTAAAGGGCTGCTTGCTGCCTAAATAAATGGCTGGATACGGCAGAAGGATAAACATATTGTTTCTCGCTCGCTCTCCTCTCCGACGTGTGTGTTCCAGGCGCTCCCTGTAATATTATCACGGATATTTTTCCCCAGCCAGCCGCGGTGCGCCGGGGAAGTCGGAGGTAGGAGGGTGTCCTCTCGTGGTCTGTGCCATCTCTGCAGCCTCGGAGCTGGGGGGAAAAAAAGAAAAGGGAAAGGGGTACCTTGGCAGAGGGTGGGTATTTTAGGGGAAAAGCTCTTTGGCCGGAGTTTGTGGTCAAAAACATCTTGATACCTCCCTGATGCTGTGGGAGAAATCCCCCCTGGGCTTCTGTGCACATCCGTAAGGGAGCAGCTGGGGGCCACTGGCCACACTCAGTTTTCCAAGCCCATCCCTGGAAATAGGAGGAAAATGAGGCAGGGGGAAGGGGAATGGTCCCAGCTTTCCCCAGCAGAGGAAGGCTGCAGGGAGCCGTGTCCCAGCCCTGCCACCAAAGGAAACCTGGATCTGGGATCTGCTCCCTCTGGAGGGACTCATCCTGCTGCTCCCTGGGGCTGAGCCATCCACACAGCATTTTCCAGTCCCTCCCAGGCCTGGGATTCCCAGAGCTGCACTGGCATCCCCTGGGTCTCTGCAAAATGAGACAGGGGAGAGCTGGGAGCAGGACAAAGGAAGAGATGCAGGCAGGGACAACAGGCAGAGAGCCCATCAGAAAATAGGAGAAGACATGCCCAGCAGGAATTCCTGACTCAAGGTTTACCTGAATGTAAATTAGATGTAAATGAGGGGTGTGTTCTTTACTCAGAGAGGGGTTCAGCACTGGCACAGGTTGCCCAGAGAAGCTGTGGCTGCCCCATCCCTAGAATTGTCCAAGGCCAGCTTGGATGGGGCTTGGAGCAGCCATGTGGGAGGTGTCCCTGTCCATGGCAGGAGGTGGAACTGGATGAGCTTCAAGATCCCTTCCAGCCCAAACCATTCAATAATTCTGTGAATATGAATGAGGAGGATAAGTAACATGCAAGTATCTGAGGAGGGCAGCCTGCTGTCCATCCATCCTGCCTGGGATTCCAGCCCCTGTTCCCTGTGACACAGCCACAGTGGTGGTCTTTGTCTACAGCACACACTTGGGGGGAGCAGCCACAGCTTGTCCTGGGAATGGCACAGGATTCATCCCTCTGCTGCATCCCCAGGACCCCTGCAAGCCCCTCCCAGAGACGTTCTGCTGTAAACCTGTCCCAGAGAAAAATCTCTCCTGAAGTGGAGGATTTTTGTCACAATTTTTTTTTTCTTCTTCTTCTTCTGCCTGGCAGAAAAAGGAGAGTGAGAAGCACTGCTGAAATCGAGTTTTATTCGTGTTTGTCACCAGGTACAAAGCAAATAAATCATCACTGGAAAGCAAAGGCACCTCTGACCATCCCTCACCTGCTCGTGTGTCCTTTTGTTTTGCAGGTTCCCTTTGCTCCACGAAGTTGCCTGGGGCCTGCCAAGGTGCCAGGCACAGATCCACCCCTCTGGAGTGCCCCAGCTGAACAGGAGGAGTGGTGTGGAGGCAGCAGATTCCTTTGGGATCGCTGGGATTTGGCTCAGCCCCGCGTGGCTGTGCCAGCCCAGCTGCACAGAGGCTGCATCTGCAGGGACCTCACATCTGGGATAACCTGGCTCAGGAATCAGGCAGGTTTGATTGTCCTGGCTCTATTCCTTCCCAGGCACAGCCCTGACTGTTCCTGGCTTTGTGGGGAAGATGCTTCACCTTTCTATGGGAGCCTTTTCCACAGAGCCCAGCACAGATCCAGCCCATTTTGCCACAGATCCCTTTTTCTTCCCAAGCTTGCTCCAGCTGTGAACAGCTGCAGTGCTGGCTCTCATCCCTCCAGCTGCCCTCCCCAAAGTCACATCCCTTCACAGATCCCATTTCCCACCTGATTGCCACATTTATCACACCTTTTTCTGCCAGAACCACAGGGGCTGGGCCAGGCTGGGGATTGGACAGGTCCCAGCCCAGAAATCCTCTGTGCTCTCCTGGGTACCAGCAAAGGGGTTGGGATTGTGCCCCTCTGCCCTGCTCAGGTGAGACCCCACCTGCAGAGCTGCCCCAGCCCTGGGGCCCAGCACAGGAAGGACCTGGAACTGCTGGAGAGAGTCCAGAGGAGGCACCAGGGTGAGCAGAGGGATGGAGCAGCTCTGCTGGGAGAAAAGGCTGGCACAGCTGGGCTTGCTCAGCCTGGAGAAGCTTTGGGGTGATCTAATGGTGGCCTTCCAGTCCTTGGCAAGAAGGATGGAGAGAGAATATTTCCAAAGGCCTGGAGTGCCAGGACAAGGGGGAATGGCTTCCCATTGACAGAGGGTAGGTTTAGATGGGACATTGGGAAGAAAGTCCTGGCTATGAGGGAGGTGAGGCCCTGGCACAGACAAGCTGTGGCAGCCCCATCCCTAAAAGTGTCTAGGGCCAGGTTGGATGGTCTTGGAGCAGCCTGGGACAGTGGAAGGTGTCCCTGCCCATGAGTTTTAAGGTCCCTCCCAACCCAAACCATTCCCTGATTCTCTGGAAATGAACTGAACTCTTGCCAAGGAAAGCCTCAGCAGCCCCTGGCTGGGTTATTTTCCAGCACAAGGTGAGATCCAACCAGTGGGCCAAGAGATGCCATCACTGATGTCCAATTTGTGGCCAAGGGGTGGACACACTCCTTGGGGGCTTGCCTTGCAATTCCAGGACATTTCTCTTCATTGCTTTCTGTCAGAGCAGGAGGGGCTGGCAATCAGTGGATTCCCCGTGGCCACAGAGCTCTCCTGGGCCATCATTATGGGTGATTATCAGCAATCACCATGTCACTGTTCCCAAGACAGCCTTTGCTGGCTCTGCACCAGCCTCCTTTCCTCTCCAGCCCCCAACGAGCAGGTGCTGGAGGTCAGGGGGTTTTTGTGCCTCTGTGCTGACAGGGAATATCTGAAGTCTCCAGTATCAGCCAGGGGTTGCACTGCAGGCCCCTCTCTAGCCAAAACCAGCAGCACAGAAACATTTCCTGCTGCCTTTCCTGCCCCTGCCAGCACTGGCACCAGGCAGGACTTGTGGGACCTGGCAGGGCCCTGCTTTGGCTTTCCTGGAGTGGGAAAGGGACAGGTCTCCATCCCTGTGCCCTGGGAAATGTGAAAAGCTGTGCCTCCATTCAGCAAAGCCACAGCTGCCTGAAACATTCCTCCAGCCCTGCTCTCTGGACTAAGGAAGGCTGAAGCTTTTTTTTTTTTCCTCTTTTTTTTTTTTTTTAATCAGTTCAATGTTTTACAGCTCAAATTCAAATAGGAGCTTAAGAGCTTAAACAATGAAACACAAGGATGTGCTGGCAGGGCTGGGCTGTCTCCTCTCCTGTTTGCAGCTCTGCTTGGCATCAGCCTGGGCAGAAAAACACCTGCATCTGCCCACCACGAGCTGAGCAGCCTTTCCAGGCATTTCACTGCCTTGGGGAAGGTAGGACAAGTGGGAAGAGCTTCAGGAAAGCTGGTGAGGGACTTCTTACAAGGGCCTGGAGTGGCAGGACAAGGGGGAACATCTCTGCACTGCCAGAGGGCAGGGTCAGGGGGGATGCTGGGAAGAAATCCTTCTCTGTGAGGGTGGTGAGGCCCTGGCACAGGGTGCCCAGGGCAGCCCTGGAAAGTGTCCAAGGCCAGGCTGGACAGGGCTTGGAGCAACCTGGGATAGTGGAATGTGTCTCTGCCCATGACAGGGGGTGGGACTGGATGAACTTTAAGGCCCATTACAATTTAGGACATTCTGTGATGATTCTGTGATTCCAGTGGGGTTGTGAGATCCTAAATCCACTGATCCAACTTCTCCAGCAGCCCTTTCCATGCCTTCTCCCTCTGCCCTGATGCCATCTGTGCCTTTGTTGGGGTCACCAAGGCTCCATTTTGGGAAGTTGCTCTTGCAGGGCACGTTCAGATTTGGGGGGGGGGGATAATGGGCAGGGTGAAGTGCACGAGGAGCCACCCAGGCACTGCCATCCCCAGCCTGGCTCCAGCTGGATGCACCTGCCTGAAAATAACTTGGGCAAGAGAGTTTTGTTGCTATTCAGTGCTGCTGATCAGGGCTGTCTGCTCATTCACTTGGATCCTCCAGAATCCCAATGAACCCTTGGCATCCATCCCCTCCAGCTTGGTCCCTCTCAGCTGGTCTCCTCCTCTCGGATAGCTGTTGTTGATTGCTGCCCCAAGATGTGCAGGGTGTCTCTGTTTCGGCCCGCGTGTCCAAAGAACGAGTCAGAACTCTTCAATTTTCAGTCTTGAAGGTTGTTTATTAATTCTTATCTATAAAATTTTCTTTCTGCCCAGCCGAGGTCAGCTCAGCAGGGCAGCCACAGGCACTCTGACTGCCCTCGGGGCGGTGTTGTCTTTTTATACTACAAACTACGAGTAACATATCTACAATTACTTTCCAATACCTATCACCTATGTTAGTGCACTCCTATTCTAAACTAATCTCAAAGTGCCAGCATCACAGCAAAAAATGGAGGCCAAGAAGAAGAAAGGCTGGACATGCCCAAGTTCCTCCATCTTGTCCCCAAAACCCCCATTCCAAAAATCCTAAAATCTACATTTTCACCCTGTGATCATTTTATTATTTTACTATTTAAACTTCTGTGACTTTCAGGTCCTCATACAAAGCTGGTAATTTGCTCCAAGGGTCATAATCAAATCCCCAGGTGCTCTGGGCTGTGTGCCAGGGTCTCCAAGCCCCCCAGCAGGGTCCTCGGCAGCTCTGGACACCCAGAGGGATGCACTGAGTTCCAACATCCTCCACCCTTGGCCACCTCTCCCTCTCCCCCTCCCTGTCCCTCTCCCTCTCCATGCCCAGCTCCTACCACAGAGCAAGAGCTTCCCCTCCTTCCACTCCTCAGAGTTACTGAGGAAGCAGCAGTGGTGCAAGAAGCCAAAGGAAGGCCAAAGGACAGCTCAGGAGTCAGGAAAGGGCCTTTTCCTGCCCCTCACACCCTATGGAAACACAACTGCCCCCTTACCATGTCACCAGGGCAGAGAACTGACCATGTCTGAAGTCAGGATGGAAATACAAGCAGAAGAAGGGATGCTGCTCCACGGGAAGGGGGGAGACTCCTCCCAGGCTCCCAGAGCAGATCCCCAGCTGGTGTAAATAAAGAAGCACCAGACTGGTTTACACAAGCTGCAGCTGCTGAGAAATGCTTTTCCCAAACCTTTTTCCTGATGGGATTGGTTTTCTTTTCCTATCTCCCTCCAGCTCTGAATGCCATCACATGTCCTGCCCCACCTTTCCCTTGCAGCCCATGTGGGGAGCAGCAGGGTGGCTGAGGAGAATCAGACCTGGAGTCAGAATCACCACGCTGCCCTCCCCAGGATAAAGCTGCTCTCTTGCCAGCATCCCCAGTCCCTCCTGCAGAGCACTCCCCAGGCATCCCTCAAAGGCTGCTGGATGTGCCAGTGGAGCTGGAAGGAGCCCATCCTCCCAAGGGTGGCCCTGCAGCTGCTCCCCGGCTGTCCCCACCGATGCCTTTGGTGTGACAGTGATGTGGGGACAGGGCACAGGCCTGGGCTGGAGGCTGCACCCCAAAACTCTCTCTGGCACACACTCTCTGAGGTGAGCTGCTGTTCAAAGCTGTCTCCCTCAAAGTCAGCCATCTGTGCTGTTTTCTCTGGGAGTGATAAACACTTAAGGGTCACCTGCTTTCTTTAATCTCCTCTGGCTCGTATTCATCTGAGCTGCACATCATATTAATTATGTTCCTTTTATTCCTGCCCATGCCAGCACAGAGGGATCATTACTGCTGCTGCTTCCTCTTTTTATTGTCTGGACGCTCACAGTCACGAGCTCTGGAATCCTGGACCACGAGAGGACACTTTGCTGATCACCTTCCTTCATTAAGAAAACTTAATTTTAGTGCTGATGGGAAATTGGATTAAAGAAAATAAACCACCCAAAAACAGCCATAAGGTTTCTTGTTGGATTAAATATTAAAATTAATAATCCAGTGCTCCATTCAGCTCTGTATTTATGTTAATATTTAATTCAATAACAGCCCGTGGTTTAGAACATTTTCTCATTTGTTTAAAGCACCAGATGAAATTGCAATTTCTGCCTAAATTGGAGCAATATGGAGCTAACTGGGTTATGCTAATGAGGAGGAATGGCAGTTCCCAAAATCCTCTACCTGGTGGTGGAGGGGGCTCAGCAGGGGGAAGGGGAGTGGATGGAGAGGCAGCAGGGGGGGAATGCAAATCCTGCTGGCTGCAGGGAAGCCTGGCAGCAGGAAAAGAGGCTGCAGGGCCAGGGTGCACATCCCAGAGACTGGGAGGACTCCACGTGCAGGAATCACTCAGGTTCCAAGTGGGTGCTGCCCCTGTTGTGGTGCCTCTGCAGCACCAGGAAGCTTGAGGATGTTTGCCCCTAGAAAAACCCACTGGGAAGGGCAGTGAAGATCCAGATCCTGGGCTGAGGGATGTTCTGGATGGCAGGGATGCATCTGGAGGCCTTGCAGGTGGATCTCTGCTCCTGTTTGGGATGTTTTCTCCCACAAATGCTGCTAGCAAAAACGTTGCCACATGAAGTCTGGGACTGGGATGTGAGCCAGGATCAGGTGATGGTCAGAAATGGACTTAGGTTGCACCAGGGTGGATATCAGCAAAATTTCTTCAGTGAAAGGGTTGCCCAGAGTGGGTGACACCATCCTGGAGGGATTTAAAAGCCGTATGGATGTGGCATGATGTGGCATTTTGGCACATGTCAGTGGTGGGGAGCAGCTGGACTCGATGGTCTGAGAGGGCTTTTTGATCCTAAATGATTGCATGATTCTGTGAGGATGTGGGGTCTGCTGTGAGCTGGTCCCAGGCTGAGCTTTCCACTGATGATATGGAGCACCAAGCAGGATGCACCAAAGAGCAGCCTTTCCTTTTCCCAGTGATTTCTCCTGGCTGGAGCAGAGCTTGACTGCTGGTGCAGTGCTGGGGTTCAACCTCAGCATCCCATGAGGAGAACTGAGCCCACAGGGAGAATCCATCACTCAGGAGATTGAACGATTCCCTGCAGAAAAGAATCTGGGAAGGACTTTAAAAGCTCTGCCCTGTTTCTCTCCTTTTCCAAAGGATGGGAAATGGACATTTCCCAAGGGTGGGCAGAGCCCCTTGCCCAGGTTGGCACTGGGGTTTCACCCACTGGGAGATGTTTGATATGACAAAAGCTCTTTTCTTCCCCAGGAGAGCTCTCATCTTGAAAAACAGAATAATTATGGAGGAAGAATGTGGAACATGGAGCAATGATCAGTAAAACTTGAAAGCTTTGGAGGTGGAGCTCCCAGTGAGTTTCTTGAAGTTTGGATGCATACCCAAACTTCCTTGAACCTTTTGAGGCCTAATTAAATTCGAGGGGACTTATAAAAAAAACATGCATGGAAGAGAAAACTTTTTGCTCTGAAAAAACCTGCTTAATAAAACAGATTACGTGCAAAATAGAAATCTGGGCCTTGTGAAGGAAGAGTAAAACGACACTAATGAGCAGAGTCTGAGTGTTAATGAATGGGATTAGCATTCCATTACCTGCAACTCTTATAAATAGACCCACCAATTTTAGGTTCCCTGTTCTTCAAAGAACCTGATGTGATTTCTGGGGGTGTTTTCATGTAGTTAATTCCATTTTGTACATGGAGAAACTGAGGCAGAAGCCAATCACTTGAGCCACCCCTCAGGGCTGTGGTTGGGGTGGAGATGGGAACATTGAGGTTTTATTTTTATAGGGTTTGATTTGGACTTTGGGCAGTCAGCACCCGGCAGGCACCATCCTGAGCTCTGTGTGTGGAGCTCTCCCCTTTCCTCCTGGAAACAGCACTGAGCAGGTGGCAGCTCCTGCAGGTTCTTCCCTGCTGGATCCTGAGTGTTTTATTTCTCTCTGGACCTTGTGTGGACTTTGGCACTTGGGAAATACCCCAGGATGGGGATGACCCTCATTCCCAGCTGGACTTTGTCCACATCTGAGCATGTCCCTTCTGTGCAGCTGTTGGATGTGAAAGCAGATGGTCCCACCAGCCTTGGCTGGGAGCCAGAGTTCTGTTTCCCAATCTCTGTTTTAAAGGGGAGTGAACCATCCCCCTCTTCCATCCCCACATGATCCTGTCCACTGAAAGCCAGGAGTGAATTTTCATTCTTGTTTCCTTGCCCTTTGGAGCTCTTCTGGTGTCGCCCTGTTCTTCTGAAGTCCTTCTAAGCCTTCTGAGGTTTATATTCTTGTAATGGAGTTTCTCATGCACTTTTCATGTAAATGATGATTGTTTTGCATTCCTTTCTGGAGGAGGAGAGATTGATGGACTGTTGGTTTGACCAGTGTGGTTGGAGAGGTGGCAATTTCATCCTCCAATCCACGGTCACTTTTGGAATTCTATAAATATTGAGGTCCAGAAATAAACACACCTTTTTTTGGACACCTCAGCACGTGAGTGCCGTTCATTTTGTGTCCCATTGTGACATTCTGGGGGTGCTGCCATCCACGATGGAGAAGAATTGCAGTTAGAGCTGGCCAGGACTGGGAAGCATGGGCTGGTTTGATGGGAACATCAGGAAATCACTGTGCATGGCTGTCCTTGTCACTTCCAGGGGCTGGAGAAGGAGATGCTGCCCTTATTTTCAGCTCTACAGAGACTGATTTTGGGGAGAAAGGTGTAAAACCTGCTGTGGGAGGGCTCTGCTGGTTCACCCAGGATCTCTCCTTCCTTCCTTGTTTGCAGCCAAACTCCTGTGCAGTGATGGAGACTCTTAATAACATCCTGGAGAAGGAAGCTGGGATGAGGCACTCACCATGACTGGAAGGATGTCAGGAAGGAAGAACTGATGTGTTCAAACTTATGGGCTGGGATTCCTCCCACCTCACCAATCACAGCAAAACAAGGTGCATGCTCAGGTTTTAGCTCTCTCTCTGCTCCATGTCTGCATGGTTCCTTCCAGAAGGACATTTTTCCTGTCCCAAAAGGTGTCCATGATGGATGGGATCAGGAGCCCTTGGGGGATTTTGCCATCCTGGTGACAATAGAGAAAGCACAGGCAACTTTGAGACTAAATACCTGAATTTTAGCTGGGGCTGTTAACAGAAACAAGCCCTCTTCCCTCCTGGAAAAAACACAAATAACTGTAATTTCCTCAAATTTCTGACAGTGAGTCTTCATTTTTTCAACAGCCCTGGCTGGCAGGAGGAGCTGCTGCTCTGGGAGGAGGTGGGTGGTGTTGGTAAAGTGGAGTGAGGCAACAGCAGGGCACTGCTGTGTCTGCCTGACAGCAGGATTGCATCTTGATGGCCCTCCCTGGCTCCAGGGGCACGGTCCAGACCTCTGGAATTGCTCTGTCCTGCACTGCAGAGCAGGCTGAGGAAGGAGCTTTCCTTACATTTTCCATGGAATCGCTTCAGTCTTACCAAAACCCACTGGGATTTTGCCTGCTACACCCTCAAATAATGTAGCCAAACAGATTCAGGAGCCAAGGATGGGTGGGCTGAAAACATGAAGGGCAGATTGCCCTGGAACAGAATATAGGGAAGCCTTTCCCTGTCCATCTGCCTGATCCATGACTGCAGCTTTGCACCACTACCTGTCCTATTTTCCCCTTTTTATTCAGAGGAGAGTGCAAACATGTTGTACATCAGCTCTTGAGGCCCCTGCATTACCAGCAGAGCCTGCAGCTGGGCTGGGTGTGGAAGCAGCCACAATTTTGGGCTGGCCCCAGGCTCTGCTCCCACCACAGTGGGATGAAAGCAGCCTTTACTGGGAGGTGCCTCTTCTCCAGGATGGGGATCTCAGCAAGCGCTTGCTGAGGCTCTCAGTTGGCTGTCTTGCTATTTTCCCCTTCTATTTGGGAACAGATGAGCAGGGAAAAGGCACAGATGACAGTATTTTGCCACTTTTTTCTGCTGGAAGCGAGGATGAGCAGCTTTGTTTGAGCAGCAGTGTCTCTGCAGGCTCCTGGCAGGTTGTCCATGGACCATGGTCTGTGATGGTGGTCCTGGGGACTGGGAGGGCTCTGGCTCTACAGGGGAGGGAAAGCTCATCCTCCCCTTCCTTCCAAACATGGATTTGGAAAGTCTCCTCTGTAAAGGAACAAGGGATCCCTTGGTAGGACATGGGGGAGTGTCTTTAAACTGAAAAAGGGCAGGATTAGGTGGGATTTTGGGAAAGAATTATTCCCTGTGAGGGTGATGAGGCTCTGGCACAGGTTGCCCAGAGCAGCTGTGGCTGCCCCTGCATCCCTGGAAGTGTCCAAGGCCAGGCTGGAAGGGGCTTGGAGCAACCTGGGACAGTGGAAGTGTCCCTGCCCATGGCAGGGGGTGGAACTGGGGGGGCTTTAAGGTCCCATCCAACCCAAACCATTCTATGATTCCATAATTCTAATCCAAGCCCTCATCCTGCTCCCAGACATTGCCCTCAGGACACCCTGCTGAGCTGAGGTCCCTCTAGGGAGATGCAGGTCAGGAATTTGGGGCTCAGTAGCTCTCCCAGCTCATCTCATCTCATTTGTAAATGTGTCTGGATTCAGACTGCCAAGCTGCCAGTCAGATCTGTCACCTTTGGACACCTCCTTTTGTGCCAGCAGGGAGAGGCCACCATCCTTGGGTGAGTACCAACCTGGGCAGCTCTGCTGGCACAGCATGGGAACCTGATCCCTATCCCAAACCCCCACAGAGCCCTAAAAACCCCCACAGAGGCTCCAAGCCCCCTTCTGACTCAGAGCAAGCAGCAAAGGGAGCTGCAGCACAACTGCAAATGCCCAACCCACCAGGATTTCACTGCCTGTTCAGCCCTTGCACAGGGCTTTTTTTTATTATTTTTTTTTCTACCCTAGGGGTTTGAGCAGCACAGCAAGTCCAGTAATGAACTGTTACTCAGGAAAATAAGACTTTCATTAGGTTAGGATTCTGCCGGGTGTCTGCGTTCCTCGATAATGAACCGTGAGATTGCGCAAAGCCCCGGCTGGAGCAGGGCTGAGCTTATCTCCTGCCATCATTTACCCACTTATCACCAGCACGGGGCACTGGGACCAGGGCTCCTTCTCCCTGAGAAGCTTTCTTGGGGTCAAACTGTGGTTTTAAGTGTTCAGCCCGACCCTGCCTTCTCTCTGCTGATGGCCTACAAACACCATCAGATGCTGATGTTTCCTCTGGTTTTTTAGGTGTTCATTATTCATCACTCACAGGTCCTGCAATTGCAGTGCGTGTCTCCTCTGGTGTGAAAACATTAATAACAGCTTTGGCTAAGCACAGAGAGATCATTTATTTCACAAATCCACAGAAAATTCTGCCTGGCTGGGATTAAAGCTCAGCCTTTCTTTGTAGGTGAGGCTTTCAGGGCATGTTTTACCAGGAGGAAGGATTGAAGGATTGGTTTTCCATGGATCTGCCCTTTCCCAAGCTCACTGCTCACCCCCCAGCCACAGCCTGAGCCACTGGTGGCTGGTGGAGAGCAACAACCAGCAAAACTGAGCCTGAGCAAGGCACAAACACAGGGATTTGGAGTTATTCCTGCCCCGTCTGAGGGTCTGGAGCAGCATTCTGATTTTTTTCTGGATCTCCCTTTCCCATGTGAGGTTGGAGCAGGCAGGATCTGTGCCCTCAGCCCCGTGGCTCTGCCTCCCCATCCCTGCAGCAGCCCCTGGCTGCTCCTGGCACTGCTCACCTCCACCAAGGACAAGGAGCAGTAAATCCCAGCAGCCTCTTAAAAAACATTTTAATTAAAAAAAACGACATAACAGGAGCTTTAAAGGACATGAAAGGCAACAGCTGTGGAGCTGCTCCCTGCTCCCCCTCCCCTGCCTCCCCCTCCTCTCTGCAGTGCTTTTCAGAGTGATTTTCATGTAAAGCTTCTTGGGTTTCCTGGTTTCTGGCCTCCATCTGTGGTTCTGAGCACAGGCCAGCCAGCAGGGAGGGCACAGGCAGCCCCTGGGCTGGCAGGAGCTGGGACACGAGGGGACATCCTGCCTCACCCAGCCCAGAGCAGGCTGGAGCTGCAAACCCACCTTGAGATGGGGATTGGGAGCCTCAGGGAGGGTCTAAAGGTCCATTGTTGTCAGGCCTGGCTTAGGCAAGCCTGGGGCTCCAGCCCAGAGCAAGACCAGAGCTGGTGGAGGAGACAGTCGAGCTGGAGATGTGACACATGGCCTGCAGGGCAGGGTGTCCTTTGGAGATGGCAGCCATCATCAAAACTGAGCCCAAAACGGTCCCAGCTCAGCTGGCCCACCCAACCTGGGGCCAGGTGCTGATGTGTCTGAGCCTGGATTTGCTGTTGGCTGGATGGGAATCCCACCTGGCAGTGCTGGCACAGCACAGGGGCTGCCTGGATGTGCTGCCCTGGCACAGGGGACACCATGGCTGCCCCATCTAGGCCGAGCTGCTGAGGCCTGAAATCTGCTGCCACTGACATTTTACCCTGTTTAGGTGGGATATTGGGAAGGAATTGCTCCCTGTGAGGGTGGGGAGGCCCTGGCACAGGGTGCCCAGAGCAGCTGGGGCTGCCCCTGGATCCCTGGCAGTGCCCAAGGCCAGGCTGGACAGGGCTGGGAGCAGCCTGGGATAGTGGAAGGTGTCCCTGCCCATGGCAGGGGTGGGACTGGATGGGCTTTAAGGTCCCTCCCAACCAAAACCATTCCATGATTCCATGATTTTACTTAAAATCTATTTCCTGGGACCGACACTGAGAGTTTTAATCCAGAGTTGGGGATCTTCAGCCACCTCCTCTTCCCAGGGGATCAACACATCTGGAAGATACCCCCAAGACCGTGGAGCTAAGCTGGACCAGCTGTTCCAGAGGGGTTTCCCAACTCTGTAGCTAACACTAACACATGATTTAGGTAAAATACAATGTGGCTTTAGCGATTACAGGGAATATTTGGATTTTTTTAGGAAATCTGATAAGAAGGAGGAGCCCCTACACCATGTCGAGGAAGAAAAGATTTTACCACGTCCTTTCTTTGATGTATTCACCCCCTCCCACCCATCATGTCCAACATCTCAGGCCTAAAATCATCAATCAAACCAACAGAGTGAAGGCAGGAGCAGGGCCAAAGCCTTCCCACTGGGATTCTCCACGCTTTGCATTTTGCAAATGTAAAGCCCTCGCCGGTTCAGGGCTTCCAATTAGAGCTGGGCAAATGAAAACCTTCTCAGCTCACTGCCCAATCCTCCACCAGAAATTCAAATGAGGAATGGTTTGGATCAGTGCAAAGTACAGACCCTTTCATTTTTATTTTTTTTCTCCTCCCAAAATAAACCCTTCTCCTTCCCACCCTGATTAATTTTAGATCCCATGAAATGTTTTATTCAATTGCAGAATGAAATGTCATTTCAGAACATTAGCTGGAATAATATTCCTTTTTTAAAAGTGCCAGAGCAAAGAAGTTCAACTTTTAAGACCTTTCTTTTCCTCCCTGCATGGGTGTAGGAACAAATTTCTTTTCTGATGACAAAAAAGATGAGATTTTTTAATTTTTTGGATTTTAAGCCCCTGGAGAAGGGATATGACCAAACCCCAATGGAGCTGATTTTGCTGGAAGCACAGGTTGGCCAAAATCATCTTCATTCCCAAGAGCTCTCTCCTACTTTCTCTGACTCTGCTGGCTGCTCTTTAATCAAGCATTTAAAACCCAGCTCCGAGACTTCCCATCAATTTCCAAATCTCTCAGACTTTGTGAAAAAAATCAAACAGATCAGGAAAAGGAGCACAGGGGAGGCCACTGGCTGGGATGAGCCTGACTGGAGGGGTGGAGTGGGGTGGGGTGGGATGTTGCTGGTGTGGGGGGAAGAGGAAGGTTTGGGGAATGGGCAATAAATTGATTTTCATGTGTTCTGGGGCCACGCTGCCGTTTCCAGCATCGCAGGCGGATCTGGAGGCAGAGTTCTGAGGGGATTAGAAAAGATTTATTTTCCTTTTTTCTGGAGTGAGATGAAAGGGGGGAGGGGGAGGGAGAGGCAAGCAAGGAGTGCTAAGGAAAGGAACTCATTATTTTTTATCTTTTCCAATGACCTTGTTTATTTTTGTCCTGCTTGAAAGCAGCTTCTTTCCTTGAGAAAATTTGGAGGTATCTGGAGACTGGGGCTAGTGAGAAAGGGAAAAAAGGAAAAAGGGAGCTGGGTGAACTGAAGAAATATGGAAAATAAACAGAGTAAATGTAAACTGAGCTGGAGAAATACCCACATGGGCTTGGTGGCTGTGATGAAATTCCATGTCTAGGGGAAATGTTCTTCCCCCTGTCCAACCTGGCCTCAGATACTTCCAGGGCTGGAGCAGCCACAGCTTCTCAGGGCAACCTATGCCAGGGCCTCCCCACCCTCACAGGGAAGGATTTCTTCCATATATTTAACTTAATTTTTCCCTGTTT
This sequence comes from Molothrus aeneus, assembly GCF_037042795.1. NCBI lineage: Eukaryota > Metazoa > Chordata > Aves > Passeriformes > Icteridae > Molothrus > Molothrus aeneus. The sequence continues at coordinate 5,625,763 of NC_089655.1, read as the reverse complement.
CTATTTGAACCCATTGCTTCTTGTCCTATCCCTACAGATCCTGATAAAGAGTGCCTCTCTGTCCTCCCTGCAGCCAGCTCAGGTCCTGCAAGGTGCTGGGAGGTCTCCACTTCTCCAGGCTGGCCAGAGCTTGTGGGGAACAGAGGCACCATCAGTGTGACTCCCCTGGTCCTTGCCCAAGCTGTATTTCCTGAAGGAATTCCCTCAGACCCATTGCAAGAGGGATTCCATTTGGTTTTTCCCTTTTATTTCAGTGGGCTTTGATTCTGGTTGGGAAGCAGCTCATGGACGTGTACCAATCCCTCCTCATCCTCCTGCACACTGGACATCCCCATTGCTCAGGGTTTGAAATGCAGCACCCCATCCATTTAACCCTGCTGGGTTGTTTTGGGGTTTTTTTTCCTTAAGCACTCTGTTCTCCCATTATCCCCTGCACCGGGATCATCCCCTGGAAGGACATGGCTGCACCCCAGAGGGAACACCAGGAGAACTTGTGAGGTTCCAAACCCAAGGACCAGCTCTGCCCCAGCTGATGCTGCCTTTGAGGGGTGAGCAGAGCTCCCCAAACCCTCAGGAGATGCTCCCTGATGTCCCCTCATGGTCCCCATGGCCTCCAAAGCAGCAACGTGTCCATGTGCAGCTGATCCTGGAGCTGCACCACAGCCTCTTCCTCTGCATTACACCAGGGCCATTCAACCTCCAGCTCCTGGTGCTGGAAAAATCCACCCTGAAAAACTCCCAAAGTGCAAGGTCAGCTTGGCAAAAAGCCCCTGGACCAATTTTAGGTAAAACCAAGCTCTGCTTTAAACCCTCATCTCAGGTTGGGCTCCACTGGTTACTCAGAAATACTCCTGAAAATTCTCCAAGTGCTCAATTTGCATAGCTGTAAAGGATCATAAATAATTCGAGGTGCTGGGATTTAATTAGTTGACCTATACCAGGGAGGAATTCTGGCCTCATTTATGGAAATCAGAGTAGTCTGGAGGGAGCCCAGGGCATGAAGTGGCCGTGGAGCTGCTGTGGGAGCAGCCATGGTGAAGGAAGGGATGGGCCCACCCCAAACCCTTACCTGCAGCTCCTCATCCATCCCAGCACTAATCAAGGATAATTGAACTTCAATACAGACGTTGGGAGCTGCTTTTTCTCCATGAGAAGTCCCAGAGGAGCCCGTTTAGCAGCAGGGTGGCGCTGCCCAGGAAAGCTGTGACCCGTGGGATGTGCTGAAGGCTCTGTTCTGCAAGCTGCAGGACCCTGTTCCCTCCAAATACTGGGCTTGCAAAGAGGATCCTGGCTCTTGATCCAGTGCAAAAGCCAGCCAGGCATGCCTGGGAAGCTCCAGCTGAACTCCAGAGGCTTTAGGATGGCTTTGATAAGTGCTGTGTTCAGTGGGAAGGCTCCTTCTCTAGATTTAACCCTCAGACTTCAAAAGCAATAAGAAAAAAAATCCCATTTTTTTGTATTTTAACCCACTGCTCTGAGCTGCATCTGAAACTGACTGAAGAGAAAAGGAGTGAGTAAAGGTTGGGCTGTGGGGAGCAAAGGCAGGCAAGAGAAAAATGAGATGAAAAGGTCTTTGTAGTAACTGTGCTTCCACTGGAGACTTCCCAGCTGCTGGCTGGGGTCTTGTGTGATCCCACAGATCCTCCTGGGCTGCCTCTGCTGACGGGGGCATGTGGATAATCCCAACCCCTGCCCCAAACCACGGCAGCACAGAGAGGCTTTTAAACAAATTTAGCCCTCACACAGGAGAAAACACCTTTTTGTTTCTAGGGGGAAACAGTGCCAAAGGGTTCTGGTGGATCCAGCCATCACTGTGGGGATTTTACCCTTGCTGAGGCAGGCAGGGCTGTGCCCAGGGCAGTGCCTGGCACTCCAGAGGGATCCCAGCACAGTATCCCACATTCCAAGCCGTGTCTGAGGCAGCAGGGCTATTATAAATAATTTATTCTCTGGGCAGAGGAGGGAGGAAGAGAGAGCGAGCTTTTAATTAAAATGATATCTTACAGATCAAATAAATATGAATAAGATGCCAAAAACAACTGTATAAATCCCAAACATTCTCCTGTGTTTTAATTATTTGTGTTGATAAAACAAGAGCAGAGGCATTTGGCTCTGCTCGGAGGCGAAAGGTTACACTGGCATTTTTTATGTTCTGTGCAAGGAACAAATGTTTCCTAAGCCCAGATCTGACAAACTATAATTCATATCAGGAATTAAATTGGAATTTAGAGAACAATTGTTAATATTTCAAAGTAATTGTTTAAGAAATTATCATTTTGGTATCTGCCGCAAAAATAATTACCCACCACTAATTTTTCTTTTTCAAAGGCTGCTATTTGCTGGGATAATGTTGGAAAGATGAGGAGTTTGTGCTGGGAGCTATTTATGTAGTTCAAATGAGAAGATAAATAGGAAGGGACTTTCATGTTCCCAGGCAAATGAGTCTGACTAATGTACAGCTTCGAGCTCAAAAGTGGGCCTTGGATTTATCTGGAAATTGGGGGGAATTTTCTGTGGATGGGATGTGCAAGAAACAGCAGGTGAGAAAATGATCAGAAGCTGTGCATATTAATTAGGAAATGGTCCTCAAATAAACCCTGAGGGCATGGAGAGGTTGGTGAGAGGTACCAGCATCTTACCTCCTGCCTTTGCAGGGTTCTGGGGAGGAACAGGAGCTGCATTCCTACTTCTGCCCTTCACAGGGCATCTGAACATTGGAAAGGGGCTGAAAACTTGAATATTTAGAGGATCACAGGGAAAGAAGTGGGGTAGAAGGGATCTCAAACAGCTGCATCCCACAGCTGCAGGATGGGGTTATTCACATCCTGTCACATCCTGCTCCTTCCCTCTGTTGTGCTGGTGGAAAATGCATCCTCCTTCCTCTAAAAAGGGCTTTCTTCATGGGATGGAGAGAAGGTGGAGCAGTGGCAGCACGAGGAAAGGTCCAGCAGCTCCAAGGAGTTGCTGTGGACTTCTCTGTTCAGACAGCATCTAGCAAAGGGAAGTGATTTCCATGAAAACAGTTTCAAGTGCAAAAGGAGAAATTATTTTCTGGGGTTTGTTAAATTTTTTTCACAAAATTATTACTCCATCTTTGGTGGGAATAATTCCCAGCTGCATTTTGAAATATCTCCCTTCCTGCCACAGGATTTTTTTAATGGGTGACTTTTTCTCCAAGTGATGCCGATGTCGATGGTGACTTTTAAAGTGCACAAGGAGAAGCTGAATTTTTTACCAAGTCTCCTGGGAAAGGCTTTTTTACCAAGTCTTCTTGGGAAAGGCTTTTTGTCACCTCAGCTCCCATTTTTTTCCCCTCTGAATTGTCACCTCTGATACCCTCCTGCTTCCCCAGCCACCCTCTGGGCCCCCAGTAAACCTGCCCAGTTTTGCTGTTGGCCCCTGGGATGTTTTGGCTGAGCCAAAGTTGGTCCCTTCACCCTGAAGGACCCAATAAACCTGTCCAGCCACCTCCTGGCTGGGGGAGATCCTTGTGGAGGTGTCTTCCAACCCCACCATGCTACACTTCCCCTTCCCTTTGATCTCCACACTCCCATGAAGACATTGATCCCTAGTGAGGGACACACTTGATGTGGTGCTTAGAGATTCCTGGAGAATGTGGGGGAAGGAAATAATCCCCCCTGGATCCATCCTCCCAGCTTGCTGTGAGCACCCCAATTCCAAAGCAGATCACAGGAATTGTGATTATTTGGTGCTGGTTATCAGCAATTAGCAGCAGGAGCAGTAATTAAGGCAGCTTGTGTTTGCCCTGGATGGGGCTGTCACTCTCTGGGAGCTTTCAGATCCAGGGTCCCCTTGCACACCCAGAGTTTGGGATCCTGCTGTGCCAAACTCTGGATTGTCCTGTCTGTGCCATGGCCTTTAAATCATTGCTGTGGTTTAGGAATGATTGCTGGTGGTTTCAGGCACAGGACAAAACACAGAAAAACACTCCTGGTTTGTGCCATCCCACTGCTGCTGTACCCCAGGGAGGGACCTGTGAATCCCAGCTGAGGATGGGTGGGAGAAATCAGAGAGGGAAATGCTCTTTTTCCCCATGAGAAAGGGAGGATGATGGATTCACACTCTCCCAGGCCTCCTGCTCCTGCAAGGCAGTGGGTAAGTCCATGGAAGGTTGTGGCAGCTGCTCCTGTGTCCCTGGAAGTGTCCCAAGGCCAGGCTGGACAGGGCTTGGAGCACCCTGGGTTAGTGCAATGGTGTCCCTGCCCATGGCAGGGGGTGGCACTGGATGGGCTTTAAGGTCCCTTCCATCCCAAACCACTCCATGGGATAGTTTGAAACATGTGGGGGATGAATGGGCCCTTTTTTCTCCTGACGCCCTCTGTTGTGGGATGCTTTCAGTGGCTGAGGGAGCAGGGTTTGGAGCCCTTCCTTTGGGAAGCTCATTGGTAGCATTGATCTGTTCATGATATCAGAATAACAGATGTCTCTGCCAGGAAGTTTTTCCTTAATATCAAGCCAAAATTTTTCTATTCTTAGTTTCATAGAATGGGTTGGGTTGAGTGGGACCTTAAAGCCCCACCTGCTGCCATGGGCAGGGACACCTTCCACTGTCCCAGGTTGCTCCAAGCCCCATCCAGCCTGGCCTTGGACACTTCCAGGGATGCAGGGGCAGCCACAGCTGCTCTGGGCACCCTGTGCCAGACCTAACCACCCTTTGAGTACAGACTTTCTTCCCAATATCCCACATAACTCAGGCCCACTCTGCTTCTTCTGCATCTGTGGAGAGACATTAAAAAAAAATCTCCCTTTTCTGCTGTTTATCATCCCTAAATATCAGAACTAACAACCCAGGCTTCCTTTGCTCTTTCCAGCCTGCCTCATAAATCATCCCTACACCACTGGGAGCATTTCAGAGCTCTTCCCTGGCCATGGGAATGGGCTGCAAATTTCCATGTGGATCAGATCTGAATTAGTTGCCTTAACCCAGAGGCTAAAGAAGGAGTGATTCCTCTCTCCTGCAATGCATTGATTTCACAAAAGCTAAATGCTGTTGGTTTGGGTTTTTTTTCCTCTGACACAACACAATAAATCGGATTTAATGTTTTCCCTCCCATAAGGTTTGTTATGGGAAAAACAAGGGATGGAAGTGGAGAGGGAGAATCCAATCCCTTCCCAGGTAAAGCTTGCCCCATCACATATTGGGGTACAGGGAATGGGGTGGTTTCCTCTCAGAGTCCTCTGCCCATCCCACAGATGTTCCCAGCAGGGTTCTGAGGCAGGATTTGGTCCCTCACAGGTTCCCAGCCTGTTTCCCCAGGAGCACAGCCTGTGGTGGGAATCCTCTTCAGCACTTGAAGCACTCCTGCTCTCTAAGGACACTTGCAAGGATGCCAGGACACATGGCAGGTGCCCAAGGAACTTTTCCCACTGGTTTTCCAGCATGAAACATGCCCAGCTCCACCTGAGAGCTCTCCTTGGCATAACCACCCAAAGCTCTCAACTTCTTGGGTTTTTTTTGTCTTTATAGGCTTTATAATAATGCTAATAACTATATATAATAACTAAATTATTGCTAATAATGAACTGATTTGATTGGTGTCATGTTAGACACAGAAAATACCCCCAGGGAACAGGGGCAGGACAAGATGAAATGGCCTCAGTTGTGCCAGGGGAGGTTCAGGTGGGATTTTGGGGAAATTTCTCCACTGAAAGGGTTGTCCAGTCCTGGCACAGCTGCCCAGGGAAGTGGTGGCATCACCATTCCCAGAAATGTTTAAAAGCCATGTGGATGTGGCTCTAGGGGACTTGGCAGTGCTGGGGTGATGGTTGCACTTGAAGGTTTTCCAACCTCAATTCTTCCATGATTCTAAAACCAGGTAGAAAGTGAGGGATTGTGGTGTGATGAAGGGAGGAATAGACACAGGGACCAAGCTTTCCCTGCTGGAAAAGCTGTGTATTTGCTCTGAGGATACCCCAAAGGAGAGCTGGGTGTTTGTCTGTGCTGCAGAGGGTCCCAGGAGGATCTCTGGGCAGCCAGGGGGGTGTGGAGATATTTTTGTATCCAGGGGAGCTGCTCTAAGGAAGGAGCTCTAATTAGAGGAAAATATTTGATCTCTGTAGGCCTTTGGTGAAATATCTCAGAAAAGCAGCAGATGTTGCTGAAATTATTTTGTTCAACTCTTTCCCTCCCCTTTTTCTCCTTCTTTCTTTTATTTTTTTCTTTTTCTGAGGCACATTGAATTAAAATTCAGTAAACAGATCATGGCACTTTGTTGAGGGGTGCCAAAAACTTGCTCAAAATCAAATCTGATGCCTCATGCAAAGCAAAGCACAACCCTTTTCCTTCCTTTTGGGAGTCAGAAGTTATCCTGGAGCTGCCAAAGGCTCCCCAAAAGATGTGGTGGCACAGCAAGGACAGACACCTGTTCCTGGTGTCATCCTGGCTGGCTCAGCATCCAGGTGATCTGCACTGCATGGTCCTGCCTGGAACCACTCCTTTCCCAGGAATTCCCCTTCTCTGATGAGACAGAAGGGACAAATCTGGCTCCTTAGCCCTAAAAGAAGCTGTGCATAAATATAGGGCTGCCTAAAGGTCCCCCAGAAGGTCTCATGGGGACTTCTCCAGGGTGGGTTAAAGAAAGCAACTTTTAGAAGACGTCATCAGACCAGGTTTGATCTTCAGTTTAAGGAGTTTTGGGACACCAAAAGCCCCATTTTAGAATATTTTCTAGTCCCCACACTGGCAGCATTAAACCAGTTCTGAAGTGGTGTCCAGTGACAGAGAGCACCTGCCATGAGCTCCACTGGACAGGTGCAAAAGTGGGAAAAATTATTTTCCGGGTGAAAGAGAGGAAATGCAGTGGGTGCAGAACCATAAAATCCCAGAATTTCCTGAGCTGGAAGGGATCCATTAGGATTGAATCCAACTCCTGGCCCTGCACAGTGTGCCCAACAATCTCACACCCTAAATACCATCCTGTAAGCACAGGCAGGTCCATTGAAATCAGGAATAATCACCTTGAATTGTCATTGTCCAAGAATCCACAGAGAACCAGCTACACAGGAAACATCAGCCAGAAACCTTTTTTGGATTAGAGAGTCAAAACAAGGGTCTTGACCTACTTGTCTGGTGTTCTTGGGTTTCTATGCTGAAATGGCTCCTGAGGTATTAAAGTCTCTTTTTTCCCAGCCCCACGACTGAAGAAGAAGTTGAGATTCCTCAGCTCTGCTTTTCAAGGCTTTTTATTTTCTCTTATCTATTCCATTCTTTCTCTGACTTGCTGAGATCTGTCCAGCAGGTTGGGTTATGGCACAGTGACTGCCCTTGGGGTGGTGTTAGCTTTTTATACTAAAAACTATGTGTACTTTATTTACAATAATTTCCCAATACCTATCACCTATGTTAGACAGTCTGTCTCTACTCTAAACCAATCCAGAACTGCCACCGTCACAGCAGAAGATGGAGGGCAAGAAGAAGAAGAAGAAGAAGAAGAAGAAGAAGAAGAAGAAGAAGAAGAAGAAGGACAGGATACACCCAGATTCCTCCATCTTGCCTCTTGAACCCCCATTCTAAATCCCCAAAATTCTACTTTTTCACCCTGTGACAAATTAACTATCATTCTACTCAAACTCTCGTGGCTTGTAGATCTTCACCCAAGGTTGATAATTGTTTCCATGGGCTAAAATCGAAGGCACAGGTGTTTTTGACTCCGTGCCAAGGTCTCTGAGCCCCCTGCCAGGGTCTTGGGTCATCCAGGGCAGTCAGAGGAATGTCCTGGGTTCTGATATGGTGTCACCCCAAAAGCATCTGCAGCACACCCCATTGAGCCCCACAGGACAGGCCACTTCATGGCACTCAGGGAGCCAATGCATCGATCCGTTCAGCAAACGGTGAGCAGGGTTTTGCTTTCATCAGGGAGGTGAATATTAATTGATTTGACAGGCTGCAGCTTGGTAGAACACGAGCAGGGGCATCGGGGCATCGCTGTATTAATTAGCAATGGTGGAGCTGCTTTTAGCTGCTTCCGAAGTTTAATCAATATGCTCCATTGGAGTCCCCAAAGGCTTATGGAAACAGCCTTTGAAATCCTTTAAATTGTTGCCTCTGTGAGGTTTCAGGCTCTTGGTGTGTTCTTGTTCTGCAGTTTTTCCTCCCTCCTGAAACCCAGGGTGACCCATGAGGACGGGTGTGGGTGGGGTTCCTGATTTGGATCTCCCATTTGCATTGGCCAGGAATAGAAACAAATGAAAGAGATGTTCTGTTTTAGTCCAATAATAATAATAATAATGGCAGACACTAATGAGCTGCCCTCTGCTCCCAGTTCCTATCTGCAGTAAATTACCTCCGTGGGCTCCGTCTGATGTGAATGGGCACGGCACCATTGAAACCGGGTTTGGCTGAGCCCTCTCACACTGCTCAGGCTTTGATTTAATACAAAGCAAGGCTTGAGCTTGTTAAGACATTTTACTGAGAGGGAGGGAGGGAGGAGGAGGCAGAGCTCCAAATAAAGCTGGGAGGGAAATTGTGGAGAGAAGGGGATGGAGGAAACGCAATATGGGAATGGGGAGGGGAGATAGGGAAGGCAGGGATGGTGCTGTGCTCTGAGAATGCTGTCTTCCAGGAGGAAAGACAACTGGAGGGGACAACTGGAGCTTGGGGAGCAGGAGGAGGCAGGCAGGAAAGCAGGGATGGAGTGGCGGAGAGCAGGAAGGCTGGCCCACCGCTGATAAGGGTGCTGGGGACACCAAAAAGGAAAGGCATCCAGGGAAGGGGATGAGGGCTCATCCTGGAGGGTTTGGGAAATTTCTCTGACCTTCAGGATCTAAGACAGCCTGGGGAGGACATGGTGTCACTGTCACCAGTGGCTTTACAGGGAGGTTGGACAAGGTGTGAGGAAGGGAGGGCTGTGCTCCCTTGCAGAAATGTCCTGGTGTCCTGGTGTCCTGGTGTCCTGCCTTCCTGAGGCCTTTGCCATGGGTTGTGATGAGCCCAGTGCTCGTCCCAGAGCCCAGCTGAAGCTGGGACAATGCCTCTCCCAGGGGACACCTGAGGCCTGAAATCTTCCTTATGTCACAGAACCACAGAATCACAGACTTGTGGAATCCCAGACTGGTTTGGGCTGGAAGAGACCTTAAAGCTCATCCCATTGCACCCTCTGCCATGGCAAGGGACACCTTCCACTGTCCCAGGTTGCTCCAAGCCCCATCCAACCTGGCCTTGGACACTTCCAAGATGAAGAGGCCAAAACTTCTCTGGGCAATGATATCTCTGTTCTTGGCCACCTCTCCATCAGACCCCAGTGCCTGCTGAGACCTGAAATTCATTTTCCTCGAGTTTCTGACTTATAATTTGTTGCAGTTTTGGCTTCTCATCCCTTTTCCAGACAAAACCTGCCCATCTGTGCCCACAGCAGCTTCCCCAGCACGTTTCCCCCATTCCTTCAGCAATTCCAGTTGTGTGACATCCCGAGGTCACTGCTACAGATGTCAACCCAGCAAGGGGACACGGGGGGACCAAACACAGCTCTCAGGGCCCCAGCATAATTAGTCCAATTGCAGAGCCAGCCCTGAGCTGTGCCTGCTGCTGCTGCCACACAGATTCCTGGCATGGGCACATCCTGCTGTTAATAAAGGAAGATCCCCAATCTCTCTGTGGGCAATGCTCCTTGCTACGGGCAAGGCACTAAATCACAGCTGAAGTTTCTAGGCCAGATTATTTTCACTTCTATTTTTCTGAGGAATGAGCTTCCTAAAAAGTGTGAGGTGAATTTCCAGCCCTGCCTGCCTTTGTTTATGCTCAGGGGGTCATGGGCAGAGAAGGAGCCAGCAGGAGAAGGCTTAGACCATCCTAAAGTGATGCTGCACAGGTGATCTGATGAATTAGGAAAAATAGGGCTGAAAGGGACCCTGGACTTGTGTGTCCCAGCCCTCCCCAAGGCAGAGTTAACCCTTTCCTTATCACTACCAGTTCGGTGCCCCCCAGGAATGGGAAAACTTCCTGCAGCAACATCTGTGGAGGCACCAGGCACTCCCCAGCTCTTTCACAGGAACCCAGACTGGTCTGGGCTGGAAGAGACCTTAAAACCCATCCAGTCTCACCCCCTGTCACAGGCAGGGACACCTTCCACCATCCCAGGTTGCTCCAAGCCCCATCCAACCTGGTCTTGAACACTTCCAGGGATGGTGACTCCACCACTGGCCTATGACAAACCTGTTCCAGTGTTTGACAACCATTTCAATGAAGAAACTTTCTGTAATTTCCAATCTAAACCTCTTGAGGCCGTTTCCTCTCCTCCTGTCCCTGTTCCCAGGGAGCAGAGCCCGACCCCCCCCAGCTGTCCCCTCCTGCCAGGAGCTGTGCAGAGCCACAAGGGCCCCCCTGAGCCTCCTTTGCTCCAGGCTGAGCCCCTTTCCAGCTCCCTCAGCCAATCCTGGTGCTCCAGCCCCATTCCCAGCTCTGCTGAAGAGGAAGGGGGAGGACTCTGATGACATCCAGACCAGTGAGCCTCTCCCATTCAGATCCCATGTTCATCCCTTCCCTCTGCCTTCAGCCAGAAAATCAAGGATCTTGGGCACATCTCAGCCCTCCCAGCCTTGGCCACCATCCAGCTCTGCCTGTGATGGGTGGCAGTGTCCCACCAGGTGCCCCTTTCCATGGATGTGCTGGCTTCAGACACCCTCGAGTTCAGCCCCATGGCAAAACTGCCCTTTTCCTGTGGGATGGTGGTTTGAGATTCAGTTGTGCCTCCTGGCTGGGCTCATGAACATCTCTGTGGGTGCTGCCCAAGGTCAGGACTCCCTCTGGGGAATGGACAGAGCAGGAACCAAGGTTAAAAGCTTCTGCTGAGGGGAGGGAGTGTGTGAGCTCTGCACACTCAGAGATCAATTGGTCTGGGACTCCTCCACTGGGGCCCCCCAAGAGGACAATGCAAGGACAGAGGTGTCAGCGTGGAGAAGGACACAGAGCAGGAGAGGGGACTGGAAATGCAGCTCCTGCAGCCAAGGGAGCCTCTGCTGGCTCACTGGGATTTCCCTTGAGGACTCTTGAAGGGTTGGATGGTTCCCTGGCTCCCAGCCCCCAAAGCAAGGGGTGGGATGAGTGGGACAGGGGATGGGGAGCCCCAGGCTGTGCTGCAGGAGAACATGAAGAGCTGGCTTGGAAATGAGCCCTGTGAAGGCACATTTCTGTCTCCATCACTCCTCCCTCTTACAGGAGACCTGGGAGTGTGAATCTGATCAATACTTGGGATTTGTCCAGAAAAAAAAGAGCAACAAAATACAGGTGCCTTGCCAGAGGGGCTGGGGTTTATCCCGGGGAAGCCATGAGTGGTGCCAGAGAGAAGCCTGGGGAATTTCTGTGGATATTTATGGACACTCACCTGCCTTTGGGGGCTGCCTGCCCCACACCCTGCTCATCCCAGCATACAGTGATGCTCTTCCCATGGGATTGGTGCACACAGAGACCCGCCTTGACTATGGAATGGGTGATTCCTCTGCAGGAGACAGCATTTGCTGAAGGGCAATCACCCACACCTCGTGTCATCGTTGGTCTGAAAACTCCAAAGGAAACCAAGCACTGCCACAATCACCTCCCCACCTCCCTGCTCCACTTCATTACAAGGAAAATGTGCTAATTAAGGGAGGAGGAGATGAAGTGCATTGATGAATTGGCACTTAGACAGGGGGTCAGAAATAATAAACTCTTCTCAAGAGCCACCCTGCAAGGGAGGCTTTCTTCTCTGGGGGTTTTCTCAGCTGGAACCAGTGGCTTTCCTTCCCTGGTGCTGAGGGTCCCTCACACAGCAGTGTTTGCCATAGGGACGGAGTTTTCTTGGTGGTGACACCCCCAGGATGGGGCTTTGTCTATGGGGAAACTTTTCCTTTCACATGTAAGGAGGGGTTTTTAGTGTGCATGGGGTATTTAAATGGAATTGCACATCACCCACTTTTAATCCTGTTTTTCAGTCCCGTTTCTTTCTTTGTCAGAGTCATGGCTTTTTTCTGAGCATTGCAAAAGCCCTTCAGGTTCTGGTTTCATTTTTCAGGTCAGGTCCCACTGTGTGAAGGGAGCAGTGACTATTGAGGGGCAGGAGAAGGGATGTTCCCATTCCCTGACCCCAAATCCCTTTTCTTTTGGGATATCCCAGTGCCCTGGGCCACCCCAGGAGTTACCCTGGGCAGCAGGGAGCAGCTTCAGTGAACTCCCTCTAAGCCAAAGCTGCTTCAAAACCAGCAGAACAATGCCTATAACCCACACCTCCCCATTTTAAAAGTATTTCCATCCCACTTTCAAGCTTTTTTTTGCTTCCTGCATGGCCTTGAGCCAAGACTCTGGGCCTGCCGTGCCCACAATTGCTACAGAGTCAGTAAATCCCAGGCCTCCTGTAATGAAAATGTCACTAATGATAAATATTTAAAGGGATGTGATGCTTATTTTTATATTTACTACCCTGACCTTTATGTATTCAGATTTTATTTTATGTTTTATGGGGATTCCCTGGGCCTTTTCCCAGCCACACACACACAAAAACCCCACAAGGGCTCCTGGAGTGTTGTTGCATTATAAACACACATGGTCCCTACAATTACTGAACTTTAATGCTCGCTGTAATTACTGCCTGCACTTTGCATTAATGGGTGATGGAGTGAAGAAGGGCTCAGACACCAAGAGATCCACATCCTGAGGGAATTCCCAGGGGGAATCATTGCCTCCCATCCTGTGATTAATTGTTGTGCCCCGTGTGGGGAGGCTGAGGCTTCCCCCGAGCTCTTGGCACCCAGGGTTGATGGAAAAGCCACCAAGGGAACACTCAGCTGTGCACAGCCTGCTGTGTCAGCAGGGAAGAGTCTTCAGTCTGATCCTTGCAATTCCACAAGGGAAAAATCAAGGAGAACAGCAGGCACAAGGAGGAGAATGTGAGCATTTACCCACGGGTCTTCTCCTCGTGCTGCCTCTCCCAGGAAGGTGCTGGGAGCACTGGGAGCTCCTCCTGCTGCAGAGGGACCTGTCCTGGGCTCCTCCTCCTCAGCCCCAGGAGCAGGGACAGGATTTAGGGATGTTCAAACACCCGTGTGGACACGGCTGCCAAGGAACTGGGCATCTCCTGCAGCAGCAAATCTGGCAAGCCTGTGCATCTGGCAGCCTTGGCTGAGCCCCACATCCCATTTTCCCTTCAAGGAGCGGGGAAAAAATGAAAGAAGGAGTTAATTGGCCTGATTGGACTTTGCTGAAAAAGTTTCAAAGGAGAGGAAAAGAAAGTGCTGAGGCAGCTCCTTTCTGTGTCTTTGAACTTTAGGCTTTGAAAAGAGATGGGGAAAATCTTAAGGAATTAACGAGGACTACAGGGAAATTATTGAGGAGGAACTTTCAGTGCTCACAGCTTGGAAAGAAATTTAAAAAACCCCTTTATATAGAAATATATATACAGATTCAGAGATATTTGCATGCACGTGGATGTGAGAATGTGACCCCTTCACCCAGTTGTTCATCTTTGTCTCTCTGATTTGATTTTAATGATTTTTATGAATTATTTGATTTGCTTCCACGGTGCCTGGGAAGGGTGAGAGCTTCCCTTCTCCCACATCAGGAGCTGTGGAAAGGCAGAGGCAGCCCAGCAAAGGGCTTGGGTTTGCCACCACTCTGGAATCTCGGCCTGGACCAGAATTCTCTTTCCAGGAAATATAAACTTCTTTTTTTTTTTTTTTGGTCAAAAAAAGCCTCAAGATAAATATTCTTGGATGAAAACCTATAAAAAGCTCAGACTGACAAACTATTTTTTTAGGCACTTCTTTTCTCCCAACAAGAATATATCTGTCAAGAGAAACAGATGTTCTCAATGAAAAACCCCCTTTAATTACAACTCTGTCAAAAAACCTGCAGACAGATTTCTCTTTTTCCCCCCAAGCCCATTAAAATGTGTGCAGATGACCAAGGTTTGAAAGCCACAGCTCCTCTTGTAATTTAATATTTAAATAAAACATTTCCCCATTAAGTTAAGAACCAGCAAAGCCACAAGGCAAAATTCATGGACAAATCCAAGCTTAAGGTTTGCTTTTACAAAATGAGGTGTTGAGCTTAAACCTGAGCTTTGCACTGAAGTGCTGGGGTGGTTTTGGGGCCCTGAACAACCTGGGTTTCTTATGTGATCAGGTGAGCTGAATCCCCCTCTCCAGAGTTTAGGACTTCTGCCAATCAGGCCAAATATTTGCATTAAAAATTCAGAGTTGAAGGTCTGGCCATTATCCAGGAGTTTCTTCAAGCCTCTGGTTATTTCGTCACTAAATCTCACTGTGTGCCCAGTAAATATTTTCTTCAGCAAATACATGAAAGCCTGGCTGGAAGCTTTCCCTCTCCCCCCCTTGCAGAGGATGGCAATGTGACATAAATGTTAAAAGAGGTTTCTCCAGCACAGCATTCCCCGAGGCTGACATGCCACGACTTATCCAGGGGAATAAAGTTCTGCTGGAGAGACGGGCAGGAATGCAAGGTTGATATTTCTTTATTTATTGGTTACAGTAATTGGCTAGAACATGGCTGAGTAGTTGGAGGAAAATAATCAATAGTTCTTGTCCGCTAATGAATGATTTTTCAGCAGTCGCTGGTGTAAATAGGTTTCATTAAAACAGCAAATCCTCCCAAACAAGAAAATTAACGAGGGCTTATGAAACCTATGAAATTGCACAGGTCTGAATGGCTGACAGCCATGACAAATATCTGCTATTGTTGGGGTTGGGAAGCAGCTTTTCGCTTCAATTTTCACTCTTGTCGCTTAAATAATATCAATAATTAGCAAATCCATTATGCCTTTCCCAGAAATCTTCCAGAGCAAAACGTGTTGGCCCCAGCTCAAGACAATGTCCTGTTCCTGAGCAACCTCCACGTGCCTGGGCTCAGCTCCTGCCAAATCCATGCCCTGTAACTGCACCAACAAACTGGGAATTTTAGGGGTTGAGCCCTCAGAATCACCCATTTCTAAAGAAGGGGACTGGGCACGATGAAGTTGTTGCTTTTCTTGACTTCTGGGAATAAAGGGATGAGAAACCAATCTTCCACTGAGGGGTTCCAGCCCAGCAAAGTGTGGTGTAGGGCAGAGGGAAAAACCTGGAAATCTGCACCAGTGCTGCTGGGGGATCTTCTGGGGTCAAATGAAGGTGGGATATAAGAGCTTGGACTGGGGGGTGGTGCTAATTTTGGTGTTTGTCTCAAAGAGTTAACTCTGTTTCTTCCATCCCAAGAGGAAAGCTCCAAAAAGTGATTTGTTTTGGCCAGCCTGGAGCAGGACTCCCTATGCCCCAGAGGAAAGGGAAACTCTTCAGCTGCAGCTCCAAAGACCAAAACCACAAAGCCACTATGTGGAAAGTTTCCCAGCACCTTTTCTCAATTTCCCAGACACTGCTGGAAGAGTCGGGGGCTCTCAGGAGCACAAGGGAGATTTTTGTGAGTGGCAAGGCATCCCTCCTTCTCCTTCTCCTTCTCCTTCTCCTTCTCCTTCTCCTTCTCCTTCTCCTTCTCCTTCTCCTTCTCCTTCTCCTTCTCCTTCTCCTTCTCCTTCTCCTTCTCCTTCTCCTTCTCCTTCTCCTTCTCCTTCTCCTTCTCCTTCTCCTTCTCCTTCTCCTTCTCTTCTTCGCCTTCTTCTCTCCTACCCCTTTACTTCTTCTTCCCCTTGATCTTCTCTTCCCCTTTCCCCTTTCCCCTTTCCCCTTTCCCCTTTCCCCTTTCCCCTTTCCCCTTTCCCCTTTCCCCTTTCCACTTTCCCCTTTCCCCTTTCCCCTTTCCCTTCCTCCATTCTCCTTTTCCCTTTTCCCCCTTCCCCTTCTCCTTCATTTCTCCTTCCCTGCATGCCCCTGGATGTGTTCCTCCCCTTGTCCTTCCCTCCCTCTCCCTTCCCACCCATTCTGATGGAGAAGGCTCTCGGAGGCAGGAGCAGCGTTGGGCACTGTGTCTGTGCCAGCAGCACCGGCCAGAATCTGTGATTTGATGGCAAATCGTGCTGGTAATCTCCCTCCGAGGGAGTTCCTCCCATTTTTCATGGTGGTGAGTCCTTTAGGGATGTGGATGAAAAGAGAAAGTGTTTCATTTGCTCTTTGGGAGCTGGAGCTATAGATCAAGGCCCAGCTCATTCCCTGAGGAGCAGAAATGGTTTTTTTTTCAGGCTAGAACTGAGGCTCTCCCCAGTGAAAACTAAAACAGTTATCTGCACTTTCATCCACAGGTCAGCAGCAGAGATTTTTCTCCCAAAGCTGGATAAACCCAGGCTGTTAGTGCCTTTCCTTCCCACTCTCCTTAGTTACTGCATTTTAGGGGTGAGGCCCAAACAAAGAGTTCTGACTTTGTCCTTGTCTGCCTGTAGGCACTGCCCAAACTTGTGGCTGATGCTCTGCATCTGAGCAGCTTTGGTGCCTGGGATGCTCCTCTGTGTGCCACAATCTGGATGCAAATACCCAGGCTGAATAATCTCTGGGAATTCAGAGCACACCCCACAGCCCAGGCAGAGATGGAGACTCTCCCCTCTCATTAAGGTGGGGGTGGCCCCCAACCCATCAGAGAGCTTTTAGGAGTGTCTTCTCCTTCAGTCTCCTGCTTCCCTTGGGCAGATTTTGGGAGATACTGACCTCTCCATCATCATCTTTTCCTGGAATGCACATGGAATTGTAGATGTGTTGCTTAGGCACATGTTTAGTGGTGGACCTGGCACTTCTGGGTTCGTGGTTGGAATCAATGATCCCAGAGGACTTTTCCAGCCCCCATGATTATTCCATGGGAGCTCCCCAGTGCCCACCCAAATGGGCACAGATTTGTGGGCAGCCAGAAGAGCTCTTGGGCTGTGTTGGGGTACCAGGGAGATCTGGGTGAACCTCAGGTTCAGCCCTGTGAGGAGATTGCTTTGCCATGAGCCATCCCAGACCTGGCACTACCCAGCATGGCACAGGAAATTTAATTCCAGGCCTGAGGAGCTGGGAAGGTGCAAGACAAAGGTGGACAAGTATCCCAGCCTGTTCTCACCACACCAACCCCAGCACCTGGCAACCCAGCCAAAGATCCCAGCTGGAATTGAGGCATGGCTGGAGCACCAGGAAGGCTCTGCTGCAGGAAGCCACTTCCCAGCCTCTTCCCCTCCACCTCTCCAGGGCACCATGAAACATTTAAGACCAAAAAACACCATTCAGGTGACCTCAGCCAGAGCCCCATGGACTTCACTCTTGACTTTACTTGACCTTTTCTTGGTTTCACCATCATGGACAGTCTTGGCTACAAACCCTGTCCCTGTCCCTGTCCCTGTCCCTGTCCCTGTCCCTGTCCCTGTCCCTGTCCCCACTCCAGTCACCTGGCATGGGTGCCATGGGACTGAGCTGTTGGTGTGGTCTGAGCCCAGTATCTCTAGAGATAAAAGCTTTCCAAAGCTGTGCTGCCCTCCCTGGTCCATGATCCTTGTGGACATAAATCCCAGGCCTCTGTCACCAAGACTGATTGAGCTTGTCTGGCTCAATCTGGAATAATTTATTCCTTCTGAGGCCAGGAATTCCTGGCAGAGATGATCACCTGCTCAGAAACCATGCTCAGGATGAAATCCTTCCCCTTTGGAAACACTCAGCAGTGTCCATAAGGCACCAGGATCCACTTATACCTGCATTCCCATGTTCCTTCTTCCCTGAGATGCCCTGATCCCAATCCTAACCCTTTATCCCGACACCACATCTGTTTCCTCAGCTGCAGCTGAAGAAATGCAGGGCTGGATTGAATTCTGGAGGCTCAGCAGCTCTGCTCACACCCATGGCCTTGCCCTTCCCATCCCATCAGGGAAAGCCCCCAAATTCCCATGGCCCTGCAGGGCTTTCCCTGCTGGCACCTGGAGAGCTGCCCTGCCCAAACTGTGGGATCAATGAGCTTTTCCTGGGAGAAATCCCCTCTGCAGTGTCCCTCCTCCCCCAGCCCCTCAGAGCTGAGTGTGAAGTGTGTTTTATTGTTTGTCACCTGAAGCACTTGAAAAAATTACACAAATCCATCAAAGTAATGAATCTTCTCAGCAGAGGCAAACAGACAGAGACAGGCAGGCGCTGCGCCGAGCCCTGGCAGCTTTCAGAATTAATACCAGAGAAATGGTGCCCTTTTGCTCTCCTTTGGGGGGTGGCTGCCTGCTCTGGGTGAGGGGACCTGCAGGTGACAGCTTTCCACAGGGGACATGTCCTCCTCCAAGTGCTGTCACCCTCCTGGTGTCCCATGACAGCAGCATCTGGCAGCTCTGGGGATGATGGAGCGACACCACGGGTGATGCTGCCTTACACTGATGAGTGCAGACAGGGCACTTAGGGAACAGCTGGATTTTTGGGAGTGCCAAAGCCTCATCCCCTTCCTCCAGCCAGCCTTAAGTGGCTCCCTGCAGCCCTCTGGGCTCTCCCTCCAGTTTGTCTGTGCCTGAGCAAGCTCCTGGAGTCCTGAAGGGAGAGGCTGCTGCCAGGCCTGTGCATCCTGGGCTCCATAAATAATAAATTGTGGTGTTCCTGGCTCCTCCAAGCTTTCATTTTGTTTCCAGGGGCAATATATCTACCTGTCTGTCTATTTCTAGATGTACATTTTGTGTGTGTGTGTGGATACAGACAGACATATATATACACACACACAGATTTGAAGGTTGGGCTCAATGATCTTGGAGGTCTTTTCCAGCCTTAGTGATTTTATGCTGTTTCATTTATCATGTCTCATTTGTTATATGATATTTCAGGCATATATTACCACTCTATGGGATCAGAGGGGACAGGTCTGATACCATTGTGCAGGATGGTTTTGCATCAAGTGCATTCCAGCTCCTCTGCTCCTGTTCCATCCCTACATCCACACCCACATCCCAATTAAATCCCATCACCCTGCATTTGCTCCTCCTCCAAAGCCCCCTTTCAGTCTAGCTGTTGCAGTAAGATACTCAAAACTGTTTTGTTTTATTTGGGTTTTTTTCCCCCCAAAAAAGCCTGCCATGGGGAACAGAAATTAGGAATGTGGCATTTCACCAAGGATCACAATCCTGCTCCTTCAGCCAAGCACAAGGAAGGAAAGCAGCAGAAAGCAAATTGCTCTGGAGCACCAGAATCCCTCTGTTGTTCCAATCCTGAGGGTTTTTTAATATTTATTAGTCCACAAAGCAGTGGCTGCAGCAGTGCCTGCAGGGCCTGGCCTTGCCCTGATGAGAGGAGAGGGGATGGAGAGTGGGAAGGAAGATGGATGGTTCTGGAATTGTCTCCAATTTACGGGGCTCCGTGGTTCCTGCTGCTGTACATCTCCCAGAAATGACACCACTACTTCAGGAGCAGAGATTCATCTGAGCCAGCAGGAGAAGGACAAAACAAATCATCCACTGCAGGAATCTCATTCAGGGCCTGTTGGGAAGAGCCCTGGGATGAACGGCTTTTGTGAAGACCACACCAGCACATGGATTTTCCCCCTTTGCTCTGTTTTCCTGCAAGTGGAGGCCTATAAGGTGTGGGGTGGGGGCAGTCCTGGGGTGCTTTTGGCTGTGCAGGAGTTGTTGCTCCACACAAAACACCTGGGAGCTGCAGGGGTGGGAAGGGTTGGGGCTGGATGAAGCTCAGAGCTGGGGTAGGAGAGCACGGAGAGCTGGAAGCTGAAAATTCACAGCGCACAGGGAGAGGTGGGATCACCCTGAGGGCATCAAAGCCCTCCTTATTAACCATGAGTTAGGATCAGGTTGGGAAGAAGGGGTTGGAATTACAAAATTTCTGGAGGAGGTGGGTATCCTGTACCACCAGGGGGTCACAGATGGGCATCCAGCCATCGGAATTGGGAATTCCAGGACCAGCTGCTGCCCCTTCATCACCACAGCACCACCTGAGACAGCTCCCACCCCCTCAGATTTGGGTGCTGAGACTCTCCTGAAAGGGCCCAGCTTGGCATCATCCCCATCCAACCACAGAAAAACCCATCCTTTAGGGAAAAAAAGCACAAATCCTGGAACCGGGAGAAATGAGCAGGGGGATGGCAGCCTGCAAACCCAGCTGGGGACCTGCAGCAAGCCCTGCAGCCTTCCTCCATCAAATCCAGCCCAGTGCCACTGCAAACAGCCCTCATCCTTCCCAAGGAGTCCAGCAGGTCGGGGAGCAAGAGCAGCACAATTCCAGCTGTATCTCAGATTGATACAGAATCCATTGGATTGTTTTTTTTTCTTTTAAGGTGCAGCCTCGGAATAGCTGAGGCTGGAAGGTGCAGCTCAGCTTGCACGTCCCCAAAACAATTTGTCAGGCCCCACTGTAGGAGCCTAATGACGGCTGTAATTTATGGCTGACACACCATATTTATCACCTCAGCATCCTCACCTCTTCCTTCTCTCCCTCTGCCTCGTTAGGGATGGCATCAATAATGTTTATTGTAGCTTTTAATTTTTTATCGTTGCTATTCTTACCTCTGCTGCTGGAGATGAAGAAAGGGGAGCCTTGGAGATGTGTTCCAGGGGAAATGATGGATTTAGGATTTGGGAAATCCTCCTGGAATTTCACATGCAGTGAGTGGGGGATAAATCAGGTGTTCTCCCCAAAAACTCACCCTCCCATTGCCCCTGACTCCGTGGAAGCTCAGACCTCAGCTCTCTCACATTGTGGAATTTCCTCCCAAATCCCCCAGAATTGTGCTTCTGGCCCTACCCTTGTGCCAGGCAGCTCCCATGGTTTCCACAGGCTGGTTTTGCTACTCAGTTTGCAGACACAGGAGACACCTCAGGGTCAGTCATCTTTGCCATGGAGACACCTGGGGGTTAGTGGGATTCCCTTGGTTTTCCTGCCCCGTTTCCCTCTGCCCCTCACCAGCAGAGCTCTCACTCCTCAGGAGATGTCTGCATTCCTCAGCCCCTTCTCACACCTGGTCAGTGATGCCCTGGATGTGGTGGGTCCGTGTGTGTCCTGCAGTTCCTTCTCTGCAGGGAATTCCTGGCTGCCTCCACTTGAATATTGCAGTGTTTGGAGTGGCTGACACATTCCTGGTCATCCTGATGGATGAAGGATTTATCCCAGGTACTTCACCCACACCTGGTGCCAAGCAGCCCCTGGGTGCCCCAGCTCTGCCCCCACCCTATTTACAGAATACAAGGCACCAAGCTGTGTCCCTAAAAATACCTGAAATCCAGCCCACCTTGAATTTCCCCCTTTCCCCCTCCACATTTTCTTCCTATTTACCCTAAGGGGAGAGGTTGCAGAGGGTTTTGAAGCTCCTTAAACTGCCAGAACCAGGCTGGATGGGCTTGGAACAACCTGGCATGGTGGAAGGTGTCTCTGCCATGGCAGGGATTGGAACAAGACAATATTTAAGGTCTCTTCTAACCCAAATCATTCTGGGATTTTCCGCTCAACAGTTCCCAAAGGGGAATTTTTCCCCCCCACCTCCTTCCAGACATGAATAATTCCCAAGCCAATGGTTGTTTTAGCATCATTACAGGAGCCTCTCAGACGAGTTGGTCGTTTACAGATTAGGCAGACATTGCTTACATTGTTCATAACCGATTATGGAATTGACAGTTTGGCTCCCACCCAAAATCCAGAGTCCCAGTTTAGCCTAATTGGAACAGAACAGCAGAGCAGGCTGGGGGAGGGGAGAGTGGCTGCTGACAATTTAGTTAACGTTGATTTTATTGATCCCTGAAAAGCCTCTGATGCTGCAGGTTCTTCTTTATAGGGCAATAAAGTTTATAGCTGGGATTGTCCCAGGGGAATAAGAGCTCCGTGTCTCCAGCTGCTCTCAGGTGATCACTGCCAGCTCCAGCCCTAATTTGCTGAGGAATAATCAGAATCCAAGCAAAAAAAACCCTCACAAAATTCTGTTCAGGTCTTGGAATCAAAATGCCAGAAACACAACGATGACCAAATTAAAAGACAATCCCTCCCAAATGCAGGATTACTGTGTTGAAAAAGTCTTTTCATTATTCTTATTCTACTCTAATTCTATTTTTCCAGGCTATTCTATTCTATTCTATTCTATTCTATTCTATTCTATTCTATTCTATTCTATTCTATTCTATTCTATTAATATTCTATTCTATTCTATTTATTTTCTATTCTATTTATATTCTATTCTATTCTATTCTATTCTATTCTATTCTATTCTATTCTATTCTATTCTATTCATTTTCTATTCTATTCTATTCTATTTATTTTCTATTCTATTCTATTTATTTTCTATTCTATTCTATTCTATTCTATTCTATTCTATTCTATTCTATTCTATTCTATTCTATTCTATTCTATTCTATTCTATTCCTGTTTATTTTATATCCTGTTCCATTCTGTTCTGTTCTATTCTTCTTTTTTCTTCCATTCTGTTCTATTTAATTCCCATTCTTCTGTTTGCTTCTTCTATTTCTTCCTTCTTATTTTGTCCCACAAAATGTTGCAATTGCCACCTTTAATATATTCCCAGCCTTTCCTATATTTATCCTCATGACACCTTTCTGATGCAGCCTGGGATAAAAGCACAAAAAAAATCAAGAAATTTTTCCAGAGCAATAAAATAAAAAGGTGCAAGATAGATCCTGGATCCAGCACTAGTGGTGGAGCACTGAAGTTTTGGTCAGATCTGTGGGCTCTGGCTGCTAAAATTCCAATTAAAGGCACCTCCTCTGGCACAGAAGGGGTGGCTGGAGCAGAGGTGGCCCTCAGACATGCAGCAAAGGCAGCACAGCAAATATTTGAGCGAGTCCCGAGCAGGAAGAGTGGATCTGAGTGGTTTTCCCCTCCCAACCCTTTGCTCCAAGGCTCTGACCGCTGGATTCTCCCTGATGTGCTGGCAGAGCTCTGGTTCTGTGGCTTTGAGCTCATTTGTCAAAGGCAGGGATCTCTATGAAAGGCTGTTAGCAGAGCATTTACTTCCCATTCCTCATCCTCTGCTGTCATCACCTCCCAAGATTAATTA
The DNA here is from genome assembly GCF_037042795.1 of Molothrus aeneus. NCBI lineage: Eukaryota > Metazoa > Chordata > Aves > Passeriformes > Icteridae > Molothrus > Molothrus aeneus. Next base: position 5,602,899 of record NC_089655.1, on the reverse strand, counting down.
AGGAAAAAAGAAAAGACATCTTGTCTCTCCTTTGTTTCCCCATTCCTTGCATTTTTTAACAGCCCCTTTCTCTCCATTCATGTCCTGGATACTGCTGGGGAGCAAACGGAGCAAAACCCAAACCTTCCCTCTTCCTTCTTGTGGTTAACATATCAATTTCTTCTGCCTCTCTCTAGGTGGAAGTGATTGGTTGAGCTTTGTCCAGGACATCAATTCTCTTCCACGGCCTCAGCTGCTAAAGCTAAGCCAGGGAATGTTGCAGACATCTTTTATGGGAAATCCTTTCCTTAGGATTTTTCCTCCTGAGAAGCTGAGAGGCCTCAGGAACAAAATGTAACCAATGGTTATCTGCTGCTGTGGAATGCAACAGGGGGATCTTTGATTGGCCCATGTTGGATGTTTCTAATTAATGACCAACCACAGTCCAGCTGGCTCAGACAGAGAGCCGAGCCACAAGCCTTTGTTATCATTCCTTATTATTCTATTCTTAGCCAGCCTTCTGATGAAATCCTTTCTTCTATTCTTTTAGTATAGTTTTAATGTGATATATATCATAAAATAATAAATCAAGCCTTCTGAAACATGGAGTAAGGTACTCATCTCTTCCCTCATCCAAGAGCCCCTGTGAACACGGTCACAAGGGAATATCCCAAATCCATTGATTTAAGATTGCTGGAGGTTCTTGTTGCAGACTTCCAGCCCCAGTGCTGGGGTTGGTGTCCTGTGCCCGAGTCCCTTTGGGGTCACACGATGCCATCAGTCCTGCCCCCGTGGGATAACTGGGGGCTTTTGCTCATGTGTGTGCTCCTTGCCCTGCTTCCCTCTGTTAGAAACCATAACCCGTGCTCATCCTGGTCCTATGGGCTTTCCCATGGCCATTCCCAATGGTCCTGTTTGGTTTGCTCCTGAGCCCATCCTGGTCCCAGCTGTGTGAGTGAATTATGGATAAAACCAGAGCCACCCTGGCCCTGCCGCCTTCCCAGCCCTGCTCCCTCCTTCCCTGCCTGATCCCCATGTTCCCCTATCCAGCCCCAGTGACTTCCATCCTTTCCACCCCTCTATTCAGAGGTTTAGGGTGAGGTTTCATTCTCCCAGTCTGACCAGTTCCCCCAGTGCTGGTGTTCCTGACCTGTGAGTACCAGGATGCTCCCACGGGATGGTGCCACGGCTCCCTGTTGGTGGCAGATGGGGGAGGCTGTCCCCTCTCCGTGTGTCACTGCTGATCCATGAAACCTCACTGGAAACCTGCGGGAAGGCGGGGGAGCCGCGGGGCAGCCGGCGCTACTTCCCTAGGGGACCCGGGGATTCGCCATCTGCTGTCCTGTGCATCCCCAAAGCTCAGCCCTGATGGGAGGCAGCCCAGGAGGAGGAGGAGGAGGAAAACCCAGCCAGTCTGGCTCTGTCCTTGTCACGGTGGCTCCCAAGTGCCACCCTCGCTGATGTGTGTGACAATGGGAGACGTGCCCGCCCCGTGTCACCAAACCCATGTCACTGCTGTCACAGGGGTGGCTCTGGCTCCTTGCCAGAGGAGAGAGGATGAAAACCCTTTTTTTCCCTTTCTTTTTGCTCTCCCAGAAATTCATCCTCAATTCACCCATCCCAACTGAGAGGAACAGCGGATTTGTCTTTCCAAACAAGCTGTGGCTCTGCTGGTAGATAAAACTAGCACTGGGGGATAAAAGAAACTATGGGAAAGGTTCCACTGATTGATGAATGGAAAAAGATATTTGCTTTTACAAATAAACTTTAGGTTTGCTGATAAATGAAATTAGACATTGAAAGATGAAAGAAACAATGGGGAAGAAAAACCCCTAAATTCCATGAGAATTAACAATTGAAAAGGAGGGTTATAAATTGGAGGGAAATCTTTGGTATCAGGCATATTGGGAAGTCTGTACCTCTCAAGTACCTCAGCCAATGGGGAAAGAGAGAAGGGAAATGTGGCCAGGAAATTGGGATAAAAAGGGAGGCTGCATCCTCCAAAAATCTGAGAGATCCCAGGGGAATGCCCCATGGCCTCTCCCTTTATTGGAATAAAGTAAAAGTACTCCTCTGTCTCCTTTTTGGACATAAACCTCTGGTGTTTGTGGATTAATTTTCCTAGCACAACTCAAGTCTGTCCCTGTTTTTCCTGGGTTTCCCCGCTCTGCAGGAGCACAGCCCCCGTGGTTTTTGGGGCCATCCATCACCGCCATCCCCAGAGCCCCGAGCCACACACGGGGTGAAGATGGAGCAGCCCCTCCTCAGCTGGTGTAAATCAGCTCAGATCTCCCCCCATCGGCAGAGCCAAACTTCCCCCCAGCCAGGGAGGGAACCCAAACCATGCCGCTCATCACAGCAAAAAGAAATTTCGGCAGTAATTAGATCTGGAGCGTGATTACCCAAAGGGAAACGCAAAACAAATGTGGGTGACAGATATTTCCAGGATAACTGGAGTTATTAATGCTTTTCTCCAGCAGTGACAGGCACAGGGGATTAGTAGTGCCTGAAAAAGTCTGGTTTAGTGTGGGAAAAGCTGAGGGCTGGAAATGAAGCAAGGAGGAGGCCATCTGCTGCTCGGTGAGCTCGCGGGGCCCTGTGAGGAAAGCTGCAGCCAAAACAACAAAAGGCAACGATGGGAGGCATATGTGAGGAGAAACACCGACCTGTTGCTCCCAAGTTTCCAGTTAAAAAGGAAAAAAAAAGAAGGAACCTGTTATTTGTGGCACAAGCTCCCCTGGAATTAGTGACCGTGGCACTGCTGAGCCCAGCAGAGCTGGGGATGTTTCCAGCTAAAGCTGCTCCTTCCTGCTGGCTTGGGTTGGGTTGTTTGGGTGGGAGAGGGAAGGACCAGCCCTCCCTCTGTCATAAATTCAGGCTGATTTCAGGCTGCTCAAAGAATCGCCATCATTAGCAAAAATACTTTAGAGATGGATTTACGAAAATACAACAAGGTGCAATGACAAAGTTTCTCTGTTACATGGACACAAGGGAAAATTGATGTAAAAATTATTTACACTGAAAATGCAAAAGGGTAAAGAGACCCTCCCGCTGAGTCATGGGGTTCAGAGTACAACCCCTCACTTTCTAAACTCCATCAGGAGCTAAAACATGGCTAAGCCCAGACTTAGTTCCAGACTTGGACAACAGTTTGGGTCTACAGGAATTAATTATGTGGATTTCTGTGGTGTTGAGTCACCTGCTACCAGCAGCTTATCACAGGTCTGGGAGCACAGAATCTCTTTGCCTGGGGTAAGGAAGGACTTCTCAGTCCAGGCAGGGAATCTCAAACCTTGAGAGGTGTCCCAGCTCCAGGGGAGAGTCACTGGTGTGAATCAGCTGCAAAGCAGAGACAACTGGAATTAGACTCATCCAAAGATCTGCCATTAACAGAGAGCTCTCTCAGCCTCAAGGAACAGCCAGGAATGTCCCATCCCACGGGGAGATCCTGGCTATGCTGCCCAGCAGAGCCCATGAGGGGTCACCTAGATGGCCAAAATTGTGGCCCAAAGTGGTTGGCTGGTGGCCAGACTGCACACAGGGGAAGGGTGTGCATGAGACTCCTTGAACCCACAAGGTTCTTTGCTCCTTGAGAAATGAATCTTGGAAAAGCCACTGCTGTTCCTATGTTAATCACAGGACTGGGGATCCAAGCCCTAAAGCACCAATATTGTCTGGATCTTTCTCCCCCTTTAAAGGCTTCCTAAAGGAATTCTTTGCCCCCGTTGAGGCTCTACCAAGGTACTGCTGGTTGGGTTGAGCGCATCTCACACCCTCCACATCCCAGAGGTGCCCATCCCCTCTTCCAGACCTTCCTCTCCACTGGGGATCTGCTCCTTCCAGCAAGGGAAGGGGAGGAAAAGGCATGAGCTGGGCCCTGTGTCCTCCTGCACAGCTTGGGCAGGCAGCCATGAGCTGTATGGGTTGGGAATGGCTTGGGAATGCCATGGACTAACCCACCCTAAGGTTTATTTTTGGGTGTGTGCACTTACAAACTGCTCCAAGAGCATCCCTCAGCAGTCTGGATACCCCAAACCAGATGTGCTCCCTCAAACCCATCCAACCCTTCCTTAAACACAAATTTGCAAGAGTATAGGGCTAAAACAATGCTCAAATGAGGCAAAGGATGTCTTTTTTCTTTAAATACAAGGAGTGCCGACACCTAGGAAGTACCAAGATGAATTTCTAACAGGGTTGTTTGTCAATATGCATAAAACATTTTGTTGTCTGCTCTGTGCTCCCCATGGGTGTTGGAAAGAGCCTGGAAAACTCCACCCAGTCCCAGCCAGATGTTTCAGGGAAAGCTCAAAGGCCTTTACAGCAAGGTGATAACCTCACCATAATTAAAGCAGGAATTTTAGCTAAAATTCAGGTATTTAATAGACAGCCCGAAATACACAGCACCATCAGGGATTGCTGACCTCAAACTGGCCCAAAGCCACTCACAATTTCATTTTCCAACGGATTTGAAACCCTGGGAAGCTCCCCAGATGGGGTACAGACCTGTGGCTCTGCCGAGACCAGTCTAACTCCGGTTTAAAGGCGAATGAAAGCCCATCTGCACAGACCCAGCCTTCCTGAGGGAATGCATCCCCCAGGCCGGAGGGAGGGCAGGACACCCGTGGCTCGGCTGATGAGGTGATGAGAAGGTGGAGGAGCTCCTGGGGAGGTGGGAATTGCCATGGCTCCAGGCAGCACCAGCACTCCCCATGCGGCCCAAGGCAGGGAACTGCATAAACGAGAGGGAGGGAACATCCCACCGAGCTTTGCAGGTGCCACCTGCAGCTGGATGTCCCTTGAGAGGTGTAATTTTGGGTATTCCTAACTTCCTCCTTGGACTTTGCCCTGCAGCAGTAACCACCCCGGTAGTGACAGCCCCACCTGCCACAGGGCCACATCCCACAGGATGAATGTGACCCAGCCTTTGGGGGCATTTAAGGGTATTTGGCTTTTTTTACAACAAATCACAGCCACAAATTGTCCCTGTTGATGCTCTGCAGGATACCTGGCCTGGAAATGTGGGAAGGGAAGAAAGCACCAGAGGATTTCCACCTGGCAGCTGGGTTGGCTTTCACAGGACATCCTGGATGAGAAAATGAGTGACACTTTTCTGCCCTCTCTACTTTACATGGGCCCTGGAAATCCCTCCAGGGATCCAGGAGATGCCAAAGCCTGGGCTGAAGGAAAAGCAGAGCCCTCTCCTGCTCAGTAGAAGCCAAACACCTCATGAGCAATATCCAGGAGTTCCCAAACTCCAAACCCACAGTGCTGAGAGGGGCAGCCAGAAAATCTCCCTTTCCCCAAGTCTGGGAATTGCTTTTCTTCATGGCTAGAAAAATCCTCCCATTGTTGCTTCCTAGCAGAGTATTCCATCAAACCCAAGAATTCCTCCCTGATCTCACTTTGGAAAATTGTGCTGCTCCTTTTTTGACCTGAGCACTGAAAGTCTTTGGCTGGATGATAACCAAACACAGAAGATGGGGAGCGCAAACCTCTAGAATGCTGCCTTGGTGTGGCTCTGCCTAAACCCCCAAAAAATCCCCCCAAACCTCTCCCTGTCTCCTCAATATCCTAACAGAGACAACTCAGCTGGAAAGATGAATCCCGGGTAGGAGCTCCTGGAATTCTTCCCATGAGAAAGGCAGATATTTATTTAAAGATGGGACTGAATCAAAACAGACATGGAGAAATGTCAAAATATTCCATAAGTAGGAAGAGGAAGGAATACAGTTGTCTCTCTAGCCTGTGAATGAATAACTTCCATCCTGGGAGAAGCAGGAACGGGAATGGAGCGAGTGGAATTGGTTCTGCTCTGTCAGTGTTGACAGAAGGGAATAGCTCCTCCTGCCTCGGCCAGAATGGATTCAGGCAGAGTAAACTGAGAACTGCAGGGGCAGGGAGCAAAGGAAAACAGAGGAGATTGCTTGGAAAACATGAGGAGGGAGATTGAATACTGAGGGGATGCACGTCCCTGAACGTGGTCATGAGGAAATGGAGCACCCAGATGGAAGTGAGAGCAGAAGCCAGTGCTGCTCTGGAATACAAGGGAGCCACTGAGTTCAGTGAATTTAGTCCCAAAGCCTCAATTTTGAATGGCTGAAATTAGGGGAATGACTGTGGAACAGGGCTGGAAAAAGATGATCTTTAAGGTCCCTTCCAACCCAAACCTTTCAATGGTTCTATGCTGTGGGAATGACTTGTGGCAGACCAGGGGGATATGAGGAAGTAAAGTCTTTTAATTCCTGCTTGACACCATCCAAGAACTGCTTCCCAAAAGAGGGTACATTCTGGGAAGGATAGCAGCACTTAGGATTTGTTTGCAAAGCACAGCTGAAACCTAGGACTGAATTTTGCTGCAGAAAGATTTGGATAGTCCTGCCAATTCCCATGAAAATGCCTTGATTTATTAGCTCTTTCCTAAAGACAAATGTGAGATAACTTCAATAGGCAAAGTTGGCCTTGACTGCCACTTTTAAAAATACTTGAAAAGAGACTTAAATTAGGGGGAGAAAATGCAGAAAGTTCTCTAAAAAGGGACAGAATAAATTTAGAAATCAGCTTCAGAACTGGCTGGATTCTGCAAATGTCTAAACTAAAAATAGAGGGGAACAGATGATTTTTTTTTTTTTTTTTGCCCTCCTTGATCAATTTCTTTTTTTCTCTCCTCACATTGGGGTCCCCTCTAAGTTTACACCGAGCCCACGAGCCAGTGCCTGGTAAACATTTCTGGTGTTATTTTTGTCTAAGTGACAGCCCTGGGTGGCATCCAAGCACAACCACAACAAACTCGAGTAAGTCAGAGCAGTGTGAGCACCAAAACCCTCGGAGCAGACTGGGGGCAATGTCACTGCAATTCCATCCTCTGGGACTGCCACCTGCATGAGGTCCCCAAACCACAAAGCCTCTTTGAGAGGTTTCTTGACTGGGATCTGGCAGGAGTGAAGCTCTGGCACAGGTGTCTGTTCCTGCTGGAAGTAGGGATTGGAAAGTGGGAAATGGGCTCCTCACTTCCCATGTCTCTGCACATTTTGGATCTCGGACAAGGGAATGTTGCTGCAACACCACAACCCAAACCACAACCCCTGGAATATGGGGGTGGAAATTTTGTGACCCTTTGACTTCAGTTATGAGGATGACAATGACAAGAGCAGCAGGATCTTGGCACAGCCTGGCTGCTTCCCGGCGCCTCAGCAGCTGGGAAGGTTTCTGCTGTAGACTCAGCAGATGCTTGGCATTTGGGAATAATTCAGCGTCGATCAAAGCAGGATGGATAAAAAAAAAAAAAAGGAAAAAAGGAGAACCCATGATGGATTCATCCTTCACTGTGGCATTAGCACAGCCCAACCCTGTCCCCCTCCTCCGTGTCAGTGGTGAAAAATGCCTCCTGTTCTCCAGCAATTACCTGGTTGGGCTCACCCTTGGAATGCCGATCCTTCGGGAAGCGGCAGCGGCCGCCCCACTCCGTCATGCCAGTGATGGATGAGCCCCAGCTCAGCCCTGCTGCCATCTGCCACCAGGGTCCCCTCCCCGGCCCCCAACAAGTGACATCCTCGTTCCTTCACACGGATCAGGGGCCAGCGGGAAAAGTGGCAGTGATGAAAGGCTCCTGCAAAAGCGCGAATTCGCTGTGGAACGGGGGAGGTGAGGGAAGAGGCGTGGGTGGGAGGGAAGGAGAAGATGGAAAGATGGAAGGGGAGGAAGGGAGGGATCGCCTGACTCATGCCCAGGCCCCTGAGGTGTAGCCCCACTGTTATGAGGCTCCTGATGGTTTGGTTACTTGCTCATGGCTCTTTTTGCCAGGATGAGCCCATTCCTGGGATGTCACTAGGAAATAGGATGTGTCCCTGCTGACACACCACTCCCATACCACCTGATCCTCAAGGCACGGCAGAGCAGGGAGCTGGATTAAATCAGACAAGTGGCAGTTGTCAAAACCAAAACTAAACTGGATGGGCAGTTAAATAAAACTCCTCCTCTGGGGCCAGGGTGACCAAAGGTAAAGTTGACTTGGAAGCCAAACCACCTCTGGATGTCACAGGATGCAACAGAGTGTCTGAAGATGGGAAGCTTCACCTGGAGTAGTTTGGGAAGTCTTTGGAAACATCCCCCCTTCCTTGAGGGAGATGCAAAGCTCAAAGAAAGCCCTGCTTTGCTGATGGTATTTTCCAGGCCGGGTGGATCTGTCACACCTCTGGAACAAGCTGAAAGAGAGTTGGTGGTCAAACCTTGCCAAATTTCTCAGGTTTATCCTCAAAACCTTCAGCTGGAGCCACTCTGCTATCAAGCACAATCACTTTGCAGAGTACTTGATTACTGTCACCAAAATCTCTCTATTAAATTTATTTTGGTAATAAACCCATTTCACTTCCCGGGTTTGATCCCAGGTTTGCTCTGAGCTCCTCAGGTCAAAGGAAGCTGAAAGTTTGAGCTAAAATCCCTCCCCAGGCAGGATTTACAAGGGGAAAACAAGAGGCAAAAAGGCTGGCACTTCTAAAGATGCTCTGAAAATGCTCACCAAGCAGAAACAGTCCCACAAGAATTATTCCCCCCACTCCAGCTATCCCAAACTCCAGGACATTGTCCTTGCCCATCTGTCAGTTCAGCTCCAATACAGAACAAATCTTACCAGAGATTTAGGGAAGGGCTGGAATATGGCAAAGCTCTTTAAAACAGGAGATAAAGCATCTTCTGCTCCAAGGAACAGAGGTGGTAGGAAGATATAAACACCAACAATCCTCCTGGGAATGCTGGAGAAAGGCCAGAACAGCAGCACATCAGCACAGCTATGTTGGGATGACCCCACAGAAATGAAAATAATTTATTAGGACTGGGGGGGGAAATAAAAGAAAAAGCTTTCCTCAACCTAAGGGTACCACCAGCATCAGTGCAATAATAATAAATAATAATCAATCAATCAATCATTGTCATCATCAGGATCCTAGCTAGCAGAGTTCATCCTTTTTGGGAGTGGGAATTGCTGGATTTACTCTGCATCCCATCAGTTTCCAGGTGGATTTGGCAATAAAGCTGAAGGCAAGGTTTCCAAACCTGTAAAATCAGGACAGATAATGGCTTCATGTCTTTTGAGGAAAAATATCAGTGGAAAAAAAATAATCACAATCATTATGTATTTCTTTTTTTGTAAGTATTAATTTGCATAGAAACAGCAGCACCAAATAATTATCTGGGATAGGGAAGAGATAGTAGGGAATTTTTGTGATGATGCTGCAAAAATGTTCTCCTACAGGTGAAGGGATCACTATATTTCAACAGGAAAATCAAAGAATTCCCATTGTTATGCCCCAGCAAGGACTGGTTTAATTCCCAGCAGCAAACAGAGACCCACAAGTGAAAGAAAAATCCCCTATTTCATGTCCTCACTGTTAAAATTACAGATACAGGAATAATATATCAGGATTTTTCTCATTCCAAAACTACATGTTGGAAAAAAAAAGCCAAAAAATTCTTCCTAATGTTTTACAGGTTTCAAGAATTTTGTCTACAAAGTGCGTTCTCCAACGGGCAGAAGTTGGGAAAGAAAATGGTGCCAACAAGGAGAAAGTGACATTTCCCTGTTACTCTGGGTTTTTACACCTCTGAATTTTTGCAGCCACCTCAACACTTGTAAGCTGAAATAATAATTTTAAAATAGTGCAAACATTCTCCCCCTCCTTCCTCCTCTTCCGCCAGTGCTTTTCTCACACATTTTTCTCCAATGGAAGGAGACAGATAATCTAATTTGACGTTTTGGGATAAATTCCCTGCAGGAACTGTGGAAATGCCACCTGCTACCTGTGTGTTAGATTTGATCATAAATCACCAGCACCCAGCATTCGACAGGATCTCCTGATATTTTAATGGCCACGAAAGGTCCGGCCACTGCTGGAAGTAAAGCCTAAATTGCAGGTTTATGTTTTTCTGGAAATGCCAAATGCTGCCTTGCTTCTTGTATCACTCTTAATTGCCCTCCTTTAATTACAAGGAGTGAAATCATTAATTATATTCAGTGGAAAGGGACACAAACGCTTCTGCTTCAGGCTTGGCCCTCTTGGAAGTTCAGAATGAGCTCTGGGAGGATGTTGGGCACTGGAACAGGAATATTTGGACAATGATCTCAGCCACAAGGTGGGATGGGTGGGATGTCTGTGCAGGGTCAGGAGTTGGATTTGATGATCTTTGTGGGTCCAACTTGGGATATTCTGTAATTCTACAGTGCTTAAAACACCAGGTCAAAGTCCACACCTTGGGAGGCTCCTCTTGTCTCCCGAAATCCAAGGTCAAGCAGTTGGAAATCTCAGACCAGGTTATGGATCTGGCTGCAACATCTCCATCAGAGACCTCCCCTAACCATGGCCTACAGCCCCTATGCTTCCAGGGGGTTCTAAAACACCTGGCACTGCAAGGATGCCAGAGATTTTGTGCTGCTTTGCTGGTAAAACCAAGTGGCCAGAACGTCTCTGCTCAATCCTGCATAGCTGGGAGAAAATCAGGGTCAGCTTCCAGCGTTCAAACTGGGAAGGAAAAAAGGAAAAATAAAAAAAAAAGAAAGAATAGGTTGAGTAGTGTTGGTTTAATCTCAAACTGGAAGACCCCAAACACACCCAAGCAGCCCTGTTTGACAGCAGAGATGCTGGGAATATGTCCAAGGGGGACACAACTGCCTGGGGCTGCAGGAAGATCCCAGACAGGAGATCCACCACAACACCTTGGGTTTCCACAACTTTTCTGTCACCCCAAATTCTCTGAGGACCAGGAGGGGATGGGAAGCCCTGAGTACAGCTCTCAGTGCCCAGCACTGACACTGGGAGAGGAGCATCCTGACTGTGTTTGGGCCAAAGCTGGATCAGGAACAGCGCTGGAATCCTCCGCAAGACTTCAAAGTTTCTGCATGATTATGCGAGCAAATATTTGGGCTGGAAGTGCTGTTAGTCATTATTTGCAGTTCATTTTCTCTTATTTGTTCTCTGTCTTTTAAATAATAAAAGAGAGAAAGCCAAGATGACAGCTCACAGCATTCCCATCCAGGAGCAGAAACAACAGCTGGGTTTTTCTGCTTAACACCTTTGGTTGTGCACAGCTTCCCAGGAAATGCTGTGCCAGGGAGGAATTTGGAACTACAGCTGCTGTGGCACTGATGGGTCCTGGTCATTCACCAGGAAAATCCCCACTCCTGGCCTGTGCTGTTCTCATTAAGAGTTTTTCTGGGTTTACACCCTGGGGCAGCACAACAGGAACCATTCCCTGTTTCCAGGCCTCCCTGGATCTGGGGGCTTCCCTGCTTGGTTGCTCTTTGGCACCTCATTTGGAGGTCTGATCATGGCAACAGCTGTTCCTCAAATTCAGGGCTTAGCACCATTAATCACATCAGTAGGCAGTGGGGTTTCCTCCAGCAGGAAATCCAGGAACAGCTCCAGACTTGCTCCCAGTCAGGGAAAGGTTTACACTCATCCATGGAAGTGCAAGGCTCCCTGGGCACAGAGGCACGAGAGGAGAGGAGCTATTCCACTTCAGAACGGTATAACAGGCATCAAAAATTACTTGAGATGCAAAAACACATCTCCAGATCCCCCACAAATCGCATTCCAGCCCCAGGTGTCTCCGTGCCTCGAGCCCATTGTGCCTCTGCCCTGTACAGAGTGGAGTGGGAAGGTCTGGGCAGCAGCATTCCCATATAAACATCCTGGCATGGGAAGAGTAGGATTGCTCCCTTGATTCTCCTTAGCAGAAAACTGTGCCTTGTTTGACAATGGGCTCTTCTTCCAGGGACCCTTGGTAAAATTTCCTAAAATACCAGAGGAGCTACCCTGGTAGCAGGAATTTTGGACAGGATGAGCCAAATCTCATGAGTGTCCCAATTCCTTCCCCCCAAAGATTTCAAAGTGGTGCCACATGAAATGCCTGGATTTTTTAAGGGGTAATATTCCATTGACCCAGCACATCTATCAGGGTGGAGGGGGTGGGGAGAAAAGCAAGCCTGCCATTACAGCTGCAATTTTACTCAGGCCATCATTTTGGAGCTCAGATTTTCTCATTCTGGGGTTCAGGGCTATCCTTGAAATAAATTATCCCTGCCAAGAGCTCCTACAGCTTCCACGCTGCATGCAAAGGGTGGAGAGCAATCCATTAACATCACTGGGCAAAGAGACAAGCAGCACCTCAGGGGAAAAAAGAGTGGGAAAAAAAATCACAGTGCTGCTCCCAATAGTTCAGATATCTCCAGTCAAATCAGAAAATCAAGGAGAGAAGCTGGGAAAAAAAGATAAGGAAAAAAGATATAAAGGTAATTATTGACTGCTGCAACTTCTTTGCTTTGGGATTTTTTTCTGTCATTTTGGCCATGCTTTTTAAGTTCACACACTAAATTAAAAACAGCTGAAAGGAGCTCAGTTTAGATGGGTTATTGGGAAGAAATTCCTCCCTGGGCACAGAGAAGCTGTGGCTGCCCCATCCCTGGAGGTCCCAGTGCCCCCATCCTGCAGCCCTGGGAGACTCTCCTGCTGGAGCAAACATTCCTTCATTAAAGTGCTCCACATTCTCTCAGGAAAGTCTCTTTTGCCCCAAACGTGCTTTAATATCAAACAAAACACATGCTCTGAGTTTGCAGCCTGCTCTGTGACCATCCTTGATGAAAGGAACACCTTTTCTTCCACCTTTTGAAATGGTTTTCCATCCCCTCGGCAAGACCTTGGGCTAGAGATAGACTGAAAAAAGAACAGCTGCTTTTTTTTTTTTTTTTTTTCTTTTTTTGGGCTGGTTTTTCTTTTTTAGAGAAAATAATTTTCCCCCACCTGTAGATTTCTTTCTCTTCTGCTGCATTTCAAATTTTGCAGCTGATACTGACCAGTGCCAAGCAGGGGCTGCCTGAGCTGGTTTTTAAGGATAACAGGGTGATCTCAGTCACTGCCAACCTCCCAGTCCAGTCTGGGATCAAGGCTGCAGTTAGAATTGTGCATTTCCCTCATGTCCTCCCTACACTGATCCAACTCTTTTGCTTTTAAAGCATCCCCTCCTTTGCTGGTACAGACGTGATGTGGATGAGAGGGAGGGAGAATGCTCCCAGCAGGATGGACCAGTCCCCATCCCATATCCAGCCTTGCTGGGCACCACATGGCAACCTGGAGCCAATCCTTCAAATCACAACCTCCTGGAAATCCAGCAGCCCAGGAAAAACCATCCTGGGTCCAGCAGGGGAGATGCAACCCCAGATATCCCCACCCCTCTCTGCTTTACACTTTGTTTCTGGTGTGCTCTAACAAGTTGTTTTTTTTTTTTTTTTTGTTATTTTAAAAATCATCAGCAGTGATTGAGTATGAAAGGAGATTAGGAAAAAGAAGGACTTGGACCTGCTCAAACAAGTCACAAAGATGCTCTGAGGGTTGGATCTCCCCTGCTCTGGAGCCAGGCTGGGAGAGCTGGGGGTGCTCACCTGGATAAGAGAAAGCTCCAGGGGGAGCCCAGAGCCCCTGCCAGTGCCTAAAGGGGCTCCAGGAGAGCTGGAGAGGGACTGGGGATGAGGGATGGAGGGACAGGACAAGGGGGAATGGTTGCACACTGATAGAGGGCAGGGTTAGATGGGATTTTGGGAAGGAATTCCTCCCTGTGAGGGGGCTGAGGCCCTGGCACAGGTGCCCAGAGCAGCTGTGGCTGCCCCTGGATCCCTGGAAGTGTCCAAGCCCAGGATGGGCAGGGCTTGGAGCAGCCTGGGATAGTGGGAGGTGTCCCTGCCCAAGGAAAGATGATCTTTAAGGTCCCTTCCAACCCAGACCAGCCTGAGATTTCATGGTTCCCAGTCTCCCAGCAGCAGAACCGTGGTGGTGCCAGCAGGACTAAAGCAGCAGCAGCAGCAGCTTCTGGTGGGGACAGGGGATGTTAAGGACACCCAGGAGGCAGGGCCAGGGCAGGAACTGCTCCAGCCAGGCCAAGGAGCAGCAGAGGGGTCCAGGATCACCTGAGTGCACCCCCAGCTCCCCTCACTGAGGGCAGGATGTGCAGATCAGCATTAGAGCAGCTCTGACAGGGGCCTTGCGCTCCTTTATCTGCTGTCCCTGTCCCTGCCAGAGCTGCCTGAGGGCACAGCTCAGAGCTGCAGCTTTGAAGGGCTGCCAGGAAACCCTGGGGCCCTCCTGCTCCACTGCTCCAGCAGCCCTGGTGACACCAGGGGACAGAAGCCACCTCTAATGACCACATGGCTGACAGCTTCATAGGGCACTGCTGTGACCCGCCCCCCCCTCTGCTCAGCCCAATTTCCACACTGTGGGAACTCATTCCTCACCTCCCTTTTTCCTTTGCAAACAGACCTGTTTCCCTTATGGGATGGAGCAAGAGCTGGCAAAAATCCATTTTTTAACCCCGTGGGCAATGGGATTGCTCCAGGCTTATGTCTTTATCTCTCTCATCACCAGCTAACATCAGTGTCTCTGATTTCTGCTCTCTCCATCTATCTTCCCCAGCTTCATCCAGGTATTGGGATTCCCTGCCAGCCTTGGGAGAAACATCCCATGTCCCCTACATCTCCTTTGGGAATGTGTCTGGAGAGCCAGGATGAAGAGGAGGTGGGGGAAGTTGTTCTTCAGCATCCTGGGGACTCCCTGGCTGCTCCTCATCCCACCCTGCCCTTGGAGCAGTGCTGCAAGTGCCCAGGAGCTGAACTCCTGTCCTGATGGAAGCTCAGGCTTGCCCTGCACCAGTCCATGGCTATGTGACATTCCAGCTGCACCCCTCAAAAAACTGAGCCTGTATTTCCCATCAAAAATTCAAGACACCTCCAAAGAGTTTTCCCCATTAAAAAAACACAGCATTTTCTATTCCTAAAATTTCTCCATTTTCATCTGTTTTTCAGTAAAGCTCATTTTGGTACGACAGCTGGGAAAAGACAGGACCTTAAACCAGTCCACTACTGATGGCAAACACTTTTTCTACCCCCAAAGTAATATTTTCAATAATAAAGGAAATTTTGTGCTTCTCTGCTTAAGTCCTGGCAGCTCCACTCATGCTTTCTATGGAAAGCCAGAATTGGGTGGGTTGATACCTTAAAATATTGTTTGTTAAACTTAATAGCATCTGCTTTTCTCCTAAAATAATGTCTGCAGCAAAAGGACCCTTCTGGGGTGCACAGAAACAGCAGCACCAAATAATTAACTGGGATAGGGAAGGGATAGTAGGGAATTTTTATAATGATGCTGCAGAAGTGTTCTCCTACAGGTGAAGGGATCACTACAATCACTACATTTGGACAGGGAAGTCAAAGAATTCCCATTGTTGTGCTCCAGCAAAGCCTGGTTTAATTCCCAGCAGCAAACAGAGACCCACAAGTGAAAGAAAAATCCCCTATTTCATGTCCTCACTGTTAAAATTACAGATACAGGAGTGATCCTGGGTGTTCAAAAGCCAAGCAAAATAGTGTGAGAGATAAAAATAATGTATGTGGCTGAAATCCAGGGTACCTGAGGCAATCCTTGTGGGATGGAGCAGTTTATCCTGACAGAGAGGGGGAGGCTGCATGAGGAAGCCACAGCAGAAGAGGGTGAATGGTTTTATGGGCTTTGATACTTAATGGTCCAACTGGAAATGACATGAAAGTCCCTGATTTTCAAGGTGACTGATTTGAGCTGTCTCAGACCCTCTGTTATCAGCAGCCACTCCTGAAATCCTCCCAATCTGTCCCTGGAGGCCCCTGAGCAGGAGGCAGCAGGACTCCAGGGCTGGCCCCCATCCAAACCCTGCAGGCAAAGGCTGATCTTGGCAAAGTTTCTGCTCTGCAGTTTGAAATCCAAGAGCTCCTTCATGCCTCCTGACCCAGGATCAGAAGCAGTCTCATTCAAGAGCTTCTTTTGCTGTTTAGTCCCAGCTTTTGGGAATCTGAGGTTTGTTTTTTGTTTTTGGTTTGTTTTTTTTCCCCTAAGAAGTTTCCTCTTTCTCTTTTACTGGAAGAAAGTCTACTTATTGCATGTCATGAAACCAAAGGCATGAGCAAAACCTGCTCTTCCCTGCTGGGAGGACAAAGCAGATTGCCACTGTGCTTTGCTTCAATGTGGCTGACAGACTCCAGGGATGGGTGGGAGTCATTCCTGGCTCACCCTTTCTGCAGGAACATTCCCCCTCAGGAGGGTGCCCCGAGCCTTCCCTGCACCTGGAGGCCTTCAGACCTCAACTCCCTGGGCTCTGCAGTGCCCTTGGGTGAGGCACAGGGAATCCTGGCCTCAAACAGATCGGCCCAAAGACCAAAATACCCCAAAGCAGTGGGATGCAAATCACTGGAAAGGCCCTCTGGCTCCTCCTGTGCTAATTGCCAGCAGTCCAATTGATGGACTTAATTGCTGAGTTGCTGAGGAGACAAGTGACCTATTATGGATCATTGTTTACAGCAAATTAGTTCAGAAGTTCCCATCATTCTGCCTGTCATGCTCAGGGGCAAACTCCTTCTGCTCTGCTGCTGAGCCAAGGGCTTCCCTGGCACTGGAACACCCAGACATGAGGAAAAGCTGAGCAAAGGCACAGCCAGGGCACAGCACAAGCCTGGATGGGCAGCAGGAGAAAGCTCCAAGGTGAGAGGGGTCAGAGAGAGAGAAACCAACAGCTCAGAGGGGAAAAAGCCCAAGGAAAGGCACTACAGAGGTCCTGGAAGGGCAGGTGGGAGAGGAGGACACAGAACTCCTGGAGAAAAGCTCAGACATGGTTAAATGGAGCTGCTGGGGCAGTGGGTGGAGGATGGATGGGTGTGAGGGGGTCCTAGGTGAGGGCAAGTGTCTTGGTTTGGAAAGACAGGAGTCTGCTAAGGAAGGCAGGAGCCTCCCCTGAAATGGAAAATGTAAACCCTCCCCACCCCTCTGAATTGCTATAAATTTTAAATCAAGGGGCTCTCAGGCAAAAAATGTGGGAGCAGGAAGTAACAGTTCTTTAATAGCTAAAAGGGAAAAAAAGGATAAAATAAACAATGCAGTACAGTAGAACAACACTGACAGAGTCAGAACCCAGCCTGACACCCTGTGGGTCAGGGTGTTGGCAGCAGAACCATTGGAATTGTGGCTCAGCCCTCCTGCAGTGTCAGGGGCGGTTCTGCTGGAGCAAGGGGGTCCTGTAGAGAAGGATGGATTCTGCCTCTGAAGATCCAGTGGAAGGAGAGGCAGCTGCTGTTCCTCTGGGGAATCCTGTGGAGAAGCCCTGCTGGTGTCTCAAAACCTCTGGATTATATCCAGGTAGGAATGCTTGGCTCCTCCCTCTGGGCAGAGCTGTGCTGGTGTTCCAGAATCTCCAGACTATATCCAGGTAGGAATGCTTGGCTCCTCCCTCTGGGCTCACATCTCCCAATGGGATGCTGTAGTTCTTATCAGCCATGCAGTGACATTCAATAGCTGCTATCAGCAATGTCCCCTCCTGAGGGAGGTGTGAATGTGGTCACTCAAAGAGAGAGATAAGGCAAACTGCCCACTTGACAAAGATAATCTGCCATACAGATGGGAATGGAAAACATCTTGCATTGCAATCTTCAACAGCAACTCATCCCTGAACCTTTGGAGAGGGGAGCTTTGCTTCCTGAGGGGTGTCCAGAGCAGTGTCAGAGAGGAAAGGTAAAGGAACTCTAAGAGCTGTGGTATCTGTGAGTAAATAAAAGGAATGGGGAGGGAACATTAGGAAGACACAAATGGGGCTGAGCTGAGAAGATGCTCGGGTGAATTTTGCATTTTTCTTGGAAAACAGGTTCTCCCCACCCTGGGGACAGCAGGGTTGATTATGGACGTGGTTCCATTGTGTATGGATAACATGGAACACCAGGACAGCATTATCCAGGCTGTTACCTGGAGATAAAGGGAATTAAAGCAGGGGAGCACAAGAAGATTAAAACCAGGCCTGCCCTTGACTTACACAATATATTTCAACAGCCCCATAAAAAGATCAGGGAATTCAGTCAAGCATGAATAGTTACAAGCATAAAAGAATGGTGGTATTATATTTATTATTAAAGCCCTTTGAAAGCCCCCTTATTGCAGATGGATTCGGAGCCTCTGGGGAAAGTCAGGGACAGGATATTTAGCAAAAATGTTATTAAAAATAGAAATTGTTTCCTATGACTTAACCTTACTGCCTAGGGGGAAATCACTTAGGTGGTGTTAGAGGAGAGCAAGCAGTTATGAGGCCGGGGCTGTTATGGAAAACTGTGCACAAGGTTTCTGGAACAGCAGCCATGGTCCTGCTTCCAGATTTACCTGTGCCCTCCTCCCACTGCCTGCATCCTCAGCAGGGGGAGGAAGGCTTTCCCTTGGACCAACCTGTGCTCCCAGCTGCAGCTCTGAGCTCCAGAAGGTGCTCCCAAGGATCCACACTGTTATAAGTAAAAAAACCTGCCAAGTTTTTGGGGAAAAAAAAAGTTTGCAGAACCAGTTAAACCAGTTGCTGCGAAAGTGAAGTTCTACCTGTTTGTTATTGTTATTGTAATCACCAGTTGTTCTCGTTAATTGCTCCTTTGGTATTGGTATGGCCCTGCCTGGGCTCAGTTGATGGTCCTTCTCCCCAGATGGTGAGAGGCAGGGACATGGGGGGGACATCAGAGGGCATGCAAAATAGCCTTGGGACCAGCATGCCATGGGAAGCCACCCCACCAAACTCACTGATAAGACCCCAAAAACAACGATCCAATACAGAATTAAGAGATCAAAGTGATGTCTGGTCGTGAGGAGCAAAGTACCGAGCCTGCAGAGATGCTGAAAACCTTTGCTGCCCCTCACCCTGAGCACAGACCTCAGCTGGAACCAAGACCCGAGCCTGGAAAACTCAAAAGCTGAAACATGGGGTTTACCCCTGCTGCTCGTGTGAGGGAGGGACCCCCAGCTCTGCCCTTCAGTGGACAAAGCTGAACATTCCTCCTCCTCTGAATCACCCTGGGACAGATGATGGAGAGTGTGGATCTGTGGAGCCTCCCAACCTTGAGCTAATCACTTTTAATAAAGGCATTAAAAGGGAAAGGAGTCTCTTGCCCTGTTTATTTACCACCCTGTGTGGGGAATGAGCAGAGGGAATGTGGAAGGGTGGAAACATTCCAGGCCAGGCTGGATGGGGCTTGGAGCAACCTGGCCTAGTGGGAAGGTGGCCCTGCCCATGGCAGGGGGTGGAATGAGGGGACATCAAAGTCCCCAGACCATCCAGGGATTCTATGACAATATTCTGTGAATGGAATTCATGGCGTCAACGCCCAGCAATGTATCCATTTATCAGTTTCTCAATTTATCACCGTTCTGTATCAATTTATCAACACCCTGCAGCTCCCAAATCCCCCTGGTTCCCCCTCCTTGGTCTGGAGGGATTTGGGACTGGTAGCACATGGGATGCCACCACGGTTTGCTGGAGCTTTAGTTCCAGCCTGGATAACAGAGAGCCTTTTCCCCGTCTGAGGCTGTTCAGCACCTGCAAAAAGGTTCAGTGATGACAGATTGGTGTTTTCTCTCAGGAAAGCTCCTCCATCCCACAGCCAAAGGCTGCTTATCAAAGAAGCATCAGGTGTGATCCCCCCCTGCAAAGCTGGCCTGGAGCTCTTTGAGAAATGCAGCTCCAGAGGCCTTGGAAATGCCAGGGGAGCGCTGAGCTGATCCTGCTGTGTCCTGTCCTCCTCCTGGGATCCATCTCTGGGAAGATGGGCAGGTATCAAACATTCATCATAGGCACTTGTCCCTTTAGCAGCTGACATTGGTGCAGCAAAACAGTTTTTGATCACTTGAGCGTAATGTCACTGCAATCATTGCTTGGAATGTAATTTTGCCTTAAAAAAAAAACAGGGAAGGAGGATGAAAAATGTGACTCAAAGGTCTCCGTGCTTCAGAAAATCTGGCTCTGGAGCTGTAAGCATCAGATCTCAGCAAATTCTGTAAACTTCCCCCCTTCCCCCCCTGCCTGTATTTGGACATCTTCCTCTTTCTTAATGATATTCCATCAATTACATAACTCCACGGATCCCTGGGATCAGGATGAGGGAGTTCAGCTTCATTATCAGTGCAGTTATTGTCCTTTGGAGATGGAGCTAAGGGCCATTTGTCTTCTTCAATTCAATTAACAGCAACCCTCTCTAGACACCACATCAGCTGCACTTGGTGACACTCTGGGACATCCCCTCCTCCACCAGGACCTGACCCCCATCTCCTCAGATGAGCTCTGGCTCCTCTCTTGCCTCTCCCTGCTGCACATTTCAGCAGCACGTCAGGAAATGGCACAATAAATTACCCAAGAATTAAACCGGGCAGGGTGAGAGCCAAGAAAAATCCATTTATCGATGGCCATTCCCACTCTGAAGTGCTTGAGGAGGTCGACAAGGCAGGAACATATCTTCCCTGACCAGCCAAGAAGACTCTTCCCAAGAAGGACAAGGTCACATCTTCCTGCAAAAGATGCAGGTGGGCACAGACTGAGGGAAGAGTTTCAACATTTTCCGAGAACAGAGCGGCTCCAGAACATCAGCTGTGACTTTTTGCACAGTTTTGGAGCATGGAGACTGTATTTCCCCTTATCCCTGGCCTCTGCTCTAGGAATGCTCCTGTCGCTAAGTTCAAGGACCCCAACACATCCCTCCATGACATTCCAGCATGGAATAACCCCCTCACACCTGCAGAGGTGTGATGCTTGGGGGTGTGGGTTAGTGGTGGGCTTGGGTTAATGGCTGTGGACCGCATGACCTTGGAGGGCTTTCCCAACCCTAATGATTCCATGTAGCTCTGCAGCAATGCTCCATGCAGAGCAGAGGGTGCAAGGCAGCCCACTGCCATAAATAAGTCCCTCTCTGCTCCTGGCATGTGGTGATTTTAATGAGAAGCATTAATTGCTGGAAAATCACTCTGGTAGCAAAAGGACCTGACAAATGTCTCTTTAGAACAGCTCTTACACTGAGGGGAGATTGGCTGATAATTCATGGATGCAAGGAGCACCTGGATCACTGGGAGTGGGCAGGAAATTGGGGGAGTCTCCTGACCAGCCAGAGCCTGCAGACTTTCCAGGAGAAGAGCTACCAATGCAGGCAGAAAAGGTGGCTGTGAGCTGAGGAACTGTGTCCTTGTGGGACTGAGCCTTTCCTTGGAAGTCAGTCTAATTAAATACCTCCTGTGTGATCAGGAGGTATTTAAGCTCCACTGAGTCTCCTGATGAGCATCCCATCCTCAGCTCCCCTGGATCCCCGTGCAGAAGGAACAATGTGTGTGTGGCTCATTCCCACTTCCCTCCAGACCCACTGATGGCACCAGCAGCCCAGGGTCACCCTCCCTATGGTTTGTTCCTGAAAGGATCCAGTGGAACCCAGTGTTCGGTTTGCCAATGTGTCCTCCTGCTTTAACAACAGCAAAATCCATCCTCGTGGCCCTGGAGCAGCCCAGCCTGCTCCTGCTTGAGGAGCACTGATGGGATCGCTGGGATGTAACAAGATTTATCACCTGCTCCTGCAGAGTGATTGCCTGCTCCGTGTCCTCAGTAAATAATGTTCTGCTGGGGTCACCTGGGACAGCATTAACCCAGGAGACAGAGTTTAACCCCCCGTGGGCTGCCTGATGTGCCTGGGTACCCAGCCAGTCCTCCCAGGGACGAGGCAAGGCTGGGATGCCAAAATCCACAGGGGGAAGGAGGAGCATGGTTTGGTACCATGCAGAAGGTGATGTCATGCTGAGGAGAAGCCCTGAGCAGCTCCACTTGAGCAGCCTTTGGAGGGAACCTGTCACTGTGGTATTTTCTGAAAAATCCTTTTGCCAGGATTTCTTCTCCTGGGAAGCTGAGAAGCCTCAGAGTAAAATGTAAATAATAATTACCTGATTTGCTTCTCCTGTGTTTGGCTGCTTTAGAATGTGGTCTGGACATTGTTTACCAACAGGTGCATGTTTGATTGTTTCATGTGAATTGTTTTTACTTAATGATCACCATCAGCTGTGTCAGACTCTGAGGAGTCAGTCATGAGTTTTTATTATCATTCTTGTTAAACTTTCTGTATAATATCTCTTTCTTTTGTATAGTTTTAGTGTTGTATTCTTTAATATAATATCATAACATAATGAATCAGCCTTCTGAGAACACAGAGTCAGATTCTCACCTCTCACCTTGTCCTGGGGACCTCACAAACACCACAGGAACCCACAGGTACCCGGGGCTGGTTGGTGACTCTGGCACCAGCAAGGGTGACAGGTCACAGGTTCCAGCTGTTCCAGGGGCACATCAGGCTGTTTCCCAACTCCCATCCATAGCCAGGGCAGCTCACAGGGCTGGAGACAGGCGGAGCTCTTCCCATGGGTGATCTCCTCCCTTCCCAATCCACCAGCACCTCCACCTCAGTGACTTCCTTCAGGGAGGGCCTGTGCCAAGGGCTCAGGACTTGGACTCCTCTGCTCCTGCCTCCTCACTCTGCTTAATAACTCCTGACTGCTCCTTCACCGTGTCTGTGCCTGAAATGTTGGATTTATTAATGCATTTTTAATTAGCAAACTCATTCTCCAGGGGAAGGTGTCTTGCATCTTAATGACCTTTGCCTTGAACTTTTGCCAGAGAGAGTTTTATACCACAAACCTCAAGCTGGCACCAAGTTTCCTGACCCTCAACTCACATGCTGAGCAGCCAGGGGAGGAATTTGATCCATGGATGCGCTCCCAAGTTAGTCAGGGCTGGTGGGAAGCTCCAACACTCATGGCCCATAAAACCCACGAGGCTTGTGCGCAGTTAGAGAAGTGCTGCAGGAAAGGCTTGCTGGAGCTCAGCATTGGGTTTGGATGGTCCCAGGAGATGGGGACAGGTCTGAGCACGTGTCCTAAGTGTGTGGGGACAGCCAGGAGCCAGCCTGACTGCTTCCCCCAGCCCTCTGCTCCTCAGGAACACAGTCACTGTTCCTTGGAGTCTCCTTCCAGCTGGTTCATAACCCAGTTGCTCACTGAGTTTCTCCAGGAGGTGCCTCTTTGCAATCCCCACCTTCCCAGAGCAGTTCCTACCATTAGGGGCCAGCAGGAAGGCCTGGCTTTTCCTAGGAGTTTGTGACATTTTAATCAACTCTTCTGGATAGAGTTACACATTTAAATGCTGTGCTGTTCCCTTCAGCTCTCCCCAGGCATTTCACGGTTCCAGCATGGTCTGGGTGTTCTCTGTGCTCCTGCAGCCCCAGATTTCCCTTCAAACCAGCTGTGACAATTGAGATGTTCCAAGTGCTCAGTGCTGCAGGAGCCCACCATCCCCAGCCCAGTTCAGAATCCATTTCCCACCTCTGGGAGAAGCAGGAGCTGAGCCTATTTCCCCCTCTCCCGTGCTTTGGGAAGGGTGGGAGAGCTGCTGACAGCTTGGTAGTTTATTTCCACACGGCTCCATGGATCCAGACCTTCCAGAGGCATTCCGCAGCGCCAGCTGTTCCTGGGTTTTCTGGCTGCTCTGCCGCACGAGCTGTTAGTGATGCCATTTGTCTCCAGCCTCCTCTGAAAGCACATCCCAGTGGCACACGAGTCCCTACAGCAGCTCTTTCCCTGCCCTCTCCCACACTGGAAGGGAATGACACAGTCTCCAGAGAGGCAGGACCTGGCATGGAAGTCCCTTCCTGGCAGAGAGTGGCAGATGCTGAGCATTCCTGCAGATACTGCTGTGCAGGACGTATTTAAGCTCCACTGAGTCTCCTGATGAACATCCCATCCTCAGCTCCTCTGGATCACCATGCAGAAGGAGCAGTATGTGTGTAGCTCATTCTTACAGCAGGACATGCATTAATCCTTTCTGACTTCCCCACCCACCCACAAACCCATCCCTCTTTGCCAGGCAGCAGCAGACTGAGCTCACCTGGCTCCAGGTGCTCCCCTTGCCATTCCCCCAGCCCCTGGATCCCCTGCCTATTGTATTTGCAGGGTGCCCTGATGAAGGGAGGAATGATGAATCTGACTCCATGTTCTCAGAAGGCTAATTTATTATTTTATGATTCTATAATATATTAAAGAATACAATACTAAATTATGCTAAAGAATACAGAAATGATACTTACAGAATGCTAAAAAGATAATAATGAAAACTCATGACTCTTTCCAGAGTCCTGACACAGCCTGGCCCTGATTGGCCAAAGAGTGAAAACAACTCACAGCAGAATCCAATGAAACAATCACCTGTGGGTAAACAATCTCCAAACACATTCCACATGAGCACAACACAGGAGAAGCAAATGGAATAAGAATTGTTTCCCTTTTCTCTGAGGCTTCTCAGCTTCCCAGGAGAAGAATCCTGGCTGAAGGGATTTTTCCAGGGACTGTGGATGCCACACCTGCCAGCCTCTGTTTGTCAGTGATTCCTCCTCGTGCTGCTGGCAGTGCTTCACTGCCTTAAGCTGTGCTTTAAGGACTTGGGAAGCAGCTTAGGCACTGTTGCATGGCTTGATCCAGGCTTCTCTCAGAGGAGAAGCCTGAGCCTGGCCCTGACCTCTAGCAAGGTCCTTCACAGGGTCCTGCAGTGCTGCAGGTCCTCTGAGGCAAAGAGCACAGAGTCAGGGCCAGGGATCAGCTGGAGCTGTGTCAGGGGGGTTTAGGTTGGAGATCAGGGCAAGGTTCTTCCCCACAGGGTGCTGGGCACTGCCCAGGATCCCCAGGGAATGGACACAGCCCCAGGGCTGCCACAGCTCCAGCAGCATTTGGACAACGCTCTCAGGGATGCACAGGGTGGGATTGTTGGGGGTGTCTGTGCAGGGCCAAGGGTAGGACTGGATGATCCTCTGGGCCCCTTCCAGCACAGCCTATTCTATGATTCTATGAATGAAAGTGGTTTCCTTTTCCCTCCCCTCTTCCTCCAGGCAAGTGGGAGCAACCATTTGACAGCTCATTTTCCCAATCCCTTATCAGTCATGTCACTCTCCACCTTGTCCCAGCCTCACTGACCAGCAGCATCCCTGGAAATGGCAGCAGGTGCAGAGCCCAGACAGAGGCCACAGCCCAAACCACAGGCCAGGGCCCAGAGACATTTCCCACCTCCCTGTCCAACCTGGGCAGCACGTACTGCACAGGCAGCATTCCCAGGCCTCTGAGAAGGAGCCATTCATTATGCCCCTTCTCCCTTAGCACAGTCCCTGCTCTCCTGCATCCCAAGTGCCAATATCCCGTGGTTTTTCTGATCCAATTTATCACCGGGCTGTTTCCCCCAGTCAGCAGATGCCCTGTGCTCAGCTCCTGATGGATCGATTGATGCTGAGCCCTCCCAGGTGCCCCTTGCCAGCTCCCTGAGCTCCAATTCCCCTCCTGCCTCACAGAATGTGGGAAGGGGAGGGCAAAGCCCAGAGGGACAGGGACAGCTGAGCCCTGCGAGGGCTGCTGGGCTGAGAGAAGGGCTGGAAGGGCTGTCAGGACAGAATTCCTGAGCTCTGCATTCTTCAGGCATTTGGCACCATGACAGCTGCCCTCTTGCTCTACCCATCTGTTGGGATTGAGTGGATCCCCATTCTGAGCTGGGGCAGGAGCTCTGCCCCTGCACCCACAGCTCCCCCAGCAAGTCCCACTCCAGCCCTGCAGTGATCCCACCCTCAGCCTTGTGTCCCCATGCCACATGCAATGGGAAATGCATGCAGGAAATGCAGGAAGGTCTTTCTACTCCTCCATGCCAAGAGACCTTTGCTGCATCCTCAGTCCACTCTGGAAGGGGAAAGGTTCCCAGTGAGCCCAGGGGAGCCAGAGAATTCCCCACCAGTGACTGCCTGGAGAACCTGGTGGGGGTTACTGGCATCTGAACAAATAGCAGTTTTCTCACTTGGGGTCCTTAATGGGTTTCTTCCCACCCCACTCACCCCCTGCACAAGCAGTTGGTCCAGGCTGTTTTCTCAACCTGCAAGAGCCTCGCTGAATCCTCAATTAAGCACAAAACCTCTTAAGGAGTGAGACAAAGCTTCCAGAAGTGGTTTTATGGCTTTCAAGACACAAAGCTCTCCTCCTCCAAAGCACTCTCCTGACAAACGCTCCTTCCCCAGCTTTCCAAGTTCATTTTCAAGTCAAAGCTGCACCTGTGAAAGGTGACCTGGATCTAAGAGTGGCCTCCCGCCCCTCTCTCCTGCTCTGCTTGGAGAAGACCTTCAAGGGAAACAAAGGGAAGTTTCTACTTGTGTTCCCTCTCCCATAATGAAAATATCCTAACTTTTGGGAAGGTGGATATGTGGAGGGACAGGGTACCTCAGGGGTGGGAGAGATTGCCTCATCTTTGTCAAGGGGGAGGAAAGAACCAGTATTGGCAAGGTCTCACAGCTTAGTCTCTTGTTGAAGGATAAAACACTCACCTCCAAATGGAAGTAGCAAGGAGGAAGAGTCAGGAAGGAGACAAAAGTTAAGCACTGTCATTGGGAAGATTGGGACAGACTTGATCAGCCCCATGCTGGAACTGCCACCTCTCAGCAAAACGTGGGGAGATAAAGAGCCTTAGTTATGCACTGTCATGGTGCATTAAATAAAGGTGGCTGCCCTCGAGCCCTTCTTCCTCGAGCCCTTCACCCTGCTCCCCCTGGGAGCATCATTAGAATGGCACAGCAGCCTCAGCCCCCCGGGGTCAGGGCACCCAGAGTTGTGAGCTCAGCAGAGTCCGACAGCACTGCGGAGACGCGGCAGAGTGACAGGTGAGGTCCCTGCCCTTTGCATTAGCTGGATTTTAATTTGGAGCCGTGCTGTTCATTACTGCCATCACATCCAGGCTCCTCTGGCTGGCTCGGAGCTCTGGAGTGCTGCTGACCCTGGTGCTCCATCCCTGGGAGTGTCACAGCACTGACACCCAGGCACTGCCTTTGGCCTGTGCAAATCCCAGGGATGTGCTGGGACATGGATCCTCCACCACAGCCAACCACACCTGTGCTGGGCCCACTCAGGGATGTTCCATCCATTCCCATTCCCTGGTGTGGAAATGGTTTAATTCACTGAAGGATGGAGCCACTGGGATGTGGACAGTGAGTTTGCCACCAGAGAAGTTTCCAGGAGTCAGTTCAGCTTCTAGAAGTTTATAGAACCATGACAGGAGTACCTAAAAGTAGAGCCTTATAGAACCTATAAGTAGTCCAAGGGCAGAGGTTTCATATTCTGGAAAAAAAAGGAATGAGCTGGAGAAGCTGGAGTATCCCTGGTTGGCCTGGAGTCCCTGGCTCACAGCTATTTTGGTGGTTTGTCTGCCCAGCTTGCCAAAGTGACTGGAAAACTTCAGAAGAGCTACTTGGATCAGGAGCAATGTCTTCTCTTCCACCCAGAGAAGCTGTGGCTGCTGCCTCCCTGGAAGTGGCCAAGGCCAGGTTGGATAGGGCTTGGAACAAGCTGGAAGGTGTCCCTGCCTGTGGCAGGTGGGTAGAACAAGACTGTCCCTTCCAAACCACACCATTCCATGATTTTATGATGCTTAGTTCCTGTCATAAAGTTGGGATTCTCTTCCCAACACTCCCTGTCAAAGGGATGCTGGGGGAGAGCTGGAAATGGAGATATTTTTCAGCAGCTTTTCCTCATGCATTTAAGCACCTGCTCCCATCTTTCCCTAGCCCTTTTCCTGGGAATAAAGCTTGGGCAGGCAGTCCCTGGTCTGCTCAGCGCCACAAAGTGATCACTGCAGTGGGACAAACCAAACCAGGGGCCTCCCACCAGAGGTTCAGCACTGTCTGGGGCTCTGCTTATCCAAGGGGTCATCTTCCAGTGGGTTAGTGCTGGAGCTGGAAATTCCTTTCCAAAAGGGAATTAAGAAGCCCTGCCTCCAGCTGGGAAACTGCTGGAGAGAGCAAACACACAGAACTTCACAAATCAGGAGGAAACTGGTAACAAAGTTGCACCTCGACTTCCAGACAGGTTGATGTAAGAAAGATTTTCTGCTCTCCTTCAATACAAAAGAGGAAGTTTTGAAATCTAATCTTTCCCTGGGAGAAAAAAAACCCCTGGTAGTCTGCAGCTCCTGCCACTTCTAGTCCATATATTTACAAGGATCCTTGAGCAGAGACAGAGCAATTTGCTGGGATGAACATTCACAGAACTGAGGCAGCAGGCACATTATCATGCCCTCCACATCAGCCAAAGGCCACTGCCTGGAATTCCCACTCCTGCGGGGAGCCAGAGGAGACACGAGGATTGTCTATGGAGTCAAGGCAAAGCAGCAGCCAGGAAAGAGCCAAGCAGGGAGCAAGGAGAGCTTGGACAAGGATCTTTGGCTGCTATAAACATGACACAGGCATTGAAGTATCCATACAAACCCTGCATGGAAAGCTTATCCCAGGACAACCCTGTTCTGGGAGAGCTGAGCTGCCCATCACACTCAACATTTCCCTTTCATGGGAATGGGATGAGGGATGGTGGCACTGGACACCTGGCTGAGTCACTTAAAAGGGTGTGGAGCAGTGGTGCAGCCCCTGGTGCAGAATTTTCCCCCAACACTGAGAAGAAGCCAGAGTTGAAGCCCTGAACCCACAGGAGGAGATAAAGGCTCCTCATTGTAGATGAGTCTCTGCCCTGGATCAGCCCTGGAGAAATCCAGCTTTTCATCAGGACAGGAACTGAGAAGAAACTCTGAGGAGCCCTACCTAAACCTTTGGGCCAGCCTGGAGTCCTGCCAAACAGGGAAGACCACAAAGCCATTAAAATGTAACATTAGAGCCCAAATGAAACCCCAGAAGCTCAGCCCAGGCTTGTGCCTTGTGCCAGTGCAGCCACAGGGACGCTGAGACTCAGGCGGTGGCTTGGGGTCAATGCTGCAGCCTCACCCATGGTGTGTGGAGCAAGAGCACTGGTCCCACTGGGGACACCCCTGCTGGGTGTGCAGATGTCCCAGGCAGGCCTGGAACATGGGGATGGGCAGGGAGTACAGTCCTTGAAGCTCCTTGGAGAGGAGGCTCAGGGAGCTGCTCCGAGCAGAGCCAAACAGGGAATTTGGAGATCAATGATTCTGTCTGCCAAGAGCAGGTGTGAAAAACAGCCTGCTTTAGGAAAACTTGCAGGAACTTTTGGGGGGAAATCAGTTATACTGGAGCAGTTGACAATTAAAGAGCATTCTCCAGCAACTATTTTTCACCCAAATTGCTTTTCAGACCCTCCACTCAGGCACATAAGATGTATGTTCATCAATAAAGTAAACACACAGATCCCTTCCCTGTCCCACCAACACTGTGGTTTCTGGACAGACCCCCAGCCAGGGGACTGGGAAGCACTACAGCAGCTCCTGAAATCCCCCAGATAACAAGGAAAATCCTCACAGCTGGTGTTAACAGGATTGCAGTTGTTTGGTTTAATATGAATGTATTTATGTATTGTTAGTGCAATTTGGCGAAGCTGTTTCCTTGCTTGCAAAAGTCTGGATTTAGCAAATATTGGCTGGTTAACTATGTTGTTTCTTAGCAACCCTAATTGGATTTCAAATGGGAGATTTTGTTTTGGAAATATTACCTGTATCACTTAGCACTGTGAAATAAGTTCCTGCCTTCCTCATGCAGATAAACCCAATCAGCACTCCCCAGTCCACTGGGGTTCCAGCTTGTTTACCCTCTCCTATGGCAGGAGCTGACAGATTCCCTCCTCCCCCAGCCAGGACCTGCAATTTTTTACCAGCACTTGGAATTCTAAGACCAGCACGAGCTGCTGCCTCCAACTTGACTGGCAGCCCCATGGTGACACTGTCCCCAGGCACAGTGGCAGCCACAGAATCACAGAATCCTTTAGGTTGGAAAAGCCCTTTAAGATTAAGTCAAATTTATGTCCTAGTATTGCCAAGGCCACCATTAAACCATGTCCCCAAGTGCCACATGCACACAGCTTTTAAATCCCTGCGGGGATGGGGACTCCACCACTGCCTTGGCAGCTGTGCCAGGGCTTAACAGTGAAGAAATTTTCCCAACATCCAGCCTAAATCTCCCCTTTAGGCCCACCTTGAGGCTGTTTCCTCTTGTTCTTTGGCTTTTCCCAGCTCAGCTGCTGGGCACAAATGTGGGAAGATACCCCAGCTGAGCATGAAGGTGCCAAGCTGCCTCCCATCACCCCAGTGCTTCTGCTGGTGAAGCACCAACACATCCCAAGGACCTTTCAGGGATGTGGAAAGTGAGGTGGAGTTTCTTTTCTCCAGCCTCTCCCCTCTCACCATGTCCCTCTGGATTCAGAGTAGACAATGGGATGCCCAAAGGAGCAGCTCCAAGCCTCTGTGTAGATGGGGAACGGCCCCGTGAGCAGCGCATGGTGACAATTCCAGCAGAGTTTTCCATGTGTGTGTGCAGTGTGCAGTGTTTTTTCTGGAAAGCAGCTGCTGTTGTGCCATTTAGTGATAGTGAAGGGGTAAGCCAAGCATTCAGCCAATTACAGCCTCCAAATCATTGCACAGCCATGGGCCAGTGACTGCGGGGAGAGCCGGGAATGAGCATTGATCGGAGCCCGGGGCTGCGCTGGCCCCGCTGCTGCCGCTCCGCAGCATGGAGCACTCCTGGTCCTGCCACAGCCCTGAGAGCCACAGAACTCCAAAAGGTCAGCAAAGAGCACTGAAGGGAGCTCAGTCTGTCAGGATCAGGGATTTGGGGCCGTGCTGCACCAGGCTTCCTGTGCAGAAGGGTTATTTGGGGTGGACAGCTCCTTCTAAAGCCCTTCATCTCCGCAGAGATGTGGTGGCATGGGAGCTGAGCAATTAAAGAGCTGCTGATGTCCTTGTGCAGCACGGAGGGAGGAGAGGCAATTCCAGGGAAGTGGCAGCCTGCAAAGCAGACTCTTTATGCTCTGAAGATGGTAATCTGCATTTTCAGGAGGAATGAAGCAGCATTTTCCCTGAGGGCTTCAGGGTATGGAAGTATGGGAAGAAGTGTGGTCCTGAGCTGCTTACAAGGAGACAAGGCCAGTCTCCCCATGGCAGAGCACTGACACAGCTGGGCCACACAAATACAGCCTGCTCAGGGACAGGCACCTCCTTCCTTCCTTCCTCCCTCCAAAGCTTTAAAGAGATGCTGGACCCAGAGGCAAACTTCCCAACATGGCCAGACTCAGCTGTAAGCACATGGGTTTGGCCCTAACCCCAAATGGATTTTCCCAACAGGGAAAAACTTCTGGGAGTTTCACGGAGCAAGCTCTTCACCAGCAAAACAAAAGCCATCTGAGCCAGGCTGGAGCCAGACAATCATGAAGCCTGGAAAAACCTCCACGACCATGAAATGCAGCCATTCCCCCAGCATGGCCAAGGCCACCATGAACTCACATTCCGACGTGCCACATCCACATGGATTTTAGATCCTTCCCTCCAGGGACAGGGACTCCACCATTGCCGTGGGGCAACCCTTCCCCATGCCTGACCACCCTTTCCATGAAGGAATTTTTCCTAATATCCAATCCAGTTTATTTCCACAATGGTGGCATTAGAGGTTTCCAGGCCGATGCTAGCCCTAGTTTAGGTTGGCAGATCAAACCTGGGACATGAGATACAGATTTTCTGGACTCTGTCCCAAAAGAGTTTTCATTTCACCTCATGGTAACTCTACACACCCTCGAGACGAACCCAGGAGATGACAGAACCTTCCTGATTTTGTTTGGGATACTCCTCCACAGCAAAAAGGGCCTCTCCAGGAGTTTGGGTAAGAATCTCAAAAGCAGGAGAAGATAAATGAAAGGAGGAAGAAAATCATCTCTACTGAGCTCCCTCATTATGAACCAGGCCAGGAAAATGCCATGGATACTTTCCTGGTGTTGTAAGCCAAGCTGGTGGTGACTGTGCTGTACTGAGGGGTGGTTTCCTTCAGGTGGAACCAGCCCATGTGTTCAGAGGGGAAGCAGGCAGGGAAAGGCAGCGTTATCCTGATGAAAATTTAAATGAAAGTAGATTTATTTTGTCTTCGCTCCAGATCTCAGGGGATGGTGTTGACTTACATGTTGGAAAAGCAATCCCTGCAAACAGCAGCTCAGAATTGTTGTATTAAACCTGCCACCTCCCGCCAAAACCCTCGAGCAAACAAAAACCTGGTGGAAGCTGCTGATTTCTTCTTGACTCAACCCCCAGCCTGTTTGTCACATTCCAGATGCATTTTACAGTGGTTGAGAGGTTTGGTTGGTTTTTTTTTTTTGTTATTGTTGCTGGCTGATTTTAGCAAACCAAATGTTGAAGAAGAGCAGCTCAGCAAGTGAAAATATTTCTCCGATAAAACTCGGGGTTGAAATGAAAATTGTCATTTCAAGCAGGATTAAGCTACAATTATCCGGCATCTCTTTTAACTGAGAATTAAAGAGTGCTGAATAGAAATGTTGTTGTGTTCTGTTTGAACACCCACAGCCCGGAGAACATCCTTTATCTTGAGACTCAGTAGTTTTCCCTTTTATTATTACCTGCAAACCTCTGCTTGGTTACAGCGGAGGCTTTGCATGGGGTGATATCTGCCAGTCGATCTTCCTCTGCAAAGCTCAGCCTACCTAGACAGGGACTATTTTAAGCTCTTCAAGTGGTATGAAAAATCAAACGTGAAGAGAAAAAGTGAGGCTCTGTGCTGCCTTTACAGCCCCTGAAATCAGCATTCAGCTCGGCTCCCGAATGACCCTGATCGCAACAATTCTGCATATTCCCACAATTAAACAATGTTTGAACTCGTGTTAATGGCAACAGAACAATTATCTGAACAGCCATCCACGGGGTAAGCAAGCTGCATCAGCAAGAGTCAAGCCTGGTGCAAATAAAGGCTCAGCCTTGCAGAGGAAAGCCAGGGCAACCTTCAATGAGAAGAATAAAGATTCTTTACTTTACTCCATAAAATCGGCATGTGAACAATATATTGAATGTCAGGAGCAAATGTCTGCTACAATTTGCTTGCTTAATTGTAAAGCTTGCTAACTATCTCCACTTAAAAATCAAATCTTTAGCATTCTGAAACAGCAGAGAGGCATTTGCCTGGTCCTGGTGTCAGAAATATTCTTATAATGTTGGAGCTTTGTGTAGGAAATGCAGAAGCAGCACAACAGAGTTTAACAATTGGGGGGGAGTAAGAGGAGGCTTTAAGGGCCTGAGTTTATTCTTAGTGAAAGAGATTTCATTATATTTCTGGAAAATTTAGGAATAAAGGAGAAGGGGGCTCATTTAACAGGAAATTCTGTAGAATCATAAGATTATGGAATGATTTGGGTTGAAATGGAACTTAAAGTTCATCTCATTTCACTCCCTCCCATGCCATGGGCAGGGACACCTTCCACTAGCCCAGGTAGCTCCAAACCCCATCCAACCTGGCCTTGGACACCTTCCCTTTCCAGTTTCTTCTGTTTCTCATGAACATAAATATTCCAGCTGAATGGGAGGGGCCAAAAAAGCACTTTTGATCAGATCTGATGCATTAGGAAATCACCCAGAGCAGCTGTGGCTGCCCCTGGATCCCTGGACGTGTCCAAAGCCAGGCTGGACGGGGCTTGGAGCAACCTGGGATAGTGGAAGGTGTCCCTGCCCATGGCAGGGGGTGGAAAGGAATGATCTTTAAGGTCCCTTTCAACCCAATTCTATGATTCTATAAAAGTTGTGCTGGTGGAGAGACTCTGCAGCTCCTTCCAGACGGGAGAGCACCAGCAGATCCTGGGGCTGTGTCCACACAGCATCCTGTACCCAGCCAGGCTCTGCCTCTGGCCTCATCCAGAGGGGCTTTTCCTCCTGTATCTCTGCCCTTTTCTCCTAATAAAGCTGCTTGTTCATTCCCAGCTGAAAGAAGACATAATAAAAATGATGGCAGGAAATTGCAGGCGAGCTGGGGTTAAGAGAGACAATAACAAAACTGCTTTTGCAGGGTAATCTCCGAGCCTTTGGTAGCTCATGCTAAAGAGGGCTTTGAAATCAGCAAGAGAATTAAAAATATTGAGATCAGCTAAAACACTCCTATCCTTTGCACATCAAAGAGGATACCCACAGGGACCGATTTGCTGCCATGGAATAATTTCCACCACTTTTTGCAAGAAAAATGAGAGCATTTGGTGCTTCTCCCCCTTCCTTTAGCACGAACCCACTGTACAGGGGGAAATTACCTTTCTGTGCTCCCTAAAAAGTCTCCTCCTGATACAAAGAGCAGCGTGGGGAGAACAGGTCTGCAATCCATTAGCCATATCAGGGAGCTGGGGGAAAGGGAGAAGGAGGAATCTGCCTCCCAAATCTGCTGACAAGGCTTAAAGCCCAGTTTAGCCTAGAGGTAGCCCAGGGTCCTCCAGCTGGGTCCAAGCCACCCAGTTGCCCACTGATGGGTTTGCAGTCTGTGCTGGTGTCACATAGCTGGGCACACAGGGCTGAGCTTCCTCCCAGAAAGCTCATTCCCAAAGAAAAAAAGGGCTGAATCCAAGGAAAACCTGCCCCAAGTGCTGCCCTGGGGACTTAGGTGTGATGGAGCATGAAAAGCATCACAAACCTCAGCAGCAGGCCCAGCTGGGAGCCTGGTCACACTCACTTGAGCTTGGAAGAAAGGTTTTTAGGGCTTCTCCAGAACTCCCTGAAAGCCAGGATGGAAAATTTGCACATGCAGCATTGGAGTAGGTCTGTGTGAATGGTCCTGGGCCTGTCCATATGCCTGGAATAGCAGCTGTATTAATAAACTGGAAAAAATTAAACATAACTCTGTCATCAATCAAAGCATTCCCTCTCCTGACCTGCTGGAATATCTTCTGCTTTTCCTTGTTGAAAACCTGTTTTTACAGCAAAGCCTGGCTGAAAACCAGGGAAAGGTGATTTGCCAGGCCCACCCTGGGATGGTTGGAAGATTCGGGGTGCAGAGCACTGTGAAACTCCAGAATTCCTCCAAATCTTGTGTCAGGAAGCTGTCTGGAAGCACTTGGCTGCTCTCCACCAGCCCTTCCCTCATACATGACTTCAGCCTTGTGTTTTCTCCTCTTCTTTCCTGTCCTGCTTCTCACCTCCTGCCTTTTGGGGTTGGGGATGAGCTCTGGCTCGGCACGGGGGGCACTGAGCCCCCGAATTGGGCACAGCCTGCCGGGCAGGACCCCAGCCAGATGTGGCTGCTGGGACACAGGAGGAGCCTGTGTGGCTCTGGGGGCCCTGCAGGGATCATCCAGCACGTGCTTTTTCCATGTAAAAGAACAAGGGAAGGCCAGGGCTGTGCTCTGACAGAAACCAGACAGCGCTCGGGTATCCACTGGAGTCCAGGCTCAGGAACACGCTGCCTCTGCTGGGTGTGGCTATCCCGATTCCCAGGGAACCCCTGCTCCTGTGAATAACTTCAACTGAAGAATAAATGGGCTGTGAGGGCCAAGGCAGCACGTTCCTGCCTGCCCTGGCCCACCCAAGGCCACGCTGCTGTGGGTGGGAGAGAAGCGGGGCCATGTGTGGGCTGTGAGGGGCTGGACTCTGAAGGTGGAGTCCACAGTGCAGAATCCAGAGTCCTGTAGGATGGAGAAGAGTCCAGGATCATCAATCCAACCATTTCCAGCATTGCCAAGGCCACCACTGACCTGTGTCCCCAAGAGCCACATCCACATGATTTTAAATCCCTCCAGGGATGGGGCCTCCCCTGCTGCCCCAGGCAGCCTGTTCCAATGCTTGGCAATCCCTTTCATGAAAGAATTTTCCCTGATATCCAACCTAAATCTCCTCTGGTACAATTTGGGGCCATTTCCTCTCATCCTGTCCCTGTTCCTTGGGAGAAGAGCCAGATCCCCTCTGGCTGTTCCCCTCCTGTCAGGAGTTGTGCAGAGCCACAAGGGCCCCCCTGAGCCTCCTTTTCTCCAGGCTGAGCCCCTTTCCCAGCTCCCTCAGCCTCTCCTGGTGCTCCAGCCCCATTCCCAGCTCTGTTCCCTTCCCTGGACACGCTCCAGCCCCTCCATGTCCTTCTTGTTGTGAGGGGCTCAGAACTGTCCCCAGGGCTGGAGGTGCCTCAGCAGTGCCAGCACAGAGGGACAATCAACAAGTCCTGCTGGTCCCACCGTGCCTGCACAAGGCAGGATGCCCTTGGAGGTGCCCTTGGCCATGTGGGCACACTCTGGCTCAAAGTTGTCCCCAGAGCACACAGCTTGGGGAAGCTGGAGCTGTGCCCCTCACGTGTGGAGGGGGAGGTGGGGTGGGTCCTGCTCGATGCCTCCATGAACCAGCTTCATTCCCATCAAAGTCTGGCCCAAGGTGGTTCAAGGGCACTTTGCCAAGGCAAGGGGTGAGGAGGGAACAAAGCTGGACTTGTGGTGGTCTCCTTGGTCTTTTGGACACGCTCTGCTGCCCCCAAGGCCAAGCATCACTGACAGGGAATGTCCTGGTTTGCTCCAAAGCCCCCACTTGGAACCAGGAGCAAGCCCAAGCAGCACTGGAGCTTTCAGGGCTGTGCCCACCCTGCCAAGCCCCTTGAGGAAGCAGGAAGGGGTCAGGTGCCCACATGGACACACCTGGCTTCTTCCCAGCTCTCAGAAGAGATCCTGCCAAACCTTGCTCCTCCCCAGCCCTTCTGCTCTCTCCCTTTTACCTGTCCTCCTGCTCCACGCCATGCACAGAGCACTGCTGCCACTTCTGCTGTACTGTCCCCAGAGACACCAATTCTGCAGCCATCACGGCCAGAGACGCTAATTAAATTGTTCGAAAATCCAATAAAAATGCTTTATGAGAGTGTCTGTCATTGGCAAAGGTTTAGGGAAGAAAATTAGGCTCTTCCCAAAGCAATGCAAAAAAAAAGTCCATCCTCCCTCATTAAACCCTCGATGTATTTCAATGTAAATGGTTGCTGGGTGCAACAAATTGCAACTGGTCCAGTGGGGGCAGTTTCCCCGTGCAGAGCTGGTGGGGAGGGCTGGGGATGTCTTTTGGTGAGTATTGGAGGTGTTTGCTTCTGTCCCTGCTCTGAATGACAACTCGGGCTCAGGCACAGGCTGGGGTGGACAAACCAGACCCGTTTATAGATTTTCTCATTCCCCAGCCAGTGCCAGAGAGGATCAGTAATGCAACCAATTAAGAGGATTAAAAGCCATATTTTTTATTTATTTTTTGATGACAGAAGCACTGCCAGGTCCTGGGGCTGTGATCAAGGTCCCCATGCTGTCCTTGTCCCAGACAGCTCAGGGATTGATTAATACAGGGGATTATTGTCCTGCACATTGCCCCAGGTCTGAGTGATGAGAGGCCAAGGTCTCTTGCAGGTCTTCCCAGCCCCAGGAATGCCATGTTCTACCTCATTTTCTACCCTTTGTGCCCCAGAGGATGCACATTTGTCCTCACAGAGGGGAAGAGTGTCTGTGCTCACTCTCTGGACCTAGGCATTTACTGGAAATGCTGGCAGATGGAATTGGCTGGCTTGGGAAGGGCATGGCTTGGCCACTCTGGGAAGACTTAAAAAACCCAAATACCACAGAGCTTATGATGTAAACACTCCAAGAAGGCCAAATGCTCTCTGTAATTTCTCTTAATTATGCAAATAGCAGAGAGAAGAAGCTGTCAGGGAGCACATTTCCCACCCAGAGCAGGGAGCACTGCGAGCATGGGCAGCGTGGAGGCAAAAGCACCAAGCCAGACCCCCGAGGTGGAGGTTTCTGCTCCTGTTTTGCTGCTCATGCTGATGGAATGACATCTCCAGAGGGGAAATGTCCCAGAAAGAGCCAGAGCTTCCCATGGCTGCTGTCAATTCAACAGATGAAAGCCAAAAAGAAGGGGGTCCAGCCCTGGGGCTCTCCGCTCACCTCATCCCAGCAGAAGGTGGGATTCTGAATGCAGGGAGAGACAGACACTCCCTGGATCCTCATTTCATCTCACAAGGGTTTCAGCTCGCTTCCTGCAGGAATTTGGATGTGGGGTCACCCCTCTGAAGCCCCTGGGAATAGCTGCTGAAATCAAGCTGCCTGCTGAAGCCCTTTTGTTCAGCCAGGCTCCTGCTAGGAGAGGCTCTGCTTTTATTTCAAAGACTCAGCAATTTGGATCGGTTTAACCTTTTCAGGGTTTCCTGAGCACAATAGCACAGATGAGCTTTAAAGCCTCTTCAAGAGCACAGGTTGAAGCTGGGGACTTGGGGGGAGGAAGAAGAAGCCACGTCAAGCCCAGGAGCCAATACTGTCACAGCCAGACGTGATTTGCCTGCCAACCCCCCCCGAGAGCTTCTGCTGAGGCACAGAGAGATGGGTTTGCTGTGAGAATCAGGGCATTGCTGCTGTGTGTCCTTGTCCTGAGCAGAGGCTGCTCCAGTGGGCTCCAGGGGCCATGGAATTCCACCCAAAGCCATGGCACGTGAGAGCCAGGAGATGGGAGAACAGGCCATGGGACATGGATGAACCGACAGAGAGCTGGGGGAGTGAGCAGGACAATAATCCCCTGTATGCATCAATCCCTGAGCTGTCTGGGACAAGGGACCTTGATCACAGCCCCAGGACCTGGCAGTGCTTCTGTCATCAAAAAATAAATAAAAAATATGGCTTTTAATCCTCTTAATTGGCTGCATTACTGATCCTCCTTCCAGCCGGGGTGTGAGGAGGGCAACAACACAACCCCCATCAGTCCATCATCCACTGCCTGTGCCCCTACCCCGCTGACACCTCCATGTCCTCTCTTCCAGATCCAACTCCCAGCTTCACCCCAAGGCTTTTCCAAGCGCATCCCAGTCCCCCTGGGTGGGGAGAGGGGCTGGAAATACCCTGGAGAGCAGGGGCTCGGCAGAGCAGGGCAGCGTTCCTTTGATGTTGGAACAACAAAGGCGGGTGCGGGAGGGAAAGGTAATCGGGATGCTGGGAGCAGCGGGATGCATTTCAAACGGAACAGCGAGAGCTTTGAAGATCAATTCCTCCCAAGGAAACAAACTGCTCTTCCCGGGCTCCTCCAAAGCCCCCGTCCTGCCGAGGTGTCTGGGGCTGGCCTCTGCTCAAGGCAATCTTTGGGAAGCTGTTTGTCCCGGGCTGGATGCTGGGGAGCCAGGGGGAGGCTTGGGCTGCTCCTGAGGAGGGAGGGCAGGAATTATCCCCGGGTGACATCGCCCTCCTGGCCCCAAGGTGAAGGGGAAAGCCGCTCAGAGCAATTATTTCCAGAGCAGCTGATGAGTGTGCTCCCAAGGTGGATGCAATCAGGATGCCTTGCAGGGGGAGGGAAGGGGACTGGGGCTGGGGCGGGGGAAAGGAGGAGACCCCCAGCACCCCAAGGACACGCAGCCACCGCAGCAGGATTATTCCATTCCCTGGATTTCCATCATCAGGATAACCACAGCTTTTTGTGCTGGTGTGTTTTTTAAGCAAAGCTCCAATTCTGCATTCTCAGGACTCCCGGAGCCAGGGCTTAGGAGCAAGCAGGGAATGCTCTCATTAGCTAAACCTTTGTTAACGCTCACTCACATCACCTCGTTTAGATTCACATCAACGGAATTGGCTTTTTTGGAACAGCTCCCTGAAAAGGGGGGGAAAAAAATAAACAACCTGTTTTGTGTCAATGTTTTCTAAGCAAAATATTTTGAGCTTTCTGCTTTGGTTTATTTGCTTTGTGTGAGCTTTTAAATCAGACACAATTAACACAAAAAACAGCGAGATCTTGTAGCTGTCAGGAAACGCTTCAGTTTTCCCTTTTCATCTGCTGAACATTGATACATGAAAATAATCTGCCCCTCCCTCCACTTTTTTTTCTTTTAAAAACCACCAGCAACGTTCACATAGGCCGTGGGAGCTGCCCAGGGAGCTCCCCCTGCCCAGATGCCCCCATCCTGCACCCACACCTTGGTGGGGACATGGCCAGGTTTCCACTCCCCCAATTGCATTATGTTTGAACGGTTTATGATTTGGATTTTCATGCAGAGCAGCCTGTTCCAGCTCCTCATAACAAAGACAATTATGCTAAGTTTATTGGATTTGCATTCAGGGCTGATTTGTCAGAATTGTATATTGGTTCTGGGAGATGGAAGGGGAGGAAGAGAGGGGGCATTTGCTTTTCATGAGGACAGGAAAAAAAAAGCCCAGTATAAAATTAATTTCTCTGTTTCACAGCACCTTCTTGATGCAGAGATTCCTTCCTTCCTTCCTTCCTTCCTTCCTTCCTTCCTTCCTTCCTTCCTTCCTTCCTTCCTTCCTTCCTTCCTTCCTTCCTTCCTTCCTTCCTTCCTTCCTTCCTTCCTTCCTTCCTTCCTTCCTTCCTTCCTTCCTTCCTTCCTTCCTTCCTTCCTTCCTTCCTTCCTT
The DNA here is from genome assembly GCF_037042795.1 of Molothrus aeneus. Classification (NCBI taxonomy): domain Eukaryota; kingdom Metazoa; phylum Chordata; class Aves; order Passeriformes; family Icteridae; genus Molothrus; species Molothrus aeneus. The sequence goes on along the minus strand of NC_089655.1, from coordinate 5,562,910 downwards.
CCTTCCTTCCTTCCTTCCTTCCTTCCTTCCTTCCTTCCTTCCTTCCTTCCTTCCTTCCTTCCTTCCTTCCCTCCCTCCCTCCCTCCCTGACTCTCACAATATCCCACCTGCCTCTTCCATGGAAAACCACAGTGCTCTGACAAATGCAGGTACCTCCTAATTGGTTTCCTGAGTTTCCCACAAATCCCATTTTGCTTTGTTTTAGCTTTTCCCATTCCCAAGGCTCCCATCCTCTGTTTGCATCTACCCTTGCTGTGCATTTATGGGTGCCATCCCAGTGGTCTCCATGGCAAGCTGGCCCCTCACAAGGCAGGACTTTCCCGAGATCATGGCAGCAAAGTGGGAATGGTCACCCATGGAAAAGAGACAGAGCTGGACCCATTCCCTTTATCAGAGGTACAAATGGCCACATTTTTATGGCCATGTGTCTCCTCTGGCTCTGAAGATGGGGCCCACAATGCAGAATCCAGAGTCCTGTAGGATGAAGAAGACCTCCAGGATCATCAATCCAAGATCTCCAGGATCACCAATCCATTCCCAGCACTGCCAAGGCCACCACTGACCTGTGTCCCCAAGAGCCACATCCACATGATTTTAAATCCCTCCAGGGATGGGGCCTCCCCTGCTGCCCCAGGCAGCCTGTTCCAATGCTTGGCAACCCTTTTCATGAAGGAATTTTCCCTGATATCCAACCTAAATCTCCCCTGGTACAATTTGGGGCCATTTCCTCTCCTCCTGTCCCTGTTCCCTGGGAGCAGAGCCTGACCCTCCACTGGCTGTCCCCTCCTGTCAGGGAGTTGTGCAGAGCCACAAGGTGGAGGAAGGAAGGAATCTCTGCATCCATGAAACCCTGAGTTTCATGGATGGGTGTGCAATGGTCACACTTAGAGCACACAGCTTGGGAGACCCCAAACAGAACCAGAGAGAGGAGCTGGGCAGATGCTGGTACTGATATCCTTTGCCAGGGCAACACAGGAATTTTAGGATATGAAAGCATAAATATATTGCCATTCCACAGCCCAAATTCTCAGTGGAGTGCAAAACTCTCCCTATAGAATTCATGGAATCACAGAATCATAGGACAATATCCCGAGTTGGAAGGGACACTCATGGGTCAACTGCAGCTCCTGGCCTGGCACGGGACAACCCTAAGAGTCCCTCCATGGGCCCCAGCTCCTGCTCCTGAAGCATTTCCCTTCCCAGCCAGAGCCCTAATGCAAAGGAGGCCTTGGGAATGTGATTAAGCAGCAGCCTGGGCAAGCTTTAGGCACAGGCTGTGGGAAGGGGTTAATGATCCAAGTGAGTGATGTGAATCATTAACGGCAGTGGGTGGATCCTATAGCGGGAATCGGAGCAGGGGCTGTGCAGCCCACGGCTGTGCGGGCTGAGTGCCGTGGATCTGCCCTCCTTTCCCAGGGGATCATCCCTGGGCCAGCCCACACCACCTCCCCCTGCAGCAAACCCCGGGCTGAACGCGGGGACAGCTCCCTGCGCTGCCTCAGCTTGGTCAGCTTTGGTTCTACCGACACCTGAAGGTGCTTCCCAGCAGCCTGAGGGCAGCACTCTGATTTTTGGGAAAGGACAAAGTGATCTGGTTTCTCCAAGAGGCACAAGAAAGCTTCAGTGGTAAACAGCCTATTTTTTCTCTTTCAGCAGATATTCCTTTGGACATCTGTGGAGTGGGGATTTGGATCTTCTGGTCCATCCCTTCATTCCCTGGTGAAAGCCAAGAGGCTGCCTCACACAATCCCTGCTCCAATCCCTGTTCCCACAGCTGCTGCTTGAAGCAGCTGGCACGGGCCCTGAGATGCCACCCAAAGAAAGGATCTGAGGGAAGAAGCCTGGGTAAAGAGGACCAGCAGAGATGTAGAAACCTTCTGGTCACTCCAGAGACACCCTGGGCTCCTCTTTAGAAGCTCTGCAGGTGCAGGAGGTGTGAACAAGGGGGGTGAAAGTGTTTTCCAGCCATCTGTAAGATTGCACCAGCGCTTTTATCCCTTCTGCCCTGGGGCACTGTTCCTCTGCTCTGCCTCAGAGCAGCCGCTGCTCTCAGAGGCCAGCTGAGGAAAACAGCTGCTGGAGAACTTCTGGGTGCTCTGCCTCTGGCATCCTGCTGAGAATTCCTCCTGTGGAGCTGCTTCCAGCTGCTCACCTGCATTAATGCAGGGATCCAACAGTTTGGCTCCACGGTTTATTAAACTTCACCTCTTCGTGACAAGGTGTGAACCTGTGCTCTACAATAATTTTCCAAAGCTTTTACATGCCAGGGAAATTACCAGCCATGGAGCCCTGAGCAGCAGGGGAAGGAGCAGGCTCCACATTAGGGGTGAGCAGATGGATGGGGCAGCAGTGAGTGAGGAGCTGTGCAGTGCAGAACCTGAGGAAGCCTGGGACAGGGAGCTGTCCCCTGGATCACGGTGTCAGTGTCACTCGCTGTGCTGCCCAAGCCAGGTGTGCCTCCAGAGGCTTTTCCCAGGGAAGATGTGGCCCAAGGCATTGCTCCAACAGCACTTGGTGGTTCATTTATTTATCTCCACACTCCACTCTCCTCCTGCTTCCTGAGTCACGCTGCCCTGGTGCTGGCAGGACACTGATCCACAGGCTTGGCTTGCTCCTCTCAGCTTCCAGGTGGGTGTTGGAGCTGTGGGACTGATCTGTGAGTGGCCACCAGCCAGATCAGTCACTGTGCTGTGTCACACCTGCATGTGGGGTCTGTGGGTGGTGCAGCCACCACTCTGAGCCAAAGAGCCTCTTTGTCACAGCCAGCCCCTGCACCCCCTGCAAACACCTCCAAAGGGTGTCTGTGCCAGAGCCATAGCCCAGCTGGACTCTGCTGATGGATGAGAAGGGAGCAGAGGCAGGAGCAGCAGGAGACAAGGAGATACAAGGCATTTCAGAGCAAGCAGGGAGCCACACAGTGAATAAAAGCTGTGTTGGAGGTGGGAAATGACTGATTCAGGGCTGGTAATGGCACTGAAACACCTGCAACCTCCTCCTCTAGAGCCCAGGAGCTGGCACTGCTCAGGGAGAGGGCTCTGTGTTGGATGCAGCTGGCAGAGGTGGGTGGAGAACATGCTCCCTGGGATGGCAGAGCTGGCTGGAGCTGTCCCATGTCACCTCTGGGCTCTGGGGGACACGGGAGGGTCACTGGCAGTGGCTGAGCATGGATGCTCAGCTGTGTGTTTCCAAGCTGTGCCACATGGAAGGATCCTGCTGACTTCCCAGCACTCAGAGCTGAGCAGTCTCTTGGGAATCCAAGCCCCAGGATCAATCCATCACTTGCCCAACTTGTTACTCTCCTCATTTCTCTGGTCCAGGCTGAGCAGCAGCATGGAAATGTCAGTTTTATCAGCAAAACCCAGAGCAGAGAGAACAAAATGTCCTTTGGTGGAGCAGGAACTTAGCTGTGGGGAGGAGGAAGAGGAGAACAAGAAGGAGAAGGAGCTCCTTGGGCTCTGGAACATGAAGGTGTGAAAACCAGGCACCACATAAATATCACAGGTTTGTTGTGTTCTTCCTATTCCACAATAGGACCTGCTCAGGTTGGCTCAGCACAATCCAAGGAATGAACCAGCCATGGTCCTTCCAGTCAGGAAGCAGAGACCTCTCCAGCTTCATCTTGCTGCTGGCTCAGCCAAAACAGTCCTGCAATATCCCTGCTGTGTCCTGGGGGACTTTCTTCCTGGCTTTCCCCACACTGGATTAGTTTAATTCCATTTTGGCAGTAGCAATGATAGAGCACAAGCCCTAACCTGGTGTGTTCCATGTGGAGCTGGGAGGGTTTGGGTTAACATCCTCACCCCAGCCTAACTCCCTGCTCAGCCATTGGGAGGCATTTAAGTCAAATAATGGATCCTGGTGACCAAGAAGGGACAAGAAACGGGGAATGGGAAGCAGTCTGTGCTGTACAGTCCTTGTGGCCACAGTCCTTAAAGAGAGAGCAGCCACCTCTGGAGAGAGTCTGGCTCAGGATTCCTCTGTGAAGAAGGACCATGGTCTGGAGCTGTCTATCTCCAAATACAGGAGCCCAGAAAAACTGGTTTGCCTGGAAGTTTAACTTTAGGGGGAAAGGTAGATGAGCTGGATCCTACTTCACTGAATCCCAGACTGGTTTGGGTTGGAAGGGGCTTACAGACCATCTCATTCCATGGGCAGGGACACCTTCCAGCATCCCAGATTGCTCCAAGTGCCTGGAACAGTTCTGTAAAGGTCAGGCAGTGATTTCCTCAGGGACGTGGCACAGGCTGTGTTTTGTGCTGACACTCCCTGAGTAGCATTTGCCGTGTGAGTCAGGGGATATTTAAACTGCTCATTTACACAGTGAGCTCTAAGAATAACCCTTCCCAACAAAATACCAGCAGGGAGAGAGGCCAGGAGGAGACAGGTGGCTCCCTGCATCCATCCTGTTGTGCTACTCTTTGTTTGCCCAGTGTTTCATCTGCTCCCCTGGGCCTGAATTAATGCCTGAGACCACAGCCCCTGCTTATGTTCCACTTCTGTAGAGAAGTGTCTACAGCTGAGGGCACAAATGAAAGCTTCTGTTCTGGATGAAATCCTGGGAACACATCCCTGAGCCCCACAAAGCTGCTATGTGCCTAACAAGTGACACTGCTCTGCTCTGGGCCACCACAGCCCGTGAGTGCCATTGAAAATCTGCAGCTCATGTGGCACCACACCCTCTCTGTGACTTGGACAGGGTCACTGCAAGGACAGCAGGACTCGGATCAGCCTGGCTGTACAACCACATCCATTTGGTCACAATGCTCAGGACACTTCCCTGTGACACAAAGACTTCTGGAAGTCCCCAATGGACCACACACTTTTCCTGGAGCCTTTGACCTCCTAGAGCTCACTCAGCCTGGTCTCCAGGAAATTACTTGGATTGGAATAGTTTTGCTGCTGCTCAGGAATTAAAATGAATGAAGTGTCAGCAGGTAACTGCTGGGACTGCTGCCTGTTTCTCCACAACTTCTGTTTGTCAGGTTATTTTGGAAACCTCTGCAAAGAAACACTGTTCACTCCACCCTCTTCCACTTTATTGTGCCCAGTTTCTGCTCATAGCAAATCTTTGGCAGTTCCATTTCCTTGGCAGCCTAATCAGATCCAGTGGGAATTACAAAGGACGATTCAAGTGAGGTGGAGGACTGGGAGTTCAGCTTCCCAAGTGGCTCCTCACAGGACATGTGGAGGAATCTTCTACAGCCTGATCTTCTGGACCTGGGATGGATATAAATCCCAGGAGCTGCTGACCTTCCAGTGTAAGCTCTGAAATGTCCTTTCTCCACAGAGCAAGCTCAGAGCAGTGGGGAGTGGAGGCTGTGGAGGAAGAAGCCAACATGTATGTGAATGAATAGGGCTGGCTGTGCACATGGAGCCTGGGATGGATTCAGGAATATCACAGAAGAAGGGAAAGAGGGTTGAAGGGTTCTCATTCTGGCTGTAATGAGAACTAGCCTGCTCACTGTGTGTGCTCTGCTGCAGCAGAAGGTGACTCTGAGGAGCCTCACTGGCCAGGCCCTGACATCACAAAATTCATGGAATGGTTTGGGTTGGAAGGAACCATAAAGATCACCCAGTTCCAGCCCCCTGCCATGAGCAGGGACACCTTCCACTAGACCAGAAAGTTCAATGGGATGAGCTCTGCTGTTTGGGATGAGACTTACGAAGGGGCCCTGCTGTTCCTGTGGTTCACACCAAGCCAGGATGGCTCTGGAGCAGCGAGCTCTTGTTGGTGGACAGCTGTCCCACATGGTTCCTTCCAGCACACAGCTCCTGGGACACAGCAGGAAGATGTGAATGTGTGAAGGATGGCACAGTTTCAGAGAGGGCCCACTTTCCCTAACCCCAAAGGCTCAGCAAAAATCCTGGAACATTTACTCTGCAAAGCCAGCCCTTGTGCTGGCACCAGCAGAGATGTCTCTCCTCCATCACTGGCCACCTGCTCCTGGCTGATGGTGGCCAGCCCACAGAGGAGCAGATGGGAGAGAAGGAGGCAGAGCCTAAAAATAAAGCTCATGGAAGCAGGATGCAGCATCTGTGCTGCTGCTGCTGAAGGGCTGTGCTGTCCTGCAGGGCAGGATCCAGCGGCTGGGCGGGGAGCTTGGAGCCCTCCTGGGGATACACCCAAACCATGGCAGGAACCCACAAATGGCTTCCCACACACCATTCCACAGGGACTGCCTTCTCCAGAGCTGCTCCATCAGCAGCAAATCTCCAAGGCAAACTGGGCAGAGGAGCTGGATCCAAGTGTCAGCTGTCTCCAAGAGCTTCCTGCCTCCCCGCACGACTGCTGTCAGCATGGGCCAGGCTTGGCCAAGAGCAGCATCTGCACCAGGATGGGCCAAGCCAGGCTTTGCTGGCAGGGGGAAAGGCTGGGAAGAGCTACAGTCACTTTGGAGCTGCTCAAGCATAGTCCCTGGGGAATGTGAGCAACCATGCCCAACCTCTTTAGATCAGCTCTCAGAATCATGGATCACAGAATGTTAAGGTTAGGAGGGACCACAGTGGGTCACCCTGCTCCAGCAGGGTCATCCCAGAGCACATGGATTGCATCCAGATGGTTCTGGAATATCCCCAGAGAGGAGACTCCACACCCTTTCTGGGATCTGTTCAGTGCTCGGTCCCTGCACAGGAAAGAAGCTCTTCCTCATGTTCAGGTGGAACTGCCTGGGCATCAGTTCCTGCCTCTTCCTCTTGTGCCATTGCCAAACACCACCAAGAAGAGCTTGGATACCTTCCCTTCTGATATTTACTCCCTACAACAAATGAGGACAAGACCTTGCCCTTCTTGCCCCACAGTGAGAGCAGTGTGGGCAGCCCTGTTCTGTGGCACTGTGGTGGATTCTGCAGGTGGATGAAAGCCTGTCTGTGCCACAAAATAAAATCCAGGGAGAGAGCCCCTCCAGGAAGGCCAGTCCCAAATGTGAGGAATGTTTCCTCAGTGTGATTTTTGTAACATGAACACAAACCTGTGTAGATACTGTGAATAAATAAATGGAAAACAAACCTACAATATTCTCCCACTTCAGCTCTCCTGCCTTCCCTTCTCCCAGGGAATGGGTTGGGAAAACAGACCACACAAAGCAGACACCAGTTGGATTGCTCAAGGCACTACCAGGAGGTGTTCAGATAGAAAAGTGTTGGGAACACCTGGAGCCAATTGGATAATGAAATGTAGCAAAATCCTGCATTCTGCCAGCACTTAAAATCCATGGGGTAAATCCCTGCCTGGAAGCAGCCTGGCTTGCCCAAAGCTCAGGAGGACATGAACCAGCAGCTCACAGCTGGTTGTCCTGTGCCCAGCTCCAGGCAGAAGGTCAGCATCCAGCTGGATGGTCTGCGTTTCCTTCAGTCCCTGAGGAAGTTTTGAGCAGGAGTAGAAGGTCAGAGGGGGAGAGAGGAGGACAACAAAGGACAGAAAGGACAGTGTGACACATACCAGCTCTTCTTTCCTCCTCCTTCCTTTCCATGCAGATCATCATCCTTCCACACTTCCATCCACAAAGGTGGGAAGGATCTCAGAAGCACTGATAAGAAGGGACTTTTCACAGGGGCCTGGAGTGACAGGACAAGGGGAATGTCTTTAACCTGAGGGAGGGAGGTTTCAATGGCATATTGGGAAGGAGTTCTTCCCTGTGAGGGAGGTGAGGCTGCCCAGAGAAGCTGTGGCTGCCCCTGGATCCCTGGAAGTGTCCAAGGCCAGGTTGGACAGGGCTTGGAGCCACCTGGGATAGTGGAAGGTGTCCCTGTCCATGGCAGGGGGTGGGACTGGATGGGCTTTAAGGTCTCTTCCAAGCGAAACCATTCTGGGATTCCACAAAGTGCATTTTTCCAGCGACCTCCAGACAAATACCTTGGAGAACCAGCTCATTGAATGTGCTTTGAGGCTGCCCAAAGAAATGAACCCTGTGCCCATCTCTTCCTCCTCAGCCCCTTCCTGTGCTCCTGCTCCAAGTCTACCCAACAGCACAGTGGTTCCAGGAGGCTCCCACTGTTCTGAGCATGGAATATCCCTCCACTTGTCCACAGCCTGCCAAGCTGGGATGAGTCCTGAAAAAACTGTCCATTCCTGCTGCCTGCTTTGGGCTCAGCTTGTTGCTGATCACATTAACAAAAGCAGTGACACAGCATTTCCAATGGATGCCAGGAAAACATTCCCTGTGTTGGAAGAACATGAGGCTTTTTGTGCTCTGTACTTGAAAATCAACCGAAATTTAGTTCTCCATGATGAAATCTGCTGTTCTCACAAAATCCAATTCAGATTGGATTAAAAGATGTGTATTTTTTTTTATTGCTGCTTCCATGCAGTGGTGTTTGTGAAGGTGCCTGCATTTTTGGTTTTTTCCATAGGTGATGGGAGTTTCCATGAACTGTGGCAGATCTCTACAGTCAGGAAACCACCAGGAGCAAGCAGCAGGTCCTGGGCTGAGCTTCCACCGAGCCCCTCCTCCAGAACAGCTCCAATTCTGGTTATGGGACAATTACCAACCCCCAGAATGTAAAACCAGTTTGCCAAACCCACAGCACTGGCAGGGCCTATCCCACCATATCTACCTTGGTCCTTTGGAACTTCAAACTGCTGCTGTGGAGGTACCAGGTTCTCCACGCTGGATCTAAGCACGGAGATCTCCTGATGGAGGTGGTTTCAGCAGGAAATTTCTGCTGTTGCACCTTCAGCTACAAGCTCAAAATTCCTGGCGTGGAAGTGGTGGAACAGAATAGGATGTTGGATGGGGCTTGGAACAACCTGGTCTAGTGGAAAGTGTCCTTCACAGGGGGTTTGGAAATAATTGATGTTGAATATCCCTTTCAACCCAAACAGCCAGGATGGTACAGACACCATCCTAAGCAGGCAGGGAGCAGGGAAAGTCATTGGAACTGACAACTTGAGGTCTCCTCAGTCTAGGAAATACACTCAGGAAAAAAAGCAAAATTCCCAAAGTGATGATGGGCAAGAAAACCTCCCATCCCTGGAAGTGTCCAAGGCCAGGCTGGATGGAGCTTGGAACAACCTGGGATAGTGGAAGGTGCAAGGGGTAGTACTGGGTGATTTCTTCCAACCCAAAGCATTCCATGGATATATGATTTTGTGATCTCTCCTACAATCAAAGATACACTAAATGACCATGCTTCTTCTTCCAGCCTGATTTTCCTGTTGAAAAATAAAAAATCCCAGTGTCAAAGACCATGATAAAAGGATCAAACCCTCCCTTATCAAGCCCTAGATCAGCAGAAGAGAGGGTGTTGATTCCCAGGCAGAGCCAACCTGTGGATCTCTTCCAGCTGCTCAGTATTCCAACACCCCGGGTCCCTGCCCGTGCCCAGAACTCCTGTTCATGCCTCGCTGCCCTGGATCAGCGAGTGAGAGCCTCTCCTGCAGCAGCTGTGCAGGGCTTGCTGGAGCAGCCTTGGCAGGAGCTCCTTCCCTGTGCCTGCTAACAACACAAATCCCCCCCTGGAGCGGGCAGCACGCTCCATTTCAGCCCCTCTCCAGCGCCGCCGCTAACGAAGCCCATCCAGAGCAAGCAGTAATTGTGTTTGCAGGTGACAGGGCTGGAAGTGCAGTGCTGGGAAACGCATTCTTGGCAAGGAGTCCCACTTCGGAGGTGAGGGAGGGCAGCCAATTGTGAAATCCCTGGCAAAAGGGTTTGTGTCAGAGCAGGGCTGCTCTGCTCGGCCCAGCTGCTGCAGAAAATGCCGGAGGAGGGAGCCTGTGGGAATGCAGCAGAGCTGGGAAGGGCTGCACTGGCATGGAGAACCAACATCCAGGGCATGGCAAAGCCTCCTGTGACAGCTCTGCTGCCAGCACATCCCCAGGTGTGCCCATGGCTGCTGGAGCCACTGCTCTGCTGGGAAAATGTCAGAACCCAGGACATTCCTCTGGCTGCCCTGGATGAGTTGAGACCCTGGCAAGGGGCTCAGAGACCTTGGCACGGAGTCAAAAACACCTGTGCCTTCGATTTTAGCCCATGGAAACAATTACCAACCTTGGGTGAAGATCTACAAGCCCCGAGAGTTTGAGTAGAATGATAGTTAATTTGTCACAGGGTGAAAAAGTAGAATTTTGGGGATTTAGAATGGGGGTTCAAGAGGCAAGATGGAGGAATCTGGGTGTATCCTGTCCTCCTTCTCTTCTTCTTCTTTCTTCTTCTTCTTCCTTCTTCTTTCTTCTTCTTCTTCTTCTCCATCTTCTGCTGTGATGGTGACGCTTTTGGGTTGGTTTAGAGTAGAGACAGACTGCCTAACATAGGTGATAGGTATTGGAAGATTATTGTACACGTAGTTTTTAGTATAAAAAAGCTAACACCACCCCAAGGGCAGTCACTGTGCCATGACCCAACCTGCTGGACAGATCTCAGCAGGTCAGAGAAAGAATGGCATAGATAAGAGAAAATAAACAACCTTGAAAAGCAGAGCTGAGGAATCTCAACTTCTTTGGTTGTGGGGCTGGGAAAAAGGAGATTTTCTGGTACCTCAGGAGCCATTTCAACCACAGAAACCCAAGAGAAAAATGGGGCTGAGCAGAGCCTGCCGGGAGATCTGGGGATTTAGGAAGCCTGGCATGAAGGTGGATGGAGGGTGGTGCTGTTGGGAGAAACACCTGGATTCAAGCTCTGGGCTCCAACCCTGAGGTGTGTGCTGGGGTTAATCTGGTGCAATGATAAATAAAAGCTCCCAAGTTCTGCTCTGGGATACTGCAGTACTGGGAGTGCACCACCTTTATCAGGAATTTGGTGTCTGTTTCTTACCTCAGGAATGTGCTCTTTTCACAGGAATACATTGCTGGAAGGACATGAACACATTCCATGGGAGAGGCACAGGCAGACCTCAGGGAAGGACATGAATGGGGAGCAGAGGTAGAAGGTGCTCACATTTCCATGAAAAAAACCCTCTGGATGAAATTCCTGCAGGACCCAGACCACAGCAGAGAGGATGCTGCAGACACTCCAGGCTGGGCTGCAGTTCTGTCTTGGATTTACCAACTTTTAAAAGCACAGGGTGGTGCTGGCATTGCCTGGCACCAGTGGGGCACTTGGGGCATAGATTCCATATGGGAAATACAGAGATCAGCCCCTTGGAGTGCAGTGTTGAGCACCATGGCTGGAGGAGAGAGGGACATGTACCATCCCTTCCTTCCATGTCTACTATCCTGGTCTTGGAGAGAATGTGGGGATGTGGATTCCCCAGGTTTATTCTCTTAGTAATTCCCAGTTTGCATTTGAGTTAGTGCCTGGTGTTTCATCCCAGTGGGGACTGAGGCTGCTCCTTCTTCCTCCCCCACATTCCAGTTATTCATCTGTAGCAGGCCACAAGTTTGGCTGGAGTGAGGGCAGGGATGCTGTCACCTCATCAAGGCAGGGATGTTGTCCTGTGCCCTTTGCAGAGTGCCCTGCACATTTATGGTGCCAGAGAAGTAATAAATAACAACAGTGAGTCATCCAGCAGTGCCCCTCGGTGAGGACTCAGATCCCACTGGGAGGAGAAGCTTTCCCTTGGGGCATAACTCTTACACACCAGCTCGTTATTGCAGAACAATTCCCTTCAAGGCTCCATAGCCTCAACTCCATTAAAATGGATGTTCTGGCAGTGACTGATGAATTTAGAAAGCAAGAGCTGTACTCTGCTTCCAGCTAAACACGATGGAAATCCAGGGTCACTCCCTGGCCTCATTCACACGGGGTGAGAGCAATTCCAACTGCAGAGCTGTGAAAATCCACACTGCCACAAGCACAGATTCCTCACCCAGTTGCCAGGCACAGTTTTTGCCCTGAATTCCACCCAAACCAGCAGAGATTTGCAAGGATCTGAAGGCTGGGTTGGCACTGGGTGAAAGAAGGGATGTGATTAGAGGGGCAGAGAGGGTAAAACACAGTGGTGTGAGGTCCTCCTGTGTTACAGACATTTTTTATGAAAAATCCTTTCTTTGGGATTTTTCCTCCTGAGAGGCTGAGAGGCCTCAGGAACAAAATGTAACCAATGGTTATCTGCTGCTGTGGAATGCAACAGGTGGATCTGTGATTGGTCTCATGTGGTTGTTTCTAACTAATGGCCAATCACAGTCAGCTGGCTCGGACAGAGAGTCCAAGACACAAACTTTTGTTATCATTCTTTCCTGTTCTCTTCTTAGCCAGCCTTCTGATGAAATCCTTTCTTCTATTCTTTTAGTATAGTTTTAAAGTAATATATATAATAAAATAATAAATCAAGCCTTCTGAAACATAGAGTCAAATCCTCGTCTCTTCCCTCATCCTGAGACCCCTGTGAACACTGTCACACTCCTGCCTTCTGCCAGATCCACGGGGGAGGAGAAGGGAAACAGCCACTTTCTGTCCCATTTAGTTGCTACTGAACGTTGCACAAGTGAGCATTAATGAGATTCCAGCCAGCAGACATCCCGAGGAAAAGGCTCTCATTTGATCATGGGGCCTGCCTGCTAAAGCTGACCTCAGAAAAATGAGAAATATTTTATTAATTGAGGTCTTCCACGTTTGAAAAAAAAAAGCCTGACTTTCTGGCAAAGGAGACCTTGGAGGCTCTCATCTGCTTTTGTGAGCCTGCTGGGTGAGGGGCAGCAATTAAAAGCACTTTGAGGAGAGGAACAGTGCTTTAAAGAGCTGCAGGGAGCTTGGGAGGGTGGAATGGGGGAAGAAAGGGAGTGGCTGTGTCCATCGGGAGGTGTGCCACACCTCGGGATAGCAGTGCTGAGCAGGAATGCTCCTTGCTGGAGAAGGCAGGATCCCCTCCGGAGGCAGCTGGATTTAGCAGCACTGACAATGAGGTGTCGCAGGTAATGAGCCAGCAAGACACTGCTGTAGGACAAGGGAAGGCCAGCACAGGGTGTCCAGAGGCGTTTAAGTGCTAATTGTCTTGCTGGTGATTAGCTGCTTCCACAGACAAACCTCTGCTGTTAACAGGGCCCTCCCTCTCCGGGAACCTTGTTCCCGCCTGCCTGGCAGGGCTGGCACTTCCAAAGGGGCTTGGCCCCCACAGCCCATGGTTTCAGGGCAATTTTGGGCAGATCCCAGAGCTGGGTGCCCAAAGCTTGCTAGAAATTCAAGTCCAGCAGTGTGAAACCCTTCTTTGCAACTCCCCTGTGGGAGACCAGAGCAGGGCCCCAGGAGTGCAGCTCCGTCCTCTTTCCATGTGTCCATTCCCAGCTCCACAGCAAGGAAGATATAAGCAGGGAATTTCTACAATGAGTTGGTGAGGCCCTGGCACAGGGTGCCCAGAGAAGCTGTGGCTGCCCCTGGATCCCTGGAAGTGTCCAAGTCCAGGCTGGACAGGGCTTGGAGCCACTTGGGATAGTGGAAGGTGTCCCTGCCCATGGATGGAACTGGATGAGCTTTAAGGTCCCTTCCAACACAAATGCAAATAACCAGTTTTTAACTAAAGGGAGATGTAAGTGGGGTCTACGTGACTTTCAGGACTTCCCCTTGAGCTTTTCCTGGCAGCTCTGAGGAGGAAGGGAAGGTAGAACCCTGGCTAGGAAAGCAAGCACAGGAATTGGGCAGTGGGAACACTGGGCACGTTCCTAGGAAGAGGCTGGTACAGAGAGGGAATGAGGCAAGAGGGAAAAGTCAGCTTCCAGTAAAGGCAAATTCACAAAGAAACTTTTCAGGACCAATAATAAATAGTGAGGGGACAACAAATCAGTGAAGGGCTGCCCTGGAGCCCAAGGAAGGGAGGGCAGGACTGCCCACCCTGCAGCAGGTGCTCAGAAGCTGCACCTGGAGACTCCAGCATTCCCTGCCAATCTGTGGTGAGAAAACAGGCATGTCACAGCCATGGCTATCAGCCCAGATAAACCATATCCAAAGGAAAAAATATCCATAATCCAAAGGAAAAAATCCTAATCCTCTCTCCTCCTTTTCCCATTAGCTGTGTGCAGGGTTTATAATCCCCGAGCTCTGATGGTGCTGTGGGACCCCACAAGTGGCGCTGCCAGGGAAAAGGGATTCCTCCTCACCCTTTCTCAGAGGCCTTAAAACAAGGGAAAAAGGCTGGGGGATGAGAGGAGGTGAAGGAGAAATGAAAACCACACCGAACCAGCCCCGTTTCAGTGTTCCCAGCAGCTGCAGGCCAGGCAGAGGAGCGAGTGCAGGCTCTGCAGCAGCATCACATTCTCCCAAAGCAGGAGCAGGTGGGACTGGCAGCAGTTTTCAGTTTTCCAGACTATTCTTCTGCCACAGCAAGCACCATGAGCTGGAACAGTCCCTTCTGAAGGTGATTAATGGCAGGGAGCTCCTGGGAGAACTCAGCTGTGGCACGGGCTGGCAGGGGCAATGGAGGGAGCGGTATTTACCTTCCAACGGATCGCAGATGATTTCCCTCCTTTCTCTGGGCTGTTGTTCCTAAATGGGTGTCTGGGATTGACAGGAATCCCAGGCAAATGCATGGGAGAACGGTGTTTATGCCACTCAGAGCCTGGGTTTTGCTTAAAAGCAGCTGGAAGGATCAGGAGGGGATTTCTGCCTACCAAAATTCTGATTTGCATCAAGACAATGCTGGATATGGGACTCTCTGGAGCTCAGCACTGGGAGAAGCAACAAAGGATTCCTGCCCCTGAAAAAGTTCATATTTGGATCGAGAGAAGAGACCAGTGAAGAGTGTGTGACTTTTGGAGGCTCATCCCTGGGAGGTACTGGTCTCACTGGGCCTGGGGGGGAAGCTGGGTCTTCAAAATGGAGCCAAGTCTGTCTCCCATCACACCCTGAGAAGTCCAAAATAGCTCAAGTTCTCTCTCAGGACTGAGGAGACAATAAACAAAAAACCCATCCTGATTCTGGGCTGAGCCATATGGTGTCCAAATCTGCATTTCCCTGTTCTCTTTCCAGCAGTTTCCCTGCTTTCTGTCCTCTCTAAAGACTCTTCATAGAACCCTCCCCAAGCATTGCTGTCACAGGGGTCACACCCAGTTCCTAAGCCCCTGAGGTTGTGAATGACCCCCACCCTGCCCCTTTCCCCTGGCACTTCTCTGACACGGGCACCTGCCTTTCCTGCCCAAGCCCAGGGGCAGGCTCTCCTTCCCCAGAAAAGGCTCTTTCATCCCTAAACTCACCGTGCCTGGCAGTCCAAGCAGCCTGAAAAGGTGATGACATTGGATGCAGTCCAGCACAAACATGGATGGACGTCCAAAGAGCATCAAACCTCATGGCAAAACAACCTATTAAACTCAAGCCAGGAGAAAGTGCACAAAAATAACCTTGGAGTACCCTGATAAAGACTCCGAGGTGAAGGGTTGGCTTTGTTTTGCTCTTGGGGCTGACAGCAAGTCCTGGAGCTGAGTGCAGGGGAGGGAAGTGCCATGGAAGGAGGGAAAAATCAAGGAATCATTATCCACAAAGCCCAGCTAATGCCTTGCTTCCTCCTCCACCCCATGCCCTGTTTTTCCACAGGTTCCCCTCCACCCAGCACAACCTTGCTGTGCACTGTGATTATTTCTGGCCCTTTCCCAGTGGTTTGTGGCATTATTTCCATATCACTTTGTTGGGATTGCAATTAGAGCCTATCCAGCCCTGAAATGGCCACGGTCATCCCTGGGGGAGGGGGAGCTGCAAACAGCTTTTCCAGCTCCATGTTTCTGCAGCTCCAGCTCCTCTGGCTGACCCTGGAGGTACAGGCACTTTCCACTTGCTAATCCTGCTGAAGGTCAGGCAAGAGCATGGAATAGCCCAGAGGCTGGAGGGAAAATCACAGGAGAGTGACTGCAGCTCCTGGGAAAGGGGAAAGGCAGGGCTGTTGTGCCAATATGTGTGGGGAGGGCAGGAGATTGATTTAAACAGGGGAAAAAAAGATGGGGGGAGACAAGGAAGATCTTTTTCCTCCTTTCATTGAGCTGTTTGACCAAGCAAGCTCCAGAAATTCTGAGGATATCAACCTCCAGCAGTTGGTTTTCTCTCCCAGAGCTCCTTTAACATCTGTTACACGCTGCCCAACCAAGCAGCAAAGCTTTGGGAAGTTTCCCCTTTGCTTCCTGCTCTGTCTGGGCAGAGGAAAGAGAGGAACACTGCTGGTAGTGACAGCCTTTAAAGGCTTTGGGTGGAGGGCATGGGGGGCACAGAGCAGATGGAGCCATGCTCTGCCCACCCCAGCAGCTCCCTGCAGCCTGGGTGCTCTGCCATGAGCCAGGGCAGGGGCTGGTTCCTGCTGGGATGGTATTTAAGGAAGGAAAATGCTGGTGATGGAGGAAGAGCAATGATCTGTGGGGCTCAAGGGCCACACAGTACCCAGGAGAGAAAATGGGATAAGTGGGAACAACACCGTGGGGAATCAGTGCCAGAAAGGGCCTCTGGAGAGGAGTGGTTTACAAGGAATTGGAGTGATGGGACAAGGGGGAATGGCTCCAAGGGGGAACTGAAAGACAGTACATTTCCATGGATATTGGGAAGAAATCCTTCCCTGGGAGGGTGGGGAGGCCCTGGCCCAGAGCAGCTGTGGCTGCCCCATGCCTGGAAGTGTCCAAGGCCAGGTTGGATGGGGCTTGGAGCAGCCTGAGATAGTGGAAGGTGTCCCTGCCCATGGCAGGAGGAGGAACGAGGTGATTTTTAAGGTCCCTTCCACCTCATTCCATGATTCTATGATAACTCTGGGAGAGCATTTGCTGGAAGGAAAACAATTGGGTTCATCTGCACTGGGGTGTCCCTGTAATCATCTACACAAGCAAATGTTCTTGGCAAACATGAGGGCATCCAAGAGCAGGGACATTCCTGGGTCTGCAGCCTTGTAAAGTCCCAGCTCGCTTCCAGCACGTGGAGTTCACTTCCAGTACAAACCCTGGTACGAGCACAGCACATGCTTTGAATTAACCATGTGCTTGAGCACCAAGCTGAAGGAAAATCCATCCCAATCCCTGGTGTGGGGAATAAGAGCCCTAAGGTTCACCTGAGACCCTTCCCTTGGCCCTGGATACAGCAGGAGGAGGCTTTGTGCTGGTGTGCAGGAGGGCTGTGGAAACTCACGGAGACTCTTCCTGTAGCAGTGAGAGTTTTCCCGAGGGAATTTTTTAACTTTGTCCTGAAACTGTAGATTTGCTACAGAAACTCCTTATTTCCATATGCAGATTTCCCAAAGCCCATGTGGCAAAGATGGGGGAGAGGCAGACTGGGGAATGCTGGAGGGATAATGGGGAAGTCAGACTCCAGCCCCTGCTGAACCCCAGCCTGAGGCATGGGAGGATGCAGTCACTTCTCTCTGCCTCATCTGCCTTCTCCACACAGCTAAACGTGGGGGGACAGAGGGAGGAGGATGAGGAAAGCTCCTGAGCCATGGGATGTAAGGCACAGCACTGATGTGGGATCCTTCACACTCGAGCCTGGTTCCAAGTTAAACAATCAGCTGGAGCCTCCACACAGCTTCTCCAGGCAGGGCCTTTCCCCAAGGTGCTTTTCCACCTCCTGTTTTATGTGAAAGCTCTTGCAAGCCCTGCTAATCCAACACAGAGGAAATGCCAAAGCTGTGAGGTGTTTTGCAACCCCCCAAATCCTGTTCCTCACCCAGTCCAACCTCCAAGACAAGCCAGACTGAGCCTCAGGACCCCCTGAGCTGTGCCATGGGCTGCCTTCATCCATGGACTGCAGCTCCCAGCAGCTCTGTGCCCCAGAGCAACCACACCAGCCTAAATTAGTCCAAGATTAATTCAGCAGCACACAGGAGGAAGGAAAAGCTCTCAGTCCAGTCTGGGCTCTGAGCACAGCCCAGTTTTCCATCACCATCTCCAAGTCACACATTTCCCTCTCCAAACCAAAGGCAGAGGTGCAGCTTGGGAAGGAAAGGCACTCCCAGGGGATGGAGGGGTGTCAGTACTAATTCCAGGGGAGGTGGCAGGGAGGAGGAAGTGCAGAGGAGAACGATGGCAGCAGCTCCATCCCTCTGCTGGTTGCCATGGCAACAGTGCAGGTACCAGCCCAGGGGTGCACACACCTTTCCAGGCTGCCTTCCAAACCCGGGAGCAGGGGTTGGAAATGGAGCTTTTGCATTCCCTGAGCTCTTTACTATTCCCCTGGAGCAGGTCATTGTCCCTGGTGTCAGGCAGGAGCCCTTTCCTCCCCCTCCTGTTCCATCCGTGGAGCCCAATCTGGAGACAGGGGAAGGAGCCTGTCCTGAGCCATTCCCACTGACTTTGCCAAGGTGATGATGCCCTTCAGCACCCAGAGCATTAGGAGCACTGGGAGGTGTGGATTATTGCCTTCTCTTTCCAAGGTCAAACGTGGAGAGTTGGGGCTGAGGTTTGGTTTGGTGCCTTCTGCGGGTGCACAAAGCTGGGGCTCCCACTCCAGCTTTGATGGCATTTCCGTGGATCTTTGGTCCATGCAAGTCACTAAATCCCTCTGCTCCCCCTCCTGCAGCTCCTCCTGGGTGCTACAATGGGACAAACCCGAGGGGCTGGAAAAGGAGAAGGAATTTTCCTGGAGAGGGGAGGAAAGTGTGCAGATAAACAAATTCTCCCTCCCTCTTCTGGTTTCAGTTAAATCGCTGTGAGTGAGCAGCACACTTTAGGGGTTATTTGTGGTTATATTTTCCGGTTTGTCTAAATAAATAGCTTGGTTTTCAAAACACAAACATGTGAAGTGGCAGGAAGTTTTGGCTTTCTCCCTGTTTGTTTAGCAGCACAGCTCCTGCTGCCATGAAAACAAACTCCAGCTACTTCTGATTGCTGGGAAAAGACAAGGTGCTTTCAACAGGGATGAGAAGAGGCAGCCTTTTACCCCAGGAAAGGTAAAAAGGAGGCATAAAAGGGAGTAAATTAAGATTTTCTGTTGATCATGGAATGGTTAAGGTTGGAAAAGACTTCCAGGATCATCGAGTCCAGCCCGTGACCAGTGTGCAGCTTGTCACCCAGACACATCCAGGCATTCCTTGGACACCTGCAGGGATGGGCACTCCAGACTTCTCTGGGCATCCCCTTCCCATGGCTGACCACCCTTTCCATGAAAAAATTTCTCCTGATGTCCAAGCTGACCCTTCCCTGGCACAGCTGAGGCTGTTTCCCCTTGTCCTGTCCCTGTTCCCTGGGAGCAGAGCCTGACCACCTCCAGATGTCCCCTCCTGTCAGGAGTTGTGCAGAGCCACAAGGTCCCCCCTGAGCCTTCTGATGCTGCAAAACATCTCTGGGAGCTTCCCATTGCTCACAGCCACCTCTCCTCATCCAACCCACCTGTGTTCATACCCACAGAGACACAGGGATGGATCCAGAGGGCACTGGTATCCAGCAGAAAAGGCTGAGTGAGTGATTTAAGGAAGTTTTGTGATGTTTGTGGAGCTAAGGGGGCTTTGCTGACTGTCCTTAGCCCATTCCCACAGGGATTGTCACACCAGGTGGATTTAGGGAATGGTTCTTCACAGAGAATAGTTGAACCTGGTCTATTGACCAGGAATTCTATCCCACCATCTCTGCACTGAAGGGTAAGTGGAGCCTTGCTCCCATTCCTGGAGGATGGGGTTTAAACACAAACCCCTCTCTTCCTTTCCCCCCACAGTGTCATTATGGGATAGAAGGAAAGATGAGGTACAGCACAACACTTAATGGAATTGCCAGCACTGTACCTGTTCCTGAGGAATTGTGTCTCCCACCTGCTGCCATCTCCTGAAAGAGACCCCAAAACCAGGGCCTGGAGCTGGGAGGACACCAAACTTCCCATCTCATTACAGCTGGAAACTCTGACCTGTTTAAAGTCAGCTAAAGGGATTTTTTCAGAATTTAAAGCTGCATTTTTTTCTCCCCAAATCTGCCCTAAAATTCACCCTAAACCTTTTCTATCTTTTTTGTTTTTTCCTCTTGTATTTTGTTAGACCAGTTTCAGCACTTTTTTTCTGAGAGGGGAAAGAAAGAACATAATCTGGATTTATTGGCTGTCGGGTGGGATTTATATTCAAATTGCTCTTTCTCCCTTTGGTGTCCCCAGAGTTCCCATGGCAGGCAAGATGAGATCCTGTGTTTTTCTGGTACCACCCCTGTGTGTGTGATGGGGGAGCACCACAAACCTTCTCCCTGTGACCTCAGACCTGAATCACAGTGTGGGGTTTTCCTTAAAATGATCCCATCAGCCTCTGGAGCTTTGGGAAGGGCCATTCCCACCTTCAGCTCTGGGCCTCACATTCCAGGGAAGCTGGACCCACTGGGGACTCTTCCTTCAAACACCCTCAGGGGAATTTGAATGGAGTTTAGGGACCAGGAGAATCCCCCAAAAGGATTTTGGGGCTGGCCAGCTCCATGGCCCCTTCCTGCCTGTGTCTCTTCATCACCTGTCACAGACATCTTTTATGGAAAATCCTTTCCTTAGGATTTTTCCTCCTGAGAAGCTGAGAGGCCTCAGGAACAAAATGTAACCAATGGTTATCTGCTGCTGTGGAATGCAACAGGTGCAGCTGGGATTGGCCCATGTTGGATGTTTCTGATTAATGGCCAATCACAGCCCAGCTGGCTCAGACAGAGAGTCTGAGCCACGAGCCTTTGTTATCATTCTTTGCTATTCTATTCTTAGCCAGCCTTCTGATGAAATCCTTTCTTCTTTTCTTTTAGTATAGTTTTAATGTGATATATATCATAAAATAATAAATCAAGCCTTCTGAAACATGGAGTCAGTTCCTTGTCTCCTCCCTCATCCAAGAGCCCCTGTGAACATGGTCACAATCACCCTCAGAGGAATTTTCTATCCAAACTGAGTGAGGAGGAAGAGCACCCACAGCTCCTGTCTGTCTTTGCTGGGGATGGGGATATTCAGATTTAGTGCCTCCCTCAGACTGAGCTGTGTCTTCTGCCTCCCTGAGGATGCCCAAACACAGATGAATGTTGGAGGAAGTTGCTGGGAAAGAGAGGGATCATGGCTCAGTCTCCAGGCTCGAGGCAGGTGAGTGTGGAGTGACAAAGTCATCACAATTAGAGGAGGGAGAAGGAAAAGTTTCCCCATTGTGACTCCATGGCTTAGGAGTGCTCGGAAGAAAAAAAATCCCACTGTTTCTAAACTGGATAGCAAGCATTGCACAAAATCCATGGAATAAAACAAAGCAAATGTGCCTGGATTGGGAATGACAGCCCAGGATTTCTCCTCTCCCAGCAGATCCTTCAGTCCCTCCAGGCAGGAGAGAACAGAGAATGCCCCAGGCTGGGTCTGTGCACTGAGAGCCTGCCCAGACTCTCCATCCTCAAAGAACAAAAGTTCCCCTCTGCACCTTTGTGCAAATAATCAATATTTGCACAGACACGCTCGGAGTGAGTCTTGCATGGAAAGAGCAGCAGTTGTGGCTCCTTTACTGCCACTGCCCAGCGGGGTGGAACTGGGGCTCACTGAGCACTGCCACAACTCAGCAGCTCCTGGAAACACTGGGAATTTCCACCTGGGGCTCCTCACTCACTCCTGGAGAAGGGGTTGTTTGTACAGAATGATGGAGCTACCAGCAGCAGGAATAGCAGTGGTGATGAGGATGATGGTGGTGGTGATGTCTTCATTTTGTATAATTCCATCCATCCAAACATTCCCAGGCACTGAACAGATCTTAATCTGCACAGGGATCACTCCTACCACTGCAGGTAACTATCAGAGATGTGACAGGTCCAGATAAAAGAATTGCAGGATTTTTAAGCAGAAACACAGTATTTTTCAATAATGACCCAATTTTTCCTGTACTGGGAGGAAAAACAGCTGGAATAGCTTTTTGTGGCTCTCCACTTTCCCTCTGCTCCTGGGTTCCAGCCCATTTACTCTGGGTTTTACAGACAAGGAAATGATACCTCCTGTTCTTTTCTGATGTCCATCAGAGCTCTCCTGAGCAGAATTTGGAAGATCACATTGCCTGGGGAGCACTGCCTTGTTAATCTCCACTATCTGGGAGAATATCTGACATTCCAGGGACATCCTAGACCTGTGCAGAAAGAGGTGATCCCTCCTCAGCTCTGCTTGTTGGGAAACTTTCAAAGAAAAAAAAAATAAACCTGTGGCCTTTCATAAATCCAGATCTCTCTAAAAGCTGCCTGCTCTGACAGCCCTTGGAAGGCAGGGAATCACAGAATCAGGGAATCATTGAGGCTGGGAAAGATCTCCAAGATCATTAAACCCAACCTGCATGAATATCTCCATGCCCACAAGACCATATCAGCAAGTGCCACCTTATCTCATTTTTGAGCTCTTCAGAAGATCTGAGGACGTGAAGCTCAGGGACTGCAGGAGATCCCAACTCTCCAGTGCCCACCTCCCACATCCTGGCCCCAGGAATCACCTGCTGGAACAACACTGCATTTTGAGGTGTTGTGCAGAGTTTGGTCTCGAAGCTGTGTCACAGACATCTTTTATGGAAAATCCTTTCCTTAGGATTTTTTCTCCTGAGAAGCTGAGAGGCCTCAGGAACAAAATGTAACCAATGGTTATCTGCTGCTGTGGAATGCAACAAGTGCATCTGGGATTGGTCTCATGTGGTTGTTTCTAACTAATGGCCAATCACAGTCAGCTGGCTTGGACAGAGAGTCAGAGCCACAAGCCTTTGTTATTGTTCCTTCTTTTTCTATTCTTAGCCAGTCTTCTGATGAAATCCTTTCTTCTACTCTTTTAGTATAGTTTTAATGTAATATATAATATAAAATAATAAATCAAGCCTTCTGAAACATGGAGTCAGATCCTCATCTCTTCCCTCATCCTCAGACCCCTGTGAACACCATCACAAAGCTGGGGTAGGAAAGAAACCCACCAGGTTTCTCTTCAGGGAGAGAAACCAGCTCCACACTGAGACAGGACAATGTGAGAAAGGCTGAGGGAATCTGCTTCCCATTTTCTGCACTGCCATTCCTGGAAGGCTCAAGACCCCAAAAGATGCTCCTCACCTTAGGACGGCCTGTGTCTCACCACTGATGAAAGCTGGCCAGGAGTCTTTGCTGTGAGTCCCTGAGCACCTCTGCAGGATTTCCAGTGGCCACATCCAGGGGACAGACCAGCTCCCAGGAGGAAGAAATCCCAGGAATAACAGAAGCCCAGCAATGTCTTCATTTAACACCGTTGGGCCACAGCGCCAGATGAAAGATGTGGGATCCACACATGAGTGATGGAGATGCATTTGGGTTTGGAGAAGGAGAGATCTGCCTTCCATCTGCTGGAAGACATCTGTCCACCCCTCAGTGGAAGCTGTGGTGGGATATCTGGTTCCAGCCAGCCAGCCCTGCCAGTTCCTGACATCTGCTCCCACCTACCTGCCGTTCCCAGAGCATTGGGAAGAGCTGCTCCTCTTCCCAGCCAGGGAACAGAGCAGCAGCAGCCTCAGAGCAGTGATGGCCCTGCTCCTCTAGGTGCAATTTGCAGGGTGACTAAGAGTGATAGCAGCTATCAGCTGCTAAGTGTGAGCAGCTGGACTAATGACGTGTCCTAGCAAAATTCCAACCTTTTTTTAATTCATGGACCAATGCAAATGGCAAATGCAGCCCTGGCATTTGCTCTAAGTGCAGGGTCAGATCTGCTCTCCTGTGTCCAGCATCCCAACCACTGGAATGAGCTCCAGGGAAGCTGAGAAGTTCCTCAGTCCCTGCTGGGGGCAGGAGTGGATCTGTGGCTGCTGCAGCTGCCTGGGGTGGGCTCCTGCCCAGAGCTTTGATTAAAGTGCTGCTTATCACAGTGCTTGGGACCTGCCTGGTGACAGCAGGAGGAAGGCACCAAGAGCCCGTGGGGGGTTTGTCTCCAGCATAGGGGACAATTCTGGGAAGGCAAAGTGCTGCGACTCAGATTCCTGCTGCTTCCTCCTCCCTGAGGGAACAGCCTGTCAGTGCCTCCTCCCAGGAGCAGTGCTGGAAGCACAGGGGGAACCCTTGCACTGTGTGTATTTTCCATGGATGTACGCTCCCGGGCTGAGCCTTAGGGATGTGTCTTGCTCTCTGAGTGGCTGCCAGCTTCCAGTCCCTCTGGCAGAGTGGGAAGCAGAGCTCTGGCACCTCAGCACCTCCTGAAAATTCTGCCCCATCAGGCCACAAGGAAATATCCCCACCCAGAATGCAAACCTTGAGATATCCAACTGCTGTGGCCAAATTCCAGCAGGCTGTTTGGGAATGATGCTCACCAAATCCCAGTGATGCTGCACCTGCCTGCCTCCTCTTTTCCCATATTTTGGGCAGAGTTTGTGAAAGCATGCATTATACAGCAGGTGTATCACACATCAGGAGACACTGAGGCAAAGAGCAGTTCCTGTATTGATTTGAATTCTCCCAGCCTCACAGCCGTTGCCATAAATTCCTGTGACCGAGGGAATCTGTATTTCAAAACACACATTAGAAAAAATATAATTGAAATGGAGAGACCAAGATAAATTTGTGTTATCAGGTGCAGTTACCAAGGCAGTAAATCATTGTCACAGCATAAGCTCTTATCCATATTTCCATATTAACACCAAACTTGGACTTGGGGCTGGTGCTGCTGCACAGAAAAGGGATCAGCACATCCTGATGCTGCCTGGAGCTGGTGGCGGTCACCAGGGACCAAGTGGAGCCAGCACTGTGTCCTCGTCCCACCTGGCAAGGAGTTGGGCTCTGTGATCCTCCATGATCCTTGTGGATCCTTCCAGCTCTGGGTATTCTGTAATTCCATGATTCCCTTTGGAAATGGGCAAGATCCACCCCTTCCCAGCTGATACACAGAAGGGGGAAACTGGAATATCATGATTTCAGTGTAAGAGAAAAATATGGATGACCAAGGATGGATCAAGCTGAAGGCAGCAGATTTCCTGCCCAGTATCCTTGGGTGATAGTGCTGCATTTCACCTGTTCTCAAATCAACTGCTGTATTTCTGATGCACCAGGTAAGCACAGTTTTCCCTAATTCCCACATTTGATTATTGATTTCCATGGAAAACTCCCTGCCTTGCTAGTACCTGGAGTAAGACACAGTGAATAATTCCCAAAAAATAATTTTCATGACAAATGCAGGATTTTCTCTCTGCTCCTGGAGCACACACAAACTAATTGTGGTTTCTTTGTGCTGGAAATGTCCCCACAGTGGAGCTGCTCTGTGGCACTGGGGGAGTGAATGCCCCAAGCTCTTGCCAAGCTGTACCCTCGCAGCTCATCCATGGAAATACTCTGCACCCAAGGGGGACTGACACATGGTGGTGACCAGGGTGAGCTGATGACCTTGGTGGCAGCCTCAGCCTGCCCAGGGGACAGACAAAGATCAGCTGAGCTCCAATCTCCAAGCAATCCCAAAGGTTTGGCACAAAACTTAAAGCTAAGGATCTGTGCTGGCTGCACTCCCAGGGGAAAAGGCAAATCCCTAACCCTGTGTGCCCTGGAATTGTGCTCCTGGTGCCTCTGAGCCCTCCAAACTGCCCTCTCCACAAATCCTGTCCCCCCCTGTAATCCCTGTCAGGAATTGTCCACAGCACCTTCTTCCAGAGGGTCCCAGCCACCAGCAAACCCTCTGCCACTCCCAGGCCCACCCTGAAAGATTCTGCATTGCTCAGGGAGGCTGGAGGGACCTCCATCACTGCCCTCCTTGCATCCCCAACCCAAAAAAGACCATTTTTCAGTCTCTGCCTATGTGGGAATCCATTATAAATGCCAATAAATGGAGCCAACATTTGGTTCCACTTGAGATAATGTTTTGGCCACAGCTGTGCCTCTTTACAGGCAAGACATAAAACCCTGGTGAAGGCTCCCTAATAAACACCCTCATCTTTAAAGGACTTAAAGCCTCACAAAAAAAAAAAAAAAAAAAAAAAGCTGTGTTAGTTACCAACCTGATTGGTACTCATTAAAGTAAAGCTGGGATAAAATGAGTTGCCACTAGGAATGCACTGATGGAGCTCGGGCAGTGTCATCATTTTTCCTTTCATTCTCTTGCTTTTTCTGGGAGAGGAGAACACACACATTTCAACAGAGAGAATGCTATAAAATGAAGAAATAATTTTTGGGCAAACTGTCAAGGTTTCACTCCAAACCCTAAATCTTCTTGTTGAAATCCAATGGTTTTTCCGGTAAAACCTGTTGGCTCCTGACAGGGATTTTTTTTTGTGCTACTGGGTCAGCACTTTCCTTGCATAATGTCCAAGCAAATGACTGTTCTCTGCCCACATTCTGATGCCTTTGGAGGAACGGATGCAGTCACAGAGTCCATGCTTCCCATGCAGGGCCTGTCCCTGCTGAACACAGGAGAGGAATAATGAAGGCACCAGCATAAAAATCATCATTAAAAAAAATGACAACGGCTCCTCCTGCCCCTTTCTGCTGAAAATTCCACTACCCAGCCATTATTCCATTGTATCCTGGTAAATCTGAAGTGCCAATCTATTCCTAGAGCAGCCCTGGCCTGAGCTGAGACAACCCCTATGATTAGTTTTATTCTGCCTAAACCCAGAAGAAATTGCAGGGGGTGATCCTGCTGGATGAGCTCTTTCCATTACCTTCAGTCATCTCCATAAAATACATGAGGAGACTGCAGGAAGAGCTTTTTCTTGTCTGCAGCTTCCTTCTGAGGGATACTGGAGGGGCAGCTCCCATCTCTGCTCTCTGGGAGCGGGGACAGGACCCCAGGGAATGGCTGGAGCTGTGCCAGGGGGGTTTAGGTTGGAGATCAGGGAAAGGTTTTTCCCCCAGAGGGTGCTGGGCACTGCCAGGGCTCCCCAGGGAATGGGCACAGCCCCAAGGCTGCCAGAGCTCCAGGAGCCTTTGGACAACACTCTCAGGGATGCACAGGGTGGGATGGTTGGGGTGTCTGTGCAGGGCCAGGAGCTGCATTGATGATCCCTGTGGGTCCCTTCCAGCTCAGGAGATTCCATGATTCTGTGATTCCATGATTTGAGCTTGAACCTGGCATGATTTGAACATGACTTTTAGTACTGAAAGTGGAATATCCATCCAGTCATGGAGAAACCACGACTCCCTTCCAAGCCAAACCCAGGCAGGGGATGGGATACACTTGGAAAGTCTCTTTTATTTCCAGGGGACAGCAGAAAACCCTCAGGACCTGCTGGAACTTCTCTCAGCAGAACAAACTCATGGTAGGGGGGTGTTTATTTCTGATGGGCTGGATGAGGTCCAGAAGTTCCATGTGTTCTCTTACACCTCCCCATAGTGGAGCCAACCCAGCCAATGCCCCCTTCCCTTCCCTTGGACACTTGGAAAATTTATTCCCCTATTTCCTGCCTGAGTAGAAAAAGCAAAAGAGAAACTTGCTGATTGATTTGAGTCTCGGAAAGTCCCTGTCATCTTGTTTGATGACTTCATTGCAGAAATGAAATAGGCAAGGGAAAAGCAATGTTTTCAAAACAATTTGGAGCAAGAAGAGGAAGGTAGTAGGAGGGGAGCCACGGGAAGTTGATGGCCTTTATTCCTCAATTCCCATGTTGTGCCTGGCTTGCTGCAGGCTAAGGAGAGAAAGCAAAATTGTTATGATTCTTATTAGCTTTTATTTTATAAAGCCTGGCCCACGCTCTGTAGGGGTTTCCAGACAGAGCTGCAAATCAGAGGCACGGCTGGCGCCTGCCTGGCCACCTCAATGTCCCATTAATGTCCCACCTGTCTGCAGGGGAGGGCACGCGTGTCCTGCTGCCAGCCAGGAGCGAGGTGGGACAGGATGAGTGTGGCTGCAGCACGGCCCTTGTTCCCTGCTGGTGAAACACCCACCAGGAATGACTGGAGGGCATCACTCACCCAGCCCCAGGAGCAAAGAGAGCATTCCCAGCCCTGCTCCCTGCTGAACAGCCAGCTTGGGTAACCAGCATCAAGGCAGCAGCATCCATGGGCAAGGCTCTCCCACAGCCCTCTGGATTCAGGAAGGAAAACCAGGAACCCCTGGATCCTCCCAGCTGTGCTGGGTGTTTGTGTCCAGCAGCTTCTCTGTCCTACCAGAGGAGATTTCAGCCTGGAGAAGAGAAAGCTCTGGGGAGATCTCACCTGAAGGGGCTCCAAGAGAGCTGGAGAGGGATTTCAGACAAGGCTCTGGAGGAACAGAATAAGTGGAATGGCTTCAAGTTGCCAGAGGATGGGTTAGGTGGGATATTGGGAATGAATTCTTGGCTGTGAGGGTGGGGAGGCCCTGGCACAGGGTGCCCAGAGCAGCTGTGGCTGCCCCTGGATCCCTGGCAGTGCCCAAGGCCAGGTTGGACAGGGCTTGGAGCAGCCTGGGACAGTGGAGGGTGTCCTTGCAGGTGTCCTTGCTCATGGCAGGGGCACAACATGATTATTAAGATCCCTTCCAATCTAAACCATTCTGGGATTTTGAAAGTGGGGTGGGGTCACCCAGAGCTCCTGGAGTGTTCCCCTGCTGGCCCTGGCAGTGTCTGTGCTCAGCCTTTCCTCAGTGTTTGACTTTCCTGCCCCACACAGCAGAGTGACAATTCCTGAGAGCTCTCACAGGTGATCTGGGGGGGAATAACAGACGCAACAGAATCCATCATTTATTTCTTGTGTTGGCACACCAGGAGGCAGCAAATAACACAGAGCACCGTGGTGGAAGGGGCTGTGTCCTCCTAGGAGGAACACTGGCTCCAATGAATTTGCAGCCTAAATGGAAGAGACAGATGTGGGGTGGGAGAGGGAGCAACAGCCAAAGAAGGAGCTGGTTTTGTTCAGGCCCAATCTCCAGGCAGGCAGTGATGGCTTTCTCAATGAATACAGGTGGGATTTGCAGCAAAAGGAGGTTCCTGGTTGTGGGGTGGGCAGCAGCTCCTTCCTTCTCCAAGGAGCTGTTCCCGGGAGTGTGGCTTTTATAACACCACAGGCACAGCTCACAGTGAAAGACACAGCCCTGGGAGCACTGGGAGCAGGGCTTTACCTCTGCCTTTGGCATAAACCAGTGATTGCTGTTCCTGAAAATGTGCTCTTCCTCCCCTCCAGGTCATTCCAGAGCGCTGGCACACAGCCCAGATTCCTGCACGGGACTTGCACACAGCACTCCAAGAGGGAAATAGTCCTTATCCTAACCCAAACAGTCAGGAACTCAGCAGGAGCCATAAATATGCCAGTGCTCCACTTGCTTTTTTAGGATTAAGAAAATCTTGAGAAGACACATTTCTCAGTAATCATTCCTGTGCAGGAGATAGGAGGCAGATTATGCTAATTGCCAGCAGAAGCCTAATGCTCAGCAAATCCCATCAAATTCCAATATGCTCCCAGACACATTCCATTTGCTCACGTGTTTATTTGGGGAGGATGCCGACAAAGGAGGGAAATTTTTTATTTTTTTTTTTTTAGCAGAATTCTTGGATTTTGACTGTAAATATGGCAGGAAGCAAACAGACAAGCTGCAAGGGTTTCCTTCCAGTGAAGGAAATGCAGTGAGATTACTCAGAACAATTCCCATTCTGAGGGCTCAGGGGAATGGCTCGGGGGAGGCCTGAGGAAAAGGAGATGTTTGGGGGTTGTGAGAGAAAGCCAAGCCCAGCCTCATCCAGCAGCTTTAGGAGAGGAGAGATCTGTGTGTTACAGAGTGCTGGCATCTGAGGCCCAGATGCAGGGAAATGCACCATTACCCAAGGATGAAATGCCACCATCACACTCTGCTCTCTCCCACTGTTATCTGCTGCCGTCACACTGGGACTGCTGCTCCCCTCTCTCAGGGGAACTTGTCTGCCTGATTGCTGATTTGCCTCTCAAGCATCACTAAACCAATGAAAGCCACTGCACTGCAACCCCCAAGGCCAGTTTTGCTCACCATACAGGGAGCACAAACTCAGATTTCAGTAGGTTGGTGATGGTTCAGTTCCAACAGCTCGGAGAGGTGTGATGCTGCCTCATATTTAGAGTCCTGGAATCCCAGAATAGTCTGGGCTGGAAAGGACCTTAAAGCCCATCCAGTCCAACCCCTTGCCATGGGCAGGGACACCTTCCACTGTCCCAGGTTGCTCCAAGCCCTGTCCAACCTGGCCTTGGACACATCCAGGGGCAGCCACAGCTGCTCTGGGCACCCTGTGCCAGGGCTCTCCACCCTCACAGGGAAGGATTTTTTAGCTCAGACAATTTATCTTTCTGCTCAGGATTTCCAGCTCAGAGCCTGAGCTGCTGGCATTGAGTCTCCTCTTCTTTATTAAATAATTAGTGAACCTTCAGACTCTGAGCAAATCTCCCCTGTGCCCCGTGTGATCAGCTGGAGGCTGCTGTGCTGGTTCCACCATGGATGGAAACCCTGGAAATAATGCACACCAACACCTCATGCAGAGAGGATTTTCAAGGCATTTCTTTCCAGAGGGAGAGATCCATTTCCTTCCTCATTACCTGGCTCTGTGTGGAGACACTGGGCTCTGCATCCACAAGCAGAGCCCCACTCCTGCTTCCAGCGTGCCCGAGCTGCTCTTTGGGAAAGGCCACAGCTGGGTGTTTACAAGCACAATGCCACACACTCCTAACAGGGCAAGATTGGGAGTCCTTGGAGGATTGCACAGGATAAAAACTTACAGGATAGAAACTGATGCAGAAAACAGAGAGATAAAAAGGATGGGTGAGCTCCTGATGCCATTGCTGCCATCAGGAACGTGTGGCGAGGGCCTGGGAGATGCCTTCACTCTGCTTTTACCTCCAGGAGATTATTTCAAGTCCTCTGGGAATTATCAGGGAGGCTCTAGGATTGTGCTGGAGTTTTATTTAAGCCATGGAATTGGATTCAAGGCAGATCTTTACTGTAAGGGTGCTGAGGCCCTGGCACAGGGTGCCCAGAGCAGCTGTGGCTGCCCCTGGATCCCTGGCAGTGTCCAAGGCCAGGTTGGACAGGGCTTGGAGCAAACTGGGACAGTGGAAGGTGTCCCTGCCCATGGCAGGGGTGGGAATGGATGAGCTTTAAGGTCTCTCCCAACCCAAACCATCCTGGAATTCCATGATATGGACTAAGGTAAAATCAAATCAAGCAAACCTTTGTGTGAAAGAAATAGAAATCCCCTGGGAAAAGGAGATTTACTTTTATTCCAAAAAGCTTAAGGCTAATAGTAGAGGTCAGATGAGCAGTTCCTTTCCTGGACAGTACTTCTGTCCAGTGCACTGGAACAGGGGACACTGACACTTGTCTTGAAGTGACAGATTTATTTGCCATAATTATTGTCAGCTCCAAAGAGATCGGATTTTTCCTGGCACTTCATATTCTGGCAGGAGAGTGGGACTGATGAGGTCTGATGCAAAGGCAATGAAAAATGTGAGGGATCTCCATAAAGAAAGGCAGTCAGCTTTAAGGTTCAGCTGGATGAACTGCTCCAAGGATTTATGGTGTGGAAGGCAGAGCTGCAGCAGCTTCTGAAATCATTGCTGCAGTCACAGAGACAAGGGGAAGGGACCCCAGCCTCACTGAGGGCAGCTTCCAAACCAGGCTCATCTCTCACGGCTCACTCTGGGCACATCCATGTGTAAAAGTGACTTAGGAGAGTGAGCACCATCACCTTGAAATCTCATTAATTACAGACTTAGAACCATGGAATGGTTTGGGTTGGAAGGGACCTTAAAGCCAATCCCATCCCACCCCTGACATGGGCAGGGACTCCTTCTACTGTCCCAGGCTGCTCCAAGCCCTGTCCAACCTGGCCTTGGACACTCCCAGGGATGGAGCAGCCACAGCTTCTCTGTGCCAGGGCCTCCCCACCCTCACATGGAGGAATTCCTTCCCAATATCCCATCTAACCCTGCCCTCTGGCAATGGGAAGTCATTCTCCCTTGTCCTGGCACTGCAAGTCTTGGTAAAAAGTCCCTTCATCTTTCTTGAAAGCCCCCTTTATATATTGAAAGTCCTCTATAAGATCTCTCTGGAGCCTTCTCTCTTCCAGGCTGAGCAATCCCAGCTGTGCCAGCCTTTCCTCCCAGCAGAGCTGCTCCATCCCTCTGCTCACCCTGGTGCCTCCTCTGGACTCTCTGCAGCAGCTCCAGGCCCTTCCTGTGCTGGGCCCCAGGGCTGGGGCAGCTCTGCAGGTGGGGTCTCACCTGAGCAGGGCAGAGGGGCACAATCCCAACCCCTTTCCTGCTGCCCACACTGGGATCAGCCCAGCACAGGGCTGGACAGAAATCCCTCTCCTGGCCTCCAGACCCCAAATGCTCCATAATACCATAATTTCCCATAATTCAGGGAAAAAATGCTCTTTCCCTGAATCACAGGTGCGGTCCTACCCTCCCAACACCTCCACAGACCCTACAGTCAACAAAAAGCAAAGGGAGCTGTCCCCAGGAGGTTCATGGGGAGGAACCGTGTCACCCTTTCTGCCACCCACTCCTGTGGGGCTTCTGGGACACTCAACCCTGCTCACTTTGGTGAGGACACATCTCAGGACCAGCTTCTCCTTTGGCATTTCATCGTGTTCCAACCAGCAATGTGAGGGAAAATGAAGAAAATCCCCTATTTTTAGCAGATAAAATGCAAATTTAAAGCATTACCTAATCCAGAACATTTGTGAGACTGCATTTCATTGGTTGGCTGCAAAGCCCTGATGTGGGAAGAAAGATAAAGCCAGTGAGCTCCCCCTTCCCAATTCCAACCACAGAGGTGCATCCATGCATTGGAATGAGGTGGTGAACTGGGCAAACCCAGATTGGGGCAAATAAAGGTTTTGCCAGAATAACACGTTTTATTGATGTGCAGATGTAAATAATGATGGGAAGTTATCCTGGAAGTTTTCCTCAAAGTATCCTCAAAACCCTTCTTATACAGCCACCAATTTATATGAATGTCCTGGAATGCTTAGGTTTGGCAATCAAAAATGGAAACATGTCCTTGCTCAGGAACTTGGTAATTACCCATGGAACAGAATAATTTACAAAGACCTCCAAGGTCATCAAAAGCAATTTTTGCTCAATCTCAACCTCATAACCAGCCCAGAGCTCTGAGTGCCATGTCCATGAGTTCCAGGGATGGGGGCTCCACCACCTCCCTGGGCAGCCCCTTCCAATGGAATCCATCCCAAATACATCCCTGTTCCTTGGGAAAAAGGACAAATCCATGCCAAGGAGGGAAAAAAGCTCTGGGCAACTGATCTAGCAGAAAGTGTCCCTGTCCTCATCAGGGGGCTGGAATGAGATGAGCTTTATGGTCCTTCCAACCCCAATGCTGTGATTCTCCTCCCTCCTCCTGCTTTGGGGGCATGGAAAGCTGTCCCTGTGGTCTGCTGGGTTTAGGATCCCTGCATCCATGGGAAGTGGCACGGGGGGGTTCTGCCACTGGCTGCAGCAGATACAAGCAGGGCAGGGAGGGGCTCAGGGGCCTGAGCACCCCCAGCTCCACAGGGAAGGTGTTTTGTACCTGGCAGCCCAAAATCTCTTCCAGTTAAATCCAAAACCCTACTCAGCAACACCTGCCAGCTCCCCAAAATGTAAATTTTCCAGGCAGACGATATTGATATGCACTGACACTCCACAGGGGAGTGGGGGATCTGGGAATTTGCCAGAAATAGGCAGCTCTTACTTCTGCTTAAAACTCACTTTTCATCTCACATTCAATTATCAAGCACAGAATGTATTTTTAGCAGCTGGCATTAGGAGAGTGCTGTCACTTTTGTTCCAGCCTGACTTGAAAGTTGTGTTTATGGGAAGACTTGGAAGAGTTTGTGCCTGTTCCTATCCCAAAACTGGGAAACAGGAGCAAAGAGAGGCTTGGCAGGTGTCTCTAGACCCCCAAAAATAAAAGAAATCCGTGCTGAGGGTGGTTCAGGGAGCTGGGGTCTGATGCAGAGCTGGCAGGGATGACAGAGAGGCAGAAAATGAGGCAGCAGAGGAAGATGATATTGACAGTGACATTTTTAACAGGATATCAGTGCTCAGGATTCAGGGACCTTCCTGCTCCCGTTGCAGCAGCAGGAAGATGAAGCAGTTTGGAAGAAATCTGTCAGAAAGACACAGCTCTAATCCCTCTCTTGGTGCTCCCCATCCTCCTGACCCCCGGTGCCACCAGCCCTCACCACGGGGGCCTCACCTGGGGCTTTGCCTTGCAGGAGATGGATGCCTCAAGGCTCTTGGGGGAGGCAAAGGAAGTTGCTAAAGCCTCTTGTTTCCCTCTCCCTTTCACAATGCACCTTTTATTCCACTGGAAATACGAACCAGCCCGGTAAATGCTCAGGATTAGATTGGAAAGAAAGAAAACAAAAGGCAGCAGTTGCCTGGGTTAGGAGCGTTTGGAGCTGCCGTTGTAGCGAGTCCCTGCTTCTTGCCAGGTGTTTTGTTGAGTTCAAGTAAAACATCAAAGTCCATTATCTTCCCTGCCTTGCCCTCAGCTCCTCGAGCCAGCGCACAGCACAAAATTAATTTGGTTTATTCCAGCACACGCAATAGCCGCCTATCTTCCCGACTCCCTGGCTGGAAGGAAACAAATTTCCTCCTTAAGCACTTTCCACTTGACCTGCTCTTTTCTCCACAGAGAAAATTGAGGTCAGGGAGCTGCTGTTGTGCAGTGGCTGCCGTTCTCCTGATGCTCTCTGGCCAACAGGGTCCCTGCCCTGCTGCTGCTGGTGGCTCCAGATCTCCCAGCTGGGGCTCCTGCCTGCTCCCTGCTCCCACGAGACCCTGGCAGATTTAGGAAGGCAAGGGCTTCATTTCCCACTTGGTCCAATTATTTTTTAAGCCTCTCCTGTGCTGCTGGAGAGGTTATATCTGGTGAGGCCTGGAAATAAACTCAGAGCTGTGGTGGGGGCAGAGCTGCCAGGAGGTGTCAGTGACTCCAGCCATCCCATTAACAGGCAGATGTTTGTGGGCTGCACTGAACTGGAAATGCAACAGGAGAGGGATTTGTCTCCACGTTTCTTTCCTCCTTTTTTATTCCTGCTTAGGAAAGCGAGCACAGACCCCTGAGTCTCCCCACACCCTCCTTGCCTGGGGGCAAGAGTGCTTGGAGCCACAAGGAGGGGATGGGTGGCCACTTCCAGCCCGTGGGACAGAGCCTCAGCTTTCCTACCTGTGGAGTAGCTCTGCCAGGGATCTGTTACTGACTCCCATGCCAGGGCTGTTCTCCAGCTGTTTGCTATGAGAAGCAGAGCAGAACCTCTGAGGCCAGTGTCCCCACACAGGGACAGGGGATATGGCCATGCCAGCTCCGCATGCCTGGATTCTCCTGGCGCTGCCACAGGGATTCCCAGCACCGCTGACACCACCCACCCACCCTCACCTGCATCCCAGTGCTGCCCAGCAGGGCGAGGAAGGCAGGGAAAGGAGGTCAGAGCTGTCTCTCAGGCACAGCTCTGACAGGCAGCTCATCACACACTGACTGACAGCAGCTCCCACAGCTCCAGCCCAGCCTGCTCCATCAGGGAGCACCGTGTCCCCTCAAGCTCCTGCAGTCCTGTCCTGGTTTTGGAGGATGGGGCAGGGATTTCTCCCTGCCAGAGAAATCCTCCTTTTCTTACAGCTTCCAGCTCAGGGTGATGGTGAGAGGGAAGTGGAGGTCCAGCTCCAAGTGCTGAGGGTGCAGAGCTGGAGCTCTGAACCGTGAGAAGGAACCCACACTTGTCACAGACATCTTTGATGAAAAATCTTTTCTCTAGGATTTTTCCTCCTGAGAAGCTGAGAGGCCTCAGGAACAAAAGGCAAACAATGATTATCTGCTGCTGTGGAATGCAACAAGTAGATCTTTGATTGGTCCATGTTAGTTGTTTCTAACTAATGGCCAATCACAGTCAGCTGGCTCAGAAAGAGAGTCTGAGCCACAAACCTTTGTTATCATTCCTTCTTTTTCTAGTCTCAGCTAGTCTTCTGATGAAATCCTTTCTTCTATTCTTTTAGTATAGTTTTAATGTAATATATATCATAAAATATTAAATCAAGCCTTCTGAAACATGGAGTCAGATCCTCGTCTCTTCCCTCATCCTCAGACCGCTGTGAACACGGTCACACACACTGTGTGTGACACCTGCCCTGCTTGCAGTCATTCCATTCCTGGGACCTGAAGGGATGAAGAGAAATCCACAGATGTGGATGGAGGCACTCTTTGGATCTTCAGTCTCAGGGAGAAGAGTTTGGCCTTGGCAAGGAAAGGGTCCCAGTCTGTGTGACCATGTTCACAGGGGTCTGAGGATGAGGGAAGAGATGAAGCTCTGACTCCATGTTTCAGAAGGCTTGATTTATTATTTTATTATATATATTACATTAAAACTATACTAAAAGAATAGAAGAAAGGATTTCATCAGAAGACTGGCTAAGAATAGCAAAAAAAAGAATGATAACAAAGGCTTGTGGCTCAGACTCTCTGTCTGAGCCAGCTGGACTGTGATTGGCCATTAGTTAGAAACAACCACATGAGACCAATCACAGATGCACCTGTTGCATTGCACAGCAGCAGATAATCATTGTTTGCCTTTTGTTCCTGAGGCCTCTCAGCTTCTCAGGAGGAAAAATCCTAAGGAAAGGATTTTCCATAAAAGATGTCTGTGACACCAGTCCTGCATTTCCTTCACCCACCTCGGATGGATTCACCAGGTGATGAACAGCCAGTGTCCCCCAGGCTCTGTGAGGGACAGCAGGGCCACTGTGGGAGCCCACAGTGCCCCAGGATGGCTCTGAGAGGCAGAGCCAGGAGTTTCTCTGGTATCTGTTGCTTCAGGAGCGTGTTAATGTGGATATGCAAATTCCTGGATCTCGGCAGTGCTGATGCACCGGTGCCAGCTGTGCACCTCTAATGACTGCAGAGCTGCCGGCTCAGCACTCCCCTTACCCCTTGATCACCATTTATTTACTTCAGGGAGGTGCCTGGGGAATCAAAACAAGGCCAAAGTCCTGGGCAAAATCCCCACAGGGCAGGACAATCCCGAGAGAGCTCCCAAGAGCTGCGGAATTGTGTGGGATTAGTGGGGTGTCCTGGCAAGGAGTTGGGCTCTGTGATCCTCCATGATCCTTGTGGATCCTTCCAGCTCTGGGTATTCTATAATTCCATGATTCCCTTTGGAAATGGGCAAGATCCACCCCTTCCCAGCTGATACACAAAGGGGAAGAACTGGAATATCATGATTTCAGTGTAAGAGAAAAATATGGATGACCAAGGATGGATCAAGCTGAAGGCAGCAGATTTCCTGCCCAGTATCCTTGGGTGATAGTGCTGCATTTCATCTGTTCTCAAATAAACTGCTGTATTTCTGAGGCACCAGTTAAGCACAGTTTTCCCTAATTCCCACATTTGATTATTGATTTCCATGGAAAACTCCCTGCCTTGCCAGTACCTGGAGTAAGACACAGTGAATAATTCCCAAAAAATAATTTTCGTGACAAATGCAGGATTTTTTCTCTGCTCCTGGAGCACACACGAGCTAATTGTGGTTTCTTTGTGCTGGAAATGATTCCCCACCTCGGCCGGTGATTTTGAGCGTTTGCTTTTCGCGGTGTGAGCTGATTTTGAGAAGACATCTCCCGTCAGTGCTGGATATTTGCATCCAGACGATTGTGGGCTGATCTCCTCGCCTTCCTTTCTCTCCTTTCACGGCAAAACAAACCCACCTAGAAGCGACAGCCAAGGGAAGCAGCTGCCAAATAGTTCCTGTCTGAACTCTGAAGGATTTGCGGAGGCCACCGCACTCAAAGCCTCCCCAGTCGCACAAAGGCCCTGCTGCCAAAGGCTAATAAAGATGCCGAAGGAGTGAGTGTATTATAATTACCTATCAGCTCGTTTGCAAAAGCACCAGCAGTTAAAAGGCAGCAAATGAAACGATGCCGGCCTTCCTGGGCTTCCCACATAATGAACAAACACATTGCCCATGGCAAGCTCACAGGAACAGATCTTTCATTACGATAAAAGAGTCTTAACCTTGACCAGCCAGCTCCGCCCTGCCTTCGTGGCAGTTGTTCCACAACTCAAAGAGTTTGTTTTGCAGCCCTTTGATTCCCACAAAATGCTACAAAATCAAGCATTTCTTATTCAATAGACGCACATGAGTTTTTTTTTCTTTCATATTTCTTCAGATCTTCCTCGCGCAGTTTAGAGCAGAAAGTGTCTGGCATAAATTCCTGATTGCATTATTAATGTGGAAAAGGGAACATCTGAAGTTAATCTATTCCACTAATGGGTGCTATATAATACATTAAGTCAGGTTAAGCGTGTGATATAATAAAGATCTGCCCGGTGAGATATTCTGAGATTACTGATTTAAGCATAATGGTTATTTTGGTCAATGGTTATAGATTTTTAATAGAATTCCCATCTCAGTGCTGGCTGCAAGGGAAGGAAATCTTGCTCTGGACCACAATGAAACAGCCCCTTGTAACGGTCTTGGAGCAGTTTTGGAGCACCACGATATGGAAAGGAGCTAAAGCATCCAAAGGAGGGATACAAGGATGGGGAAGGGTCTGGAGGGGCCACAACAAGGAGCAGCTGAGGGCACCTGGTCTGTCCAGCTGGAGAACAGGAGGCTGAGGGCAGAGCTCATCCCAGCCCACAACTCCCTCCCAAAGGGCTGCTCCAGTCTCTGATCAATGGTACCAGGGACAGCACCCAGGGAACAGCTGGAGCTGTGCCAGGGGATGTTCAGGCTGGAGATGAGGGAAAGGTTTTTCCCCCAGAGGGTGCTGGGCACTGCCCAGGCTCCCCAGGGAATGGGCACAGCCCCAGGCTGCCAGAGCTCCAGGAGCTTTTGGACAATGCTCTCAGGAACGCGATGGGATTGTTGGGGTGTCTGTGCAGGACTGGATGATCCCTGTGGGTCTCTTCCAGCTCAGAATATTCTATGAATATTAACACTTCTGTATTCCCCAGAACAAGTTCCCAGGCTATTTCTAAAATCTTTGTATTAAAAGAATCAAAATGAGAATTCAAGCATCTGATCAAAGTGATAAGAATTTCTTGGTGCTCATATCACTCAATTCTAATGTCAGCTTAGAAGGTGAGTAAGTCTACAGGCTGGTCTTTAATTCACCATGAAAAGGAATTTACAAGGAAAAGGAGTATACAAAGAAATGTATCAGCTGTGCTTTAAGACATTTTTTCCTCTTTTTCTGTCTAGATCAACAAAACTGAATATATTTCACCCTAGAGAAAGAGCCTCCTCCTGGATTCCATAGGGATGAATAAGGAGATCCATTTCAAGGACTCCACAGGCAGCAGGATTGCCCTGAACACTGCTGCAGCTCCCATTTTTCCTGCCACAAAAGCACAAGGTATCAGCTCACTTCAAACTAAAGGGAAAAAAATTTAATGGGATGCTTGGAGAAAACTTTTCTCCAATGCTACATTCCTTGGGGATTTCCTAGGAAAAAAAAAAATCAAACCCATTTTAAGGCAGGGTGAAACCCCCCCCCCCCCCACCGTGGGCTTCCTGAACCATGCAGGGAATGTTGGGTTTGTTCTGTGCTGAATTTCCCTGTGTGGATCCTGGTCCTTCCCTCTGCCCTCAGCTGAGCTAGGCTGAGGAGGGGTATTTTTATTCACAAAGGTCCTAAACCACCCATGGCAGCTCTAGCTCTGTTTCTGCCACTCAGTGGGATCTCCACACTCAGTGTGTTGCTTGGCTTTCTGTGCTGTGCTGCCCCTGTGTATCTGTGCCAGTGCCTGAAGAGGCTCCAGGAGAGCTGGAGAGGGACTGGGGACAAGGACATGGATGGCTTTAAACTGCAAGGGGATGTCAGGATTAGAGATTAGGAACAAATCCTTCTTGTGAGAGGGGTGAAGCTCTGCCACAGGGTGCCCAGAGAAGCTGTGGCTGCCCCAGGATCCCTGCAAGTGCCCAAGGCCAGGCTGGATGGGGCTTGGAGCAGCCTGGGATTGTGGAAGTGCCCCTGCGATGGTAGGGGTGGGGTGAGATAGGTTTTAAGGTCCCTTCCAACCCAAACCATTCTGGGATTCTCTGATTTGGTCTATCAACCTCCCTGCCCTGTGTGGGCCTGTCATGACAGAGAGCCACTGCTCCAAGAATTCTGGCAGGCCCATGTTAGGAGGCTCTCACCTCTTCTGGAGGAAAGGGGAAAGATCCATCCTGGCAGAGACCCACAGTGCTGAGACAGCTCCAGTGCTACCAGCTGGTGTTCCGGGCTGGTGGCAAATCTCAGTCCTGTCTGCTCAGCCATGAGTAGCTCCAACAAGAGCTTGGCAGACATCCCAGGGGTGTCTGCAGAAGATCACTGGCAGTCCCTGCTCAGAGCTGCTCTCCTTGCCCCACCAGATGTCCCTCCCAGGAGATGGAGCATGGATTTGGGAGCCTGGATGTGGAACACTGAGCCCTGCTCTGACCCCGGGGTGGGGCCAACTCAATGCTCTCTCCACAAGTTTAGTCCATTTAAAAGCTCTCCTGGACAACAGCACCACTGACCTTCTGCCTGGAGCTTAAATCTTGTTTCTCAGAGATGTTTGCAAGAGCTGAGTCCCTTCTCCCACCATGCTGGGCCTCACAAAGCCCAATCTGGGAAACCTCTCCCAGGCTGTGCCCAGCCTGCCAGTGTGGTGCTCACTGGGATAATCACTGGCACAATTTGTGAGCAGGGAGGAGAGCACCTTCCATGGCAGGATCATGAGGGATAGTCTCTGCTCCAGTGATATCACTTACTGGAGAGGGCTTGAGCTGGACCAGCAGCAGTTTTCATTGTGGATTTGCAACCTGTAAAGTAAACTGGACCTGGTTTGTGTTGGATTTAGAGCCAATGGAGAAAATCTCCCCCAGGCACTCAAAAACAGAAAGAGCAAAAGGAAAAGAACTCGGGATCAAAAGGATGAAAGAAAATCAGCAATCCACACCCATCTCTTTGGCCAGCCCACATTTCCTGGGAGGTGATCCCGGGGCATTGGTGCTCTGTGCTTGGTGCCCTCTGGTGTGACAGTGTTCACAGCGGTCCCAGGATGAGGGAAGAGACGAGGATCTGACTCCATGTTTCAGAAGGCTGATTTATTATTTTATGGTATATATTATATTTAAACTATACTAAAAGAATAGAAGAAAAAATTTAATCAGAAGGCTGCCTAAGAATAGAAAAAAAAAAAGAATGAATAACAAAGGTTTGTGGCTCAGACTCTGTCTGAGCCAGCTGGGCTGTGATTGGCCATTAATCAGAAACATCCAACATGGACCAATCCCAGATGCACCTGTTGCATTCCACAGCAGCAGATAATCATTGTTTACATTTTGTTCCTGAGGCCTCTCAGCTTCTCAGGAGAAAAAATCCTAAGGGAAGGATTTTCCATAAAAGATGTCTGTGACACTGCGGAGGATGCGCTGTCCTGGAGCCAGTGCTGACATTCCGGGCTTGCAGAGATCCCCAGCCCAGCCCAGCCCAGCCCAGCCCAGCCCATCTCTCCCCGGGACTGTTTACAGGGTGCTGACCGCCCGCTCTGGGAGCTGATTGATCCTGATTGGAATTGTTATGCAAACACACTTTGCTACTCTCCTGCCTATAGATTCTCCCCCGGTTGTGACACCGGCCCTTTTCTCCAGGGATTTTTCCCTCTGTTTTGTTTTTTTTTTTCTTAATAAGTCCAGGTGAGCTGGACTCTGTGGCCTCAAACATCCTCAAATAGAGCAAATAATGTGACAAACCCTGAGGATGAATCTTTATCCTTTCCAGGCAACAGAAATGTCTCTTTTACTTTCTGTGTTCTCACCTCACATATTCCTTTGCAAGGATCTGTCACCCTCTGTTGACAGAGACAATTTTCAAAGGTATCAGAGCAACATAAAGGCTCCAAGTGCCACCTTTAAAGTCAAATCTGAGTTTTCCACAAACATGGGTTTGTTACAAAGTGCAGCACCACCAACAAAGTATTGATTGAAGTCCAAATGAATCCCTAAGGATGCATCCTTAGGCTGAGCTGGGAGAAAGGCACTGTAAAGGAAAACTGGGAACAGCTCATGCCTAGAGATTAGGGGTTTGGACTGTCCTTGCAACTCATGAAAAACACCTGAATAACACCAAAATATTATGTTCTGGTGTCCTTGACAGCCACCTGACTGCACAATGACATAAAAAATAATTTCTAAAGTTTGGGAGATGTTCCTGCCCTACTTTGCCACTTCTACCTGCCCAGAGCTGCTTTGGAGCCAAGCGAAGACCTTTGGTCTGGAATGAAGAACTTTGCTCATATTCAGGAGGAACCTTTTAATTTAAGCCCAACTTTTGAGTTGGATGGAAACCCAGACATTACAGATTAGGTTTGATTGGCACTGAGAACAAATCAGGGAATCATGGAATGGTTTGGGCTGGAAGGGACCTTAAAGCCCATCCAGTGCCACCCCCATCTTCCACTGTCCCAGGTTCTCCAAGCCCTGTCCAGCCTGGCCTTGGACACTTCCAAGGATCCAGGGGCAGCCACAGCTGCTCTGGGCACCCTGTGCCAGGGCCTGCCCACCCTCACAGAGAAGAATTCCATAGATACAGCCAAGGAGAAACTGAAGCAAGCACTGGAGCAGTTGGATTCCAGGGGGCAGCTCCAATTGGTGACACCCAAACATGCTGGTCCCTGGAAGACCCCAGAGCAATTTCTGACAGCTCTGGAAGGCACTGCTTGGAAGATGATTGTTCTGAAACGTCCCTGATCTCTGGTGACACCCCTGGAAGAAGGTGAGCTTTGGCTTGAAGGTGTATGGAGGCCCCTGGCCATGAGCATGGAAGCATCTCACTCTCCATAACTCTCCTCACTCAGTCTGAAACCCCAGAGTGACAATTCCCTGTCACAACCCCAGGCTTCAGGAAACCTGGGAAAGTCCCTGTGTGTGCTGGTCCACTGGAATGTGCTGTGCAGGGAGGTTTGGAGTCCCCATCCCTGGAGGTGTCCAAGGAACACCTGGACATGGCACTCAGAGCTCTGGGCTGGGTGACAAGGTGGAGATCAGACACAGGCTGGACTCAGTGATCCCAGGATTCTGTGATGTCTCCTACTCTCCCTGCTGCCTCAAGTGCTCTCTTCAGCCCCCAGTGACCTTCACTGAGCTGCACAAACACAGCCATGCCTTGAGGTGTCTGCAAACTCAACGGCAAAAAATATTTGGGGTGCCTGAGAAGGGCATCCACGAGACCCAGCAGGACCCACTGGATCAGTGCTGTGCCTACAATTCCCATTGATCCACTCCTGCCTCTCCTCTTTAATCAGGCACCTTGTAAGGGTGGCAAGGGACATTTACAGCCACACTCCTTCTCCTCCCAAACAATCAATGGTTATTAAGTGCATCTTTGGGCTGGGGAGGCGAGGAGAGAGACAGCAAGAATTCACATTGCTCATCAACCTGGAGAGACTTCATTTTCTATTAGGGCTGATAAACAAGCTGGGAAAATAAATCAGTTACCTGCTGCTGCCTGACAGGCATCACCAAGGAGCTCCTCGGAATGTGACACAGTGGGGCTGGGCTCCCAGGGCTGCTGGGGTGAGGCAGCAGCACTGACAGCTCCCCAAAGGGCTTTTTGTCTTCCTTTTGGTGGAGTGAAGCACTGCGAGGCTGGTGTGCTATGGAAGCATCCAGAAAAGGCATCCCAAGCTCAGAGGATGGGAGAGGAGAAGGAGAAGGAGTCCCACTATATCAGGAAACATCTGGGACTACAAAGACCCACGGAGTGGTTGAAGCCAGTCAAGGAGGACAGCACAGGCAGATCCTCCCTCATCTCAGAGTGGGTGGGAAGGGATTTCAATCTGGGCACTGTGTCCTGATGCTACAGTGAGTCCAATCAGGAGACAATAACAAGCTCCAGGACTTTCAGGCTGTCACAAGATGGATCAAGGTGCTGAGTTCCTGGGAACACATTTTTCCTGTTTCCCTATCAGAGCTCCAACAGAAAAAGCGCTGTAAGACAACCTGACTCCAGATCCACGGCACCCATCTGTGGGAGCACAGAACAAATAGGAGCCTCCTGTTAATGGGAAATTGCAAATGCTCCATTACCCACCCCGTTATTCACATATTTCTCCTGCCTTTTGACTCCAGGCAAGCCTGCAGCTT
Source organism: Molothrus aeneus (assembly GCF_037042795.1). Classification (NCBI taxonomy): domain Eukaryota; kingdom Metazoa; phylum Chordata; class Aves; order Passeriformes; family Icteridae; genus Molothrus; species Molothrus aeneus. The sequence continues at coordinate 5,519,161 of NC_089655.1, read as the reverse complement.
CGAAAAGAAATTTTCAGAAATATCAACAATGTCCCTTAATCACTGCAATAATAAATCATCCCTTGAAATGGGGGAACTTCAGTCTGACCAAAAAATGGAGGTTTAGGAAAACTACTGAATTATACATGCGTTCTGTTCCCATGACAGAGAGCAGAGTTACATTAGGATAATGGAAATTCCAAAGAATTTGCAGGATTTGGTGGAATAAGGAGATGCTACAAATCAGTGTTGGCAAAACATGCAGGAATAACCAGGCCTTGGCCAGCACATGGAGTGAATGCATGGTAGGAAACACCTCTGCATCTCAAAACTCTGCCATAACAAGGCAGAAGAAATGGAAAACTGACTCTGGGAGTGTTTGAATGAAGCAAAATAAAGGAGTCAGCAGCAAGGAGAGCTCCAAAATCCAGTTCCTGGCCTGTCCTCAGACATGGAGCAGCCTGTGACCAGCAAATCCCAGAATCCTAGGATGGTTTGGGTGGGAAAAAGCCCATCCAGTTCCACCCCCTGCCATGGGCAGGGACACCTTCCACTATCCCAGGTTGCTCCAAGCCCTGTCCAGCCTGGCCTTGGACACTGCCAGGGATCCAGGGGCAGCCACAGCTTCTCTGGGCACCCTGTGCCAGGGCCTCAGCACCCTCACAGCCAAGAATCTCTTCCCCATATCCCATCTAAACCTGTCCTTAGCCAGTGTGAAGTCACTGCCCCTTGTCCTATCCAAATTTCATTTTTTCCCCTCCCAACACTGTACACATGGGTTAATTCCCAAGTGCTGGGTTTGCAATCCAGTATCAGTGGAGTAAAAAAAAGACACTAAACATGGTTAGAAAATTCCTCATCTGTCCTGGTTTCAGGTGCTGTAATGAAGATGCAGGACCTTTCAGCTCAATTCAATCAGCCCCATTCACCAGGCACCTTATGATCCATTAGTTCAGTCCCTCCAAATTTGATTGCAGCGTGTTTTGATTCCAATCAATTGTTTTCAGCTCTTCTCCATTGATTTCCATGGACTCACATTATTCTGCTGAGACTTCAGTTAAACCTGGGGGTTTGGACCAGGACAGGAGCTCTGTGGGCACCTCATGGCAGGTGCTGGGCCAGCACCCCCCTGCTGCCAGCAGACCAAGGCAAGGTGACAATTCCAGCCCTGAGGTTTTTCCAAGCCACGTTCCCTGTCCCACGGCTTCAGGGGGAGCTCAGAACTGCAGCAGGATCAGAGGAAACCTCATCCATAAAACGTTGGGGCACAAGAGAAAATTTTTCACAGTGAGAACAGTCAGCCATTGGAATAATCTCCCCAGGGAAGTGGTGGGATCCCCACCTTTGGACACTTTTAAGGTTTAGCTGGAGAAGGAGCTGGGTCACCTTGTCTAGGCTGTGCTTTTGCTGAGAGAGGTTGGACCAGATGATGTTTGAAGTCGCTTCCAACACATTATTCCATGATTCCATGAACTGAGACCTAACCAGGCATGACAGAGGGAAGAGACACTCACAGAGGAGTCTTCAGGTTCCTTTTTAGAGTCACAAACTCTATGGGATGAAGAACCAGAACTAAACCAGAACTTTACTCAATCCCAAGCTACTGATCTGACTACTGGTCTAAAAGCTGTAAGGAAAAGAAGAGGATCTCTAGAAAAAGGCCTGAATTGGGGACAGCCTCTGCAGAAAGCTCTAGAAAATGGGGACTTTGTCTCCTGGCACACTGGTCTGTCTCTCCACTTCTGGCTGGACAAGTGGCTCATGGAATCCAGGCAGGGAAGGACCTGCTGTCCCCAGGGAGAGCTCCCAGAGGAGGCTGCTTCACTCCTCTCCTGCTGACACTTTCTCCAGCTTAACTGACAGGGAATATTTCCTTGTGCACCCTCCTGAGCTGGCCCAGCTCATGCAGAACTGACACCCATCCAAGCAGGACGAGGCAGGAGTCTCTCCCTGAGCTTTGTCACAAAATCAGGGCAGTGAAACAAACCCACAGAGGATCTTTCCAACTCGGTGGAAAGGTTGCTGTCAAAACCCCAGCACTGTGTTTTCCCAGGAAGCAAGTCTGAAATGCAGGCAGTGGCCTGGAGAGATTTTGATGGAAATCCCAGGTGGGAGTGATGGAAAAAATCAGCTGCCACTTTCCTCTGGAATGACAAAAAGTTGACAACGGTGACATTTGAAAGTCTGGTGACTTTTCTGAAGCTCGATAAGCAGAGCAGAGGAAAATCCCTAAGGAGTGGTACAGAGGCCATGGGATGCCCATGTGCACTGCCCTGCAGGGAAAGGGATGTCCAATTTACAGCCCAGTCACCACACTGGGATCCCCAATCCCACCAAAATTTCACACCCACCTCGGGAAGCAGGCACTGCAGGACATGATGTGTTCTCCTCACAGCCACCTGAGCTTCTGAGAGATGATTCCCTGTGTGTGACTGGGGGGGGAGGAAGTCTGAGAGAGCAGGAAAACCTTCCCGGCAGTGCTGCTGCTTAATGGAGTGCGAATGGATTGGACAGCACTCCTGCTAATGTGTCAGGATTGTGCTTAGCAGTGGGAATGACCTTGTTGAAGCTAAAAAATGAACACATTCACAGCTCCACGAGCAGGAGCTGCTGGATGCTCCATGCAAATCCTCAGCACCGCTGTTCTGATGCTGATTCCAGGGCGGTGGGTGGGATTCTCCTCTGCTCCTGTCCCAAAGCTCTGGAAGAATGGAGCATTTTGTGGAGGGATTGAGAGCATTTAAGGAACTGCTTTTCCTTTTGCATGCTGTGTTCTGAGGTAAAAAGGCTGAGAAGGCCTGGAAGAGAGAGGGGGTGACCTTAGACACCCTTCCAGTGCCTTAAAGGGCTCCAAGAGAGCTGGAGAGGGACGTGGGACAAGGGATGGAGGAACCGGACAAGGGGGAATGTCTTCCCACTGCCAGAGGGCTGGGTCAGGTGGGATATTGGGAAGAGATTCCTCCTTGTGAGGGAGGTGAGGTCCTGGCACAGGGTGCCCAGAGCAGCTGTGGCTGCCCCAGGATCCCTGGAAGTGTCCAAGGCTGGGTTGGACAGGGCTTGGAACAGCCTGGGATAGGGGAAGGCGCATGGAAGTGAATGAACTTCAAGGTCCCTTCCAAACCCAAACCATTCTGGGATTCTCTGATTTTAACTCTGGCCTTGTAAGAAAGCATCAAGCATAACAATATGGAGTTCCAGGGTTGCATGTGCACTAAATTAAGCCTAGGAACTAATGGGAATGGGTCTGACTCCTAAACAGCTCACTGGCTTCAGCTCCAGGTGTGCTCATCAATCTCCAATGTGCTGAAGAAAAACCGCAGTGAAGCAGCTACGAATGGAGTTAACTGAAAAATAAAATAAATCCATGTGGTTCCTGGGAATCCTCCACGTACAGGAGGTCATGGCCTGTGCAGTCCCCTGACAGCACAGACACAGCTCAAATTAGACATTTATTTAGTGTGCATTTACAACATGTGATTAACCTCATGTATTTAGATTTTTTCATGTTGGCTTTTGAAAAGAGTCTCTTAGGAAGAAGAAAAGCAAGAGGGATAAAACTGCTGAAATTCGTGTTTTACTCTTAGTCTTTGAGCAAAACCTTTCAACTCAACTCTGCCTGTTTTTAAATTCTTTCAAGCAAAGGGTTTATTTCAAGACACTGTCCTGAATGGTCTGTGTACTGGTATTGGGAAGTATAAGCATGGAAGAAAGCTTGGAAAGGGCGGAAAAAGGAGAGGATCAGCATATAAAATATTATTTTGGGAGAGGGTAAAAAGGAAGGTGAATCCCCAAGCTGAGTCAGGACACGTTGGCTTGCTCAGACTCAAACTCTGCTTACCTGTGTCCAGCTACTCTCCCAGCTGTCAAAAACCTTCCCATGTCCATGATGAAAATCCCAGAGTGCCAGAATCACTGAGGCTGGAAAAGATTGCCAAGATGATCAAGTCCAACCTGTGACTGACCCTGACCTTGTCACCAGCCCAGAGCACTGAGTGCCGTGTCCAATTTTCCTTGAACTTCTCCAGGGATGGGGACTTCGCCACCTCCCAGAGCCTGACCACCCTTTCCATGAAGATATTCCTCCTGATATCCAACCTGACCCTCCCCTTGAGGCTGTTCCCTCCTGTCCTGTGCCCCTGGCACCACTTGTGCTGCCTTGATGCAAGGGGCAAGACAAGCCCCCAAATGACCACTCCTAGCAGGAACTGCCATTCCCATCAGGTATTCCTGCAAGGCCCATGTCCTGCAGGAAGAAAGCACCTTTCTGTCTAAATCAGGAACAGGGTTTAAGGCCAAGGAGGACACTAAAATTAGGAAGGGTGGGAGGACTGAGGGTTTTTTCTCCTTCTCTTTTCCTCCCTGATCACAGGAGGAAATTATTTTAAAATTATTGTTATTTATTATTGTAAATTAATGATAGAAATTTATCAGCAGGAAGGCCACCTGGTGCTGGCTGGAATAAAATCCTCTCACCAGGAACAGGAGGCTGCTGCCTCTGTCCCTTGCCCAGCAGAGCTCCCGCTTCCTCTGCTGCCGCGCATCCAAATGCTGAGACTTTCCTGCAGCTTAAGCAGGATTGATTTATTCCCCCTCCACAGTGTTCTCTGGATGCTCAGAATGCATTTGTATCCCTGGTCCCTAACAAGTGCTCCTCGGAGCTGTGTTATTTCAGAAGGACTTGCCAAAGCCCTGGCACATTCCCGCTTTTGTGCGATAACGGATTTGTCAGCGGAATTGCCTCGCTATCAAAACAATAAAAGCCAACTGGCAAGGTGACATTTTGAGGGAATTCAGTTCCTTCTTTGTGGGTTCCTCTCAGTTTGTTTTATGTGTGGTATCTTCTCTCTGCCTCTCATTGGAAGGTCAGTGCAGCGGGGGAAGGAAGCTGGTGTTAAAAGGAAAAACTCGACTTGATTTGGAGCAGACTTGGAGCTGCTCAGGAAGATTCCTGACAGGGGGACAGGGGATCAGTCATTTCTGAAGGTGTAGTGCAAACATGAATCCCTTAAACAACATGTTGGACTCCTGCTCTTCCTCTTGCTCAAGAAGCACTTTGATTGTGGATATAATCTCTGAATTTCCAGAGACACTTTGTTGAGACTCTCCACTCCTTTGCTCACAACAACATAACACAACACTTGCAATTAATTATGGATGCACCCGAGTCCAGACATGAGCTCATGCTGTTGGCTTGGCAAAGCAACTTAATTAATAAATAACGATGATGATGATGAATAAAGATGGGAATAAACAAAGAGGGCTCTATATGAGGGATGAAGCATGAAGTATTCATGCACCAGGCTGTCAACAGACTCATTCTGCTGAGCCCACCTCACTTGACAGCACTTCAGCACTTTCCAACCACCCCCAAGCTCCTGGTGGTTCCAGGATTATATCTGGATCCAGACAGGAATTCATCAGCTATGACACCAGAAAAGAGTTTGACTCAGGATCCTTGGATCAACAGTCCACAAAAACTGGGAAACTGGGCCAATCCTGCCATGAATGGCACTGACACAAAGACAGGAGGTGGAGACACCAACTCCACATTCCTCTGGACACTTTCATAGAGGCACAGAACCAGCAAGGTTGGAAAAGACCTCCAAGATCTTCCAGTCCAACTGTTCCAGTCCAAACTTTAATGCCAAGCTCTACCTCTAAGGAAACTTCTTCAGAATCATTTACGTTGGAAAAGCCCTCCAAGATCCCTGAGTCCAACTGTTCTCCAGCACTACCAAGGCCTCCACTGACCCATATGCCCAGGTGCCACATCCATGTGGCTTTAAAAGCCCTCCAGGAATGGGGACCCCACAGCTGCCCTGGGCAGCTGTGACAGAGCTGGACAGCCCTTCTGGGGCAGAAATCTTCCCAATATCCAACCTGACCCTCCCCTGGAACAACTTGAGGCTGTTTCCTCTCATCCTGTCCCTGTTCCCTGGGAGCAGAGCCCAATCCCCCACAGCTGTCCCCTCCTGTCAGGGAATTGTGCAGAGCCAGAAGGGCCCCCCTGAGCCTCCTTTGCTCCAGGCTGAGCCCCTTTCCAGCCTCTCCTGGCGCTCCATTCCCTTCCCCAGCCTCATTCCCTTCCCTGGACACGCTCCAGCCCCTCCATGTCTTTCTCAGAGTGAGGAGAAATGCTAGAGGGTTTTGTTTGTACCACACCCAGGCTGTGCTCTCCACTCTTTTGATGGATCAACAGCCACCTGGGACAGCACATTTCCAACACTGACAAGTTCCAGGTTTGGAGGAAGCCATATCTGAAAGGCTCCTGACCCACTCCAAGGACATTCCAACCACCCTGTCCTCTCAAACTATGCCCACACTCCAGTTCTCTGTGCCCACTGAGCTCTGCTTGGCAATGGGATGCTATTCCACCTCCCCATTCCCAGGAGAGATGGGAAGAGTGAGCAGGGCTCACACCATGGGTGACACAGAGCAGGGAATGGCCCTGCCAGGCTCAGGGCACTTAAAGAGGCTCTGAATGTCCTGAAGGGATTTATTTTAGACCACACCTCATTAACCACCAGTAAAGAAGAATCAGAGGCTCCTGCTGCTCATTCCTCTCTGGCCTCCAGACTCCAGCTCCTTGTTATATTTGTCCTAACTGATGTATCGACCTGAATGGGAATGATTGATGAGAGAAAACACTGAGCTTAACTGAGCTTTTCTTCCCTTCAAAACAGGACTTGCAGCAGGAGCTCCAGTTCAGAGGTGTCTCTTAGAAGGACAGAACCTCACTGCATTCTGCCCATTCATGAAGATAATCTGAGAGGGACAAGATGTTTCCCCTTCAAAGATGACGCAGCACTCACTGCATCCTTCATGGAGAGTTTTGGGTTTACTTCAGCTGGAAATTCAGTGTCTGGGGATGCAAGCCTCAGCTTGCAAAACCAATGGCATAAGAACAACCAGGCTAAATGCTGAAAAATCACAGGAAAAAGCCTACCAGGAGAGAAGCTTGCAGCTGGAAATGACTGCAGTTCCCTCCTTTTTATGTTTTTCACCATCACCACTGTTGTCAGTCATTGTTAGGCATTAAATTGCATAAAATACAAGCTCTTGGAAACAAACATCAGTGCTTATCAGCCTATGTCAAAAGTCAATTTTTTCTTTACAGCAATTTCGCCTGGAAATTACTTCTGGGGAGCTGCTCACTGCAGCTCAGCCCTGGGCTCCAGAGGCACAGGGACAGGAGCCACCCTCTTCTCCCTTCCCCCAGATCCTGCAGGTTGGCTTTATTATCACGGAATGGGTTGGGAGGGACTAAAAGTTCATCCCATTCCATCCCCTGCTCCTTCCACCAGACCAGGCTTTTCCAAGTCCTGTCCAAGTTGGTCTTCACTTAAAGAGAAAAATCTCCTGTCAGGTTTGACTTTTACTTTAAAAAGCTGAGGACAGGTCATATGTGAAGTCTAAATTACTGAATTAGCACCTACAGTCACAGGCATGGGGAAATGAAAGATCTCAGGGGATTTATACTGTTAATAAACATCTGTGAGTGTGTGCCTGACAAACAGCTTGTGAATTAACCTAATAAACAACCACTGGTCGTTGATAAATTGCATCCGGGTTGAAATTGAGGGAGCAGAGATGGGTTGAGCTGCCTCCTGCCTATGGAGTTATGATGGATATTATTCCTTCATGATATCAGCATCGACGGCCTGGGACACACGAGCTGTGGGTCACTTGCAAGGTGCTGGGTTTCCACCATCTCTGTGTGGTCCAGCTTACATCAGCTCCTCACAGAGCTGGAAAACCCAGACCAAACTTTTCCTGTCAGCTTTGACAGAGATGGAGGTGAAGCATTTCCAAAATGGAAGAAAAGGTGGTAATGTTGAAATACGACATCATTATGTGGAGTTGACTTTTATTCAAGCTCCAGAAATTGCTGCCTTAAATGCAGTGAGGTTGGAAAGGTCCAGGTGAGCAGGTTCACGTTAACAGAACCATGGAAATGCTTGGGTGGGAAGGGACCCTAAATCCCATCCAGTTCCACCCCTGCCACAGGCAGGGAAAACTTCCACTATCCCAGGCTGCTCCAAGCCCCATCCAGCTGGGCCTTGGACACTTGCAGGATGCTGAGAGCTGCATTTAAGAGAGGTATTTAAAATGCTGAATGGGGGTGTTGAGGAGGGGAGTTCCCCAGGTTTGCCTGCAGCCTGCTCCAGGTGTGGCAGAGCACCTCCTTTCCCTGCCCATCCCACAGCCCAGCTCTGGTAGTGGAGGGCAAAGGAAACCTTTGGATAACAATTCCAGACAGGAGGACACACAGTATTAGCCCCACTCCAGAAACTTGAGGTCACTTAGCTACTGTCCCAAAGCTTAACCTTATAACCACGGGCTCCAGCTGCAAACCCTAAACAGGATATTTTGGAAGCATCCTGTAACTCTTTCTTCCTCACTGTGGCAACATGGAGCTGCAGACCCTTCAAAAACGGAACACTCCTGATTAATATAGTATAATATGCAGTATAAACTTGGTTTTTGGCTACTGCTGCCTTCCCACCCTCAAATCCAAACCCCACATAGCCTTCTGTCCTTTCCACAGAAGGTGGAGTAATGTCCTGTACCAGCCAACAACCTCCTGGCAACCTCAGGGTCTCCGTTTTTGGCAGAACAACCCAACTATAATGTTTTCAAGGTAAGGACCAAGGAGGACAAGCAGGGCTGTTGGCCCTTTGTGGTTGTTGAATACATCCCAAAAACCCACAACACCACCCAAAAAACCTTCTCACAGCAGAACTTTCTAGCCTAAGGACTTAGGATGATCCATGGGTCTATTTGACCTGGCCTTAACTCCTTGATCTGATGCTGTCTTCCCATGTGACCTTGGGGAAACCACTTAGTGTCTGATAATTAGAGACTCTTAAACTGATTATTAGAGATTCTTAAACTTGTGAAAGTGTTACAAGATGGCCAAGGTGGGGTGGAGGTGGAAGAGTCTCCAGAAGTACGTAAACCAGATTGATTTGAAAATCAATGTGATGCTTTCAAAAAACGAAATGCCTTTGATCCTCTGGCAGCCTCACCACATCTCCTGCATCCCTGTCTGTAACAGCAGAGGCCAAGGAGCGAGCAGGAGACTTCATTCCTCCTGGAATTTTCATTAAATTCATAAAATAGTCCCTGAACTGAAGGAGAATGGCATTGTCCCTGCAGTGACCCCTCAGCAGGAGGGAAGAAGGGGTTGCACAGGTCCAAGGCACACTTGCAAAAGCACCTCTGCATCTTGTCCCCCACCCCTCAGGTTGTGCCATCTGCGCTGCCAAAATCATAACTTACTGCCAATAGCCTTAATTAAAAATATTAATGCTGGAAAAGTGTGCCTGGAAAGCCTGCAGCTCCATTCTGCTGTCCCTCCAATTGCTGGGTAATTGCAATAATTCCTGTGTCTTGGGGAGGATCCCTCCCCAGAGCCCCCCTTCCTGTGCCTCCAAGTGCAAAATGCTTTATTATTTTCCAGGCTGGCTCTGCCACCAAGGTGGTACCACTTCATTAGGAAGAGGGAGAATGGATATCAGGCAGAGCCCATTATGTGCTGGGAACAGGGCCATGCACAGGAACTGCTCATCCAGGAGCTTCCCACGGGCTGGGAGGGGAGGGAGCAGAGGATTCACATCCTCCTTCCTGGCAAAGGCCTGCCCTGGCAGCAGGAGATGGAACAGGACAATTCCCAGCAGCAGGCTCTCCCTCCTCCTGGAGCAGCAAGGAACATGCAAAGGAGCAAAGAGGAGAAAATCAGGCTCCAAAATGCAGAGGTTGGGGGAAATGCTGAGGAAAATCTGCTCTTGCCCACTGGAAAAAGTGGGCTGAGCTATTCTACATGGGAATAACTCCAATGGAGGAACACCATGGGGAGGAGAGGGGAGTTGCACATGCATCAGACCTTTAACCTCCTGCTCATGTAAGGAACTGAGTCCTCCTTGCTGCTATGTGAGGTTGGGATCTCAGCTGGGATAAACTGGGATGTTTATCCTTAAATCTCTCCAAAAGACCTCTGAAAGCAACAACCCAAACCTATTCCTGCTTCCCAAATGCCTCTTCCCCACCAAACATGAACCCTGCTGCTGGGTGAGAGTTTTCTATGCAGAAATATTTGAGAATTTTAAACTATAGAAACATATAGAAAAGCAAATTAATAGGATCTCTTCCCTTAATGCAACTTTTGAATTCTGAGCATGTCCTCTACCTCTGATCCATATTTTCCCAGTGTGTCCTGCTCTCAACACACATCAGAAAAACAGAACACACCACTGAACATCTTCTCTTGGCCCTTCCACCAGGAACCCCAGGGCAGTCAGGGAGACTCAGCCCCTGCAGGGATCTCCCCATCTCATAAAACCCCAGGATGGCTTGGATCAGGAGGGACTTTAACATCATCTCGTTCCATCTCATGCCATGGGCAGGAACACCTTCCACTATCCCAGTGTGCTCCAAGCCCCATCCAACCCAGCCTTGGATAATTCTAGGGGATCCAGGGGCAGCCACAGCTTCTCTGCTTTGGGTGTTGTCCCTCCAGACAGCCCCATTCCCACCTGCACGGGAGTCAGGGAAACATCCACTCCTAAGCACAAGCTGAATTTCCCCTCTGCCAGCGCTGTGGCACTTGCAGGAGAGCACTCCCAGCCACAACACGTAAATAAATAACTGATAGCCCAAATTAATCCCCGTTCTCACCCAGCCCATGCAAGCCAAGCCCTCGGTGCTCTCTGGTGGTGTGAGTTAATTACCACACTGCCTGCAGATCTGCCTGAATGCTGTCAGGATGTGACAAGCCCCGGTGCCAGCGCCATCCTTCCCAGCAGAGCATCCCCGCCTGGCATTGCTGTCACGTCTCTCTGTGATCAGGCTGTGATGAGCACCCCAGGAGCAGTCCTGATAAAGTTCCCCTATTCACAGGAACTTTTGTCTGCTTTATTACATTACGTATTCCTCGGAGACGGGCGGGGAAAGCAGGAATGATTAGCGCTCCATTTGCAAACACATACTCCCGAGTGCAAAGTGATTGCAGAGTTTGTGCCCCTATAGCTCTAGGTAAAGCTGGGTTTAGCTCCATGAAGAAATATAGAACAGCAATGTAAGGCATGGAAAATCTCATTCCCTATCCTTCATAATGTGGTGGGGTAAGAATTGTGGTGAATTTGCTTTTTTCCCCACTTTATTTTTGAGTACATTTTCACTCTGGAGAAATTTTTATCCCAAATGTTCTGAATTTTTCACAGAGATGTGAAAACGCTTGGGGACAGCAGTTGCTCAGCAAAATGTTGCCTTATACCTCCCACCAAGAAGTGTCACCCAGAATCCCAGAATGGGCCAGGCTGGAAGGAACCTCAGTGGGTCCATCTGCTCCAGCAGGGCCATCCCAGAGCCCATGGCACACATTGTGTCCAGGCAGCTCTGGGATATCCCCACTGAGGGAGACTCCACACCCTCTCTGGGATCTGTTCAGGGCTCAGGCACTGCCCAGGAAAGTTCTTCCTCATGTCCAGGTGGAGCTGCCTGGGCTCAGGCCCTGCCCGTGGCTCTGGTGCCATTGCTGGGCCTGGAGCAGAGCCCGGCCCTGCTCTGTCCCTCCCTGCAGCCAGGGCCAGCCAGGGCTGAGGGCCCCTCTCAGCTGGGGCTCCTCTCCAGGCTGAGCAGCCGCAGCTCCCTCAGCCTTTCCTGGGCACCCACATGCTCCAGGCCCTTCAGCATCTCCACAGCCTCCGCTGGCCCTGCTCCAGCAGCTTCATGTCTCAACAGAAATTATTCCTGCACATCGGCAATGCTTTCCCTCAGGAAAACTTCTTTCCTTGTGAAGATCCAATGTAGCACTGCACTGTGACAAAAGCCACCAACTCTGCCTGATCCTGAGGCAAAACATCCAATCTGTGCCATCTCTATTAACTCATTACATCCAACACAAATCCCTTTCTCCCTGAGTACTTTAAAGAGAAGCATTCCTGGTCTGAAGAATCAGCTTTGCAATGTATTTCCAGGAGCTATTTTCTCTACAAACTGCATGTGAAAATTGTGCAGTCCTGACCCCTGGAAAGCCAGGCTGGCAGTGGGTGATGCCCACATGCTCGCTCAGGAGACAGGCTCAGAGAGCCCTGAGAGCACAGCAGGAAAAGCTGGAATGGGAATGTGAGAGCAGCTTCTGTGGCTCTTCTCAGCTGGGCCAGCAGCTCCCAGAGCTGTCCCCACAGGCTGACTTTCTCAGCAGGAGCAGCAGAGCCATGCCACATCCACAGAGCTGTGTCTTTGATCTTCAGGATCCTATGAATACCAAGCTTGGGATTTGCATTTTTCAGGAGCAAAGGTACAACAGCTCCAGATGCTTCCTAATCCCTTCATGTTACAGCTGTAAAAATGCAGGTGAGCTCCTTAAGTGAGCCCTAAAGAGAGGGGAAAGCCTGACACCATCTTCAGAAATCCTGTTAGCCCCAAAGGTCCAAGTCCCCAGGTCGAGGATATTCTTTTCCCATTACATTGGCTCTGTACCAGGGTTATATTTTTATTTATATTTAATGCACAAGCAAAGTTGGATGCATATTGCTAAAACACCCTGCTTTAAGGAGGCTGAAAAAAAAAGAAAAGAGGGAGAATCCAGCTTCTGTTTGAATATTCTTCTAATGGAAGAGGAAACAATTGTGGTTTCTATTTGTCCCCCTTTAGTGCAAAGGCCTTTGCAGCCCACTGTGAGCAAGACCCTACAGGTATTGTAATATCCAGGTCCTTGATCCCCTTTCAGCAACTGGAATTTAATCCCTGCATTTCAAGCATACCCCAGACCTGCTCAGTATTCCAGAGATGACAACAGGACTTTCGGAGCAGCAGCCCTCAGGAACAGGAAACAAGGACAACACAACAGCTCTTTTCTATGGAAGAAGTTATTTCCAACATCCCTGCTGTGGCTTTGGGGGTTGCAACCTTTGGACAGTGTTTGGGGGACCTTAGAAGCAGCTCCCACCGATCCCCGAGGCGGCCGCCAGCATTTCGCAAGATGAATTTACAAATCATCCATCACCAGCAATCCCAACCATTTAATTAGACCCAAATTACTTTATGTCTTCAGAAACCATCACAAATCTTGCTGGAAAAGATCCTGTGCATGTGCACGGGCTTGCCAGCAAGGAATTGTTTCCTCCTGCCAAAAGCGCGGGAGCGCAGCATTCCTGGCCCCAGCGGCTGGTGGGCAAAGCCAGCGGAAGATTCCAGTGCCTGCCTGGACCAGAGCCTGCGGGAAAAGGGAGTGACAGCCTTCATCCTCCTCCAGCAGAACCCTCTGGAGCAGAATCCCCTTCCCAGCACGCTCCTGCAGCCTCGCCGGGAGGTTTCAGCTCCTTGCCGGGAACGGGAGAGCAGCAAAGGCAGCAGAACTTACTCAGTGCCTCAGCCAGAAACACAGCAAAGCACTGGAGGGCTCCCTGATCTGTTCCAGACCGGGCTGGCCCCCGTGCCAGAGAACACAAATCCATAAACCCCACACGGCAGGGGCTCCTCCCGAGTCCCCGCTGGGTGGACTCCGAGCGGCGGCTCCCTGCTCCCAGTGGGCTCCGTCCAGCCCAGCCTGGGAACAGCTGCAGGGCTGGGGAGAACGGGCTGATGAGAGACTGGGCTGCTGGAACATTTAACAGAAACCTGAGACCAGTGGGAACAGGGCTAACGCCGGGATTGTTCCCTGGGGAGTCGTGCTAGAGGCAGGCATGGATTTGAAAGCTGCACTGGGATGGTGCAGACAGCTCTGAGTCCCAAGGAACCACACCAGGCACCTCCAGGATGAGGTTTCCAGAGGGGTGTGTGCCCTGTGTGTGACACATGTGGCCCTCATGGGCAGGATTCTGCTCCTCCCTGCCCAGGGCAGACCTTTGTAAATCATGTGGTGCCATGAAAGCCACAATGGTTAAAATCACCCCCAGCTTCACATGTGGGTTTGTTCAGGAAAATAAAAGAATAATAAAGCACCCCAAAGACACACAGAAAGTTGTTTATGAGATGATATAGGAAAATAAACCAGGAGGCAAACACTCCATCCTCTGCCTAGGAAGAAAATCAGAAGTGCTGCTTTATCCCATCTTGCCAATTGCTGTGGCTGCTCACCCCTGGAAGTGTTCCAGGCCAGACTGGATGGGGCTTGGAGCAACCTGGGATTGTGGAAGGTGTCCCTGTCCGTGGCTGGGGGTGGGACTGGATGAGCTTTAAGGTTCCCTGCAACCCAAACCCATCTGTGATTCCCTGTAGCCCTGGATAAATACAGGGAAAGCAGGGGAGGCCCTTGGGAGAAAGGGTGGATATGAATACATATCCCAACTCCTACTGTATTATTTGGTGTGTCCAACAGAAAGAAGAAAGGCCAGGAAGACACAGCTGTAGAGACCCAAAGCTGGATCCAGAGGACCTGGAAGTGGAGCAGATGCTGAGAGGCAGCTCCTGTCCCTAACAGGATCAATCCAGGGAGAGCTGAGCCAGCCCTGCCACAGGCACACACCGGTTCAGGCTGCTCTGCCCAGGCACAGCTCACAGCTCCAGGATTCCTGTCCCATCCTCATCCTCAAAGGCATTTCCTCACCTACCATAAAGTCACTCCAGGACATCTGCCTACACTGGAAACACAGACACCTGGGAGAAATTCAGCCAAATCCCCTGGGCACTGAATTCCAGAGCTGCCCCTTAGGAGGCAATTCTGTTAGGGACAAGTCACTGCAGCCTGTAACTACACTGTCCAATAGCTGAGTACAGTCTGTTTTCTCCAAACCTATAGGAAATCTAGCTTCACACATTCCTGCTTTTGCTTCCAGCTGTGTTTGGGAGCAGGGAACCTCCTGGCACCTGAGCTCTGCACCTTGGGAAGACCTCGTGTGCCCAAGTCATTCCAGCCATGGAGAAAGGCCACGTTGGCAGCAAAACATTTGCAGGCTGCTGCAAAACCACTGACCTCCATAGTCCTGGGTGCTGCTGCACTCTTTCCCATTTTTTCCCCTCTGTTTTTTAATCAATGTGCCTCATGTGATAGATCAAAGGACTTAAAGCCTGGGGAAGGCACTCCAGCCCTTGGCAGGAGCAGGGAATGAGACAGTCAGTCCTGCCTATGCAGGCAGCCCAGGGGGGCTGCAGATATTAATTTAAAAATCACATTGCAAGTCTTGAACAGTGCCATTTGTTTCAGCCTTTCATTCTCAGCTCTTCCATTTCCCTATTCAATGGCAAGGAAAGAGCCCCACGGCCAAGAAGTCCCACCCAGCCCTAGATCCACAGGCTCTGGATGTTCTGCTGCTCCATCCCTGGCTGCCTCCTGCAGCTCCCCAGTGCTCAGAGCCACCGTGCAATTAATTCTCTCACAATAATAGGGCAGCACAAATTACCAAGCAGACTCTTGTAGCAATAAAAATGTAATATACTGAGTCTGACTTGCAAAGTCCCAGCACTAAATGTCTCTCTTTTGGAGGACTTCCATCTTTATTGTTGCTGCCTCTTAGCTCCTCTTCGTTTTTTCTCAGCCTAGTATGAGTCTCACTTCCAGAGCATTCATCCCAGAGCTATAAATTCCTTGTGTGAGCCATGTCAGACCCAGCAGTCCCTTGGTTGGATTGGGAACATTGAGTTTCATCCATCCAGGTTTTGGCTCATGCCCAGCAGGAAGGTTTTGCTCTTCCAAGACATTGGGAGGAGAGGAAAAAGGTCCAACCAGTAGGATGGGGACCCAGGAAGGATTTAATAGAGAAAACTACAGGAAAGACACAACTCTGGAGGGCCCCTGCCTGGAAATCTCTGCCACAGAAAGGCTGGCACTTAATGGCAGCAGGGGATGGGAGAGGCCAGGGCCAAGGAGAAGGGAGTGAGTATTCCAGGGGAGGGCTCAGCAGGACTTCCAGGTGAACTGAAGGGTTCCCAGCAGTAACATGGCTCCATGTTGGGTAATTCCCAACCCCAACAGTGCCTGGAAGGGTAATTCCCTTCCACCATTCCTCTGTGAGTCTCACTGGAAAAAACTACAAACTGCTGCACCCTGCCTGGGCTTAAGGGATGCTTTAGTCTGGGCTTTATAACCCTGTGCTTTCCTGTAAGCTTCATGCTTTGCCCAGCCAGCCTGGGCTCCCAAAACATGCTCTGGTGTCCCCATGCTCCTATCTGCAGGCACAGGCTCTGAGATCAGTATTCCCCAATCACAAGTCACATCCCACTTTGGCACAGCCACGTCCAGAGAAGCCCCCTGTGTGCTGTGTGTTTCTCCTTTTGTGCTAACCTGTCACAGCATGCATTGCAGAAGAGATGGCCACAATACAGATTATCACCACACAATTTCAGAAAGCTTCAACCCACACAGAGTAATACCTTACCTTTCAGAAGGCTTCAGGCATCTGCCCATAACCAGTAACACCATGGCACTTCAGAAGGCTGCAAGGCTCTGCCATTCTCGTTCTTTAGCCCAGCCTTTTATCCCCTGCTGTTGATGCCCTGCACCTGTGTGCCCTCTGCTCCCTTTGGTGGTTGGGCAGTGCCCCTGGGCACTCCATGGCTCATTGCTGTCAGTGCTGCTCACCTGCTGCTCACAGCTGTGCCCATTGGGGATGAGGCTCAGCCCCACTCCCAATCACCACAAACTGTGTGCATGCACCCACTGATATCCAGAGCCTGCAGAACCCTCACCTCCAGCCTGACCCTGCTGAGCAGGTTTTGGACAAGACCCACCTTCCAGATTTAGTCTTTGTTTGCCAATTCCCCATAAGCTCACATCCCTGTGGTTCAGCTTGTTGCATCCTCTGCTCTGTGCCTCCCATCCCTCAGCTCTGAGATGATATTCCCCTCCCCAGCACTGCTGAATTCCTCAGAGCCCCATGGATTTGCCCATAACAGGTTTTCCATGTCACACCAATGGGCACAAAGTCCTTGGAAGCTGAGCACAGATCCTCTGTGGGATTTCTGAGCCCGGGAGAGGCGAGACCCAAGACAAAAGGTGGGGATGATTTGTGGTGTTTGTGAGGTCCCCAGGATGAGGTGAGAGGTGAGGAATCTGACTCCATGTTCTCAGAAGGCTGATATATTATATTATATTGTATTGTATTGTATTATATTATATTGTATTATATTGTATTATGCTATACTAAAACTATACTAAAGAAAGAGAAGGATACAGACAGAAGGTTTAACAAGAATGAATAATAAAAACTTGTGACTGACTCCTCAGAGTCTGACACAGCTGATGGTGTTTGGTCATTAAGTAAAAACAATTCACATGAAACCAATCAAACATGCACCTGTTGGTAAACAATGCCCCGACCACATTCCAAAGCAGCCAAACACAGGAGAAGCAATCAGGTAATTATTATTTACATTTTTCTCTGAGGTTTCTCAGCTTCCCAGGAGAAGAAATCCTGGCAAGGGGATTTTTCAGAAAATACCACGGTGACAATGGTGCCCTGTGGCCAAGCAGGGAAGGTGGGGTGTTCCCAGGTGGGATGTTCCTCCTGGCAGCACATCCATGCAGGGAGCACAGACCAATCTTTGCTGTGGGTAAAAAAATTGGACTTTTCAAAGCTCAAATGAACACGCTCTTCAAGTAAAGTCCCTGGAAGTGAAATTCTGATGAGGCTTCAGCACCCTGGTGCCTGCAGACAGCCTCCTGCTCGATTCACTGCTCTGTCATGCTTGTTACTGGGAAATGAATTCCCTTCACACTGACATTTCATAGACTTCCTGATCCAGCACATAATGAACACCCCGCCAGCCCTGGCAGCCTCTTGCCAAACTAACTTTTATTACCTGTTTTCTCATTATTGTATTTAAATTTTCTGGTCTGTTGTGCCGTGGCTTTTTTTTTTTCTCCTTGTTGAAAGAGAAAGAGCAGGGTAAGATAACAAATTTCCCCAGCAGAGTCCTGCTCTGGGAAGCACAGATTCCCAGTGTCCCAGCCAGCCCTCGGGGCTGCCCAGGATGAGGCAGCAGCACTTGCAGGCAGCTGCAGAGGTTGGAACAGGGATAAATGATGCAGTGCTGAAGCACCTTGCCAAAATTAAGCACACAGCAGTGCTGGCTGTGTGATCCTACACCTTCCTGACCCGGGGCTAATCACATCTCTGCCATCAGCAGGGCACTTACACCTCATATCCCTGACATTAGGATGACTTATTCCACAGTTTTAGACTTATTTGCTTTCACTCTCCTACAGCGTGTAACATAAGAGAGTGGCAGTGCTCAGCAGTGGCTCCCGGGCATTAGAGCTAAAAGATTCCTAATGAAAACCTGGAGAAGCTGGAGAATCATCCCTGCAGCACTCCAGCTACAGACTCGAGCACTAAGCTGGCTGCTGGCTCCTGCTGGCTTTATTTTGGGTGACATGCATCCCTGAGAATTCTCTTTGGGCTGGGAATGGGCCTTGAGAGCCCAGAAGCAAGTGGGGTCATCCCTGTGGGATCATCCCTGTGGGATCATGGCCATCCAGTGCAAGGGGTCACCTCCTCAGCTGAGCTTTCCCTCTGGTCTAGGACATCAAATAAACAGAGCAGACCACTCTGAAATGCCATAGCAGGAGCCTGAGACACCTGAAATAACAGGGGGAAGTGACAGGTGCTCCCAAGAGGGGTTTTCCTTCTTTCCCTGCCTGACACTTCACTGATGCCTTTGCACCTTGTCTAATCCCCCTGAGGAAAACCAGAAGCCTCCTGAAGAGGGGAACCTGTTTTCTTAAGCTTTTAAAGAGCCATGAATGCAGAGATTAAAAAGCCCAAAACCCCAATGAGCAGCACAAAGTGCCGTGTGCAGTTTCTCTGTTAACAATCAGACACCACAGTAGGAAACAGAAACCTCCCAAGGTGAATAAACATCTCATTTTCCCCTCCATTTCCAGAAGAATGGCTAGAGCACATCCCGTGGGAGGTCTGTCAATGTAGACACCCAGTCTGAGGGATCCTGCAAGGAGCAGTGTGCAATTATGTGTTTAATTATGAAGTATCATCTTCATTTGAATATTCCCTCTGCTACCGCTGTTGTTAAGCCCCTAATTCTTGCTGGATGAGGCTTGGAGCAACCTGGTCTAGTGGAAGGCATCCTTGCCCACAAAAGGATGAGATTTAAGGTCCCTCCCGACCCAAACCATTCCATGCTTCCTCACATTCAAGTTCCCCCCACATTGCTGCTGCTTGCTGCTCCTCCCTGTGCCTTTCCCAGCTCCTGGAAGTCCTTTATGAGGTGGGTGTGTGGAACTGCACTGAGCAGACAAGTCACAGAGCCCTGGCTTTAGCCTCTGTTCCATTCCCTGATCCTTTTCCCCTGGTCCTCTTGCTTTTGGAGACCTGCAGAGCTGTGCCATGGCATTTCCATAGAATAATTTAGGATGTCCCAGCTCAGAACTCCCCGTTTGCATGTGCAGTGACAGGTGCCTGTCCCCACGTGCATCCCTGCCTTTTTCTGCATTGCATTCTCCAGTTTATTCCTCCTCACCCCATCCTATGAGGTGCTTCCCTTCCTGACCACCCCTTCTCAGCACCATCTGCATTTCCATTCGATCTTGACTGACCTTCCAGGCCTTTAATGGGAACAGGGAACAGGGAACAAGCTGCAGGCACACAGGTCCCTGCAGGGCACCACTGCTGGCCTCCCTCCTTCCCTGGATGAGGGGCTCTTCCTGCCTTTCCAGCATTTACCCATGGGATGACCTTTCCTCTTAGCCCACAGGGCCTTAATATCCTTAAGCTGCTGAGGAAAGTGATCAAAAGCTTTTCAGAAATCTAAGTGGATTTTTGTCCACAGGATTTACCTTGTTTACACCCCTGTGATGCCTTCAAAGATTCCTGAGGACATCTGTGGAGCCTGAGGCCTGCCCTTTATGAAGGACATCCTGTCTTACTTATCCAGGGACCTGTAGATCCTTTATTTCTCTCAGTTATCCCAGTTCAAGTTTCCAAATCTCTGGACCTCCATCAGTTCTGTCATAGGATATTTTGATTAGATATCAGGATTTTTTTTTACATAGAAAGGCTTGTAAAGCACTGGCACAGCTGTCCAGGGCAGTGGTGGAGCCACCATCCCTGGAAATGTTCCAAAAAGCATGGAGATGTGGCACCACAGGGGTTAGTGGTGAACACGGGGGTGGTGCTGGGTGGATGTTGGACTTGTTGATCTGAGAGGGCTTTTCCAACCTTAGTGATTCCATGACTGTAAGAAAGAAAAGGTGGGCACAGCAGGCCCAGAGCAGACATGATCAAACTGACAGATGGCAGAAATAAATGGGATATTGGGAGGGAATTCCTCCCTGTGAGAGGGGTGAGGCCCTGGCACAGGGTGCCCAGAGCAGCTGTGGCTGCCCCTGGATCCCTGGGAGTGTCCAAGGCCAGGCTGGATGGGCTTGGAGCGACCTGGGACAGTGGAAGGTGTCCCTGCCCATGGCAGGGGGTGTGTGACTGGATGAGCTTGAAGCTCCTTCCAACCCAAACCATGCTGGGATTCTGTGATGCACCCTTGCAGCCACAGCACAAGAACTCTTCCAACACTTTCCCACTGAAAAGAGACGTAGATCCCAGAACTCAACATTCCCATCCAGGCTGATTTTCGCAGCCCCATGCCACAGGGCACCCTCCGCCCCTGACCCAGAGCACTGCTGAAGGCTGCAGCTCCTTCCCTCTGCTGAGCTCCAGAGGAATGAGCCGGGAGCAGCCGAGGTTTGCTCCCAGCTCCTCCAGCCCAGGTCCCACATGCACCCCTCCATGGGCACTGCCAAGGCACAGTGTCCCCTTTGGGAATGGCTCCCACAGGACAGCACCCCAGGACTGCATCTCCAGAACAGCTCCCCCAGCTCTCCAGCAGCAGAGCAGCGGCCAGGGCTCCCGCAGGCGGGGAGCAGTTCATTATCCTCGGGGCTCAGCAGAGCACGTTCCCATGGAAACTGGGAGCCTTTTCATGTCTGTTGACAGCTTTGGAGAGTTTTTTCTCTCAAATGCTTGGACACAGAACAGGTGTCTCCAAGCCAGGCAGTGAGCAGATAGTGCAGAGCCAGCGCAGGCCGATAATGAGACAAGTGTTTGTCTGAGATGAAACATTTTCACCCGGCGAGGGAGCTGGGCTGGAGCAGCACAATCCCTGCTGCAGGGACACAGAAACCATGGGAAGGGGGGACAGGCTGCCCACACACTCAGCACAGAACGCGGGGAGCGGGGATGCGGCTCCTGCTGCCTTCCCTGCGCCCCACAAACACCGTGGCAGGGCTGGGAATCGGCCTCAGCATCGCAGGAAATCGCCAGCATCCACCAGCAAATCCCCATCGCCGCTGGGAGGGCTGGCAGGATGCTCCTTAACCTGGCTGAGCAGCAGGAGTGAGCTGTTTGCAAAGCAGCCTCTCTGGCAGGGCTGGATTGTCAGTGAGCTGGAGTGAAGGGAAAGGGAGGAATAACAAATGTGCAGCGGCCACGTCTCCCCTCGCTCAGGGCAGCCACAGTGGCCAAACTGGAGCCAAACACCAAATATCCACCTCCTCTGTTTTGTTTCTCCCACAGCTCAGGTTGTTCCAGGGCCTGAGCTCAGCCAGGAGCACTGAGTCATTCTGCACAGAAAGATCCATAATTGTTAATGTGGTGTTACATCAAAAATCATGTCCAGGACATATCCATGTTTCCACGTCAGGTGCTCCGAGAGCAGCCCATGCCAGATTTAAATTGTCTGTGCAAATTGCATTGTGCTCACACATTGTGCTACAGCCTCATTAGCCAATTGCCTCCTATTTTTTCCCCCCTCAAACACCTGCCTTGTTTGTGGAATGGATAATTGTTCACTGCAGACTTTTATCACCCTAATTATTATTTACTACACAACATCCAAACCCTGTCTCAACAGAGAACTGCTCATTTCCTCTCCAATGTGGCTCAACTTTTCTGAACAATGTAGTTGAAAATATTTCATTTCTCAGCACATCATGTATAAATGATTTCAGATAGAAATGATTTTATATATAAATTCATTTCCCAGCAATGTCACATATAAAAATGAGAAGCTGAGGAGTCAGAGATTAAAGCTCAAGCTCCTGAATCTACCAAGCAGTTGTTTGCTATTCCAGGTGTCACCAGGCTGACGAACT
The DNA here is from genome assembly GCF_037042795.1 of Molothrus aeneus. NCBI lineage: Eukaryota > Metazoa > Chordata > Aves > Passeriformes > Icteridae > Molothrus > Molothrus aeneus. The sequence continues at coordinate 5,497,137 of NC_089655.1, read as the reverse complement.
CTGGAGCATTTATCATCCTTCAGCCCTGCCTGCACCGAGTCAAACCTCCTGCAAACTCCTGACAAGATATCTGCAGCTCCCCACATCAGTCCTGGATCTCCATTCCCAAGGTGAGGATCCTTCAGCTCCTTGCCCTGCATCACAGAGGATGCATGGACAGAGATTCCCAACTTCTCTTAACCCTGGGGGGCTGCTCCAGCCTGGCCCTGGCACCTCTGCTCTGTGTCCTGTACCACCCACACCCTGCTCCTGCACAGAGCAGGGATCACCCATCCCCAAACCCATCCCAAATCCGGAGCTGCCCTGAGGATGGAGCTGCTGGAGGATGAAACAACCTCTCCATTTCATCTTTTTTATCCAAATGGAATGAGAAAGGCACAGGGCTGGAGTTGTTTTCTGAATGAGAGAACAGCTCGGGGTCAAGTGAAAGGTCTCATTTTTAGATCAACCCTCTTTGTTTCAAACTCCTTAGTGTGAATTTCATTCCAATTCCAAGGAAAATCAACCCCACAGCCAGGGTGCAGTGAGGAATGGTCACGGTAAGAGGCCTGTGCTGCCAGGATTAAAGGTATTTTGGACATCAGTACAATTTCACATTGAAAAAAAAATATTACTTTAATTCAAGCCTTATTTTACAACAGTAGTTGGTGCAAGGAAGGTTTCTAAGCCTCTCTCATTGCAAGCACTGAGCAAGGTGCAGAATAAATAATGTGGGGCCATGTTAGTGGGAGGTGTGCAAGAAAACACCTGCAGAGAACAGATGAAGTAAGGATCTGTCCTGAGCTGCCTAAATCCAGGCAGGTGAGGCCACAGCTTGAGTGCTGTGTCCAGTTTTGGGCACCTCATGACCAGGACCTTGAAGGGGCTAGAGCGTGTCCAGAGAAGGAAATGGAGATGGGGAAGGGGCTGGAGCACCAGGAGAGGCTGAGGGAGCTGGGAAAGGGGCTCAGCCTGGAGAAAAGGAGGCTCAGGGGGGCCCTTGTGGCTCTGCACAACTCCTGACAGGAGGGGACAGCTGGGGGTGGTCAGGCTCTGCTCCCAGGGAACAGGGACAGGATAAGGGGAAACAGCTTCAGGTTGTGCCAGGGGAGGCTCAGGCTGGACGTCAGGAGGAATTTCTCCATGGAAAGGGTGCTCGGGCCTTGGCAGGGGCTTCCCAAGGAGGTTTGGAGTCCCCATCCCTGCAGGTGTCCAAGGAACTCCTGGATGTGGCACTCAGTGCCCTGGGCTGGGTGACAAAGTGAGGATTGGTCACAGGTAGGACTCGATGATCCTGGAGGTATTTTCCAACCTTAACAATCCTGTGGTCCTGTGATTTTAAGCCCCTGTCCTCAATAGGTCAAATTTATCACACTTTTCATCACAGGAGTTCCTTTTTTTTTTGCATTTCACTGGAACCTTTCTGTATCCCAGCCTGAAAGTCACTGGGAAATCAGAGGCAGAGAGCACACCACAGGGATCTCCTCCATGTGGGCACCCTTGGAGCAAAGGTTGAGTGCTTCAGGTCGGTGGCAGGCCCCACACACCTTTCCTGGTCCCCAGAAGAAGTTGTTTCATGCCTGTTTTGCTTGCAGTGGGACATCAGGAGGACGCTGCTCTGTGTTGTTTCTGTCACAATGACAGAGAGAGAATGGAGTCAATGCACGCAAAACATTGGGAAGAGAGAGCCAAAAGTGAGAAAAACAACAAAGTCATCCCTGAGAAAACAAGACTGAATGGAAGATGAATGGTATGAGCAGTGAGGACATGGAAAAAGAAAAGAGGGAACACCTGGAGATGAAAGATGGGAAGAGCTTCTGTAAAATTGGCTTTTCACTCTGTTTGGGGTAACGGGGGATTTGTGTGCCCTGCACTGACTGCAGAAACCATTTCCCAGCTTTCACTCAACGTTTTTTCCCTCCACCTCCAGCCCCCCAGTGCTCTGGAAGCCCCTTCCCCATAGCCAGGCAAACCAGGGGCACTCTTCTCACAGCCAAGCACTCCACATTCCTCTTCTCCATTTGGGATCTGCTGCACCCCAGAACCTCCAGGGGTGCTCAGCTCCACCAGCCCTGCTCACTGGCACACCTCTGAGCAGCTCTGCTTTGCATTCCCACCTGGCTGCACATTCCATGGTCCTCTCCACTGCCATCCCCAGAGCTGGGTTACACCACAGCTTCCCATGCTGCGTGCTGGGAGAAGGGCTGGGAAGCTGCTGGGCCTTCAGCACTCCCCAAAATCCCACTGCAGGCTGGTGATGGGAGCTGGTGCAGCTCCACCCTGTGCAGCACATCAGGAATGTGCTCTGCCTGGAGAGGGATGGATTTGGATTTGCTTTCTCTCTCTGTTCCACTTGAGGATGGTGGGTCCCATCCCTGCCATTCCCAGCTCTCTGGTGACCAAAAGCACACAACAAACCTCAATCCCACTCTTCTGGAATGAGAGCCAGAGCTCTGAACCCTTTCCAAAGGAGACTTACAAAATATCCCTGGTTCATGAGATGAATTCCCTTCTGCTTATTATTCAGCTCAGCTATGGTTAAACCAATTTAGGCTACACAACATAAGAGTTATTAAAAAAGATCTGTGCCTGTCAACTTTTCATTACATTACTGTTCGACATTCACCTTGTACAAAATAAAAAAAAAAATAAGGAGAGGAAAAAAAAAACCCCAAAAAACTGAGGAGACTTTAAAATTAAACTATGTAAGTGTAAACCAGGCACGGAAGAGGAAGAAATTAAAACACTATCACTGGAACACAGCTTGCACCTCAAGCCCCAGCCAGCCCAAGGGCATCAGCAGCAATGCAAGGAGCCAGAGCCCTGTCGTGTTGGTGTGTTTGCCTCTCTCACAGATCTCTGCTGAGGCGCTTGGTGCCCTCCTGGAGGGGTCACATCCTCAGGGAGAGGCTGCACTGGGCACAGCTGGTGCCCTCCACACCCCAGGAGGAGCTTCCCTCCTCCTCCTCTCATCCCAGGCAGCAGAGCAGGAGGGAGGCGCTGCCCCTCTGTGCCCCAAAGGGGTCGTTTTCCTTCCGAATCGAGCGAGCACAAGAGCCAAATTGCTGCTCTTTATGGCTCACCTGAAGTTTATTGTCTCGCAGAGCGCCGCACTAAAGCTGCTGGGCAGGGCTGGGCCCTCCTGCTCTGCATCCCTGCTGGAATTGTCCATCCAGCTGCACGGACAGCTGTCTGCAGCTGCCTCCGGGGGAGCAGCTCCAATCTCTGCTCTCCGGGACCAGGGACAGCACCCAGGAAATCGCTGGAGCACTTTAGGTTGGAGATCAGGGAAAGGTTCTTCCCCCAGAGGGTGCTGGGCACTGCCAGGGCTCCCCAGAGAATGGGCACAGCCCCAGGGCTGCCAGAGCTCCAGGAGAGTTTGGACAAGGCTCTCAGGGATGCACAGGGTGGGATTATTGGGGTGTCTGTGCAGGGCCAGGTTGGACTGGGTGATCCCTGTGGGTCTGATCCATCTCAGGAGATTCCATGAGGGTTTGATCAGCCAGGCAGGGCCAGCCCAGGGCTCGGGGGTGGGAGGAGGGGGAGCTCACACTGAGGTGCCTCTCAAGCCCTGAAGCTTAAGAGAAGGAAGACTTGGAGTGCATGCACAGCTCTGCCCAAGCCTCAGTCTCCCCTGGGAGCTCATCCCTGCAGGAGTGCCAACAATGCCATCTTCCCACTCAGGAAGCAAAGCAGAAGGTGGCAAGGGGCTCTCCAGGAGAGAAGGACAAAGCCAGCCCAGCACAGAGCCCTGAGCACTGCCCTTCCCTTCCCCTGGCCAGAAACCACAGGGCCATGCAAGCACAGCCTTGCCCTGTTCTACTCAAGGGTTATTTGTTACAGACATCTTTTATGAAAAATCCTTTCCTTAGGATTTTTTCCTCCTGATAAGCTGAGAGGCCTCAGGAACAAAATGCAAACAATGGTTATCTGCTGCTGTGGAATGCAACAGGTGCATCTGGGATTGGCTCATGTTGGATGTTTCTAATTAATGGCCAATCACAGTGAGCTGGCTCGGACTCTCTGTCCGAGCCACAAGCCTTTGTTATCATTCTTTTTTTTTTCTATTCTTAGCCAGCCTTCTGATGAAATCCTTTCTTCTACTCTTTTAGTATAGTTTTAATATAATATATATCATAAAATAATAAATCAGCCTTCTGAAACATGGAGTCAGATCCTCATCTCTTCCCTCATCCTCAGACCCCTGTGAACACAGTCACAGGGTTATTTATCTGCATTTATGCCAGATGAAATCCAAGTTTTGCCCCTCTAAACATCCTAGCTTGCAGGAAAAGGGACTCAGTTTGCTCGCTTGTCACCTCAGAAGGCAAATGAAGGAGGCAGAACTGCATATTTTGGTTATTGGTTGTTCCACTCCAGCGAAGCTCCACAATTGGGGAGAGCAGGAGGCGCCTGCTCGGAGCAAACACACAGCTGTGAACACACCGACAGGATAATCCCCGTGGGGAATTACAGCTCTGCAGGGCAGGGGGGAAATCCACACCTCCTGGGCATGAGAAAGGAGACAGAGCAGAGAAATAAAGACGGAGAGCTCCAAGCTTTTCATCAAATCAGATCACTCAGCTGAGCAGAACAATTGCAAGCAGCCACACGGGCGAGTTCTTCACGGTGATTGTTTCACCAAACACCGGGACCGGAGCTTGCTTTAAACAGCTCAAAAGGGTTTCCAGGTATTTGACAATGAAGCCACTTACCTGATGGAGCCTTTCCCTCCTCCCTGGGCTGTGTTCAGGCAGCAGGTTTTTGTTGGCACTGCCTCTTAGAGGTGCTCACGGGTTTAAGGAGAGATAAAACAAAAATAAAGCCTTTGTTTGCAATGAAATTGGCCATCAGAGACCTGATCCTCCAACCCTACTGCCTACAAGCAGCTTTTCCTCCCTTAGCAATTCCTGCTGGAGAAGTACGTGGAAGGCTGTGGGGCTGGGATTGTGCTTTTCCCAACAAGGGATGGAGCACAGGCTTCAGCCAGGGCTGGCCTGAAGGCAGCAAACACCCCAGAGGTGGCATCAGGAAAGGTACAGTGTGCTAAGTGTGAATCCAGGGCTGCATTCCTAGCATGCATCCAGGATTTGGGATGAAGCAGCACTTACCTCTCCCCTGTGGACGCCATGGGACAGAGAGAGGGAAATGGCAAGCATTTCTCACAGTGGCTTGTGAGAATTTTTAGGGAGTTGTAGGGATGTGATAACTTGTTAAATATAAACAATCTCCATATTGCATTTCAGTTTGGCACAACACAGGCACAGCAAATGATAAGAATTGTGTTTTCTTTCTCTGATCTTCAGAGAATGTGAAACCCAGAAATATTTTTGGGAAGAATTGTGCCTTGCTTTTCTCTGTGAAGGGAAATGTGGGGCTACAGTCCCGCTGCAGGAATCCTGTACCCTCATTTGCAGGACTTAAGCTCCATCAGAGCTCAGAGGACAGAAATGCTCCTGGAGGGAGGGGACAGGCGGGTGCCAGTGGGAATTATGCTAAGATGAGCTGGATTCCACAAGGATGTGAGCATTCCATGGCATCCCATGTGTGAAATATATCCCAAGGGACATCCACAGGAGCTCATCCTGGGCTTGGGGGCCCTGTGGGGCTCAGCCTCAAAGGGATGAAGGGTCAGCAGGAGTTGGAGCTGTCACAGTGTAGGAGCATTGGGGGGTGGGACAGCTGGGATGGACAGAGAGCAGAGATCTCTGCAGCCAGGTCAGGAACTTGGGGTTCATTGCAAAGGGCCTGGGTGCAGGGCCCTGCTGGGAGCTGCCACAGCTCAGAGCAGGCCCCAGAGAAGAGAGGGGGAGAGAGGATGAGAGGGAAAGAGAGTAAAAGGGTAAGAGCATAAGAGAGTAAAAGGCAAGAGAGCAAGGTTCCCGTTACAATTCAATAAATCTTCTTCTGTGTTGAATATTCTGATTCTCACTAACCAATCTAATACAGGATACAAATCCTATAGCATTTACATACAGCCTATAAGAATCATTACATTACCATACTGTGTTACATTTTAAACCCTATAAACTCCTCTTTGGGTCCTTCTGCCAAGCTGGCAGGGTCTGCTCTGACCCTTGGAGCTGTCTGCAAGCAGAGGGTGTTGTTCCATCAAAAGGGGATCACCTTCAGCTGGCCACACCATTGTTTTCTCATTGTTAAAATCAGTAACTAAAGGATCTCAAAGCTTGCTTTCATTTCAATCTCACTTATAGTTTCCATATTCTCAAACTCTTTTGCCAGACAATCATATTTATAAGGCTTTCCTGTTTCATCTTCCCCAGCATCACAGGACCCCCATAATTTTCTCTGGTGGGTTTTTGAGCAGCTTCCTCTGACCACGATTTGGGTCTTTGCCTGTCCCTGGGAGAGAGGAATCACTGATGCTTTGTTAGCAGTTAGGGCAAGAAAAGGTTTCTGTTTCTCCTCCGGAGCAGGGGATGGGGGGTGATCACTCCTCCCTTCACTCCCCAGGAGAGGAACAGATCCCTGGAGCTGGCTCTGTGCCCAAGGAATGAAAATCTGGGACTGCAGCATCCCCATCCCAACAGTCTATTCCTGAGGGCCTATCCATAAACCAGAGGGACAATTTCTGTGGAGAATTAGCCCAGTGCTGGAGCAGAAACAGCAATTCCTCAAGCACCAAAAGCACCTAAAGACTTAAATGCTGCAAGCAATTCCCAGGAAGCACATTTAATTGGAATAATACTCCCACTGAGCAGATAACAGGATAAACTTCACAAAATAAGATAATGAATGAGGAAGATTTACAGCCAATATTTTGGTCGGGTGTTTTGTTGCATTTCTACACAGTCTGTGTTCTCACAAATGTTAATTTCCTCCTATTCTGTGTGCTCACAACTGTTGATTCCCTTAGGAAAGCAGATCCCAGAATATTCCACAGCATCTGATTAGCAGGGAAAGGGCCATTAATGTCTGTAGTTCCACTCCAAACTGGAAAAAAACCTGTCCCATTAAAGGAGAGCCCTCGGAGAAAGACAAAGAAAGATATTTATGGCCTGGAGAGCTCCTGCCCAAAGAAGCAAACCAAAGCTACATCCCAAAGGCACAGATCCACCAGGTTTTCCTCCAGAAAGCAGAACTGGCCTTTGTGAGGATGGAACCAGCCAGAGGCAGCAACAAGTTCTCTCAGATTCATCAGATGATTTTCTTTTCAAAGAATATTGAAAATCTGTATTTTAGAGCAAACCCAACATGATTTCTGGAATACTTCTGTAACCTGCAGCACTTGTCCAGGAATTGTTTCACTCATATCCACACTTGAGGGTTTTGAATTCCAAGAAACCCCAAATCCAAAGGCAAAATAAGAGGTTTCCTCAGCATCACAGCGAGGATCCTTGTGAAAGAAAGGAGAAAATTTCCTCTCTGCAACTCCTCACTCATATCCAGTTGCTCTTGAATCTTCCAGCTTTAGCTGCTTAACTTCAGCTTCCCACCTATATCATATATATAACATATCAAATGTCCCAGTATCCCTCAGGGTAGGGAATGGCTGCCATTCCCTGTTCACAGGCAGGAAAATAAAGGATAAATCCACTGCCTTGTGGAGGTTCTGGAGCTCACCATGTACACAACTTCTGGTTCGATCCATCATTTATCTCATCTTGCCATGAAACTGCTGCTCTTACAGTGCCATAAAGCCACCTCAGCTGACAAAAACCCAAGAAGCACCTGGGAAGCTCCAAGGCTGCTGTGGGAGGGATCACTTTCCAGCCCCACATAATGCCAAATGTTTAGTGCTGAGGCTTTACAAGGCTCTCCCAGCAAGGAGCATGAGTTCAGTAGAGGAACTAAATTCCATGCAAGCACATATCTGTTCCTAAGGAATTGGCACTGAGCACCAAAAGCAACAGGTGTGGGAAAGGAACTGGGAAAATTGCTATATAGGAGTTGCTGGAGAGACAACTGGGTGGGAAACGTTTCCTGATCCCTTTGTTCAAGGGGAACATTTGTGCACCTGAGTTCCGGCTGCCTTAATCCCTGGTTTGGTTTTCATCAGCTCTTGGACATTTTTCTGGCTTTAGCATTAAATTTTTCTGGCATTGCCATAAATCCTGGGAATTGTGAGGAATCTGTAAGTGCATGTACAGGAGCCACCTGGGATAGTGGGAGGTGTCCCTGCCCACAGCAGGGGGTGGAATGGAGGAGATTTAAGATCCGTTCCAACCCAAACCATTCCATGATTCTGTGATCCCAGGACCATCAGAAGAGGGATGCAAAGAATCCCATTGAACCTGCCTTGGTGCAAACCATGCTAAAATCTTCTCCTGTCCCCCCTTCCCTGCTCAGAATCCAGCTGGGTCCTTCTTACTCTGTGCTTTCTGTTTCCTGCAATTCCAAGGACCCAGAGAAGGCTCCAGAAGCACTGGCTATATTTTATCTCCAATGACCAATAATAACCAAGGTCAAAATCAAGCAGCTGACCCAGATCCGACCTCCCTTGTATCTCCCTGCCTCATTGCCTCCCCATTTCTCTCTAATGTCAGCTGGAAATAGATCTTTTCCTGCCTTGGCCACAGCTGTTAATTTGTGTGTGTGTGCGTGTTGTTATTTATTATTTAGCACAGCAAAGCACCTCATGAAGCAGCTCTCATGAAAGGCACTACATAAAAGAAGCTGCCTCTGAATATTTTAGGAACCCAACGTTCTGCTATTGATATTCTAATTCCATTTGTTTGAGAATCAAGTCAGGCCCCAACAGGTTATCCAACAAATTAATAAATGTTGCGGCTTTTGTCTTCCGGAGGGTTTGCAGCTCCTGGGATTTGCACTTTCATGTTTTTCCTCTGGTAAAGTCTGCTGTGTTTGTTTGTTCAAGAGAGGAGCCCTGATGTTCTCGTGTGATCCCCTGACTCCAACAGCTGGGGCTTGGAAAGAAAACAAACACTGCAGGATACTGAGGGAAACTGGAAAATCAGGGATTGGCCACTCTGCACCTCCCTGTGGTCAATGGGATTTCCCATCCTTCTTCTGATGTTCCTGGGATCACAGGGTCATGGAATGGTTTGGCTTGGAAGAGATCTTAATCCCATCCAGTCCCACCCCCTGCCATGGTCAGGGGCACCTTCCACTGTCCCAGGCTGCTCCAATCCCCACCCAGCCTGGCCTTGGGCACTGCCAGGGATCCAGGGGCAGCCACAGCTTCTCTGGGCACCCTGTGCCGGGGCCCCACCACCCTCACAGGGAACATTTTCTTCCCAAAATCCCATCTACCCCTGCCCTCTGGCAGTGGGAAGCCATTCCCTGTCACTCCATGCTCCCATCACTCCACTCATGTTCCAGCAGAAGTTTCACATCCCTTGACATCTTGGGAGGGCCTTAGAGCTGGACCCACTGTCACAGACATATTTTATGAAAAATCCTTTTGCCAGGATCTTTTCTCCTGAGAAGCTGGGAAGCTTCAGCTTGCCCATGTTTTGCTGCTTTGGAATGTGATTTGGAGAATTGTTTACCCAGCATGTGAAATTGTTTTTACTTGATGACCAATGACAGCCACCTGTGTCGAGGCTGTGAGCAGTCACAAGATTTTATTATCATTCCTTTCCTTTGCTAACTTTCTGATGAAATCCTTTCTTCTATTCTTTTAGTATAGTTTTAATATGTAATTTTCTTTTAATATAATATATATCATAAAATAATAAGTCATCCTTCTGAAACATGGAGTCAAGATTCTCATCTCTTCCCTCATCCTGGGACCCCTGTGAACACCACCACAGACCCACCTCCTCCAGAGGGGGATTTGGGAGCCAGGAGATTCCTGCTAGGTAGGCACTGCCCTGGGACAGCCTGTGCCTGCTGTCCTTGGGCACAGGTTATTCCAGAGGAGGATAACCAGGATTAGGCTGTGGATTTGAACCTTGGCTGTGCTGCCTCAGCTCTCCCAGATGATCCTCCCAGGCTTTCCAAGCTCATCACTTCCTAGGCCTCCTCCTTGGTGGGAGCTAATGCCCCAAGACTTCTCCACGCTTGCTGTCCCTCATTCCAGCTGCTGGGACATTCCCTGTTTCAGGAAGCAAGCCTGGAGCTGTCATCTCCCTGGAAATGAGGTGCTGAAGACAAAGAGGGGTCAGTACTGTGCAGTGAGACCTTGGAAAAGCACCAGAACACACTCCTGATCTCTCCAGCACTCCCACCTCAACCACAGGGATTTTTCCCAACAAAGGACATGAGATACTGTTTTCAATTAACAGGAGTTCCCTGGCCTCTCTGTGACCTAAAATTTCCTCTGAATGGAAGTAGAAAACCTGTTTGTTTAACCTGGACATTTCAGCCTCCTCAGAAGAGAAATAAATGCTGTCTCCCCCTCAGTCTGAGTCTTATTCAGACTTTCATCTTGTGCACAAAAATGGGGAGGGAAAGTGGGAAAGATTCTTCAGGGAATTAACAAAAAACCCTCCACAGAAAGTAAAAAATCTCTGTATATCTTGAACATCAGAGTGCAGCTATACAAAAAGCTGTGCCTTGTTTTTTCTTTTCCCTAGGAAATAGTTCATGGATACCCAATCCTCAAGTGGCCCAGCCACAGCATCCATCCTAACAGGAACTCTGAGTTAACCTGGAGAAAAGCAGGAATTAGATCACTGAAATCACTTTTTTCCCAACAAAGACAAAGCCATTTCAGTGGCAAATGGGCAGAAAAGCCACAGAAGTGGTTGCAGTGCAGATCTGCCCTTCCCACGGAGAACCCAAACAGCACCAGAGCATCAGTGGGGGCAGTGTCAGCTCTGAGGATAATGCCAGGAATAATGTCCCCTCACAGGAGATAATGCCAAGAATAATGTCCCCTCAGCTGTACATAAGGAAGCTGCAGCTCCACAGAGAGGCTCGGGGGCCACCAGAAAGCACAAGTGTTAAAGTGGAGCTTTCAGCTCCTCAAATTACTGCCTTAATTTATGTGCACTAAAGTGCACCAGGCAACGTGTTCCACACTTAGATTTTAAAAGGATTTTTCCCAGTTTGCCTCTTGTCCTCTCCTTTAACCTCCCAGTAAATTCCCATTGGTTGCTGCTACCATGCGAGCCTGAAATTTTAATTCCCTTCCACATCTCCACAGCCCCGTTTCTCTGTGGGTGCAGATATTGTGAAATTAGCAAGAAATGGGGAAAATCACATTGGAAAAATTTCACCTTGAGGGTTTTTATCTCCCCACCTATCACAGGAGTAATGGAGTAGACGACAGGAAGATTTTAATGCTGATTTAACATCTATCTATTTATGCTGCTGCATATATGTATTTATTTGTGTTTCTCCCTGAGCTCTGTACGTCCACAGGAGCCAGGAAATGGAGCTGATTAATAGAGTTCCTTCCTCCAAATGCACAAAGTAAATTCAGCCTAAATGATAATCAGTGAGTTTGATTTTATTCTTCCCTTCAGTATCAAGTGGAGGGAAGTGCTGGAGGGAGTGTTTTGGATAGAGGAATACTGATGGAGCCATCCTTCCACAGTCCATCTTTTTCCTTCACATTGCAATTCCTTTCCATCACAAAAGCTGGAGGGTTGCTGGTAATGCTGGTCAGCAGGTTAAATATTTATAACCTCTATAAAAATATATGCTAATTTGAAAATAGTAAACTAAGCTCAGGACATGGCTTGGGGCAAATTTAAACAAAGCCATCAAAGCCAGAGCTGTGTTTTATACTAAAGCCGTAGGCAGAGCACAACAGGTATAACTTTGAATTTCTTTGAGTTAAAGACAAGCACTAAACCCAGGGCGCTGTTTGCATACCAAGGGCTGCCTGGAGCAGGGAATGAATCCACCCCTGAGCCTGTGCTGCAGCCCTTTCCTAGAATCCCAGGGTGGTTTGGGAAGGAAGGAGCTGAAACTTCCTCCAGTCCCACCCTCCCCCTGCCAGGTGGGCAGGGACCCCTCCTATGATCCCAGATTGCTCCAAGCCCCTTCCAGCCTGGCCTTGGACACTTCCAGGGATAGGGCAGCCACAGCTTCTCTGGGCACCCTGTGCCAGGGCATCCCCACCCTCACAGGGAACACTTCCTTCCCAATATCCCATCTAGCCCTGCTTTCAGTCAGTTTGAAGCCATTCCCCCTTGTGCTGTCACTCCAGACCCTTGTCAATGTTCTGTCTCCATGTTTCCTGTTGGCTCTTTCAGGCACTGCAAGGCCACAGTGAGGTCACCTGGAGCTTTTCTCCTCGAGGTGAACAGCCCCAGCTGTGCCAGCCTTTCCTCCCAGCAGAGCTGCTCCATCCCTCTGCTCACCCTGGTGCCTCCTCTGGACTCTCTGCAGCAGCTCCAGGCCCTTCCTGTGCTGGGCCCCAGGGCTGGGGCTGCTCTGCAGGTGGGGTCTCACCTCAGCAGGGCAGAGGGGCACAATCCCAACCCCTTTCCTGCTGCCCACCCTGGGATCAGCCCTGCACAGGGCTGGACTGGAATGGGATCAGTGACACTTTAGGTGGAAGAAGGAGTGAGGGAAGGGAGATGTGTGTTAACCTTGCCTAGGGAAAGGATCTATTGGAGATTAAAACCCCAGGACTTTGTGCTGGAAGAACATGGAGACCCAAAAGCTGAGCCTTGTCCATACTCTGTGGCAGAAAAGGGATTTGAGCAGTCAGGGGCAGCAGTGGAAAAAGCACCAAGGGTCAAACCCAGAGGGATTAAAACACTCTGGATCAAACACCAAGGGATTAAAACCCTCAGGGTCAAACACAGAAGGATTAAACCCCTCTGGATCAAAACCAAAGGATTAAACACAGAGGGATTAAACACCTTCCTCAGCCAACCACTGCAGGAAGCCCCAGACACAAGCACATTAACTGCAAGGCCACCCCAAGATTTTTTTGGGGACTTTGAGCCAATAAAAAGGGATCCTCCCACAAAAGTCCAGGAGCTTTTGGCCATGTGCATGGTTTGGGGCTCTGTGTGCAGTGCTGGGGAGATTTTTCCATCACTGCCCAGGAAACCCCCACCCCACAAACAGCTGGAGTTCTGGACTCCCCTTCCTTGATATTCAAAGCTTCCTGAGGGGAGAATATCCCCAACACATGGGTGCTACTCAGAATGAGAGGCTCTTGGCGCCTTTCCTCTCCCTGCTCCCATGGAAGCTGGTGGGCAGTCCCTGTGCCCTGTCACATTTCCATAACACCAATGACAATCTGAAATGTCCCTTGTACAGGCAGTGCTGTGTTTGCTTTGCTGCCTGCTGCTGTGAGGTAACAGATGTTTTCATTGAGCTGTTCACAATAACCCCTGGGCCTTTTCCCTGAGTGGTTCCAGTTAATTTAAAATGCAGCAATGTGGATGAGGAGGTTGGATTTTGCCTTCCAATGCACATTAACTTGCATTTGTCAACATTTAATTTCATCTGCCACTGCCTTGCCTGCTTACCTGCCTGGATAGAGACATTCCCAGCTTTTCACAGCTTGAGCTACACAACTAAATAAATTTCACTAAATAACTGTGGGCAGCTACTATTTATTCCATCTTTTCCTCCTCTCTAATTCTGGATTATATTTATAAAAGCCTGGCCCAAGCTTTCAGATTCTCTCCTCTTCCACAGCCACACTGAAAATTGGTTCTTCTTTTTTTGTTTAACTCACGGCTGCTTCCTAACCTGTGCTGGTAATTCCTTTATTTAAGGCTGCCCTCTTGTTCTGCTGCCTCCTTCTCTACTGGGATCTTATCTTTAGATCCCTCTGAAGTCTCTTCCCATGGATATTCCCTGCATAGTATTTTCAGCAAAATCTGTGAAGAGGCAATTAGCAGAAGCCTCTGCCTCCTGTCTATTCCCAGATTAAATTCTCTCACCAATTTCTACTTCCAGTCCCTTATACAATCACTTGGTAGGAGCCCTTTTTCCTCTTTATTCAGTGGGAAAGAAAGGATTTAGAGTGCAAAAGCAACTCCAGACACAGCATTTCCCCTGCCCTCTCTTCTGAGGTTTTCAGAAAACCCACAAAGGGAACAGCCACTGTGTCCAGACCTGGCCCCTCAATTTGGGAAGGATACTGAGGGGCTGGAGCGTGTCCAGGGCAGGGAACAGAGCTGGGGAAGGGAATGGAGCACCAGAAGTGACTGAGGGAGCTGGGGAAGGGGCTCAGCCTGGAGCAAAGGAGGCTCAGGGGGGCCCTTCTGACTCTGCACAACTCCTGACAGGAGGGGAGAGCTGGGGGTGGCTAGGCTCTGCTCCAGGGAACAGGGACAGGAGGAGAGGGAACGGCCTCAAGCTGGGCCAGGGGAGGGCTCAGGTTGGATATCAGGAGGAATTCCTCCACTGTAAGGGTGAGGTTTGGAGTCCCCATCCCTGCAGGTGTCCAGGGAAGGGCTGGACATGGCACTCAGTGCCCTGGGCTGGGAACAAGATTGGGATCGGGCACAGGTTGGATTTGATCATCTTGGACATCTTTTCCAATCTCAGTGGTTCTGGGATTCTCTCATATCAGGATAATTGCTAAGAAAAGGCAGATCCATGTCTGATCCCCTCCCAGTTTTCCAGAGATCATGTCCAGCCCTGAGGAGCCCAGTTCTGAGGACCAGCAGCTGCTTTGCTGTGCCCTCCCTTTGCCAGACACTTGCCAGATTTCAGCTCCAGCATCCCCACCCCAGCTGTCCCCATGGACAGACATGGCACAGCAGCCAGGGATACACAACTGGAAAGGTACAATTTGCAATTTACCCCCCCAAAAGGGAAAGAAGGGGAGACTGGGATAAGCCTTTTTAAGGAATGGGAATGGATCAGCTTGCAGGGCTGCACAGAGGGTGGGGCACAGCCAGGGCCTGCCTGAAGACAGAGAAGGAATAAGATGTTTTCCTGCTGAACTCAGCCATCCTCCTCCTCTCCCACCAGCTCTGCCCCACACCAGACTGTTCAGGCACAAACCTCTGAGGATTTCCAGGCACAAACCTTCGAGGATTTTCTGTTCATTTTCAATTTGCATTTCCATATTTAAGTTCGAGGAGGAAGAAAAGAAACACCAAATCCAGTGCTTCCTAAAATCCACCAGGGAAACCTGTCATAACAGCTTTGACCCCTGGGCACAACTATGAATTCTGAGCAACCTTTTATTTCTCCTTAAAAATCAAATGCAAGCTCTGGGAGGCAAGGAGCAACAACGTTCACTGCAAGCTCCACATCCTTGTCAGAAACTCTTTCTAACAGACTCAGGATTTGCACTCACTCTGGCCAGAGGAAAATGCTGCTCCAACCCTGCTCCTCCCAAACCCCCAAGCTCTCTGTAAAATCACTAACATGGAAATAGAGAGGAAACTCAATATTTTGGCAGTTGGAAGATGTCTTCCTCCAACCACAGGAAGGCATTTCCCTGTTGATTCTTGTCTTGTCATAAAAGCAGCAACACCCCTTTGACAGGTTTTGCTTTATCTCTGCAGAACCTCATGAATCTGCTTCCAAATCCTCCTTTCCAAAAGTGTGAGCACCAAGAAATTCTCTTTTGAGTCTGGATAGTCAAGGCCACGTCTATTCCTCAGCTCCATTCCCCTCCTCTTCCTCCTCCTTTTGTGAACTGGGGAGAAGGAGCATAGCAAAAAATTGCTGTTGATTATTCCAATTATTGGGAGCATGAGGACCCTGGGGATTATGGCCTACATACATTTATTACCCACATCCAAACAGCTTCCATGCTGACTGCAGCAAACAGCAGAGAGCAGGAGGATCTGGAGGAGGGAAGAGGAAGGAAGCCATCATCCCCTTGCCTCTCACACTCACAGACACCAAGCTGTTGGAAAAGAACCCAAGGAAAAATGCACCAAAATGTCCCCAGGGGACCTTCAGCACTTTCCAGTTTCCCAGCTTTTGGAGGTCTGGCAAGATCTTCAGCCAGAACTGTCCCAGAATTTTTATGAGACCTTGTCCACGCCCTGTAAAATTATGCCAGGGGAGAATGGTGTTTCCACAAGGAGGTTTAGCTGACCATGGAAAGGAAGGCAAAGGAGGTGGAGTGGGGTGGGATCTGTGAGGTCCTGGCTGGCTGCCTCAAGGATCACAGGCTCATCCAGCTTTCCCAAGGTCCCCAGGAGTTTCTGAAATCTTGTTCATGGATTGAAGCCACGAACATATCTGTGACCACAGAGGTGGATGCAAGATTCACCTCTGGGTGCATGAAGAGAGCTTTGCACGTGTGTTGGTTCATAACTGGGAAAGCACAAGTTTATCTCCTGTTCCCACTCTCTGTTAGGAGTCCAGCCCTCTCCATGGAGGGATCAACTGCCTTCTCAAGCACAGGCACAAAGTCCCAAACCCTGCTGAAGTGCCTGCAAAGCAAGCAGAGAGTGACTGCTGCCCTCATTAGGAAGGACAAAGCCTTCTCAGCAGTGGATAAAAAAGCAGCTCACGCTGGGGTTTGCAGGGGAGGACACGGGCTCATTCCAATGCTAACCAGATTACTGAGCTTGCTAAAGGCTATCTCTGAAGGGATAGTTGGAATTAGTTGATAGTGATTTAATTTGTGTTGCAGATTGCTAATTAAGCCTGTGAAGAGGACAAAAAAAATTAATCCATTTAGTTAAGGAGATACAATGAGAGATGTGGCAATGCTGGAGTCATTCACAGCCAGGAACAGGTGGAAAGATTTGCTTGACCTCACCTTTGAGGACAGAGCACGTGTGGGCATGGAGGTCTGACCACTTGCACCCATCCCAATTTCCCTGGATTGCAGGATATTGTGGAATCCTGGAAACATTAAGGTTGGAAAAGACCTTCAAGGTCAGCCCAGCACTACCACTAAACCCAGTGCCACATCCACACATTCTCCACCATTTCCAGGGATGGTGGCTCCATTGCTGCTTGCTTCCAAGGTTTGATAATGCTTTCCATGAGGAAATTTTCCATAATATCCAAACTAAACCAGCCCTGGCACAGCTTGAGGCTGTTTCCTCTTGTCCTGTCCCTTGTTCCCTGGCAGCAGAGCCCAGCCCCACCTGCTTCCACCCTGGTGGATCCATGTGGGGCTTTGACTGCCAACTCCAGGGCTTGATCCAAGAGGAAAATCTCTCCAGGGAAGGAGAGGTAATTAAAAAGCACCCAGGGATGTCCTCTGGGAATGCTCCCAGAGATGGCAGAGTCTCCACATTAATCCTGTTTAATCCACCTCTCCCAGGATTCTCAGGGATTCCCAAACCACCACAGCCTATCTTGATTTTCAAAGCCAAGTGATAGGAAGTCAGCTCACACCTCAGTGAGTTGCTCCAACGTTTAATTAACCTGTTAACCCCGAAATCACTCCAGGCACTGGAAGTCATTTTACAAAAAATTGCCCAGATATCTTCAAAGAGGAAATTTAAAAATTATTTTGGAAAGAAGAATTCACTTTACTCATTAAAAAAAAAGAACCAAAAAACTCCACAAAAACACTGAGTGTTTTTCAAAGCTCTTTAAAAATATTTAAGGAGTGATTAAATCAGAAAGTCATCCTGATTTTTCTTATGTCTGAAATTTTCAAGGAGAATGCTCCTTTTTCTTCCTCAATATGCTCCAGATTTCCAGGGAAGCTGCTTCACAGCTGGCTGGATTTCTCTCACAGTTTAGAGAAGCACCAGGAAAGCTGAAGTTTGCTGGCTGGCTGGCTGAAAGTTGGGAAGGGCTCTTTGGGGTCGCCCACTTGCTGTTGGCAATTCCCCTGATCTCACTCAGCCCCGTTCCTTCTCCTCCTGGCCTGCCCAGATTTTATCCTTTCAACCATTTGGGTGTGAGCTGACTGAGGGCAAATCCCAATCCAGGGAGCCCCCACCCCACAGGGTTGAGCCGGGGCTTTGCACCAGTGGATCCCAGTTTCCACAGGTCACAGCAGGAGATGGAAACTGGATCCTGCTCCCTTCAGTGCACCCTGGGGATGTCCATCCTCAGATAGTTATGGAATGGTTTGAATTGGAAAGGACCTTAAAGCCCATCCATTTCCACCCTCTGCCATGGGCAGGGACACTTTCCACTATCCCAGGCTGCTCCAAGCTCTGTCCAACCTGGCCTTGAACACTTCCAGGGATCCAGGAGCAGCCACAGCTGCTCTGGGCACCCTGTGCCAGGGCCTCAGCACCCTCACAGGGAGGAATTCCACAGAATCACAGAATGTTCTGGGTTGGAAGGGACCCACAAGGTCATCGAGTCCAGCTCTCAAGTGAAGGGCCCAGCCAGGGACTGAAGCCACAATCTTGGTGTTCATGGCACCAGGCTCTCACCAACTGAGCTGATTCTCCCTCAGATCCAACTTAAGTCCACCCTCCTTCACATTAAGGCCATTCCCCTTGTCCTGTCACTCCAGGCCCTCATGAAAAGCTCCTCTCCTGCTCTTATGAGCCCCCTTTAGGTACTGGAGGTTTTCCCAAAACCTTCTCTTCTCCAGGGTGAAGGAATACCAAGATAAAAAGGGCTGGATTGCTCCTCAATGCTCCAAGTTTCCAGGAGACCTCCTCAGACACCACCCCCTTCACCCACAGCACAACCCAAAATCTCTTTCTGGAGAAGCTGCAGATTTCTGGGCAGTGAAAACCACCACCCCCCATCTCAAAATCAACATCCCAGCTCAGGACAAAGACCACCAAGTTTATCCCCTCGTTCCCAGCATCAGGCACACAGCTGGAAGCTCCTTGGGAATGCCTGATGTCACTTATCACACAAACCCAGCCACCCCAACAACCACCCCAAGCAGCTGCAATGCCTGTCAGAAAGGAATAATTCAATTCCATCCTGCCCTCCAAGATGGAAAACACAGCAGAGGGTTTTACTGGAGCAACTGTTACCAGGCCTCAGCCAGCATGGCTCCCAGCCTTCCTCTGGCAGGGATTTTGGGAGCACAAACACATCTGTCTCTGCAGCTGGGCCTTCCAAAACACACCACCCCCATCCCCTCTTCTCAGCTCTGCAGCTGCACGAGTTTGTGCAATCCACAAATCACCCAGGGGCACTCAGGTGGCACTGAAAGCACCAAAGAATCCCCTCAAAGCCCAGTGAATCCCCATAGTCCCAAGAATCCCCTCAAAGCCCAGTGAATCCCCATAGTCCCAAGAATCCCCTCAAAGCCCAGTGAATGCCCATAGTCCAAAGAATCCCTTCAAAGCCCAGTGAATGCCCATAGTCCAAGATTCAGGAATGCTGAAACGCTTTTCCTCCCTTCCTTTCCAAGGTGGTGGATCCTGCTTCTTGTATGTTGGAGTCTGAAATGCAAGGAACGTTCAGAGCTTTGGGCCTGTGAGCCAAAGCTTAGAATTAAACCCAGGATTTGATCAGTGACCTTGGAAAAGGCTTCCAGCCTTAGGTGCTAGAAGTGAGAATGTGGATTTATAGTTTAAAGCAGAGACACGTTAAGGTAAGTAAAGAAAAGTTTAGAGTTTTAGAGTAAAAGATAGAGAAAAATAAAAGTAGTTACAGAGGTAAACAAGAAGTTTGGAATGCAGTACTGTAGGTTTGTGTGTCATAACAGGATTGGCTAAGAAAGCTTACACTGTAGCGTGGTAAGATGAAATATTTAAAGATTGAGTCAAAAATGCAAATAACCTTGTTGGCAGTGTTTTATTGGTCAATAACTCCTTAAAAGGTCTTGTAACTAAGAGTCTTGTAACACACTGTAATGATGTGAGCTGAACTCAGCCTTCCTGCCTATGTAGAAGATAAGACAATAAATCACATCATCAAAACCAACTCAGAAGTCCCATCTCAAATTCCTTCCAAAATTCCCCACAAGTGGATTATCACACTTGTAGCCTTGATACCAATGTAAAGTAAACTTAATGTGGGGAATGCCTGGCACCTGAGGGTGTCTGTTTGGGGATGAGCTCCTCAGACAGCATCTTTGCCAAAGGAAACATTCCTGGCTGGGGGAACTGCTCTGTCCTTCCCCAAGATCTGCCCACGATGGAGGCGTCCAGGTGAGCACAAAGCAAAGGGAGCAAACAGCACTGGCCACGTGCCCTACAACCCACAGATCTCATCTGGAGAGGTCATTCCTAGAGGCATCACACCAACGAATTGCTTGTGAGTCCTGCCTGGATTCTGTGCCACTTTATCCATCCCCAGCAGTTCCTACAGCCGGAGCAGCTCTGCTCATTTATTCACTCAGGGATGGTTCAGCCCTCCAAGGGAAAAGAACTTTTTTCTTTCCACATCTCTTTGAAAGCTTCACCAGGGAAGTTGCAGCACCTTTGAAGCTGTTCTGAGTCCAGGAAGGTGCCAGGCTGTTCCTGAGTGATAGCATGGCAGCACTGCTCCAGGAAGAGGGACAGGGAGCCTGGAAGCAGCTCCAAAGGAGTTAAAGCCCAGCACTTGCCTGTGGGAATCCTGCACCACACAAGGCCCCAGAGATACAAGGGGATTGTCTGGATAAAAGTTGATTAGTCCACATTACAGGGATTAGCATTCCCTTTGAACTTTTAACAACTTTGTTATGTCTTTTACTTGCCTTTTTATGTAAAAAAATAAATAAAAAGGTGGAGGGGTTTTTAAGCCGATTTTTTTTTTCTTTTAAAGGAAATGATTAATTCTCCCTATTACCAACAGATAAAGCTCTGGCCACACTTGAAAGGGGGAGTCAATAACATGGAGGGGTTGGAGGAACCACAAATCCTATTGGACATGCTCTGGCTGCCTTTAGATGTTTCCTTTGTAGCAGGAGCAGGCTGCATTCCCCAGCAGCTCTGCAGCACACGCTGCTGGGTGGCACGGGAGGGGCTGCAATGGCAGGGGCCAGCAGGGAGCACAGGAGGCCAATCCTGCTTGGATGGCTCCTGGAAAGCCAAGGAAACACCAGCTGGAAGTGGTGCAAGAGAGGTCAGATCTGGCTGGGCTGCAGCAAGGACACACTCAGGGAGAGGCAAACCAGGAGTGAAATTCACACTTGGAGCTGGACAGGATCAAGGGAGAGCTGCAGGATGAAGATGGAGATAAGGGGGAGTGTGAACATTACCCTGGGCCCACAGCAGCCAAGAGAATGATCCTTTTTGGTGGGGGAGGATCCCTGTGCCTCCCTTCCTTCTCTGATCACTGCAGCCTGGGGTTTACCCCTGTCCTCTCATTGTGTCCAGGATTTGCTGCAAGTGCAAACGCCTTGGGAAGGATAATAAGAAATGAGAGTCCTGCAGGAGGGAGAGGAGGAGCAGGAGCAAACACAGAGGGATCTCCCACTGCCCCCCTCCAAGATCCATTAACAGGTTAATTAGTTCCTCTGGGAAATGTGTTGTTCCCCTCTCTCAGATGCAGCTCCACTGGAATCAGAACAATCACCTTGACCCCAGGACTGCTGTCAGGAGACTTTCCGCTGCCTCTGAGTGTCCCTTTCATCTGAACAGCTTTAACAACACATGGCTTGAATCATGTTCCACTGGGTAGCAAATGCAGCTTTTTCCCTGCTCTGACACAGTATTCACCAGGAACTGGGCTGGAATCACAAACCCACCCCACCTGGGCCTTGAGCTCTGTGGGAACACAAGCTGACAGCCCTGAAAATCCTCATGCAGCACCACACAGCCCCAGCAGGAATTCCTGCTTGTTATCCAGGACCACGCTTGCCTCCTAACAGCATCACCAGGGCTGGGAATGACCCAGACCCGCTCACCTGTGTGCCAAAGCCCCTTCCTGCTCCTGCATTAATGATGTTTAGTGGCCAGGCTCTGACACAGCACATCTGGGGGATGTTTTAACCAGCCCAGGAAACACAGGCAGCTGCAATAATCAACTGCTCGACAACACAGTTCAATTGACTGATGACTAACACGCTGCCATTTTAGCTCCAGATAAGCAGGAGAACCACGTTTTCCAGCTTTAAACACACTACCAGCACAAAGAAATCCATAGAATTTCAAATGCCAAACCCCTTTCAAACCGGCAGCCAGTATTAGTTAGGAGAAAATGAGAATATCAGGCAGAAAAAGACTCTGCTGCCTGGAAATCAGGACAATTAATAATACATGCAGCAACCCCTCAAAGCACCTTTTTCTCCCCTCCTACTGCAGGCAGAGAAAATGAACTGAATTGGAAATTCTGTCAGGAAAAGTACATCCTCCAAAATGGAAAGACAAAGGCACAGTGAGAAAATGAGCTGTGTCAGGCTGGCTTACAACAGCAGCAGCACAAGTGGCACAGAATTCCCTCCAGGAGGCAAAGCTGCCTCGGGCTCACAGCACCTCAGCAAGGCCTGCAGGCTGAGCAGGAACAGCCCCGAGCTCCAGAGGCAGCTCCTGAAAGAATCTGAGATTAAAAACTATAATCTCAGTGCTCAGTTCAACAAGTGAGGAAAAGTCCTCTCCCCACCCCACCTGCAGAGCAGCCCCAGCCCTGGGGCCCAGCACAGGAAGGACCTGGAGCTGCTGGAGAGAGTCCAGAGGAGGCACCAGGGTGAGCAGAGGGATGGAGCAGCTCTGCTGGGAGGAAAGGCTGGCACAGCTGGGGCTGTTCACCTCGAGGAGAAAAGCTCCAGGTAACCTCACTGTGGCCTTCCAGGGCCTGAAAGAGCCAACAGGAAACATGGAGACAGAACATTGACAGGGGTCTGGAGTGACAGCACAAGGGGGAATGGCTTCAAACTGACTGAAAGCAGGGCTAGATGGGATATTGGGAAGAAATCCTCCCTGTGAGGATGCTGGGACAAGTAGCCCAGAGAAGCTGTGGCTGCCCCTCGATCTCTGGAAGTGTCCAAGGCCAGGCTGTGGATGGGGCTTGGAGCAACCTGGGACAGAGGAAAGTGCTCCTGCCCATGGCAGGGGAGGGATTGGATGTGCTTTAAGGTCCCTTCCAACCCAAACCATTCCATGATTCAGTTCTTGTCCTGCCAGACAGCCCTTTGTCCCTGTCTCCAGGGAGCCCTGGAACACAGGATTCCCAGGATTGTGCCCAGCTTGCATGGCACCCACACCCCTCAAATCAACCAAGCTGACCCCAGCCCAGTGCCAGCTGCCCCTCAGCCTGCTCCTGACCCCACACCCTCCTCCTGCCTGAGGGAAAGCAGGAAAGCAGGAAAGCAGGAAAGCAGGAAAGCAGTCTCTGTACCCACTGTTGATCCAGTTGGATGTGGACTTTTCAAACAAAGCAAGTGACCCTTGTGCCCTCCCAGACGCAGGAACAGTCCCAGGAAGCAGAAGGGGAATGCAGGAGTCCTGGAGGTTCACATACGCAGAGAAGCTCATCATTATTAATGGGCTCCTTGCTCTGATTACTGAAGGCTCCCCGTGCTGTAATACAGGATGCAGGCACGGAGATCAAAGCCTCCTGCACACGCATAATCAGGGAGAATTGCTGCCCCCGAGCACGGAGCAGAGCAGGGCTGTGGCAGGGGCTGCCGGAGAACAGAGGGCTGGAGGGAGCTGTCCCGGGTCAGGCTGAGCGGCGCTGCTGCTCCGCACCCAGCATGTGCCGCCTTTCAGGGGCTGCCTTTGTTCCTGCGATGATGTGGGAATGCCGCAGCTCTTTGTTCTGGATCGGCACTGGCAGTCTCAGGAGTGACAGATCATCCCTTCATGACTGCAGGAGATGCAGAACTGCTCAGGATCCTGACTTAATTAGCGCTGTGTTCTATCCCACAAAGTGAACATCAAAGGTCTGAAATGTAAGGGATGGCTGGGAAATAGCAGGAACTGCTGGAGAACAGCGCTCTGCTGAACTCTTCCATAATCCTGGCATCTACTGGAGAGCAGCAGCAGCCTCAGGCTTAGCAAGAGAAAGGTGGCTTTCAGTTCAGAGCCCTGGCTGCCAGTCCTGGAGCCTCCTTTTGCTGCAGACCCTCTGGAGGGGCAAGCACAGTTCACTCTTTTAGACATCAAAATAATACAGAATGTTTTGGGTTCGCAGACACTCTACAAGGCTACAGAATAATTCTCCTGATTCCTTCTAATTGTGTTTCTTTTCAGCAGCAACATCAGTGCAGCCAGAGTGTCAGGTTTTGGAATGTTAAAACTGCAGTCAGGTAAGGGGAGAAAATCCCCTGTTTGTTTTCTCCCAGCTTTGTGAGCAGAAATGAATTCAGTGGAACCTAACTTTGATGAAGGGGGCTGAATCTCAGGGGAGTTTAGGTTGGATCTCAGGAAAAGGTTCTTTCCCCAGAGGGTGCTGGGCACTGCCCAGGCTCCCCAGGAAATGGGCACAGCCCCAAGCTCCAGGACTCCAGGAGAGTTTGGACAATGCTCCCAGGGAAGGATTGTTGGGGTGTCTGTGCAGGGCCAGGAGCTGCATTGATGATCCAGCTCAGGATAGTCCATGATTCTATGACTCATATGACACCATCCACCAGCCCAGGTGGCTCCAAGCCCCATCCAGCCTGGCCTTGGACACCTCCAGGGATCCAGGGGCAGCCACAGCTTCTCTGGGCACCCTGTGCCAGAGCCTCATCACCCTCAGAGGGAGGAATTTCTTCCCAGTATCCCACCTAACCCTGCCCTCTGTCTGATCCAAGCCACTTTTCCTTGTCCTGGCACTCCAGCTCCTGATGAACAGTCCCTCTCTGGCTCCCTGTGGGTCCCTTCAGATGCTGCTCTGAGCCTTCCAAGCAGGGATTGGGGAGAGCAGAACAAAGTCCTGGAGGGGAATTGCAGCTTTGTAATCTACAAGGGGAAAGAAAAGCCTATCAAACCCAGCTTGTAAGATTAAATGAGGTAAAATATGCTGTGGGCCTTTGTTGTTTTACAATCCCTTTCCCTCTGCTGTATTGTTTCACCTAATGAAGAAACATGATTTCATTCCAAGCAGGCTGTTACTCTCCACCACTTACCTGGGCTCCCAGGGGGCAGCCTGGATTCCAGGGACACAGGGAAATCTGTGGCTCTGGTCTCTGGGAGAGCTCTGGAGAGGGAAAACTCAGTCCAGAACAGGCTCTAAAGGAGCCACTACTTCAGTCCAAGGCAACACCCAGGTATTGAGACCTAAGGGATGAGCTTGGAGGGTCAGAGCTGAACAGCTTTCATCAGGTCCCAGAGCATCCCACAGCCCCTGAGCTCTGCCCCAGGAAAAGCCTCATTCATCCTTATTTCCCCCTGGACATCTGTACAGTTGTTAAACCCTGCATACAGTAATGCAGAGCTGTTCACAGTCATCATTCCTTACAATTATGGAATGTCCTGAGCTGGAAGGGACCCACAGGGATCATCCAGTCCTGCCCAGGACATCCCAACAAATCCCACCCTGTGCCTCCATGGAAGTGTTTTCCCAAAGTTCCTGGAGCTGTGGCAGCCTTGTGGCTGTGCCCATTCCCTGGGGAGCCTGTTCAGTGCCCCACCACCCTCTGGAGAAGAAACTTTTCCTGATATCCAACCTAAACCCCCCTGACAGAGCTCCATCCTGGTTCTGTCATCACTGGGCATCACCATCCCTGGTCACAGAGAGCAAAGACTGGAGCTGCTCCTCAAGAGGAAACTGCTGACCCAGTGAGGCCTCACTGATGGGGTTTTGTGGTGTCTCTGCAGGGCCAGGAGTTGAACTTGATGATCTTTGTAGCTCCCTTCCAACTCAGGATATTCCACAATTCTGCGATTCCACCCTTGGGATGGCAAAGTCTGATCCACCTTCCCACCTCCCCTCCTCACCCCACAGCCCACCTGAGTAGGTGCCAAAAGCTGAGATGTACTTCAGCTTCTCCCTAAAGCAATTCCCCACAGCAAACTCAGCACTTTCAGGGAGTCTAAGCTGCTGCTCCTGCTGGAGTCACACAGCCAAGCCCTTTGTGGGGGCTGCCACATCCACACGGAAAATCCCCTCCGTGCCAAACTCAGGCAAAACCACAGCCAGGCAGCGCTGCCTTCCCAAGCCAAGGAGCACAGCCCAGCTCCATGAAACCATGGATTATTTGTGCTGCATTGAAGAAGTCCTGGCTGATCCAGCAGTGGCCACAGGCTCATGCATAATGCACTTGCAGCCGCCGATGGCAATAATGGATGGCTGCCATCGGAGCCGCTGGAGCGCAGCGCGGGGCACGCGGGATCATCGATGGAATTTCTTTATTGTTCCACGGCTGCTGCTGCCTTGTGTTTCCCTCGCTCAAGGTTAAATCATTTCTGTTTGGAGCAATCACTGCACTCTGCATTACATGGCGGCAAAATTAATGGGCCCCCCTGGGCCAGCAAACTTCACCCGCCTCTCCTGAGGATTCCCTCAGTTCCTCTCTCTGTTCAACCCTCAGTTTCTCCTCAGTTCCTCCCTCAGTTTCTCCCTCAGTTTCTCCTCAGTTCCTCCTCAGTTCCTCCCTCAGTTTCTCCTCAGTTCCTCCCTCAGTTTCTCCTCACTTCCTCCCTCAGTTTCTCCTCAGTTCCTCCCTCAGTTTCTCCTCAGTTCCTCCCTCAGTTCCTCCCTCAGTTTCTCCCTCAGTTTCTCCTCAGTTCCTCCCTCAGTTTCTCCTCAGTTCCTCCCTCAGTTTCTCCTCAGTTCCTCCCTCAGTTGCTCCTCAGTTCCTCCCTCAGTTGCTCCTCAGTTTCTCCCTCAGTTCCTCCTTTAGTTCCTCCCTTGGTTCCTGCTCTGTTCATCTCTCAGTTCGTCCTCAATTCCTCCCTCAGTTCCTCCTCTGTTCATCTCTCAGTTCCTCCTCATTTCCTCCCTCAGTTCCCTCCTCAGTTCCTCCCTCAATTCCCTCTCAGTTCCCCCCTCAGTTCCTCCTTCCATTCCTCCTCTGTTTGTCCCTCAGTTCCTCCTTCCATTCCTCCTCTGTTTGCCCCTCAGTTCCTCCCTCATTTCCTCCCTCATTTCCTCCCTCAGTTCCCCCTCTGTTCCTCCTCAGTTTCTCCCTCAGTTCCTCCTCTGTTCCTCCCTCAGTTCCTCCTGCAGGTGATTCCTACACCCTAGGCCTCTCACTAATTTGGGAACAGCCTGGCAATCAAATCAGGTGTTTGGCCCATTAACTACTGGGTAGAAAAGCCTGATAAGTGGGAATTTCTTTCTCTTTCTGGAAGCATTTCCCAGCAGAAGGAAAGGTTGCTGTCCTGGGAAGGGTGACAGGCTGTAGCTTTCCTACTGCAGAGATTTCCAGCAGCCCATCAGAGAGGAGGCAATAGCTGTCCTTGGCAGGCTTAGCTGCTGATGGAGGGATGGGATGTGCCCTGGTCTCAGCACCAGAGACAAATCCCAGCTCCATGTTAGATGGCTGTTGGTTGTTATTTGCTTTCAGGAGCTGTGTGCCTCTCCCCACTGCCTTTGATCTCAGAACAGGCTTTTATCTTCCAACTGAAGGCTTCAACCACTGCCTCTGTCTCCCCTCAGCTTCATTTACTGCCCCCACCACTACACAACTCATCAGCTGGATGTTGTTCTCCTTCAAGGCTGGGTACCAATTCCAAATATCCAACTCCAGGTCAAAAACAACCAGGATATCATGAGGGGATATGGAAGTACATCAGCTCCAGCTGAGGAGCATGAGGCATGAGAAGCATTTGGTGGATCAGCAGACAACCAAAACTGGGTGTATATTCACCTTAAACCTGAAGCTGGGCCCAAATCCCCCTCAGCTCAGTGGCAGAAATTCCTTCTCTCCCATGTAGCTCAAGCAAAAAGTGCAGATGTTTCTCTCCTCAGAGAGAAGACAAAGATCAGTGTGTCAAAGCCTGGCTTAGGGGGTCCTGGACTAACAGGGCAAGCACAGCAGGACCTTTGGCCCTGGGAGGAGGAGAGGAGGCTGCAGCAGCATCCCCAACTCGAGCAATGTCACCCAGAGCCTGTTCCTGTGCAGCTGCATCGTTCCCACCTCATCCCCCCTGCTCTGCTCCACTGGTGGCTGAAATGATGTGGGGCTCCTCAGAGGGTGAAGCTCTGCCCTCAGGTGTCCCCTCCCTGCTCTAACAGAGCCCTCTCCTCCTTGAACTCCGGGGTCAGCTTTGTTATCCTGGCAGGATCAGCAGCTCCCAAAGCTCTGAACGTGCTCAGCCACGGGTGAGGGCAGGGAAGAGCTGCAGAGCCTGGCTCTGGAAGAATTCCCTCTGGATAAAGCAGAACAAGAAAGCACTCTCAGTCTCTGGATTTATGTTACTGGCAGGAAAGCTTGAGAACAGCCAGGATGATGTTTCTTTTCATTACTTTTAATCTAGCTGAGATTTTACTTAGAAAAATCCTTTCCAAGATTAGTTTTGAAACTGATTTGAAAACATCTTTTCCACTGTGATCCTTAGCCATTTTTCCAAGGCTGCCAGAGCTCAAGGAACATTTGGACAATGCTCTCAGGCATTGGGAGATTGTTGGGGTGTTCTGTGTAGGGCCAGGAGCTGGAACTTTGTGATGGGTCTCTTCCAGCTCAGAATATTCTGTGATTCTATGGTTCATCATTTCAATGGGAAAACTATTATTTAGATTGTTCTGAAGTCATTCCATGAGCTTTTTAATGGGGACAAATAATCAAAGAGGGAAATGACTCAGTAATTTGCACAGCTCTTTTATGTGTGAGCTATGCCTGAAGTCTCCTTCTCCCCAGTTTGAAAAGAGCTATGAAATAGTTCTCAGCAAAGCTGCTGCATCCAGAGGATCCCAAAAAGCTCTGTCCCAGCTCCCCCACCTGAGCCCACATGAAGGGATTGCACTTTGAATCCCTGCCAGCCTTTGGGTGTCCATCAGCCCTGCAGGGTTGGGATGCTGTGAGCAGAGGGCCCTCCAAATCCCAGAGGGATGGGGGACATGGAGATGGCCCAGGAATGTCACAGGAGGCCTGCAGGGAGCCCAGCTCAGCCCCACAGTGCTCCTGCAGCTGCTGAAGAGCCTTGGGACCAAACCATCCCCACAGCCTTGGGATGCAGCGTGAAAACATTGGAGGGGAGCTCCTCCTTCTCCCTGAACCCAAACAAACCCAATGGAGAAGATTTGGGACATACATGTCTGTGACTTTTCCCTCTAACTCACCAACCTCTCCTTCCAACCCATTTGTTCCAACTTCTATGATGCAGGGGGTTGGAACTGGAAAATCTTTAAGGTCCCTTCCAATCCAAACCATCCATAATTCCTGGGAAATCAAGACCTTCATGGGCTCAAAAATGGCAAGGAACAGCCAGACAGCATCAGGTCAGACTTGAACAGAGAACATGGATATAAACCTTGGTACCTGGGGCAAATTCCTGCAAATTTCCAAGGACTGGGGTGGGGAAGAACAACAAACCTTCTGTGCAATGAGGGGGAAGCAGGAGTGAACCTTTCCTAGTGTCAAAGCAAGACAAAAAATAAATATGGTGTCAAAGCCTAAAAGCAGCAGCACAATAAAGGCAGCAATAACTCCTGCTCGGTGACACCAGGCAGCCAAGCTCCACTGGGATAAATGACAGAGAACTTCCTCTGATAAACTAATAAAAGAGATTTCTAGGAGTAATCATTGATTTGACAGGAAGTCAAACAAATCTATCCATCACTGCTGACATGTGTCTACAACCTTCCAAACAAAGCGGCATCGGGAGGCAGAGCTGGAGCCAGCTGCCCACACTGTCTCAAATGCCACATAAAGACAGCCAGCAGCAGGCTCCTGGATCGAACACCCCCTGCCACTCACCCCTGGCTCCTCTCTGATCCTTCTGGATCCGCTTCTGAAGCCTCCAGACATCAGACAAAGCCTGCTTCTCCTCCCACATCCTGCCCCTGCGTGAGGCACTGTCTCCATCTCCACCAGAGATAAGGAGAACAAGGCCCTGGAGTGGTTCCATCCCACGCCTCTCCTGCTCAGTGGTTGCTGGTGATCTTCTCCAGGCCCTCTACTGGGGGGTCTGTCTGCTCAGACTCTGATCTCTGAGGCTCTGTGCACCCCCAGCTCTGGCTGTGGAGCTTTGGCCATGACCTAAATGCCAGCAGAACAAGCCTTGGCCACCTCCTTTGGGTCTGGGAATGGATCAGCCAGCAGCAAGCAAAGCAAACCATCTCCCAGTTAAAGAGCCATCCCACTGGGCTCCCTGGGAGGGGAGCAATGTGGAGCTCAGCACGTCCCTGCAGCCCCAGCAGGGCGAGACATCGTCACCTTGCTCAGGCCCTGTGTCACTGAGGTGTGGCAGAAGCTCAAGGCACCCCAAAACCAGTGCCCTACCCAGACCAGCTCTCCAAGGGCTCTACATGCACTGCCTGCAGAGGTGCTGAGCCCCTTCAGAAGGGCCTGTTTGAGCAGGCACAGCACACACCCAGCCAGCACAGCAGAGCAGGCAGATGATGGGATTTTGGGATATCCACAGGTCTTCCTTGCCCTCCTAGGAGCTCTTCCCCTGCACTCTGCCCAGCAGAGCTTTACACAAGAACAGTCTGAGTGCTCAAGTGATTGATGTCCCAAGCCTCCTTTGCCATTTGTCTTCTTCTGAACATCCCAGGAGCCCTGTGAGATCCCAGACTGGTTTGGAATGGGAGGCACCCCAAAGTTCATCTCATTCTACCCCAACCTTGCACCAGGCCAGGCTGCTCAGAGCTCCATCCAGCCTGACCTTAAGGAGCAGCCCCATGTTGTCACTGTGCCAGAGAGCCCAAGGCCAGGTTTTCCCAGCAGGACCTGGAAGCTGGGGCACAGCTCCCATCTTTGACCTGGCAGCAAGAATTTTGCAGGGACAGCACAGCCTGAGTTGATTGGAGCAGTTTGGTTCTGCCCCAGCCTGAGTTAGGATCCCTTCCTGCACTGGGAACCCAAAATCCTGCCCAGAACAAAGTTCAGAGTCCTTTTCTCTTTTCACCCTGGCTTTCTGAGGTTCTTTAATCATCCCAAATCAGCCCCTCCACGCTGCTCTCCCTGGGCTGTCCTGGGCATCTGTGCTGGCACAGGACACAGCAGCAGCAGGGCTGCAGCACTCACTTCAGTCAGCACATCAAAAAGAAGGGAGAAAATCCTGCTTCCAGCTCCTCCTCCAGCTCTGTTGGAGCACACAGCACTAACAGGCTGCCATTGGCAGACAGGGCTGGGTTGGTGTTTTAATTGTAGGTTTTATTTCTAATTTCAAAAGCAGTGTTTGATCCTGGAGTCGTCGAGGCTCAGATATTTATGACAGACTCAAACCCAACCCAGAGCACACACCTTTCTTCAAAACCACCCTGCTGGTAGACGCCTCTCCTTTTAAACACAGCAAATTTGGAACATTTATACACCATTTCTCAAGAACATGAGGTGATTTGAATCAAAACATTAAGTGTTTGCACAAAATTTGCAAGCCACCCTCCTAAAAGAAACAAGTCAACCAAGTGAAACCCCCAAAGCAGCACCATTTTTGAGAGTGTTGCTCTGCCAAACCCCTTTTTGTTTGTTTTCCTTTAAAAAACAGACAAAACAGCTCGTAATATTTTTATTTTGTTTTAATTGGTAAGAAGAAAAGGAACTGAAAGCTTTCTGGGAAGCTGTGCTGCTAAAGATAAAAGGCATTATGAGGATTCCCACTGAGCTTTCCTGCATTGCTGACACCAGGTGCCATCTCCATGCTGGGAACTCTCCCCTCCTCAGCAAAATTCCCTTTTCCTGCTGGCAACAGGCTCAGCATGCCCTGGGCTCTGGGAATGGGATTCATCTGGGCATGTCACACCAGCTCTCCCATTCCTGAGATGTGGGAATGGGGGACAGAAATGGTGCAGCTCTGAGAGGAATGAAGGGAGGGTGGGGGACATTATGGAAGAACATCTTCCTCAGGGAATTGGAGCCAGCAGAGGTTGTTCCATCCAAAGATCCACTTGTTTCTTGGCTCCTCCATTGTCTCTTGTCCTCATCTCACCTAAATCTAACAGTGGAGAAGGAGACTCTGCTCCATGCCTCCCATCTTCATTAATCCAGCAACATCTGGGAAACAGGGTTTGTATCCTCCTCCATCCTTCAGTGTGGCTTCCCTGGTTTCTCTGGTGTTTCCTGCTCCCTGCTCCAGGCTGTCAGCACCCCCACAGCTCTGTGCTAGGACCACAAAAGGTCCTGGAATCAGAAACTCCAAAATTACTGCAATCTCTGCATCCTGGACTCATCAGTTGAAAGCACTCAGGCAATCAATGGAAAAGGACTGTTCATGCTCCCTGAATGCAGTGGGGAATGGATGAAACATTCTTGTGCCAAGAGAAATGGGTGATCCAAAGGCTCCTGTGCTCAGCATAGCCACCAGACACTGAGGGAGGAAATTCCCAGGAATGCTGCAGCCCTGCCAAGGAGCAGTGATTGAAATCCCCAGCAAGCAGAGGGATTGGAAACTCCAGCTGCTGCTGGAACCACAGCTGATCCCTGAACTGCAGTGAAGGTTTCCCAACACCTTGTGATGTTTTGGGATCAATCCCTCTGACACAAGGGGGCTGCCAAGATGCAAAGTGCAACAGCAGCAGGTGACAGCAGGATATGGAAAAAGGAAATGCAAATATTTGGGAGAGCAGCCCAGAAGAGAGAGGAAAAGGCTGTTTGAGGCTTGGAACCTCCAGGCTGCCAGGGACAGCAGCTCATGGAAATGCACCTTAACAGGGGACTTCCAGCAGCCACCTGGGAGTGGGGGTGTCAGGACCTGAGACCTTGGATAAACACAGTTTGGATGTGGATGGGAACATCCTGGTGCCTGGCTGGAAGGAAAAAGGAAAAGTGAATATCCACATCCCAGCCTTGCTCAGGGGAAGACATGAGAGACAGAAGGCAATGGAGAGAGAATCTCCTGAAATTAGGTGCTAATTCCCTGGAACAGGTGATTGGCACACTCCCACCACACAGGAAACCACCCCAGGATGGTTCACAGAATTCACAGAATTCACAGAATGACTGGGTTGGAAGAGACCTTAAAGACCATTGAGCCCAACCCATGCCCTGACACCTCAACTAAACCACATCCAATTTTTTTTAAACCCCATCCAGGGATGCTGACTCCACCACCTCCCTGGGCAAACCACTCCAGAACTTTATCACTCTTTCTTTAAAAAACATCTTCCTAATATCCAACCTATATTTCCCTTGGAACACAGGTTCTGTTCCTCTGAGCCACTGGAAGGCAGGAATTGCCTCCCAAGGGAAGGTGCTGCTGGCACGGGTGCCCAAGTGGCTGTTCCATGTGAGGGAGGGGAGCAGGCTGAGGTCCTAATTGGCACAGAGGGAAGGAGGGGGAATGTTGGAGTTCTGGGTTCCTCCTCCACTGTTCTGAAATCGGGAAATGCCAAATGTTGATATTCTCCACAAATATCTATTTAAAACCATTGCTTCCCCCAGCGTTCCCACCCCCGCCCGTGGATGAGCACAAACCCTGGCTCAGCACAAAACCCAGCCCAGTTCAGGAACTGACCTTCAGCTTGGCTGGTTTTATCTGCTCTGTGCTCTCGTGTGCCTCCTCCCCATGGAAGTGAGCAAGAACCCCGGGGAAATGTTCTGAGGAGCCATGTGCAGGAAAGGGCAGCCAACCTCCCACTCCCAAAATCCTGACACTCAGTGCGCATTCAGAACCAAAAAATTGGTGTTGGAAAGGTCTCTACACACACTCACCAAACCCAGAAAATGCAGCTCCTAAATGCCAGGAATTACTATCAGTGTTTCTTTGGTTAATATTAAAATCAGGATATTGGATGCAGGAGGGGTTTGAGCATCTTCATGTTGAATTTACAACTCAGATAATCACTTGTAGGATCTCTCTGCTGACTAAAACCCCTCTCCCTCCACACCTAAGGAATAAGTGCCTCCAGCTGTGCCAAAAATTGGATAAGGTCTAATGAAAACTCAGAATTTCTTTGCTAAGGAGCTACAGGAAGCCACCAGGAATGGGGGGAACTGTGGGACTCCTCTTTCCAGCTGAATGGGAAACAGAAGGAAGGTCTCCAAAAGGAGTCCATACACACAGAAGAGTGATCCTAGAAGGGAGGGGGCTGAATCCCACCAAAGGACACCAAGAAGTCTCCAGTGGGGAGAGGGATCAAAGTGGAAAACCAGCAGAGAAATGGAAATAGTCCCTTAGGAAAGTAGGAGTGAGGGAAAGGTATCAGGGTGAGAGTGTCCCAGCTGGAATCCTCACTCCATTCCTGCAGCATTCATTCTCTTCTTTAGCAGGAGGGAGATGTTAGTGAAACCAAGAGACTCCAAAGCTGTCACCAAAGGCAATCTGTGCCAAGGAAAAGCTGCAGGAAGCAGAGAGGGAGCGAGTGTGGCATTTCCCAGAGGAGCTCTGTAGAGAGCAGCAGCCAAGGAAAGGCTTTCAGTGCCTGGCAGGAGAGGATGAGGAGTCTGTTAGCACAATGCCTCTCAACAGGAATTCTGGCCTCACCCAAAACCACAGCTTGGGAGCCAAGGTTGAGCTTTGGATTTTGATTTCACTTTGGTGAGGTGTGGATTAGTTCTTTAAAACCCCTGAGCTCTGAAATATTGGGATTAATGTCTCTTACAAAGAGAAAACACCAGAAATTGGCTGGGTTTTCACTCACGAATTCTCCCTCAAATCCTGAGCTTTGCAGAAGAGCTTCACCCTCCAGGGTGGCCAGTGAGCTGCCCCAGGGATCCAGTGGGAGATGCATCCCAAAAATATGCAAAAGACATGATTTCTCCAGCTGGTCCATCTGAGCTGGCACCTGTGGTGCCTGCCAGGATTTCCAGCTGGAAACATCAAGCTCTCAAAGTAATTTGGGACATCTGGTTACTTGTCACCACCATCAGAGGTGTTCCCATCCTCGGAATCCTTTCCTCAGAATGTTTTCATAAAGGCTTCATTTGCCTTGGTTCAATAAAGCCACACATTTAAGCAGAGTAATTTAGATATTGATTCTGGTAACATTTAATGGGGATAATTTTGGCAGATGGAACATTTTGGCTGGAAGGAAATGTTTCACTTACAGAACAAACTTCAAGCAGTCAAAAAAAGAAACGTTCTCCAGAGCTGCGCTGGGCTGTACCTGAATATCCCACACGAAAACACGCTCAGATCTGAGTGTGATTCTGTGATTTACAGCCACCAAACTGCTCAGTTCCACCCTCTTGCCGTGAAAAATGGGAGCAGAACCATCTCCTGACTCAGGGAATTCCTTCACAGCCTCAGCTCATCTCTCTGTGGCTCCTCACCAGGGTGCTGCTGCGGGATGCGCGTGGCTCATCAAGATCCAGAGCTGCCCTTCTCCAGAAGTCTTTTCACTCCCTGGAACCTCACCTCCTTGGAATGCAGAGGGTCCCCAAAACCCCCCTGGCTTCTCCCACCTTTCCCCTGGGAGTGTCTCTCCCTGAGAAGCCTTTGGGCAGGAGCATCCTTTGTGGAGATGTGGTTGTTCCAGCAGAGAGCAAAGAGAAGCTATTTTCTGATAGCAAAGATAGTTTATCTCCCTTGACAGATTTCAAGGCAGCTTTAAAACTCCCAGCAAAATGCTGGATTTCCCCCATTCCAGCCCTGATGGCGGAGGAGAGATAAGAGACATCAGTGTTATTAACCTGAA
This sequence comes from Molothrus aeneus, assembly GCF_037042795.1. NCBI lineage: Eukaryota > Metazoa > Chordata > Aves > Passeriformes > Icteridae > Molothrus > Molothrus aeneus. The sequence goes on along the minus strand of NC_089655.1, from coordinate 5,461,923 downwards.
AATGGGACAGAACTGGGGAGATAGAACCCACAGCCCATTAAAATTCTCCTTGTCCCCCAAGGGTCACAAAAATGAAGTGGAACATTTTAATGATGCCGTGCTGGGAGTGAAGTTCCCTCCCTCCTGACACCCTCACAGCCACACCCCACACATACAGAGTGTGTGATGAGCCCCTGGTAAGACAAATGATGCCAGATTTCCCATCCCAAGAGGATTCTTCGATTCTTCCCTGTGCCTGACCCTGGCAGCCGGCCAGGGCTCTGGCAGGAGCTGCCCCACAAATCACACCTAAATGGTTCTTTGAACGTGCTGAAGTGAAGAACATCCTTTCTCTAAAGCACTCTTGCCTGGGTTGGAAGGGAGATAATTTTTCAGGCATCAATTCACCCTTCCTGGGAACACACAGGCCATTTTCCAAAGTAATTCCAGATTTCCAAGGCCCTCCTTTAGCACAACAGTGCCTTGAAGAGGAGGAGCAGACAAAGAACAGGAGCAAATGTTTCTCCAAGCCCTTTCTGCTTCCTAATGAAAATTCACCGTGGTAATTCCTTGCCCTGGGGGAGGACATGCCTAAAAAGCTTCTAGAAAGTGGGGATTCAGGTCTCAGCCCTCCAAAATCTCAGGGATATTTAGAATTTAGTCTGTCCCGCTTCTTTAGCTGTGGCAGGTGGGATGCTGGGTGGAAGAAGGGCAAGGGAGGCAAACCCAAATCCCTTTCTGGCCTCGAGGCGCTCACAGAGCCTGATTCCAAAAGCTGAGCATTTCCTTTCTAGCTGGAACAGGAGCAACATCAAAGACCAGGTAAAGCTTAAATACCTGCAAGGTCTGGTACCACGATGAACGAGGTCCCAGCTGGGGGAGAGGCAGGAACAATAACCTGGAGACAGAGGGATCCATGCTCCAGCAGAATCAGTTGCTGCTGCCTCGATTACCATAAGTAGGACAGACAGCTCTGAAGGTTAATAATGTTTAGCTGCAAAAAAAGAAGCTATGAAAGAATTGGAAATAGATTTCAGGAAGATGAGGAGGTACATGGGGTCTGCACACATGTAAAAACTGCTGTAGGTTTATTTTAATATTACAGAGTATTACTGGGACTCTGACATCAGCTTAAGGGTGGTTCAGGTTACCCTGGATTTCTAACCTTGAGGTTAATTGACAATTGTCATTGAGAATGTCTCCACTAATTGGTGAGCTTGATTAGACTTAAAAATGTTGGCACTCTGTCTCCATATTTGGGTAGAAAAAAAGGCTTCCCAGACTCATCACATACAATCAAGTGAAGTGAAATGACCTTCCTGCACCACTTTGATTGCTGTGCTTTATAAGCTGAATTTGACCATTTTTTTCCTCCTCTCCTTCAATGTCCCAGTGTCCTGGGTTTGGTTTTTGTTATCCAGCCTCAATCTTTGCATTGTGTTCAGTTGATGCCATGAATTAGGAAAGAGATCTCAGCTCTGTTGCCAGCTCAGATTTGTGCAGATTTCCACAGGCAAGGCTGGAAAAGAGGAGAATGCCCTGCCCAGGGCTCTCCAGGCTCTGCTAGGCGAGGCCTTGGTGGATTTTCACTGTTTGTTTTCCCTCGCTCTCCTGTTTGCTTTTCCAGCAGGTATCAGATCTCCTGTTTGGATAAGTCCAGCACAAGCTGGTACTGATCTCAGCAGAAGCTTTTTGAGTCCTGGGATCATCAAAACACCAACAAATGCAGAATGTGCTGAAAATCACTCAGCTCCCTTGTTTTGCATTAAACCAGATCCAGTTAATGAAAAAATGGGAAGCAAGCATGGAGCTGGGGCTGGTTCCTCTATACATTATTCAGCCTGGCACTGCCACACTGCCTTGGCTGGGCTAAACATTTAATTACAGATTCATTTGCTTTTTGGGCTCCCTGATGACATTTAATCCTTTCAGCTGTAATAAATGACTCTGATGCTGGGTGCTCTTTAACCAAAGCACAAGGTTTTTTTTCATAACTGCTTTTTTATTGAAACATTTGGGGCTGGCTGACTTTTTTTAATCAAAGCTCGGGGTCGGATTGCCTGGCTGGCATCAGCAACCCTGCACTGACAATGGCAGAGTTATGTTCATTGAATATTCTGCCTTCATCCTGTGCCTTGGAGAAATCCAAAGAATGCCTCTGTTCTTGCCAAGCCCCGTTTTACCAACAAAGAGAGGAGATTTTCCTCACTTCTTTTCCCCTCCAATCTTTGCCCACCAGGACTGGCTTTTATTTTCCCACGCTCTGTCATCTCCACTTGTGGAAAGCACCAAAAGTAAATATTTCACTCTACTCCTCCTTTTTATTTTTTTTTCCTAAAGAACAGCTGAAATCCAGCCAGACTTGTACGATTGGATTATCCTCATCCAAGGATACAGACATTCATCATCTGCTGACTCCTAAAGTCAGGCAAGTTATGCAGAGCTCTGTGCAGAGCTGCTTGAGTCACTCAGGGGGTGAATGGGGAGTGACAATGACAGAGATAAATTTGGGACCATTTCTAGATGCTGCCTGTGAATGGACATTCCCAGCACAGTGCAGTTCCCTGGCTCTGTCCCAGAAATTCCCCCAAGGTTTGGGACACATACAGATGCACAAATCCTGTAGTGGGTCACAGTCCTGGCAAGGTTTGGGTTGGAGGGATCTTAAAGCTCATCCTATTCCAGCCATGGGCAGGGACACCTTCCACTATCCCTGGCTGCTCCAAACCCTTTCCAGCCTGGCCTTGGACACTTCCAGGGATTGAGTAGCCACAGCTTCTGTGGGCACCCTGTAAGGGTTTCCCTATCCTCTACAGGGAAGGATTTCTCCCTAATCTACCACCTAGGTCTTGGGCAGGGCATGCTCTTCCCATAGGATTCAGATGATAAACTCCTACTCTTTTAGTTTAAAGCCATTCCCCTCGTCCCAGCACTGTCTGAGTACAAAGTCACTGTTCCTCTTTTTTATGAACTCCCTGGAAGTACTGAAAGGTCACAAATTGGATTTGACTTCCTCACTCCTCTTGGGTCACTGGGCAATGCAGAAGTGCTGCAGAAGTGCTCCTGGAAAAGTGGAACATGGATGAGGTGAGAAATTGATGTGAGGGGTTGGAGATTGCAAAGGCACAGCCAGGGGAGAAAATCCTGCTCCAACCTCTGCTCTCATCTCAGCAGGAACATCCAATGGCAACAGAGGCACAAGCTGTAGGTGTCAGCTGGAACAAAGGGGGGGTTTAAGGCCCCTGCCAACCCAAAGCATTCCAGGATTCCATGATTCCCCCCCTTGCACAGGGCTGAGCCCTCAGTGGCTGGATCTGAGCTCCTGCACAGAGTTTATCCTCTGAATCCTTTGGGAAGGGCAGGCCCTGCCCAAAGGCAAGCAGTGCCAAGGATGGGAAGCCAAGGATGGCAAACACTGCTCAGAATATCCCCAACACCCTTTGTTTCCTCTCCTCCTGTCCTGCCCTGCTGACACCCCCAGTTCTCTGCTGTGTTTCTGTTTATTAGAGAAATTATTATATATATATATTATTATAGATAATATATATAATTATAGATTATATATGTATATGTATATTATAGATAAAGATATATATCTATTATATATCTATTATAGAATTATTATATATATATTATTATTATAAAAGCCAGGCTTTTCCTCCACAATCCACAGCAGCACTTTGCTTTCCAGGCAGGTGAGAGGGACAAAGGACACCATCCACACTTCCCAGGAAAGGGATTTATTCTGCAGAAACTCCTTTCCTGCTGTCTGTACAACTGCTGGTCCATCTGAGCAGCAGATTCCTACCTCTAGGAACTTAAACTTCCCCCAGACTGACAGAAGGCTGGGAGATAATTAAATACTGAGAAACCCTGGGAAAAAATATGGTGGGAATGGGGAAGAGACAGAGCCAAATGAGTGCCTTGGCTGTGATGTGAGCTGAGAAAACTGCTCCACGTGGCAACCTGTGAGTGCCAAGAGTGAAAGGACATGGAGGAAGGGGACAGGGACACATTGGCTCTCTGGGAAGAGATAATATTATGAAGGGGGAGGCAGAGGTCAAGAAAGTGGGATACAAATCCAGGGGCTCATTAGTTCTGCTGCTTATGGAACAACTGCCTGGAATCACCTTCATTGCTGGCTGCTGAAACAGCAAAGTTTAGCTCAAAATGTCACAAAGCTCTCCAACACCCTGGGAAAGCAAAACACCCTTTTAACAAGCAACAAGGCAGGGAAAGGGCCCAAAAAGCAGGAACAATGTCCTTCACCAAGAGCTGGGGGGAGAACCAGCAAGGGCAGAGTGTCACCACTCGATGTTTAGGGGCTCTGCCAATTTCAGGGACATGTTCAACACCCTGCAGCTGTGACCTGCAGCCACCACCCTGCAGTGCCTCGAGCTCAGAGCCTCAGACAGGACCTGGCCCTGGCCCAGCTGCTGCTACAAACCCAAAATTACCCAACTTACTCAGGCTGCAAACACAGAGATGCTCAACAAGGAATATGAGCTCTGGGGGGACCAGAATTAAGGGATACAACAATGAGATGAGGCAGCCTGGCCTTTGTGAAAGAGAAGATTAGAAAGAAGCAACATTCCAGGTCCCACCATTCCATGTTCCACAAATGTTTGGCACATTCACTCCCAATATATCATAGAATATTGGAATAGACTGGGTTGGGAGGGACCTTGAAGCCCATCCATTTCCACCCCCAGCCATTGGCAGGGACACCTTCTGTAGACCAGGGTGCTCCAAGCCCTGTCCAACCTGGCCCTGGACAATTCCAGGGATCCAGGGGCAGTCAGAGCTGCTGTGGGCAATTGTGCCAGGGCCTCATCACCCTCACAGGAACAATTCCTTCCCAATATCCAACCTAACCCTGCCCTCTGGCAGTGGAGGCCATTCCCCTTGTCCTGCCACCCCATCCCTTGGAAAGAGTCTCTCTCCATGCTTCTTGTAGCTCCTTCAGGCACTGAAGGCCACAATGAGACCATCCCAGAGGGTCTCCAGGCTGAGCAATCCCAGCTCTCCCAGCCTTTCCTCCCAGCAGAGCTGCTCCATCCCTCTGATCATCCTGGTGCCTCCTCTGGACTCTCTCCAGCACTTGAGTTGTGCTTTGAGAACAGCTTTCTCCTCTGCCAATCCTCCTACTCTTTTCTGTCATTTCCCTGTTTCCCACTGTTTCCAGCCACCCATTTTGAACCTCACTGGCTTCTCCTCCCTGTCTCTCTGTGAGTTTTTTGGGCAATAAATATTCCTGGCTGCTCCTTCTCCTTGCTGGTCTCCCAAACACCAAAGATCTGCGTCTGTCAGCTGAGCAGCCTCTCCCAGCCCCCTGCCAGGCCTGACACAGCCTGTTCCCACTGACAGGGAATGTCTGGCAGCTCCCTGGGAGCCACCTGCCTGTGCAAACAGCCCAGCAACCACAGCATTCCCTGCACAATCCAGAGTGCACTGGGGAGGGCCACCGGCTGGGATCACTGTGAGCACAGCAATGAGAATGTGGGACTCACAGATCCTGGCCTGGTCCAGCTCAGTGGGACAGAGCTGTCCTTCCCACCAGGAGTCCCTTCTGCTGCAGCTCTCAGCCCAGCACCAGGATCATCCCATCCTGGTCAGGATGAAGCTGCTGCTTTGAGATACATCTGGATGATCCATCTGGATGATTTCTCCCTTTCTCCATGCAGCTTTCCCAGCCAACCTGAGACCACCTGGAGACCACTCCTCACCTTGGCAGGGGATGAGGGACTTTTGTGTGTGCCAGCCTGGGCTTCATGTCCTGGCTGACAGGGAGAAAGCACCAGGGACATCAAGCACAGCAGCTGGATAATCTTTGGAGAGGATGGCTCAGGAAGCCATGGGATCTGCTGTGGAACAAACTCTCTGGGGAGCTTTGACAGGAGCAGCCCCCACTTTCCAGCAGTGCCTTGGGGGCCCGTGGAAAATCCCAGCCCTGCAGCAGCTCCAAGGTTGAATCCAGGGTGTGCTGCTTGGCTCCAGCACCTAATGGCCATGGCAGCAGCAGGATCCATCTGTCCCTCTTCAGAGGGAAATCTAAAGGTGCAGAGGCTTCTTTCCCAAGGAATTGCACCCCAAAGACAGCATCTCGGTTTTCCTGAGATGAGGAATGTGCCCTCGTGTCAGGCTGAAGGAAATGGAATAGCAATATCTGCTATATCACAAGGAGGCAGGGATTTTTTGTTAACTCCTGAAATGCTGTTTGGAGTCAGCCTCCCCCTGGGGCTTTCCTGCCACAACACCCACCCCAAATTACACATGGGATTTGGCACAGGCTGGTGCTACACCAACATCTCCCATAGGCTCCCTGGTACAGCTTCATACAGAGGGGACTAAATCCTGCTGCTCTCTGCTGTCATTCCTCCCAGCTCCTCTGGCACAGGCCACTTGTGTTGGGTTTTGCTAATCCAGGGCCTGGATAAACACAGCAGCCCCAGTCCAGCCTCTGCCTCAGAATCCACCCACCACCCCAGTGGAAAAGAGAGCAGTGAATCAACCAACCCCCACGTGTTTGTCAGGTCTTCCCTGTCACTTCCCTCTTGACATTTCCATAATCCTGCTGTGCCTGCAATTAAGAACTTCAACAAAACGCCCGCTGCTCTCCTCCTCCTCCGCAGCACCGAGCAGCAAAGCTGCACAGGCACCGACTCCTGCTGAAACCAAACGAGCAAAATGAGCAGCCCAGGTCAGAGGCTTCTTCACAGCTGCTGAGGGATGTGAGAGATAAAAGGCCAGGGGTGTCAGAATTCCCTCCTCGGGTTGTGCAAGTGCAGCACGCAGCCTGATTGCGTATTTATTTATGGGGAGCTGCTCTGATAGCATCTGTCAGAGCTGCTCTGGCTCAGCCCTCCTCCCTCCCAATCAGCACCAGGAGATGCCTTCAGAGCTTGGATCAGCCATTGCTGGATCAAGCCAGGGCCCAGCAGAAGGCTCAGCTGCCTGAAGAGCCCTCACACCTTGGCTCCAGGGACACAGAAAGCTCCAGTTTATTCCAGTGCCTGTTCTTTTCCTCTGGGGTCCTACACAGGCATGGGAGGGATGAAGAGCAGTCTCCAGATTTTCACCCCGAGGTAAGGTCTCCCCATGGCTTCTGCCTGAAGAGATGTCCTCCAGTCCAGCATATTCCTCATGGAAGGGGTTGTCAGGCATTGGAAGGGGCTGGTAGAGTCCCCATCCCTGGAGGTGTCCAAGGAAGGCCTGGACGTGGCACTCAGTGCTCTGGGCTGGGTTCAAGGTGGGGATGGGGCACAGGTTGGACTTGATGGTCTTGGAAGACTTCTCCAACCTCAGTGGTCCTGGGATCCCACAGTCTGGGTCAAAGGTACTTGGCACACTTGGGGAGAGTCTCCTTTCTCCCTGGAGCAGCTTGGGAAGGGCTTGTGGAGCCAACAGGATGCCCAGCATCAGTGGCACTCAAATGTTCCAACCCAGGCACACCCAAATGTCTGACAGCACTCATGGTGTAACTGGTCCTGCACGTGAAGCAGATCTCATCCTTCCCCTCCCCAAACCACCTCACTCACCCTTCCAAGTTACCCAAACTCCACTCTAGGAGCCCTGACTCTCCCTCCTCACCTGGATTCCTGCACCAATTATTATTTCTGCCTGTTTGCCATCCTCTAATTCCTCAAATCCCCCCTGGTTCTGACTGCCCATTGTAATTGTGTCACATGCACATCTCTCCAGCTTAATTCCACGCTGATAAATGTCTTAACTTCAGATAAAGAGTGGGGAGAGCCAGGACCAATAACTGCTCATTATTTCCCCATTATTTTTGCTTTGGTGCTATGCAAATTAGCCGAGGAGCTCTGCACTCCCCTGTTTTGACAATTCAATGGCAGCAGCCATTTCAGCAGTTGCTTTAACAATCCTAATTTGCCAGGTTTATTTCCAAGAAATTCTGCCACCAGCAATTTGTCCATTTGCTCGCACACCCTTTGGCATTCCTTGTGCAAGGCTCTGCCTGCACATCCTGCTACAGAGGCTCCAGACTTTGCAGGTTTCCATCCTGTGATCCTCATTCTGCATAACACAAAGGAATCATGATTAAAGAAAAATCCAAAAATTACAACTGCAAACTAAAAAGAGCAGGAGAAATCTTTGAATGGATCCTTTTTGCAGAGGATTAAAGGAGAAAAAGGAGTCCCATGTCTCACTCAACTATTTCTTATCTGTTTTGGGGCTGTAATATGGGTTTGAATAATTTGTCAGAGTGGGATGAGCACATCCATTATTTATGTATTTATCAGTTTTGGAGAGTTACCTGGTGGCCATTTTGCTCTGTGGAGCTGCCAATCAGCTGAGCTCCAGAGCAGCTACAGCAAAGAGTCATGGAATATCCTCAGTGGGAAGGACACACAGGGATTGGGGAGTGTCACTCCTGGCCCTGCACAGACACCCCAACAATCCTACCCTGGGTCTGAGAGCATTGTCCAAACACTCCTGGAGCTCTGGCAGCCCTGGGGCTGTGCCTATTCCCTGGGGAGCCCTGGCAGTGCCAGCACCCTCTGGGGGAAAAAACCTTCCCCTGATCTCCAACTTAAACCTTCCCTGGCACAGCTCCAGCCATTTCTGGGGTCCTGGGATCAAGCCCCTCAAGCTGGGAACAGCAGTTGAGGTACAGCCTCACACAGATGAAGAATTCCAGAGATGAACCATCCTTGGGAGCTGCTGAAAGACTCACACAGCAAAAAGGTTTGGCTGGAAAAGCCTCAGGGCCAACACTCAGGGTTGAACTCAGCACTCTCCAATGCAGGAACAAAACACAAATACAAACAATAATAATATAAAGCAAAGGAGATTTCACACCTTGGGAAGCCAGAGCCCTCTGGAAGTCTGTGTTTATGGCTGCCATAGGAGACTGGAGCATCTCCCCTATGGAGACAGGCTGGGAGAGCTGGGGCTGCTCAGCCTGGAGAAGGAAAGGTTGTGGGGAGACATCAGAGCCACTTCCAGTGTCTGCAGGAGCTACAGGGAAGCTGGACAGGGACTTTTCAGCAGGAACTGGAGTGCCAGGAGAAGGGGGATCAAACTGAAAGAGGGGAAATTCAGCTTAGATATTGGGAAGAAACTCCTGGCTGTGCAGATGGGGAGGCCCTGGCACAGGGTGCCCAGAGCAGCTGTGGCTGCCCCTGGATCCCTGGAAGTGTCCAAGGCCAGGTCGGATGGGGCTTGGAGCACCCTGGGATAGTGGAGGGTGTCCCATGGCAGTGGTGGGACTGGATGGGCTTTAAGGTCCCTTCCAACCCAAAGCATTCCTTGATTCTACATTGTCCATCAGGAGCATTTGGTGCTGCTGCCAAGGGAGGCAGGGGCAACACCTCAGGATAACAAACAGAAGTTACAGAGCTGTGCTATCAGACTGCTCAGACACAGGCCAGCACCCCCAGTGCATCCCAGACCCCTCCAGCCTGGGGCTAACAGGATCAATGGCTCTGCTCTGGCAGTTCCAGCTGCACTCTGAGCACCAGCCCTCTCCTGCTGGATCCAGGGATGTCAGACAGCTCCCAGTGCACACACACAGCCACAAATTCCCAAACTCAGTCACAACCAAAGGACAGGTTCAGGATCTTGTCATTCCCCTCAGCAGGAGGGGGAAAAAAATATCTAAAAAAGGAGTGCTGTCACCCAGGCATTTTGAGCCAAGAGGTCACAAAGCCAATCACTCTGCCCTACACAGGAGCTGCTGGATGAGGAGTCCAGCAGCCAAACAATACATTTTTTTTCCTTGATTGATTTGCACATTGTGAAAGTTGGGAGTGAGAAGAAGAGAGCAAAGGCAAAGCTATTCTGCCTTGACTACAATATCTGCTTCCACAAAATTGAAAAACTCTTTTTGGAGCACTTCTGAACGTCTCAAAAATCAAGTTAAGGAAAGGTCTGAAATGAAAAGTCAGCTCAACAGAAAAGAAGCAAAAAGAGTTTGCAGAAATGTCAGCAGAAAGTACTTGTCTTTTTCTCCCTGGGGGTTTTTGTTCTAAAACAATCTGGTCAAATCACTCCAGAGTCACGATTAGCATCAGTGTTAGCAAATCTTCATTCTGTGCAAAAACAAATCAAATGCATTAAAATGCCTGCAAGCACAGTTCTTGTGGGAAAAGGAGGGCCCAGCTCTGGACTGGCAGGAAACACGTTTAGATTGGAAATTAGGAAGGAATTCTTTACTCAGAGGGGTCTGAGGCCCTGGCAGAGGTTGCCCAGAGCAGCTGTGGCTGCCCCTGGATCCCTGGAAGTGTCCAAGGCCAGGCTGGACAGGGCTTGGAGCAACCTGGGACAGTGGAAGGTGTCCCTGCCCATGGCAGGGGGTGGCACTGGATGGTTTTGGATGGTTTTAAGATCCCTTCCAACCCAAACCACTCCAAGTTTCCTTCAACAGCTCAAATGCAGGTGTTGCGGCTTTGCAAGGACCCCTCCCTGGGCTGGTGGAGAAGAGCATGGGGAAGGAGAAGCAGGAATGAGGGATTCACAGGATTCTCCCTGCCACTGTTCAGTGCTCCACTGACCCTTGGCACAGCAGGAGCTCTGGGGCAGCGCTGCCCTTCATTCCCAATGGGAGCTTGGCAAGGGAGCCGATGAATCCCTCATTCCTGAGCACCTGGTTTGCACATTCCACTGCTGCGTAACCCTGCTGTGAGCACTGCTGCTGGCATCCCAACAGCCTGTGCTGAGGGGACACTTCTGTCTCTGGTGCTGATACTTCAAGAGAATTCCTGCAGCATTGAGCTCCAAGCACCTTCCAAAATCCATCTGCACCCTGGAGCTCCTCATGTGCACTGCAGCTCTCCCACAAATCATGGAATGGCCTGGGTTGGAGGGGACCTTAAAGATCATTCATTCCCACCCCTGCCATGGGCAGGGACACCTTCCACTATCCCAGGTTGCTCCAAGCCCCGTCCAACCTGGCCTTGGGCACTTCCAGGGATCCAGGGGCAGCCACAGCTTCTCTGGGCACCCTGTGCCAGGGCCCCACACCCTCACAGGGAACAATTTCTTCCCAATGTCCCATCTAGCCCTGCTTTCAGTCAGTTTGAAGTCATTCCCCTAGTCCTGGCACTCCATCCCTTGTCAATATTCTCTCTCCGTGTCTCCTGTCAGCTCCTTCAGTTCCTGGAGGGCCACACTGAGGTCACCCCAAAGCTTTTCTCCTCCAGGCTGAGCAATCCCAGCTGTGCCAGCCTTTCCTCCCAGCAGAGCTGCTCCATCCCTCTGCTCACCCTGGTGCCTCCTCTGGACTCTCTCCAGCAGCTCCAGGCCCTTCCTGTGCTGGGCCCCAGGGCTGGGGCAGCTCTGCAGGTGGGGTCTCACCTGAGCAGGGCAGAGGGGCACAATCCCAATCCCTTTCCTGCTGCCCACCCTGGGATCAGCCCTGCACAGGGCTTGACTGGAGGTGGCTCTGGGAGTGACAGCACTGAGCAGCTCCAGGGCTGCAGAGAGCAGCGCACAAGGAGTGCACAGAAATGATCAAAAGTGACACTTGCAGGTAAATTCTGGGGTCATCCCACCCAGGGCATGGACAGGACGAGCAGCCAGAGCCAGGAGATGTAGGAAGAGATGCCTCTCTCAGCCACAAAGTTCATGGACTGAGCACTCAAACCCCTGCAGCTCTGAGGGCTGCATCCCTGCCTGGAATAACAATAACTCCCAGGAACGACTGCTGCCTTTGGTTCCTGCTATCGTGGAAGAACAGCTCCTGCTATCACAGCCAAGCACAGAGGGAACGGGAGCAGGACAGAAAAAACACAACCCCAAGAGCACAAAAAAGCCGGAATTTGCTCAGTTCAGGGCTCGACAAACCCAACCCATCCAATCACTGCACACAAATGTGATTACCAGGGTCTGCCTGGCACTGCAGAAAGGCTTTCCTTCCCCTCCCCTCTCTCCAAGGATTCCACTTAAGGAGGAGGGCAGGGAGGGGAAGTGAGGAGTGTCCCCAGATCGCGACAATCGGCCCTCGCTGCTTCCAGCTGGGTGTGAGCAGGTTGTGTCAGGAACCGCGCGGAGTGCAGGCACCGGGGGAGTTGCCCCAGTCTCATCCATCCATCCATCCATCCATCCATCCATCCATCCATCCATCCATCCATCCATCCATCCATCCATCCATCCATCCATCCGTCCGTCCCGGCTGCCGCGGGCAAACGAAGGCTGCTGCTGCCACCTGCAGCCCGCAGCTCCGGCCGCGGCTCCGTGCCCAAAGCCGGCTCGGCTCCCACAGTGGGACCGGCTTTGGGCTAACAGAGGGGTCAGCCCTGCCAAGGAGGAGCCCGCCCAGGTTTCCATGGAGGCAGGATCCTGCTGTCCCACGGCTTGTGCCCTCTTGGGGTGCCAAACGATGTGGAGCGCTCCCCTGCTCTGCATGACCCTCCAGGATGATGGGAAGTCCAGCAGAAATCTGGTTTAGAAAGAGGTGGCAGAAATCTTTGAGGAGAACAATGGAGGTAGAGATCACGTGCCTGGATATTGGTTTTATTCTGTTGCCACCCAAAAATAACCCCCAAAGAGCTTTCCCAGAGAAGCTGTGGCTGCCCCTGGATCCCTGGAGGTGTCCAGGGCCAGGCTGGATGGGGCTTGGGGCAACCTGGGACAGTGGAAGCTGTCCCTGCCCGTGGAATGAGATGAGCTTTAAGATCTCTTCCAACCCAAACCATTCCATGATTCTGTGATCCAATGAAAGCCTCCACGTGCAAATGCAGCAGCTCCAGCAGCAAGGGTTTTTTTTTGGTTTTGGTTTGTTTTGTTTTTGTTTGGTTTTTTTTTTTTTTTTGTTTGTTTTTTTGGGTTTTTTTTTTTTTTGTTTTTTGTTTTTTTTTTTTGGTTTCGTTTTGTTTTTTTTTTTCCAGCAGGGAGCATCAGGATAACCCAGAGGTTTTGTGCAAAGGGGGTGATTGGAATCTGAGATGTGCAATTAATACTGGAGCACAGATTGGGTACCTGGCAGCTCTCCCAAAGCCCGAGGTAACATCAAGCATCTCCTCCTCTATAAAAAGACAGAACTTAATCTCAAAGGACTCTGGATGCTCACATCCTGGGAAGGCGCAGTGCCAAGAATACAATTATTTTCTTTACAAAACCTGGCCTAATCCCATTTTACTCCTAAATTCCCCTCTGAAGGAAATTGAGTCTGGACATAAAGAAACAGTTCTGCCCTGAAAAACCCCACCAAACACCATCCCCACCCTATTGAGAGCCTGCAGAGCAGGCACACACAGCCATAAACCTCTGCTCTCCACATGCCAAAAAACAAAATACCAGGAAAACTGAAACAGGAGAGAAAAAGCTGTAAACTGTCCCTTGGACTCTGCAATGACATAAGGAAATAACCCACATGACCCCAAAACAAGTAGCAAAAAGCAATGGGTGTGGTACCAAAGGCTATTTGCTAATTAACAGGAAATTTCACCATCTGTAAAATGCCCCCCAGGTTCACAACATCAATCATTCTCTGCTTTGAGAGGGAAGGAAACGTCGATCAAATAATTCTTTCAGAAATATGAACCTGAAAGCCTCTGCAAGAGTTAATAAGGGGGATGAGAACCCCAGGGCCTACACACAAAATAAAAGGAGTCCTAAAGCACTGGATTCATATTTCAGCCTGACTTTAGTGCTAAATGTCGACCAATTTTGACAGAAATCCATCACCCAAATAAAATTTGAAGGTCTGAAGCATAGAGTTGAAGCATAAAAATATACTGCAAAGGCACAGTTAAAGCCCAGGTCTAAAATTAGTTGTTTGACACAGGGAGTTTTAACAGTGCTGCAATCCCCCCTTCCTGCACTGATTTTATTCTCTAAGCTCACACAAGACTAAAAACATTTTTTAAGAAGTTATAACTTAAAAGGAAGGATTCTCCTCAGTGTTCTGCTGTATTAGGACAGGTTTCACCATTTAACACAAGTTTGCCAGGATAAATGGAAGTTCCCAGGTTTGCTGACCACTTCCCCAGGATTTAATAAAATTACAAGTTGTTCAGCCCAGCTCTGCAAATTTGTCAAGAAATGCATTGAACAATTTCAGTAAGTTATTTCTTCATACCAAAGCCGGGTGATATTCATCTCTTCTTTTTAAAAAAGGATGTCTTATCCTCTTCCTAATACAGAGGAAAGATGTAAAGATCCCCAAATCTTTGAAGGAAGGTGTCTTCAAACCCTCCCCACTACTCGTGCATGAGAATAAATCCATTGGAAAAGAGGAGCTCATGCTTGGAATGTTAACATATTGTAGCATCAATTATGATATTTATCATGCAGGGAATGAGAAGTTAGCAACCATTTATAGCCCAATTCCAGTAAACATTAGTGCCTTTCCCAGCACATACACACACCCCCACGATTAATCACAGGGAAAACTCTCCCCGGATAAATCTGAGCTGCTTCACAGAGGTGGCTTTGTTTTCCCCATCTCCACTGAGTGTTTTACAAGGAATGACCCACCCCCCACCCCATCCCAGATCCTCAGAGAAACCTCTGGGAAGACTTTTCCTTGCTCCCTGTGGGGAACTGCTTGTTCTGAGGAGGAGCAGCAATGCTGGGGGCTGCAGGGGCTGCCTGTGGCACCAGTGGCACCAACAGCCCATGGAGGGGTTTGAAGGCACCTGGGAGAGGTGGCTGAGGAGCAGCCATGCCTGCAGGGTCCCCTCTGGTCCCCAGGGGCCAGGACAATTCTCCAGCCACTGCAGAAGGAGATGTCCAAGTGTTTGACATGACCTGGCACAGGCAGACCCAGCATCAGCCACACAAGTGGGGCACCCATGCACAAAATCAAAGTTTTCCTATAAAAGCACAACCCAAAGCTTCATTGGACACAAAACAAGATAAGTGACCTGGAACTCTGAGCCCCAGCCCTTAGCAAGGCCGTTGCCCACCAGCAGCACCAGTCTGGGGCTGGTTTTACCCCTGGAGCTGGAGAGGGACATGCAGAGGTGGGACCTCAATGAGCATTAAAAGATCCCCCAGGAGAACACACGGAGCATCCCCACAACCCCCAGGGACCCAGCACAAAGTCCCAGACCAGGGACCTTCTACATCACCTCCCCACAACCCCCCAGAGCAGGGACTCCCTCCACCTTGTCCCCTTGAATCCCAATTCAGGGACTCCCCCTGAACCTCCAGAGCAGGGACTGCAACACCACCTCCCCATAAACCCCAGTCCAGGGAACCCCAAAACCCCTAGACCAGGGAACATCCCCAAACTCACAGAGCAAGGACCCCCACACCACCCTCCCCCTAAACTCCAATTCAGGGACGCCCCTAAACCTCCACACCAGGGACCCCAACATGATCTCACCCCAAACCCTCAGCCCAGTGACCCCAACACCACCTCCCCCCAAAGCCCCAAGCCAGGGAAACCCCCAAGGCTCCAGACTAGGATACCCCTCCACAGCCCCAGCTCAGGGACCTCCCAAACCATCCACAGCATCACCTTTCAAACCCCCCACCCAGGGATCCTCCCAAAAGCCCGAACCAGGGACCCCCAAAACCACCTGGGCCAGGGACCCCCGGATCCCCCAGCCCAGGGACCCCAACACCTCACACAGAGCCCTTGCCAGGAGCACCTCAGCAAACAGGCTCCTCCCAGGCTAACAGGGAGGTTAAATAAATAATAGGTTCAGCATAAAATTAGGGCATGTGGGTCAAGGGGGAGATGCTTAAGGAAAACGGGAAGCAGAAGGCTTCACTCCAAAGGGAAATATAGGGGAGACAGGAAAAGACAGAGCACAACCAAAAGGGGGCAGAGGAAGTCAGCGCTGTGCCTGCAGCCTGTGGATCACAGAATCCTTAAGGAATCACAGAATCCTTATGGAATCACAGAATCCTCGAGGCTGGAAAAACCCCAACCTCACCAAGTGCCCCCGTTGTCACCAGGGGCTGAGCAGAGCCATAATCCTGCCCCGTGGGAAGCAGGAGCTGAGCCCTCCTGCTGCTCTCCCAACCATATTCTCCACAAAAGAGGAATTTCCAGGAGGGTTTCCCCCCTCCATTCCCACATCCTCCGTGTTGTTATTGTTTGGGTTCAGAGTTGCCATGAGAACGTGCAGCCAATGTTAATTTAATGGAATTATCGTGTGTGGAAAAGGACCATGGCCAGAGCCTGGCTCCCTGGTTCATTCCCCCACAAGCAGGCCCTGAGCAGATATTCCATGGAATGCTGGCCAGTCAGGGCTTCCAGGCTTAGCTCACCCCTGCACAGCTCTTCCCAGAATTAATAAACCAGGATATTCCTTTCAAAACCACTTTTCTGATGGAAAAAAAGCCCTGAAGGAGGGCCTGAAATGCAGAGCTGCCTCATCACTCCCACACTGAATGGATCCTTAGCACTGGGAAGCTCAGCTCAGGAGTTTCTGGGCAGATTTAGAGTTTTCCTTTGTTTCTTCCCTCAGTCTCTGTGGAACCCATTGCAGCTGTTCCCTCCTCAGCAATCACAGAGCAAGGTGTGGGAATCAGACCCACACAAGCCTCCCATGACTCAGTTTCCACGTCAGCTTTTTCCTTATTTACCTCAGAGCTCAGGGTGCTTTGAGCCTGGGGGACCAAAGCAAGATTCCAAGGGAAAAGATGGATTTTCCTATCCAAGTTTGGGTGACAGATGTGAGCTCTGTGGTGACAGAGAAGTGCACAGCGCCAGGAGAGAGGACACAGATCTGTGGCTGCCACTCCTGTCTGGGGTCCCTGTGAGATCCTCCAGAGGGATATCCTGGTTTTCCTGCCACCTCAGAGGCAAAACTTGCCATTTTCCCCACTTCCCAGGGAAGGGAAGCCAGTCCAACAAGGCTGAGGAAGAAAAGACACCAGATGTAGTAGCCCAGGGTCTCTGAGGCTTAAACCAGAGCGTGTTAGTTGTAGATAAGGCCCTTCAAAGCCGTTGTTTTATTCCTTTAAACCACACTGGCTGCAGCCAGAGCTGTGAATTCACGGAGCAAAGCTCTTTCCCAAGGCCAATATTGCCTGTCCGGATGATCCTGTAATTCCACTGAGGTCCAACTTTTCATTTGGCCTCCCCAACAGACCTGACCTTGCAGGAATATTTTCTTGGCGTGGACCACAGAGAAACTGTGAGGAGAAAGTATTAAATGTTTTCAAAGGAGACAAGAGCAGAAGGGGTTTTTTTTTTTGTTTCTCCCTGTCTACTCAGTGATAAAGAGACAAAAAAAAAAAGCCAGAATTTCATAAAACTCTGTTAATGATCAGGAAATGCAAAGCCTGACTAGAGAATTATGCTGCTCTTTTGAAGGAGCTTCTGGTGGCTTCTGCAAAAGAAAACAGAGCCAACTAATGCCAATAATAGGCTAAATAATTAAAAGAGATGCTTTCTCTCTTGAGAGTGGAAGCCAACAAGGGGATTAATGAAGGAAGAGGGATAAAGTGAGGAAAAACTCTTGTATTTTCAGTAAAAGTGATGAGTCTATTACAAGTATATTAAAAAAAATGAGATGCCATTGATGGGCCCTGGACTTTTGTCCTAAATTGGGATGTCTCTCAGTAAACCACACCAAAAATCTACCCTCACTGAATGATCTGTGCAGTGCTCACCAGACCTGGGAAAAACCCACCTAAAGGAGCTTCAAGGGCTTGTGGAACCCCCAATGGGTGGAGAGAAAAAACCAAGATTCTGCTGGCTTACAAGATTCCTTAAGGTGCTGCATGTCCAGGGAATTTTAGCTCAAATAACTTCAGGCTAGAACCACTCACTGTGCCCTGCAGGATGGTTTGGGTCGGACAACAGGAAGAATTTCTTCCTGGAAAGGGTGGTCAGGCATTGGGCAGGGGCTGCCCAGGGAGGTTTGGAGTCCCTGGAGGTGTCCAAGGAAGGCCTGGATGTGGCCCTCAGTGCCATGGGCTGGGTGACACGGTGGGGGTTGGTCACAGGTTGGACTGGATGGTTTTGGAGGGCTTTTCCAACCAAAATTATTCTATAATTCCATTATTCTTTTTTGGGGGGGGAGTCTTTTTTGAGCACCTACAAGGTGGCTCTGGCTGGGGGAATGATCCCACTTCTCTTTGTGTGGCTCAAAGTCAGTTGTTTGGTTTCCCTCCATCCTCCCAAAGCTTCCAGCTTTGAGAAAGGCACGATCGACCTCCTGGTGCCTCCCCAGCCACCAATCACATCCCATCTCTGAGCTGTGGCTGTGGACTGCAATCCCAGCTGTACCAAAGCCCAGGAGCAGCCCCTCCTGCTTGATTTCCAGAGCCAGTTTACATCCCTTGCCCGTGGGTAGGAAGTGTGGTTAAAATGTCTCCAAACTTGGAACTATTCAATCCCTGCAGGTAGAGATTTCCAACCTGAAGTCACCCAAAGCAGGATTTCAAAGGCAAATCCCCATTTCTGTTCAGCAAGAAAAATATCCTGACAATATTTGGCTTTGACCTTCTTGAAGTGTTTTAATAAGACTGAAACAATCCATATTAACGGAGATTGAAATGTTTCATTTCCACACTGCTGCTCCAATTGCTGCCTGATACGAGAGGAATAGAGCACAGCAATTTTACAAATGGTTTCAATAATGTCCCACTAAAGTCTGCCAAAGATCAATTTCTGAGCTGAGGGCTCTTTTCCTAGGGAAAATCTCCCTGGGGCTGTAATGCCAGGGTATGTGGAGAGGGTGAGCTCTGAGGACACCCTGCAAACCCCAGTGCTCCAGCAGCTCTCTGTGCTTGGAAGTTGTGACAAAGGGAATGAGACCTTGAGTCGCTTTTGCAACTCCTGATGCTACTGCAGAAGTAGCAACAACAACATTAACAACAGGTTTTTGTCCCTCTTAATTCAAACCAGGAATCCATGTCCTTGCAGAACAGATTCCCAGGCACCTGCCCACCTTTGGACATTGCAGGGATACAAGGTGTGCAGTCCCCTTTATGGAGCCAGGAAGAGCAAAAGATGTTTTGGACACCCAAATCTGCTTGCAAATCCTCCTGGGAATCAGACAGGAGCCTCAGGTCAGGATCCTTTTCACTTAAATTCTGCACTTCCATGGAGCTGCTGCAGAGAGTCCAGAGGAGGCACCAGGGTGAGCAGAGGGATGGAGCAGCTCTGCTGGGAGGAAAGGCTGGCACAGCTGGGGCTGCTCAGCCTGGAGGAGAGAAGCTTTGGGGTGACCAACATGGCCTTCCAGGAACTGAAAGAGCCAAGAAGAAATAGGGAGAGAGAATATTTCCAAGGGATGGAGTGCCAGGATGAAGGGGAATGGCTTCCCACTGCCAGAGGGCAGGGCTAGATGGGATATTGGGAAGGAATTGTTCCCTGTGAGGGTGGTTAGGCCTGGCACAGGGTGCCCAGAGCAGCTGTGGCTGCCCCTGGATCCCTGGAGGTGCCCAAGGCCAGGCTGGACAGGGCTTGGAGCCCCCTGGGACAGTGGGAGGTGTCCCTGCCAACCTGAGCACCCCCTCAGCTCGGGAGGACAGGGAAGGGTTTCAGATCGCTGCCTGCCAGGTGTATCCTTTCCTCCTTTAAATTTCTCTCGGACTTTCCTCTTTCTCTGCAAAAATCTTCCTGCCACCTCCTGGAAGAAGCTGCAACTGCTGCAGTGCCTCTGCAGAAGGGGAATAAATTCTCTGGATGTGCTGGAAAGCTCTCCAGGTTTGGGAGGAGGTGGGAGCTCCTGGGTGGATTTCCAGCCTCTCCTTTGTGTCTTTTCCCCCTGCCGTTCTTTTCTCTCTCCAGGAGTGCCTGCCTTGTTTTTTTCTTGGCGTTATCAGTGCTAAATGCCGGTGCTTCCCCTCAGTCACTGCTTTCTTTTCAAGGAGAAGACAATAAGGGAATTCAGCTAAAGCGCAGGAAATTAGGGAGAGTAATTAAGATGCACACCTTTGTGGTGTGGCTTTGTGTTCCTGTCCAGGCAACGAGACATATTTGGGTGCCATTATTTGTGTTACAAAGGGAATGCCAAACAACCTGACAGAAGTCCCCATCAGGGGTTATCCAAACACAGTACATTACCTCTGTCCCTAAAAAGGCAGAAGTAAGAATAAAATTAAATGGTCGATTTACTCAGGTGATGGGAAATTTTGAAGCTAAAAAGCAACAAACTGTTTCTGACAATCAGATAAATATTGGAATGCATTTAGACAATGCCCTCAGGCACAGGGTGGGAATTTGGGACATCCTGTGCAGGGCCAGGGGTTGGACTGGGTGATCCTTGTGGGTCTTTTCCAGTTCAGGATATTCCACTTAAATCATATTCTGTGATACAATTTCAGCAGGTTGATGCCAGTCATTTGGGATAACTGCATTTAACAGCAGCGTTGTTTCAGCTGGATTTTTACCGGGGATAATCCCCTCAGCCTTGGACACTCACTTTATCCGACTCCCATATCCATCTCACCGACTCCCATATCCATCCAGTCAGTTTTATTTTCCAGCAAAATCCTAGGGCATGTTGCTAAACACAGCAGTGCCTCATAGGAAGTGCTGAGGTCAGGGAGTTGTGCTGGATAACAACACAATTCATTGGGATTTCATTAGAATTATTATGCCAAAGCTCTGTAGAATCTCACCCACATTTATCCCGAGTTGATCCTGTGTGGAGAGAAGGATCAACAAATCTTCCAGAAAATCTGAGGGCTCTGGTCTTGGAGAGGTTCAATATTGAGTGTACAGGGACTGATTTAAACACCAAAATCAGCTGTGTTTTCACATCTGGAGAGCTGCACAGGATATATTCCTTAAACAGGGGGTCTGGGATGTTTCCTGCTCCTCTGCAGCTTCCAAAATACCCCAAAAGTGATGTTGGTGGGTAACAAAAGTCTCCATATTCTTTTGTAGTCAGAGGAGTTATAAATATTGTGGATTTCAAGGTTGGCATCTCTCTATTAAATCCTTTGGCCAGGTAGAGCTTCCCTGTCTTTAAGCAGCTCCTTTGAAGACTGTAGGATTTTTCCTACCTTGATAATAATTTATTTGTTTTTTCATCTTCCCAGTCCCTGCCAGACAGCTTGGATTGCTCCAGAAGAGTACTGGCCCTCTAGAAAAGGAAAGAGGAATGAATGAAACCTCAATTTTTCTGGATCTAATAATGTATTATTGGTTTTAATTCATCTGTACTTTGCTCCAGCACCGATTCCCCAGCATTTCCCTGTTTCTCACCTCCCTGGAGATTTTATGCCCAGTGTAAAGCTAGAGAAGAGATATTTATATTTTCTTTCTGGGGTTATAGGGTCTGAATTGTGTCCCCTTCACATGTGGGTGAACTCAGACTTTCAGGGTGATCTTGGGGGAGCAAACAGGCCCAGCATGGTCACAACACCTCAAGTGCACTGGAATCCAAGCTGGAAGTCAAAACCATCCAGCTTTTCTGTGTGGCATCATTTGGAATTGTTTTTATATCCAGTCTGGGATGGCTTGTACAGCAGATGGTGCCTCAGTGCCCTTTTTGGGAGGGAAGTGGCTCTGAGGGTGGCACAGGGGCTGTGCTGCAGCTCCAGCTCACCTGGATGCCATTCCTGCATGCTCTGGACAAATCCCTGGGGATCACTGCAGCTCCAGCTCACCTGGATGCCATTCCTGCATGCTCTGGGCAAAGCCCTGGGGATCACTGCAGCTCCAGCTCACCTGGATGCCATTCCTGCATGCGCTGGGCAAAGCCCTGGGGATCACTGCAGCTCCAGCTCACCTGGATGCCATTCCTTCATGCTCTGGACAAATCCCTGGGGATCACTGCAGCTCCGGTGGCTGCAAACACCAGGGGACACTGTGAGACTGAGCAGTGGCCAGGCTGGACGTGGCCACAGCCTCTGCCACCCCCAGCCCTGCAGGGACACGGGCACAGCCCTGCCCTGGGCTCCTCCGGGGCTGGGTGACACCGGATCAGTGTCCCCTGCAAGGAGGGGGTGTGGGGGCCAGCAGGGGCCCCACGATGGATGGGCACATTTCCCTACACCCTTCAGAGTGGGATGAGGACACGGGGGGACATCCAGGACAGCCTTCGCCTGCCTCTGAGTGCTCTCCTGCAGCATTCCAGCTGGGAAGTGCAGCTTGGGCTACTCAGGTGGGAGGGCACAGGGCAGCAGGTGTGGTGGGGACAGGGCAGGTGGCACTTGGCAAGTGCTGTGGGTGAAGCCAGAGGTGCTGCTGGACCACTGGGAGCAGGGGAGGTGAATGGAGGGGTCAGCTGGGCTCCCTGTTTGTGCCAAAGGCATCCTTGCATCATTTCTGAGCACAGCCATGTGTTTTGTCCCCAGATGCCTTGGAAGGACCAAGTGCAGGCTAAAAGGGGCTGCAAAGTTTGGCTGCTGGGGGCAGAGTTGGTGCTTTCCCTGTCAGACCTGTCTGATGGCTCCTTGTCCCAGTGCCCTGCTGTGGCAGCACATGGAAGGATCTCTCTGGGAAGGGTACAAGCATAACTCCCATTTCTCCTCTTTGCACGGCCTTTAAATTCCTGTCTTTATTTACACAACTTGGGGGTGTTCAACCTGGAGAAACAAAGGCTCTGAGGAGACCTTAAAACCCCTTCCTGTGCCTAAAGGGGCTCCAAGAGAGCTGGAGAAGGACTTTGGACAAGAGATTGAGTGACAAAACAAGGGGGAATGGCTTTAAGCTGACAGAGGGCAGGGGTATATGGAATTTTGGGAAGAAATTCCTCCCTGTGAGGGTGGTGAGGCCCTGGCACAGGTTGCTCAGAGCAGCTGAGGCTGCCCCAGCCCTGGGAGCATTCAAGGCAAGGCTGTTTGAGGCTTGGAGGAACCTGGGACAGTGGAAGGTGTCCCTGCCCATGGCAGGGGGTGGGACTGGATGGGCTTTAAGGTCCCTTCCAACCCAAGCCGTTCTGGGATTCTGGAATTTGCCTTAGGGGAACCCTGCTCAGAGCTGTTCCATGCCATGGGGTGGTTCTCCTGGCAGGATGGGACCCAGCTGTCACTGCCCACCCAAGCCAGCCCAGAGGGAGCAGGACAGCACCCACCAGTGGATTCTGTGGATATTTGGAAAACAGCACAGGAATGTGGGGAGAGGGCAATGGAACCAAAGCCAGCAGGGCTCAGCTCCCTGGAGGAAGAGCTTGTTTAATGGCTCTGCTGAACCAGGGCCCAGGAGCAGCTCCATGTCCATCAGGTGATGGAATGACACTGGGTCAGCTGAGCTGGTGATGCCAGGGGGTGAAGGCATCTCCAAAGGCTTGGGGAGCCAATGGCTTGCAAGGATGCCAGAGGAGGAGCTGGCAAAGCAAAGCCTCCAGCGGGCTGGGCTTGCCAAAAGCCTCCTCCCACACAGTAAATTCACCCCCAATTAAAAATGTATCTGTTTGCTTTCCTGAGATTGATCACACATTTAATCAGGCACTGCTCAGATATAGAGTAGCACTGAAAGGCAGAGATAATAAAGAAATCATTCTTTTAAAGGAGTAGCTGCATTGCAGATCAATTTCTTCAAAACCTTCATGTGCACAGAAATCCTCTGGGATGAATATTTCATAAGGGGAATAACACTGTTAAATTAATAAAACCCCTGCATGCCTAGTTATGAACTACAAAGATTGCTGAAGTTGTTCTAAAAAAATCCTCCTGTTCATACTTTGTACATCAATTTATGACAGAGTCATAGCTGGACCCCGAGGGAAATGGAGGAGAAAAAGGGACCCAATTGATGTGAGGAATTTTCAGCAAGTGGGAAGAGTTGCATGGACCCAACTGCCCAGCGAGGGCAGGCAGCCCTGCTGGGAAGGGGAAAGAGGATTCTCCAGTGGGAGCATGGGCATGCTGGAATTAATTATGCTGAATATCTTTCCTGCCTCTCTCTGGCTGTGTGTGAGTGGCCTGAGGAGCTGGAGTGGCCTGAAGTGAGGGATAGGTGAGATCCCAGGTATCCATCTCCAGATATTCCTGGGTATCACTGGAGCCACATCTTCAATACCAGTCCCTCAGATGGTGGGGGTGGGAGAGTCTTCATCCAGCTGAGGCCACTTGGTCTGTTCAGCTGGAGAAGAGGAGCCTGAGGGCAGAGCTCATCCTGATCCAAAGCTTCCTCTTGAGGGGCAGCTCCAATCTCTGCTCTGTGAACAGGGACAGGACCTGGGGAGCTGCTGGAGATGTGTCAGGGGAGTTTTGGTTGAAGATCAGGAAAAGACTCTTCCCTCAGAGGATGCTGGAACAGCCTCTCCAGAAAATGGGCATGGCCCCAGGGCTTCCAGAGCTGCAGAAAAGTTTGTACAACGCTCTCAGGGATGCCCAGGGTGGGATTGTTGGGGTGTCTGTGCAGGGCCAGGAGCTGGACTTTGATCCTTGTGTGTCCATTCTAGCTCAGGTTATTCCATGATTCTGTGATTCCTTGATTCTGTGATTCCATGACTTCTGTGATTCCTTGGGACCAGAATTGTGGTGTTCATCTAGATCAGGGGAACCTGAATCAACACAACAGGGGTCTCCATCCTCCTCCCTGGCCATGCCTCCCCAGAAATCCCATCCTGGTTGTCACTGCTCCCTCCATTCCCATGCTAAGACCCTACCTTAGACTTCCCAGGGGAAAATAAACTTCCACTGGAAAATTACCAGCTTCTCCTCCCGTCCTTTCTATCGCTGCAAAGCTCGTTCCCCTCGCGCTTCTGCTCCCCAGCGAGCTCCGCGCTGTCTCGGTGGCAGCTTAGCAGAGCCTTCTCCTGCAGGCTGCTCCCAAACTTGAGAGGAACTCATCAGCTTTTAGCAGGCAAAGACAGAGAAAGCTCAAACCCACCATATTGATCTTCCTTTCCCTTTGAAATTTTCCCGAAGTAGCGCCAAATAAAAATAGAACAAAAATATGTATCCCCGCTTCCCTACTTGTAGCTGATTTGTCTACTTGGCATTATTTTCTTCAGCAGGGAAGAGGGTGAGGCTCACAAAGGGGACAGAGGCACGGGATAAATAAGTAAGAATGTAAAATTGGGTGTTTTGAATTTTTTTTTTTAATGTTAACCAGATAATGTATTCATAATCTTCCCTGCTTACGACTAAAAAATGAGTGCTCGCCTTTTGAAGCCCTCATCTGGCAGGGAGAGATAGCAGATTTCTAAGAGCATTTTTTATGCTCCTTTGATGACTGCGAGGGGAAAAAAAAAACATTCAGAGAGCCGAAATGACATTTTTCTATAAATTTCACACAGCTCTGCAGGCATGTAGGCATGGAGGCATTCATTAAGATTAGTTGGAATTACTTAAGCACCGTGAATTTTCTCCATCAAGTTGGTAACTGGAAGACTGCGGATTAGTTATTGATCAGCTGCCATTAATACTTGGGGCTCTTTCCATGCCTGTTGTTGGGCTTTTTGTTGCTCCTTCCCCCCTCTCTTGTGCGAGGCGAAGCTGTGAAATTCTCAAATTAAACAGACGCTCTTCAGTCTCTCCTTTGTTTTGGGGAACAAAAAAAAAAACCCGAACAGAAAATAGAACTCCTTTGTTCCTGCAAATCTTTATCTGCTCTGCTTCACTGCTTTCCTCCCCCCTCTGCTCCCTACAGCTGCCCAAACTTGGGGTGGCTCTCAGGCCTGCTGCTGCAGTCCTTCCAGAGAATCATGGGGTGGTTTGGGTGGGAAGGGGATGTGAAGACCCCCTAATTCCACCCCTTTCCATGGGCAGGGACACCTTCCACTAGGCCAGGTTTCTCCAAGTCCTGTCCAACCTGGCCTTGGACACTTCCAGGGATGGGGAGGGCAATGCCTTTCCAGCAGGGCCTCACAGTGGGATTTCAGCCCTGCAGATGGATTTGGAGAGGCCACAAGTTGGAATTCTGGCTGTGTACAGCTCTGACCTTTGTGAGAGGCCCTGGAGGTAGCAGGGACGCACTCCCAGCATCTTTTTCCCACACAGGGCTATGTGCCAGGCTACCAAGTCATTTCCCAGAGCTGTGAAGATCCCTGCTGACCCCAGCCCACCCACAGCCAGGGCCTGGACTGGGCACCAGCAGCTCCCAATCTCATTGCTGGTTATGGGATTTGGCTGAGGCTGAAAACTGAATTTGAACTGCGTGAGACCTTCAAAGATCACCTTCTCCATCTCTCCAGGCCACCTACTTTTCTCCTGATCTGTGATTCCTATTGGAAAGTTCCTGGGGTTTAGTGATGCCCATTCCTAGTGAGGAGCACTGTGATGGAGTTGGGTTTTTCCCAGACAAACTTCAGCCCTGCCAAGCTGGAGACACAGAAGGGTTTTGTACATTTAAGCAACAGAGCTGTCCCAGAACTCCAGTGGGATTTCCTCTTCTGATCCAGGTGCCTGACCAAGGCCTTCAGCCCTGTGGGGTGTGATCCTCCCCATACACTGCTCTGCTAAGGCACAGCCCTTTCTCACAGGAGCCAGGTCTCCTCTCCTTTCCCACAAGGTTTTCCTGAGCCTCTTTGGCACCTGGACACCAAACCCTGACCTTCCCTGGAGCCTTCAGAGCCTGCAGGACCTGCACAGCTGAGGGTGAGTAGGTGCCACCGGGGCAAGAAGGAGGAGGCAGCAGCAAACTTGAAACGCTCACTGCAGGATAAATCCCAAAGGAATTGCGCTTGGCTGGACCTATTCTCCAACCAGCAAAGCTCCAGTCCCACAGCAACTCTGCAGGGAGGTGATTCTGGCTGTTCTGTGTCCAAACCACCAGCTCCTATCACCTTCACCTCTTCCTTCTCCTTTGGCAGAAATCCCCTGCCCCAAATCCAAAGAGCCCTGTGGAGGATTTGCCACATTTCTCATTGGAACAGCTGCTCCTCAGCAGGTTCTGAAATAAATGACCAAGGATGACTTTGCAAATGAGCCTCCAAAGGAGCTCCAGGCAGCTGCTGCTGCAGGAGGAAAAGAAGGCTTTCCTTTCCCTTCCTCTTCCTCTTCCCCTTCCCCTTCCCACAGCTCCTGAAATGGTTTCTGTTCTTCCACACGGATCTGCCACCAGCAGGACTGGAGTGGGACCTTCAGGGTGTCCCCTCAGGCTGAGGGAAGCTCAGGGATGGGGTGGGACACAGTCTCCATTATCCAAACAGGGACTAAACCAGTTCAATTCACACACTGCTGTTTCAAAACTGCAGTTTAAAGAAGGGGGTGTGACAAACAGGAGAGCCCTGTGTCAGTGACAGGGAGAGTGGGAGTCTCTTGCAGCTCCGAGGTGATGGCTCCATTCTCATCAGGGTAATTTGCCTCCTCCTTATGGGGAAGGCAAGAGTGTCACCTTCCCCAGGCCCAGGCCTTTTGGGGTGGGAAGGAAGATGTGCCAGTTCAAGCACTACACCTGGAAGAGCCAGATTTGGGCCCAGAATTTTTACTCT
This sequence comes from Molothrus aeneus, assembly GCF_037042795.1. Lineage (NCBI taxonomy): Eukaryota > Metazoa > Chordata > Aves > Passeriformes > Icteridae > Molothrus > Molothrus aeneus. The sequence goes on along the minus strand of NC_089655.1, from coordinate 5,434,735 downwards.
TTGGCCTTTCTAGGCACCAACTTCCAGCTTTACAATGGAATTTATGGAGCATCCCTGGCATGTTTCTCTGTTAAGACCACTGAAAGTGAAATTTGTCATTCCTCTGTCCCTTGCTGCTCTGTAATGCTCAGGGAAGCTGCAGGGCTCCCTCAAGACCTTCTCTTTAGCCATTCCTGTGGTGCCTAAATTCCCTTCCATGAGGTACAGTCAGGAGCAGAGGGTTTATGGGGACACTGTCAGCTTTTCAGCAGGATCCTAGAGCTCACACAGATCCACAACAACTCCAGAGGCCCTGACTCTTTGTCAGCTCTATTGAACCCATGGTCAGACTGAAAGAGGAGGAATTTAGGTGGGATATTGGGGAGGAATTCCTCCCTGTGAGGGTGGGCAGGCCCTGGCACAGGGTGCCCAGAGAAGCTGTGGCTGCCCCTGGATCCCTGGGAATGTCCAAGGCCAGGTTGGAGGGAACTTGGAGCAGCCTGGGATAGTGGAAGGTGTAGTGGTGGAAGATGGAATGAGAGGATCTTTAAGTTCCCTTCCAACCCAAACCATTCCATGAGTCTGTGGTCCTAATTGTGAGGTGGCTGGGATGGTGAAGGTGCTGGAATGGGACTCCAGAGGCTTCCATCAGGAAGGAAACGTGTCTGACCTGGAAGCTGTCCCTTGTTTAGGCTGTCTGGCAGCACAGCAGTTCCTGAGGCTGGGAGGAGAGCTCTGAATTATCTCTCCTCAGGGATGTATAAAGTCCTGTGGAATGTCCTGCCTGGAATGTCTGCTCCTTTCCCTCACAATGGCCATTTCATGGGGTATTTGTCCCAAGGGGTGCCTGGACATGGCTGGACTCACTTTATGCTCCCCTCTCTGGCTCTGGTTCTCCAGGGACATTCCACCCCTGGTGTATATTCCCAAGTCCTCCTGGGATCTGCACAAAAGCCAGGGAATATCATTTATTTCCTGCTGGGTTGTCACATTCCCTGCTTCCCATCTGCTGTGTGTCCCAGGGAATCCCAAAGCCCTCTCTGGTTTTGCTGAGCTGCAGCAGGAGCCCAGGGCACAGGCTTTACTCCAACCTGAGGGGATGCAGGCCCAGAGCAAGCTGGATTTGCATTCCTGGCTGGGTCAGCTGTTAAACAAAGAAATGTTATTTCTGAGAGGCTGAGCAATAAAAAACATGGAAATGAAACAGCGAGGTAATTCCTAAGGGAACCATGTCACAGGGAGAAAATCCTGGAGCATTACTTTTTGCACATTCCAAATCCATCCCTCTCTCTCCTCTCCCTTTCCTTCCTTTTTATTTTTTTTGGCAAGAAAACAGCTCATCAAGTGAAATCGAAGTCTAAAAATCTCTGTAAAAATCCTTTATGCTGGGGAAAAGAATATTTCAATGAAAAACAAGTCTGCCAGAATTACATTCAATACTCCTAACAAAGTTAAAGGAGATATCACTGGGAAACAGCATCCCTTGATGGAACATGGTTAGGAGAGCTGGGAAGGATGGGAATTCTCATGGGGAGAGGGAGGCAGAGGAGGACTGGAAACATCCTGGTCTGTGAGGAGAAAAGAGAAATATCAAAGGTTTTCCAAAGCCTCCCCGTGTGTGGAATACTGAGGGTGGCTGAGGGCTGTGGAAGGAGGGGATAGGAATGAGTTTCCCACCCCACCCATGAGCTGTGGAGCTGTGAAACAGGACACAGGCACATTTTTCCAGGTCCACAGGGAGCCAAGCCACCAACCCACTCCCCACACCAAGTCTCTGGCTCCTGAAGCTTTGGTCTGGACTAAGGAAAAATCTCCATGAAGCTGCACCCTGAGTGTCTGGGGCCACTTCCCACACTCCTGCTCAGAGCAGGAAGCAAAGGGAAGCAGATTGAGCCTGGCAAAGGTTCTGAAGCTGCCTGGAGGAGTCCACAGGAGCCCTCCTGGTCACCCTCAGCATCTCTGGATACTCCCTGAACCAACAAGAAGCAGTTCAGGCTCGCAGCCAAAACTCACCTCAGGTTAAATGCAGGGTTTGTTGTTCTGGAGGAGCAGGGAAATTGTCAGCACCACAGACACCTTCATTAAAATCCAAACCCTGAGTTATTCAGCTGGAAGCAGCGAGAGCTGCAGCACAGGTGGGAGGGATTTCTCCTCCCTCCTGCCCAGCCAAGCCCCTGCAGCCCTTGGCTCATGGAGCCACCACGGCAGAGCCCAGGAGCTCCCTGGTTTTGAGCAGGATAGCACACGGCTGTGGCCCTGGCAGAGCTGTATTCCAAGGGAATACAGGGAAAAACACAAATCAAAAGCATGGGCAGTGTTTTCCCAGCCTGTGTGGCTTCATCTCCCGGTTTTCCTCAGGAAAAATGATTTCTAGAGGAGCAGGAACAGTTTTTCACACTTGGAAAGTCAATCTTTGTGAGAGCTGCCAGTTTTTAGTGGGAATGAACGGCCACGTGGTTCTGACCATCAGCACATGAACTCCCACCCAGGGAGAGTTTTCCAGGTGTTTTTGGCCACATGAAGTTCCTCTCCAAGGGTGGAATAGTTGAACAACAGTTTGACAAAAACCTCTCACATCTCACAAAAAACCACCCCACAGAATCACAAGATCATGGAATTGTTTGTTTTGGAAAAGCCCTCTGAATTCATTGAGCCCATCCATTTCCTCAGCCAAGGCCAAGGCCGACACTGATCCATGTCCCCAGGTGCCACATCCACAGGATTTTGAAATCCCTCCAGGGATGGGGACTCCACCAGTGCCCTGAGCAGCTGTGCCAAGGCTGGACAACCCTTTCCATGGAGAAATTCCTCCTGATGTCCAGCTTGAACCTCCCCTGACTCAACTTGAGGCCGTTTCCTCTCCTCCTGTCCCTGTTCCCTGGATCAGAGCCTGACCACCCCCAGCTGTCCCCTCCTGTCAGGAGTTGTGCAGAGCCACAAGGTCCCCCCTGAGCCTCCTTTTCTCCAGGCTGAGCCCCTTTCCAGCTCCCTCAGCCTCTCCTGGTGCTCCATTCCCTTCCCCAGCTCTGTTCCCTTCCCTGGACACACTCCAGCCCCTCCATGTCCTTCCTGAATTGCTGGGCCCAAAACTGACTCCAGGATTTGAGGTGTAGCCTCAAAATAAGTCCAGACTTGCCAGTTACATAAGTTCCTGTATTCATTAACTTTCTGAAATAATCAGTATTAAATGTTCTTTTTTATTTTTTGGCTGAAAGGGGACTGCAGATATTTTTTGGAGTTCAGTCGTCATTGCATCCAATTCCTCTTTCTTCCTAGGGGCATATGCTTGGTTTGAAGCTGTGGGAATATCTTCACTAGTGCCAATGAAATATTTAGGACTGTCTAAGTAGATTCAGCATAAATTTTCCCTAAAATATGCCCCCAAACAGAAGAACAGATGGGTTTTGGTGCCGGTTGGGGCAGACCCTTGTCTCCACCAGCCTTTACTTCCTTGGGACATGCCCAAAACACAGCAGCAGCTCTTCCTCTCAGGGGTTTTTACTTCTGATTCCAAGCCTGGAGACCCTAAGCTCCCTTTCCAAGTCAGTTTCTTCCCAGCAGCCCGAGGACACTTTGTTTTCCCAAAGTACCCATGGAAAACATGGAGTGGTTCCATGAGTACTGCAGTGCCCAGAGGAGTCTGCCTCCTGATTTAGCAAAATATCCAGGCAGGGATGAACTGGGATATTCTGATATTCTCAGGAGCCACTGGCAGAGCATCTTCATCTCTCCCTGACTGCTGATATCCCACAGCTCTTCCAGAAAGGGAATTATCTTTGAGTTACAGAGCCTGTGGCTGCTTCCATGTCTTGTGGAAAGTTCCCTGCCCCCATGGCAGGTCTTGGGAGCTGGATGATCTCCAGGGTCCATCCCAACCCAAACCATTCTGTGATTCCATGGGGCATGGCCAGAAGACAGGAATTACTCCCTGAAGGAAGAGCCCAAAGGCTGCCACATGCACATGGACTGGCAAAGCAGTGGTGGGACCACAAATTCTTCAGGAATTTGATGCAAAAAGCCCTCACTGAGCTAAGCCTGTGGATTACAGCCCCTGCTGGGGCTCCCTGAATCCCTGTCACAAGGTGTGCTCCTCACCCATGTAAACGTCCCATTCTGTGTTTGCAGCCTGCCAAGTTTTCAGCCTCACCAAAATCTCCTGGCACTGATTTCCAGCAGCTAATTGTGTGAAAAAAAAAATTAAAAAAAAAAAAGGAAGTCTTCCCTTTCATCAATTTTCTATGCACTTCCCTTGCTCTCAGCTGAGGAGAACAGAAGTTCCCAATCTGCTCACTTTATTTCACAGGATATTTTGCATCCCAGCCTGGCCACGTATGGCATCACCATCCTGTGGAGCCTGTTCCACACTGGCAGGGGAAAAGCTGCAGCGGGCAGGGAGATGAAAATGATCTGGGAATATCAAATAAATGTGGAAGCAAAGCAAATAACACCGGGCAGTGCTGCTGATGGGCTTCCCCCCCTCTGAATTCCTATAATGCCTCTGTTCCTCACGAAGCTGCCACAGAAAGCTGTGCTGCTTTCCAGGGAATTTGCTGGAAAACCAAAGACCACATAGATGGGAAGGAAGATGGGCCTCATGTCTGCCTTATTGTCCCCTCTGCCTGCAGGTGACTCCTGCAGAGGGGACTTCTCAGGCTGCTTCTCTCCCCTGCACCTCCCCGGGTGGATCTGCCAAGTGTGTTTTACACATGCACCGGTGCAATTCCTGCCTCCATTTGTATTCCATCTGTCTCCAACAAATTCTGAAAGCCTTGCCTGGGCTGCCTCATTTGTATGCACTTAATCTGGCTTTATCCTGTTTTATGGAGCGTCTTCTTTAAATTGATTCAGGCAAAAGCATAGCAGGGGCTTTGCATAGATTTCGCATGCATGACATTTCTGCACAGTTGGGCCCATTATGCACCATCCTGAGCACATTCTGCCCGTAAAAACTCCATATTAAACCAGGGGAAAATGCAGCAAAATGAAGAGAGCCACGGGAGGAGCGGGGTGAGCAGAGCTGACCACTCCCTGCTTCTCCAGTGCAGTTATGGGAAGCAGCTTCCAGTGTTCAGGGGCATCAGATTTATGCCCTCCTCTGTCCAGAGTTGTGTCTCACTCTGAGAGACACAAGCTGAGCTTTGTGGAGCCCACACCCTGCCTAATTCCAAATCATCCTCATCCCCTCTGTGACTCCTTCAAAGGGTGTGTTGGAGCTGGGCACAAGATCCAGGGGGTTGGAGTGGGATGGCAGCATGGTCAGAACATTGTCACCTCATCACATGGCACTGGGAGCACAAATCCCTCCCCCCATGTGGTAATGAACCACACCAGGAGAGGAAAAATAACACTGCAAGAGTTGGAGCGGGGAGTGACAGGACAAAGAAAATGGATTCAAAATGACAGAGAGCAGGTTTGAATGGATATTGGGAAGGAATCCTTCCCTGTGAACATGGGGAGGCCCTGGTTGTCCTGAGAATCTGTGGCTGCCCCTGGATCCCTGGAAGTGTCCAAGTGTCCAGGGTGGATGGGGCTTGGAGCCACCTGGGATAGTGGAAGGCATCCTATCTCCTGGAATGAGATGGGCTTTAAGGTCCCTTCCAACCCAAACCATTCTGTGATTCCACCATTCAGTGAATTCAGCCTCCGTCATTGCAATCCAGTCCACCAAACCTGTGGAACTCCAGTTTTCACCCTTCCCAGCACACACATTCCCTAGCCCTGAACTCTGAGCAGCCCCAGGTGTGCCAGGATGGATGCTGGGGGTTCAGCGTGGCCAGGCCACAGCCAAGGGTGTAAGTCACTGTTTCATTAGGGGGAATTAATCCTTCTTTAAGGGCCTGCTAATGATTTGACAATATTATTGTTATGTTAAGGTTGGGGGAATTAGAGAAAGAGCACTTGTGTGAATATGTCAACACATTAAAAACGCAGCTCCATTTAGGCAGACACTCAGGTTAATGTGTTACATATTAAAAAGTCCAATTTCCTTTGCTGGTTGCAAATAACAACGGAGATTATTGACACTGAATGATTTGCAATGTTCTCGCTTGCTTTTCCCCTCTTGTGTTTGTGTGCTCTGCCTGATTTATAATGATTGGAGCTCTGGCTCTATAAATTTTCCCTGTTAGGAAAATGTGGAGCTGGGTTTATAAGATACAAGAAGAAAGGGGAAAACAAAGCGTGCTGCCATGCACGGATATGGGAATGAGAACGGGATCTGGTTTTTTATAAACACCAATAAACCAGTTCCCCTAATTAAATCAGCATCTTGCTCCTCTGGTAGGAGCTCAGTGGATCTACCCACAGGAGTTTCTGCACCTCTGGTTCCGCCTGTGGTGTCCTTAAGGAAGGTTCCAGAGACCCCAGTGGGACACATCCCAGTGTGATGCATGAGCACAAAGGGGTCCTCAATGACCAGCCCTGCTGGGACACAAAGCCCCACCAGAAGCCCTATAAATGCCCATCCCTCTGCCCAGGAGGAGCAAAAAGCCCTGTCACTATTGGCCTTCCCTCTGCCAGACCATGGAAGGCAAATCCAACACTTTTCCCCAAGTGCAAATGGGAGAAAGGGAAAACCAGAGGCTCTGGGGAGCAAACCAGGCACAGGTGGAAGGTTTGCAAACAGCTGATGACAGGGCAAGGTTTGTGTTGGTCAAAAGCAAGCAAAAATCCTAAAACTGCCCTCCCAAATCCCCAGCCAGAGGAAAACCTGCCCCAGTTTTTCCCAGGATGGTGCAAGCACTGCCATGGATAAGTTGGGACTGGTGGCCAGCCCTGATATCCCAAAGTTGTGGCTTTGTCACCTGCTTCAGGCTAAAGCAGGGTGTCACAGGAGACTTCTCAGAGCCACCCTGAGACACAAGCCTGTAAATGTGTCAATAAGAGGTGAAAAACCTAAAACCCCACGGGTCCGAAAGGCATTTCTGCAGAATATGGAGGGCACAAGGGAGGGACAGCTCAGCTCCTCTTGTTGCTATCATGGCATCCTGTGATAACATCACCAACTCAGGTGCACGTTTTGGGTCTGAAAAACCAGATATTCAGATTTAAAGCTACTGCTCTTGCTGCTTGCATCAGGTAGATGTGGAATTGTAGTGGTTCGGCTTAGGGAATCCACCTGCTCCTGAGAGCAAAGCTGGGGAGCACTTTAGGTTCTGCCCTCATTAAATCAGTGTCAGGTAATTATCCAATCTCTGTGAGGACTCACAGATATTGGAGCCTGGAGAGGCACTGTGGCCATTTCTGACTTCCAAACTGGGTAGCAGAGGGTGATGGCCTTCCCTGTGACACTGCTGCATTTCACCCCACGTCCTTGCAGGACGGTCCTCCAGGAGATGTGGAGCAACTCTTGAATTTAGATGGCACCCAAAGCGTGCTGAGGAGAAAAGGCAGATATTTATGTGTCTGGCTGAGCTGTGACTCAAAGCCCCAAGAGCTGGGTGCACACTCCTGAGATGAATTGAATGCACAGTTCAAAATTGACTTTATAGACTCCTCATCAATAAATCCTCAAAGGCTCTGGTATCAGAATCCAAAGCAGCTCTGGAAATCATTAGATCTGCAGTCAGTAATTGATAACACGCATTTCAAACGTGGAAACGAATTAGCCTTTGGCATAGGGGGGGTTCAGACTGTATCCAATTTCATTAGGCAAGAAATTCAAATGATCAACGAGTGGCCTTTATTGTTCTGCTCAGGGAAGGGAACCCTTTGTTATCTCTTTGCCTTTTTCTGCTTGGCTACAAAGTTTCCAGAGCCCAAAGAAACCTTGTGGTTTAGGAAGTTGCTGACATCTGATTTCCCACCTCTCTCCAGAGCTCAGGATTTGGGATTAGGCACACATAGGGTGCTTTGCACCCATCATTAACAGCTCAGTTTCTGCTGGCAGTGCCACAAAATGCCAAACAAAAACTCTTTCCCAAGCCCTGATAGGTGAGGTGTGAGTAAAAGCCCCTCTGCCAGCCACGTACACATCTTCTCTCACCAAATAAATGCTTACAGGCCATCTCCCTGCTCAGAAAATTCCAGACATTGCTCTCATTAACTTCAAAACACACAGAAAAAGCAAATTTTCAACCTCCTGTTGGACCAGGGAGCGTGGCAGGAGCAGCTCCTCCACCCCAAGATGAGCTGCAGGATCCAGACTGGTTCTTCTCCCCCTCCATCCCACTCCCAGCAGGAGTCTGGCCATGCCTGAGCACATTTTAGTGAGCAGGGAATGTGGAACAGTTGGTGGTGCTGCTGCTCGGGCCAGTGGAAATAATTCATCTTGGGTTTCCACAGTGAAAGAAAAGGAAAAGACGCCCCCTCCCAGCATTGTTTTGGTTTATTTTAGCTGCACAATGAGGCTGACTTGAAGTTGCCCATCTCAGTGTGTCACAAGGCAGAGTTTGCACAGTTTAGGCTTGGTTTTCCTCTTCAGAAGAAAAAGGTCAGGAAAACTAAAACATAGGAGACTCTCCTGTAAAAAAAAAGTAAAGTAATAATTTTGGACCAATATTTGGAGGAATCATTCACTGTTTCTGCTCCAGTTCCACCCACCAGCATGGAGATATTTTTGCCTGCAAGACACACCAATCCTTCAGATGTGTCCCTTTCCCAGAACGTGCTGCACCTCCCTCCCCGTTCTCCTCCCTGGACCCACGGAACCAAACCTTTCTTTTTGCCTGCACTAAAATTGTGTTCCCATGGTGTGGCACGTTTTCCCTGTAGTGTTCTCTTCTGTGGCTTAATCACCCCCAATTCCCTCAGTTTTTCCTACCTTAGTGTATTTTTTACCTCTCTGCCCAGTACTGTTGCCCCCCCTTGGTTCCCTCCATCCACCTCCTTGGGAAATCTGGGGAACAGTGCCTGGGGACCCCTGCCCAGCCCAATTATTCTACAGGTTTGGCCTCCCTGTTTTACACCTCTGGAAGGATCCAGACCTTCTTCACAGCCATGGGAAGTTGGTGCTTAAGGGCTGTGCCTGATGGGTGACATCCCCCAGACCTTTCCAGCTGCTGTTGGCAGACAGGATCTCATCCCTGCGGTCCCTCTGGAAGACTTTGCCCTTATCCCTGCTAAATTCTGTTCTGGTTTTATTTTCAGACCTTTTTATTACATTATCAGCATCCTCCTGTGTTCAAACCCTGTCCTCCGGTTCCTCTACAGTCCCACATTTTCGGAAGTCTCCACCACATCCCCCAGAAGTGTTCTGCAGGACTAGACCTGAGACCAGCTCCTGCAAAAGCTCATTTTTAAGTGTCTTGAGATGTTTTTTGGAGGTAAGAAAATGATTCCTCTTCTCCTTGGATATCTGACAGGCAGACAGACCTGATGGGACTCGTCAGTCTCACATCTGCTCTCCTCAGGGTGGTCACACAGACTTTAGGGCTGCTGGAGGGAGAGACAGGCCCCCAGCTTGGTGATTCATGGAATTCTGGTGTGGGTGACCTCCAAAAGTGTGAAAAACTGAGCACTGGGAGGACTTTTAATTTGTCCCAAGCCGGCAGCAGTCTGGAGGAAGAGACGGATGCTGTCCTGGCAGCTCCAAGCAATCCATTTCCTTCCTCATCCCTCTTTAATCAGATAAAAAACCTGTACAGACTCCACAGGCATAAATCTGAAATTCGTCACATTTATAGGAGCAAAAAAGCAAAAAAGCAAAAGAAAAACCCCACAGCTCCTCTTTTGTTTGCTCTGGGCAGCATCCCAAACTCACCCCAAAGTGCAGGAGTGATCTTAGTTGGGCCATTAGAGGAATTGAATCCAGACCTCTCCAAAATATCACTGAAAATCACAGAGAAACCCAGATGGTCCTAGAGAACTCAAGTCAGGCACTCCAAAGTGAGGAAATCTGGGATTTGAGGTGCTGGCAAATGCTCTTGGAAGAGGGATGGCAGGACCTGGTCAGAGACACGGCCTGGGTGCTTCCTCAGCACCGTGCTCTTCCAGGGGAATGAGGTTCTAATGGATTCCTTTAACCTGTCTGAGTCACGAGGGTGTTTTTCCCCTTCCCTTGCTCTGAGCTCCAGAGGGAGACGCCTCCCCACTGGATCATGCCAGGACCCCGCTGTGCTGCTGCTCAGCAAAGCAAACTCCTCCTGGCTGAGCTTCAGGAGGGTGGGAGGTTGTTAGAAATTCTACTTGAAGAAGGTCCAGAAACATCAAAAGTCCTCAGTGGTTGCTGTGGACCCCTGGGGTCATCCCGGTGCGCCAAAATCAATAGTGCCCTTCCATATTGATCCTGAAATTTGAGATTAAAGCCGTTTTCTGCTGCCAGCTGCCGGCTGGAAAAGCGAAGGAGGAATGAGAAGTTCTCACCAGAAGAAACAAAAGCAAAGCAAGAAGAAAAGGGATTGAGTTGTGCTCCTTTGTAGGGAATAATCAGCTTTAAGCAAGATGAGGTTTAGGTCTCAGCACGCTGAGCACAACCAGGGCTGGTTCATTATCACCCAGCCAATGAGTTTGCAACGCAGGATTAACAACATCTTAAACAGATGCTTCCAATGAACTTCCCAAAATATATGGGGTGGGGTGGCTTTTTTCTCTCTACCAGGGATTAGAAGGCTGGAGGGTAATTAGTTCTGAAATATTTTGGCTGGATTACTGCATGCTGCTGTTGGAAGGGATGTAACTCTCTCTCACCAGTCTGCCTAATTCGTTCCATTTTGTATCTCAAATTCATTTATATTGTCTGTGGATTTGCTGAAGATATAAATAGAACCAAATCCCAGTTTTCACTTGGAATTTGTCAGTGCACTTTTTTTCCTTGAGAGCCATCTCAAAAAGCAATTTTTGAACTTTTTATTTTTTTTGCTGTAACATTGCAGAGCCAGAGTTATGCCCCAGATTTTCTCAGATGCCCCCTGGTCTTGCATTTGCAGTTTTGAGGTGTTTGATCTTGGACAAATCGGGAGAGCCACGGTGATTTTGTTGATGAAACCCTCAGGAAATGAGACAATTTGAGACACAATGAGTAATTTGGCATGAGGGTAACCTTGGACCCACTTTCTGGAATGGTTGAGCATCCAAACAGGATGATCAGGAAGCCCAGCATGAGGTGGCAGCACTCAGCACCTCTCAGGGACAGCCACTGCTCCCACAATTGGGGCACTCTTGCCCCAGGCCAAGCTGGAGACCATTCCTGAGACATGCAGAATTCCTGATCCTGGTTGTTTCCTTCTTTGGGAAAAGGAAGGGGGCTGGGCTGGATGAGAGGCCATTCACCTCCAGGGAGCTGTGGTTCAGCAGATGGAAATCTCACTCCTGTTCATGGGAACTGCCTGGGAGTGCAGTGCCTTGTCCAGGGTGGACTTGCAGGAATTAGTCAGGAAGCACTGCAAAGTTGCAAGGCTCCAAAACCACTTGTTTGCTCCCAGGGAAATTAAATACCAAGGAAAACTCAGCCCTAAATAATCAAATGAGTGACTCCAAATGAGTTATGGTCCCTTTCCTGTTGGATACTGGGTGTCAGCCAGGCCTGGAAGTGGACAGGGCTTGGGAAGATGGCAAATCCCAATAACAGTCACAGACATGTTGTCTTGCTGGAGAGGAGGGGGAATTCTCCTGTTGGTTCCTCCAGTGACATTCCCACCTTGTCTGGGCTGAGATGTGCACGCTGCAATGGCATTGCTTCCCACTGCAATTCCAGGTTCTCCTCCAGTCCAGAACAGCAAAGATCCCCTGTGCTGGCTGAAACCCAGGCCTCTCTGGGAATGAGAAAACCCCACATTTACCCTCCAGGAGCAGGATAAGAGAACTAACATCACACTGTCATTTCCATCTGATCCACAATTCCTCTCCAAACTGAATGTGTTTAGTCCTCAGAGTGTTTTTTGCCAAGGACAAAATCTTCCTTTGCCAGATGCTAATAAAATGAGCTCTCCCCACACCTGATTCTCCCTGATCCCATCAGTCCCTGCAATTCCCTTCACTCCAGCATCTGTTGTTGCTCTTGGTTCCAGAGAGAGTGTGAAATATTTACAACAATCCCCCCTTTATTTTCCAGGTCACCCTATCACTGGGATTTGGCAACCTTCAGGGAAGATGAAAGCAAAGGATCTTTATCACGGAGCCCAGAAGAATTTACAGTCCAAATAAACCAATTTGGAGGAGCAGGAGATGGGGCTTTGGAGGTCTGAGCTGTAACTTGTCTGCATTCCACTGCCTCAGAATAAAATGGGATATTTATAGGAAGGAAAAGTGTATCCATTTAGGCTGACATTTGGAGGCAACCTTCTTGTTTCTACATATTCATGAAGCAAGGAGAGTGTGCGAGCATCTCTGCAGCCAGGAGAACACTCCTTCCCAGCATTTTCCACATCATTCTGCTTTGCATTGATTCCATTTTGTCTGGGTTTGTGTGGCTCCTCTTCATTACATGGGTCTGAGATGCAGGGATGTGTGACAGTGGTGATCTCTGCAGTGGGGAACTGGTGCTTTGTGTTCAGTCTTCAGAGCGGGTTTTTTTTTGGTGAGTGTTGCATCCTGGTGTTCTGGCTGGCAGTGAGCCCAAGGCCACGGGCTGTGCCCTCCACATCTGGCACTGAGCACCATGCCATGCCCTCCACATCTGGCACCAAACACTGCCACAGGCTGTGCCCTCCACATCTGGCACTGAGCACCATGCCATGCCCTCCACATCTGGCACCAAACACTGCCACGGGCTGTGCCCTCCACATCTGGCACTGAGCACCATGCCATGCCATGCCCTCCACACCTGGCACCATGAGCAGACTGTTCTTCTCCTCATGTCTCAGATTTGTCAAGTGTGAGTGCCATCTTTGAAGGGTGGGGACCCTTCACTAAAATATCCCATTTATCCAGGCGTGTTCACCCTTTCCTTAATCCCACTTTCCACCCATGAACCCAGAGGTGCTCTGTATCTCCCTGACCTTGTTTGGAAGCTTTTCTTTGCCCATCTCCCTGGTGCCTGAGCTGAATGAAGCATTTGCAGGAGCCTGGGGCTGGGGCTTCTGCAGACCCATTGCTCGTGCACAAAAAATTGAATTATTTGTTCCTCTTTTCCCTTTCTTTGATTGCCCCTGCTCATCTCCACAGGTCTCCTGCTTCTGCTGTGCTTGGAAAGGGCTGTGGTTCCAGTTTTCCTGCCTGTCCCCTCTGTCCTGGGCAGGATGTGTGCTCCTCTTCATCTTCCCTGGTGCATAACAGCCTCTGCCTTTCACTTCTTCAATTTTTACCTCCTTGTTCTTCCCCGTGTCCAACTCATGAGGAAATCCAACCACCCGGAGCCTTCAGAAACTCTCACAAACACAGAATTTCTGCCCACCCATCACCATTACGCCCAGGTTTTTATTCTATATTTTTCTCCTGCTCTGAGGCTGGTTTATATGTGCATATATTTGACCTCAGAGGGATTATTGCAGCCACAAGAGTAAATAATGCAGTGGTGAATTATAAAAGTGAATACCTGGAGATGAAACCTGCCCTATCCCACTCACTGCTTCCTAATGGGAATGCCTGTGATTTATGACCTTCTGATAAAGGCATCCTGATGGAGAAAAGATGCAGTTAGAGGCAGGCAGGAAAAGGTGTCACGTAGTTTATGGGCTTTGAACTTTTATTCTGGGGCTAGAAACACAGATCTAAAAGGCTATTTATCAGAGCCAGGGGAAACATGAAGATATTTGCTGATATTTTTAACACATTACTTTCAAATATTGCTGAAAAAGTTGGGTTTTCCAGCAAGAAATTTCTGACCAGGTTGTAAATATGTTTTCTCCCCAAATATTGATATTTGTTCCCATTTATTTTGACCCTGACAACGAGGATTGCTGCAAAATGCAATTTTTTTGCTCTTAATGTATAGGACGATGTATCGATACTTTGGGAAAATGAAGATGTTGGAGCCTTTAGGCCTAGAAGTGATAAATGGGGACTGTCTAGGGTGAGATAATTACAAAAGAGTTGCAATTATTGCTGAAAATTCGGGCTAATTTGCATGCAAGGCTGCCAGGTTCTGTTTCGAGAAGGTGAACGAGCTGGATTGACAAATTTGTTAAATCTGCTGGAGAAGCACAGTTTAAAATAATAACAATAATTAGCAGTAATATAATTGATCTATTTTGCTCTGTGCATGACAGGAATTCACTTCCAATTGAACCAGCAAATTAAAGCAACATTTAGCATACTAAACAATATTGCTGCAGAAAACCTCTATTTATATCTGCCAATAATTGTTATCTAACTGGGAGGGATGCAGCCGCTCCGCAGTCACCTTGGGGTGCAGCAGACGTGGGAATTGCTGGAAAACTTCAGGAATTTTCCAATAAAAGGGACCATATCTGGAGCATCAAGACAGGGCAATCATCCACTGCTCCTTGTGCTGTCAGTGAGCTGGGATTTTTTGTGTTAGGAGGTTAAATAAAATTCAATTTGGTGGCCCAGCCTGTGTTCTCTGGTTTGAAGTTGAATACATTAAACGTGCAAGTGTGAGGAGAGGATGGATTGAAACACCCACCACAGCAGTCAGTCTGTGGTGCCCCTCATGCCATCAGTGTCCAGGAGATTCAGTGGAATTCAGCTTGATGTCCATATGGATATCTTCTGGTTGGAAACCAAATAAATTAAACCTGCAAGTGTGGGGAGAGGATGGATGGGAAAAAAACCCACCACAACAGTCACTTTGGGGGGAAAACAGCCTTTGGAAATGAAAGCAGTGAAAGTTCAGCAGGATCCTGGGAAAACAAAAGGGGCAAATCCTTTTTTATTCCTTCTGGAGTTTTTTGGGTGGAATCAGGAGGTTTTTCCATCTGGCTGTATGAGGATGTATCTCTGCTGTCATTCAGAGCTGAGTTATAAAACTCAAAGCTGGGTTTTGGACCTTGTCAGGTCCAACCAGAAGAGACAAAGCTCAATGGAAAGCTCAGCTCAGCAAAGCCTTGCCCAGGGCCAGGCTTGTGCCATCCCAGGAGAGCTCTGCCACCCCAATGCCCAGGCCGCTGCCCAGGCCCTGGCTCTCCCAGCCTCTGGAAGCTGCTCCAGAGGGCAGGTGCAGGAGGTTGGCACATGGGCTGTGCCAGCTGTGCCCAGGCCATGCTGTGCCTCCTGGTTTGGACAAGACAGAGCCTTTCCATCCTCCCTGCCTGAAGAAAAGGGTTTGAAGAGATTCCACTATGGCCTGGAGGTCGGCGTGTCCAGCTGGAGCAAACCGGAGCTTTCAGCCACAGTGCCCTGAGGAGATGCTGCCCACAGGCCCCTGCTGATCCCTTGGTGACCCTTCACAAACTGGGTCATTAAATGTCTCAATACTAATTTTATTCTGTGAATCAACCCCTCCACAACACTTGGCAGTTTTGTCCCTCCCCACTCCCTCCCTTGGCTTTGCCTCCCTTTGACAGGAGGTCAAGGTCTGCAGTGCAGACAAACCCTGTCTGAGGGGTCCTTGGTGAAGTAGGAACAGGTTGGATTTTTTAATCTTTTTTTTCCAGTATCTGACCAGGAAAATGCACCATCCTGTCAGTGTTCACCACAGGCAGCTCCTCTCTGGTGTCCTGGCTCATGTATTCCCATGTGCTCCCTCTTTCCAGGGGGAAATGTCTCCTTCCCACCCCATCAATTCCCAGAAAGCTGGGAGGTGTGTTGTGGAGGAAAGCAAAGTTCTCCAGGGGAAAGGAGCTGCTCTGCAGCCCAGGTGGTCCCACACAGCCTGGGTGGGGACAGGAGCTGGGTCCTGCTGTGCCTGGAGCCTCCAGGTGGAATTCTCTGGGACAAATCATTTACATCCTTGGGTGGGGAGCTGCTGGAGAGAGTCCAGAGGAGGCACCAGGGTGAGCAGAGGGATGGAGCAGCTCTGCTGGGAGGAAAGGCTGGCACAGCTGGGATTGCTCACCTGGAGGAGAAAATCTCTGGGGTGACCTAATGGTGGCTTTCCAGCACCTGAAGGAGCCAACAGGAAACATGGAGAGAGAATATTCCCAAGGGTCTGGTGTGCCCAAACAAGGGGAATGTGTTTCCACTTCCAGAGGGCAGGGTTAGATAGGATATTGGGAAGGAATATGGTGCCCAGAGCAGCTGTGGCTGCTCCATCCCTGGAATTGTTCCAGGCCAGGTTGGACAGGGCTTGGAGCCCCCTGGGATGGTGGAAGGTGTCCCTGCCATGGCATTGGATGGTGTTTAAGGTGTCTCCAGGAGAGCTTCTCTCCCTTGACACTCCCTGGAGTCGAGTCAATAAAGTTAATGGAGCTCAGAGAGGGAGTCATCCAACCAAAGGAGAGTTTTAATTCTTGTTCCCATTTCAGGAAATGATGAAAACTGTCACAGACTCTGCTCTCAGCAAGCGCTGTCTGAGTCCTGGTGGAAGATTTCCTTAGAGACCCTACTTCCAGCCCAAGGAATCCCAGCCCCATGGGAGCCCCAGCCCTGACAAGAAAATTGTTTCCCCCTCCTAGACCTGGTCTAAACCTCATCTGTATGCCAGAGCTAATCCCACCATTTTGATTTAGATGGGATATTGGGACAGAATTCCTCCCCGTGAGGATGCTGAGGCCCTGGCACAGGGTGCCCAGAGCAGCTGTTGCTGCCCCTGGATCCCTGGGAGTGTCCAAGGCCAGGTTGGACAGGACTTGGAGCCACCTGGGATAGTGGAAGGTGCCCCTGCCCATGGCAGGGGATGTGACTGGGTGGTTTTTAAGATCCCTTCCAACCCAAACCATTCCAAGCAACTCCTGCAGTCTGATTCAAAGTCTGTCCATAGGGGTCCTTCTGCAGACTTGGCTGGTGTGTGGATGAGACCTTCAAGGCTCTGGCAAATTTCTCCTTCCCAGCATTGCATCCCACCCCTAAGGGAAATACCAGGTTGAAAAAGTCAGGACAGTGCCCAAACTGAGCCTGAGAGGTCCTGACAGATCTCCATGGCACATGTCAGACTCCACCTGGCTCCTCATTTAATAAGTGACCTGCTTTCCCAGGGACTGCCATTAGCGAACAAACTGCTTAATTGTACTGATTAATTAATGCAGGGAAGAGGTGTGACCTTGCTGTGGAGGTGGTAATGCTCCTTAGTGCACCACGAGGGGATGGTTTCAATCTGTGACCCTGGAGCACCTGGATCATTCCTGCCTGTTGAACAGACACCAGAATCCCCTTTCCTGTGGGGAACGTGGGCAAGTCAAGCACTCAGAAGAGGAATTCTCTGCTTTATGGCACCAGGAGATCAGGAGATAAGGACAGAGCAGGAAGGGCATGAAGTGCATGCCTGTCTCCAGGAACATCAGCCAGCCACGTGCCAGGAATTTCAGGGAGGAAGCTCTGCTCTGTCCAAAGGAGGAGTCGAAAGGAAAGCAGAGGAAACTTTGCCTTTTGTTCTCGGGTGATGAGAGTGAGGGAGGGGGGAGATGGTTCTGAACGTGAGGCAGCAGCAGCAGGGCAGGGAATCCACCCTCTTGGGGTCTGGGACCACATCCCGAGTGTTGGGATGGATTTACAGCCCACTGAGCTCTCCTGGGGGTTCTGGAGACCCAGCAGGCCTGTGGATGGACAGGGGAGCATGTAAGAGCCTGAATGAGGGATGTGGGACTCCCGACAGCTCTCCAAAATGCAGTTTATTGTATCCAAAATGCAGTTTATGGTATCCAAGACATTACAGCAGCCCAGGGTGGTGGGTGACAGAGCTGTGCCCACAGCTGTCAGCTCCAGCTGCAGGCAGGCCTGGAGACCCTTTGGTTTTGGTTACAATGCATTATAGACTTTGCTGAGCATCTTCATACAGTAGAACCAATCTATACCTTAACTATTATCTATAGCCTATCATAACTACTATAATTACCATATTCATGTTACTATTCTCCAATCACTAAAAGTCAGCACATTACAGTTTAAGCTAGAAGTTGGTTTTCAGTTCTCTTGCAGTGGAAAATTCTGAGACCTTTTTTCTACTTGCAACTTTGCTGACTTGTTTGCCTGTGCTGTCTTTCTGCTTGGTAAAAACATCTTCTTGTTTGAGGTGGGTTTATCCTTTGCTCTAAGTCACAAAAACCCCTTCTAACTAACAGATCCTTTGCCTCCTTGATTAGCCAGTAAGACTGGTTCAGCAATTCTTTTCTTCTATATCAAAACTTGCTTCCATCTCTATTCCTTCATCAGACTGTACATTTAAAAATCTTTCTGCTAAGCATCCATATCTGTGAGACTTTCCTGTCAAACTTCCATCCTTCCCCACAGGAGCAGGAGCTGCTCCTCAGCCTTTGGCTGGGTTGTGGCTGTGACCAGGGGCTTGGGCACCTTCCCCTGCCCCATTTGGTGGTGGCAGTTTGGGTTTGGTGCTGATGACAGGGCTGGTGGTGGCCCTGTCTCAGCACTGACCAGGCCAGTCCTTCAGATACCAATCCCAGGGAGCTTTTCCCTCCCTCAAGGTCTGGTTATAAAGGAGGGATGAGGTTAAAGACCCAGGCACCCTCAGCATGGGCTGTGTTTTCATCCTCGGGAAATGAATTCAGTTACTGCAATTGCAATTCCATTTCCTACTTCAGTCCTTGTCTTTCCATAAGATCAAAAACACTTTGGTGACAAATTGCTCTGATTCCTTCTTCTCTTTTTTCTACATTTGAAGCAATTTACCTCTGCAAATTCCTGCTCTGGTGCCTGTTAACCATCCTTCCCCTCATCCTGTTATCCCTGCACAGAGCTCAGCAGCTCTGCCTTCTGCAGGACTCTTCCCATGGGAAGGTCAAAGGGGCTGAGATGCCACCACCATCATCCTGTTTTCCCACTCTCCTAGCCTTTTGGAACAATCTGGATGCCTCTTCCTCCTTTTCCATCATGATACAGACATAATGGATGCATTTTCAATATTCAATCTGACAATGCCTTCTTCCCTAGTCCTCCCTCCAGACCTGCTCTGAGCTTTTTGTGGTAAATCCAGCACCAGATCCTGGAGGAAGCGTCTCAGGCGAATATTGTGGAGTTTCTTCCCCCGTAGGAAAATGCAGTCGGACTGAAATCAAAACATTTTGAAGGAAACGTGTTGATTTCGACTGGGAAGTATCAAAACAGATTGTTTCAACTCTCTCGGTTTGTTTTGACAGTATCAAAATGTTTCATTTCCATGAGGTAAAAACATTTGGGGTTGATTTTGCTCTCAGTTTCGTTTGGATTTTCCCTTTCCTTGAAATCATTGTGTTTTTGTCATGAAAATCTTGAATAGAAGCTTGTGGAAATGTCCAAATCCCCAAATGGGAACCCTTCAGTGTTCTCCTTCCTCCTGGGCACCCCCAGCCCATCACAGCCCCCCAAACAGGGCAGAAATAAACCCAAACCCACCTCTGGAGCCAGGGCTGAGGAGAAGGAACCACAGTCAGGTGCCTTTCCTCACTTTATTTCCTCACATCCTGATGTTTGCTGCCAGCCCTTTGGGGTGCTGCTGGAATTCCCCACCCTGTGCTAAAAAAGCTTTATGGAAGCCATGAAAGCCAAGCCACATCTTCATTTCTCACCTCGGCTGTTAACAGCTTTTGTTCCTGGAAGGAAGGAAGTGTTTTATGTCCTTCAGTGAGGCAGATCCATCAGCAGACTAAGGAAAACAATTAAAGCAAGGTAACACGTAGGAATTAACCTTTGGGGGTAGACCCAGCTCAAATGACTCCTCTTCCTCGGCCTATCTGCATCCCAAGGTGGTGATCAATTTCTCCCTGCTGCTCATTACCATGCTCTAAAGACTGGAGAAAATTAGGAGGGAGCTTGAAAAAAATCCCCAAGCTTCAAAAGGTTTGATTTCGTGGGGCCCATTTTTTTCCCTGCTTTCCCACTGGCTGATTTCCCACACTGCTTTTCCCGGGCATTTGGGGATGTATTTGCCTCTTGTGCATCATCATGGCTTGGGAAAAAAATGGGTTTCTTTCCAAAGTGACTTTTTTTTGGTGCCTCTCAGCCATGCCTGAATGATGTGCATTGCTTTAGGTGGGGGAGATGAGGGGTGAATGACCTGCAAACTCGACTTCCCCCTCCCCGTGGGGATATTACTAAAGTGCCTCTTTCTCTCTTCTACCTCTGAGTGTTTAAGGAGGTTTGGTATTTTGGAAACTCCTTTCTTCCAGCAGCTGAGGTTAAAACTGGCAGAGATGAGAAAGGCACATCCCATAAGCTTTATTTCTGCGAAATCCAGAGAGTTACAGGAGTTTGGGTGGATGGGTGCTGGGCCTGGGGAGAAAAAGACACAAAAGTGGAAAGCAACAGGTCCAAGGCCTGCAGAGAGCAAAAGGAGGAGATGGAGACCTCAAAATAATGCACAGAGTCCTTTGTCTAAGTACAAAGAGCACAAGTGCAGCTTCTTCTGAGAGCCAAAGCAAACCCCCTGTACCTGGAGCCCTGCCCGGGGTTAATTTAATGGGTCCAGCCCAATCCCTCACCCCACAGCGCTGAGGCCAAGGGGTCATGGGGAGTGTGAGAGGTTTAGGAACACTTCAGGAGTAGGCTATGGGCTGGAGTCCCTTAAACAAGCAAAAGGCCCAGCAGAAAACTTCTCCCCACCACCATTAAAGGCAAGCTCGTGCACACAGTTTTGGGGGTGCAGATGCCTCTCATCCCTGGCCCTCCTCTGCCCCTCACCACAGGACACAGCCAACAGCCTTGGACAAATGACAGCATGAAACCACATCCCTGGCTTAAAAAGGGGGAGAAAGCAAGACTGAGAGGGAACGAAATGGGGCTGCAGCAGGAGGGAAAACAAACCCTCCCTGAGCTGTTATTCCAGCCCCGGTGGAAGCCCAAGACCACTCACAGGAGCCCTCAGAAGTTCATAAACACCTTTGTTTGTAGTTTCCACTTTGACTTTGCTCGGTCTGGAGGGGACAAATGCGTTCCTGTCACTGGCTGCTGATTCTGCTACTTCTCCAGGAAGAAATGGCTTCGCCTTCCTCCAGCGCGTGCCTCATAAAACAGGGATTAAGAGCACTTTTCCCAAACATCGTTTTTGTAATAGCACGGCCCCAAACCCCTTCAATCAGCAAACTTGAGCACGGCTTGACAGCCTAAACTGCCATTCCTTAACCCACAGGACAAGAAGTGCCATTTGCACATGGCTGAGTGGCGAGCAGCAGAGATTCATGTTGGCTGCTAATTGCCTTTGGCTCCCAGCCACAGCACAAACCCTGCAGCACCCAGACCATTCCTCCTCCCCATCCCATCCTGGGAAATGGCTCTGCCTGGATTTCAATGACTCAGGGGTGTGTGGAGCCAGAATTCTTGCAGGAAAGTGGGCAAGGAAAGGACAGCCTGGAGGAAAAGTTCTCAGGCAATGCCTCAGGAGGTGAGACAGGAGCTCCTGGGCACAAGGCTCCAGCTAAAGCCTGCTGTGAATATCCCTGGATATTCAGTTTTCAATATCTTTCCATGTGTGGAAAGAGCACATGGAAGAACTCCTCTGGCCTCCCAAATCTTCGAGTGGAAGGTGTCCTTGCCCATGGCAGGGGTTGGAGCAAGCTGGGCTTTAAGGTCCCTCCCAACCCAAACCATTCTGTGATTCCATGACATTCCACCCTAAACCACATGTCCCAGGGCTGCTGGAGGTATCTGAATCTACCTGGGATGGACACACAGGATTGGAGGATAACACAGAGGAATTACAAGGTCCCATCAGGTGACTTTCAGCAGCCCTGAGGTGGGTGCTCCTTCAAATGACCCCATCCATCTCCATAGGCAGCTGGAACCACCTGCCCCAGGTCCTTTTCTGCTGCAGAATACCCCAGGCCAGCCCAAAGCTGGGCCCAGTTCCAGCCCTGCCTCATTCCCAACCCCTGATCCCTCAAAACTGAGTCAGGATTGAAGGGATATCTCCACCAACCCTTGTCCACAGAGCACTGCAGGAGAAATGACCGATTCTGGGATCTGGGCCAGAATCTGCAGCAAATAATGCAAACAAGGCTTGGGAATGTTCAGATTTAGCAAAAACCTGAGCAAGCTTCCTTGAAACTGGGGAGAGGTGGGACCTTGAGGGTCCTTCAGGGGAGAGGAAGGTGATGTTGGCAGTGGGGTGAAGGAGGTGACTGTCCAGGGAACCCAGGTGAGAGATCAAGGTGGGGGTGCAAGGAGATTATGAACTGCTTCACTACACACTCTGCCACCCTCAGAGGAAAATCCTCGTATTAGTAGAATTTTAAAAGTGTATAAAATAACTTCCAAAACTTATTTGTAGAAATAAAATTCTACAAATAACTTTTGGGGTGCTTGGTATGAATATTCCAAAAAAAAAAAAAAAAAAAAACAAACAAAACCAAACCTGGGACTTCCAGAAGTCTGCAAAATCTGCCCTAAGTTATTGATAAACTTCATTATTTAAAAGTTATTGATAAAATTCATTAAATCCTCAGATGGTTTATGTTGGAAGGGACCTTAAGGATCATCCAGTCTGCCCCTGCTACTTGTTGGATTTGTCATTCCTGAGGAGAGATTTTGATTTCCTGTATCTTTCTGCTCTCATTGGTGATGTTTTGTAATGAAATACGACTGGCATGGATTTTCTTTTAATGGATTTAATTGAAATGATGGCAAATCATTCCAGCTGAAGTGTGGGATATGAAATAGGAGTCTACTCCCATATTTACACTCCTAACAACACAAAATGTGGGGTTTCATGGCAACAAGGAGCTTTCATGGAAAGAGCCCAGCACTGCCTCCAAACACTGATTTCAGTTTATTCTGTGCTCGGTACCTCCAGGCAAAACAGCACACGCAGGCCCTAAAGCAGGAGCAGAGAGGATCTGGCAAAGTTAGCTGCATCCACAGAGGATGGAACCAGCCAGGGATGCCATGAGGATAATGCCAGACTTTCCAGCTGAGTGACAGGGAAGGATCCACAGGGAGAACTGAACAGGGTTTCCCTGGGGGGGACAAGCCAAGCTAAAACTCCCTGTGCTGAGCAGGCAGAGCTGGAGCTGCTCCATCAACCCCAGGGACCAGGCTTGGGTCAGAATTGCAGAATTTTAGAATTTCCATCAGGAATTGTAGCAATAGGATAAGAAGGAATGGCTTCAAACTGAAATAGAGCAGGGTTAGGTGGGATATTGGGGAAAAATCCTTCTTGTGAGAGTGCTGAGGCCCTGGCACAGGGTGCCCAGAGAAGCTGTGGCTGCCCCTGGATCCCTGGAGGTGTCCAAGGCCAGGTTGGACAGGGCTTGGAGCCACCTGGGATAGTGGAAACTGTCCCTGCCCATGGCAGGGGATGGAACTGAATCATCTTTAAGGCCCCTTGAACCCAAAGCATTCTGTGATTCCACAACTCTCTGAAGCCCTGGAGATTTGCTGGCACATGATGGGATAGCAGGAGCACTGTGTGGTGCTGCCAGGGTTTGTGGTGCCTATTTTCCCAGAAATAGCTGCAGAAGCCGGCTGTTCTCTGTGGATTTGGGAGTGCCACCACCTCCCTGCCCTCTGCAATGCTCCTCAGAGTCTCCTCAGGTCACAGTGCCCTGACCTGCTGCCTCCTCCGGTGCGTTTGACAATTAAATGTGAAGGAGGAGCTGCTCCAGGAAGAACACTCTGCTGTTTTGGGGCCAGATCAGCACCTTTTAATCTTTATTAGTTGAAAGAGGATCCTCTTACCCTCACCAGGAATTCCTTTGCGTTGTCACTCCCAGCTCCCATCCTGCTCTCATTCAGGGGGTGATGCAGGAGGCTCCTGGAACCAGGCTGGGGCTTTCCTTCCAGTTCTGGGGGGAAAATGCAAAGAGAGGGGTGCAGTGGCATGGAGACCTCAGAGAAATGGGGGAACTAATGAAGAAAATTGTCAATCCCAGCTGAGAGAGGCTGCTCCACCTGGCAAAGGCTCATACCAGGGATAAGTCAGAGATAATAAATCTCCTCTTCATTACCAGGGATAGCCTGAAAATATAACTATTCTATAGCTGAAAATATAACTATTCTATAGCTGAGTGGGTCTTCTTCCTGCTAGAATAACCAGCATGAGACAAACAAAAATTCAGAGTGATACCAGACTTAGAAATCAGTTAGTTCTGACTCCAAGTCAATGTTTTCCTTCATGCCTTTTACTAATTAGCATTAAATCAAAACAGATTGTTCAAGTCTTTAATGTGTTTCCCCTTATTTTCAAAGCAGGATGCATTTCTCTCCCTTCTGGATTAAAAGCTCTTTTAGGGAAAACATCTCCAAATGCCTCATTTCTCTGCTTTTGTTTTCTACCTGTTAGGAATAAAAACGCTTTCTTAATAAGCATGAGAGATTTGTGCATCAGGAGCAGAGATTTGATTTGTGAATAGCTGCTTGGAAATGCTCTTCTGAGGCATAGCAGATGTGTCCAAATCAGGGATCAAACCTATTCAAATCAGCTGTGAAAGCTCTGTGTGCTGCTCCCAGCCCAGGACACCTGGATAGGGTGGGTAAGGAAAAGGACCAGGTCTGTGGGGGTGATATTCCCTGGCTCCTAAAGGAAGTGTTCCCTGAGGATTCACTTCTGGCTGTAAAATACAGTTTTACTGACCACTTTTCTGATCCCATCTCCTCACAGCAAGTGGTGGGAAGAAGCAGGAGCGGGGAGAGGCTCCTACTCCATGGATTTACCTCCTCTGCCACTGTCAGGGATGGAGGAGGACTGAGCTCAGTCCTGGAGTCATCCATAAACCACCAGCAAGTCGGAGCAGCCCCTCAGCTGTTTGCAGGTGCATCCACCATCTCTGGAGTCCTGGGGACACAGAACAAATACATTTATATTCCAGGGAAACCAAACAAATGGGAAAATGTTTTTCTGTGGAAGCAGGAGCAAGGGTAGCTGGCGGTGGGAGCACAGCTGCTCTCCCAGCAGAGGGATAATCAGCCCTCCTGCAGATTCCTGCCCTGCCACACTCCTCTGTGGCTGTAGGCACACAGAAGGGACTGGAGCAGCATTTTTATCCTCACAGAGGGAGCTGCAGCTGAGGATTTCAGCAGCATCACGAGGCCCTTGCAGCATCACAGCCTGGCTGGGTCCTTCTCATGGAGCTCCAGTGACCTGGAGCTGCTTTGGCTCAGCCTTCACAGGCTGGGAAGGAAGTCTCATTTCAATCTGCCTCAGGAGGGGACCTGGGAGAGTGATTTCCTACAGGACATGAACTGGGATGTGTTCATAATGCAGCCTGTAATCCCTCAGGCTGTGTCAGCCTGCAGAAGACAGCAAACAATTCCACTGCCAGCTGGCAGAGCATTCCCAGAGGGAAAGCAGCCTCTCTCCTGGTCCTACCTGCAGCAGGAAGGCTGAGCTGGACCTGTGTGCTCAGACACAGCACTGGGCTGGCTCAGATGAGGACAACTGTGACAGAAACTCAGATGCAAATCCTTGCCCATTCCTGGGCTGGAATCCCCAGTCCAAGCAAGCTCATGGGACCTGGAGGTGGAGGACAAGCCCAGCCTCTCAGAGCCTTTCCTCCTTTGCTCTCCAGCCCTTCAGCTGGGGTGGCATTTCCTGCAGAGCTTGGCAAGGAGCCTTCGACCCCCAGACCTGAGTTTTGATGGGAAGTGCTGCTGGTGGAAACCAGGCAGAGCTGTTCCAGCACAGGAAGAACACTGCAAGGAATGCAATGCCATGGAGAGGTTTAAAACAACCTCCAGCCAGGGCTGCAAGAGAAGCTCCTGCCTCTCTGGGGCTTTCAGGGGCCTCAGCTCCTTCTGCCCAGCTCATGTGCAGGAAGATCCTCAGATGTTATGGACCGGACAAGTCTGGGCAAAAGTTCTCCAGAGGTGTCAGAAGCCACATTTGTGACTCCCTGCCAGATTTCAAATCCTTGTTCTGAGCACTGGAGGTCTGAGTTTCTCAAAGAAACCGGTGTCAGGATTTGTTTAAAATGAATGAAACTCTACTTTTTTCCTGATCTTGTTTATATTGATCCATCCTATGAAATCAAGGAACATGTAATCAGCTTTTCTATATATCACAGGCTGCTAAAGGTCACCCAGATATCTACATCAAGCCAAAATGTGAATGATGGCAAATATTTCCACCCTAAACACAGAATATATCTCTTACAGCCAAGGACAGAAGAGAGAGGGATGTTATCAACATCTATTTTATTGAATGGCATGGAAGAGAAAAGCCCTGAACAAGCACCCTGTGCCTGCCCAATTTAATGAATGCCACTTTTCACCTGGAGCTCAGCTGGGTTCCTGAAGCTTCAGGTCACGGAGGGATTTTCCAGACCTGGATGTTGTCATTATATCACGTGGGTTCTTTTGCCATTACATTGCAAGGGTTCCCTATTGCTAGAGTTTCCTACCTCCTTGATGTTTCTTGCAGGCAGCTCCTCTGGGCACTGACCCTTCCTCATCCTCACAGCAGCCAGCTGAGGTCAGTTTCCCCCTCAACCCACCAATCCACTCTTTTATAACACTCTTCTGATTGGCTGCAGCTGTGGCCTGTTAACATCAGGCCTGCTCCTAATCTCTAATAATTAACCCAGCCGCAACTCTTTAGGGGGTAAAATTACTTTCTATACCACCTTTATTTACTTATATTCTATCCCCCTACACCTGGATGCTTTGGGAGCAGATTTGTTGAACCCGTTCCCTACTTCTTGTTGGCCTTGAAGCAGTGACAATCCAAACCTGACACACCAGCCAGGAGATGCTCCCCAGCCCTGCCCAAGCACACCAAGGACTGTACATGATTTTGGGAGGTGAGGAGTTGAGGAGGAGCTGGAGCACATCAAGGATGCCCCTTGATGTCTCCACTCTGTGACTTCCAGCTCTCAGGCTACAGATCCCAGCTCTTCCTGTGGAAAGGGATGGGCAATGGTCTGGTTCGCTTTCAGGATTGTCCACAGCCCTGTCTGCTGCTTGCCCAAAGTCTGCACTGATTTACAGCCTGTGCTGCTGGAGATGCTGCTGCCTTTGTCCCCAAGTCTCATTGGGAATGACTCAGAGCTGCAATAGGTCTGTCCTCAGCACCAGCCTTCACCTTCCAGTCTGGTGTGAAGGGTTGAATTCCAGATGTTGGCAGCTCCTAATCCAGGGAGCTCATGAAGGCTGAGGAAGCCTGGACAGTTTATGATTTCATTCTAGAGGAGGATGAGATGCTGAGACTGCAGAGCTGATGACTGAGGCCTCTTCTTCCTCCTGGGTGGGATTCTAAAAGCAGGAGGGACCTCTGTGGCCATGAGTGCTGGGCTCCACTTCTCCCCACCCTGCCCAGATGTGATGGAGTAGGGCCACATGCCAGATGTGTTTTCAGTCTAAATGCTGAACTATTCACTAAGGAAATTAGGAAGTACTAGCTTAGGCAGCCAGAGTTTCTGGATAGTCCTTGGAATGGCTTCTCCTTCCAGGCTGGAGCCATGTCCATCTCCTTGGGACGGGGAAGGAGCACTGGTTCCTGCCAGCCTTCAAAACTGCCTTGTAAAGAACAACAAACTCTTGGATGGTCGAGGTAGATGTGGGTTTGTTTTTCCAGATCCTTTTCCATTTGTTTGTAATGCCCACAGACATTCCAGAGGCTGCATGGCTGAGTGCTTGAATGAGAAAACATTTCCTGGAGAAAATGACCCATGGAACGCTCCCAGAGCTCTGGGACACAGCAGCAGAAGAGGCAAAGATTACTAAACAGGCAAAAATTCCATCCAGGTACAGCTCCAGCTCCCAGCAGGTGGTGGGAATAAAAGATGATGAAGGCAGAGATAAATGTGGTGTCTCCTGACGGTGGGAGATGAAAGCACACTGGAATCAGGCCTTTGTGTCTGTCTGTTCTCCAGGAACTCTTGGAAAGAGGGTTCTGCCTGTGTTTTGTTGGAATAGAAGCCAGACTGCATAAAAAAGATCATTAGGGGCTGTGTTGTTTTTATTATCTGTGATTTTTTTTGCCTTGTGCTAATGAATCCCAGACCATCCCAGCCCAAACCTCGCTGGGGGGAGAGCTGGAGGGATCCCTCCCTCTGCCAAGGCTGAGCTGCTGAGCATTTAATCACAACCAGGAGATGGGAACCAAGCCCAGAGCTCTTCAATGGCCACTTCCCATGGAGAAAGAAGGATTTGAAAGCATTCCAAAGTGTCCAAAGGCAGCTTGGATCCAGCTGTTCCAAACAGGGCTCAGAGGTGAGCACACCTGAAGACACCAGTGAGACCCCTGGGGCCCTTCCCATCCTGTACCTGGAGCAAGGAGCAGGAAAACTGGAGCAGAGCTTTCTACAGCAACCTGGGCTACAAAACCACTGGTATTCCTGGATAATCCTTCTTCCTGTACAAGAACAAGAGGATCAGAAAGGACATGAGTGGTTCAGGCAAGCAGGAGGAGATGGGTTTCACCCATTCCCTGGATGCTGTTCATGACAAAGGATATGGTGACTGCTGAGAGTCCACTTGGATCAGGGAGAAAAATCCATGAATACAGAGAAACTAGGGCCTCCAGTTGCTCCACCTCTGGCTGAGGTTGGATATTGAGGAAAATTTCTTCACTAAGAGGGTGATCAGACCCTGGAGCAGCTGCTCAAGGCTCTGGGGGAGTCATGTCTGTGGAGGGATTTAAAAAACATGGATGTGGCACTTGGGGACGTGGGTCAGTGGTGCAGGAATGGTTGGACTCAATCTTGGAGTGTTTTTCCAACCTTAATGATTCCATGATTCTACACATAGACAACAAAACCCTGAGCTGGAGTTTGTGGGGATTGCTACCTGGCTCTGAACTCAACCCACACTGGAGCAGATCCTTCACCCAAACATCTCTGTTCTGCCAAGGCCCAGGGTGCTGATGATGCTGGTACAGCCTTTCTCCCTCTCCCTGCTTGGTCCAGGTCCTCCCCAAATCCTCTAAAACTGCCCTGGAGGCAGGCTGGATTCTTTATTTACCAATCCCAATTCTCACAGCTGGGAAAGTCCTGCTGTCCAATGGATCACACCTTGTCCAGTGAATGCAAGCAGACATCGCTCCTTACTCGTACATCGTTCAGTACATGGCCAGAATATTTCTGCCAAGCAGAATTCCTTACAGAATTCCTCACTGGGACCTGATGCCAGCCGGTCAGGAAGACAAAACAAGCCTTGCCTCATGAATATGGAGCAGGGAGAAGGCTGCTCCAGGGAGGGAGGGAACAGTGGGGAGCATCAGGGATTCGTGGAGCGCTCCAAACAGGAGCGCAGCACACCAGAACTGCAAATGTCGATGATTCCAGCAGGCTGGGGGCAACACTTGGGGAGAAATGGACACTTTGGAAAGGCAAATTCTCTGCTGCCTCAGAGCTCATTCTGAGCTTGGCACCAAAACGAGGGAAACGCCTGGGGCAGGCATAAGGATTCCTGAAATGTTCCATTTATCCGTGGTGGGCTGGTGGCTGCCGGCCGTGTTTATGGGCATTAACCCCTGGCTGGCTGAAACGATTGGCATCAGCAACTTCCCAGTGCCCTTCCCACTCTGCTAAATCCAACAGCAGAGAATGGGATGTGTCCAGCACATGGCTAATGTGGGATTGCAGCGGGAGCCCCGTTGGAAATGGAGAAAGCCCTGCAAGAGGTGGTGTGAATTCATTAGGAGCCCGTGTGGCTCCAATGGAGAATATGGAAGCAGTGACCTTCATACAAAATGTATCGTGCAATGCTCTCTATTAAAATAATCATAAACACAGTCAGCAGTAAGCAAAACAATCCAAATGTGCCTGGAAAACAAATGCAGCCAGGGGATGGTGGATGGAGCAGGGATTAAATTTCCATTTAGGTATCACAGGCCATGAAGGGGTTTTTTTTTGCCTTTTCTCTTTTCAAGCAGTGTTTCCAAAATCAATAGCAGGGGGAGGGAAATGGGGTGATTTGGAACATGGGGAGGAATTGCTCTGGTTTGTCACTGCTTGTGTTCTGTGTTGGAGCATCCATGAGGGGAGCAGGCTGCTGAAGCCAGCCCCAGTCAATATTTGTCCAGAGCACAGGGAAAATCCTGCAGTTCTGTGGGCTTTTGGATCCCATGCTTCCCCTCTGCCAACATCTGTCCTTCCCATGGGGATGAGACCAAGGGATGCAGGATCAAACCACCCTGGTACAGATGACACAGGAACACACAGAGCACGGCAAAGCCAGGCTGGGATCTGTGGGATGGCAAAACAGAGCTGCAGAGAGACTCCAGAGGGAGGGATGAGGCTGTGCCAGACCCTGAGCTCCTTCCAGGGGCTGTGGCAGTGTCAAAGCTGGAGTAAAAGACTCCTTTTGTCTGCCTGAGATGCTACAAATTAAGTCCTGCTGTAATTTTCAGCCCTGTGCTTGTAGGAAAGGTGATGCCCTAGAGGAGAAGCCCAGGTTCCTTTGTGCATCAGGCAGAGAAACTCAAGGCCAGTGTCTGCTGAGAATCCCAGACTGGTGGCTGCTCTCTGCTGGATACACCCAGCTGTCCCCAAAAACGGAGAGCTGGGAGCATTGAGCAGGAGCAGGGTGGTCATGGCAGCTCAGTGAGGATCATCATTCCCAAAGAGTGAGCAATGAGCTTGGGAATGTTCACAGAATCCCAGGAGGGTTTGAGTTGGAAGGGAATTTAAAGACCATCCACTTTCTAAAGTAAGAAACAAGGTCACCAGCCTGCTGAGCATCTGACCTGCCAATGATCAGGGACCCCATTTCTGAACCTTCAGAGAGTCCCAGCATGGTTTGGGTGGGAAGGGACCTTAAAGCCCATCCAGTCCCACCCCCTACCATGGGCAGGGACACCATTGCACTAACCCAGGTTGCTCCAAGCCCTGTCCAACCTGGCCTTGGACACTTCCAGGGATCCAGGGGCAGCCACAGCTGCTCTGGGCACCCTGTGCCAGGGCCTCCCCACCCTCACAGGGAGGAATTATGTCCCAATAACCCATCTAACCCTGCCCTCTGGCAGTGGGAAGCCATTCCCCCTTGCCCTGTCACTCCATCCCTTGGAAGGAGTCTCTCTCCACATTGGTTGTCAGCTCCTTCAGGTACTGGAAAGCCACAATGAGATCACCTGGAGCTTTTCTTCTCCATGCTGAACAATCCCAGTTCTCCCAGCCTTTCCTCATTATCTTGGAAGAGTCTCCTTCCCTGTCGGTAATCCCCACGTGGTTTCACCAGTGCCCACCTTGCTTTGAAGCCATGCCAGCTTGGAGGTTTCCCCCATTTTCCACAAGTTTTTTCAAAACCTTCAGTTTTTCATTCCAGACCCGTTGCAGTTTCTGCAGGAGCAGACTCAGAGTGTCTCATCTGCTGCAGTCCCTGCTTTTCTCTTCCATGCCCTCAGGCCCTGCCTTAGCTCTTCCATTGGATGATGTTCCCACCATCCCTTGCCAGGATACCTGCAAAACCACGGGGAGGATCTCAGGAGTCAAGATGGAGACAATTCCCCTCTCCTGCCCTCATCCCACAGCCTGAGTGCCCCATCATTGTCATTCTTCATCCAGCTCTGTTCTGTTCCCTCAGCTCTGCTCTGCCTCCAGCACAAGCCCTAGGAACAAAATCATTTTCAGTCTGGGCCTTCCTGGATCAGCTGCAGTCTTTAGCTACACAAGGGAAGGACAAGGAAGAGAAAAGGCTCCAGGGACAGCCCTTTGTTGGAGGTTTTAATATATTTTGCCAGTTTCAGTGAAGTTTGAATTTCTCAATTTTCATTCTCTCCTGACATTTCCCAACTTTTGTGCCACATCTTTTTTGCATGATCAGCCTTTTTTTTCATCCTTTCTGCTCCTTTCTCCTTTTGGGAAGGTTCCCATCTTGCTGCTAATATGTTTAGTCACCCTTCCATAGCTGGAATTTTTTGCAACATATTTTCCCAGTTACAGACCAGCCAAGTTCCAGATTGCCTCCTTAACTTTCAGGCCCCCAAATTCTCCAGCAAGTTTCTACCAAATTTCCTGTATTTGCCCATGTGATTTGAGAGAGATCCACATTACTTTCTTCCCCTCTGCTTTCAAATGATTTTCTAATGGTTTGTCACCACAGTTGTTTCCTGTGGCCACCTCAGCAGCTATAACAATTTCACCAAGTTTCGGGATTCTGAGATGACAATGAATTTGTTGGATTGGATCCCATCTGAAGAAACCTCATCCCATCCATAGTGTGATTGCTTTTCTGATCTCCCCTTTCCTTTGTGTGCCAGGAGATCCTGGGCTGCCCTCCACGTCTGGCTGCATTCCCAGCACTCCCAACTTGTGTGGTTCAAACCAGTGTCCAACACATTCCCACTGGAAATCCTCCCCCTGCCCTTCCCTCTCCCCTGTTCCTCACCTGCTGCCCTTGTGCGCCCTCATAATTGATTACAATGCTCATTGTATGATCTCATCTGCAGTTTCTCCCTTCTTTCCCAGGGAATGAGGCAGGTTTGACATTTGCTTCCAGAGCCTTTCCAGTGCTCCCACATCAGTGAAATCACTCACCCTAAAAAGCACTTCTTTAAGTGAGCATTACCAACGAGCTGCCATCGATGCCTTCCCCCTGATTAGCACTAATGAATCTAACAGGCTGCTGTTATCAGGATCCTCGCACATCATATGGTTTATTGATGGACTTGGGTGCCTATTTGCTCTAATGAAAACCATGGAATTGCAGATCCATCATGCCTAAGTGGTGATGGAGCCCAGAGCCAGCTGTAATTGTTGATTCCTTCGCTGAGAAGGGGATTTGAGAAGCTCTAACTACAAAAAGCCATCGAGTTGGTTTTTTTTTTTCTCCTAATGAATAACCCACTTTCCCATAAAGGCAGAAAATTCACACTGATAAAGGAAAATAAATGTTCATGTAGAGCATAATTAGTTAGTGGGACTTGTCACCATGGAAAGTTATTCAGCCCAAGGATGAGAGGAGTGGAAAAAGCTCAGGGATTAGATGGACAGGCAGAAGGCCACAGCTACAGCCCTGGCTGGAAAGGGGTGGGAAGGACCCAGAAATGCATCTCCCAGGTTTGATACATTCTCCCACAGACCATGATGAGCCTTCAGGTGGGGCAGGAAAGACAGAAAGGCTTGTGCCACTTTCTAAAGGAGCTGGGGAGAGACAAGGTCACCAACCTGCTGAGCATCTGAGCTGCCAGTGCTCAGGGACCCCATTTCTGACCTTTCATGGAGTCCCAGCATGGTTTGGGTGGGAAGAAACCTTAAAGCCCATCCAGTTCCACCCCTGCCATGGGCAGGGACACCTTCCACTGTCCCAGGTGGCTCCAAACCCCATCCAACCTGGCCTTGGGCACTGCCAGGGATCCAGGGGCAGCCACAGCTTCCCTGGGCACCCTGTGCCAAGGCCTCACCTCCCTCACAGAATCAGGAATTCCATCCCAATATCCCATTTAACCCAGCCCTGTGGCAGTGAGAAGCCATTTCCCCTTCTTAATTCTTATTTAAGCTGCCACATTCACCTGTTTATAATGAAATAACTTCCTTCAGTTCCTTATACATTAAAATGAGTTGTTAACAATCCTTATCTATAATGTGAACTCAGCAGTCAGTATTAGAATAAATGCAATAAACAACTGGCATGCTTCAGAAAATTGGGCAGTTTCAGCTGAATATTTTTTAATCTAAAGAAAACCTTGGGGTCTGTAAAAATCTGAACTTTTTCACACTTTCTCTAAAAATTCAGAATAATTTCCCACTTTTTTCCCAACCAAAATCTGGGTGCTAAGGGTTGTAAAGAAGAGGGTGATTGTAAAGGCTGGATTATATTGGATCAAAATGTGTTTCCAGGTGGGACAGGGAGGTTCAGGGGTCGTTGTTGGTCACACTCATGGTCAGCACAGGTGTGGGGGTTTCATTCTTGACCTGTGTCCAGCAGGAATTCCAAACCCACTCAGGCTGTCCACGCACATTTCTGCCTGGGTGACCACCAGCACCCAGTTGTGAAGACCCCCGTGACTCTGGGGACAGGTGCTCCCTGCAAAGTCAGAAATTCCCTGGACAAACCAACCTGTGGCTGTCATTCCAGAGAGAGACAGTGAAGAGTCTGCAGGGACAAAGCCTTCATTCTATTTTCTCCTGGCTTTTCCTCTGATTCCTGGCATGACCCAGGCTGTGCTTGGCCCTGGCCTGCCCTGGAGAACTGTCACCCTGTTCTTCTGAGTTCTTCTAAGCCTCCTGATGTTTGCATTCTTGTAATGGAGTTTATCACGCACTTTTATGTAAATAATTATTGTTTTACACTCCTCTCTGGAAGAAGAGAAATTTGATGGACTGTTGGTTTGGCCAGTGTCATTGGAGAGGTGGCACTGTCATCCTCCAATCCACTGCCACTTCTGAAAGTCTATAAATATTGGAGTCAGAGAATAAACCTCCCTTCTTTTTTACCTTGGAGGTTCCAGTGTCTGTGTCGTTTTATTCCGTGTCCTGTTACAACAGGGGACACTCAGGGGACCTCCAGGTGAAGCCAGCTGTGCCACATCTGGCAGGTGTCACGGCTGCACGGAGTAACCCTGACATCTAGTGGCTTCCAGAGCCCTGGACATCCTGAGCTGGGTGGAGCAGGGATGAGCAGGAGGCACCCACAGCCTGTCCAAGGCCCCTTCCCATGGATGCAGCCAACAGGGCACAACAGGTGCCACTCCACCAGCTGGGCAGGGCGGCTCTGGAATTCCCTGGCCCAAGCCCAGGTGGCCCAGCCAGAGCTGGGGGAGATGAGGCAGGTCTGGGATGGGATGGGGTGGGATGGGATGGGATGGGATGGGATGGGATGGGATGGATGGGATGGGATGGGATGGGATGGGATGGGATGGATGGGATGGATGGGATGGGATGGAGCACATCCCTCCACATGCACTGTAACATCCCTGTGCTTATGGTGTTCCTCCATAACCCCTCCTGGACACCTCAGGAACCCTGGATCCTGCCTCCTTCTCCTGCTGCAGCCATGGGGAGATCAGGCAGCAGCCATGGGCTGGACAGACACACTCCTGCCACTCCATCCCCTCATCCCCTCCAGCTGGGGCTTCCACCAGCAGCTTTGGGACATCCAGACCTTGTGGGTGCCTGAAATGATGGCTGGACAGACTCCCCTGGCAGCATTCCCATGGTGCTGGTGCTTCTGCTGTGCTGAGGGCAGTGAAACTCTCCAGAGGATGTGAAATCCTGGAGCTTTGCACAGGGAACACTGCCCAGGGGAAAGCAGGGAACAGTTTGCCTGTTTTCACAGAATCCCAGGATGGTTTGGCTTGGAAAGGACCTTAAAACCCTCTCGTCCCACCAGAGGGACACCTTCCACAGCCCAGGCTGCTCCACGTGCATTTGGAGAAGGTGAGGACGGGAATGAGGATTTGCTCCAAGCACTGCTGAGGGATGCAGTGGCTGGGGGTGTAAAAGCTCTGCCCCAAACTTACAAAAACCCCCAAGGTCCCCAGGGAGGGTTCCCATAGAGAACTCCCATCTCCCCACCCAAATCAAGCCTTTCCCCCTCTGCTCCTGCCATCCCTCTTCCCTGGACAGAAGTTTCCATGATTTTCCATCCCCTTCCAGCTGTGTTTATAGCCACAGGATTCCTTCCCCCTCCTGAAAGTCACTCCCAGGGTGAAATTTGAGGTTGTAAATTATTAAAATGCTATCAAGAGTGTGGAGACTTGCCCATTTTTTTTTCCTGGTGGTGAAGAAGCTGATGTATAATTCAATTTTTCCCCCACACTTTCTTCAGTAATACTTAAAAACTTTCCATGCACACACACACACGGAAGCAGATCCAAACCTTATTTCCATTTATTTCAAAGTCTCTTTGGGCCAGAGGCTTTATCTTCTCTCTTTCTGCTCAGAGCTGAGAAAAGTCTGGGTGTTGTCATTATATGAATAATATATAGTAATAATAAAGCATTCTTCCTTTCAGAATGTTTCTTCATAAGAAATGATTTTAAATGCTTTTTTCTGAGGGAGAAGAAGCAGGTGAGAGCACATATATGGCACACAATTGTTACTGTTCTCTAATAGAAAGAGCAAAGCCAGCTTTAATTTACAGTTTCCTGACAGGATCTCCTTAAATCAAAACATAATCCTGCTTATCATTTTCTAGATTTTAATTCCTGGGGCTGAAACTTCCTTGGCTGGTGTCTAAGAGGGCTCAGCTTTCCTTAAAACAGGAAGGAAGCAAACGCTTCTTTTTCCAAACTCTTCTTTTCTCCTCTCACATTTAAGCAATTTTAGAACCTTGAGGGATTTCTGTGCTCCCATGAAAAAAAAAAAAAGAACAAAAACCTTGGCTGTTTGACAGAGCAGCTGAGGTCAATAGTGGCCTCTTGGAAATACACCCAAATTTATTCCTGACCAAAAGCTCCTGGAAAAGCCAGGTTGCACCATCCCTGTAGCTCTTTGCTGGTGATTGGAAGCTGAAACCTCCAAATCTGGGCTCTACCCAAGGGGGAAATGCAGTGAAAGGATGGGAAGGAGGAAGGAGGGCAATAGCATGAGGGCTGAGCAATGGGAGAGGGCTAGAAAAGCTGCAGAGGAGGAGATGGGGTGAGGTTCAAAGCCCCATCCAGCCTGGCCTTGGGCACTGCCAGGGATCCAGGGGCAGCCGCAGCTTCTCTGGGCACCCTGTGCCAGGGCCTCAGAACCCTCATAGCCAGAAATTCCTTCCCAAAATCCCATCTAAACCTCCTCTCTTCCAGCTTAAAGCCATTCCCTGTGTCCTGTCCCTCCATCCCTTGTCCCCAGTCCCTCTCCAGCTCTCCTGGAGCCCCCTTAGGCACTGGAAGGGCTCTGAGCTCTCCCTGGAGCCTTCTCCTCTCCTTTTGAGCACCCCCAGGTCTCCCAGCCTGGCTCCCAGAGCAGAGAACCTCCAGCACTTGGAGCATCTCTGTGACCTCCCATGGAGCCCCTCCCGCAGCTCCAGCATCCTTCTGGTGTTGTCCCCAGGGCTGGAGGCAGCTCTGCAGGTGAGGCTGCACCAGAGCAGAGCAGAGAGGGAGAATCACCTCCCTCAACCATTGTCACTTCTTTACAATAACACATAAATAATTGTTGAAGGTTGCAATGCAAGATGTTTTCCATTCCCATCTGTATGGTAGATTATCTTTGTCAAGCGGGCAGTTTGCCTTATCTCTCTCTCTGAGTGACCACATTCACACCTCCCTCGGGAGGGGACACTGCTGATAACAGCCATAGAATGTCACTGCATGGCTGATAAGAACTACAGCATCCCATTGGGAGATGTGAGCCCAGAGGGAGGAGCCAAGCATTCCTACCTGGATATAATCCAGAGGTTTTGAGACACCAGCAGGGCTTCTGCACTGGATTGCCCAGAGGAACAGCAGCTGCCTCTTCTCCCACTGGATCTTCAGAGGAAGAATACATCCTTCTCTACAGGACCCCCTTGCTCCAGCAGAGCCACCCCTGACACTGCAGGAGGGCTGAGCCACAATTCCAATGGTTCTGCTGCCAACACCCTGACCCACAGGGTGTCAGGCTGGGTTCTGACTCTGTCAGTGTTGTTCTAGTGTACTGCATTGTTTATTTTATCCTTTTTTTCCCCCTTTTCCCTATTAAAGAACTGTTATTTCCTGCTCCCATATTTTTGCCTGAGAGCCCCTTGATTTAAAATTTACAGCAATTCAGAGGGGTGGGGAGGGTTTACATTCCCCATTCCAGGGGAGGCTCCTGCCTTCCTTAGCAGCCTCCTGTCTTTCCAAACCAAGACAATAATATATCAAACACATCATGAGTACAATGCGTGTCCTACAGAGCACCCAGCCCCCTTCAGCAGGAGAAGCTCTTCCAGGAGGACTCACGCTGCCTGTTCTGTTGTGTTAGGGAGGTGCCCCGTGGCAGGAAGCAATGATGAATCTGACTCCATGTTCTTAGAAGGCTAATTTATTATTTTATGATACTATATTATATAAAAGAATACTAAACTATACTAAAGAATAGAGAAAGGATGCAGACAGAAGGCTAAAAGATAGTAAAGAAAACTCGTGACTCCTTCCAGAGCCCTGGCACAGCTTGGCCCCGATTGATCATTAAGTCAAAACAATTCACATGAAACCAATCAAACCACCACGTGTTAAATGGTAAACAATGTCCAAACACATTCCACTGCAGCAAAACACAGGAGAAGAAAATCAGATAATTGTTGTTTTAATTTTTCTCTGAGGCTTCTCAGCTTCCCAGGAGAAAATCCTGGGCAAAGAGATTTTTCAGAAAGTATGATGGTGACACCTGTTCCAGGAGTTCTCTTCCTACACCAGGGATTTCTGCCCTTTTGGCCCTGGCAGGGAGCTTGAGCTGGGAGATCAGTGGGAAGGTGCTGTGATATGCCCCCTGATCCAGTGCCCTCCACAAAGCTGCTCTGATCCACATT
The DNA here is from genome assembly GCF_037042795.1 of Molothrus aeneus. Lineage (NCBI taxonomy): Eukaryota > Metazoa > Chordata > Aves > Passeriformes > Icteridae > Molothrus > Molothrus aeneus. The sequence continues at coordinate 5,396,602 of NC_089655.1, read as the reverse complement.
CTGCAGCTGGGCAAGGGGCTTTTCTCACCCTTCTGCAGCTTTTCCTGTGCTCCAGCACCTGGAGCTGCTCCTCTTCCAAGCACTTTGGTGGCACACATTCCCAGAGCTGCCACATCTCTCTCCAGGAGCCCAAGCAGCATCCTGGAGGCAATGGAGCGTCAGCAGAAGCATTCCCACTGCACATCTGGCAAGTCTGGCACTTTGGGAACATCAAGGAGATCCTAATGTGTGAGCACGACCCAGGAACACAGTTCAGAGTGAAATGTAGCCTGGTAAATGCTCTCCTTATTGGGGTTTGAGAGCTCAAAAGCTGCCAGAGACCTCCCAGGTAACCTGGGCTCTCCATCCACAGGCAGCACTGCAACCCCAGAGGGAGGAAAAACTGGGGAGAGGATGGGGCTGTGAATAACAGGGGATGATAAATGGGGCTGTGAATAACAGGGAGTGAGCTGTACATGGATTTTTGAGTGAAGAGCACCCAGGGCACAGCTGGGGAGGGACAGCTCTGAGCTCACCCTGACGTTTGTGTCCCTTGTCCACATCTCCAACAAAAATCTGACTCCTCCTCCAGAGGGAACTCTACCAGAATGGATGAGGAGGTTGTCAGCTGTCTCCAGCAGCAGCATTAGGGGAGGATTCGTTTTGAAGGATTGTTTTCTCTCCTTCTAATGGAAGCCAATCCATCGAGGTGCTTCTCACCTTGCTGAAGTAACAAAGAGGCTTTTTAATGCATCCCCCAGCCTGGCTCTGCCTTTCCCATCTCTCCTTAATGAATCTCCCAATATATGATGGGAACTGCAGGTACAGATCAGCAGCAGGCTGGGACTGCAAATCCATATTCCTAAAAAGGCCTTTTTTTGACCCAAACAGGTCCCTCCTCCTCAGAGCACACTGTTCTTCTCCCAGGTGGACTTGCAAGGAGAAGGAGACAAACAGCATGGACCAAGGGAAGGTTTGGGTTGGAAGGAACCTTAAAAATCCTCGAGTTCCAACCCTTGCATTGATGCCAATCATTAATTTCATTAATTGCCTTCCTGTTTATGGAACAAAACTTGGATGCAGACTCAATCTAAGAATTTAATTACGAGCAGAAATCACTTTGCTGAACTTGGAAATTTAAAGTCACCTTTCATGGAAAGAAAGTAAATATCTTTCAACCACGAGAAATTTTTGTGAGGTTTTAAAATTAGTTGTGCTTTTCCCCACTCACTTGCTGCCTTTCTATTCATTCTTGGAAGTGAGAAAAGAAATAATTAACCAGAACAAGAGAGGCACCACAAGCACTGAAGTCGTTCAGCTGAGAGAGGAGAATGAGAAGTGATTTGATTGTGAGGGATGATGAGCAGTAATAAGAATTTACAATTATTTCCTAGAAGCAACGGGGATGGAGTGTGCTCCTCTGTTAAAGCACAGCAAAGTCAATATTTTTAACTCAGAGCCTGGCGCTGGAATGGCAGAGGAAGAAGGATCTTGACTAAAACCCAGTGCAAGGTCTGCTGTGTCCTCTCAGCTCTGAATTGAGTCATTTCTCCCCGAGGTGTGAGGCTGCAGTGCCAAGGCCTGTCCTTCTGTTTGCTCTTAGGAAAAAAATGCAGATTTATGGCCGTGGACTCACCTCGGAGTGGTTTACCCTGCTATCTGCTTTCCAGATAAGTGGATAAATGGGATAAATGGGAGCTGCTCCCTGCGTGCAGAGAGCCCTGTCAGTAAATATGCATTATTGCTGGGATTAGCCCGAGGAATCAGAGGCATTGCTCATGCTTTGCTCGCTGCACACTCCCCCTAATTCACTGCTAAAAGCCCATCTGTTTAAATGAGCTCACTGTTCCCGGTAATCGATAGGAATGCCGGGATGTGCTGGGAGCAGTGGATCGGGGAACCCCAGCCCCAGCCAGGCACACCAGGGGCTGCCCTGGGAAAGCTGGAGAGACCCTAAACCCAGTTTCCTAATTGTTTCTCAGCTGGGGCATCACCCCAAAACCTGACCCCAAATCACTGTCTGGCCACTCTGCACTTCTGCAGCTTCCCCTCCACTCTGTTCCTGCAGGGCAGGAGAGATTCCTTACAGTCCTGAGGCTTTTAGGGATGGGATTTGAGACCCCCAAACCTCTGTAACCTGGCCCTTGCCAGTCCTCATGGCTGGGTATGGCCCCAAGCCCCACAGAAGCCACGCTGCTGCAGAGAGGCTCTGGGGGTGGCAGCCCCAAAATGCAGCTCTGGAGGCACCACACTGTGATAAATGAGTGATGAGGTGGTTGGCTCTCACAATTAAAAAGTAAATATCATGTACAGTTATGCTTTATCCCCTTTGCAGTGTTATCAGGGGCTTGGGACCCTCGATTTGGGAGGATCTGCTTGTTACTATGGCAGCAGCTGACCTCCAATCCCTAAAGATGTGAGCTCCACCACTGGACAGAGAAGGAGGAGTGGATGGACAGAACTTTGGGAGAGACTGAAGGATTAAAAGGCAAAACCTCCATTGTGTGGACAAGCACATGGCAGGAAAAATTCTCTTGTCCTAGCACCATAATACTTTATTCAGTCTTCTGTTTTATTGTTTTGATAATGTTTTAATAAACCATTTTAATTTTTTGGAATTGAGCATCATTTCTCACAACACTGGTGTGGCAGGGACCTGTGGGGCTCCAGGGGCTCGGGCTGCCTTGTCCCCCTCTCCAGGAGCATGCTGGTGGCTCAGGCAGCTGGAAGGTTCAAACTGTGCCAAGGGAAATATAGATCGGATATTAGGAAAAAGTTTTTCACAGAAAGAGTGATAAAGTACTGGAATGGCCTGCCTGGGGAGGTGGTGGAGTCCCCATCCCTGGATGGGTTTAAAAAAAGCCTGGATGTGGCACTGGGTGTGCCAGGGTGTTGGGGTGGGGTTGAGGTGTTGGGGCTGGGTTGGACTAGATGATCTTGAAGGTCTCTTCCAACCCAGTGATTCTGTGAATTCTGTGACTCTGTGATTCTGTGATGCTGTGAATTCTGTGATTCTGGGACTGTGATTCTGGGACTCTGTGATTCTGTGAATTCTGTGATTCTGGGACTGTGATTCTGGGACTCTGTGACTGTGATTCTGTGACTCTGTCATTCTGTGACTCTGCGATTCTGTAATTCTTTGATTTTGTGATTCTGTGACTCTGCGATTCTGCAGCTCTGTGATTCTGCGGCTCTGTGAATTCTGTGACTGTGATTCTGCGGCTCTGTGATTCTGTGACTCTGTGGCTCTGTCATTCTGTGAATTCTGTGACTCTGTTCTCCAGGCTGCCAGGGGAGCTCTGGCTCTGCTGGAGCCCATCCCCACCTGCAGCCCAGCCTGATGGAGACCCCTTCACGATCCATGTTCCTTAATTGCCAGAGCATCTGCCTCACTCCAGGGGCAGGAGGGGATGTGATTTATTCCACAGCCTTCCAGGCCACAGTTGGGGATGTTTTGCTGCAGACAGGGAAGCTGCTGCTGCTGCTGCTGCTGCTGCTGCTGCTGCTCCAGAGCAGCTCTGCAGCCCCAGGAGCAGCACAGATCCCTCTGTGCAGCTGCAGCAGCCTCCACCCAGCACACAGCCCTCCTTTTCTCCAGGTGAGCCCACAGACAGGTCAGTGTTGTGTTTACTTGAGGCTCTGCGGGGATTTCAGCCTTTCAGCCATGGCTATCTGTCACAAAGATCTCCTGGGGAGGTGGTTTCTGTGTGCTGGAGGCCGCAGGGCTGCTGCTGCTGCTGGAATTGCAGCTTCAGCAGTGTGAGGACAGGGAAGTTGCTCCCTGCTTGTGAAAGAGGCAAAAATTAATCTAATGTGCCTGCAGACCTAAGGAGAACCTGTTTTTTCCTCCATCCCAGTACCACGTGTGTTTGCACAGAGTACATTCAACATCCCTGCCTCTGATGCCTGGACAAGGAGCAGTTTGTCAAAGGCAAAAAACAACTTTGGAGACCCAGACTCAGCCACAAACGTCCCTTTGAATCCCAGCCTGTGCTGTGTTTGCTCCACTTGTAAAAGCCTGGTTTATTTGCCCACTTGAGCTCCTCAGAGTAAATATTTGCCCTTTCTCCTTGCACTCATTAAATCCTCAGGATCAGAGCTGGATGGGAGCGGAGGGGCTGTGCTGGGCTCTGCCTGCCCAGCCCTTGGGTCAGGCTGTGTTTGCTCAGCTGCCCAGCACATTTGGGGCCCCAGAGCCCCACTCAGGGACCCATTTCCTTGTTTATTCCATCGATTTGGGGCTGTGTGCTGAGAAATCCCTACCAAAGATTTCCTCATTCCAAGGCGGGTGTGAGCTGGGCTGGCAGGGCTGGACATTCCTGGGCTTTCCAACCAAACTGCACCTCACAGGAGCCTCTCCTGAGGGAAAAACCTGGGATTAGTGAAACAGGACATGTTCAGGGCCAGGCTGGACAGGGCTTAGAGCAGCTTGGTCTAGTGGAAGGTGTCCTTGTCCACGGCAGGGTGTTGGAATGAGATGGGCTCTGAGGTCCCTTCCAGCCCAAACCATCCTGTGAGTATGAAATTGAACTCAGGATAGAACATTTTCATTTGTCTGCTGGTTGTAGGGGAGGCACCAGGGCATCTTCCAGTAGCAGCCAACCCTCCAAAAGAGCTTTTCTCTCGTCTCTGGGTGCTTCTGCACCTTCCCTCCCCATTTAACAGTGCTGCTATCACCAAATTATTTATCCAAGATGTTTGCAGCTGTATTTCTGTAGGAAACACTCACCTCAAACCCTTGTGGCTTGTAAATCTTCACACAAAGTTGGTAATTTTTTCCATGGGCTAAAATGGAAGGCACAGGTGTTTTTGAGTCCGTGCCAAGGTCTCTGAGCCCCTTGCCAGGGTCTTGAGTCCTCCAGGGCAGCCTCCAGGGTTCCAACATTTTGGAGCTGGTCTGCAGAGCCTCCCAGCCTTGCTGCTGCTCTTGTGGGATGGGACACCCATCCTGCTTCCATCCCACACCTTCCCCACATGCCTGGGGGGATAATCCTCTAAGTGACCCTTTGGGGATTGCATCCCAAAAAAGCCTCGTTGTCATGCAGGAGCACCAGAAGTGCTTCCAGAATTAGCAGCTCCTCCAGGTTGCCCTGTTCAGTTTGAGATGTGCCACTTCAGAGCCCTTCAAGGGCTTGATTTGGGAAGTAAATGGGATTCGGAGCAGGTGAAACGTTTGGTAATTACAAATTATTGGAACACTTCACGTTATGAAAGCCCTTCAAATAATTTTAAATTGCTTTGTGCTAATTGTGATCAGTGCTCCATTCATTTCCAAAACCCTCTTCAAACGACAAGCCCTGGGATATTTTGGGAGCTGGAGCCCAGTGCCTAGTTTAAAAAAAAAAAAAATCACAAAAAAATTTCCTTTTTGGAATTCTGCACTCCTGAAAGAGATGTGAAAAATACTCTCACCAGTTGCATGTCACAGGTTCTTCTGTGTTGCTGGAGCAACGTTCCAAGGCCAGTGAGTACAGAGGATGTTCCCCAAGCCCACCACTTGGGAATCACTCAGATATGAAAGGCAGGATTAGAGAAGAAGACCAGACAAGCGTGTTCCTGGCAGGAAACACAGGCACTGCTGGAGTGGGGGAAAGCACAACGGGCACCATTCCCGGGCATCCTTCACCCAGGACAGCCAGGAAAAGCTTTTCCATCCTCCCAGCCAGCTCCAGGCTGCAGGCACTGATTTATATTTCAATAATTGTTAAAAACCTGCCTATGGAACTGCCATGGCCTTCTGCAAACGGGGCCTGTGGTGGGACACGTTCCTAAACCCTGATGGGAATGTTTGGGTTGGTTGGAGATCTGGGCACCCTGGAGGTGTAAGAGTTGTGATGGGAGGTTTCTCACCTCTCCAAGGCCTTCTTGTCTTATTGGGCAATGAATCATCTTTTAGGGATGGGGTTTTCCCACAAAAACATCAAAATCATCCAAAATAATGCTTCGAGTCAGAGGAGCACAGTGAGCTTGAGCTACATGACAGTGTAGGACCTTCTTCAAGCTGGTCTAGAAGGTGACCAGAAAATTGGATTATTGTCCCCTTAAACTAATAAAACACTTTTTTTTTTTTTTTTCACTATCCTAACTGGACAAAAGTGTTATGAATCACTAAAAATAAAATTAAACCATCAAACCTGATGGCACAGGGTGCCAGAGAAGCTGTGGCTGCCCCATGCCTGGCAGTGTCCAAGGCCAGGTTGGACAGGGCTTGGAGCAACCTGGGACAGTGGAATTGTCCCCACCCATGGCAGCAGAGCTGGGAGTGGATGTTATTTAAGGCCCCTTCCCACCCAGACCATTCTGGAATTCCATATTCTATCCATCTAGAGAAAGGGAAAAGCATGCAACTTCATTTTAAGGGGTTGATAATTTTTAAGGATGGCAACAGAGGGAAAACCTGCAAAATCCCAGTGCTTCTGGCTCCTCCCATCCCAGCTTCTTCTGGATTATCTTTTCCATTCCTGACTCCCCAGGTGTGACCATCCCCCCATTTCCAGCCCTATGGTGTCCCTGGGATATTGGTCATCACTGGAATACTGTTCATCCCTGGAAGGCTTTACAGGAACAAGTTCTTATTTTCCTATTTAGCAGCAAAGGCCTCTCTATTCCGTTTTCCATGTGTTTTTTTGTGCCTCAGCATCCAATGGGTTACTCCTGTCCTGACTCCCTCAGAGGGCCTTTGCTGGGCTGAGAAAACATTTTTCCATGGCCACTGAAAACATTGATGGGAATTACAGTGTTAGGGCCCTTCCCACCGCCCTGCACCTGGAGGAACCTCCTCTCCCTCCTGCTGCTGCTCCTCTTGATGCTTATGTGGCTCATTATCCTCTCCTTTCCCGGGAATGCTGAGGGGGTGAAGTGCAGACAAAGTCATCAGGCTCCTGAAGGTCTCCTTGGGGAGAAAACTCTGCTCTGGGTCCTGTCTGGGCCCTGACTCCAGGCGGGGAAGGTGGGGAGGAAGGGGTGGGGAAGGGAAACCAACGCATTTGCTCCTTTTTTGGGTGAGGTTTTCCAGGGCAGGGCTGCTGAGACCATCCCTGATGGGTTCATTACCTCATCAGCTTCTTTGTTTTTAAAGAGCTGGATGTTCGTCCCAGGATCTGTGCCCAGAGCCAGTCACACACTGGAATCGTTTGGGCTGGAGGAACCTTAAAGCCCATCCAGTTCCACCCCCTGCCAGGGGCAGGGACACCTTCCACCATCCCAGGCTGCTCCAAGCCCTGTCCAGCCTGGCCTTGGACACTGCCAGAGGGGAGAAGATGCCTGGGCAGAGAGTGGCTGCACTTCCAACATCCCATCACCTCCAACTCCACCTTCCCATGCATCAAATCCCATTTCTCTCAGTTCCATGGCTTACAGCTCTGCTCTGGGAACAGAGAACGCTTCCTGTTCATCATCATCTGGATGCCTTGGTCAGAAATCCAGCTCTGGGATGATTTTGGGGAATGTGGGCAGCCAGCCCCAAACCCTGCCACCCTTGCCCTCCAATCATTGTGTGGGACCCTTTGTCCTTTGGCATCTGGCCATAAGGCAAACCTCTGATTTCACTTCCCATCTACAGTTTATCCTTTTACCTGGCAGCAGTGGTGGGAGCCTTTCCTCTCCTCTACTCAGAAATTTCCACTTGCAGGGACTTCATTATCTCAGAAACCTCACCTGCACTCCCAAATGGAGTTTGGAAGCAGCCACAGTTTAGCAAGGGTTACAGGAGAGCCTGCCAACCTCGCTGCCTTGAGAAACCGGGCTGCAAACGTGGAGCAAAACCAGCACAAAATCAAAAAACTGCTCATTTACTAATTACAATAACAATCAAACTCGGCCATTAAAAAAGCAGTTAAAGCTGCAAACAAACAAACGCTTGCTCAGTTATCCCTAACAGCCTTTACAAGTCCCAGGTTCTCCAAAGCCGTGAAAATGAATAGCTCAGGATATCATAAATTTTATACTGCTCCCAGAGCATGCCAGTATTCCAGAAAATGCATCTCTCATCCCCCTCAGCAGCCCTGGCTCCCATGCAGACTGCAGCCATTCTCTCAGGGTAATTTTATAAGGCGCACAACTCAAAGCCTCTTTGTAAAAGAAACATAAAAATGATGCATGCGCATATTAAAGACTCGTATTTATCAGACTCCAATGTGAGTCCACGTCCGTGCTTAATGTGGCCATAAATCAGCAGCTGTCCCTGCTGAAGCAGAGATGAAACCCTGGGATCAGGAGGAGCTATTTGTGAAGGCTGGAGCCGCTAATCCGAGCGGCGTTTGGAAAAAGGTTTGTTAAAAAGATTTCTGGTCAGAGAGAGTCACTGTGAGGGTGCAGCGAGGAAGGAGAATCAAAATAAAACCCCACCAGTTAAAAGAGACAAGGACTTCTGGCTCGTGGTGGGTCAGGAGGGAGAAGTGTTTATTTTCTATTTAATTAAAGCAGTTGAGTTTATCGTGCTCCTCAGGTGGATGTTTGGGTCTTTGAGGAGTCTCCTTAAAGTCTGGGCTACAGGAAACGAACTCTGTCAGAAGGGGGGTTGGAATGAGATGATCATTAAGGTCTCTTCCAACTCAAACTTTTCCATGATTCTGTGAAAATATCATCAAAACTTGCTTTTCATAGAATGCCAGGATGGTTTGGGTGGGAAAGGACCTTAAAGCTCATCCAGTCCCACTCCCTGCCATGGGCAGGGACACCTTCCACTATCCCAAGTTGCTCCAACCTGGCCTTGGACACTTCCACAGATGGGGCAGCCACAGCTTCTCTGGCCACTCTGAGCCAGGACCTCCCCACCTTTTGCTCGTGTTCAAAATTCTTATTTCTTATTTAAAATAAACCACATGAAAGTGCTGCATCTGCTGCTTCTCCATGGGGCAAAGATGCAGCAGCCTGTCCATCTTTGGCTGCCCTTTGCTACCAAGCAGCCACCTCCTGCTCCTCACAGTGGCCAAGAGTGAGTGAGGAGAGAAGTGAGACCATGGGGAGAAGAAGAACCACAGCTCCCTGGGGAAGAACCACATCTCCCCTCACCCCTGTCCCGGCTGCAGGCCCAGGTTTAGGTAACCTGGGGGCTCACAATTACTCCCCCAACCTCCCCTGCAGCCTCTTGCTGCTCATCTACGAGGCCAGGAGCTCATCAGTATTGAAATTGGTTCATGCATAGTTCCAGTGCACTCCTCATTCTGAGCCTGCATCCCTCCAAATTCCTGCTCCCCTGAAATCAGCTCCAGTGCCACGGCCCAGCCATGCAATTTCAGAGAGAGATAAGATATAGATCTGCTGTACTCTGGTGATTCTCTCTCACAAGTGCACCTTGTCAGGCTATAATTTGATATTCTTTTACCATTCCTATGGGGGGGTGGGAGGGGGGAAAGCCCTTTAATTAAAAAAAAAAAAAACCACCACATTTTCCCCCTTTTGTTCACTAATGACACAAACAGTAAAATGTTCAGATTACATCAGGGAATGGAAAAGCCTGGTGTAGAAAAGACACTGACAAAAGCTTCATTTTCAGGTAAAATTGCACGAAGCTTCAGGCACCGCATCCTCCTGGTGATGTGGTTTTTTTTCTTCCCCTGCCTTTCATCCCCAAGCATCCCTGTGAATGTTAATCCATTTTACAATGGGACGTTTAAAAGGACTGCAGAGAAATCAGGTTTGATCTGCTCTGATGTCTTCCAGAAATCTCCGAGCAATTTGCAGCTGTGAATAACACAGGGGGAGTGTGGGGAGAGCGGGGCTGGCCCCTCCAGCTGCAGCTCACATCCTGCAATAAAACCATTGCTGATCAGGATGCTTTGGATAAGGCAGGGCTGTGTTTAATGCAGGGATGGGGTTTATTTTTCCTAAAGCTGCTTGATGATTTTTACACCTGCCTCAGTGACCACGGGAGGAAAAAGGAAGGGGGCAGGATGGTGCCCATAGCAGGACGATGTCAGAGGGTGGAACATTGGCATTGAAGAAGCACCAGGTTCAGTGTGTGAGGATGCCCCACTTGAAGGACAGATTCTCCACATCTCCAGTGCCTTCAAAGCCAGAAATGGGACGTCCAGAAGGGGTGTGTGGCTCTTCACTGGAGCCAGGAGACAGCCTGCCCTCAGTCAAAAAAGTGGAAATCAGAGAATCATTGAATGCCAATCAAATCCCAGAGTGGTTTGGGATTGGAATTGGGCCTTAAAGACCAAATGGTTGGAAGGGATCCCAAAGTTCCATCCCCTGCCATGGGCAGGGCCACCTTCCTCTATCCCAGGTTGCTCCAAGCCCAATCCAAGCTGGCCTTGGACACTTCCAGGGCTGGGACATCCATGACTGCTCTTGGGCACCCTGTACCAGGGTCTTTTCAAAGCAGCACAGGTAGGAAACACCTCCATGCCCATGGGGATCCTCAGGGCACCAGCCAAAGTGGAGCATTCCCAGGTTTCAGGTGTGGAGGAGGAATATTTAGAGTGGCTCTATCCCCCAGCACCGTGGGCAGCCTTTGGCATGGAATTCCCACACTCACTCACTCACTCCCCTCTTGTGTTTGCAGAGGAGGGGATGTTGCAAACAGCAGCTGGATGAGCAGCCAGAGAGATTTAACACCTGGGATAGTAGATGTGGGGTCAGTGGCAGACCTGGAGAAGAACTCCCTGCACTGGAAATGCACAGGGGATGGTGGGAAAATGCTCCATGCCCAGCCCCACTCTGGCTGCACCTCCCTGGCATTTCTGATCCTAGAAAATCATTGTGTAGGACCCTTTGTCCTTTGGCATCTGGCCATAAGGCAAACCACTGATTTAACTTCCCATCTACAGTTTATCCAAGAGTTTTCTTCAGCCACAGGATGGCCACAGGAACATGGGGCAGAGCAGTGATGTCCTGCTCGTGGAGGAAACATAGCCAGGAGCTGCCTGAACTCCTCCCAAGGCCTCTGTGCAGGTTTGGACTGCATGGAATTTTGAATTCCCTCAATTGTCATGAGATGTCTTGTTCCTCATGTCAGACTCTACTTACCAGGATTATCCTGAGCATGTTTTGGACTGAAATAGAAGAGCTACAGCAGGATGTCCTGAATTGAGTCTGGACTGACAGGGAGCTCCTTGAGGTACACCACCATCACTGTCCCAATCCAATGGGATCCCTGTAGCTCGGGCTCAGCTGTCCTCTGGAGAATGATTCCCATTCCCACCTCCCAGGCAGCACTTTAGAGCAAGGAAGGGACCAAAGGGGATACAACAAAACTTCTTGAGTGGTGTAAAAACTCCTGAACCTTGGCACCTTGTTCCAGTCCAGGTTCTGGCTCTAATTAGGCTTTAAGAGACCGAGAGGTCATTTCCCTGTCCAGCCTGGAGAAAGGAGCATCCCAGGTTATCCAAGCAGAACCTGCCTGCAAGGTCCCCCTGCCCCTGAGATGTGGCAGGATTGGCAGCTCAGGGCTAAAAGCAGCTTTTCTTCCCCATCTGGAGCCGGAGATTTAAACCTTATCAGTGCTGCTGAAGTTTTTAATGGATATCAATGGGGTAAAGTTCACAAACAAAGCGGGGATCGATGGGTGGAATAATGCAGTATTGATCAGGGAGCCCATGCACCCCGTGGGCTGTGATGAGCACAGATCACATTCCTGCAGCTCTCACTGCTCAGTGATGGGCACAGATCACATTCCTGCAGCTCTCACTGCTCACACCTGAGCACAGATCACATTCCTGCAGCTCTCACTCACTGCTCACACGGTTCCATGCTCCAGGCTGGAGCAGCTGGGAAGGGAGCACATTCCAGAGCTGCAGGCACCGCCTGATGGATTTGTTCTCTAGCCCTCCTCAGATGGGCTCTCCGTTGCTGTCATCCCCCCTTTTGGCCTTTGTGAAGCCTGTTTGGGGCTGGAATTTTCTCTCTGAAATGTTGACAGGGTGAAATGCTCTGTGCAGCTGCCTGGGCAAGGAGTATTTCCCTGAGTGCACCAGGAATGCCTCAGTCTGAGGGCTGTGTGAGTGGGTTCCCAGCAGGATCACCTCAAGTCTGCCACACCAGACTGAAACTCTGGGCTTCTTGTCTCAGGGTCCCTCTTCAAACAGAGATTGGTTTGGGGTGCCCTGTGACCGTGTTCACAGGGGTCTCAGGTTGAGGGAAGAGATGAGGATCTGACTCCATGTTTCAGAAGGCTGATTTATTATTTTATTATATATATTACATTAAAACTATACTAAAAGAATAGAAGAAAGGATTTCATCAGAAGGCTGGCTAAGAATAGAATAAGAAGGAATGAATAACAAAGGCCCGTGGGTTGGACTCTCTGTCTGAGCCAGGTGGGCTGTGATTGGCCATCAATTAGAAACAACTAACATGGGCCAATCACAGATCCACCTGCTACATTCCACAGCAGCAGATAATCAATGTTTACATTCTGTTCCTGAGGCTTCTCAGGAGGAAAAATCCTAAGGAAAGGATTTTTCATAAAAGATGTCTGCGACAGTGCCCAAGAGAAGGAGGGCACCAGCACCATCACTACTTTGGTTGCCATAATATTGATTTTCCCTGAAGGAACAGGCACAAGGACAAGGGGTAAGAGCTGGACTCAGCCAGGTTTAGGATGGAATGAGGTTTCTAACCACCCTTGAGATGAGCCCTTCTGGAGAGCAAAACACACTTTTGGTGTGGGTAGAGCACAGCAGGACCCTGCCCAGGCTGGAGTGCAGCCCCCATGGTCCAGCTGTGCTCCAGAGATACAGAGGGAGCACATTCCCAGTGATCCCATGCCCTGCTGCATCCCACACCCACCAGCAGCACAGCAAGGCTGAGCTCAGCTCACAGCCCACCCCCAAAGCCCATGGGAGTGCACACTTCCCACCACCCACGGCTCAGTGCAGGGATTTTACACCTCCTGCTCTGTGCAGGAGTGCTGGGGAGGGGAGCCTGTCCCAGCTGCCATCACCCACCACTGATTGTGCTCCACAGAACTTCCTTTCCTGTGGAAGTTGGGAGCAATTTGTTTTCCACACTTCTGAGAAGAAAGCTGCTCCCCACCACCCCTCCTGCTCCAGCCAGGGCTGTGCTATCCAATTGTTCTTTTTTGAAGAGCATTTGCTGTTTCCAAAGGTTTGAGTGAGCAGGAGGTGCTCGTTCAGTTACTCACTCTGTTAGACACGGATCTTAATGGATGGTATTGATTGGAAGAAACAAAGCAGCAGTTTTCTTTCTCTCTATCCAGGGATTTCTGGGCTCAGATGAGAGGAGTTCGCTGCCTTGTGCTCTAAACAACAAAATACCACATTACAAAGTCCCCAGGAGTCTCTCAGGGCAGCAACAGCAGCGAGAGAGAGAAATGTGCAAGGTGTTAATGGGACAACAAATTAATAGGGAATGGGATTAGGCAGGGACTCAGGCTGCCACCAGGGCTCCCCAGGTCTCTGGTGCCCAGCTCTAATCCGTTCTTGGCACCTTGGCCTGGCCAACAGATGAACACAACAGGAACCCACCTGATTCCTTGGGATCCCCAAAGGCATCAGGAGCAGCCAGAAGACAATTTTAGGGCAAATCAGTGCCTGCAGTACCTGGAAAGGCAGTGAGATTCTGTCCTGCAGCACTGGAGAGCTGGGATGGAACAGCCAGCTTGGAAACAGTTTTAAAATCATTACCTGACTCTCTGTTGTCCCATGCAATTTTCCCATCCATCTGCCAGTCATTTAGGAAGGTCAAGAGCAAGGGTGTGCAAGTTTGGGGAGCTGAGGCTCACTGCTGCCTCTCTGCCTTGCTCTCACCCACAGACAGCTGGCCCTGACCACCAGGGCTTCCTGCCCCAGCCATCCCCACCTGGAAACTTGCCTGGCTCAGCCATCACAGGGGTGACATGTGGACCCAAAATCCTTGTCAGTACCACTTCCTTGCCCAGAGACCCTGGGTTCAATTTCCAGCTTCAGGATCTTGGGTTGGCAGGGGCTCATTTTACCAAGAGAGCAACCCATCCCTCTTTCATTGCCCTGAGAGTGCCACCCTGGCCACACTCCCTCTACCTCTCATAAAATATTGATCCCAGGCCTTTGGGATGAGTGGGAGAGCCCAATATCCCACCCACAGAGCTTCAGTCCCTGCTGGCATCAGGACAAAACCAAAAGGCCTTTTGCCAGTGGGGAAAGGGATGAGCCAAGGGGGGGAACATTTCAGTGCCTTTTAGCCATGATGCTGATTTTTGGTGAGCCATGAGGATCTGAGGGATACCTGCCCCTCCCCAGCCCCTTGGCCGTGGTGCTGCTGGGCTGGGGGTGGGATGCTCTGCAAACCTTCATCCAGCATTCCCTGCCAGCGCTCTGGCTCTCCCTGACGTTGATGAGTTACGTCTCATCCCTGGGTTTTATCCTTTGAAGGGCCCCCTGTCTTTCCCAGATGATGTTAACAAGACAGCCATGGAGAGCTGTGGCCCTGGGGGTCTTCATTAGCTTTTCCCAGATTTATGTTCCCTGCCAGCTCCATGCAGAGCTTTGGGCAGGGCTGCACGGGGTCACCAGGAGATCCCGGGGTCAGCACCTTGATCCTTTTATTCACGAATGGCAGGGGAGCTCTGCAGCCATCCCAGGGCTCCAGCTGGGAAATGCTGACAGGAGGAAGGGCACCTGCACACCCACATTCCAGAGCTACACAGTGACAGGAGGCACCGTGGGATGGAGCTCCAAGGGGTTGCAAAGGCAGCCTTTGGTCCATGGGGAGAACCTGTGGAAGGTGCAGACCAAACACTCAGACTGCTCAGGGCTGTGAGATCAGCACGGCTTCAGGTGGAGCCCTGGAGGGAGCCCCATTTCCATGGATCCCTCAGAAAATGAGATCCTGGAAAGGTTTTACCACTGCCCTACGCTGGGGGTGAACATGAAGGGTGAGACCCACTCCCTATGGATCATACTCAGTGTTCCCAGAAGCAAACTGAGCTGGAGACCTGAGTGTAGGGTCCACCCATCTCACCCACACCTGAGCATGGACTCCCTCCCATCTGACCCACACCTACAAGCACTGATTTGCAGAACAGGATGCAACCCCAATTTTCCCTCACTTCCCACTGCTTTTTTTCCCCCAGAACAGGCAGTTTTGCACACCTCACCCCATCCCCAGAGCCACCTGCAAGGATGGTGCATCCCATCCCATCCCCTGCCCTGCTCCAGCTGACCCCAGCCAGCCCCATCCTGGTTTTCGCAGCTGCTGCTGACAGTGAATTTGCTCTTGGTTAGCAATGGAAACACCACCACCTTCAGGATTCCCCCACACCTTCCCCTCTTCCTCCAGGGAGCCTCCCACACCTCCAGCACACTCAGCACCAGGTCTAGGGATGAGCAGGTTACCAGGAAAGCCACCCCAAGCACTCAGCTGGGAACTGAAACCCCAGCTGCATTCCAATGAATACATCTCCATTCACACCACTGGACCCACATTAATTTGGAGCAGCTGGGGCCAGCCTTGTTCAAGGCTCCTATAAAAAAGAGCCTCTGCCTCCCTGCTCCTGCTCTCTTACAGCCCTAACCTGTAATTTACTGAGTGAGAGATGACCTAAAGAAATTCCTGGTTAGCTGGAAAATGGGACAGAGAAAGGAACCATTTTCTTGTATAGGCTACCACTGGCAGAGCGGTGCTTGTGCAGGTGCTAAAAAAAGGGAAGGAATCTGGGAAGCCACAGTAAAAATGTATAAATTCCAGCATTCAGGAGGCATCATAATGGCTAATGATGGAAGGAAGGGGTGCAGTGGGTGGTGCCTCCCACGTTTCCCTGAAACAGCATCCTTTGGCAATTCAGTATTTCAAAGTCCCCCTGAAGATTTATTAAAACTGACAAAGTTGTTCTGGGTTTGAGGAATAATGAGCTCCTCCAAGATTTTTTTTTGGTGAAAAATTATAGAAAAGCGTGAGTCCCATCCATGGCTAAATCTGCTGCAGCACAGGTGAGTGAAATCCAGCAGCAGCTCTTTCCCTGTGGAGTGTCCTCAGAATTATGGGATCATCAAGGTTGGAAAAGGCCTCTGAGATCATCAAGTCCAACCTTGTTTGGAAACCCTCTGGATCCCCTTTGGATTAGAACATCCCTGGGAAATGGAAATGGCCAGAGTGGGGTTTGTTACCCCAGCAGAGTGACCCACTGCTGCCTTGACTGGTGAATTCCTAAAGATTTCATGTGCCCTCCATATTTCAGCATGGAGTTGGAGTGACCACATGTGATGCAAAGGGCAAAAAAGCAGCCCAAGGCATTCCTTTGGCCCTCTCCAAGTCCTTGTTTAATATTGACAGGAGCACTTTGTGCTTATGTAAGTTTGCTACATGCCAAAGGAATCCGAATCAAGGTGCTATTACTTAATGCAAACACCTTCCCTGCTGTTTCACGAGGTTTAAAAAGGTGATCAAGACTTATTAGGATTTAAGGGCTCATTTTAGCTGAATTGATCAGCTGGCATTTAGGTGTAATTTCAGCTAAAAATACAGGCAAGGGATAAGCAGATTTTATTTCTATATAAAATCATCTCCTCCTCTCCCTGCGCCGTGCACACACGCGGCCGTGGTTGCACTTACCCTCAGCAGCTCTGCCTGTTTTGGGGGGATTTGGGGGCTTTTTGTGCCCTGGGAAAGGCTCTTTGGGCTGGCCCTGCAGGGAGGACAGCTCTGCCTGGATCCCATCTGATGGATTTAAAGCACTTCCCTTCCCACGGCACCAAAGCTGATTGTCCAGAGCCACGTTCCTGATTTAGCTTCCACCAGCGCCGCTTCACAGTTGCAATCACAGATTTCTTGGAGTCGGCACTGAAATGTGTCCAGGCGGCGAGAACCGGAGCTGGAGGAGTGGGATGCTCTTCCACGGACCAACATTGCCATCCCACGGACCAACATTGCCATCCCGTGGACCAACATTGCCATCCCATGGTGCAGCGCCTTCCCTGCAGCCTCCGCAGGGATGCTCCACTCCCAGCGCACGGGAGGCGCTGCAGGAAATGCAGGAAAGCCCCGAAACTTCACTCCCGGCCTCGGCATGGAGGGGTTTTTCCAAGGATCAGCCCCAGGACAGGTTTTCCCGACAGCCATCCGCGTCCTCTGGCTGATGCTGATTTCCCGTGGTGATCCCAATCCCGCCGTGGTCTCTGTGCCAGCCCCGGCTCTCCCCACTCCTGGGTTCTGTTAATTCTCATTTTCTCCAGCCTCACTAATAATTTCCCATGTGGCCCCATATCAAATGCTTTATTGAACTCCAGATAGATTAGATCTACCAAATTTCCCTTGTCTGGAAAACCAATTATCTTATCAAAGGAAGATGTCAGCACAGGCTGGCACAAACTGCTTTTGGTAAACCTAGGTTGCACTTTATCTCATTTTTCTCAGTGCTTTAATTAATGCTTCCTTCAGAATTTGTCCTGCAGTCCCAGGTCTGACTACAAACGGGTTAACACGGGTTAACACATCCACAGCTGGATGTGCTTTTCATTCTCCTTATCTTCCTTACTTTCCCTATGATCCAGTGGCTCGCAGGGTCTCAATCTGAGCTGCTTGACCCACAAAGCTCATTAGAAAGCTCTGCTGTCCTCCCTGCATGCCATGTGTCCCTTCTCCCTGAATTCCTGGACAACCAGGGAATGGCCTGGTCCCCTGGCTAGATCCTGGCAGTTCCCCTTTCTGCCTGCATTTATGTATTTCCCTAAAGGAGCTTTCCAAGGCTCCTGACTTCCCCTCAGACTGAAGATGCACCTTTCTGCTGTCATGACATTTTTATCCATCCCTGTAATCTGTCTCATCTGGAGATCATGGAATCCAGGATGATTTGGGTTGGAAGGCACTTAAAATTCATCCCGTCCCACCCCCTGCCATGGGCAGGGACACCTCCCACTATCCCAAGTCCAGTCCAGCCTGGCCTTGGACACTTCCAGGGATCCAGGGGCAGCCACAGCTTCTCTGGACAACTGTGCCAGGACCTCACCTCCCTCATTATAAATAATTTCTTCATTTCATCTTTAATATCTGGAGCCAGATTGTTGCTCATGGGAAGGTTTTCCCCCATCTCTGATGTTGTGGACACACAGGAGTTAGTGAGGCCAAGCTCCCCAGGGATTTTAGCCACCAAAATAAAATTTTAGGGTTTTTTTTAACAGATAAACACATGATGTGACTGAAATGAAGGCAGTGTGGAAGTTGTTCATCCACTTTGTTATGACAGACCAAGGGTGTGCAGCTTAAATGATTCCATGTTATTCCAGGGCAAAATCCTGAATTCTGGATATGCTGAGGTTTTTCTAGTGTGGCAGCAGAGCAATTTGTCATCCCACCAGGGCCAGGAATTGAAATTTTCCCTGGCATTTGTAGTAAATGTAGGGAAAATTTCCCCTCCAGCTATCAATGGGTCCTTGCCCTCGTAGCCTAGAAGCTGAAGATGCTCTCAGAGATCCTCTTTGCTGTTCCTCATGCCTAAAAAAAAATCCTTGAGAATGCAGCCTTCCCAGCAGTCTGCTAGTTTTGTTTTGGCAGATGCTCAAGCAAATGTTACTTTTTGGCATAGTGGGATCCCATCTTTTTGGAATCCATCTTATTGGCCTCGTGTCAAAACGTGCTGACAGCTCGGCTGGGCCTCTTGGAAAAATCTTGGGTTGTTCCCATTTTGTATTTTACAACCCCAGTGCAGCTCTTGGATCATGGGGAAAGGGAGGTCAGGATGGAGCCTGATGGAGCCACGGAGGAGGCTTAGGGGGATGGAGAGTGGAGAGGGACTCTGCTTCTCCCACAAACCCTTCTGGGATGGCAGGGGACACCAGGCCACCCCTCCTGCCTTTACTCCACTTCCCAGGCTCCAGATTTCTGGAGGAAAGCCATCAATCCCAGCCCATCCCCTGCATCCACTTGTTATCCAGATTTAACTTCCAAGTGCACCATTCCTGGTCAGTTGTTTCATCTCCTCTGCTCTTTGCAGCATTTTATGGCCAGGAATCCAAGGAGCAGCAGGGAAAGCTCCAGCTCCAAGGCTCAGGAGCCGAGGAGGCGCACGGTGACCACGGGGACAAACTGGTGTGACAAAGGGCTTGGAGCAAACAGCAGTGCTCCATCCCATCCTCATTCCCTCAGCTCTGCTCTCCTCCCCTTCCTCTGCACACAAGCAAAGCAAGCAGAGAACAGGAGGCTCTGAGCACAGGCAGAGCTCCAAGGAGCCAGAACAAACCTCACAAAGCACAAGTCATGTGCCCCAAACTAAATTTGCCTGAAAAAAAACCAAAAAAAAACCCAGTCTGAGAGTGTTTTACACCAACTTATAATGACTTTCTTTCTGTTCTGGTTGTTGCTGTTGTTCTGCTTAATACCTTCCTCACTTAAAACCCCCGAACATGACCCCGTGGCAGCCACAACACAAATATCATTTGCTTGGATTATTCCTGAGGTGGTTCCTGTGCTGGAGGCAGTAAGTGCTTACAATCACTCAGTACATAATGGAGAAATTCATTCCAATAATAACAATAATAACAGCATTTATTATTTTTGAAATATGACTCTGATGAATTCATGAATATAGAAAGCTCTTGTTGCTGGCTGCTGATGGAACTGAGTAGGATTTGCTGATGGAATTTTTTTGGAGATTTCTAATGCTGTTGCTCCAGATGTGCATCCATCACCTCTCAGCATCTGATTCCTGGCCCCACTGGGTGTTTGGAGCACAGGGAGGACAGATCAGCCTGGGGCACCTCACCCTGCTCAGGGCACTGTGCTGACAGTATCCCACAAAATCCCCAAATAATTTGGGTGGCAAGGGACCTTAGTCCATCCAGTCCCATCCCCTTCCATGGGCAGGGACACCTCCCACTCTCCCAGGCCACTCCAAGCTCCATCCAGCCTGGTCTTGGGCACTTCCAAGGGCAGCCACAGCTTCTCTGGGCACCCTGTGCCAGGGCCTCACCACCTTCACAAGGATGAATTTCTTCTTCAAACCTGGTATTTACTATTATTTATAAATGTTTGTTATAAGAAACCCTTTTCTTACAGGCAAAACAAGCAATAATTTGAGCTTTTGTCTCCCTGGTGTTCCTCTTTTCTAGGGACTGGGAGCTCTGTGGGGTCCAGTAAAACCAGGCTTTGCTCTGGCCCACCCTGCCCACAAGCAGAAACCCTACAAATGTCTGATGAGCTCAGCTTGGAGGGTTTCTTTGCCTTGCAGGGGCTTCAGGATTGGCACAACCCAGATCTCAGGGGCTCAGATATAATCAGCAGCAGGTAAAGTGGCAGTTTGCACTGGCCCTGCTCAGGGGAAACAGATCTGTTTCTAATGGGAGGAGAAAATAAAAGTGGCTTTGCCTCATGAGGCCCCCCAGTCTAGTGGTGTTGCACTCTGGTTCAGCAGCACAAACAGCCCTGGTGCTGCAGAGGCAGATTGAGGAGCACCCCCGGCTGACCCAATTCCCTTTGCTCTGGAGGTGGGGAGAGAACTGGATGGGCAAAAGTGAGACAGTTTGTGGGTGTCGGGACCCAGGACATCCCTCTGGCTGTCTTGAGCAGCCAAGACCCCTGCCAGGGGACTCAGAGACCCCGGCACTGAGCCCAAAAATGCCTGTGGCTTTGATTATGACCCGTGGAGCAAGTTATCAACTTTAGATGAACATCTGCAAGCCATGACAAATTAAATAGAATGATAGTGAATTTATCACAAGGTGAAAAAGTAGATTTTGGGGTTTTTAGAATGGGGGTTCAGGGGGCAAGATGGAGGGATCTGGGCATGTCCAGCCTTTCTCCTCCTTCTTCTTCTTGGCCTCCACTTTCTGCTGTGATGGTGGCACTTTGAGATTGGTTTAGAGTAGAAGCTCACTGTCTAACATAGGTGATAGGTATTGGGAAGTAATTGTAAATATTGTACACGTAGTTTTTAGTATAAAAAGGTAACACTGCCCTGGGGGCAGGCAGAGTGCCTGGAACTATCTTGCTGAGCAGACCTTGGCAGGACAGGAGAAAGAATTTTATAGATAAGATACAATAAACAACCTTGAGACCAAGAAATGAAGAGCCCTGACTCCTTCTTCAAGTGCTGGGCTGGGAAAAGAGACTTTGGAACTCTTCTCGGGGTCACTGTGAGCAGCCAGAGATCCCAACATGTGGACTGAGATAATGACAGTTCAATAGGGGAAGTAAAAGCTGAGCACAAGCAAACAGACCCAAGGAATTCATTCCATGAATGAGGAGGTGTTCAGCCATTCCAGGAAAGCCAGGCTCCATCACACTGACGGGTGACTGGGGAAGGGAAATGCCACCACCCCAAGAATCCCTTCCTGCTCCTCCTCCTTCCTCCTTGTGTGTGGCAAACACAGCCCCATCCCAGCTCCACTGAGGGCAATCAGCTCTACCCCAGCCCAATCCAGCACAAAGATATTGCTTTACAACTGGCTGTAATTTGGCACAGATCAGCTCCTTGCATTTCTTCCTCTGATATTTTTCCCTCTGTGCATTCCTGGCCCTGCCTCCCTGTGAATTGACTGCCAAGCTCTCCTTTGGGAGATGTAACTCTGGGTCTGTTTAGATGAGCTTCTCTCCTTCTGTGTTCATCTGCATGTAAGCTCTAAGTGCTTTATTGTTTTCCAAGCACAGCTATTGATTTTTGGGAAAATAACTAAGAAAACATTAATTTATAACTTCCCTGGTGCTCAAAAGGAGCAAATTACTTTTCTACCATATCAACATAAGTCTAAAAAATGACACAGGCTTTCAATAAATACCCAAAGGTATAAATGGCAGGAGTTAAGAGCAGTGAGGAGGATGGAAAGCCAGAGAGGGTGTGTGGAGGGAGGTCCTCAATGACCAATCTATGATTATGGAATTTCAGAATGGTTTGAGTGGGAGGAGACCTTAAAGCTCATCCCATTCCACCCCCTGCCATGGGCAGGGACACCTTCCACTAGCCCAGGTTGCTCCAAGCCCTGTCCAGCCTGGCCTTGGGCACTGCCAGGGATCCAGGGGCAGCCACAGCTTCTCTGGGCACCCTGTGCCAGGGCCTCAGCACCCTTACAGGGAGGAATTCCACAGAATATAGGAGCATCAGGGAGTAGGACAGTTGGGACAGACAGAGATGAGAGATCTCTGCAGCCAGGTCAGGAACTTGGGGTTCATTGCAAAGGGCCTGGGTGCAGGGCCCTGCTGGGAGCTGCCACAGCTCAGAGCAGGACTGAGAGAAGAGAGGGGGAGAGAGGATGAGAGGGTAAGAGAGCAAAAGCATAAGAGAGTAAAAGAGGTAAGAGAGCAAAAGGCAAGAGAGCAAGGTTCCCGTTACAATACCATAAATCTTCTTCTGTGCTGAATATTCTGATTCTCACTAACTACTAATCTAGTACAAGACACAAATCCTATAGCATTTCCATACAGCCTATAAGAATCACTACATTACCCCACTGTGTTACATTTTAAAACCTAAAAATTCCTCTTTGGGCCCCTTCTGCCAAGCTGGCAGGGTCTGCTCTGACCCTTGGAGCTGCCTGCAAGCAGAGGGTGGTGTTCCATCAAAAGGGGATCACCTTCAGCTGGCCACACCATTGTTTTCCCGTTGTTCAGTAACTGAGGTATCTCAAAGCTTGCTTTCATTTCAATCTCACTTATAGTTTCCATATTCTCAAACTCTTTTGCCAGACAATCATATTTATAAGGCTTTCCTGTTTCATCTTCCCCAACATTCCATGTTATGGATAAGATAAAAACTGGGCTGGAACTTTTACTATCAGCTGCTATCTCTGTCCTGGTGCTGCTGCATCTTCCAGGCTCAGCAGACACTTCCCAGTGCCCTGGGAGGAATGGACCCCCATGCAGCCACGGGCTTGTGTGTGTTGGAGGGCACCCTGGAGATCATCCCTCTGCAGGGCCAGGGATCTGCTGGATGGGCAGATGGATGTGTTCACCCCCAGTGCTGGAGCTGTGTGCTGGCCCCCCCAGTTCCCTGCAGGTCACCCGAAGGGATGGACCCGTGGGTGTTTGCCCAAGGGGAGGGTTCCTCACCCAGGGGTGTGCCGGCACACTGGGCTCCTCACCCACGTCATTGGCCCAGGGATGTTTTTCACAAGTGGAGCCCTCCCGGCATTATTACCCGGGCTCTTATCAGCTGATTAAGCCCTGGGTATCTGGCTGCCTTTCCCGTGGGCGCTGTTTGCTCTCCCATCCTCCTCCAGCCCTCCCAGAGGGAATCACGTACTCGGGCAAGGATCTCTGCACCCTGCCTGGGGCTGAGGGGCTGCCCCGAGCAAAGCAGAGCCCCTGGGATGTTGATGGCTGATTTTGAAGAGCTGGCTGGCTTTTTAGTGCCATCACAGACTGTGGGAGGGGGTGCACTGAGTGGTTTTGGTGGTTTCTAAGCACTGCTGGTGGAGAGAGGTGGGGGTTTGGGTGGAAAATGGATGGAAAATGGGTGCAACACGTGGTGATGCCAGCACTCGTGGGCTGGACAAATCTTCCAGCTCTCCTAGTTTTTTTGGATATACAGCTTGGCCAAAACTAGGAAGAGAAAGGAAAAGGATGAGGAGGAGAGAAGAACCTGCAAAGAACCTGATTGCTGTTGGTGACTGGAGCCAGGAGTCACATCTCCCCTGGATGCTGTGGGGTCCTCACATGGGCTCTGGTTCAGGGGGATGCACTGGGCAGTTTTCTTGGATACCACTTGTCCTTACAAATTCTCCACTTCTCCTTACAAATTCTGCTGTCCCAGCACAGGATGGAGTTCACAGGCCTCACACTCCAGGGCCAGGAAAGCTCTGGGAGAATCTTTCCAGTCTGAGGTGGGTCACCCAGTCCTGTTCCTGCTCTCCTCAAGGCATCCTGCTGGGGATGAGCAGAGTCTCTGAGGGATTGGGAACTTCCCCACCTGCCTGGGCAGGATGTGCTGGGTAATTTGGGAGGTGTTTGTGAAGAAAGACCTCTTGTTGCTGTTGCAATGTATTTACAAGGGTTAGGCCATAGTGTGCAGCCTGCTTCTAAGTTTGTTATCAAAGCCTGAAGAATTTGTCAAAGCTACTGAAACATAAATTGTGCTAAATTAAGAAAGAAAAGGCTGAGAAACCAAATACCAAGACCAGAAGAACTAGATAATAGAAGGCTGTAAAACCCCTAGACTGTAATCAGTCACGCACTCTGAGAAATGCAGGCAGAAAACGGGTGAACAAGACAAAGACACTAATCAAGAAATGTGTATTTAGTAGCTTGTAGAATCTATAAATATGTGTGTAAGGTAAACAACAAACAGCTCATGTTTAAGCATATTGGCTAGTTGTCCAAGAGTCCTGAATCTCCCATGTCACTGTCATATTTTCTGAAAAATCCCTTCACCAGGATTTCGTCTCCTGGGAAGCTGAGAATCTTCAGAGAAAAAATGAAAACAATAATTATCTGATTTGCTTTTCCTGTGTTTTGCCGCTTTAAAATGTGGTTTAGAAATTGTTTATCCAACGTGTGAATTGTTTTAACTTAATGACCAATCAGAGTCCAGCTGTGTCAGGGCTCTGGGGAGAGTCACAAGTTTTTCATTAGTATCTTGTTAAGCCTTCTGTGAGTATCCTTTCTGTATTCTTTAGTATAGGTTAGTATAGATATAATATAATATAATATAATATAATATAATATAATATAATATATAATATAAATTAGCCTTCTAAGAACACGGAGTCAGATTCATCATTTCCTTCCTGCCACAGAAGACCCCAAAAACACCAAACTCCTGGATGTTGCCTCCTTTGGAAGTGTACAGAGCACCAACCCCACATAGCAAAGTTCTTCCTTGCCCTAGAACACCCTCCCTAGGTGTGGATCTGGATACAAAGAGAAAAGGCTGAAGGTGCTGCAAGCCATCCCCAAAAGGTGCCTTTTCCCAGTCCCACCCACCCCTTGTGACGCTGGCAGAGCAGGGGACTCACCTTTGGCCACGGGAGCACCCGGCACTGCCCACTGCTGGGAGAGCACAGCCCCAGCTGAGCCTTATCTGGGCACCCCAGAATGCAAACAGCAGAGCCATGAGGCTGCTGCGAGCCCTGCCAGGGCAGCACGCAGCCGGGAGGCAGCGCAGCTCCTCGGGCTCTCCAGTGCCTCTGTGTCCCTCCCAGTGCAGTTGCCCAGCAGCCTGCACGCCTCTCCTGATCCTGGCAGCCCTCAGGTGAGTTTGGCTCCGTCCCTGAACCTGTGGAGCTGGGGAATGGGGAGGCAGGTGTGGCACAGGACAGTGAGAAGCCCCTTCCTTTGGTCAGAGCAGATGCATTAATTAATCTGCCATGAACCCCATAGGTTCCTCGCACGGGTTTTCCATCAGGAAGCACTTTCCAAATGTGCCTGGTGTTAAATGTGACGAAGCTGGGGCTGGCCTGTGTGCATGTGCTTTGGCTTGATTGCAGCTGTAATTTCCTTAGAGATTCAAAAATCAGCAGTGTGTGTTCACCAGGTTCTATCTGTGTGGAAATCTGGGACTGGCCTGGGGTTATTCCCAGAAACAGGGTGGGTGCATCCCAAAGGCAAATCCCACTGCCTCTAAGGGGAAAGCTACAGAGAGGGGGGAGTTCTCTGCTTTGAATCCTAGTGGATTCCAGGAGCTGTGGGGATGTGAGTTCAGTGGCACTGGGGTTTGGCAGGGACCTGTGAGATGTGCAGTGTTTGCTTTTGGTGCTCGAACTGCAGTTTGTGATGCAGCTTTCGCTTTGGAGAGCCTAAAACTGAAATGAGAACACTGAAATGGGCACAGGGGCTGGGCAAAATGTGAGCTGCAGGTGCTGTGATTATTTATTTATTTATTTATTTATTTATTTATTTAATATCCTTTTCAGCATATGAGGAGTTTTAGCCCTTGTTCAAGCTGAGTCTGAGTCCCTGCAGGGCTGGTGGTGCCCCGTGGGCTGTCCTGGGCTCATCCCTTTGCACACCACAGGGACTCTAGGGATGTGATGTGCAGGGGGTGTACGGCCAGGACCCAGGAGCATCATTGCCCCCCTTCGGTGGTAAAATCCCACTGCATTCCCAGAGCCGGTGTCTCACAGGCCACCTTGGGTAGTTATCACAGGCATCTGTAGTAATCTCCCTTGTAGTCTCCCAGCCGTCCTCATGCTGCACTTGAAACACGGAAATTGCCCCAAGAAAAGAAATCTCTTTACAAGATGGGCCATCAAGGCAGCAGCCGCATCCCAGAATCATCCCACTCAGCAGGGTAATCTATTCAATGGCCGGGATTTATTTTTAACATTCAGCTCCGCAGTCCTTTTAACTCGAGCAGGGAAGGGAACATTTTGATAACAGCAGCCTCCAGGTCAAATGTGATGAGAATTCATAACTCGCCACACAGGGGTTTTGGAAAACCAACCAAGCAAAACAATTTCCCGAAATGAGCCGATGAAGATGCGTGTTTCTCTTCACAATGTCATGCACAGAGCACGGAGGTGTTGGAGTGGCTCCTCATTCTCTGCCCGCAATTTGCAAATAAAATGCCTCCCGGGCTGCTTTAAATCTGAAGGACTACTGCGAGCACAGCTTTGCTGGGCTGCTCATAAAGACCTGAGACATCGGATCTGTCGGCCATCAAAGGAGAAATATGAATCCAGTAATGGGAATGTCCTCGTGGTCCCAACTCTAATCAAAGCAAAGCCACGGGTTTCTGCTTCGGGAGAGTGGCATCAAGATTTAAAAAGGAACAGAGAGGCTCCAGTCCCTGGCTGGCACTGGAGGAGCAGCAGGAATGATTTACAGGGGCATGGAGTGGCAGGACAGGGAGAATGGCTTCCCACTGCCAGAGGTTAGATGGGATATTGGGAAGGAATTCCTTCCTGTGAGGATGATGAAGCCCTGGCACAGGGTGTCCAGAGAAGCTGTGGCTGCCCCTGGATCCCTGGAAGTGTCCAAGGCAGCTTGGATGGGGCTTGGAGCAACCTGGGACAGTGGGAGGTGTCCCTGTCTGAAGGGTACAGGAGCACCACTGGGTGTCCCCCAGGACTGGGATGACCCAGGTTAGATTGGAAGGATCCCCTGAGCTTTCCTGGCCCTGGAGTCCAAGGGGTCTGAACTCCAGTGGCAGGAGGTTGGAACAAAATGAGCTCATCCTGCACTGGAAACACGGAACCAACTCAAGCCACTCTGGGCTGGGAAAAAAAACAACAACCAGAATCCCGAAAATCTCTGGGTTGGGAAAAAACCAACAACCAGAAGCCTAAAAACCTGTCCAAGCCAAGATTGTAAGAGAGCTTCCAGGGAGCAACATTTTCTTTCTGTTTTCTTTTCAAATGACCGGAGTAAATTGACTGCACCTGTCTGAGAACGAGGCACAGGTGGGAAAGGTGGGAGGAAATGTGGAGATTGAGCACTGCAGTTTATGTTAATGTCAGTGCTGGTGTCTCCGGAGCCCTGTGGGGCTGGGCTGGACATGTGTGTTCCACCTGAGCCCCACGGGGCTGCCTTATCTGCAGGCTCGGGAACGTGGCCCTTCCAAACCGCGGATATTTGCTCTCCATTCCCTTCTTCCGCTCAAATTCCATATCTGCAGGGAGGCCCCAGGGGCTGCCATTCACAGCAGAGTGCAGGGACAATGAGAGAAACTGGGAATGGGACTGGAAAAATTAACATAGAATATGGAATCCCAGAAAGGTTTGGGTTGGAGGGAAGCTTAAAGCTCATCCAGTGCCACCCCTGCTATAGGCAGTGACACCTTCCACTATCCTAGATTGCTCCAACCTGGCCTTGAGCACTCCCAGGGATCCAGGGGCAGCCACAGCTTCCCTGGGAAACCTGTGTCAGGGCCTCCCCACCCTCACACCCAAGAATTTCTTCCCAAACTCCTGTGCTGTCCTGGGAACCTGTGATGAGAAACCCTGTGCATCTGGAATGGAAAACAACAAAATCTGTTATTCAGCATGGGGAGCAGCACTGATGGGAACAGTCACTGCTTTAATATTTAATTTGATGAGATCCAGCTCTGAGAAATGGATCAGGAGCTGCCACAGCTCCAAGCACAAGCTCAGCACTGGCAGGGAATTTCCATGGGGTTTGCTCCACTCCAGACTTATCTGTATGCTGGAAGGGTGACATGGAATGAGGCTCATTAATTATCCCAGCACACAGAGCTGTGTTTCCTGCCATTCCCTTCAATCAATCAAGCTCTGGGCACTTTCAGGGCCTCTTGGACATTGGGTTGTCATTCCAGGTATGTTCCCTCCACTGGACCCTGGCTCCTGGTCCGTGCAGGGCCGCTCAGGTGCAACCAGGTGTCATTTCAGGAGGGAATTTCCTTGTGTCACCAGACAGTGCAGGGCAGATCCCATTCCATCCTGCCTCTTACCAGCAGGAACTCCCTGTGGCTGTATGGCCTCGTGTGCTGCTGGGATTGGGAGGGGGAGCTGTGCCAGGCACAAGGTGGGTCTCACCAAACATGGCCCTTCTTTGTCCTTTTGGGTCTCACCAAACATGGCCTTCTTTGTCCTTTTAGGTGGCTCTCACACCTTTCCTGGGACTGAGGCTGAGCCAGCAGCAGAGCTGGTTTTCCCTTGTGCAGCATTCTGGTACCTCCAGAAATCCCTTTGCATGCTCCAGAAGGTTTGGGTGTCCTCACCAGGGAGCCGGGCTTTGCAGGAGCCCAACAGTCACCGCCAGGGCAAGAAAAGGTGCTGGAAATGTAGATTTGTCAGGACTATAATCCAGGTAGGTCATAATTCCTTCCTTGTAAGAAACCATCTGCTTTCTACCCTCATCTGCTTCTCTCTGGTCCATCACAAGAATCCATCCCTGCAGGACACAAATCCCTCTCACCCGTCATGGCTGAAGTGTCAGCAGAAGGGATGGATTGGGAAAAGGCCTTTGGCATGCTGATGTTTTAGCTTTGGGTGACAGACCCCAAACTGAAATCACAGCCTTCCCCCTGTGACACTCACGGCCTCCTCGGGCACCTAATTCCACGGGCATATTTGGCTCCACAGATTCCCTGGTACAAGCACGTGTTGGAATGGCACTGCAGTGCTTGGGAACAGTTTCCCACACCAGTCTGCCCCAGGGATGGTCTTGGGGCTCCTTGCCTTGCCATGGTGACCCTTCCCACTGCTCTGCCTGCGTCCTTCCCTCTCTGCCAAGCCTGTGCCTGCACCATGGGACACAGCTGCCCATCCCTTCTCCAAGACCTCTCCTGGTTCCCCCTGCCTGGCTGGGGCCAAGGAGGTGGGACCCCAGATCTTCATCCTGGGGGGAAGAGCCCTCTGTACCCATAGAGGAATTGTCACCAGGCCTGTCACCAAACTGCCTTCACCCTTCACTCTCCAAAGCCTCATCCCTCCATTTCCCAGTCCTGCTGAGCAATAACTGGCTCCTCCTTTTGCTGTCCCTTGTCTCTCCTTAGCACCCATGTCGGAGGCATGCCCCCAAACGCTCCAGGAAAGAAAGAATGTTGAGGAAAATTCAGATATGCCTCTGTTTCTGCTTTGTCTCGGGCATTTTGTACGAGATCTCCCTCTTGTCCAGCTGTGTCTTCTCCTACTTGCCCATGGCCCAGCAGTACCTGACGCCTGAGCAGGTGCTGAACCTTGGCAAAAGCATCATTTTCCTGGAGACGACGGAGCGCCTGGAGCCGCCCCCGCTGGTGTCGTGCTCCGTGGAATCCGCTGCCCGCATCTACCAGGACAGGCCCATCATCCTCTTCATGAGGGGGCTCAACAACGAGACAGCCCTGGACATGAACACCAGCTATGCAGCCTTCTCCCTCTTGTCTTCCATGAAGAATGTCTTCCTTTTCCCTCTCCAGATGGAAACCGTCTTCCAGGAGACCCCTCTGCTCCAGTGGTACAACCAGGTGAGCATTAAAACAAGTGGAAAACAGGAAAAAAGTTATAACTAGGGGTGGGGAAAGGCTTTAAAAGGAATGAGGAATGCAGGACTGTGTGAAATTAGTGACTTTCATTGTTTTGGTTGGGAACAGATTCATTTTGGCCGCGTTCTGCCGTACATTCATCTCTCTGTTTATGGCATACGTGATTGGCCTTATCTGGAGAATCGGATTTTTTTGGCAAAGGGAACATCGGTAAAAATAGATTGCAGACGTGTTTTGAGAAAACAGCCTTAATAATCTTCCCCAACAGAAGCTGGTTGAACAAAATGTGCTGCCTGAGCATTTGATAGAGCTGCCTCACTCTGACGGAGCCCGCAGGAGATAAGAGATAGGGGAGAGATTTCAGGTTCTGTAGCAGCAACATGCAAAGCCAAGGTGGGATCTGGTGAGCTCCACCCTGGATAAAGCTCCTCGGGCAAACTTCCCACACGTAGCTTTGGTCAAACTGCTTGGGCAGGGCAGGCAGATTTCCTCTGAAGTCTTTCTTATCCTGAGAAAAAATTACTCCAAATGCCAACAAATGCCAATGAAAAGCCTCCAGCCTGGTTCAAAGAGCTGGGAGGGATCTGGGAGTGTGTTAAGTGGGTTGTGTCCCTCTGAAATAGCGGGGAATGACTCACGGTGGCATTGGGTTAACACTGTAGGTGCCATCAAACCACCTGGGAAACGTTCCTGCATTGCTAATGCTAACAAAGCACTGTTCTGCTGTCACAGACATCTTTTATGAAAAATCCTCTCCTTAGGATTTTCCTCTTGAGAAGCTGAGAGGCCTTAGGAACAAAATGTAAACAACAATTATCTGCTGCTGTGGAATGCAACAGGTGCATCTGGGATTGGTCTCATGCAGCTGTTTCTAATTAATGGCCAATCACACCCAGCTGGCTCGGACAGAGAGTCTGAGCCACAAGCCTTTGTTATCATTCTTTCTTTTTCTTTTTCTCTTCTTAGCTAGCCTTCTGATGAAATCCTTTCTTCTATTCTTTTAGTATAGTTTTAATGTAATATATAACGTAAAATAATAAATCAGCCTTCTGAAACATGGAATCAGATCCTCGCCTCTTCCCTCATCCTAAGACCCCTGTGAACACGGTCACACTCTGCTCCTTATCTTATCACAGTAAATCCAATGGCTGGAGGCATCCAGAGCTGTCAGTGACATTTGCAGCCATGAGGGTTTAAGGTGCCTGTGGATGGCTTGGATCCGTTCCCTGCCTGTGGCATCACATCTCACCTTTCCCCCTCCTCAGGTGGTCCCGGAGCAGGAGAAGAACTGGGTGCACGTCAGCTCTGACGCCAGCAGACTGGCACTCATCTGGAAGTACGGGGGCATCTACATGGACACAGATGTCATCTCCATCCGGCCCATTCCCCAGCAGAGCTTCCTGGCCGCGCAGAAGTCGCGCTTCTCCAGCAACGGCATCTTCGGCTTCCCTGCCCGCCACAAGTTCATCTGGGACTGCATGGAGAACTTCGTCCTCAAGTACAATGGCAACATCTGGGGCAACCAGGGCCCCTTCTTGATGACCAGGATGCTCAAAACGCTCTGCAACCTGACGGATTTCCAGGGCACCGAGGACCACAGCTGCCAGAACATCTCCTTCCTCAACCCGCAGCGTTTCTACCCCATCCCGTACCCAGCCTGGAGCCGGTACTACCAGGTGTGGGATAAAAGCCCCAATTTCAACCACTCCTATGCTCTGCACCTCTGGAACTTCATGAACCGCAACCGCAAGGTCGTGGTGGCGGGCAGCAACACCCTGGCTGAGAACCTCTACAAAACCTACTGCCCCAGCACCTACGAGGACCTGATCCAGAATGCCAAGCACAGGGATCTCCCAGACCCTGAGGAGGTTGAGTGACACGGAGCAAGGAGGGGTGATCCTTCCAGCCAAACACAATCCCCACTCAGTCGGTATCCGGCTTTGTAGGAGAAAGAAAGAACTTTCCATGACCACCATTCCTATTCCCTTGGGATGCTGAGGATGGTGGTGGGTATCCACCAGATGTAGCCTCCAAGGACTCCTTTGCCTCCGTTCTGTTTCCTGATAGGTGCTCATGCACCAAACCTTCCCAAATCTGACAGACTTTGAGCCTGTTCACAAGCTTCTCCAAGGGAAAAGTTCCTAAAGAGAGGGATGGCCTCCCAGGAGAAATGTTGTCTCTGCTCCTCTTGGAACTAGCGGCAGCTTCCCACGTCAGAAAAGTTGGAAGCACAAGAGACGTTGGACTGGAGCCTCTGGGGCAAAATAGGAGAAACCCAAACCAGCATCTTTTCCTGGTGTTTTCCTCACATGGACTTTACACCCTACGTTTTTGAGAGGGACTTCAGTATGAGTGAAAACAAAAGAGTTCATAAACCACCACACCTCTGAGCTCACTTCTCCCTGAAAAATGAGTCACATTTTCCAAAGGTTTGTGCTCCCACACTTTTACTTTGTGTTTTGCCAGGAAGTGGCTGCTCTGCCCCATCCTCCCAGGTGAATCCTGGCTGTAGAAAGTGTGCATGGAAAGGGGATGCTGAGACACCAAGGAAGGATAGGGATGGTCCTCCAGGTTTCCAAATGCCTCTTAAATAAATGGATTCCAATGGACATGAGGTGGTCACCCATGTCCAGCTGTGCAAAAATCCCATTTAATCCCAACAGGGCTCCCAGTGAGCAATCCCCTTCCAGCTACTCTCCTTCCCAGGAGAATGCCAATCCACCCAATTCCCTAAAGAGAAGCCCAGCTTGCAGATCTCTGCTGAGTCTCTCTGAACAGCTGGTTTTAACTCAGGAGGAGAAAGGTGGGGAGCTGTCCCCGTCATCCAATGTTTGCCGTGTGCACAATGCTATCTCCTGCAAACACAGCAGCTGCTGAGCCGGCTGCAGCTCAGAATTTGGGGTTCAGCAGGACAAGGGTGCCCTCTGCACACAGGGTTTGTGTGCTCCTGTGTTTGGGCAAGGGGCTCCTCCTTGCCCTGTTTTCCCCCAAAGTCACTCCAGTGTAAGGCCAGGTGGTGCCAAGCTGAGTCCTGGTGATTGTTGGAGCAGAAGCCTGACATGAAGGAATATTTTTCCTGTGTCCTCACCCCTCCTGTGCCCTCCAGGACATGCCTGTGGATAGAGATGGACCCACATCCAGGCAATTCTGGGAGCATCTGCTTTGTGGATGTCTGCTCTCAGCTCAGGACACCTTCCACTATCCCAGGTCACTCCAAGCCCCATCCAACCTGGCCTTGGACACTTCCAGGGATCCAGGGCAGCCACAGGGATCTGGGCATCCTGTGTCAGGGCCTCACCACCCTCACGGGGAAGGATTTCTTCCCAATATCCCATCTAAATCTACTCTCTGGGCCTGGATGAGACTGTGCCCATGGCCACAAGAAACCCACAAGGTTGGGCAGGGCTTGGGGCACCCTGGGACAGTGGAAGATGTCCCTGCCCATGGCAGGGGGTGGAATGGGATGGGCTTTAAGGTTCTCTTCAGCCCAAACCAGTCTGGGGCTCCATGATTAAATTATTGAGGAAAATAACACCAGAAATGACTGAAGTTGTGTCCTATCATGGCCAGTGAGAAAACCCAAAATTGTCAGCAGCAGACTCTGTACCTGGTGGCACATCTTCTGCCCTTGGGAAGACATCCCAGTGATGAATAAAAATCCAGAGAGCTTTCCTGGCTGATGAGGGGAAGAGGTGGCTGCAAACCCATTTTGTCACAATCTCACCTTTTCATTCCATTTTTGCCTCAGCTCCCATCCTGGGCAGCAGCCCTAGGCCACAAACACCCCAGGAAAAGAAGACAATGGAAATAATAATTATAATGGGGGGGAAAAAAAGAGTCCTTGGCTCATTAAGAGCATTTAAGCAGATGTTTAACTCTAAGCAGCCTTAAAATATTTGCTGAGTTTAGACTAAGCCTAATTTCAAGCCCCATTTCAAGCCCATCCTGTGATGTTTTACTCTATTTGGCACTCATTAAACACAAAGTATCACATGAATATTGTCAGCAGGAGTCACCCGCTGGGGTGTCATCCATCAGAGCAAGGCTTTAAATTCCAGTTGAGAGCATCTTTTCCTTGTTATCAGATCTGAGTGACGCGTGGGTGTGACAGGATGGCACCTGATGGCCAGGGCAGTGTGTGTGGGAAGGAAAGGCTCTGAGCTGGCCCCTCTCAGGTATGGCCAGCTGCAGGGACACAGCTCTTGGGGAATCTCAGTGCTCAATCTGCTCTTCACTGCTCTGGTTTTGAGTGCATTTAATAATAATATTCTGCAGAGAGAGGAAAAATTGCCAAAAAATTACCAAAAATTATCTGTGATGCCCAGTCTGTTTCTGTACAGATCCAACTGCTCTCAGCAAACAAAGCTGAAGGTAATGATGGCATTTTGAAGTGAATAAATTTGAAGATAGATACATTTTTCATAACTTCCATCCCTTCAGAGCACTGTCTCTTCTCTGTGTCCCTCTCTAACAGCCATGGAGTCCCTGCAGGGATCTGGCTGTACTTCCCCTCACGTGAGCCATGGACTGGACACTTCCAGTCCTTCCACTGCCAACACAGCTCACAAACCAAAATTGTCCCTTGGCATCGCAGCTAGATCCCAGAGGAATGAGATTTCCATGAGATTTCCAGCAAGTTTCACAACTTACCTCCTTCAGCTTGCCAGTGGTTATCTGCATACAAACAGGGATCTCGGGCCTGCTGTGGATCCTTCACTGCAGTCCAGGGGAAGGAAAAGAGGATTTCTGCTCCCTAGTGCAGGCAGAAAATAAAACCAGTCCTAAACCAGGGCTGGCTGTTGACAAATACCCAAGGTGGGGCATTGTGACCCCTTTGACATCCTCCAGCCAGTGGCCTTGAGGTCAGATGTGGTATTTTCTGAGACCCCTGTCAAAAGGAGGAATGATGAATCTAACTCCATGTTCTTAGAAGGCTAATTTCTTATTTTATGATTCATATTATATTAAAGATTACTAAACTAAACTATACTAAAGAATAGAGAAAGGGTAAAGAAGGCTAAAAGATAATAATGAAAACTCGTGACTCTCTTCAGAGTCCAAAACAGCTTGGCCCCGATTGGCCATTAAGTAAAAACAATTCACACATTGGATGAACAATCTCCAACCACATTCCAAAGCAGCAAAACACAGGAGAAGCAAATGAAATATCATTGTTTTCCTTTTTCTCTGAGGCTTCTCAGCTTCCCAGGAGAAGAATCCTGGGCAAAGGGATTTTTCAGAAAATATGACGGTGACAGTCAGAGGTTGTTCTCCAAGGGCTGGTGCCATCCCCAAAGGACAGTTGTGTCCATGCTTTTCATATAGGAAAAGCAGGGCTTCACCAGGACCTGGGGCTCCATGCTGGGGCCTCAGCTCCTCTTTGCCCCTCACAGGCCTTTTCTCCCTGCAGGGACCCAGGAGGTGACCAAAGTGGTGCTGATGAAGATCCTTCAGGTGGTGCCAGAGCTGGGACCATCCCTGTCCCCAGAGCACCAGGATGAAGCTGGCTTTGGGCTCAGGGGTGGTGATGGGGTAGTGCTGGGCAGAGTTGCTGGGGGCACAGGGGGGATGAAGCCCCTGATGCTCTTGGCTGGGCAGCTCCATCACCAGCACTTCCCTGGGAAAGGCTGCTGGGCCCTGGCTGGGATTTTGGGAAAGCTGTGGGCAGTAATTAATCCAATCAGGGGAGGAAGTTGCTCCTTTGTGAGGGATGTAGCCTGTGAGAGCAAGCAGTTCCTTGCTCTGGGACTGCTCGGACCCACCCAGGGGGAGAGCGGTCCCCCCAACCCCTGCCCAGTCCTCGCTGGTACCAGCACCCGCCTCAGGGACCAACAGAGAAGATGCTGAAAGCCCTGCAGAGAAACCCAAACCTCCTGGAGCAGTGCTAACCCACACAGGTGCAGTGCCACTCCATCCTGGAGCAGTGTCACCCATCATGGAGCAGTGCCACCCCATGCAGGGGCAGTGCCACCCCATCCTGGAGGATGTGCTGGAGAGCCTGTGGGTCAACAGGGTATGTCTGTCCTTCCAGTGCCACCAGCCCTGAGCTGCTCCAAGGACACAATAACTGCTCCTAAGTGGATTTTTTTAATTTGGAGAGCACCCCAAGCAGCAGTAAAAACCCATCCATCTGGAAAAATCCCCCTCGAGAGGCAGGTGGGATGGTGGAGGCAGAAGCAGAGGGTCACACAGGGAATTCACTTCCCTACTCCTACCTCTGAGGCTGCTTTTCAGGGTCCCTCCAGCAAATTACAGAATCACAGAATAATGAGTTTGGGAGAGACCTCTAAGATTGAGTCCAACCTATGACACCTCAACTAGGCTGTAGCACCAAGTGCCATGTCCAGGCTTTTTTTAAACACATCCAGAGATGGTGATTCTGCCACCTCCCTGGGCAGAGCACTCCAGCACTTTATTATTCTTTTGGTGAAATATTTTTTCCTGATATCCAATCTGTACCTTCCCTGACATAGCTGGAGACTGTGTCCTCTGGTTCTGTCAGAGGCCAACCCCACCTGAGTACAGCCTCCCTTCAGGAAGGTGTAGAGAGCAGTAAGGTCACCTCTGAACCTCCTCTTCCCCAGGCTGAACACCCCCAGCTCCTTCAAACATTCCTCACAGGGTTTGTGCTCCCAGCCCCTCACCATCCTCGTTGCCTCCCCTGGACACACTCGAGTGTCCCAATGTCCTTCCCAAACTGAGGGCCCAGAACTGGACACAGCTCTCAGGGTGTGCCCTCACCTGTGCTGAGTACAGGGGCAGAATGACCTCCCTGCTCCTGCTCTGCCTCTCCAGCAGCCTTTCCTGGGCTAAATTACCCCGGGCTCCTTCTCCCTGAGGGTGTGGAGGGCCCTGGCATGGGGATTTCAAGGGGACATTCGCCGTCCAAGCCCATGGAGCAGCAGTTCCTGCGAGCATTCCCGAGCTGCCGGCGATGCAACACCACCACCTAGCACCGAGCAGAGCCCCTGCAGGGACACGGGCAGCCCGCGATGCTCCACCCGCCCCTGCTCCACCGCAGGGCAGCGCTTCTGCTCCAAAAGCACAAAGAAAAAAGCAGTGACTCCGTGATTTTCCCCGTGAATGTTTCCTGGAGATGTTTTTGAGGAGCATCTCCCGTGGTGGTGTTCGCAGGGGTCCCAGGATGAGGGAGGAGATGAGAATCTTGACTCCATGTTTCAGAAGGCTGACTTATTATTTTATGATATATATTATATAAAATGATATCTTAAAACTATACTAAAAGAATAGAAGAAAGGATTTCATCAGAAGGCTTGAAAGGAAAAGAAAGGAATGGACAGGCATGATAACAAAAGCTCGTGACTCTCAGAGAGTCTGAGACAGCTGGACTGTGATTGACCATTAATGAGAAACAACCACCTGAGACCAATCACAGATGCACCTGTTGCATTCCACAGCAGCAGATAATCATTGTCTACATTTTGTTCCTGAGGCCTCTCAGCTTCTCAGGAGAAAAAATCCCAGCAAAAGGATTTTTCAAAAAACATGTCTGTGACACATTCCTGGGTTTCTTTCACTGCACATCTCCCTTTCCCTAGAACATTATTTGGGAATGCTGAGGGGGTGTGGGAGGCAGCAGAGGTGCCCAAAGCCAGACCCACACCCCCTCTTCACTTCTCATATTTTACATCCCCAGGACACTCCTGGTCACAAAAACCCCCTTAAGCTGTAAATACTTCCCAAGAGAAAATGCTGAACATACCCCACAGCCTGAAAATTCCCAAAACCCACTCTTCAGCAGCCCTTCCATAAAGCAAACATGGGCTGTATTTTGGGATATGTATAGCTGGGAAATGATGGGTGTCAGGGATCTTCCCTGGGATCTGGACAGGGCTTGGATCTCAAAGGATGCTCTTAGAGATGGGTGGTGCTGCTGAGGGGCTGTGCCTTGTCTTGGGGGTGACAATACCGGGCTCATCTGCCTCAGGTGGTGAAGAGAATTTCCACTTGGACCTGCAAGAGACTCCAGGCTCTCTGGTGAGGCACCAGCAGAAGCCCAAGGAGCACAAATTCCCTGCTCTGCTCCACCTGAGGTGATGCCTTGTGCAGGCTGACCTAGAACAGAGGCTGGACAGAGTTAAAGAATGAAGCAGGGATTTATTAGAAGGCCTCCATGGATCCACCTTGGGCAGCAAAAGAGCCCAGCCAGGGCTGCACCCAAGATGAACCAAAATGGTCACAAAATGGACAACTGGTCACAGGGTCTCTCACTTTTATAAATTCTGCTCCATTTGCATCTTGCAGTTCATTGTCCCATTCCAGCTTTAGCCCATGCAGTCCCACCCTGCTTGTTTTTCTCTCTTCAGCCCACGGTGTTTGTGCTCTTGGGCTGAGATTTGGATCATTTGTCCTTGGTGCCCAGCTGGAGCAGGAATTGTTTTGTCTCCCTGCTCTGTGCACAGAGCTCCCCATCCCCTCATATGAAGCTCAGAAGTACACACTAAAGCAGCACAGAATCTGAAAACTGGTGTAATTACAGTGGTGGCAGTGTCAGAATTGAATTGCTTCTTACACAGAAAAAAAAAAAAATTTACCAGGATTTTACCCAAGGAAGGCCTGGCACAAACAATGGGAAGATTTATTTTTCTTTATTGCAATAAAAATGAAATTACAGGCCTGAAATTACAGGGAAAAATAGAAATAAATTCATCAGCAAATTCAAAATAAAATAAAAATGAGGATTTGGGGACAATTTTCAAGCCATGGAAGTCGAGGAATGGTCTCCTGTGTGGTGTCCTGATGCAACGAGGGTGTTTGCCCCTCTTGACTCTGATTTTTGGAATTGCTTTCTCGGATCTCTCCAGCAAATCTGCCTCTCCATATCTGCCGGCAGTGACCTGGAGCCCTTCCCTGTGGATCAGTGATGCCGGGGAGGGGACGGGGAAGTGCCAGCGCTCTGCCAGCAGCCACTGGATGGTGCCACAGGACCAGGAACGAGGAGCAGCCACCCTGCATCCCCCCAGAGCTGCTCTGGCCTCTCCTTTTGGGAAGGCCCCAGTGCTGGGGCTCTCCCGAGGTGAGAACCTGCCTGGTCAGCCACCGAGGAGGATAAATGGCATTTCCCAGGTGTGATTTCTCCTCTCCCTTCATCACACAGTAACAATGAGCAATAACAGGGGCCGATAGTGCCAGGAGCTCTGGAGCCTCAGCAGCAATCCCTGGACATCCTTGGGGCACAGGCACAACCCCCTTCCCATGGGATGTGACATCCCACAGGCTGGGGGCAGCTCTCCACACTGCACACACTTGTCTGTGGATTCTTGATTCTTTAGCAGCTTCCCTTCTCCTCATTCTCCTCTTTCCCCTCATTCCTCACTCTCCTCCCTGCCCAAGCTCCAGAAGGTGATGGAAAAAGCCTCATTTTCTGCTGCAGGAGGAACCTGGCCTGAACTCACTCGGATAGAGAACCCAGCCCCAGCTGCTGTGTCTCCCTCCTTTCCTTCTGGAATCAGTGGGAAATCCAACCCCAAGGATGATTCTTTGCATTGTGGACATGACAATGTCAGCTTGACCCCTTCCAGAGCTCATCTGTGTAAATTAAGTTCATTTTCCTAATTCTGTCTGTATTTTGGACATTTCTAGCAGTGCATTTATGAACTTGGTCTCTGCAAAGCATGAAATTTGAGAAGACAAAACAAGAAAACTGGCACTCAATTCCTCTTCTCTTTTCCAACCCACTGGAAAAGAGTGGGTTGGAAAACTTCTGGTTAAGACTCTTACCCTTCCTTATTTCCCACATTTCCAGGTGGGTTTTAACATTAGGAAGCAGGACACACCCAAGTGGGGCTGAGCAGAACATGGAGAACAAACTTCATTCCTCTGAAAAAAGAAAAACAAAAAGTTTTCTGCAC
Source organism: Molothrus aeneus (assembly GCF_037042795.1). Lineage (NCBI taxonomy): Eukaryota > Metazoa > Chordata > Aves > Passeriformes > Icteridae > Molothrus > Molothrus aeneus. The sequence continues at coordinate 5,357,020 of NC_089655.1, read as the reverse complement.
AACTGTTCACAAATAAACAGAAAAACCCTTTTTACCCGTAAAAAGTTCCAGGTGGCAGTGAGAATTTGTTCCATGGAGGGGCTGACAGGAAACCCTGGCTGGGCACTGGTGCTGTCACCATCCAAAACTAATGGGAGAACAAATTCCTGCCCCAAAGAGCAAACAGGCAGGAAAAGGGCAGAAAGCAGGAGCTGTTCTGCCTTGTCAACGTGGCAAACCTGGTGCCAAGGCAGGTGCCTGCTCATTCAGCTGCCAGCAAGTGCAAAAATCACTTTTCTGTTGGATTTCCCAGCAGTTTTCCTGCCTGAGGTGCTTTAGGTGAGCTTCAAACACCAATGGTAGTGGAAAAGTGGGGGAAAACTTCTCCTAATTTTAGGGAAGTCCAGAAATAGCCGAGAGCCTTGTGCCAAGAGGAAGGTGGCATGTCACTGTCATATTTTCTGGAAAAATCCTTTTGCTCAGGATTTTCTCCTGGGAAGCTGAGAAGCCTCAGAGAAAAAGGAAAACAATAATTATCTGATTTGTTTCTCCTGTGTTTGCCTGCTTTAGAATGTGTTTGGACATTGTTTACCAATAGGTGATTGTTTAATTGGTTTCATGTGAATTGTTTTAACTTAATGACCAATTGGGGCCAAGCTGTGCCGGGACTCTGGAAGGAGTCACGAGTTTTTGTTATTATCTTTTTAGCATTCTGTAAGTATCCTTTCTGTATTCTTTAATATGGTTTAGTCTAGTATTCTTTAATACATTATAGTATCATAAAATAGTACATTAGTCTTCTGAGAACATGGAGTCAAATTCATCATTCCTTCCTTCATCTGGGAGCCCTGCAAGTACAACAGTGGCACTCATCCTCTGACCAGTGAGGGAGATGAGATGTGGAAGAAGAGCTTTTGTTCCACACTGGGCATCTTAAGCCAGCGTGTTCCATGGGAAGCTGGGATCAAATCCATGCTGTTGCTGTGCCCTGCCAGCCCAGGTGCTGCAGGGTGGTGGGTCAGGCTCAGCCCATGGGATGGGAAACACATATCCTTGCTGCTCAACCCCCAGAGGCTTTGCCTCAAAGTCAGAAAATCCCAGGGTGGTTTGGGTTGGAAGGGACCTTAAAGCCCATCTTGTTCCACCACCAGGAACACCTTCCTCTAAACTTGCTCCAAGCCCTCTTCAACCTGGCTTAAAACAACTCCCAAAGTTTTGTTAAGTGATGGATGATGCAGTCCTTGCATCCTGCTGGGATTTGGAGGAGCAGGGCCTGTCCCACACCCCTGGTTTTCCCTGGGCATGGTTTTCCCTCAGTTCTCACCCCTCTGCCCTGCCCTGGGTGGGTAACCCCATCCCTTCCCAACTGCTCCCCTTAAAATCCCATAGGTTTTTATTTTCCTCCTCCTAATTTTGTGTTTAGCTCAGCACAGCACAGAGGGGTTTCCATGGTCTCCACCAATTGCTGCCACCTCATTTCTCCTGCCAGAAGTGACTCCTTTGGCTTTATCCTCTCTGGAGTCTCTGGGAACAGTAAAGCAAAGCCCAGAACCAGCAAGATAAAGATCTGGCCAATTAAATGAAGTAGAAATCACACAAATCAGTGGGTTTGTAGGTTTTGTTTTTCCCATTGACTTTTTCTTCATGGGCTCCTGTTACTGGCAATACTTTTATAAATCATCAATATACAAGGGAATATCAGTAAATATTCAACCCACAGCACTAACAAGCTCTGAATGCAGCACAGCTCTCCCAAAGCTGAAAAAAAAAATAATAAAGGAAAATAAAAATCCTATCAAATTTATTCAGCTGGAATATCTCACCTAGAGAGCTATTCTCCCATAATATTTGGGGCAAGCACAGTGTCATAAATCTTAGTGCCATTAATCCATAGACTCATTCATCTCTGTTCAACTCGATAAAAGCAATAACCTTGTCACTATAGGGAGGACGATTGGGCTTTTAATTGCATATAGATTTCAGGAGAGTTCTTATCTCCTAGTCCAATTTGTAGCTCCAGTTTGTCCCTTGGTCAAGCTCCATGCAAATCCAGCGGGCTCTCACACACTCCAGATGTTGCAGGGGCTTGGAAAGAGCCTGTTCAGAGCTGTCAGATAATGCACCAGCCTTTGCAGGCTCAGCTTTATTAGACAAGCCTAGATTTAATTAGCTGGTCTGAATGGGAAATGCATTTTTCAGAGGATGATCAAATTTATGGAGACAAATCCCCAACAACTGTTCATGACTTCCCTGACTCATCTCCCTTGGTTTTACAAGTGCTACCAAATCCATCCCTTGCAGTTTATGGTCAATAAAGGCAAAATAGAAGCTGGGAGAGTGTTCTCTTCCCTCCCTCACCAGGAACAGCAGCTGGAAACACTGGATTTACTCACAGGCCCACATGTTCTACAGCCTCTGGGACCTGTTTTTTTCCAGGCTTTACTCAGCCAAGCAACTCCAGAGGCCCAAACCTCCTGAGCTGAGCAAGCCCAGCAAATATGGAACTGCTCCTCCCAGCCCACAGCCAGGCAGGACGGATTTGGGCTGTGTGCTCCACACGTGCTGCTCCTTCCAGCACCTCCAGCCCCATTGATGGATTTCAGAGCCCAAACTCACATCCCTGAGGGTGAAGGGTCTCCCTGCAATGCATGGTATGGGGGGCAGAGGTTGTGTTTGGGGTGGGTGGCCCCAGGGTGGTCCCCAGGCAGCACCTGGGCAAGCATCCCCTTCCCTTTGCACTGGGGGCTGTGGATGTGGCTCAGGGGTTTGTGTCCTTCACATAACAGCACTGAGACACAATGTGCTGTCACCAAGACACTGGGTCATCCTCAGGGTGACCTTCTGGATCTCTAAGTCCAAAAGTAATTAGGGTATCACAATTATGGCTTTTTAGCCTGCTGGGCTGAGAGGAAAGCTTGGAAAAGGGAACTTTGGCCTCAGTAAAGATACAGAGATTTCCCAAGGAGATAATTTTGCTTTCAGGGCTTAGATGGATCAGCTCAGCCAAAAAGAGGATACTTGGGTCTGTGTCCAAGACAAGGAATCATAGAATCATGGAATGTTTGGGTTGGAAGGGACCTTAAGGTTCATTTGCTCCCACCCCTGCCATGGGCAGGGAAACCTCCCACTATCCCAGGTTGCTCCAAGCCCTGTCCAGCCTGGCCTTGGACACTTCCAGGGATCCAGGGGCAGCCACAGCTTCTCTGGGCACCCTGTGCCAGGGCCTCCCCACCCTCACAGGGAAGAATTTCTTCTGTGTATCCAACATAAATCTCCCCTCTTTCAGTTTGAAGCCTTGTACTGTCACTCCATGTCACTGTCCATGGCAGATATTCTCTCTCCATCTTTCTTGTTGGCTCCTTCAGGCACTGGAAGGCCACAGTGAGGTCACCCCTGGTCTCTTCTCCAGGCTGAACAATCCCAGCTGTGCCAGCCTTTCCTCCCAGCAGAGCTGCTCCATCCCTCTGCTCACCCTGGTGCCTCCCCTGGACTCTCTCCAGCAGCTCCATGTCCAAACCCTGAGTTCTCCCAGCAGCAGGAGCTGCAGTTCCGTGGCTGTGGGTGAGGATTCTCCCGGTGCTGTCATTCCCAACAATGATGTTCACCACCCTCCGTGGTGCTGAGAACAAGATAAGGTCCCTTAGGGCCACAAACACAGGAGCAGCTGTAACACCAAGTGTAGCTATGCCACAACCAGGCTCATAAATAAATGATTCTCTGCTCCGGAATGGGATTTTATTCCAGCGGAGTTCACTGCATTAAAATATTTCATCCTGCGAGTTTTCGGCCGAGGCAAGGAAATGAAAACTGATGCTGGGAGATTAGGAGCCCAGCGAGGGCAGGAATTCCTGGATACAGCTCTCTCTCAGCTCCCCATAAGGCTTCTGGCCCTAATCTTGTCATCTACACGCCTGCACACATCAAAGTGTGACCGAGAGATAGCTGGCTCGGGGACTTTGTCACATCATTTGTGTAGCAGAAAAATAAAATGTAACTTTCAAAGCTGTTTCCTTGGGAATTTTTTTTAGTTCTAACTCAGCCGTAAACCTGCATTTTGAATTTTTCTGGGTGCTTTCCTGCTTTTCACATTCCACTGTGTGCCTTTCCCTCAGCACCACTTATGTGTTTCCTATCTAAATTAAACATTCCTGGGCTTTTCAGCCCCTTTCCAGTGGAGCCTGAGAACATACCCACAATTTTTCTGCCCTCCTAAGAACAATGAAGTGTTCAGAAGTGTTTAATCTCTACCCTGAAACTTGCTGCACTCTACTCCTCAGCAAGCTCAGGGTCCCACCAAGGATCTCTGACTCCATCTCATCACTGATTCGGGGTCCCCCAATAATTATTAATCTGATTGTCTGAAATTTTCTGTCATTGTGTGACTTTTATAAGGAAATAAAAGCTTTTCTTTTTTCCCTCTACCACCCATCTGTGTCCATATTCCTACCAAGAACATGTAGAACACAAGCTGGGGAGCTTTGGCTGAGCAAAAAGGTTGGAGCTGATGATTTTGACAAGAAGAGAACAACTGGAAACTGTGATTCTGGTCTTTAAGATTTTATCTTTTTTTAATATTCATGTAAAAAAAAAAGAAAACAACAACCAACAAAACAATTAAGCAAAAAAAAAAATCCAGCAGGCAAAAAAAAAAAGGCAGGAAATCTAAGTTTATACTGAGAGATACAAACCATGGAAAAGAGTAGCAATGTTTTTAAAACAGAACAGGATCTACCTCTGCAAAAGAAATTCTTCTCTTTTAAAAACAAGTCCTTAAAACAAGTTCTTTGCTGGAACAAAAGGGAGGGTCAGTACTGACATCCCACAGGGTTTTATCCCAGGTGGCCAAAATCCAGCCTGAGCTGCAGGTGGGTGGAAGCTCTTACGACCCCTCTGAATGGTGGTTGTTCCCTCCAACCACCTGCCAGGTGTTTCCTCCTCCTCCTGGTGACTTTCCCCAGGATCTCCTGGACCTGTGCTGGGGATGTGCCTCCATGTGGTGGTGCAGAGGTGATGGTTATGGAAAGCTGGGAACTGAGGTTTATGGAGCACTGTTGGACATGGGGAGGAGGGGGATGCAGTTCTGCATCCTGCCCCCTCTAATCCTCAGAGCCACCAGAGATGCCAGCTCAGCTGGTGGTAACGTGACCTTTCAAAGGTCCAACTCTGCAGAAATATTCAGCTGTAGATTCTGATCCCTCCAAGATACCAAACACTCAGGGAACACCAGCATTTCACCAAAATAATTTTGCCTGAACTGAATTCCTTCAGAGAACTTGTAATCCTGAGGAGTGGTGCTCAAGCCCACTGCAGATGCCATTAAATGGTTATTTTGGAGGCTCTGGAACCCTTTTTTCTCTCTAACTTGTCCCTTTTCTATATCCATAGGCATTGTCTAGGCTTTTTAGGATGTGCTCTGGCACTAGGTGGGAGGACCTCCTAAGAGCTCACAGGTCTCTCTTCCCACAAAAGTTCTGACATGTCTCCCTCTTCCCCCTTCAAATAAACTCCCTCTCTGATGGATTGGCTGGAGGAGGCAATGTTCCAATGTGGAGCTAATCTTCCCATCACTGGGGGGAGAATTACCACAGGGAAGTCCTGATGTCGGTGTGGAGTTACACATCTAATGCTCCCTGGGAGTCCTGCTCCAAAGGTAACTCTAATTAATTCTAAATGAGAAATTCTCCTGGCTCCATTAACGATGACATCTGTGGGAACACCGGTGGCACAGAGGTTGGGAGCTATTAGTGCAGGAATAACAATGGATTATGCACATTCCCTGGAGAGATCCAAAGAAATAAATACACTTTGCTATCACAGGCTCCAGCAAACATCTAAGTAACAGAAATCAGATTAAATATCAGAGCAGATCAGCATTAGAGTACAGCCAGCAAAGCAAAGGTGGGAATAGGTAGAGAAAGCACCAGGGAGGGAAATGCCCTGACCACAGGCTCTGTTTGCTTTGGGTACAGCCTAGGGGACACAACAGAATTTACTTCAAATACACAGCGATTATCAAAGGGGAATTGTCACTATTTGAGCAATTAAGAAAGGGCACAAGGCACTGCTCCTGGATATCAGTTTATACAGAAAATAGGAGCAAAATGTTCTACTCTGAGAGCACCACAAGGCATTACTCTGGTCACAGACCTCCTGGTGCTGTTAATACTAATGGGCAGTCGAGTAAAACTGATGTTCACAACAAAGATACAACCTCAGAGTAGAGAAAACCTACTAGAAAAAACACAATCCTATTTACAGACTGCTTGGTTTGCTGCACTTTTTGCTTGGGAAGTTAAAAATCTCTGATAGCACAACTCAAGGCCAGAAGGTCTGCTAGACGTAGTCGTATTTCGAAGGGTAGGGGCGCCTCCCATCCTCACTTCGATGAGCTTCTTCATATCCCACACCCTTCCTGGTCCTTGGGTCAGCTTCATAGCCCGAGCCACCCTTGTAGGGCCCCGTCCTGTAGGAGATGTTCCGGCCTGAGGCATTGTAGGACACGGCTTTGTAGCTGGAAGAGACACAAGAGGGACATCAGCCTTTGATGAAGGGGCTGTGACTGCCCAGCACTGCACCCTGTGCTCATGGTGGGTTTTAGGGAACTTTGTGCTGTGTCAGCACTTGGGAGCACTCAGAGAGCTCAGCCCATCATGTGTGGAAAGCTGCAAGTCCCTTTCAGGTTCTTTCATAAACTTATACTTTCTTTCCCTTAAATAAACCATTTGTGGAGTGATGAACGCACCTGCAATAAGCAGATATGTTGAGGTACAAATTCCTGGTGATGTTACATCATCCCTGGAAGTGTTCCAGGCCAGGTTGGACAAGGCCTGGATCTACCTGGTCTATGGAAGGTGTCCTTGTATATGGCAGGGGTGGAATGGAAAGGGCTTTAGGTCCCTCCCAACCCAAACTGCTCTGGAATTCTACAATTCCATATAAATCATGGCTCAGCTGATGCAACCTACCCCTGCTAATGATTTGCTGTGCAACCTTCAATTCATGGGTCTGAATCTACCAGCACAGTGCAAATGTCACATTTTGAGGTTGGTTCTCATGTCCTCTCTGTTCCTGTGTGAGTCACAGGGTCAGGGAGAGCAAATGCTCACTTTGAACCCACAGAGGGCAACTCACTAATCATGGACTTCAGGTAGTGGTGGCCTTGGCAGTGCTGAATTAATGTCTGGACTCTGATCTTAAAGGTCTTGTCCAGCCTCTGTGTATCCATCACCATGAGAGCTATCATGACAGGGGTGTCACACACCCACACATCCTGGGCCAGCTGTGGGACACCTGTGCACCCAGATTTCCTGCAACACCTTCCCATGTCCACCCAGCCCAGCTTACCGGGATTCTTCTGGGATGAGGCCTTTGCAAGCAAGGCACATCATGATGCCTCCCACGAGGGCCAGGCCCCCTGCCACCCATCCAACAAAGAGGGCTGAGCCAAAGGTGTACCTGCAAAACAGGCGTGGCTGGTTAGGGTGTGACAGGTTCTGTGTGCTGCTGCCCAGACACACTGAACACTGGCACAGAACACTCCCTCTGGCCCTACAGGTGTACCCAGAAGTGCCCAGAAACTCACAGAAGTCCCACCTGCAGTCTGAACCACAATAGCCTCCCTATCTCATTCTTGAGCTGCAAAAACAGAGACAATCCCAGATCATTTGCTGATCTCCAGCCCAGACTCTATCTCCTAGGAATAATCTTCCAAGCCCTGCAACCATCCCAACATACTCCCAGAGTTTGCCAATCCTTCAGCACCAGCCCTGAGGGAGATTTCCACCATGTAGCATGCAGAGCCAGCTGAGCACCCACCTGTTCTGGACATTCTGCATTCCCTGGTACATGTTGGTGGTGGACATCCAGAAGTTTGTGACCAGCATGTTGGCAAACACAGACACTCCAGTGATGGCACACAGGCCTGAGAGGGGACAGAAGGACAGACTGAGAGCCACACAGTGCAAGAAGTCACCTGGAGCCTCAGGGAAGCATCTGACACCTCTGGAAAGGTGGGTGAGACACTGCTCTGTGGCCTTCAGCACAAAGGGGGACCCACAATGTGTCACACTTTCCTTCCAGGTTTTCCTAGCATTTACAATCCAACATCAGGAATACAATAGTGCACAACACACTCCCAAGTCAGACCAGCAGGATTCTTTCTCCTGGTGTGTTTTGTCACAGAAATGAGTTTAACAGGTCATTGTACAAAATACCCAGTAGTTCATTTTAAACATTTGTTTTACAGTGAAAAACATGGACCAAAAATTCCCTGACAGAATTTTTTTAATGGGAAAACACACTCTGTCATGTGAAAGAGGAGATGTCTTTAGCTCACAGCCTGTTTATCACCAGATGTGGAAGACCAGCCCCAGGAGATGGGAACTTCTCCCATTCATCCAAAGAGGGGATGTCTGGGATGGCCATCCCTGACAATCCTGGCAGCAATGTCAACCTTTGGTTTTCCTCAGCAGAGGAATTCACAGAACACTTCAACATGGAATCACAGACTGATTTGGGTTGGAAGGGACCTTAAAGACCAAGGATAGATAGGAGCTGGGGCGTCCAGAAGAGCTGAAGTCCAGACCTTTTGGCAGAAAACCCTCACATGACAGTTTTGCTTTGTTCTTCCTTCCAGAGTGTCCAAGGCCAGGTTGGATGGGGCTTGGAGCCCTGGTCCAGTGGAAGGTGCCCCTGCCCCTGGCAGTGGTGGAACTGGATGATTTTTAAGGTCCTTCCAACCCAACCCATTCCATTATTCTAAAATGATAGATGTAAAATACAAAATTAAAGCTGTGTGGCAGAAGGTGGTTTCCTCTTTCTAGCTTATGCTTTTTGAAGTTGTGTTGAATGTCTCATATCCCTGCAAAAGTTAAGCATTGGGATTTGAAGGATTTTAAATAGGGACATTCTCCTTCTCTTTGTTAGGATATAGATTTCATTTTACTCTTATCTCAAAAATAATGTAGGAATACTTGTAAGTGATGTTTTAAGCATTTGCAGTTTTGAGGAAGCTGGGCATTCCTGCAGCCTTGTAGGCTGGTATTTAAAACCTACAGACCAGGCTACAACAGCCCTGGGAATTTTCCTAAAATTCTTATGGATAAAGCCTGAAACTGAAATATTCTACATAAATAAAGGCTAAAAAATATATGGCAACAACATTTATAAAACAAATCAAGATATATACTTCCTTTTCCCTCTGTGGGGTGTTCTTTCAGCCTTCTATGTTTTGTCCATGCAAACTTCTGGTTTCCAGAAATTTTTTTGTTCCCTAATCAAAGGTAAAAACCACTTGACCCCAGGAAATCATGCTGGAGGACAAAGCCAATAGCTTCATAAATGCACCAAGACTTGCCCAGTTCTCAGTTCCAGGGAAATGCAAACCTTCCACATGGAAGACACACAGTTCCCACTTACCAGCAACAATGAACATGATGCCAGAGGTCAGGGTCATGTTGGCTTTGGCAGTGTCCTCCATGCTCCCAATGCGGATGCATTTCAGAGCAAAAATGCACACAAAGAGGCCGAGGAGTCCCAGGACGATGCCCACGATCATGAGGGCCCTCACAGCCTGGAACATCGCTGCAAAACAAACAGCAAGAGCCTCAATGAGTGCCTGAAATGGGATTTGTCAGAGTCTGGGGGGTTTTCAAAGATTGCCTCTGTCTGAAAATAGAAATATTAAAGAAGAAAATCTTGGAAAATGGGCACTGGATCTACTCTGTATTACCTGGGGCACCTCTGGAAGTACGGCTGTTCAACTTAACTTCCCAAAGAGTTTGGTGGTTTAGGCAGCATTTTTTTTGGAAATGTTCAATAGCAGCAGTCATGAAATTCATGGAGAAGGGTTAGTGAGGAGCTGGGATAAGCATGGATTGTTCCATAACCACAGAGGTTGAGAAAGGGCTCTTCTTTCCTCCCCAGTCAGCAATGGAAGCAGGTAGCCCCACCCACCTATCCAGGATATTTCCAGCTACTGCATGACTCAAAATGCAGTTCTGTATATTCCTGCTTCCCAGTAAAGCACATAGAAAAGAGGAAAGTCAGACATTACATGGAGAGGAGGAGGGAGCTTCAAAGCTCTGACAACCATTTCCCTCACCATGTCCTTCCCAGGGTTGTTTGGAACATCAGTCCTGGATAAATCTGTCCATGTTCACGAATAAAACATCCAAACACCCCCATCCTGAATTGGCAGCAGTGTGCCATGAGCTAGGAATGCTGATGGGTCATGTCCATAGGAGCTGAGGCCTGAAGGAGGCAAAAACCCTTCAGACTCCTCTTGGGTGGAGTAGAAAAGTAAAAGGAGAAGTAAAGGGAGACTGGCACCTTTAAAACTGGAGAAGTGGTGGGGGAAAGAGTACTTGAATACCAAAGTGATTCTCTAATAAGGTGGCACATATCCCATCTTTTTCCAGACACTTCCCCTCCCCACTTGTGCACGAGTCCCTGGCAGAGACAGGGAGGTGGCAGAGCCCTGGAGGGGATGCTGGGGAGTATTTCAAGGGCTGCTGGGATTTGGTTGGGACACTTTGCAGCCTCTCCTTACCCTGCCACACACTCTCACAGCCCTGGGTCTGGCTTTGGTGCTCCCTAGGCATGATTGCCCCTCTTCAGGGAAGAGAAAGGGGGCTCATGATGGAGTGAAACAGGTGGAAAACAGATTCCACAGCCCCAGGGATATCTCTGCCCTGTCTGTCACCCCTTTGCTGGATGACCACGGTGCCCAAGGGTGCAGGGGAGCACAGAGCCCTTCCCTGGTTGGAAAAAGGGTTTATAAACCCTTCCCAGGAGGGTTTTGGGTGCCTGGGTGGCTCTCCTGGCCTGTGGGGTGTCAGGAAGCAGAGCAGAACTGCCCTGGCACCGCAGCGCACACGGAAGCAGGCGGGCTGCCATTCCACAGGCCGGGAATACACCACCTTCTCCCATCCAGCAGTCCCACTGCCTCAGCTCTTATGACTCAATTTGCCCTTATCAGCTGATAACGAGTGCTAACGAGCCGGGGGTTTTCAATCTCCCATTCATCAGCCCCCAGGTAGGAGCTCATTAGTTATGATCCATCAGGGGATGGCGGATACGCCTTATCAGCCCTCAGAGGTTGTTCCGCAGCACCTGATGGGAAGCAGAAAGAGGAGGAAATTTCAATCTTCGTTTGTCTTTGCAACCACCAAAGTTTCTTTGCAAATGTTTTTGTTTCAGGGCAGGCAGGAGAGGCTGATAATCCAAGACTATGGATCATGATGGAAGCTCCGTGTCCCCAAGACAGTGCTTCATTCCTGGGTGTTCCCTGCAGGTTCCTGGGTGTCATCACTGGGCTGTTTTCAACCCATCAAGCAGTGACCCCAAAAAGATCCCACAGAGAGTTTGTTGGTTCTGAGGAGAGGTGTTCCCAGCACCTTGGGTGCCCATGGAAGGACACAACAGGCAGGGCCAAGCCAAGCAGCCGAGGATGCTCCACTTTTGCTGGAGCACTGTTGTGAATCTCTATTGAAAGGAGCTGTTGGAAAGGGAAGGGAGAGGAGCACAGCAGGGCATGACAGAAAAAATTCCAGATAACCATCAGCAGCCATTCCTGCCTCCATGAGACTGACCATCTCCACTAAGAGATGGAAAGGAGAAAGAAGTTGTTTCTGCTGTGGCATGAAGAACTCTCCACTTGGCTCATGGGACTTGAAGTGGGAGCTGTTTGGAAAGGCAGCCCTGCAGTTTCAAGGGAATTTTGGCATCCATTGAAAGTCCTTTGAAAAGAGCTGCTTTTCCAAAGGTGAATGACCTCTGCTTGGAGGAAGGAGTGGAAGGGCTTAGACAAACAAAGTGGGAGACTAAGGAAAAGTGGTATCAGGAGCAGTAGGAAGCAAACAGCCCTGGAGTTACAAAACCTGCCTTTTGCACACACCTTTTGCACGAGGGAGGATAACCTGGCTTCCACACAAGGGCTGGTGTTCCATAACAAGGGAATAGCAAAAGCACCAACAGAAACAGCTTCTCTACCAAAATAAATGACAGTGATGTGAAACCACAGCCTGCATCCCTGTTTTCCAGAGGTAAGGGAAACTGGATAGTCATCTTCCTCCCCCGTGTGAGTGGCAAGAGGTGAGTGAGATAAAACAACTTTAAGTCATTTAAATGACCATCACATGCATTTCTGTCACTAGTACATAATAAAAAGGTGGAATCTGACTTTATGACCAGTAATAATTGGTGGAATATAGAAATTTTAGGGAAATTAAGTATATCCAGCAGGTGTTTAAGTTAAGAAAATTCCAGCAGGGGCATTTTTTCTATACTTTTGAAGGAATAAATCAATTAAATGGATTCATAAAGAGAACTCTGACAGCATATCTCTAACAACAGAAATTGTCTGTGACTGCTTTGCACATTTCTTCATTGCCATATTGCCTAAAAATAACTGAAAAAGTAAAATCTTGATTGGGATAAATTGACATCAAAATGAGGGTTCCCATTTCCTTATGGCTCATTTAAAACACAATCACTTGCCCAAAGCATTATGAAGAGATATAGTGGTCAACATTTTGTAGAGATAGTTGGATTAATCTAATTTTCAGTCTTAAAAAAAATATCCCCATGGGAAAGGTGACTCTGAATGTCAGGTAGGCTCTTCTAAATGGGAAAGAATTCACCTGGCAATCCTGAAACTGGATACACAGAGACACATTTATTCCATGGCACCCCTCAGAGAGTCACAGGTCCTCAGCAAAGCTTGAGGGCATCCCTGAGGATGACATCCCTGAGGATGGCATCCCTGAGGATACAGGGCTGGAACCCACATCACACTTGGATCAACAGTTGCAAAAGGCCTTGCACAGCACTGCTTGCTTGGACCTTTTTGTGATCATGCACCAGGAGTGAGAAACTCCCAGGGCCAAATTTACTGCTGGGCTGGGAGCACTGGGATATCCTCACATTCAGTGGGGTGGGAAAATCAGCTCTTTTGGGAAGATGAGCAAGCAAACAGGACAGCAATACGCCTCTGCACTCTGCTTCTGTAGGCACTGACACTGCTCAGATGATGGGCAGTTGCTGAACACATCTTTCCCCTTTGTGCCCTTCCTGCCCGCACCTCTCACAGGCAGATTTCTCCCATTCCAGTTCTATCTTTGGAAAAACAGTACATTTCAATTATTTCCATTATCCCATAACACTGCACAATTGCATGCAGCCCTTTTCCTTGTGTTTCCATTCCCAGCAACAATACCTAGAGGGTTAAACATCCTCACTCTCCTCACCTCAGTGGAGCTGCTCTGATTTATACCAGCAGTGGTGCTGAACCCGTGATGCTCACCAGACATCCCACACACATGCTCCAGGTTGTAACCCCCACCACAAACCCCCACCACAAAAATCATTTTGGCAACAAATATTCTCCTATTTTTATGCTCCTAACATAACACTGGAAATGTTATTCCTCACAAAGTGCTTTAAGATACCTGCTCCTATTTTCAGACGCAGAGCTCCAGGAGAGCCCCTGGGTGACACCTGGAGTGTTTTTGCCCCTACCTGGCAGCCCAAGGATAGTGAAATACGGCCGACACTCGGTGAAGCCGGAGCTCTGCCGCACGCAGCTCCTCCACAGCCCCTGGTACTGGAACACAGCCGTGACCGGGTTGTCATACAGGTCCTGCGTGCTCCACGTGTCCATGGCCGTGGCCATGATGCTGCCCCCAACACCCAGCGATGACACCAGGAACCCCATCACCTGGCAGATGGTGGTGGACATGGTGAGTCCCTGGAGAGCAGAGGTGGCGCGGCCCCGAGGGAGCTGCAGTCCTTCTGGGGCACCAGAGTCCTCCTGCCTGAGCCACCAGCAGTGCAGCTGCTCTTATCAGATGCTTTCCATTGAGCGCTGTTTGCTCAAAGTGTTTTTGCAAGATAGTCCAGTTTCACTCTCGCTGCTGGCGAGGTTTGTGCCGGCAGGGCTTGGAGATAGGAGCTTTTGTCCTTTAGAAGTGCTTGTCCTTCCACGTTTAAGCAGCCACACTCTGCTGAGTGTTGGGTAACCCACCTGGGGCTTGGCCGGCCCATTGAAACCCTTTGCTGCCCATTGGGCCTGTCCTGCCTGCTTGGCACAGGGCAAGGACCATGTTCCCAGGGGAATTCAATGCCTGGACCAGGCCACCATCTCCCCATTCCTCTGCTGATGCCACCAGAGAATCTGTCCCCCATGGAGGTGTCCTCACAAGAGGCATGATGAGAGACAGGGCTCTGTCAGAGATGTGGGGCCACCAGCCCAGCCCAGGGATGTGGTTGCTCCTTGCAGTGCTCTTGGGCATCACTGAGCTTCCACTGGATGCTGACCATGGCACCAAGCCAAGAGCCCCAAACTGATCCAGCAAAGCTCCTCCAGCCCTGTTCTCCACCCACCCACATCCCCACTGCCATCACGAGGACACACTGAAACCCCTGTGGCAGGAAGGAGAGCACAGGGAGCACTGGGAAATGGCCTTTCTGAGGGGGTGCTTATCTGTGTTCACTGGAGGGATGGTCCTGGGAAAGGGATGGGGCATGTAAAAAGTGGGAAAATCATTATCACAGTGGAGAGGTGGGCTGGGCTTGTGGGAACAACATAAATTCACTGTGCCACTCTGCTAATGGAGTCAGTGAGGTACAAGGACCTTCCAGGCTTTACACTCATCCATTCTCATCCAGTATCCCCTGCAACTGATTTACTTCAGTCCTGACCTAGAAGCAAATTCCTACTTTAAACTGTCCATACCACAGGCACCATCCACAATAGCACCTCGATGTGAAGCCGTGTGAATGCCACCAGGAAGAGAGGAAAGGCTTTTTTGTGTCCATGAGGAGCTACAATAGGGTTATTACACCCTGGATATTGCACCTGCCTTCTGGAGAACAACCATCCAGGACATCCCTTGGCTTGTGTGGCTCTGCTGGGGCAGCCAGAGCACAATTCCATGTCTAGGGGCAATTGAAGCCCTCTTGGGTCAGGCACAAGCTGTCTTTGCTTCTGTCAGTTTTATTCAAATGTCATCATTTTCACTCACTTTGGCAAGTTTATATCACAGGAAGGGTCAGTTCTGACCTACCTAAAGTTGCCAGCAAAAATAATAAAGTGAACAAAAACCATGGAAGGGAGCCCCCAAGAACCAGAGGTGGTAAAGAGCTGCTCATCCTCTGTGAAGGATAAGGAACGATGAGGGAATTCCTCATTTTGGATAATGATTTGTGCTAGATCAGTGCTGGAGAATACTTAGAAGCTGAGACAACAACTAGGGATGAGAAGGACCTGGAAGACAGAAGGACAAAAAGTGCTAAAATGTGGTCAGTTCTCCATCCCATCACTTGTGATCCCACAGCCAGAACTGTGTCCCAGTCTAGAAAATCCAGTTTCATTGAAGCCCTGATGTTTCTCAGCAGCTCTCCGGGATGACTCCTGTCCTTCCCATGCCCCAGGATTCGCCTTCTTGTTTCTGGCCATCTAGTGGTGAGAGCCCACATCCCTTTTTCTGGGCTGAACCTCATCAGAACACATCAGAGGGAGTAATATTCCTTTGAGACATAAACCCTATTCCCAAGTGCGTGCAAGAGTGCACAGAGAAATGAAGCCATAGATTGATCATAGCTAAAAATAACCCCTGGGGAGGAAAAGGGAAGGAAAGGGGGAGAATTAAATGGGTGAAGATTTTTTTTCCAGCTTTTTTTTTCCCCAAACACCTCTGCCACCTTTTAAATGGTTGTTTTTTTCTGCTCCGTTGGACATCTGGGTGGTTGCAGGAATATCAGTGGTGGTGGCCCTTCCGCCCCTATATCCACATTTGCTTTGGTGGGAGGGGACACATCACTCCTTCCTCCACCCTGGCTCCTGGCAGGAGCTGCTCTTCAAACCAACAGGGAACTTTTCTGCTCCTTCTCCTTCTCCTTCTCCTTCTCCTTCTCCTTCTCCTTCTCCTTCTCCTTCTCCTTCTCCTTCTCCTTCTCCTTCTCCTTCTCCTTCTCCTTCTCCTTCTCGTGTTTCACATCCCAAGCTCTGCTGATCCCCCCAAGACACCTATTGGAAAGAGGGCCATCCCCCCCTGGATGTGCCCATGTCCAGTCCATCACCTCAGTAACCTTCCCTTGGGAATGGAATTTTCCCCTGTGGATGGAGATGCTGTTTCTCTTCATGGCTCTTACTCAGGGACATCGAAACCCCAGAGCAATGGTGGAGCAGTCAAAAAACATCATCAAAATCTCCAGGTGTGCAGGAAAGTCCAGGAGAACCAACCTGGCTTTGGTTTGCAGGGCCAGATAGAACCATATCTCAAAAGAAGAGAAACCAACACAAGGTTGGACATTCCCCACTCATGCTGTCCCCAAAAACGGAGCCAAGGAAGGAATTTTGCTGCTGATGGTCACGCTGCAGTCCTCAGTTAAGAGTTAAACACCCAGCCATGCTCAGCACTCCACATGTTGTCATCTTGGAAGAATTATTGTGGTTTGGGGGGCTTCTGCTTGCTCATCCCTAGAAGTATTGGCTGAAGTATCCTCCAGCCATCCCATTGCCACTTCTGCTCTGACTAGAACATACTTGAAAGAGTGGGAATTCAAAACTCCCACACCTTCCTCAGTGGATGCTTGAAGCAAAGTTCTGGAGACAAAATCTGAACTTGTTTGCTTCCCAACCCCTCCCCAGCATATTTCCTTTGCATTTCTCAAATATTAAGTTTTTAAACTTATTTTTAATGGTTGTTTCTGAGTTGCCCATGATAGGGAAAAGAATATATTCATCCCATTTTCCCAGATAACAGAAGATCCTTTGGGAGTTTCATCTGAACTGTTGGCTCAGAGCACAACCCAAGAAGGGGTTGAGTGAGACGAAAGCTGTGGAGCAAATCTGAGCATCTACACCACAATCTGATGCTCATCTCCAGCCACCCCGTGGAGATGACCACAGCCAGGATTGGTTGAAGTATGGGAATCTCTCTCCAAACAATCTGTGGATTGTCTCCAGCAGCTGAATGCTTGGCCAGAGGGTTTCCCAATCCACGTGGAAATGCTGAGCTGTGTCCGAGGAAAGGGAATGGCCAGGCTGCAGCTCACCAAGGATCAGAGAGCAGAGCTCCCACTGAGCACTGGGACAGCTCCAGTGGTTTACCCAAATGAGGAAAAGAAGGGGGCTTTGTGGCCACTCCCCTGTGCCCCTTTATTCCAGCTCATAGTTGCTTTATCTCTCCAGGCGTTGACTCTGTGTTATCTCAAAACCGGTCCCTGGGCCCAGGCAGCTCCTGAATGTTATCACTGCCTCTCCCACAAAAAACACCTCCAGCTCATGTTTGCTCTCAAATTTGCAAACACAGCTCACACCCTGCCAGCTGCCCACACCAGCCCAGCCTGCTCAGGCCCAGACTAAGCAAACCCACCTTTCTCTTCCTGCCCCTCCACTGTCGGGACCACCTCAGGATTTGTGAATGTGGTCCACAATAAGAAGGACTGAATGGCCTTTCTGGAATTCAGTGAGGGAAGTGGGTCATGGAAGGACCCCATCCCAGCTCAGATCCACACCACTGGGGGTGGTCAAGAGGGTGTTCTGAGGTCCCTCAGTAGGGACCTCAGAGCGTCCCTGGGTGCATGAGGCTGAACTTGCCTACACATCTATGAGCTGTAGCCCAGCCCCAAATCTCCACAGCCTTGCTCCTTCCTCTTCTGGCCCTCATCCCAAATCCCTTAGGATTTTTTTACCTTGTCTCTCATCCTTTCATGGTGTAAGGCACAAAACAATAAATATGACACACATACCCAGCTTCCTGTCACCTCCTCCCACCTGAGTGTTCCTGGAGTTCCTGAGGTCTCCCACTGGTGCTTTCCCCATCCCCACACCTCTCTCAGCTCCAGCTGTGTGTGCAAACCCATCAGAGCCTCAGACATGTCCTGGTAGGATATATCAAGTCTCCAGCCTACCTGGACTACCTAAATCCTTCTGCACCCAACATGTGACCTCAAAAGACTTTAAGCAGGTTACAGCAGTTGCCTGCAGTTATTTCAAAATTCAGAGCTGACCTGGCTGCGTGAAAGGCTTTCAAGCAGCAAACAGACCTTGAAAGAGACTTTGCCCTGGCCATCACTAGTGGAGGATCATGACATGGCAATTAGCACTTCCCATCCTTACAAACTTTGGGCATGGAATAGTTCCAGGGAGCAGAGATGCTGTTGCCTTGGCCAGCTGCTGCCCGGTCTCCAAAATCAGGTTATTTGCTATGGTTATGGCACAAAATGGTTGTGGGTTGTATGAAATGAAAGAAAACTTTGTCAGAGCATTGATGTACAAGGGAAATTCCATAGAAGACAATGTTGATGCTTCCTAGACATGAATTCTCCTGGGAAAACATCTAGGCACTGCTGCTACCCTGCACCAGCCAAACTGAAATTTATGGAAAATCTGGACAGTCATGGTTGCATTCCCATGGGCTCTTTTCCCTCTGAGTACTCTAAGAACCTGGGCATTTTTATCAGTTGGAGAAGTTGAACAAGTTAGACTTGTTCAATTTCTGTTCTGCTCTCAGACTGTCAAAGTTTGCCATCGGAAAAGCAAGAATATTTTATTTCAAGCCAACAGCCCTTTGGTCCACAGCAGAGAGATATCTCAGCCCTTCTGAAGGGGTAAAAAGAGCTTTGGACCAGAGGGAGAAATGTCCTTGGAAAAATTGCTGGAGAAGGCTCCCTGAAGAGGTGTGGAAAAAAGACACTGACACAGAAACCAGGGAAATCACTGCCCTTGCAATTGTAGTTTAGCAAAGTTGGGAGAAACTGCAAAATTCTGCTCTGAGCAGAAATCAGCTCATGATCTCCACACAAGGTGATACCACCAGCCTTGCCCTGCTCAGATTTTGCTATTTGTCCCTTATTTGTGTGCTCAGTTTCCATCTGTGTCCTCCAGACCATCTCACACCAAAGCAAGAAGCAAAAAATAACAGAAGAAAACAAAATCAGAACAAATACGTCCAGTCCTCCAGTGCCACATTTCACCAGAGAGCAACTGTTTATAGCTGAGCAGCAAGAGCCATAAACTGCCTGGGTAATTTCTCATTTCTATCTATTATCTTGATTTTTCCTCAATCTATTTGAAATTAAAATTCCCAACTAAACTGAAGATAGATGATGGGCAAGACAAGCTTAATCTTTGCTGTGGGAGCGAGGGATTGAGGTGAAAAAAATCTTGGAACCCAAAACTTCCTCGATGTGCTCAGGTCACCTCGCTGCTTTGCCAGAGTCCTATTATTTTTATTCACTCTGGCACTATTGTTCCCAATATAAATTGCCATTGTCAGGATAATAAATAGGGGTTGATAATGGAAATGCTGACAAACCATTAACTCTGAGGTAGTTTGTGAGGGGGGTTTCATGGGGATCAAGGTGCCGCACACTTAAAATAAACCTGGGGATGATGCACTTAAATAGTATCTGAGTAAATTAATAATAGGATTTTTAGCATCACTTCCCCCTCCTCTGATTGGGGTGCCACCTTTGCTGGTGGTGGGTGGGAAGAAATGCCAATAGGAGCAGCTGGATTCAGGAGACAGAGCCAATCCATAAAGCACAGCAGCGGGATGTGAGGCTTTGCTTCAGCTTCTCCAGAGACTGGAAGTGTCAGACAATCCATAACAGGACAAAAAATGGGAGCAGGGAGGGGGGTGACTACAGAAGAACAAGCCCAGTTCATTAAAAAGAAAGGGAAAAATTCCACCTCGTTTTGTAGGGCAGTGCTGATAGCATTGGTCACGAAAAGGATCATTTGGGACAAAGCACATAAATATTCATATTCCCTCACATGGAGCCCACACAATCTCCCTGACACCACTGAGGGTGAGGACAGCAACTTTGGGGGGCTCAGGCATCCACCACCTTTATTTTTTATGGCTGTCCTTTATTTCTTGGGCTTTTTTATATCCCTTTTTGTAGGTGACACCAGTAAACCTGGCAAACACAAGTGGGAATTCCACTTTAAGATGAGGGCTTCCTCAGAAAACCCCAATTTTTAGGGTAGGATGCTCATTTCTGTCCGTGGCTGGGAGGGATCCACAGAGCTTGTGAGATGGACCTGAGGAATCACAGAAACACAGAACCCCAGGATGGTTTGGGTTGGAAGAGACTTTAGGGACCACCTTGTTCCACCCCCTTTCTGTGAGCAGGGCCATGGGCACACCAATCTCCAGCAGCCCCTCTAAGTGCAGGAAAATCTTGCTAATGCAGGGAATCCATTCCCCCAACATTCCCATTTTAGAGCATCAATACCCACCCAACAGACACCAGTCTGGAGGTTTTGGAACTGCAAAGAAACCATCCCTGTTTTTTTTCTACTTTTTGCTGTAGGGCTGAGGTCAGTGACAAAGGTGTGAAAGAAGAGACACCCCCCCCCCCCCCCCCGCCCAGATCTCAAGTATTTTGATTTCTTCAAAGATTAGAGTAGTCCCCAGAGCTGAACACTTGAAAAGGTTAATTGCTTCTTTCATGGAGTTACAGTTTTTGTCATTTTAAGCTTTTTGAGCAGAAGAACTGCAAGAACTGGAAGAACTGCAGTGTCTTGTGGGAGCATCTGTGTGGGGAGGGTTTGGTTTTCACACCTCAATTTACTCCTCACATGGTAAATTTAATCTCTTTCTAAAATCATTAAGGTTGGAAAAGATCTCTAAGATCATGTCCAACCATTAACCCAGTGAGTTTTACCAGCCTGTCCTGCCCTTTTCTCCCTGAGTTTCCCTTGGTGAAGCTGCTCAGCTTTGCTGACTGGGTTAGCAGTGTGGGAACACCGGCCCTGCACAAACACCCTTCTCTGGATGCCATCCTTCAGCTGGACACCCAGTCAGGATCAGGCTCATGTCCTAGGAAAACACATCTCTGTATCTGAGAGTCCAAGCAGGGACATTCCAAGCCACAGCTCCAGCAGGAGGACAATGCTCAGGGTGTGGGGAAGCTGCAGCACAGCCAATGCCAGACAGCAGCTGGGAATGAGGATCCAGAGAGGAGCAACACAAAAACACAGCTCAGGGGATGAAACACGTCCCCAGCTGGTGTCTGAGGCCACAGCCACACTGGGTTATATTGGTTTGATTTGTGCCTTCTCTTGAGAGAAGCAATTTTTGTGCACAATGCCCCTTTCTGTGTGTTTTGGAAATGCCATTTTGCAGAAGTTCTGCAGTGATTTCCTGATATAATTGGCTTCTTCCCTCCATTCTGGCTGTATCAAAGCACAGAGGCCAGATGGGTATATGAGTCTAAGTGCCTTTTTTCTCACTGTATTAAGGCAAGAAGAAACCCCAGATAATCCTGTTGTAACCTAATTGTTTGCACCCCGAGATACTCTGGGCACAACCGGGACAGGAATTATTCCCGTGGCAGAAAAAACTGGAACCAAAGGAGAATTAGGGAGAAATCCAGCCTGGTGGTGTTAGCCCAAATAGAAATACAGTGAGCTGAACTGTGACATATCCTCTTAGGAAAGGATCTTCTCCAGTGACAAGACTATTAGCGGCTTCTGGTGGGAAGCCACACACAGCCACACAGCTGGGGTAGGAATCTGAGCCAGAGCCACCCATGGCACAGGGGACACACCTCCCCATGGAGCAGCCTGGACAACACCTCAGGATGCATGTAACAAGTTTTGCTGAACCTTAGCTTGGCCATGGGTTTGCCTTGAGGTACCTCCAAGGACCTGTTTTCCAAGCAGGGTGAGCACCCGAGGTTCTTTTAGGCTGAAATTTGACTGAAGATCCCCCCCTGCTCACGCAGAGATTGTGTCCCACCCCTTCCCACTCTTCCCTGGCACCATCAGGCCCTACCTGGCAGCCCCAGGATGGTGAAGTAGCCGCGGCACTCGGTGAAGCCGGAGCTCTCCCGGACGCAGGTGCGCCACAGGCCCTGGTAGTTGAAGACGGCCGTCACTGGGTTGTTGTACAGGTCCTGGGTGCTCCACTGGTCCATGCAGGTGGAGGCAATAATGCCCCCGATGCCCAGGGCGGACACCACGAAGCCCATGGACTGGCAGATTGTCACCGACATGGCTCCAGCGCGTGGGAGCCGCGTCCTGGGCGCAAACGAGCCTCTACAAGCTGGGTCTGGGGCAGGCAGCCAGGGCACCAGGGACTTTTAGCTGGAGGCAGTGCCTACGTCACGCCAGCAGGCAGGAGAGCTCTGGGTGCACCACGCAAACCTCCCCTTGCCTTTATCTGTTTCGGTGAGATAATTTCCTCGCTCGGTACCAAGAGCCATTTGTTCCAGCTCGCTCTCTGTTTACCTTCTCCCTCCAGGCAGAGGCACAGCCGGACAGGACCAGCGGGTCCCTCTGGAGAGCTTCCACAGGAACACCAGGGCACTTAGGGAGACCAAGCACAGAGGGGCTTAAATCGGATGAAACATAAAAATTATGGATAAGCTAATCCTTTCCTGGCGCGGATGATGCCTTTGAGCCAAGTGGAGAGGTTCAGATTGGATATTAGGAAAGATTTCTTCATGGAATGGGTTGTCAAATGTTGGAGCAGGCTGCCCAGGGAAGTGTGGAGTCCCCATCCCTGGTAGGATTTCACAGATGTGTGAATGTGGCACTTGGGGACATGACTGACCTGGGAGTCCTGGGGGAACAGTTGGACTTTGTGATCTTAGAGGGCTTTTCCAACCTAAATGATTCCATGATTTATTAGCATGGCTCCATCTGGCTCAACCAAAACATTTAAGCCAAGGTTAATGTATAAAAAAGGGAATCTTGTAGCATTGGGTGTTTGGGCACACCTCAGGAAGGTTGGGCTGGGAGCCCACAGGAAAGGCAGCACTTGCTGAAGAGTGAAAGGTGTGAACCTGCGGTTTGTTGTGGGAGGACCAAGGGGAAAACATAGACAAAGCTGCACATCCTCATTTATTATTGTATTATACCCCTCATCCAAATAGGAATTTGGGCTTGTTTTCATGCACAAAGGAAGATGGCAGGGCAGACCTGCTGTGAGACCAGAGCACCCTAAGGGACCTGGCCTTATTGCAGAAAATGCTTTTATGGGGTAATGCCTTGTTTGCTCATTCTGCTCCATCCCTCACCGCTTTCTTCCTAGCCCAGTTTTCCACGGGTACCAACCCATCTGTGGTTCAAGAGGAGCAGGGAATGTGCAGGAGAAGAGGAGATGAGGAGCCCTGTTTCAAACCAGAGCACATGGAGGGGTCAAGGAGGGACCGTCAGGAGAAGTGGAGCTCAGTGGGGTGACATTTAGGTAGTGGAAGTGGAAGGTCGGGAGGAAGCATGAAGGAGCGGACCTCTGTCACCTGGCTGAATTCACCCTTGCTCAAGGACCCTGGAGTTTCTTCCAGATGCTTGGCCTCAATGCCTTGAGGACTTCCCTGTAAAGCTGCTTCTGAGGAAGATCCAACCTGTTGTGGGAGCAAAATCTCCCAGAGATTATTTTGGCCCTGCACCTTTTTGAGAGAACCAAGCAAGGGACCATGGGAAGTCACCCAGTCTGTTCCCATGTCCAAAGCAGAGGAGGTCTACTCATGTAGCTGCAAGGGAAATGTCGCTCTCACTTAAGATTCCAGAGCCTCAATTATCAATTCCAAAAGTGTTGTGTCTAATACCAATGTTTGTTACACATCATTCATGAAATTAATGCCCAATATTTAACATCAACCAGGGAAAAGACAACTCCAAACAGTCCTCAGGTTTAAATGGAACACTACCCCATTTTCCAGTTTTTTCCCCAAAATAACAGGATTGATGATTCATGTGCTGTCACAACCAACTCTCTCTCCCATACATTTTTTGGTCCCAGTGACACCCAGTCCTGGTGCCACACCTCACCCACTCCATGTTGGGGCTGTTCATTACTTTCGGTATCGGTCAACAGAACTTAATCACGGAAAGCTTTCCCAGTATCACGTAGCTAAATATAGAGCCTGAGTCCAGAGCACAAACACACCCTGTGTTTGTCACCACCGGGATCGCCTGGAGACGGAAAAGAGTCATGGCAGCCAACGATTGTGTTCAATGCATTAACTCAAAGGATAAATTCACCTTGCATTCGATCAACTTGGAAGGTCTGGAAAAAGCATCTTCACTTGTACACATTGATCCCTGGGTGGGGAGTGCAAGATACCTGCAAAGGGACAAATTTTGTCCAAATTATCACCCATTTATTTCAAAATATGCCAATGTACAGCAGCCAGAAGAGTAGCGTCTTGCTGTGTGAGCAGCAGGGTTCCCAAGCAAAAATTTCCTAACTTTAACAAAGAAGACAGTTTTCTCCTCTGGGAGGATCTCACAGTGAAAATAGCCAAGGACTGAACTCTTTCAACCACCTAAACATGATGTGACCTGTGTAACTCATCTCAGTTATCTCACATGACAGGGACACAGCAAGGACAAAGCCTTCCTTGGGTGTTTTTCTGAAGAGTGACACCAAAAGTCCCGCCAGCTGTGCCCACTGCCCATCGTCGATGCTGTGACTGCTTAAGTGGGAAATTACACCTGTTAAAAAGTAGAGTTTGTGCTGTTCTCTGAGATTTAAGTGATTTAGCCTCACTTTAGCCTTGCTGCTGCCCGTGGGAAGGGGACCCTCCCGGGGTGCTGCCTGGAGCCATCAGCCCCTTCCCACCTGCAGGGTCCACTCTCCCTCTAACACGTCTTCTCACCACCTTCCCAACCCCACTGAACCTCCTGCCTCCACCACAGTGGAGAAGATTTCTCTTGACTATGAAATTTGTCCCTGCCAAGGAGGATGCCTGGACTGCCTAATTATTTTATTCATAAGCCAGCCGTGCTTTCAAAGACATCTGGGTGACCTATCTAAAGCAAAGTGAATCCCTCACCCCGGAGGAGCCCTGCTCCCGCTGATCCCTCCGGGGAGCCGGGGTTGGGTGGCGGAGGAGCTGCCGGGGGAGTTCTGCGGAGCTGGACAATGAGGAACACATTGACAAAGTGTTCACATTATTGGCTGATGGGTCTGCATCAGTCACTCATTCACAAGCACAAGGTCTAAATTGCAGAACCAATTAACGGCACTAATAGCCCTTGCCTGAATTAATCTTTGAGACAAAAGAGGAGAGAAGTGGAAGAGCTATTAGCAAATCAAGCTGTACCATCCCTGCTTTATTGCAGGAATCTAAGTGTCTGTATTTGGCTATTATGAACTGACTGCAATTACAGCCCTCATTTAAAATGATTAAGTGGTTATAATTATTTTTCAATTAAAACTTAGATCTTCCATTTATACAACATTGAAGGCTTCAATTAAAGTCCCTTATTCCTTTTTTTTTTTTTTTTTAGGAAAAAGTACCACTGTGCCAGAAGACTCTTGCCTCTCTTCTGGCCATTGAGAGCCAAGTAACATGGTAATAACACCTTTGTTTGCATCCCTCCTTCCTGGCCTCCTGAACTCCTGCGTGGCTAAGGAGATAAACTACCAGACACAGCACCTCCCACAGGTCAGGGAAAACCAGCTTGGAAAGCTCCACAAGCCTCAAATACCCCTGAAATCAGGTAAACCCGCCTGGGTTGGCTTAACAACTCTCAGGGCTAACTGGTGCTGCAGGGGTTATTTATAAAAGATTTGGGGAGCTTGAGGGTTCTCAGAAGAAGTTTCTGCCAAGCCTGGTTTTAAACGTCTGGGAAAAGTCAAGATCTTCATATGAAATTAAGACCAAAGAAAATGCTCTCTAGTTTTCATTTCAAAATGGCATTTCTATTTCTAACTGTGCTTACACAAACAGGAAGAGGTTTGAAAGAGGAGAGGAGAGGAGAGGAGAGGAGAGGAGAGGAGAGGAGAGGAGAGGAGAGGAGAGGAGAGGAGAGGAGAGGAGAGGAGAGGAGAGGAGAGGAGAGGAGAGGAGAGGAGAGGAGAGGAGAGGAGAGGAGAGGAGAGGAGAGGAGAGGAGAGGAGAGGAGAGGAGAGGAGAGGAGAGGAGAGGAGAGGAGAGGAGAGGAGAGGAGAGGAGAGGAGAGGAGAGGAGAGGAGAGGAGAGGAGAGGAAAAAATGTTGTGGTCCAGTCAAAATGTACTTTCCTGTGATTTTCTTTTTTTAGCAACATGCCCCAAAAAAATATTTATTATTTTCATTAGCTGCATGAGATTGAAGAGCCCTAATAGTGTTACTTGGCCATGGCTTCTGTCACCAAGTTTGACTTGACAGTGTCAGTTATGAGGTGAGAAAGGCAGCTGCCATAAAAGAGTCAGACCACACCAAAAAGTCACTCCTTCCAATGGTGATGTGACCTCCAACACAGAATGGCAAAGCCAGCTTTGTCTCAGAAATGTTGGGCACACCAGAAAATCCAGAGAACATTCTGCAGGGAGGGCTGGGTGGAGAGGGTGACTCAGAAAGGCAGGGTCAGACAGGAGGGCCCAGGCAGCAGTGTCACCCTGCTTGTCCCAACACATCACAAGAACACCCACAGCTTCCTGCTCTCAGGGTCTTCAAGGAGCTACAAGCAGCACTTTCCCAGCACCAGCTCGTGAGCTCCACCACGACAGCTCTTTGGACAAGTCCAAGCATGAGCAGGTTGTCAGAAAGGGTGAGCTTCGCACAATCTCTCAACTGTTTCTCCCCTGCCAATCCCCAGGAGGAGCTGGGGGAAATGTGTGGGCAGGAGGAGCTTTTGTCCACCACAAAGAGCTCAGCAGAACCATGAATCACTGGTTGTTTCCCTGGTTTGCATTAAGGAGCAGCCACACCAGAGGTTTAGGGAACCTCAACCTCAATTCAACCCTGCAGCCTTTCATGTTTCTAGCAGAGACTTAAAACCGCCCCCTACTGGAGGGTGCCCTGTTCAGGTGCATTCAACAGGGGGTTCCAGGGGCTGCAGTACCCAGAACTGGCATCGGGACACATGTACAGACCAAGTTGGGAGGGCTTTGGTCAATGTGCCTTCTCTGGATCATGGAATCACAGAATGGTTTGGGTTGGAAGAAGCTCATCCAGTTCCATCCGCTGCCATGCCCAGGGACACCTTCCACTATCCCAGGTTGCTCCAGGCCCCTCTAACCTGGCCCTGGACACTTCCAGGGATGAAGCAGCCACAGCTTCTCTGGGCAGGCTGTTCCAAGGTCTGCTGGTGTTTGGGAATAGGAGATTTGGGAATAAATCAAGTCACTGGAGGGAGGCAACCCAGACAGAGACATCTACAAGCAAAGCCTAAAGCCTGGCAAGGAAGAACAAGGACCAGGCTGCAGATCCAGGACCTTGTGTCACTGACACCATTACAAGGTAAACACCCATGCAATTAACTGTAATTAAGTACATCCCTGGGCAGCAGATCTCCTGGAGCAGCACTTTCCAAGAAAGAATGTAAGCACTGCCCAAACTGATGTGTGTATTTAGCTTTAACTTCATGGCTCTGAGTGACAACAAGAGTGGTGTGACCCAAACGGTGCCACTATCCTCAATGGAGCATGGGGGGATAGTCCCAGGGATGAGCTCCTACAACCACACAGGGCCTTTCCATAACCTCCTTGTCCAGAAATGGATGCTCTTGCTGCCAGCCAGCCTCGTTTCCTTTCCTTCCTGGGTTTGGATGTACAGGAGTTTTCCACCTGAAATAATTTATTGATCGCTTTATGTCATTTCTCCTTCCACATTTTTATACAAATACCACTTTTGCTGTCATGCTTCTAGGTGACACAGAGTTATACCTTCATTCCTTAAGTGTTCCAGGCCAGGTTAGACAGGGCTTAGTGAAAGGTGTTTAGTGCAGGTGGTGAAGAACAAATGGCTGTTTAAGGTCCCTTCTATCCCAAACCATTTGATGATTCTATAATGTCACTCCATAAATCATATTCACTACTCTTGTATTTGTTACACAATTTCAACCTCATCCAGTCTACACTGGTTGTTATTATTATTATTTTTGTTGTTGTTGTTGTTGTTATCACTTGCTACAAAACCTCTTGTGCTGATAAACCAGTGAGGGTGAATATTTAATTACTTAAAAGCCAAGAAAAGCAGAGGCTGAGGTTAAAAGTCAAGTGAAACTACAGAATCTTCTTGTAAGACACTCAGACTTCATTGACTTCAGTGAAGGAGGACTTGCGTGGAAAAGTCCCATTTTACACACAAAAGGACTTCAGAGGTGGTGTCACGCTGCTCCTCAAACATCCCAAGGCATTCTGATGTACTGAATCCTACCATCTTCATTAATTTTCATACTGGAAACAAGCCATGGAAGAGTTTTCTATTTGTCAGAGGTAGACAGGAAGAATTAAATAAAATAAATAAATACATAGTAAATAAACTGAAGGATAAAAATTTGATGTGCAGTGGTCATCTGACAAATCAGATCAACACAGTTTTGGGTGACAGGGCACTGATGTTCTTCAGCTTCTATGTATTGAAGAAATCACAAATGGTTTTTCAATCCCAGGCTCTGGAAGTGGATGTTGGAAAGTTCTGAGGCTGCAGGGAGTGCAGAGCTGGAGTGTTCTGGCTGCCACATCCAAGGCGGGAACAGAGGTAAGACTGAACTGAGATCAGCTTATCACAGGGATGACATTGCCATTCAGTGGTTTCCAGGATACAAAATTATTTTCCCCACTGCTCACAGGAGACACAATTCTGTGTTGTGCTCATCCATGTGTCCTGGTGCTCTGCTTCTCCAGGATTTCCCCAAAACATGTCCTGATGCTTTACTTCTCCATGATTTCCCAAAAACCACAATGTTTTTCAACCTCTTGGCCACTACCAAAAAAACTTCCGCTTGACCCCCATTGGGCATCTCTGAGCTCAGATCCACTTGAGCCATCCCAGGACCAAATCCTAATCTTCAGCCTTCTTGGAAAACCTTTTCTATTCCCAAATCTCCCTTTGTAACATGGATTCCCACCAAAGCAAGAAGTCTGAAGAGATTCCCTGGGAGGTGATTTCCAGAGGGAAACCAGAGTGAGCACAGTGACATCCCAGCTCCTCTCACCTGTCTGCAAGATCCCAGCATGGATCAGTGCTCCTGCTCAGCCAAGAGCTCCCCAGAGGAGCAGAAACGACCCCTGCAGCTCCATCCCACCCCTGGAATGCTTCAGCCATGAGGTGACCTGCTGGAATGCCATCACAAGCCAATTCCATCATTCTTACACACAGAAATCTATGTTAAACCTGCTCCAGCAGCAGCAGATCATTGTGGGGGAGGGAGGCGGGTGATTTTTACCATCCAAAGCCCAAACAGATGGCAAATTCCTGTGTCAGGCTTTGTGGCCAGAATCGAAAGGCTCAGGCACATCTGTCACAAACAGCATTCCCAGCCTTTCCTCTCCAAGCCTTTGTTTCCTTCTCATTGCTTTCACACCAACAGATTCCCCCTGGAAATTCAGGAATTGTGCTTGCACATAATACAGCCCTCAGCTTTCCCAGGACCTAAAGCCTGGCATTGAAGTGAACAATTGTGTGTCTCCAGTTGGTTTGGAAAGACAAAATTTACCCTGGCAAGACTCTCCTGCACTGGGGGCCAGAAAGAGCATGGGCAGTCCTCTAAATCATCCTATTATTGTTATTATTGTTATTTTCTTGTGTTTCCTTCTTACTCCCAAGGAAACCTGTGTGGCCCAGACTGAAGGCCTCTCAAGGTGCCTTTCAGTCAGTTTTACAGGGCTCTGCATAGAGAGAAAAACAAACAAGGAGGGGTTTTCATGACTCGGATTTCAGGATGAATAAAAGAGGGAAGATACAGCATGTGAGGAATGAGGGTGGATGGCCCTGCAAGGCTCCAGCAAAGTCCACTGGGGACAAGGGGCCAGCAATCAGCTCTTCTACCATCCCCTGACTGAGTCAGGATTTATTTTCCCTCTCTAGGTCAACTTTCTCCACAGGCCAGGAATTCCAAAGCCACGGTCATGCTTGTGCTGCAAGAGAAGGAAAAGTCCTTGCCCCAAAAAGAAAAGAAGTCCCAGCCCATTAGGGGTTGTGCCTGCAGATCTTTTGCATTGCATATTTGCATTTTTAAATAACTAGTATTTTTTTTTTCACTAAAAACATCCCTTGGTGTTCGGTGTAGGTAGAAAAGAAATTCACAAAGGAAAGTGTAGTTTCGCTGTAGAAAAATCCATTTTCCCCTTGTTTTTGTCCAGTCTGTATCCTTTGCTGCTGACTGTTGCTCCTTCAAGAACAGCAGGTATCCTTTTTTATTTTTTTTTAATAAAATGCTCAATTTTCTGTTTATAAAATTCCTCAACTCAGTTTTTTGGGTAAAATTTTCTGGAAAGTCAACCAAAGTGGGGCTGGCACATAATTCCAGAGAGAAGATGTGTCAGTGCAATCCCCTTAATGCAAGACTGGCTGAACCCCCATTTCAGAGCCTTAGGGGGTTTAATACGTACCCTGTGTTGATTTTCCAGAAACAAAACAAAACAAAACAAAACAAAAACAAAACAAAAAAAAAACAAAAAAAAACCAAAAACAAACAAAAAAAAAAAAAAACCAAAAAAAAAACCCACAAAAAACCCAAAAAAACCCAACCCAAAAAAAAAAAAAACCCAAACAAACAAACAAACAAAAAAGACAGGAATGTCTAATTATTTCATTTGTATTGGACGAACTTCCCTCCTCAGGTGGGAATTTCAAGATTTGTGCATTCTGTTCTCCTCTCAGGTACCTTCTCCCACCTCCTCTTCTTCACTGGGCAAACCAGAATAAGACTCCATAGTCCCTCCTGGGTTTTCCTATTCTTTTCTCTATATTTTTCCTCTTTTTCTCTGACATTCTGTTTTCAAGTGGTGGAACTACTAAAAACCTTGACATCCAAAGTAATGACAACGTTTCTCCCACAGGGATCACTTTGACAAAAAAGCCCTGTAAATATTGTCACTGGCCATATCCAGAGTATTTCCAGGGTTCTGTGTTTGCAAAGCAATGCACAAATATTTGAGGAATTAATTTTCCCCTGAAAAGCAGGAGATCCTGCAGACCCTGAGGATGGGATGTGACCAGAGCCTCTCATTTTGTCACTGTGTCAGTGTGGGAGCTGCCTGACCCTGCATGGGATGTCTAGCAGGTGTTGGCTTTAAATTGATCCCAATAAAAGAGATATCTGGGCTGTGACTTGAATGCACAAAGATTTAAAATTATTTTGTCTCTTTGGGAATTGCACAGTCCGTGGAGGTTTCATGACTTGCAGGAGTGATGGGAACACACTGAGCCAAGGTGGGGGGAAAAGGACATTTCACAGTGGAGAAGAGAGCACAAAATAAGCCTGCAAACTCCGGGGGGAACCTCCCCAACAAAAGATTTTTGCAAAACCATCAGTTTGGCAGGGAAAAAGCACCAAGTGTTTGAGTGCATGAGGCAGGGGGGTGCCAGCAGCAGCCCAGGCCTAAGAGCAGGCCTAAGGGCAGGCCTAAGTGCAGGCCAAGAGGGGGACAAGAGGGACATGTGGCTCTTGTGGGTGCCTTCCCACCCAGGACATTCCATGAGTCTGTGATCTGTTCCCTATGATTCTGTGATTCTGTAATTTTGGATGTTTCTCAAGCCAAAAAATCCTCTCAGATGAAATAAGGGCGGCAGCGCTGCCACAGGATGGCAGCAGAAACTCAGCGATGCAGCACCAGCCGACATCCTCACCCCGCCTGATGGACTCTCTCTATTATGGGCAGTAAATTGAATCATTTTATTGTCTGGAGGAAATTTCTGCGGTTTTCCAGCCAGACCCCTGCTCTGGCGTTCGGAGAAGATGGCACAAAGATAAGGGTGCCCACACAGCCGGGCACCCCTGAGGGCACAGCGCAGGGCTGGGGTTAATTGGTGGGAGAACTCTGCTGCTTCTTCTGAGACACTGCACAACCACCGAACACTGATTAAAAAATAAATATATTTCTGAAAAGGCTGTTAGTCCACCTTCCTCCTCCTCCTCATCACTGCTCCCTCCCCTCAAACTCTGCTTAGCCAAGCTTTACATACTTAGGCTTTCCAGCCTTTCCAGCCCATTTCAGGTGCGTTGTTGCTCTTCTCCCTCTTCCCTCCTTTTTATTGACTTGTCAGGCTGAGCTGTCGCCAGTGGCCGTGGGCTGGGCAGCCCTGAACGCACAGCCAGGCACTGGGGAAGGAAAACACCCTCCAGCCGTGGCAGGGACCACTCCATCCATGTCTGATCTGCATTTTCCGTGTGCTTCACCGCACAGGAGTGGCTGGGGCTGTGCCAGGAGTGCAGGGATTTCACAGACTTCAAATCGCTGCTGCTGCCTCTGCCCTGTCTCTCTGCCTGCTCTCTCTGTAATAGCAATTCAGTTTTGCCTTTAAAAGGCAATTAGGGATTTATGCAGGCAAATAACATTGGTAACCATAGCAGTATAACTGTTCTGGTTTGTTTTTTTTTTTTAATTTCCATGTTTTGGAGACCTTGATCGACTGTCAGTGTTTGGAAAATGAAAGAAGATATAAATGATGCATACAGTGATCATGGAATCATGGAATGGTTTGGGTTGGAAAGACCTTAAAGCCCAGCCAGTTCCACCCCTGCCATGGGCAGGGACAACTTCCACTATCCCAAGTTGCTCCAAGCCCTGTCCAACCTGGCTTTGGACACTGCCAGGGATCCAGGGGCAGCTGCAGCTTCTCTGGGCACCCTGTGCCAGGGCCTTGCCACCCTCACAGAGAAGAATTTCCTAATGTCAAATCTCACTCTATTCTCTCTCTATTAAAGCCATTGGCAGTCTCTAAACTAATATCCAGCCAGAAATGAGGTTTATTTGATTTTTAATTCAAATTTAACTTCTTTGCAGCATTGCCAAAAGCAAACCATGTGCTTTTCCTGAAGCCAGGTTTGGAATTTTTAGTTACATACCTTCAGCAGCCCCACTGGTGCCTCTGATGTTCCACCTGGATGCAGAAAGAGACAGCTCCCTGAATCCAGTCCTGCCTTCTCCATGACATCCTCTTTTAAAACCAATCACTTCCCTCTGGCTGAGTATCCAAGTCTCCAGGTCCCACTCCCAGAGATTTGCAGAACTGCACAGGAAGCATGGGAATAGCAAAAGAGACTGGTGCAAAGATACCATTCCCATTTCCCCCAGAGGCTCTGGGTTTGCCTGTGAAATTCTGGCTATCCAGATTTTACATCCAGAGCTGACAAGATTCCCAGCCTAACTTTTCCATTCCCATTTCAATGCCTGCAGGTGCAGAGGCTGGGAAGGAGATGATATTCAGAATCAAATAAGTTATTTGGGTATTTTTTCCCCCTCAGCAGAGGAGTGCTGCTTCCTCCCCTCCTGGTTGAATCTTTCCCCTTTGAACTGTTTTTCTCACCTCCTTTTCCTGTTTGAGTCTTTGACTTACAGGGAGAATTTAGTTTCAACAATTTGCTGCAGGCTTTGTAAGGAGACCAAGGAAATGCTTGGACCAGGAGGAGCAAAGCAGTGGGAAGCAGACCATGGATTTCTCCAGACTGTGTGACAGCATCATACTCTGGACACACCTGGGTGACACCCCAGACCCAGACCTCAAGCCTGGAGACCACAAATGAGGCTAGAAAAGGAAAAATCAGATCTGCTGATTGGTTAGGTAGAGTGGCTGGGAAAAGATCTGCTGGTTGGTTAGGTAGAGTGGCTGGGAAAAAAGTCCATTTCCATTGTGACCACTCCAAACCATCCCATCCAGTAGGGTTGAGTAGAGCTGGAGGAGTGTTGAGGAAAGTTACTGGGATGTAGCAGCATTACTGACCCCCTTGGAGAGAATAAATCCTCAGTATTTGAGAACTGGGGGAAAGAATGAACTCCTGGCAGCTGCAGTGAGTCCAGCCCCTTGCCCACAGAGGTCACTGGGGGCACCCCTGCCCAGCCCCACTGTTGACACCAAATGTCATTTCTCATGTCAGAGATGTGTCCACACCCCTGGGAGCTGCTGGGTTTTCCATGTCCCCCTTCAGACAGTCCATCACATGTAGTCTAAGCCCATTTCTGTTCACCAGGAGCCCATATCTGCCTTTAACCAACATTATCATCAGCAGAAAGGCCTTACAGAGGAAAGGATGTAGAGCCTCAGTGAGCCATGTCCCTGAAAAGAGCCGTCCTGGGGTGATCCCTTTGATTTGGCCCTGAGAAATCCCATCAAAAGCTGCACTAAATTGCTGGCTCATAGGAAAATAGAAGTCATTTCATCCAGGCTTTGGGAAAGATACATCCCCCCTTCTGTACAGCATCTAGCAAGGCCACAACTTAATTGTTGTTTTGTAGATGAATGTGATATCTTCCCAATATTTTTGCCAGTGGTGGGTACTTTGAGCTTTTTTTACTTGCAGGATACAAAACCAAGCAACATCATATCACTACCCAGTTACCAAGGTAACTGGAGAGAAAGATAGAAGCGTCTGGGGTTGCACACTTTGTGATCTCCCTTCATTAGCTCATTTCTTGACATCAGCTGCCTTTCCAGCTCCATTTCTTCCTCTGCCCACAAACCACACAAGAACTGTGAATCCAAGTCTCTGCTGAGGAAGGTGAGAGTGCCAAGAGGCAGAAAAACTGTTCATGAGCTATTTGCTATTGGATCTGCCTTCTTAGGGGACATTTGTACCCCTTGGAAAGGGGATGTTTGTGTCACAAAGAAGGAACTGGCAGTGCAATTGTTGTCACTCTGCCTCAGTGGCCCCAAGTGTTGGGTTTCATACTCAAAACACCTTTGTGTCCAGAAGCCAAGCCATGATGTCCAGCCTTCCCCCACACCTGGCATTAATTTACTCTTGGGCTCATGGAAATGATCCAGCTGTCAGCTGGGATTAATTCCTCCAGGATCACAGTGTCACTGTCACTGCACTGGAAAGGGTGGGTGCTAACACCAGTGCCAGAGAAAAATCCAGCTGAGAATAGACCTGATAAAGGTACAGTGACAGCAACAGCTCCCTAAAAGCAGGGTTCAAAAAGCACCCAGGTGATTAAAAGACAATATAAATAAAACACCTTCAGGAGCACACAGAGAGAGGCTCAAATGCTTCTCACAATTTGGGAACAAGGTTCCTCAGAGAGTTTTATAACTCATTTGATGGCAAAGTGTCAGGAGAAGCTGGTAA
The DNA here is from genome assembly GCF_037042795.1 of Molothrus aeneus. NCBI lineage: Eukaryota > Metazoa > Chordata > Aves > Passeriformes > Icteridae > Molothrus > Molothrus aeneus. Next base: position 5,322,076 of record NC_089655.1, on the reverse strand, counting down.
GTACCTAGGAAGAGATTCCTCCTTGTGAGGGTGCTGAGGCCCTGGCACAGGGTGCTCAGAGAAGCTGTGGCTGCCCCTGGATCCCTGGAAGTGTCCAGGGCCAGGTTGGATAGGGCTTGGAACAGCCTGGGATGGTGGAAGGTGTCCCTGCCCATGGCAGGGAGTGGAAATGGATGAGCTTTAAGGTCTCTTCCAACCCAAACCATTCTGGCATTCTGTGACCATCCTGGAGGGCCACTGTCCACACATCATTTCTGGTTTTCCATCCTGATCCCTGTCCTTAACTCCTGGCATTTATAACTTGAATCACACCCAGGCAGATGTCACCAAGGCTGTGCATGCACAGAGCTCAACAACCAGTATGTCACACCAGCACCTGGTCACACATGTCCCAGGCAGTGCCAAAACCTTGGTGCTGATGGAAAAGACATTCCTACTGCAGTGGAAGAAGCCAACAGGGACTGGGGGACACTGGACAGGAGCCAGAGGGGGGATCCTTATCTGGGGACTCCCAGCTGGCATCTGAGCTCCCACCCAAGCGCCCAGGGATGGAAGAGCAGCTCCAGCCTTTGTCCTGCTAGAGTGCAAGGGGTCCTGGGGCTTAGTTCCTCGTCCCCATCTGTGCAAGTCCCACTCAGCACCCTGGCTGCACAGTCTGGCTGGGGCTGGTGTCACAAGCAGTGCTCTCAAAGGGACATTATTTACACCGAGTCATGCTCACCATGGGCTGCAGGAGCTGCTGAGCCAAAGATTCCCTTGCCTGGCTCCACACCCCACCAGACACACAATAAATACAAAATTCATACTGAAAACAGCCAGCTATGGACAAATCAAGCTCAAACTGTCTCTGCCTTCCCTGTGTTGCTCTCTCCAATCCCAAAGACACTGATAAATGTGGGAAATTTGAGGCACAGATCTTGGGTTCCTAACACAACCACCCTTGCACACACCCCCTTTACAGCCAGGAGTTTCCACCTCACTGTACCCTCTGGGGGGGTTCATTACCATCCTGAGGACAACAACTCCCTTCCAGGTCAATATTCCTTGGATGTCCCCCTCATTTTAGTCACCCTCAGCAGATCAGAGGTTCCAGCCTCGTTCTGCCTCCTCAGTTACACCCTGTTACTTCCAGAGCCCAGGAAGGGTGACAAGACAGTAAGGACTGCTCCACAAACATGGGGACACATCCCATGGAAAGAAGGGAGTGGCAGCCCAAGAGAGAAAATATGTGCAGCCTTCTCAGTGCCCAGGGACAAGAGGCAATGGGAAACTGATGGCTGGGAAGTTCCACCTGGAGAGGAGGAAGAACTTCTTTCCTGTGCAGTGACCAAGCACTAAACAGATCCCAGAGAGGGTGTGGAGTCTCCCTCACTGAAGATATTCCAGACCTTTGTGGATACAATCTGTGCCCTGTAGTCTGGGATGGCCCTGCTGGAGCAGGGAAGTAGCACCAGGTGACCACTGTGGTCCCTTCCAGCCTGGCCCATTGTGAGATTCTGTGAATATTTCTGGAATAACAGGTTGGGTTTATCCCAGTAGCATCTCCTGGGAGTGACAGCAAAGTGCTCACTGATGTCTGCTGGCTTCAGGGTTTGGTTGAGTGTTTATTTTTGGTAGGGTTGGGAACAGGCAACAGGAGCCATCTCCATGCCTGTGACACTGCTATGCCTAAAAGATAAGCCCAGTGGACAAGTCAGGTGATATAGGAACCATCTGTCCTTCTCCCTCTAGGAGACACCTGAGGCGTGCTGGATGTGCTGTGGGGAAGGAAATGGAAAAGCTGGGAATGGGATAGTCCTGTTACCCCTTTGTTAATACCAAAAATTGTGTGTCATTGCTGAGCTCGTACCTTGTGTTTCAGAGCACACTGTCCACAGGGAAGAAGATGCTTCCTGGCCTGCTTTCCAACTTCTTTCTTTTAATAATGCTGTTTGTCTCCCAAGCCCTGCATTCCTGCTGTTCCATCCTTCCCTTTGAGAATGAAAACAAGGACAGGTCACTTGCCTTTTTGTACAAGGATCTCTCTGGACATCTCTGAGAGGGGGAGAGGGAGCAAAGGAAAAGAACCACACAAAACAAAGTGAGGGAACATTTTTAATTGGAAGTGTTTTGTTTTCACCAGGATTTTAACTTTGGAGAGAGCCTCACAAATACTCTCTCAGGGTCCTCTGCTGAAGGGCTTTATTCTGCCACAGGCGCCTTTCATGGTGCAGCACAATAGCTTTTGTTTCAGAAGTGTGGGGCAATGAGGACCTTGAATGCCAGAGGTCTGTATTATATCCATAACTGTAGATTTGGATGGTGGAACGGAGGTTGGGGGGAAGGTGAGAATGAAAAATTTCTCCATTGTGTAGATGGAGTCCTTCCAGCAAACACTGGCACAATAGGAAGCGCATTCTTAAGAGCTGAAGCAGACTGTGGATAAAGACTCCCTCATTTTGTACATAATGGTCCCTGTGCTTTAACCTTGTACAGCTGCTATGACACCTGCTTTTCAAAGCCTTTGTGGCAGAACAAGCAGAGCTTTGTCTGCTATACACATTCTGTGCCACACATGTTAACATTTCTCTTTTTGTATTTACTTTTGTTTCCCCCACCTTCTCTCTCCCTCTTTTTTCTTCCTTCTTCTTCTTCTTCTTTTTTTTTTTAAACATAACAGTTATGAATGAATGGCTGAAAAGTAATTTCAGCCTTGATTCCGGCATCGTGTCCAGTCTGGAAGTCTGCAGACATTGTAATGCAGAATAAAGGGCAGATATTAGACTGGGGAGTACTGTGTTCCCTTTCTAGCAAAGCCTCAGCCTTTGTGTCTCCTTCCTCCCCCTTTCCCCCATTTCCCTCCATTCCCAACTCTGGCTCTGGTTTGAAAGGACAGGCAGAACATTCTTTCAAACATTGTCCCCTCCAGCAGGAAGAGCTGCAGGACTCTGTGGCTCTGGCTCACTCACCCTGGGACTCAATGGGATTTGTCTGGGATGGAGAAGGAAAGTCCAGGTCACCATTCTCATGAGGAGATGGAAAAGCTTTGCAGCACCAGAGTCCTTGAGCAGCTTTTCTTGGGCAGGGATCCAACCCTAAGCCTGCAGCACGTGGGGTGTCTGGGATCTTCCCCTCCTTGTGCCATCTGCAGTGGGAGCAGGGCACAGACATGGTGTTCTGGATCAACTCATAGCTCCCCATTCCTAAAATTCCACGGTTGAGAAGGTGTTGGCTCCAGGGGGCAATGGGAACAGGAAAAACTGCTCCTGATCTGTTGAGGAATAAGGGAATGATGAGTCTGACCCATGGAGCAGCTAAAATCCAGATCCTGAGGTCTGATAATGAATCATGTAATGACAAGGGAATTGATTGGTGGTGCCACTCCAAAGAATTATCTAGAGTAGGATGATCTGCCAGTGCCTCATCCTGCAGGTCATGGATCATATACATGAGGATTTGAGCAGCTTTGTCTGCTGGAAGGTGTCCTTGTCCATGGCAGAGATGTGGAATGAGATGGCCTTGAGGCTCCCTTCCAAGCCAAAACCATTCTGAGGTTCTCTGGTCATTGTAGGAAAGAGGTTTTTCTCCCTTTCCCTGCACAAGCAAAATCAGGACTGACAGGGACCACCAGTGTGGGCCTGCTGCTCTTCTGAGCAGCCCAGCTCCAGCTCTGGCAGAGAATTCAACCTGGAATGAGCTGGGATGATGCTGCTAACTTTATTCTCTCATGAACACAGCAGGAACCAGAGCAGGAACAGATGACCAGAGGGAAAAACTAGTGATCCAAAGTTGGTTATTCCAAGCAGGATGCACTCCCTCTGGGCAGGACAAGTTAACAGGTCCAAGGAGCAGCAAAACCCTTAATAACCACCCCCATTCAAATTATCTGGGCTTTATTATTCCATTTGTTCTTGCGGCTTGGGAGGTTTCCTTTGGTTTGTGGCTGCAAACCCACCTCTGTTCAAAGGCAGATTGTAAGGGATACAGGGAAACATTTCCTCAGTTAACCTCCCTCTTCTCAGAGCATGTGGAAGGGTGGGGAGGATCCCCAGTGATCCAGACTCTCCACCAGATTCAGCTCTTTTCCAGCTCTGGTTTCCCTGTGGCATGAGAGGAGACATCAATGACAGTGAGAAGCCTGGGGCAGGAGAGGTTCCCAACTCCCAGACACTATACTTCTATTTTCCTTTTTTTTTCAAAGGCAAGAAAGAGGCCAAAATCTGAAATGAAAGGCAGAAGCCTGGCTTCTGAAATCCCTGCTTGAGTCTCAATTTTTCATGAGAATAACCCAGACATTTATTTCATGCTTGCTTTCATTTCTAATTATTGGCGGGAAGTGCCAACCACATTCACTTGATCTTTAGCATGTTCAGACTTGTTGGGCAAGGCAAAAATCCATGGATGTATCCAGAGGACATTCACTGCCTGCAGAGTGTGAGCAGCTGGCAGGACAGCAGGCAACAACAGCTGGAGCAGGGCTGAACACCGAGCTTCAAATCTTGGATGCTGGGAGAGATCCATGGGCACAAACCCTGCCTTAGGACTGTGTTCAGCAGAGCTGCTGCCTAAACTGGGAGACTCTGTTGAGCTCCATGTTCTTCCTGAGACATCCCATCCTTCCATGACCTGAATCCAGGCATTATTGCTGTTTTAAGCGTCTTTCTCATTAAACTGGTTTGGTGTGAAGCTTGGACATGGGAACCTTCCAAGTCCAGACACTGGGAGCTGAATGTGAAATAGCTGAATGAGAATGGGGAGAAATTAGAAGTGCTAAAAACCAGTTCTCAAGGTTTTCTCAGGAATCCTTAGCAAAGGATGCACTGGACTGTGCTGCACAGGGGTTTGCTGGAAGGGAGGTGTGAATCCCAGAAGGCTGAATTTCAGTGTATCCTCAGAAGAAGGAATTCTTCTTCATTAAAAAAAAAAGAGGGAAAAGAGCCAGAGTGGGTGCAACTCACCCGCTCAATATTCATCCCTCCTTCATGTCAGACCCCCACGTTCGGTTCACGCCTCCATCTCTCAGCTGTTAATGGAGCAAGAGACAATTCCAGCACGGAGCCATCCAGAGCATAATCCTGCCATTTGAAAGCACATAAAGGCACTTCATAGCAGCAAGTGTCAATAGCCACTCCCCTATTGATATAACATCCCTTCCCTCCTCCATAAACTCCGGCTGGCAAAGAAAATAAACAAGGGTTAGATGAAATCTAACCCCAGCATAGCTATAAAAGATGCTTCATAAAAAATAATAAAATAAACCAACCCACCAAAAAAGTGATGTTTAATCTGCTAATTCATGCTCAGGGCCCTGCTTCTTGTTTAGGGAGCGTGTGCAGAGAGCAGTTTGGATTCGGGAGAGGGGGAAAACACAGCTCAGATCCTCCACCACCAAAGCTGCTGGGAGACCTGGCAGACACCAGATAAAAGATTTAGTGGGAAGGGGAAGAGGCTGAAGCTGAAGAAGCCCTTAATCCCCAGTCTCACTGCAGAGCACTGGACATCCCTGCATCCCATGCAATGTTTGCATCCCACAGCAGCAGTTATGTGCTGCCAGAGGAATTTGGAAGGGAGCCAAAAGCCAACTTGCTGCAGACATACAGTTCACACTGGGGCTGACTTCAGCCTCAGCTGGGACCCCAGAGATGCCCCACTAGATTTGCCTCTTCCATCCCATCTCCCTGCCTGTGGATAATGGCAGTAAAAAGGAAGAATTCAGGCACCTAAATCAAGAAACACAGATCACAAAATCTCTCTCTTGGCAGCTGAGGTTCTGATAGCCTAGAATCCTTGCAAGAGTACACAGGCAAGGATGTCTCATCCCTGGAAGTGTCCAGGGCCAGGCTGGACGGATCTTGGAGCACCCTGGGATAGTGGAAGGTCTCTCTGCCCATGGCAGGGCATGGAATTTGATGGGCTTTAAGGTCCCTTCCAACCCAAACCATTCTGGGATTCTATGCAAGGGCTGGCCAGTCCTGGGGCAGTTCCTAGGAGTGTCTCAGGAGGAGGGCTGGCCTGCTGGGAGAAGGAGGGCTGGACACCCCTTCCCTAATCCCACCTGAGTGGGCTTATCCCCCCGCCCAGTGCCCCAGCCCAGGTAACTGTAGCCAGCAACATCCCTGAGATGTGAACACCGGCCTAGGAATCCTTAGGGAATCTGGGATCCTTAGGGTTTTTCAGATCTAACCTCTGCCTGTCACTCTGTGCACATCAGGAAAACATGGACATGGAATGTTTTTGAGATTCCCAGACTTTCCCTGCTGCCACACAACTCCCTGTGCTGGCTGCAGGAATTCTCTTGGATATCAGCCATCCCACTCCACCTGGGAGAGGTTTGGTCCTCACATGGAACTCATAAACCCATCCTGAGACCACTTCAGGCAGGGGCACATGGAGCATCACCAGACTTGTGCCCTTTTCTGGATCTGGGACTGGGATTTGGGAGAAGAGTCCCATTTCCCAAAGGTTCTGGAAAATTGCAGACCTTCCCAAGAATCCTTGCAGAAGTTTAATCTCCTTCCTGCCCATCATCCTGGAAGTTTTTTGGACGGCCTTTCCCTTTGTTTCTAGGAGCTGAGTTTTTTTGGGGGCTTCTGGTGTCCTGTATGGGCAATAGAACCTCCTGAAAGAAAGAATAACTACCAAACAAAAAAGTAAATTACTGCAAAACTGGGAAAAGGCACCTTGGATGTCCTGGTGGAGCACAAGGATGTACTTAACTTGCATGGAAGCAGCCCAGAGATGTGAGGAGGGGCCTTCAGAGGCCAGGGAGGGGGTGAGGCAGTGGTGACTTGGCCCTGTCCAGTTTTTCCATGGGTCAAATGAAAGATGATTTGCAAAAAAGGAGCCCCTGATTGGTTAATGAACATCTCTCAATTTACAGCAGCAGAATGCTGGGTGCCATCAAATGCAAGCCCAAGTTAAAGCTATGACTGCTTTAATAATCAATGACTGCAGAGTATTTAAAAAAACAGCGAAGCTTTCAGGGGCTTAAGACTTATTGCTCGCATTTTCTCAGCTTTCTTAAAGAAAAAAGGGGTGTTGTAGAAAATGGTCAAATTTATCATTTATAGCAAAATATTAATGTAGCAGCAGGAGACTTGATGTGGCCATCTATCTCCAAGCATTCAGACTTCAAAGGAAGCATAAACACGAAATTAATGGTTTGTCTAGTGTAAAGGAAAAATAAATGCAAATGTAGCCTCATTAATACCAAGTGGGTGACTTCTTGGTTTATGGGGTTTGGATTGATTTTGTCAAAGGCCAATAGATTTATTAAAAATGTCTTTTAAATTTAGCATCCCTATACCCATTAGTTGAAAGAAATAAAATTCTCTGCAATCGCCACCACCTCTCCTCCTCCTCTCCCCCCCCCTCCCTGGATGTTGTTTTACCTAAATAAAGTTCCTGCATTAGGACTCACTTTGCCCTGAAATATGTCTCTTGTAGGAGCTGCTATAAACGTCAGCATTTTCCCCGGCATTGGTTTATGGGCAGAGTGAATTTTAATGGCATCGTAATCTCGCTGCAATCAATTGTGCTCCATGGGAGGGGAAACCTCGGGGAGTGGCCATTAACCACAGCTCTGCATCACTCCAGGCCTCAGGAGCTTCCAAAGGGGTTTTTTCCCCTGTGGTTTTTTTCCATGCCTGCTCACCAAATGCTTGTTCTGGGCTGTTTCATCCCCTTCCCCGTGGCTCCATGTGGGCTGAGAGGATGCTCACTCCTAAGGATGAGATTCTGGCTGGGACATCTCACATCCACCCCTGACCCACCAGAAGAGGATGGGATGTTTTCCAGGTGTCCTAGGGATAACAATGGCAGCTGGTGGCTGCCACCCCTTGAGTGACAGAGTGGCTGAGCTGATTTAAGCCCCCCAACAAACCCTGTCCCAACAGATTCCATCACCTGCACCAAGGCACAACCCCAAAACCAGAAGCTGATGCATAGCACGGAGGTTTATTTAGGAAAATACAATAATACAACCTTATAGTCCCACATCACATATTTTTGGGTGGCTGCAGGGCTCAAAATCACCATGCACTGCTCCAAAAACCATTTGGAAGTTGTCCTGAACCACAATTCTTTGGTTAAAGTTGATTTGTTCAGGCCATCTTAAAGAAAGGACTTGCAAAGGTGTTGCTGTGTTCCCACAGCTGTATGGAAAAATGGGACAGTGTCATGGGAGAGAAAGAAAAGGAGAGGAACAAGATCTAGGCCCCAAGGATGTGATGGATCAAGTAAAGATGGGATGAGAAAAATGTGTGAGAACAAATCTAGACTGGGAGGGAAGAGATCTAAACTCAGAAAAGGCCTGGAAATGGGAAATTGGAAATTCCTGTGAGCAGAGAGGATGAAATGCAAGGGAGACAAATCCCAGATCCCAGAATGGGCCAGGCTGGAAGGGACCACAGTGAGTCCACCTGGTGCCACCTCCCTGCTCCAGCAGGGCCATCCCAGAGCCCATGGCACACATTGTGTCCAGGCAGCTCTGGGATATCCCCACTGAGGAGACTCCACACCCTCTCTGGGATCTGTTCAGGGCTCAGGCACTGCCCAGGAAAGTTCTTCCTCATGTCCAGGTGGAGCTGCCTGGGCTCAGGCCCTGCCCGTGGCTCTGGTGCCATTGCTGGGCCTGGAGCAGAGCCCGGCCCTGCTCTGCCCCTCCCTGCAGCCAGGGCCAGCCAGGGCTGAGGGCCCCTCTCAGCTGGGGCTCCTCTCCAGGCTGAGCAGCCCCAGCTCCCTCAGCCTTTCCTGGGCACCCACATGCTCCAGGCCCTTCAGCATCTCCACAGCCTCCACTGGTCCCACTCCTTGGAATCATCACACTCACCACCCAGAAAAACACATTGTGGTTTATATTGCCATGAAAAAATAAGAATTAAGGTATTAGATTACCTAGGAATTCAAGTTTTACAGTACACTGGGTTAAAGATTCCCAAGGGATGCACCACCTGCAACCCAGCACAAGATGCCACTTGGACACAGTGATTTATTCTGGAATTTTTGGCAAGTGCAGATCTGCAAATTTTCTTTCCATCAAAATATAGAATGTAAATAGATATTGGGCTTTAGTGGTCTGTATTGCAAGAAGCAATGTTATATTTGGAATATAGGTGGAGACCCTTTGAATCCATTTGATAGTGCAGGATGAATCTACTCAGAATCATCCACTCAAGTCAGACACAGGAGACGTGGATGTTGGGAAATAATGGGATAATTTAAAAAGAAAAACTATCCCATGAAAACTATCAAAAAAGAAAAAAAAAAGTATGCAAATGCATTTATTACAAGAAATAATGAAAACCCACAAGCTGAAGCTTTGTTAAAACCAGAAATATTTTCAGGGCAGGAGCCCCTAAGTATCCACAGCCTACCTGGCAAAGGCCCCCGTGCCTTTGCCTTTCCCTGCCTGGTGTGTGAATTCCTAATAAAAGTGACCCCATCTGCTGTCACTATCCATGCATAAATCTCGGGGCTGACAGCGATTAGCACAAGACAAACGGTCAAAAAACGTAACACTCTCCTTGACCTAGAAATCATCAATTCAGGAAAGCCTCTGCAAACAGCCTGGAACCTGTCAGCAGGGCTGGGAGGGGAACAAGTCTCCCAGCTCATTTAAATCTTGTGGATGCAAAACGTTTGTCCTACACAGGCAGGTCGAAATCAAACCCAAATAAGAGCAGAAAACTCAGCACAAACCACACACAGGTGCTTTGTTTCCTCCTAGCAGAAGCAAAATATTTATGGGAAAAGAAACCTGATTAGGTTCTCATTTGCATCCACATCCAAATGCAAACTCGGCTTCATGGGGATGTTTTAAACTGGAAATGCCATTGCAGCCTGTGCAGAGCAATTCCCAAGCCACCAACACAAGCCAGAGCTGACCCTTCCATGGAAATCTTCCTGGCTGGGCTTTTCTGAACACACAGAAGAGCTCGGGAAGGAGCTGGACCTGTTGGGAAAATGCTTCTTCTTGTGCTTGCAGTGCTCTCTGCCTTGTAGCAGAGAGGAGGGATCCTCACTGAGCCCCACAGCTGGGAATGGGTGTCTCCAATCCTCCCTCAGACTTGGAATGCCAAGATTTTGGCATGGCCAGAGCACAGTTCCCAAAAAAAAAAAAAAAAAACTAAAAAACAACAAAATCAAAACAAAACAAAAAACCCCAAAAGCAAATGGTTAGATAAGGGCTAGGGCCAATCCTCCTCCCTCTCCACCACATTTGTGTTGTCCCTCAAAGGGAGAGTGGAAGAATTTGGGTGTCTGATGGAGGAAGAACTCAATTGCAAGGAAAATCTGAGTGCACAAGGAATGCCAAATCCCCTAGGGGTAACCCAGCAAATGAGGAGGGCTGTGTGGTAATGAAGCATTAGGTGGAACAATCCCTTATCCCGTGTCAGCTGTTTCCTGGGAAGTGTGCCTGGTGTGAGCAGTGCCCACAGCTCCATGGATCCAGCCAGTCCCAAACATTCCACACCACTGGCACCCAAATCACACCTCCCACTTCGGCTTTCAGGAAAAATACCACATTCCAGGAGTTCAGGGCACAGCTCCCCCTGTACAGAGCCAAGCACTGAGAGCAAGGAGAGATGGATGGTGTGGCACTTCAAACCTTTCAGGGATGGGGTCAGGAAAGTCACCACCTCATCCTGCTGGAGCACAGGGACAGCTCATTCCTCCTGATACAAACTGGGATCCTGGGTGCATTGGGATTCTCCAGCCATGCTGATACAACTGTCAGTTCCTTCAGGCAGCACCAAGACACTAGCCAAGACTGCCCTTGTCCCCATTTTGGGATGGACTCAACCCTTTGGAGCCACAGCAGGCCCAGACCTGGAGACAACACCACGGCTCAGCTGAGCCTGCTGGGCTGCCTCTCCCTCTGTGCCTTTCCAGCTCCTCTGGAGTCATAATCAGCCCTTGGAGCAGGCACTGAGCACCAGGAAGCTCCCAAACTGGTGTCCTTTATGAGAGCTTTTGTCTGGCTGCAGAAGGAGCCAGTCAATACCTCAGGCTGCTGCTTCTCCTCCTTCCCCCAGTGCTCCAGGGCCATTTCCTGGTGCCCACACTGGCAGCAGAGGATGCTGCTGCTTTTCCCCTTCTCATTTCTCCCTTCTGATAGAGCTTAGAAAAAAACATGAATTCCTGCAGTGAGCGCATTCCTGCTAAACCTGCAGCACCTCTAATATTGGCTTGCAAAGTGAGACACCTCTTGGCAGCCCCACAGTCGGACAACCCTCTGAGACTTGTCTACACTGCCACTGCCATGGTCCTCTCTGGGCAGCTGGGAATGAATCCAAAGCACCAGAGCAGAGCTGTTCTGTGCTGGCAGAGACCCGTTTATGCAGCACTCATTGCACAGGGAAGATCACCATATAAGAAAAACAGGATTATGGGGGATGTTTCTTTTCCAGCCTTCAAATATCATGAAAAAAAAAAAAAAAGATGAGCAATGCTTAGGGAAAATTCTCAGAATATAACTCCTTGCCCTTTATATATCTTGTCCTGGAATGCCAGGACAAGGGCAAATGCCTTCCCTCTGCTAGAGGATGGGCTTAGGTGGCATGTTGAGAAGAAATTCTTCCCTGTGAAGGTGGTGAGGCCCTGGCACAGGGTGCCCAGAGCAGCTGTGGCTGCCCCTGGATCCCTGGCAGTGTCCAAGGCCAGGTCAGACAGGGCTTGGAGCAACCTGGGATAGTGGAAGGTGTCCCTGCCATGGCAGGGGTGGGACTGGATGGGCTTTAAGGTCCCTTCCATCCCAAACCATTCTGGGATTCAATGATTTCTGCCTCCAGGCAGTGCCAGTTACCATCTTCCCCCAATGAGCTCCTGTGGTCAATGGGAAAGGAGCTTCAGTGGGATGGACCTTGCTGGGATGTTCCCTGACAGCTCTGCATGGTCTCATCTCTGTGCTTCCAACCAGGCTACACTGGAGCTTGCACTGGCTTCCCTCAGCCTCCTCCAGGCTCATTCAGATCCCATGGAAAGGAACACTCTTGCCTGGGCTTGCTGCCTCTGCTGGTGTCTGCCCAAAGGACCCAAATGCTGTTCCTTGCTTTGCTGTGTTTGTACTGCTCCTGGTGGAGTCTCACAAGGATTGAATCTGTCTCCCCTCACTTCGAGAAGAGCAAAATCATGGTTCTTATCCAACAGCAAGCTCAAAATCCATCCCACAGACTCAGAAAAGGCTGGGTGTTCAATTAGCCATGGCTGGTTAATTGGCAAGTGTGGTGGCTTGAACAATTCCCTACAACACCCCAGCACACAAATGAACATTTCCTCCCTCTGTGACGTCCATCAGGCCAGGTCTGGAGGTGTTACTGCCCTGCACACACACATTCCCTGGCCACTACTGCAGACCTTCCCACTGCTCCCAATTGTCCAAAGAGTCCCCACACTCCTCCCGCACCAGCAGCTCAGGAAACCAGGTCTTCCTCCTGCATGTACCAACATGAGCCTGAGATAATGAACGAGGCCTAGAAGAAGAGAGAAATCATCAGGGCTGTTAATTTGACACCAAGTCTTTTGATCTCCTCTTCAGATCATAAGGGAAGGGTAAGTGTGCTTCCTTTTAATCTTCACTCCCGCACTTTAAAGGCCTCAATAATGTTCCCACCAACCAGATCATTTTCATTTGCAACTCTAATTAATCTGTGAATAAATATGCTTCGGAGAGGTGGATTGATTTAAATGAGGGCTGTCTTTTCACCTTTAATCTATAATGCTGCATTTCTCTCTCTTGAGAAAATAGCTCCTAGCTTGCACTCTCTGCCTTTCTCCCCAAGTTCATGCAAGGCTCTTTCTCCTCTTTTTTATTATTATAAAATAATGGCTTCAGCAGGTGAATAAAAGGTTAGGCAAGTTTGACAAAAATGGGAAGCTATTCACCCTTGCTACCTTTAATCTACTGCATTCTCCTCCTAATGAGTGTAAATTACCCAAGCCATTTCACAGAGCCTTTCTCTGGCATAATACCTCCGGCAGCCCATTCTCACAAGGGCGGGTTTTTATTATTAGTATCAGTATTATCTTTAATCTTTTGTGGTGTGAAGAATGAGGACAACACACAGATCCACACCAGGCAGTGGGAGCCAGGCCCAGGGTAACCGGGCTGTGTGAAGGAATGGGTGCTCCAGCGGGAGGATCTGGCATCCTCCGAGGATGGAAACCCACCAAAAAAATGTCCAGCCTTGCAAAGCTTGGCTGAAGTTTTCTCTAGGAGTCTTTAATGGCTTCAGCCCCAAAACCCATCCAGCTCCACAGAGAAATGGGCCAGACAATTCCCATCTCTGATGTGAAGGTCCCACTTTGGGAAGGTGTTGGATCTGGAGGTGCTGGAGTGTCTCACTCACAGGGATGTTGGGGAGTGACCCTTGGTGGAATTGAAGGAGCATCCTGGTATCATTTAGGCTGGAAACACCTCTAAGAACATTGAGTCCAACCAGGCTCATCACTAAACCCTTTCCCCAAGCACCACATCTACACATTTCTTTAACTCTTCTGGGCACAAAATCACAAGCTCTGAGGACAGAAGGGATGAAGAAGAAATCTAATGTAAAACATCCCCCACAACCTCCGAGAAACCCCAAATGAAGGGGAGGTCTCAGAGGAAATCTTTCAATGCCCATCTCAAATTGCCCAGTTACTGAAAAGAAACCAGACGAGGGTCACATGCCAAGGAGAGCCTCAGCAGGAGTCTCACATCTTCACTGGTGATCTGGAGAAGGCATTTACAACATTTCTCCTGGAGGTACTCTAGTCTAATCAGAAGAAGATGTGAAGGAAAAGGGTCTACAGCATACAGGACATGGGCAGGAAAACACAAGGTTGGGATCAAATATCCTCATCCCCAGAGAGAGGAGCAGCCTTGGAGGTCACACAGAATGCAGGGACTGCTGCAGGTGTTGAAGTAAAGAAACAAACAGACAATCCAGAAGAAATCAAGGAACAGACAATCCTCAAATGGTCAAGATGATTTGAGGAATTGCCTCAGAGGCCACAGCAGGAAGCAGGATGAGAACACTTGCTGCTTCACAGTGATGTGGGGAGTACTGGGAACAAACTGGGAGCATTATCACTTTTCCATGGGAATCCCTGCATCCACTGGCCCTGCCAGCTCCATGAGCCCAGTGATCAGCATCAAGCCACATCCCTCACTGGCAAGAATTGATGCCACCCCTCAGCATCCATGGGCATCCCCTTCCAGCTGGGATGCAGGACAAGAAGGGCTGGATACGGCTGGGGAGCAGAACCAACCTGGCAAACTCCCCTCTGCCAAACTTGGCCAGTGCTCTGAGGAAGAAATGGTGTTTCCACTTGGTTCAAGATAATAAAACACCAAAAAAAAAAAAAAATCCTCCTGGAGCAGCATGAAAATCTCGGCTTTGCTTCAAGCAGTAGCTGGGCCATTGAGGAGCCCGGGCTGTTGCTGAGGCCTCCATCATTCCTCTCATCTCCGCTGGTTCAGGTCCCCATTACTTCAGTTATATTATACGTCTTGCTTTTATTTTTTACATTTGCCACTTGTGATCATTATTCTGCAGCCTAAGAATGCCTGATATTCAGAGGCCCTTTGTTTCACTCTCATTATGCACACATATATGTTCAAGGTCGCCAGTTAGTCTATTATTCAAGTGGGCACTTTTTTTTTCCTGTTTCATCCCCCCCTCTCCCCAAAGAGACTCAGTTCAAGGTCTCACATTCTCTGCTTTTTCCCTTAAGTTTTACCATTTCTCTTCCTTAGAAAAACATTTTACCTTGCCTCACATTCTCCAGCAGCTTCCATTCCATTCAACCCCTGCTAATACATATATCCAAAAGCAGCCCAGGGCAGAGACCCCACACCAGCTGCTGCTGTTGTTTTAAAAGAATCAAAGCAAGCTCTTTATTTCCTTCCACTCTCCAACAATTTCTTGAGTGGCAAACTTCAGTATAGAGCATTCTTGGAGGTGCCCAGGAGGTTTCCAGAGCATTTGCAGAAGTCCTGACAAAATCTCAGGCTGCTCTGTGGGGATTTGGGTGATAACCACAATAGAACACGCTCATTCCTGACATCAGACAGGAATTTTGGCTGCACTGCTGTTGTCTTGCTTGCAACAAAAGGTGAACCAGCAAGGGATCACCCAGCAGGCTCATGTTTCATTTTGGATGAACAAGGAAAATATTATTTTAGCCCCCTACAAACCTATCTGTTTGTCAAGTGACACCCCCTCAGCAAAGCTCCCTGTACTATCAGTCATCTCTCATTATCCAGGTGTATTTATGTACATGCAGGAAAAAAACAATGGAAATGCTTTCTGAGCCTCCAAGGAGGAGCCTCACAGCACCCACTCCTGTGAGTGAGGTGCAGCTGTGATTCCACAGCATTGCACTTTGAGACAACCATTGAAATGAGGAAATTCAGGCTGTTCCACCTGGGATGAGACTCACCAGAGCCCTCTGTGAGGTACCCAGGAGGAAACTGCACTTTTATGTGCAGGATAAAGCTCCTGCCCCAGGGAGAGGAGCCAGTTTGGGAAGGAGGTGCCTTCCCCAGGATGGACACTGCAGCTGCTGGGGCTCTGTGCTGCTCCACCAGTGGCACAGCCTGGCTGGGAACCACAGACACATCCAAAGAAAAGCTGTCAGGGAATAAAAATGTGGGCAAAGAGTTAATGGGAGCCAGTTGCACCTCTGTCAGCAATCACAGACTCATGGAATGGTTTGGGCTAAGAGGGACCTTAAAGCTCATCCAGTCCCACCCCTGCCATGGGCAGGGACAACTTCCACTATTCCAGCGTGCTCCAAGCCCCATCCAACCTGGCCTTGGGCATTTCCAGGGGTCCAGGATCAGCCACAGCTTCTCTGGGCACCCTGTGCCAGGGCCTCACCACCCTCACAGGGAAGAATTTCTCACCAATATCCCATCTAATTAACATTCCTCTGGCAGCAGGAAGGCATTTCCCCTTGGCCTGGCACCCCAGACCCTTGGAAATTGTCTCTCTTCATGGCTCCTGTTGATTCCTTCAGGCACTGGAAGGTCACCTGGAGATTTCTCCGGGCTGAACAACCCCAGCTGTGCCAGCCTTTCCTCCCAGCAGAGCTGCTCCATCCCTCTGCTCACCCTGGTGCCTCCTCTGGACTCTCTGCAGCAGCTCCAGGCCCTTCCTGTGCTGGGCCCCAGGGCTGGGGCAGCTCTGCAGGTGGGGTCTCACCTGAGCAGGGCAGAGGGGCACAATCCCAACCCCTTTCCTGCTGCCCACCCTGGGATCAGCCCTGGATACCCTGGGGTGGGAGCATGGAGAAGATGCCAGACCACGGGGAAGGTGTGCAGAGGACACCCCGTATTTGTAAAGGTTTTTACACCATTTCCTTTCCTCAGGCTCAGCCCCACAGAGCAGCTGTGTCACCTTTGTGGCACATCACCCAGAGAGCCAAATTTCATTTTCCATGGGGTCACCGGGAGCACTTTCTGAACACTGGGGACTTTACTGAAGTCATGGAAGCAGGAGATGAAGTTCCTTGGCACATGGCTCCACATGACACAAGAAGCAGGCCAAGACAAGGAATATTCTGCCATCTCTTATGCACGCAGGTTTTTTTTCCATTTAGGAGCAGAAAGAATCCATCTCCCATCCTCTACACCACAATATTTCTCAAGGCCCTCACACCCCAGGTTACCCTCACCACTTGTTTTATTTATAATCTGCTCTGCCCCCTCTTTCTCTTCTTTTTCTGCTTTATTTTTTTCTTAAATAATATTTTTTTCTTTATTTTTTTGTTTGCCAGGCTCAGTCGCAGCACAAGGACATGGGGAAAGACATTCTTTCAATTCTTCAGGCATTGTGGCTGCCTGAAATGGGAAACAAGACAAAGCCAGAGAAGAAAAGCTTATTATGGGCAGCCTAGTTGGAAGAAAATGAATCACCCAAACAGATAGATTTCAATGATCTCAGGCGAACTCCGCTCTTTATTCCACACACCCGCGTCTAATTGTTCCAGAAAATGTTCATCTGCTTCATAATGACAGCAATAATGGAAATGTGAATTTCCTTACGTGAAATAAGGAAAAAAAGTTTATTCAAGGGTCTGCTTTGGAAAGTACAGCCATAATGCGCTTTCTTCTGGGGATTTAATAGAATTTCCTCTCAGAGAAATTGGATGGTTAACAAGGAATTTTTTAAATTTGAAGACTGTATGGGCCAGAAGAGTTTCCTGCCATGAGAGAGGGCTCATGGGGTAAAGGGACAGGGCAGCCTCCCGGTATTGGAGAAGGGACAGGATGGGAAAACTGAATGGCAGCATTTGCCCTGCTGGCAACCTGTCAGAGCCCCTCCTGCTCTGCCCAGCTTTTGTGGGGGGATGGAAACAACTGCCCCAGTTTGAATTCAGGACCTAAAAGTCAGAGCACAACTCTAAATCCCTCCCCAAGATGCAGCTGGGCTGCAGTGCTCTCCTCATTTGGTGAAAGGTGGCATAAGCAGGATGCCTTTATGTGATTTCCCTGGGCAAGAAGAGCAGAAAGAATTCACCCTGGGAATTTCATGGCAGGCTGGAGCAGACCCCTGAGTCAAGACAGGCCCAAAAGGAACCACAGGAGAACCCCAGTGTCTGCAAGGCACAGGACAAAAGGGGCTCACTGAGCTTCCTGGAAGGACCTCAAGACCTAAAGTGAAATGAGAACAGCTACAATTTCCCCTGGGAACTTCAGAGACAGAGGGAGGTAGCACCAGAGTATGTGGATCTGAGTTCACACTGTGGTGAAAATCTCCTCTTGGGCCTGCAAGTTCATCTGATATTCTTCAGGTGCTGATGGTGCAGAAGGCAAAGCAGGATCCTCCTGGCACTGCTGCCCACTCAGAGTCATGGAATCCAGGAATGGCTGTGGTTGGAAGAGACCTTAAAGCCCATCCATTCCAACCCCCTGCCGTGGGCAGGGACACCTTCCACTGTCCCAGGCTGCTCCAAGTCCCATCCAGCCTGGTCTGGAACACTTGCAGGGATCCAGGGGCAGCCACAGCTGCTCTGGGCACCCTGTGCCAGGGCCTCACCACCCTCACAGTAAAAAATTCTTCCTTACATTGAGTCTAAACCTCCCCTGTTTTGGTTCCAAACCATCACCCTGCATCATCCCAGGGCTCAGCTGTAGGTGAAGTCCATCGGCTCCAAGACATGATGCAAAGCATCCCTCTAACTTAAAATCCAGGCTCTCTCAACTCTGCCTCTTGTCCCTTTCTAAGGCTGGAAATGAAGATTTAGGCCACGCTGGGTACACAGGAATGTTTCCTGTGGCGGGGCAGCACGGGGGTTAAACAAGACATGGAGAAAACCCATGTTTAAAGTGAAGAGATGTGAAATTGTTCCCTGTGGGAAACGCGGCAAAGTACCCAGCACGTCCCTGTGTTCCTGTCTGTCAAACAGAACCGTGCTGCAACTTTCCAAGGAGAACATTTTGACACGAGCTCAGGCAGGAGGCAGGGTTGGAAGGGAGGATGGCTCCCATTCCATATCCTTGAGCTGCAGGGAAGGAAAGGCTCCATTCAATTCCACAGGGTCCTGAAGGACGTGACCAACTTTGAAAGCCATGAGTCATCCGAAGGGAGCCAGGCAGGAGGAGAACTCCTGCAATTCAAGCTGGAATTGTGCTCAAGTGCCTCAAGAGCTGAGGCCTGAGAAAACAGGCTGGCAGGTGCAATTTTCCCCCTGGAGAAATTATAAATCTCCTCTTGTTGATTTATTTTAAGGGGAAGAAAGATTTCTGCTCCATGAGGTTTTTTTTTTTCCTCTAAAGAACTCCCTGGGCTGGTCCTTGTCTTGATGTGAGGAGCAGTCAAGGAGAAAGAGGATCTGCAGCAGTAAAAATTTGCAGAATTTAGGGGATTCTGAGAAGAGAGAACAAGAACAACCAGGAGATAAAAAAATACATCCAGTGGGTGTCTTCCAGCTCAGCAGCATAAGCTGGCCTGGGGAGATGAGCCAGATATATGCCTGGACTCCCCAAAACCCATTTCCTGAGAAAACCTCCCCCAAATTTCAGCCTAATCAGGCATCTGTGTGGCTCAGCAAAGAAGAGCCCAGTTCCTGATGGCAGGAGGCTGCTTCTTGCTGGAAAAGCACTTGGGAAGGACCAGAAGGAAGCGTGACATCTCTCATTTTCTTCACATCAGGGTTTTGTCTGACAGCACCTCTCTGTTCACTGCTCCCACATCCAGGACTTTTGAGGGAGACACAATGAAGTTCCTTGGGAAAGCTTCAGCTGGGAAACTGCTTAAAAGCTATCTGATGTTCATGTTTAAAGTTGTAATGCTTTAAGTTTTATAAAAGTAGCAACCTGGCCTTTCCCAGGGAATTAATTGTGCAATTTCCAGTGGCATTTCAAAGAACAATTCAGGAAATAAGCTCCTGATTTCCAGCATCATTTACAGACAAGCAAAAAGCACTTTCCCCCCACCCATAATTCAGATTCATCCCAAAAATGTGTTTGTTGTCTAAATAGAGACTCTGTTTTAATTTGTGCCCCATTTACCTTGGAGCAGGTGTCCCTGGAAGCGTCCAGGACTAACCTGGAAGATCTCATCAGCAAAACAGTCATCTGAGGCCAGACACTTCACACAGCAGCACCAAGGGCTGATGAGCCTTTTATGTCAGTGGAAATTTAGGTTTTAAAAAGCTTTAACTCCCTTTTTAATTTTACTCACATGGAAAAACGAGGAGGAAGCACTTCCACAACCACATTCCAGCTCAGCTCTGCCCCTGAAACCACCTGCACAGGGATGGGTGCTCTGCTGATGGATTTTACCTCTGCATTTGGAGCCTCAGGTAGGTGAAGGAAGGAATTCCTGTGTCACAGGTCCTGTGCAAACCCTCAGCTCTTGGGAAAACTACAAATGCACACAAAGGTACTAAAGAACTCCACGTCACACTAGCACTTCAGCAATCCTGGGATAATTAACTGGGCTTGCAGGGTGAGTTGTGTCACCATCAAGGAGAGCTTGAAATTGCCCCCAGGATCTCAAGGGGCTGAAGGCTCTATGTAAAGTGGAGGAACAAGTCTAGAATTTGGGGGTGGGAAGAGTTTTTGTATCTAAAAGCTCTTGGTGAGGAAATCAGTGAGTGAATCCCACCATGAAATCAGCACATGAGGACCAGGAAGGAGGTGCACTTTGACATGGAAGTCACCTGAGTGAAGAAAAGAGCAAGGAAGAACAAATATCCACCTGTCTTCATCATCAGGGCGCCAGAATCTCAGGGCCTGTAGCCAGCCCTACTCAGTGTACAACATCTTTTCCCTCCCTTCCCACTTAAAATAGCACCCCAGACCCTCAGGGATAGGAAAGAGGGATACAAAACATAAAGAAGCATCTCCCCTCAGGACATAGAGCAGGGATCACCTCCCTCTAGGAGGGATCCACCTGAGAAGAACATTCTCAGTCTTCCAGACACCCTTTTAAAGCCCATCAGGCTCTTGGTGAGCTCCTCCACCTGTGCCAAGTAGGACCAGCTGCACCGTGCATCCTCCATCACACCCCTTGCTCAGTCCACACCACGTTCCCTTAAAGGGAGTCTACAAAAAAGCTGATAAGGAGCTTTGGACAAGGATTTCCTTCTGCCAGGACAGGTTAGATGGGATATTTGGAAGTTCTTCCCTGTGAGGGTGGTGAAGCCCTGGCACGGGGTGCCCAGAGCAGCTGTGGCTGCTCCTGGATCCCTGGCAGTGTCCAAGGCCAGGCTGGATGGGGCTTGGAGCAACCTGGGATAGTGGAAGGTGTCCCTGCCCATGGCAGGGGTGGCCCTGGATGGGTTTTAAGGACCTTTCAAACCCAAAGAATTTGATGATTCAATGATTTACTATAATGCAAAGTTTTGCTTCCTTCTAAGACATAAAATAGGTGTTTTCCAAAGGGTTTTGGTCTGCAGGATTGGTGAGTGAGGGGCTCAGGCATCCCTTCCAAGCCTGTTCCTATTCCTGCTAATGGATGGTGAGTGTTGCATCAAATCTCTTGCTGAATTGAGGCTGGGATCTGACTTCTTTAGACCACCCATGGGATTTGGTTCCTGTAGACCACCCATGGGATTTGGTTCCTTTAGACCACCCATGGGATTTGGTTTCTTTAGGCTGCTTTGACATCCTCCTGATGGGTCCTGATGGCTGCATGGATCCCACACTGTCCCAGGTGCCAGGGACTCCCCGTGCCCACAGCCATCTCCCCACTCCACACCCACCTCCACAGGGCTCTGGGAACCCTTTCCAGGTGCAGCCCTGACTCTTTTTGTTTTCTCCCCACCTGGATTCACCGGAGCCGGGTGCAAGCGCTCAGGGTTGGTTTTTCTGGAGGTGACTCCCATTGTTCCTTCCCCCCCTTGCACAGCTGGGCCGAATGCATGGAAGGTCAGTGAGAAATGAAGCTGCTTTTATCTGCCATCTCCCACCAGCCCTAAGCTGGGTCCCCTTTTTCACACTGAGGCCTAGCCAAGCATGAAGGAAAATAATTTTACCCAATCTCTCTGCTCTAACGCGCACCAACCCCCCGCCCTCCTCTTTTCCACAACTACCCACCAATCTAAAAGGGAAAGAATTAGAAAAGAAAAAAAAAAAAAAAAGAAAGCCCTTTCCACAATGAAAGCACAGCCAGATAGAAATCTTGGTGAGGCACCACTCTAAATGTGACTGCAGCTTTCAGCCTGTCCTCACTCAAATATCGCCAGCCCCACTGTTTACTCTCCTGCTATAAAAATAATAATAATAATAAAAAATACTAACCTGGTGATTACTCATGTTCCACATAATTGCAACAGGCAGAGGAGAGAGGAGTGATTAATTTGCCTTGTGAATTATGCATTATTTCCCCAGCTCCTTCCTCCCCCTCAGCCCAGCTCCCAGCACACTTCTCCAGAGCTTTATTATGTATATTTGTGGGATATTGTCACCTGTCCTGGCTCTGCTGGAGAGCTGCTGTGGGTGAGTATCAGTGGAGGCTTGGTGTTTAATCCGCTATGAGCACTCTGGGTTTGTTTTTCACAGTCACCAGAGGAGCAGGAGGAGCAAACCCACCAAGCCAAGGCTGAGAGCTGGCCCGTGTAATTCCCAGCTGCAGGATTTAAGGAGCCACACAAAACTTGCACAAACGAGACAAAGGCACTCCAGGCACAGCAAGGAGGCTGCTCCTCGGGGTGGAAAATCCTGAGTGGAAGAGTTCCTTCAGCCCAGGCCAAACATCCAAGGTGCTCTCATATCTCCTTGTGGGAGCATCCCTGTGCTCCAGTTAACAACCCACAGGCCTGATGCCCTGGGCAGTGGTGTTTTCCTCAAATCAGGGCAGAAACAACTCCACAGTGTTCAAAAAACAAGCGGATGTGGCACCATAATTAGGTGGGCGTGGTGGTACCTGGTCAAAGGTGACAATCTGGAGGTGTTTTCCAGCCTTAATGGTTCTGAGATGGTGTTTGGGTGCTCTTGGTGTCCCAGCAGATACAGTTCAGAGTGGTGAAACTCATATCCCTGCCCAAGTGTGCCTTTTTTGGTTGGTGATGGAGGACATAGAGCAAGTCCAGAGGAGAAGCAAGTCCATGAAATTGCTGAGGGGACTGGAGCACCTCCACTACGGAGTCAGACTGGGAGAGCTGGGGCTGCTCAGCCTGGGGAAGAGAGGGTTGAGTGGGGACCTCACAGCAGCTTCCAGGGTCTGAAGAGGCTACTGGGAAGCCAGAGAGGGACTTTTCATCAGGAACTGGAATGACAGGACAAGGGGGAATGGGCTCCAGCTGAAAGATTAAGGTGAGATACATGGCAGAAATTCCTGGCTGTGAGGGCATTGAGGCCCTGGCACAGGGTGCCCAGAGCAGCTGTGGCTGCCCCTGGATCCCTGCAAGCGTCCCAGGCCAGGCTGGATGGGGCTTGGAGCAGCCTGGGCTAGTGGAAGGTGTCCCTACCATGGCAGGGGGTGGGATTGGATGGGCACTAAGGCGCCTCTCAACCCAAACCATTCTGTGATTCCATGGTCCTGTGCTCCAGACCAAGCTGCAGAAGGGGTCTGGAGAATGAACACCTTGCCCTTGGGGATGCACAAGGACACCAGACACCAACACTCTGTCATGTTCGACCAATGATCTCCCATCCAGGAACACCTGCACCTATTCTGTGTCCATCACTGAGTCAGCAAAGGACTAAAACATGTCCTTCCTCCCCAGCTTCTGCACAGCTGCTCCCAGGCTCCAGAGTGAAGGTGGGTTTTCATGATTCCATGATTCCATGACCCAGGCAGTCACAACAAGTGGTCAGATCCCTTCCTGGGGTCCCTCAACCAGCAGAAACACAGCCCACATGGCAGCACCAGCTCTTTGCTCTACTGGGACACCATCTCCTGCCACCTGATTGCTGGGGCTCCCAGGAAAAGGGGATTCAGCCTCCAGGGAGGTATTCAACAGGTAAAGCTGATCTCCCCCTGTTTTTGTGTTACCTACAGATTTATGTGACAGAGATCTGCTGGAGCAAAATCCATCCCCTGCAATAATCCTGTGGCTACAGGTCCCAGCAGCCTCTCCTAATGATGCTCAGGGGACTGTGGTGCTTCCCAGACATCTCCTTGTTCCTCTTTGGGAGAGGCTGGAGGGACAAGGCGTGGAAAGCACAAGTGAACCCTCCTCTAGATCTTCCTAAGGAGATTTTAGGAGAGATCACCTACTAAGGAGAGGCTGGATACAAATTTTCAGGATCTAAAAGCTGATTAATAGCTCAGATAAGGTCAGCTTTTCCCAAAAGCTGCTTTTGAAAAGCCCTCTGCTTCCCTCTTTTCCTTCCTCACCATCCAAAATCCCTCTCTGCCTTCCTGAAGGTGAAAGGAGCTGAGCCACAGAGGGCTGCCAGCGAGGGAGCTCCCCGTGCTGGGCTGCTGGGTGGATTTGTTCCCTCTGTTTTGTGCCTGGCTGGATTTGTTCCCTCTGTTTTGTGCCTGGACGTGCAGCCCAGACAAGGGGCATTGAGTGCCCGGGGCCCTGGGGACAGCACTGTCCTTGCTCTGCCATCAGGTGCACACAAAGGCAGGAGCCTCTGCAGGAGCAGAGCTCTGCAGAGCTGAAAGGCGATTAGCATATTCCAGGGGGAACTTTTTTGCTCAAAATGAGAATAAACAGAACTGAAGGATTACAAAACCAAACATGGAACATTACATGGAGCAATAATTGCCTCCTATTATTTCCCTGCACTCACCAAAACAGCTATTTAGACAAACAAAAGAGCAAAGAAAGGCAGAGACCAGTGCTGAAAGTTGTTTTATCTCTACTAATCCCCACTGCTTTGATAAGTCTGTAATAGGATCATTTAGCATCTCCAAAGTGCAGCATCTCAGGAAATTTCTCAGTGCAGGCAGGTTGGGCTCAGGTGTCTGTTCCCAGCTCCCAGCCATGGGGTGAGCACAGACTCTGTCAGGCTCTGGGCACACAGTGGAGGGGAAAAAAATCCCCCTCCATTTTTATGCATGGATACAGGGAACTTCGTGCACCTTCTTTAGCTGGGACTGCTTCCAAAGATTATTTTATTATTGTTTTATTAGATTTGTTTTCATATTTCATGACCAGGCTGCATGGGGCAGTGGTGAAATCACCATCCCTGGAAAGGTTCAAAATCCATGTGGATGTGGCACCTGGGGACATGGGTCTATGGTCAATACCAGTCCTGGGGAATGCTTGGACTCAGTGGGTCTATTCCAACCTTAACAATTCCATGATTCTGTTGTTATCAGTTTAGTTAATATGGATGGTGCTTGGTCCAATTTGGGTGCATTTGCCCATATTTAAAGTAGCCCATTCCACAAATGCTGTCAGTCACTGGATTGCCCCAGAAGTTGGGATCAAGGAGTGTGGCAGACACCAGGGCTGTGCTACTCCATCCCAGCTGCTGGAAACAGCAAATATCAACATTTGTCCTTCATAAGAAGCTTTTCTCAGTTGTTTGATATTTTTAGTCCTCACAATGCCCTTTCCCTCTCCACATTATGTTGTTTAGTACCTAAGACACTCACACACTCCATTTTTTATGTGCTCCAGGAGTTGTGAATTCCATGCTGATTCCCAGCCATCCTCTCTCCCAGCAAGGACCATGCTGTCATCACTGGTGGCAATGTCCCCATGTCCCACCTGATCACAAGCCACATGGCACAAGCAAGAAACTTTAATTTTCCTCCAAAATAGGTTTTTTTCCAAAGATGGAACACAGCAGAGACCCAAAGGGGTCTGTAGCAGCCTCCCAGTCAAAGCTCTGGTCTAAACTGGTGAGGACATCAAGAGCATGCTCTTGGTTTTGTTTACATGTCTGAGCCAAGAAGAGAAATTCCTCAAGGCCAATCCATGTTATTTGTGTCCAGCTTTATCTCCAAATCAGTTTTGCTAATATGCTAGAAATTCACCTCTGCTTGGAATTTACCCCCACTCTCCCATTTTTTTCTTTGTTGCTTAGTATTTCTGTGTGGAAGAAAAGCATGCCCTGCTTCCACCAAGAGGGCAGAGATGGATACCTGGAGTTGATCTGGTGGAACGTGGGGGGTTCGGGAACTTTTTTAATGTTGGATTTAAGATCAATTTTAGCCATTATTTGCCATATCAAAGTTTATGAGCTGTGCACAGAAACTTAATTGCATCAGATTTTTCTGTCAGGAGCTATGCTTTTCTGTCAGATTTTATCTCACAACAAAGAATGGTTCATGCACTGCTGCTGGCACATAAGAATTCATGAGCAGCTGCTGGGGGATAACATTTTCTCCATCAGCTGCTGAACTTTTTACCTGTACAGAGCAGCGTTGCCTTTGTGCTAGCACAAGAGTAGGGAAGAAAACACCTGGAAACATCCCTAAAAGGATTCTGTTGCACAGAATTAAGGTCATTCCATAATCATGCTCCATCTTAGCCAATTCCCACCAAAAAAAAAAAAGAAGTGACAATAAACTCCTTGATTTTATACATCACTGATGCTGCTGTGCAGAGGTGGTGCCACCACACAGTTGTTATTCCTTACACAGAGAAAAAAACCTCCTCATTATGTCCCTTCCCCTTGGACACAAGCAGCTGCTGTACTAAACCCTCAATATATGGCAGCAGAGGAGGAATAAAGCAAATATTCCATGTGGGAAGTTGTCAGTGATGGGAAAATGTCAGAGTAGAAGTCCTGAATTGGGATGGGTTTGACAGCAAAACAGAAATGAGCACGTGTCATGCACACAGGCAGGAAAGCTGTATTTATTGGGGAAGAATTCTCTCTGATCATTGTGGGTTTCCCTGTTAGTGGGAAGGGAGAAATTCCCTTCCCTGAGAAGCAAAGGGGATCTGCCTCTGGGAGGAATATTGTCCAGGATTGGAACAGGCTGCCCAGGTGGAGTCCCCACCTCTGGAGGGATTTAGAGCAGGTGGATGTGGCACTTGGGGACATGGGTTAGTGGTGGCTTGGAATTGCTGGGACTCAGGGACATCAAAGGTCCTTTCCAACCTAAACAATTCCAGGATTCCACAAGAATTCTGTAGGTGTTACTCCCACCCCAGAGCAAAATGAGCTCTGCCCTCACAACAAGCCCTGCACAGTGCATAATGCAAATGTCAGTTCCTGCCCCAAAGACCTCCCTGTCTCGCCTCCCAGGGCTGGAGAGGAGCAATTCCAGGCCTGGTTTGTATTTCCAGGGAACACCAGGGCTGTTCCCAAGAGCATATTCCCCGTGGGTGTCTCAGGAGATGTGTGTTGGTGACTGTTCCTATTCACAGCAATAATAAGAACTGAAATGAAATATCAGCGCCCCATCTCATTCAGCATATCTCGATTTCAAATCTGGGTTTTGTAAAGAATATTGAGAGTATAATACAGCCCCCTCAGTAACCTGCTCTGCTTTATTACACAGTACACACAAGTTTTCCATTTTTTATTGAATTGGTCACTCAGTCATACTAAACATGGCAGAAAAAGAACAGGAAATAAAAATGAACCAATAAATAAAAGCAGGGTTTCCAAAGCTCTTCTTACTGAAAGGAAAGCTGGGGAGTTCTTCAGAGTTTATCCAGGAGAAAACCACCTTGCTTAGAATAAAATTGTGCAGTGGAACAGAAAATAAGATGTTACTGCAAATGAAATGTATTCTTTAGTGGCAAAAATTAAAGATGTCATAGGAGATAGGCTTGGGCTGCGTCCATCTGCCCAGCTCTTCCCTGGGACTGATGACAGGATAGAAATGCATGGCCAGCCCAAGCCACCCATCGAGGGGCCAGGCAGGGCCACCTGGTCCCTTTGCCACTCGCCCATCCCTGCTCACCCCAGAGCTTTTTAGTATGTTGGGAAAGTGAAGATGCTTAGTTTGCCATGACATCTTATTTTCTGTTCTGCTGCACAGTGTTATTTTAACCAGAGCAGCCTGCTCCCAGATAAACCCAGAGGAACTGAATGCCTCTGGAAAATCCTGCACTCAGATGTGTGGGAGTGTGTGAGTGCTGGGGAGAGGACAGGGCTGGGACCTGCTGTGGATCCTGGTGGTGTTGTCCTGATTAGGTCTCCATGGAAAAGGATCCATCTGTGGTTAATGTGCAGCTTGAAGGGGCATGAAAATGAGGATCCCTCCCTGCTGCACGTGCCTGGGGAGGAGTGCTCATCCCTTAATTAAACCCAGACTGGAAGACTCTATACTCTCTGGAAGGAGTTTGGTGTGGGCTCCATTTAGTGGGGTCTTTGTCTCACCGGGACACGCGGTGAATATTCCTTTACCCCAAATCCATGTGGATTGGAAAGGTGCTGTTCAATCACCAATCACCATGCAGCACTCAAAAGTGTCCAAAGACCAGCTTTGGCAGGCAATGCAAGACTTCCCTCCCCTCCAGACCCTGATCCTTGGTGGGATATTTAAGGTATCCAATAATTAGTGCTCAGGACATGACCATGAATTTGTGCTCACCTTTGGGTTCTTGGTGTGCATGGGAATGTGGAGTCATCTCCCAGATCCTGCTCCGTTCTTGGCCTCAGGACCTGCCTGTGCAAAGGATTTCTTTGCTTCAACTGTGTGAAAACTGCTGTCTTTGATTATTTGAAATGCTCAGATTTCATTGATTCTCCAGCATTTCTTACATTAGTTCTTCCATGACATTTTTCCTGACTGACTGTTCATCATGGACAACCTTTATGGGATGGTGGGACAATTGTCCACTGCGTTAGGAGTAAAAAAAAAAAAACAAAACAAAACTCAGCATGTCATTTCACCAATATATCAAGCCCTCCTTCACACCAGGAATTAAATAGGTGTGAATAAACACTCACTGTAATTAGCATCTCCAGTTTCATAATTGGGAAATGCTTTTAGGCCACCACTGGGTGAGTCTCAGAGCAGAAATCAGTGTCCCTCCCTCAGCTTCACCTCCCTGCGTGTTCAGGTTGGGCCAAATGGACACAAGAAGGTGCCTGGAGTCCTCCTCCCTGCCCAGCTCTGGTTCTTGGAGTGGGGAGCACCAGAGATCCAGAGAAGTCCATGGTCCCCCTTCTCCAGTGCCCAGCCAAGGTTCAGGTGTTCCTGAAGGTGGTTTTCCAGGTTTCACGTGGCACCTAGGGATACCCACAGCCATATTTCAATTCAACTACAGCCTGGGTCAGGAACATTTCACTGCTTTCACTGTCAAACCCAGGTAGATTCAAAGTTTGGTTCTCTGCCCAGGAAAACACAGCCCTAATATCCTGATAATATTGCAGAGTTTACAACAGGGTCCCCCACCTTCCTGTGAACAAATGATGACAGAGATAGACAGATCTCGAAACACAAAGAAATAACTTGGGATTGGGATGATGGGATTTGTTACCAGCCCCAAATCAAGGTCTGTAGCCCCTGGACCTCGCACATCTTTCCAGCAGCTGCTTTGGTTGCATTGATTCCATTGCCTGTAGATTAAAAGCTTTGTTAAAACAAACAGTGCTCACCCAAGCACTAGACTCTTGTCTGGGACAATGACAGAACAAATAGTCCCCTCCAGGCACGCTTTGAAGTCCTGAAGTCCTCAAAGTCCCTAAACCAGATGGAAAAATCTTCCTTGAACAGTCGTTCTTAGCTAACACAGCCTAAGCTGGCTGGAATATGATGACTCCCAGGATCTCCACCTCTTTTTTGTTTAACTGGGGTGTTCTTTGGCCAGTTCAAATTGGAAACACTCTGTATTCCTAGAGAAAGGATTCCTGCTTACCCCAGAGCTTGGGTCAAACTTTCCCATTAGCACAGACAGGTTTACTTCCCTACTGTTGGTAATTTAAGTTTCACTTGCTCCTCTCTCAGTGTTTGTAATGTAAATGGGAACCTTTTCATTCAGAAAGACCAAAAGGAAACATTTACTCTTCCTGGGTGTTTCCTCCCAGACTTTTTTAGAAATACCAGTGAAAGAGTGAAAGTTTACAAGTATTTCTGGTCAACCAAATGACTCAGAAGTGCTGGCTCCTTTTTTCACCACCTGTAGCCACCCAACCACATCATCTGCCCCTCTTCCCTGAGCAGCAGGGCCTACTGGCTCCACCACAGGATGGTTTGTCCTCTACAAAAAACAGGGTTTGGGAGTGTGGAACTGAAGCTGTTGCAGCTCTTCAGTGGAGTGTGGAAAAGCCTGAACAGTCATTGTCAGCCAATCTTACTTTGCACCAACAGCCGGTAAAGAAATGTGTCCTTCCATGGTGCAATTCACCTGGAAACACCAGACTCTCCTTCTCTTCTCACCAGCCAGGTTATAAATGCACCCCCAGTTATGCGATCAGCACCACCTCATCACTGAAAAGGAGGTGGATGTGGCCCCTGGCCTTGAAGTCACCTCTTGCTGGGCAGGAAAAATGCACTATGGCCCGTACAAAGGTGACTGGGATCTTTGGGAACCGAGGAAAATGTCATAGACATCTTTAATGGAAAATCTTTTCTTTAGGATTTTTCTTCTTGAGAAAATGAGAGGCTTCAAGAACAAAATGTAAACATTGATTATCTGCTGCTGTAGAATATAACCAGTAAATCTGTGATTGGTTCATGTTAGTTGTTTGTAATTAATGGCCAATCACAGTCAGATGGTTCAGACTCTCTGTCCGAGCCACAAGCCTTTGTTATCATTCCTTCTTTTTCTATTCTTAGCCAGCCTTCTGATGAAATCCTTTCTTCTATTCTTTTAGTATAGTTTTACTGTAATATATATCATAAAATAATAAATCAAACCTTCTGAAAAATAGAGTCAGATCCTCATCTCTTACCTCATCCAAAAACCCCCGTGAACACAGTCACAGGAAAACTCTCAGCAAGGTGATTTTTGTGTGGCCTGGTCAGCTGTGGCAGGAGAAGACCCAGTGCTGGGGCTTCATATGGGATATCCTGAGTGACCAGGGTGTCTTTCTGCATGAACAACAGCAGCAGGGAATCCAGCTACTGCCTGATAATCCTGATGGGTTTCAGGAGATTCCTGCTTTCCCCTCTCATCCCAGGAGCTGTGGGAATTGAGGGCAGCACGTCCCACAGGCTCCATTTCACTTGGGCTTCTTTGTTCACCTCTGTGCCCCATTGCAGGAGGAAGTTCAGCCCTTTCAGAACAACTTCTGGGCAGTATTTATGTTTTTCCAAAGGCAAACACTGCTGGAGACAGTTGCCACGTGGCAAATCTTTGTGAGTGTCCCTCAAAAGCCACAATTAATATTAATGGCAAATCAAACACCGTCCATGAGAGTCACTCTGGTGTGACAGGCTCAATTTCCAGCCCATGGCACCTTCCCATTCAACACCTTAATACAGAGCTGACCTTTCCAACAGCTCCAGGAACGAGATCAGCCCAACAGGATGAATAATGGAAGAACTGGGGGTCACCCAGCAGTCTGCGGTGGTCACCAGGGAAGGTGTGGCTGTGGGTGGCTGAGGTCACACCTGCCTGGCTGTGTCCCTTCAGCTCCCCATGACCCCTAGGGTGAGGCACAAGCCCTTCCTGGCCCCAATTCCCCTCCAAGTCTCAGCCCAACTGCAGGCTCTGGCAGCTCAGAGCTGCACAGGGAACTTGTCCTGAGCCCCAGGCACAAAAAAATAGCAGAGCAAGGCCATGAGGAGGTAGCTGGGGCTTCTCCGGAGCTCCCATCAGAGTTCTCCAACAGAAGCAGGGCAGAGCGTCTGGATGCCGAGGAGAAACGTGTATTTTGAGGAAAAGAGGAGGATGTAGAGCTCTGCGAGCCTCCCTCACAAGCTGCTATGATGGAAGGGTGTGCTTTCCATGGCAATGTTTGCTGAGGACATAATCCTGGAGCCTTCCCTCCCAGGCTGGTGCAGCACTGGCCATGCCATGCTGCCTCCTGCCTTGTTTTGTTGCCTGGTCTCACTGCAAAAGCAGAAGTTTCTTCCTCCACATCCATAAAATTCCTAGTTCATGGAATGCCAAGGGATAAGGCCACCCTGAAGCCCCAGAGTGTGAGCTGGAGGGCACAGGGCAGAGTTTGTTCAAAGGACTGAGTGTGTTTATTATTAATGAGGCAGCAGATCTACTCAGCCTCTCTAAACATAGGAGCATTTGTGAGAGTGGGATGAGAGGAGGGAAGAGGTCCCAGCATTTATCCCCTGGTACAGAAAGCTTGGTGAAGGTGAGAACTAGAGAGGTGGAGGACTCAAACTCCAAAATTGTAATGACTCATCATCCATCCTGCCCTCACCAACCACATCAACTTTCTCCTCAAGCTGTCTGCCAGGGGAGAGGAAGCTCTTCATTATCCTCCATGCTCCCTTCCCCACACCCCCCTGCACGAGAAGAAAGAGAGGAGAGATAATGCTTGAAAAACCACCAGGAAAAAAAATAATAATAATATGGAGCTGTCTCCAAAGAGCTGCTTTCCTTGTGTGGCAGGCGCCTCCTGGATTAACCTTTTGTATATGCAGAAATGGGGAATGAATAATTGAGCAGCGCAGACATCGCCGCGCGCCCGTCCCACACACAGCTCCATGGCTGCCTCACAAAAACCTCTCCAATGGTGCCTTTTAATTGAGATGGATACAGGGGGAGGCAAGGACACTGAGCACTGCTCATCTCCTGCGTGCAAATGTAAATCTGTCATCAGAATTATCTGCAGGGACAAAGCCGTGGTGTGTCCAGCAGGTCTCACAAACACCCGGGGATGGTGCTGCAGGAGGGGAGGGCTCCTCCCCAGCTCACCCCACCTGCACAGCCCAGGAAAAACTTGGGTAGCTCCCCCCAAACAGATCCTGGCAGTCAGATTCCTTCACACAGATCTCTGAGTAACCTGGGCTAGTGGAAGGCGTCCCTGCCCACCTGTGGCAGGGATGAGGTGGATGAGCTTTAAGGTCCTTCCAACCTAGGCCATTTTATCATTCTATGTAGTGGGATAGAACATAAGCAAATAAACGTAGTATAGAAAGTAATTTTAAACCCTAAAGAGTTGCAGCTGGGTTAATTATTAAAGATTAGGAGCAGGCCTGATTTTAACAGGCCACAGCTGTAGCCAAAAAGAAAAGTGCTATAAAAGAGAGGATTGGTTGGTTGAGGGGAGCTGGAGTCAGTTGGCTGCTGTGAGGACAAGGAAGAGTCAGTGCCTAGAGGAGCTGCCTGCAAGAAACATCAAGGAGGTAGGAAACTCTAGCAATAGGGAACCCTTGCATTATATAACAACACTTCCATGATTTCATGTTGACCTCAGTCCTTTCTTTTCCCTGGCTAGACACACCATCAAGGATGATTTCTTTAGCCCCTGCTAAGGACTCATTCCCCTGCCCACACTGAAGTGCTTGCAATGGAAGACCTAGGAGAGCAAAAGTCAACCCTTGGAGAGGACAACCCAGAAGAGACAAAGTGAGTGAAGGCCGGAGACACCTTTCTCTTGAGCTCCTATTCCACTGGAATTACCTCATATATTGTGGCATAGATCACCCCACGCCACCAGGATCAGCCTTTGGGCTGATGAATTGGATGGGGATGGTTTCCACCTTCTTTGCTCTCCTGAAAAGGGGAAGGAATCATGAATAGAGTGCCCCTCTGGTGGCTCCATACTGGGCACTGGCACAGCAGTGCCAGGTCTGTCCATGCCAATCCATCACAGCTTAGAGTCCCAAGGCTCTGCCACAGGAGTGTGGGGTTTGGCTGCCCTCCTTATCCCAGTAATTGCAGAGGCCATGCCTGAGCAAACCCAGCACAATGTTCAGGAGGAGGTGTCAAGATTGTCTTTAGGAAGCATCACAAGTTCCAGTTCAGTGCCACCACTTTGCAGATGAGTGTGGATGAAGGGCAGAGAACCTGTGCTATCCCTTCCTCCACAGTTCCCCTCAGGCAGCCTTGGGTGTGTGCCTGCAGGATTGGAAGCTGCACACCTGAGCATGATCCCCCTCACCACAGCAGCTTTGCCCTGGTGGCCTGGGCTTTCCTGAGGGTGCACAGGAGAGGCAGCTCTCAGCAGATGCTCTGCCTGGGATCCTACAGGACAAGCAGGGCCTTTCCCACAATTTCAGGAACATCCTTTCCCAGTGCAATGGTGTGTGATCCCCTCTTGATTGAGCTGCACACACACATGAGGGCTGACATGTGCTGTTTCCTGTCTCATGAGACTTGGAAGCTCCTGGCATGTTCCTAATTACTGTGGGGACACCTCTGTGACAGCACCTTTGACCCTCTGAGACCTTTAACCCTGGGACACCCTGGGTTTTTTTATATCTTAACAGAGCTCCTTTGGAGATGGCAGTCAGGAATGATCCCACAGCTTCCTGGCCTCGCTCTCTGCTCCCTTGGGAAGCATCTGTGAAGTCTATCTGTGTGTGCAAGCCTAGTGTTTGTGTGCACAACCCTCCCAAGCCCTCTGGGAGGTGTTTAGAGGGCCAGGGAAACCCAGGGCACTGGGAATATTCCTCTGTCTGCTCTGGGGTGCCCTGACCCCCAGGGCAGCACTGGCTTTGACCCTCATTCATGGAGAAAGTTTCCCAGGCTTCAAGACAGAGTGGAATCCACAAAAGTGTGAAATAGATTATAGGGAGTAGTGTAGGTGGATCACTGGGTGAGAAATTGAGGTTTTGAGATTTTTAGTGTGTTGTGGATGGAAGCAAGATGGAGGGCACAGGGTGTCATCCTGGGTTTCTTCTTCATGCTCCTTCTTCTTCTTGGGTTTGGGTGGCATTTTGTAGTTGGGCAGAAAAGTCTGCATTGTGGGCTCTTTGGGATCAGTTATTGGGCGAAAAGGCAAAATAATCCAGGTGTCAGTTCTTAATTGGATAGTTCAGTCTTAAAAGACCTTGGAACAAGAGATTGTTGGCCATTTTGTGCCTTCTAATGAAAAGCTGCCCAACTAACAGCAGTGAGAGTGTTTTACTGATAAGAAATAATAAACACCCGAGTCCCAACATGAAACTACTGTCTCAAGTGCCTTCAATGCAGACCCAGAGCAGCCCACAACTGGAACCCCCACAGAGGGCCATGGAAGTAGAGTGTGAGGGCTGATCCAGGCTGTGGATGTGGTGGATTCCTGAGCAGCTCCTGCCCAGCTGGGGGATGTGCACATGGCAGCTCTGGGAAGAGCATGGACATGGAGGAAGCTGGTTTTGATAGGAGCTAAAATGTTTCTTGTTCTTGTCCGTGAGTTCTTGGCCCAGACAGAAGCCTTGGGTGGTCAGGGGCAGAGCTTGTCAAGATAGGTGGGTACATCCTGAACACAGGTAGGAGGAGGGATAAAGCTTTTCCAGGGCTGGTTCCTCATGGATAAGGTCTAATAAAGATGCAGGAATCTTCACCAGCTGAGAAGGATCTGCCACACTGGGCTTACCCAGACAGCCCTCAGCACTCCTGGGTTATTTCCCTTTGGAAGGAGCAGCACTCACATGTTCACACACCACATGCTGAGTGTGAGGCACGTTCATCCTCCAGCTGCTGAAGGCTGGTTGAGTCCCCAGAGCCTTGGTGCTTACACGCAGGGGCTGTGCTGAAGGCAAACATGGGTGAAACACAAACTCCTCCAAAGGCAGCCCTGCTGCTCAGACTCAGTGCAGCCAGGAGAGAGTAGCCAGATAAAGTCTCACCATCCAGCTGGAATTGTTTATTTTTCTTTCCTAATATTTGCTATTTCTGTGGTGACAAGTCCCTCTTCACCAGTGTCAGCTCATTAGACCTGGTAAGGACAACTCCTACTTTTTGTCTAATGAATTCCTCTAATCCCCATTGCCATCAGAATCTGTTTACCCTTGAAAATGCTTATAATGGTCTCATCTGTCTCTAGTTCCCTTTTCTTTGGTCAACACAGCAGGCATTTGCCTTCATAATTCTTTATTTCTACAATTAGCACAGGCATAGACAACAGAAAAGGAAGAGGTAGCACATAAACACAGAGTTTCTGCCAAAGGTTTTTGGCTGGCCCACCAAATTCACAGACTTGCTTTCCACCTCTGCAAATAAGAGCCAAAATCCTGGTATGAGTCACAGCTGACCCAGAGGCAGCCCTTGTTTGACTCTCCAGGTGTCTGCTGGGGACTTGCTGGGTCAATTTAGGATGCTGCAAACAAGGAGTTCCATTTCCTCTGAAGGACTATCTGCCCTCCACGTGGATGGTTGATGCCAACCAGGGAGCAAGGCAAAGAGTTTGATTCCACCCCTGCCTTCCTAAGGGTGGCATCACTTGGGAGACAGCATGAGCTGATTTCTGAAGTGTTCACAGCCCACAAAAGAGAGGCTGCAACCTTAAGTTGGAACAGCTGCAGCAAGGGTGGTGTAACTGCACATCTGGGGACTGTGGCTATGGTCTCTGCTCCCTTTCTGCTGCCCCAGAACAGGGACTGCTCCCTCCTCTGTGCCTCCCCTCTGAGCACAGCTTTAGCTCAGGCTCTCAGAGCACCAGGGCCACTCAGACCTCCCCATCCTAAAGAGGCCCTGTGCAATTTCATTACCCCCTGCAATGTCAAACTGCAGCTTGCTCTCATCCATCCTTTTCCTCCTAGGACTGCCCAGCCCCTCCCTCCCCAGCACCACTGGAGCAAGCTTCCTAAGGTGAATTAACCACATTAAATTTGTCTGTGTTATCTGCACTACCCTGGTGTCGGTTCAGGCAAGGATGATGGATATGGTCCTAACCCGACAGAAATTAGGGAAGTTCACACTGTGTTTTAATAGCAAATGCAGTGATTTGACAGTGAATAATGGAGCTGGTCAGGTTCTATTAGTGGCAGATTAGACCATAATTCAATCTCAAACCTTGCTGTTTTAAGCCTTTCTCACAGACTCTATTAAAGCTGACCCAGGTCTGAAGAGGCAGAGTGGAAGTGCTCCGTGCATGGGGACAAGTTTCACCCCGCAGGGAGCAGGGGGCAAAGCTGCAGTCAGATCTCAGGGGAACACAGTGCGGCTCAGCCTGGCACCTCCAATTCCAGCGCCCAAACTCACTCCTCTGAGGGAAAATGAGGCTGGAAAAATCTTTCAAGGGGGCATCATGCCAAGGGGCTGCATGCACTGGAGAGGGGGCACAGCCCCACACAGCTGGAATTTCAGGCTGGAATTACTGGGAATACAGCACAGAGGAGGGACACACTGTAGGGCTGGAGGGGGAGGATCCAGGGGGTCCATCCCAGGAAGGGAACCAGGAGAGGGATGGAGACAATGGATAGAGCAGTGTGCCTTGGTGGAGGGTACTGAGTGTTAGTGCTGAAGGGAGGCACCTCTGGGAACATTGGTGCTTCACAGGCTTGCAGGGAGAAGTGCCCTGGGGCATGGAGAGGCAGAAAACCAGGATTTTTTCAGCAGTGGCAAGTCAGGGAAATGTTTCATGGCATAGCTGAGCGTTGCAACACCTGGCTGCCATCCTAAATAATTCTGGTGCAATTTCCCTGTGGATGTCTTCCTGCAGCTCTTCCTTACCTCATTCCTACAAGCTCTGGCCATAGAGTGTTCCCATCTCCTTTTCAAGTTCCAGGCCTGCATTTCAGGCATGTTTTGAGAGTTTCCTCACCCATGGGCCTGCCCTGCCTGGGTTCTGTTTGCTGAATGAGAGCGTGATTGGGTACCTGACACGGGGGCTGTGTTTTCTGATTGAGAGGAGAATGCTGAATTACTTTAGCAATCATTTATTGAGTACCTAAGATACAGAAGACCTAGCAGAGATAACAATGTCCTGCAGATTAAATCCTCCGTTAGAGAGGCCTCACTCTGTAGTTAGGCTTGTAAACATTTTCCCATCAGTTTTCTCTCAGCCTCCATCCCCCCACGCTGCAAGCTGAGAGAACAGGCAAGAATTTTGAGCATCTTCTCATTACAAGACACCACAGAGCCCAAAAAAGCCATGAAATCACTGTCCCACCTCCCATCAGGCAGAAATGTCCCTGTCAGCAGCCTCTCTCAACGCCCCTGTAGGGCTTTGGCTGACTCTGGTGCTGCAGCACCTTTTGGTCCCTGGATGCCCAAGCTGGTGGAGTTTGGTGGCAGGCACAGCACCAGGACTGTCACTTCAGAGGGACACAACCGCAGACACCCTGAGCTGATATTTTGCTTCTCTGCTGCTCTTGTGGCATCCAGAATCTGCTGCGTCCTGTCTGACCCCGTCTCCAGGAATTCACAGGAGCTTTCCCTGGGACAGCTTTTGAAATTCATTTGCTCTGAGCTTCGAACTGGAGCCTCTGCAGCAACACAGTGGAGACACAAAAGCACAGACAGGTACAGAACAACAGCCAGCTGGGTTCATTTACACTGAACCACAATTCCTGCTCTCTTAGCTCATTGGCAGCTTTGGGGTTTATACCTTGCAGCTCCTGAGTGCAGAAGACAATTTCCACCTGGACAAGACAGCCTCAGGCTGCCAGCACCCAGAAGCTGCTGGTCTTGGCAGGACAGATGGATTCCATTTGCCATGGGCCACCTCCTCTGGTTTGTGAGAGAGTCAGGACCCCAAGGGACCCCCCTGGAGACACTGGCTCTGACAGGAGACAGCAGCAGAGCTTCCAGTACCTCTGGAAGGGTAGAGGGCTGGGATAAATGATCCATGGAACTGGAAAAGGGCTGTTGAATCCCAGTAGGGAAGCAGAGCATTCCTAGGTGGAGGTACTCTGCTGGAAGGAGCTCACTGCAGTACAAGAAGCAGAAAACAAGTGGGAGATGGAGATTATCCCACATGGAAAAGGATGATGGAGTGAAGGCAAAGGGGTGGACAGCTCCCAAGAGAATTGATGGAGGTACTGTCAGTCTCCCCAGGGACAGCAGGGGTGTTGAAATCCCTTCAGGAGGTTATTCCCACATCTTACTTTACTTCTGCCTTTTGTGCCTCACGGGCTGGGGCTGCTGTGCTGTTTTCCAGCCAGGAATTGTACAGCTCTCCTGTGGAAAGGCAGAGGGCAGGGATCCTGCTCCAGGACACACAAACCCCTCTCCACCTGTGGCCCTGCTGCAGCCCTGGGAAGCCTCTCTGCTCATCTGTGCAAGGGCAGCAGCACTCCACAGAGCGCTCTGACAGCAGCAGGTGACAAGTGTGGCACAAGGGCTGGCTCTTGTCACCAATAAAGGTTCCTGAGGTCCCCACGCTGCAGCTCGTCAGCTGCTGCCTCCTAATTGAGCCTCTCCAGGAGGCTCCTCAGCACAGCAGGCACTGCAATCGTTCACCTGGTGCAGACAGCAGCACTGATGAAGGTGGGTCAGAGCCCTCACACTGCTCCTGGAGCTCAGGCTGCCTCACCTGGACTCCCTACAGAGTCACAACCATTTGGTTTATTTTAAGACCACATTATGGCTCCTACAATACCACAGGAAATCTTCCCTACACGAGCTTCCTGGAGCAGTGGGAATGAATCCCTCACCTCACACAGGCTCTGCAGGTTTTTCCTTTTCCACAAGTGCTGCCAGTGCCCTCTGAGAGCAGGAGGTGCAGTAGTTCAGGAGGTCCCTCAGGCCAGATTCCCTCTGAGGCTGTCACAAAGCACCTTCAGCTGAGCTTCCCTCCCTATGGAGTTGTGTGCTGGGACAGCCAAAGGCTGTAGGAACCACACTGTGGCATTCACACTCTCTGAACAGAGAGACAGAATTCTCTCTCCCAGGATTTTTCCTGGGGAAGGCAGTGAGAAGCTCAGAGAGAGAAGAGAAAACAATTTGTATCTCTACTTGCTGCTCCTGTTGTTTGGCACATGTGGAATGTGTTATGGGGACTGTTTACCAAAGAAGGGATTTGTTACTTGGACTCTGGTGGTGGGTGTTTGGATTGATTGACCAATTAGGTCAAAGCTGAGTGGTGAATGTCTCTAAGGGGTCACGGGTTGTTCTTTAGCATAGAGTTTAGTATTAGTAAGGTATGTAATGTAATATAGTACAGCTTAATAAAGCAATTGTTCAGCCAGGAGTCCAGGTGGTTCCCATATGGCACGTGCCAAATTACCTAAATAATGTACCAGCCATGCCTGTCAATAATGGTGTGGTGAGGTGGGAGCTGGAATTCCATCCCTCCAGGTGGCCATTCCATAAGGGAGAGAAAGGGACACGCTCTCTGTACTGCTGTGTGTTAAAGAGCATTTACACTGTTAAACCCAGCTTTAGAACAGCACCTCAATATTTCTATCATGGTCTTGGTGGGACTCTGGAGTCCAAATGGGAGCTCTGGGAGACTGCAAAGGTGGGAGATGGGACAAAAAATAGCAATTCCATGTCTAATACTGCTCTGTCACTGGTGTAAAGCAGCTTGCACAAAGCAACTGGTCAGTGTGCAGCAATAAGGAACCAGTTCCCTAACAGCTCCCAAGACATCCAACCAGGCACCTCCCATGCTTCCCCTGAGCCAGAACCTCCCTGAGGACACAAATCCACCTGAGGCCTAACCACTCCCAAAGGCAAGAAGAGGAGGCTGCTTGCATCATGCTTCCATGGCTCTTTTAGGGGCTCTCCAGCTCTGTCCATCTCCTGGTGCCTCAGGGACCTGGGAAAATATGGAAGAGATGAAAATCAGCATCCTAATACCAACCATAAATGCGTCCACAGGATTGGTATGGAGGCAATCAGTGATGATGCCCAGGTAAAGCTCAGTATTTGCAGTGGCAGAATTTTTTGGCAACCCTGATCAGGATGTGTAACATCTTCAGCAGGAGTGCTGTAATTCCTGATACTGTTTCCCAACATTACAGAAAATACAGGGCTGTTGTAGCCTAACGTGTCAGGGATCAACTTCATAGCCAGGAAAAAGTGGGACAGGGAATCTAAACTCCCTGGTGCTGCCACCTCTGACCTATGGGTAAGTCTACTGGGACGACAGAGGAACACAAGGACTGGTAGGATACCATCCAGGGGGTTGGGAGGAATGGGATGGAAAACAACCTTTGGAATGCAGAGATTGCCTTTTGCACAACTGTGCCCTCACACCTCTTGCTGGGTTAGTTTTTAGTTTCAGCTTTTAATTGATCCAGCAGATGTTGCAGGTGGGGTTTGTGGTGCTTCTTCCCCCTTAACCCTGCAGCCTCCTGAAGGGAGTGCAGCTGGCAGCCCCAACACACCTCCTTAAAGAATGGGCAGTGCTGCTTCTTTAAAACTGATGGAAATTTGAAAATTTTCCATTAAAATCTGGGTGGTTTTCCCCACATCAAAATGTTCACATTTTCCTTATGTGATGTTTTCAGTCATAAGCAACTGTGAGCAAAGAACAGATGAATTCAAGGAAGGTCTGCTGGGCTGGGGAAGATCTCATGAGCTCCAGGTCCACATGGCCACTCAGAGTTCTGTGGGGACATTAAATATGAGCTGACACCTCCTACAGAGTGAGCCAGGATTTTACTACAGTAAATGACACCTGGAAATACTCCTGGAAGAACATGGACAACCTCAGGGTCCATCACTGTGGCCAAATACTCTGACTTGAAAAAGGAGGAGCTTCCTCCCTCTTCTTCCTGCTTCTGCTCTAGGGGGAAAAGAGTCATCTCTGGAAACAGCCACTCTGAGAGAGCCAGACCTGAAAAACAAGGAGAAGTAAAAGGTAAAACCATTGGGAAACACACATGCCTCACCAAACTGACACTGCAGGGGGAAGTCACAATGCAGAGCAGACTTGGGAACACTTCCCAGGAATCTCTGTGCAGCACAACCCTTCCAGCCATGAAATAGGAATAATGATACTGCTCCCACAGCTATAAGACACAAAAAGAGCAAAGGGAATAATTGTAAATTTGGAGAAAATGAGGCATTTAGTGTCTGGAGTCAGTCCCATGTATTGGCAAAGTCCATAAATCCCCAAAAGACTGAAGGTGTGACAATATCAAAAGGTTGCTGAGAAATCAGCCGTTCCTGTGCTTCAAGGTTCATCCTCAAGAGATTGCTTTCCCTGGCTGCAGACACAATATTTCATGGAGTGGGGATACCTGGAGTCAGTCCTCTTGGGACTTGGAATGAGAAAAAAAAGAATCATGTTCAGTGCACTGAAGCATTTCATAACTGAGCTTTGGAGAAAGTCAATCCCAACTATTTTAGTCAGGGCCAGGAGAATTTGAGGTGCACGTGAGTGGTCCAGGCCAGCTGTGCCACGCCCAGAGGTGACCTTTGTTGGTGTTAATGACTCCAAAAACCTCACTAAAGCAAATTAAAGACCATGTAGATTTTGAAGAGCATTCTGATTTTAAACTGAATTACTCCAAGTTGAGGGCAGTGACAGCAATCCTCATTCTCTCTACAGACAAAAAAAGTTAAATCTGTGGGATGATACTAAAATCATTTGTCTTGCACTGATCATTTAGAAGCAGAAACCACCTCTTTGGCTGCCAAATATTTCCTGGGAAGATCAGGAAATCCTGATCTGTTTCCTTAGCAAAACACTCTCTACATCTAACTTTGGTGGTAAACAAGAAGCACTGGGGCTGTTCAGTTTGGAGAGAAGGTGTGGAGACCTCACAGCACCTCCCCGAATCTGAAGGGGCTAGGAGGAACCTGGAGAGGGATTTTTCATTAGGAACTGGAGTCACAGGACAAGGAGGGATAGATCAAACTGAAAGAGGGGAAATTTGGGTCGCAGAGACACAAGAAATTGTTCCCTGTGAGGGTGGGGAGGCCCTGGCACAGAGTACCCAGAGCAGCTGTGGCTGCCCCTGGATCCCTGGCAGTGTCCAAGGCCAGGTTGGACGGGGCTTGGAGCAACCTGGGATAGTGGAAGGTGTCCCTGCCATGGCAGGGGGTGGGAATGGATGGGCTTTAAGGTCCCTCCCAACCCAAACCATTCTGTGATCCTCTAACCTTCTATTATTTGAGCCATCCACCCTCATGATTACAAATAGAAGTCTCTCTCCTGAGCCCTCCACCCCTTTTTTCACCTTCTGAGGAGCTCTGCCTGCTGCCTGGGTGAAAACCATCTCCACGGAATAGTTCCCTCACACCAGCAAGGAACCCAGGCATGGTCAGAAGGGAGGACCCACAGCACCAAACCCAAAGCCTCAAAGAGCAGCACAATTTTGCTCTTTACTGGTGCAGCTCCAGGAGGATCCAGACAAACCACAGGCAAGCCCAGAATAATTTTATCCTGATATGCCTGTCTAAACCACACATAGCTCTTCAGGAGGGTTTTCCCTCACTTGTTAATTTAACGCTTGATATATAGGAAAAATTAGAATTAAAATGTGCCCTGGTGCTTCCTTCACTCCTGATTTCATTTAGAAATATCTCACATCTCACCACAAAAATGAACTTAACTGCTTGGAGTCGTTTCAGAGCCTGTATTTTATTTTTAGAGAAGTCTGTGTGATTTAGGATCCTAAACTCCAGTGAAGTTTGCACAGATCTGATCACCACATTTAAATCCCAGCCCTGGCATGGGGGGAGAGATAGGTCTCTGCTGTTTGGATCAAGGAGTGGCTTGGGGTGGAAGGGAGCTTAAGGACCATCTCACTCCACCCCCTGCCATGGGCAGGGACAATTTCCACTATCCCAGGTTGCTCCAAGCCCTGTCCCACCTGGCCTGGAACACTTCCAGGGATCCAGGGGCAGCCACAGCTTCTCTGGACAAGCTCTTGAGGATGTGGACTTGTGCAAGACCACCAGCCAGGCAGGGCTGAATCCCAGAGGAAAAAGAGCTGGAGTCAGGTTTAACAGGTGACTTTCTCAAGACTTTAGGCAGGGTAGGCAGCTCCCAAAGCTTGCTGCTGCTCCAGCCACGGGGACAGCAAGGCCAGGAAAGCAGATCCTTGCCTCGCCTTTCTCCCGCTTCTCCGAGGCTCTCCAAGCAGCAGCTGCACGCACATGATGCCATGGAGAAGATGCCTGAAGAGGCAGAGGCAGTTCTGAGTTCCACTGCATACTTCTGCAAGAGGAGAAGGCAAGGACTACACTGGACCCTCATTAATCCCAGGAGATGGAGACCATGGGACCACGGGAGCTGGTGGGAGCTCCCACGTCTGCGCCGCGCCGGTGATGCGCGGGAGCCTGGATCCTTCACAGGCACTTCTGGGATTTCTTATTAAAAACTGAATTCTTGGGCTGGGCACAAAACAAAAGAAACACGAGGCTTAAAGCATTATGCAAGAGCCCCAGAAGTGGCCACGGGTCAACACTGTGCCACCAGAGAAGAGAATTCCAGGATACTTATGTCCCTCTCCACCGCTTTGTTTTTCCTGTGGCCCGCAAAACGAATGGAGTTGTTTCATCTTGGAGAGCCCAGAGTGGAGATGGTGGGTGAGGAACAAAATCCATCCCTTTTGAAATCCACAGAGTTAAGCATTAGTGAGAAAATGTGTTCTCTGCACTCATCAGGAGGGGAAAGACATCAGGAAGAAGGGGAAAAAAGGAGGGGAAGAGACAATGAGAAAATTCTGGTTTTAATCCTGATGAGCCAAGTGCAGAGGATGGAGCCTAAACAGATTTTCTGACCCAAACACAGTAAACTGTGAGGTTTGGCTGCTTGTCCAGGAAAGCTTTGCAGAAAGCTGTCACCCAGTGCCTCCAAATAAAGCACAGAGATCACGGGAAAGGCAATGTCCTGGGAGATGTGTGGAAGGACAATGATGGGGGACAGTGGGGGAACACTTTGTTGTCAAAACCTTGCATTTCAAAAAGGAAGGACTGGCAACAAACCTAGGTTGGGAAGACAAAAAAAAAACCCAGATATGTAAGATATGTAAATATCTGGGTCAACCAGGTGATTAATTGATCAATTGATCAAGTGTTTGATCAATAAAAGAGAGAGGACTGTGCCAAGGACTGGAACAAGGAAGGGGATAAAAGGGAGGGATAAAGGCTGTGAGAAACCTCTTTAAGGAATGCTCAAATCATCTACAATGCCTCTTCTCCAATAAACAGCAACACATTTAAATCTTGCAGCATTCCCTAATTATTCTGGAGATGGGCCTGGAGTGCTGCTTGCCCTGGGCAGTATGAACTTATCCATGAAATGCCCATTTTTAGGAGCACAGAAAGTTTTCTGTATTTATGAGGCACACGCCCATTTATTGGGGCTAGTGTGTGCCCTGAACAGGAGGAGAGCTGCTACAGCTACATGAATTTATCGATGTTGATTTCAGTCTGACCAAGTATTTCCTTCCCTGGAAAGGTAAATGATCTATGGATGCCATCCAAGCGCCCTGGGAGCTGGGCAGGGTGGGACATTAATATCCAAGAAATGAGGATCAGGTCTCGGTGCTGGCGCTGCTGCAGGGAACTGGAGGCTCCCCAGGCTGCCACAGCAGGGATGGACTCGGCTGCAAAGAGACGCATCCTGAGATACGGGGAAAGGGAAAGAAGTTTTCCAGAAGGAAATCTAAGCTGGTGCCAGAGACAGCACCAAGTGATCATCACAAGGGTGAGAAACTAATGATCAATCCAAAATCTGCACTTGTTTCCTTGCTTGAGCACAAAGTGAGGCCAGGCAGTTAAACTCCACTGGTCTTTCTGCACAGAACCAAATTCAATTCATCACAAACGCAACACCCGAACAGAAATTCCCACATTTGCCTGGCTCCGAGTCCAAACTGCAAAAAGCTCAAAGCACCAGTGTTT
Organism: Molothrus aeneus; assembly: GCF_037042795.1. Lineage (NCBI taxonomy): Eukaryota > Metazoa > Chordata > Aves > Passeriformes > Icteridae > Molothrus > Molothrus aeneus. Next base: position 5,277,208 of record NC_089655.1, on the reverse strand, counting down.
GCCCAAGGGCTGCTGGCAGGGTACCCTGAGTGTTATCCATGAGGGGATGCATTCCTGGGCCTGGTGACCGTCTCTTCCTCAGTTCCCACTCCCATCTCTCCCAAAAGACCTGGAGAACTGGGATTCCCAGCATCAGGGAACCTCCCGCCTCACACCAGACACCACAACCAGACCAGGCTCACAGACACCAAGCTCCAAAGTAAAGCAAGACAATTTGCAATAAAAAAGCCCCAATATTTGTGAATACATCTGTCCCTCATGCACAGCAGCAGTCAATTAGAGAGTCAGGGAATCACAGAATGGCTTGGGCTGGAAGGGACTGTAAAGGTCATCTCATTCCAAGCCCCTGCCATGGCAGGGACACACCCCAGTTAAAAAAATAAACTTTCAAAAGGATCTGACACTTCAGGAGTTAAAGACAACAAAAAGTCCAACCTGCCCATGGCCAGCACAGCATTTCTAACAAGCTCCTCTTGCAAAATTAGCACGACCTCAGCTTCCTCAGCTTTCTTACAGCTCAAAGAAACTCGACAGTTTCAAGGAGAATTAGAAGTTTTTCAACCAGGGCATCTCTCATTCTTCTTTTTTCTTTCTTTCTTTCTCTGCTCTGTCACAGCATCCAAGAGATTTTCCTGGTGGGGATGCAGAAAGTGTGTTATCGTTCCTGGGTGAGGAGGAGAAGCAAACAGGAACCTGTGTTACGCTCCAAGACAGGGCTGATTAATTTGCAGTTAACATCCGCTCGCTTCATTATCCCTTCATCGGAGCCTGACAAATGCGCAAACAACAATGAAAAATAGAAATTAATAGGAGTATTAGCACTGCATACAACCTGCTATAGATTTAATCCCCACAACAGAACATATGGATGTGTTACACCTTCTTTCTCTGTAATGACCTCATACCCACCCTCCTGTCCTTGGGCATAAATCTATTTAAATTTAAAGAGATCTATTTATATACACACGTATGTGTGTGTGTGTGTGTGTCTAACCATATGCATGGGTACACGTGGAGGGGAATGTTTGCTCATCATTTAGCAGTTGAGGCTGGGAAAAGCCTTAACTTGGACTAAACTAAATCAACTGGACAATTTGACCTTCTGTTTCCAAAGCCTCAGCAAGGGAAGGGACCTGTGGGGCCCTGTCCCCACTGGGCTCCACACTGAAGGAGGACGATCAGCACAGGCCAGTGATGCCGCTAAGCATGCAGCCATAGTCCTGTCCCCAGGAGAGAAGGCACCAGGGGATTCTTCTCCTCATTATTCTAATTTTCACCTCCTTTCCATGGTTTTTGATGCTTGGCTGCTGGGCTGGGAAGGTGCTTTTCACCAGGACATCACGGAGAGCTCACGGAGGAGCTGCGTTGGAGCGGGAAGCGGACGTTGTCCCATTTTTCTGTAGGCATCTCTTCCAGCCCTGCTGCTATTTGAAGAGGAATATGTGGGCTGGGAGGCCAAGAGGTGATTAAAAAATTATGTTAAAATATGTTTGTGCCAAACCTCTGTAGTCCCTCGAGTCAGGCAATGTCACCGCAGCGGAGCGGGAATCCACAGTGGGGAGATGCCCGGGTGTTTTTATATCCTCCAGGAAAACCTGAGGGTCTGCAAGGAAACAGGGAATTTCAATCATTGCTGCTTTTCTCGCTGAAATCCCCTTGAAAGAAATGCTATTGAAAGAGCTCCTCATCTACCCTTCAAGGTGACCTGCAAATGAGGAAAAATGGGTTTGTGGCCTTGTTTTTGGCTGAGTTACGAAGGCCTGGAAAGTTGGCAGGGATTTGAAGCAACACTGGGATTTAATTTTCTTTTTCTCTATTTTTCTACGTGTTTTGTCTTTTTTTTCCTGCTAGAATGTAGTTCTTGTTTTGCCTGGCACTTGTTGGGCAAAGAGAGAATCCATGAAATCCAGCCATGACAGGGGACTGACAATGGCATACCTGAAAGAAGGGCACACAGTCACACCAGCTCCTGGTTTGCCTCCAAAGGAGGAGAGGGAACACTTTTGGCTGCAGGAGGGTTATTTCTAGGTAGGAGAGAAAGCATTTGTTTGGGTTCTGTTGGCCTCTATTTAACTCCCTGATCTAAGGAAATCTTGGGTGAAAGTAAGGCTCTGATAAAGATCTAATTCCCTTTCTTCTTTCAGTGCCTGCTGGGGGAATTCCCGTGTAAGTAGGGCTGGAAGGAGTAGGAGGAGAGGGGAAAAACCCTTGTCTATGTCAGGAAAGAAACTGACTCACATTAATAGCTCACAGGGAAGGAAGGAGGCAAACATTAAAATGCCTACACGGAAATTTGGAAAAATTAGAAGCAATTAAACACTCTAAATCAGAGGGCTCTGACCTTGCTAAGGAAAAATACCTGGATGTGGCAGCCAAAAGATAAACCAGGAAAAATACAACTTGGGCAAGCAAGGAGCAGGGTTCAAACCAGAGTGCTGGTTTGTAAAGCTTTGTCAGGGAGGGGGACAGTGGCCTCCAGGGCCACGACCACTGAACACATCCCTGATGGGTGATACGAGCCCTGAGCTCCTCGCCAACACCAGGGATGGGCGTTGCCCCCTGTGCCACCCCAGTGTCCTCAGACACGGCAGCCCCTCAGCCTCCCCATCCCTGCTGGCCCCCAGTGCCACTGGTGCCACCCCCAGTGCTGGCAGGTGACAAGTGGCAGCAGCGAATCTTCTGTCTCACACACTTCAACGCCAAAAGAACCAAAAATATTTGAGGCACCAGCGACCTGACCCTGCTCTCCTGGGACACCCAAAAGGTTTCACCATTGTCACTAGCAGGGAGGGGCCGAGCTCTGGTGGCACCACCTCTGACCACGCTGGGCAAACAGCAGCAGTGCCACCCTCTGAGAGAGGGGACAACAGCCAGGGCACAGCAAAGACCTCCTGTTGCCTTCAAAATGTTTTTCCCTACACACAGCACCACAACACAGCAGCTGGATCCTCACTTCCCTGGGAATGGAGATCCCTGGTTTTCCAGAGGCCTTTTGGGGTTAGGGAGATTGGACACCAAACCTGCCACCGACTGAGAAATTCGCACTGGGGTAGTCTAAAGGACTGTCCACAGCTGTAAGACAAAGTAAAAATACCTGATTTAACTGAATTGCATTTTTATTTTGTATTTTTAATTTTTGCTCTTTGGAGGAGGTGCCCATCATCCCTTTACTCCAGAGGCCCTCAATTGTTTCCATGCCAATTTGACAACATTTTTTACAAATCTTAACTTTTCCTGCAGAAAATCAGGAGGCTGGATCCTGGCTTGGAGCTCCAGAAAAGCAGTGACAGCAAAAGGCAGGACTTGGCTGCTCCCAGGATCTCCTACCAGGGGTCTGCTCCATCAGGTGGTCCCAGTTCCTCAAACTTTGCCCTCTCCATGCAAAACCTGAGAAATGTGAGGATTCCAAATAACCATGGGAAGAGTTCCTGGGATGGGAGGCTGAGGAAGAAGGGAGCAGAGCCCACTCAGGTGCCCATTTATCCCCTGGACACAGAGATCACTGTGTAGCTCTGTTCATTTCACACAGCCATCGTTTGGGAAAGCCAAAATAAAGTGATTTACTCACCAAGCCTGGCACCAACACCACACAGGAATTCTCTGAGCACAGTGGAGGAATCAGGAGACAGCGCTAAGGAAAGAGCTGGAGAGCCACTGAACCCCATTCCCCATGGGCCAGGAGCTGGGGTGTCATCCAGAATGAGAAAAAAAAACAAATTAAGCAGCACCCTGAAAATTGTTCAAATGGGTCATTAGACACAAGTGCAGGACACCAGCCCAGACAGGATGGGACCACGTTGGAATTCCAGCAGGAATGAGGTTATCAGTCCCTGCAGGTCAATTGAGCCAGGCTGGGCCTCCTCAAGGACCTTCTCTGTTGAGAACCACAACAGCAGCAAGATCCTCCAAAAAGTGCAAGTCCCAAATCAAAAGTCAAGCCACTATTAAAGGAAAGACATTTACAAGATCTAAAACTGTGCTCTGCAGAGGTATTAAGATGTTGGAACTAAACCTGCCTTATTCCCGCTAGTGGTTGCATTTTAAGGAAACCTTTTAAAAGGATTATCTTCAGGAACTCTCTTTCAACAGCCTTCCCTTTAAGAGTCCTTCATGGTGATAGCACTATTAATTATGCTATGTGATGTGATTATGTATTTGTTCAGGTCTGGGTTGCAAACACGAGGCAGGGGAACATCTGCAGGTGTTACTTCCAACACGGAGCCGGGAACTCCAACCTTTGATGTGCAAGTGTGGGGTCTGTGCAGGGCAGGCACCCACGAGCTCTGCAGTGCCACCAGCCTGTTTGACCTGGGGGGCATTGCCTGGTGCCTGTATTTACACAGGGAGTTTTGGGAAAGGCTGGTGAGGACCCCCCGAGCACCAGCTTGGAGCTCTTTAACAGCCACCGCCAGGAAAATTCTGTGTGGATCTATATCCGTATCTGGCTGGAGATAAAGACGCATATTTTTATCTGTATATATAGAGGCATTTCCAAATCTGTCTGTCTCTCTATTTACCTGCTTTTAACAAGAAAAAAAGCAACTTCTTACATAGCTCTTGCCACTGCATTTAAAGCAGAAAAAGAAGTTTTTCCACATCCCTCCACTCCCGGCCTCGGCGAAGGTGTCCGGGAAATGACGGATGGTTTGGCAGCCTCTGTCTTTGGGCACAAGGCTCGTCCTCCCTGGAGCCATCCCTGTGAGGAAGGGCCAGCTCATCCTCCCTGGAGCCATTCCTGTGAGGAAGGGCTGTCACACCCAGGGCACAGGGAGAAGGAGGTCACCCCTGTCTCCACCTCATGCCCGGCGAGGCAGAGCCACGGGAAGAGCTCGGCCAGGTGGGGTTGGTTTGGCACTTGGAGGTGTCAGGGGAGAGGTTTAGGTTTGCTCTCTGGCCACTCTCCTGCAAAGGAATTTGGTTCTCAGCTTCAGGTACCATCCAGAATGCAAACAAATCCAGCCTTGGTGGCCCTCGGGTTTGGGAGGTCAGAGGCTGCCGGGCTGAGCTGTGCCCTGTGCTTTGTGCCAGAGAGCACCAAAATATGGGCACCAGAGTGTCCCAGCCCTCCCAAAGGACACGTGCTGACAATTTAGGGAAATATTTTCTATTTAAATCCAGATGTTCTGCTCCAATTCAGTGCTCAGGTATCACATATATCGTGCATATCTGCAGCATACGCAGGCTGGGTGGGTGGTTAAATCTGGAGCCGTGGATATATGAATGCTGTAAATAGCTGTACAATATCTGTGTGCTTTATTTTAGAGGCAGAGAATGAACTGTTGGTATCACGCAAGCACAGAGATGCAGCACATACATGTTGAGCACACAAAACCTGCTCTCTATATATTGTGTATATATATATATATAGACACATCTCTAACACTTATACTGCATATATTATTTATAGATATACACAGACATTTTTTTCCCAACTAAGCCATTTTCTTTTTTCACATTGCTAATTTACTCAAAGTCTGGAACACAAAAGAGGAGCTGGGGAGAGGAGGAGAAGGGAAACTTCACTTTACCTACTCCAGCTGAATCTCATATAATTTCTTTTTTTTAAGGAAACTTCATTGTATATTCCAGAAAAGTATATTGGTGGGGTAGGTTTACCAGAGGCAGAGAGAATGTGCAGGGAGTGAGAAAGTGAATTGATGGATGGATGGTTAAATGAATATAAATGAACTGATACCTTTACAGGAAAATAACATTTCTTTTCTTTTTTTTTTATTCTATAGATCAGTGGGTTTTGTATCTGTAATTCTTTCATATCAGCAAAGAGGAAATAAACTCCCATGTAAATCATTTTCCCCCCATCTGGAAGCATATTAAAAGCATGCCTTTTTTTTTTTTCTTTTAAGCAGAGCCTTTTTTTCCCCCTATTTGCTTATCGGTTCATCCACCATTACATTTTAAATGAAATTGCAAGACCCCCCTCTCCTCCTTTCTCCCCCACCCCCCCGCCTCCCAAATTCCGGGCTGATGTCGGAAAGAGGGAATCAGCCTCTCCCATGCTTTAGAATAACTGACCTAGATTCAATTACAGATAGACCCGGCGGAGAGGATGGCACCTCGCTGCCTTCTCAGGGGTCTCTTAAAAAAAAAAAAATTAAAAAAAAAAGGCGGAAAATAGGAAAGTAAAACACCCCAAAAAAGATGAGAAAAAAATGGGGTGCAGCAGACAAACAGACGCTTCCCACCGAGCGCGGCGGGCGCCCGAGCATCCCTCGCCCCGCCGGAGCCCAGCAGCGCCCGCACCGACGGCGCGACCCCGCCGCTGTCCCAGCGGCAGCCACGGGGGCTGCTCGCCCTCCCCGGGCGTGTTTTTGGGGGCTGCCCTCGGGAAGAACAGCTTTTGGGAGGCGGGGGAGCAGCGTGGTTCTGTCCGCAGTTCCCGGGAGGGAGCGGGGGGCCGGCGGGAGCAGCGCGGAGCAGCGCGGCGCTCCCTCCTTCCCTCCCTCCCTCCTTTCTTCCCTTCCCCCGGGAGCCCGCCGGGATCGGGGGGTCCCGTGTGGACGCCCCCCACTCCCGGGGGGCTGCGACCGCACGGGGAGGGAGGAGAAGGGGGGCTCGGGGTCCGCAAGGTTTGTGTCATTTCAAAGTGGGACCGGGGCCGCTCCAGGACGCGCCGCTCGCAAATATAATCTTCATATTCAGTTCAATGGAGTCTCCTTATAATTTACAGCGGAGAGATAAGGCTGGAGGATGCAATGAAAAAAAAATCTGAAGTCATCCTCTCCCCCCCTGTACTGCGCTGCACCTTGGGCAGCGGAGCAGAATCCAGAATCTCAACTTCTCCCGACATATGTTTCCAGCAGATAAGTAAACAATCTGGACGTGAAATGAAAATTTTAATTAATGCAGTAATGCTATTACACCTCAAGTGTGCAAATCCCATTGCCTTGCACTGTGACAATGGGTGGGGAGGAGGAAAGAAAGCAGACAGACAACAAACCACAAGCAAATTCTAATCTGGGTTTTGCTTTTCACTCGGCTCCAATTGTTTTCATAGTTTGTTTCCTTTGAATTAATCTCATCCTTATATTCCAATAATTACCAGCTACTCATCTCTTCCCCTCTTTCTCTCACCCACTCAAAGAGCCGGCTCCCGCTCCCTCGCTCTCCTCTTTTAAATTGTGATCAACCTGGATTTAATTTCGGGGCTTTTAGGCATACACATGTTGCCTCGTTGCAGCGTGGACCTGCACAGACCCTGCACGTTATTTCTTGTTTAGCTTTCCAAACGAGGAGCGTTCAGGAATAATAAAGTATTTTGCCCTAATAAAAAAGGGAAGGAAAAAAAAGAGAAAGGAATAATAATAATAATAAAGGCTGCCTTGTCCCTTTGATGTTGGTATAAAACACCCCAACTGGAATAGAGGCGTGTAAAGGGAGAAAAGAGAGACGAGGAGGTAAAATTAAGGACCGAAAGAGAAAAATAATAATAATAATAAAAAGGCTAAATTACAGACACATCAAAAGCCCCGAGGCTTCCTCGCTGCGGAGCGCGGCGCAGCACGGGGAGCTCAGCCCGCGTCCCCCGGCGGCACCGGGCTCCTGCAGCCCCCCGAGGGGACAGCGAGCAGCCGGGCCCGGGCTGTCCCTACCTCCAAATTCTGCATTATGGCCATTCGGAACTATTTGGTGATATATTTAGGGCGAGGCAGTGAGGATGCTGCGGCGGGGGGACCGTGGTGCGGTGCCCTGCCCGCCGGAGCCGCTGCCACCCGCAGCCCCGCCGGGGTCCCCGGGCCGGGCCGGGCCGCGGCCGCTGCGGGAGGAGGAGGAGGAGGAGGAGGAGGAGGAGGAGGAGGAGGTGGAGGACGTGCTTCTGATCACCGCTTACTTTTAAACACTACAATCAAGGAATGTAGCCAGGAGGTCGGGCCTGGAATAAAACCGTAAAATCAGAATTGCAATCTTTTTGATGTTTCAAAGTCTCTTTGAATGCCTTTGATACACTCAATAGCAAATTTACTGGGCTATTATCACTAATAAGCAGAAATAAGTAATATCTCTCAGAGACTTCTATGGGCTTAATGTGTCCTTTAAAATAAAGTTTTTTAACATCACTTAATTCCCCTTCTGTCTTTGTCTCTCCTGCAGCAGAGCTCCCAGGCGATCGCACAGCTACACCTGGGCGCCAGCGAGGGCTCTGCCGGTGCCCTCGACCTCCCGAGATCTTTTCTCCCCCTCTCTTATTTGTTGTTTTGTTTAAAGCAAGGCCAGAGTGGATAATTTCCAGTGTCTAGGTGGTCCTGCAGCAGCACGGAGAGGAGAGGAGAGGAGAGGAGAGGAGAGGAGAGGAGAGGAGAGGAGAGGAGAGGAGAGGAGAGGAGAGGAGAGGAGAGGAGAGGAGAGGAGAGGAGAGGAGAGGAGAGGAGAGGAGAGGAGAGGAGAGGAGAGGAGAGGAGAGGAGAGGAGAGGAGAGGAGAGGAGAGGAGAGGAAAGGAGAGGAGAGGAGAGGAGAGGAGAGGAGAGGAGAGGAGAGGAGTAAAAATGAAGGGGAAGAGAAGAAGAAGAGAAGAGAAGAGAAGAGAAGAGAAGAGAAGAGAAGAGAAGAGAAGAGAAGAGAAGAGAAGAGAAGAGAAGAGAAGAGAAGAGAAGAGAAGAGAAGAGAAGAGAAGAGAAGAGAAGAGAAGAGAAGAGAAGAGAAGAGAAGAGAAGAGAGAAAAGAAAAGAAGAAAAAAGAAAAGAAAAGAAAAGAAAAGAAAAGAAAAGAAAAGAAAAGAAAAGAAAAGAAAAGAAAAGAAAAGAAAAGAAAAGAAAAGAAAAGAAAAGAAAAGAAAAGAAAAGAAAAGAAAAGAAAAGAAAAGAAGAAAAACTGGGGCGAGGGGAGCTGCGGGAGGGGTGGCTCGGGCCCGAGGCCGCCGTGCTCCGCTCCCCGCGAGGCTCCGCGCTGCCTGCGCGGGTTCCGCGGGTGCGGGCGAGGCTCCGCGGCGAAGCCCAGCCCGGGACAGCGCCCGGCCGCGCACCCAAGGCGTGGTGCGCATAACCCCTCGGCCTTTGTTTAATGATTTTATTGAAAGAAAGAGACAGTTGTGGGGAAACAGGTTTGACAAGGAGCTGCATTTCCCCCTCGAGGGAATAGCTTTTTTTCACCTCTCTCTCTCTCTCTCTCTCCCCCCTTCTTTCTTTCTGTTTTTGGTTTCCCTTTGACATCAAAGTCAGTAATCGGTTCATTGCAGTGTCAAGATCATTATTTAATTTATTTATCTCCACGAGTTAAATAGCTACACACCTGCAACCGGGCGGGAGGGTTGGAGGGATAACACGGCGCAGGGAACGGGAACGAAACGCGGCGAGCAGAGGCTGCGGAGGGGCGAGCGGGGTAGGAGGGGGACGGCGAGGCAGCGAGGAAAAGAGAATGAGAAGCAGCAAGAGAGGGAGAGTAAAGAGAGAGGGAAATAGGAAAAGAGAAAGAGAGAGGGAGAAAGAGAAGGAGAACGGAAGGAAAGAAGGGGAAAATGTGAGATGGAGAGAGAAGGAGATAGAATTAATAAATAAAGATAAGAAAAGAAGATTAAAAGGAAAGCAGGATGGAAGGAAGGAAAGGGGGGGAAGGAGTGAAAGGGGAAAGAAAGGGGGAAAGAAGAAAGAAGAGAAAGAAGGAAAGTAGGAAGGAAAGATCCCCGCCAAAGTTTCCAGCCCTGTCTCTCCGCGCTCCCCAGCGAGCCCCGGTGTTTCCCCGAGGCCGCGGCCCCTCCGAGCCCGTTCTCCCCGAGGGTGTCGGGGCTCAGGGGTGCGGGGGGTCCCCCAAAGCTCAGCCGCGATGGGGAGCGGGGCACGGGCGCGGGGCCCCCGCTTTGCCCCACGACCGGCGCGGCCCGGGCGGGCCGGGGCCGGCGCTCCCCCCGCCCGGCTCTGCCTCCGACCATTGTCAGACTAATGCGGGTGGATGTCGGAGGACACTGAGCTATCGGTGTTATCAGCCGGGCTGACAGCGCCTGTCAGCTGGGGTTACATCAGCGCCCGCCGCCGCCGCGCCGCCCCACGCCGGCCGCATCCAGCCCCGCGTGTCCCAGCGGATCGTCCCGCGGCTCCCAGGCCCTCCCCAAGCCAGCTCCTTTAATTGTCCTCATTTGTAAGAGCCGTTTTGTCATGCTAAACAAGGCTGGAGCAGCCATTCTAACCTCTCCTTTCAGCCCTTTTCTCCTCTCCCCTTTTGTTTACCTTCGCCTGATCTCTCATTTATTTATCTATCTATTCTTCCCCCGCTTACCCTCCCATTCAAGCCCCATGTATGTTAATTGTGTTACGCCGTTTAATTCTAACATCGGTCTCCAAAGAGCACTTAATGAGCAAAGCACATCCAAACACGCGGCGCTCCGGCTATTCAGCCCCTCCAGACGGATCCTGTGCCTCTTCCCCCTTCCCCTCGTCTCCGCCAAGGGCAGAGCACCCCAAACACCGCTAATTGATCCGCACAAATTCCAAACCACGGCCAAAACTTCCCTCCCCGCTCCAAATCTTCCCTCGCACCGCTAAAACTCCAACGCCGGGGAGGCAACTTGGGAAAAGCCAAATTCCCCGACGGGACGGGGGCGGGCCGGGGCCGGGGCCAGCATCCCCCCGCAGCCCCCCGGCTTCGCTCCGCTCCGTCCCGTCTCTCCGCAAGCTTTCTCCGCCCGCAGCCGCGTTCCCTCGACGGGCTCCGAGCGGAGCCCGACCCGGCACGGCACGGCACGGCTCCGGAGCCGCGGGGAGAGCCGGGGGCTGCGGGCGGGGGTCGCTCCCGTCCCCGGTGTGGGACGCGGGGCTGCGTCCCCGCACTCACAGCACGCACTTGCCTCGTTTGATGACAGATTGTCTTTATTCAAAACGTCTTTGTTCAACAAATGAAAAGGTTTAACGAGGTAAAATCCTGCCGGATACATCTTAGTTTCTGTTTCTTCTTGCCCAAGACATTGTGAAAACATTTTTAAATTGCCATCGGTTTTTTATTCTGTTTTTCGTTATTAGTAGTAGTAGTATTAATTTTTTTACAATTCTACTGCCTGACTTCATACCTGACGCTCTGTCTAAAGTAAACTTAGATCTAGTCTCACTGGATCACACAAATTTAAGGACTATCTGTTTTAAATTAAGCAAACACTATCATAGGTTTTAAATATAAATGTTTCTCCCCGTCTTTTTTTTTCTTTTTTTTTTTCTTTTTTAACTTTGAAGAGCCTTTTTTTCTGACATGAAAAGCAATTTTACCTAGTAGTACGTGGTGGCAAAATATATATATATTTATATATAACACAGCTGATCTCGTTTTTCAATGTGCAAAAGGAAAAACAACGAGGAAAAAAAAATAAAATCAGAGTAAGACCGGGACTTCCCAAAGTCAAGTCCAAGTGACATGAGACCCTGGAGAACTCATAGACATTAAGAGAATAAATAAAAATCGAAACCGCCTCTCTCTTTTCCTTTTTTTTTTTTTTTTTTTTTTTTGTCTTTTTCTCTTTTCCTCCCCGCTTTGTCCCGAAAGGGCAGTTCAAGGTTCGCTTTTCTTTTCTGTTTTTAAACACATTTACAACTCTTACAAGTGCCGGGCTCCTATCTGCCCCCGCGATTGCAGATCCCCCCCGAGCCCGGGGCCAGCTCTCGTGGCGAGCTTTTAGGCGAGAGCATCTCCGAGGCAGCGTCCGCGTCTGTCCCGGCCCGGCGGCGGGCGGCAGAGTCCTGGTTCGGGTGGCCTTTTTTTGCTTCTGCAGCTTTTATGTACATGCACACACGGAGGAATCCCAGTTCCAGCTGCCGGCCGGGGCGGGGGGCACACGCACGCACACACACACGCGCCTGTGGGGGTGCGGGTGGGTCGGTGGGTGGGTGTTACATGGCAGTCGCGTGTGCTGAAGAATAGGGGTCTATCCCAGTCTTGGTCATGCCTGGGAATAATATGTAGGCAACTGGAGGTTGCAAACTGGAAGCCGACCAAGCGGTACAGTTACATGGCACGACATAGCCCGGGTTAGTTGGCGAGGGGTGAGTGTGGGTGTGTTGGCTGGGGCAGCTCAAGCTGCCGAACGCCCCGTTCTGGTATCCCAAGGTGGAGGCGTAGGGCAGGGTGCTGGTGGCTAAGGTGTGAGGAACCTCAGTCATCTTCTGAATGGCGCTGGAGCTGAACTGGCTGGGGTCAAGTAAGGAGTAAGGTGCTGAGGTGGGGGGCAGGAAAGCCCTGGCCTTCTCCGGGGAGCTCAGCAGCGAGTCAGTGGCCCCCACGGGAAGCCCGGCGGCCTTTAAGGGATCTGTTTCCCCGAGGTAAGGCAAAGGGAAGACATACCTGTCCTTTTTCAGCAGGTTCTTGGGCTTGCGCCGGGGCCGGTACTTGTAGTCGGGATGCTCCTTCATGTGCTGCGCCCGCAGCCGCTTGGCCTCGTCGATGTACGGGCGCTTCTCCGCCTCGGAGAGCAACTTCCACTCCGCGCCCAGCCGCTTGCTAATCTCCGAGTTGTGCATTTTGGGGTTCTCCTGGGCCATCTTGCGCCGTTGGCCGCGGGACCACACCATGAAGGCGTTCATGGGGCGCTTGATGTGGTCGCTGGGCTTGGACATGCTTCGGCCGGGCGGCTCTGCGGGCGGGCGGGCGGCTCTGCGGGGCGCGGCGCGGCGGCTGCGGGCGCCGGACGGCGGCGGCACGACGAGGAAGAGGAGGAGGAGGAGGAGGAGGAGGAACGGCGGGAGAAGGCCGGAGGAGCCGGAGGAGCGGCAGGAGCGGGCTCAGCTGATCATCACAGGTCCTCCGCCAAGGCCGTCCCCGGCGGGAGCCGTGCCGGGGCGGGGCGCGGAGCAGCGCGGAGCGGGGCGCGGAGCGGAGGCCCGCGGGGCCCGGCGGGCACTAGGCGGGCGGGGAGCCGCCGGGCGCAGCACCGGGCCGGCGGTGGGGACGCGGGGCGGTGCGGGGCAGTTCAAAGGCGCGGGGCTGCGGCGGGCAGGCTGACATAGCGGCAGGGCGGTCACAGTGCGGCCGGGCGCCCAATCAGCGCGGAGGGGGCCCGCTTAAAAAGAGAGGGAGAGAGGAAGGGCGAGAGGAAGAGGAGGGGAGGGGACAGAGGAGGGAGGAGGAGGAAGGAAGGAGGGGACAGGAGGAACCCCCCCACCACCCCCCCCGCCTTCTAACACGCGGATTAAAAGGAAAGCTTTTGTGAGTTGCTGCGCTAATAGCAGCTGTGGAGGAAGGGGGAAGGAGAAGGGGGTCGTCCCCATCTTCCTCATCCTCCCGCATCCCTGGGATGCGCGGAGCGGGGCCGGTCCCGGCGCCCTCCAGGCTCCGCCGCCGCCGTCGGGGCTGCGAGCGCTGCGCTCCGCCGTGCGCCCGCCGCTGTCCGCTTCCCCCGCCGCTGCCCCCGCCTTCCCCGCGCTCCCGGCCGCTCTCTCGCTCCCCCAGCCCCCGCCTTCCCCGCTCCGCAGCCCCGCTTAACCCCGGGAGCCGGCCCGCGTCCCGGCTTGCTTTGAATAATTGCCTGCCTCCCGCGAAACGCCCGTGGGGAAAATATTTATTAAATGGAAACAATTGTCCCGGCTCCCGGGGGGCACCGCGTTTGTTCCGGGCTTATTGGTTTTTAGCACCTGCTTTGGTTAACAAACCTGCACCGAAAAAGCCCCCCCGGGCCGCCCCCTGCTCCCGCCCGCCCGCGTCCGACAGCGAGCGGGGACAGAAACGAGATGTCCGGGGGGAGCTCCCGGCACGGGCGGGGGGCGCCCGGCCCGGCCCCTCCGGGGTCCCCCCGCTCCTCTCCGCCCGAAACTTCGCCTCCTGCCCGAGGGGAGCCGCCGCCGCGGTCGCTCCGTGCCGGGCCGCCGCTCCCGGGGGGCTCTCGGCTCCCCCACCCCGTCCAAATAATATTAATAATAATAATAATAGAATAAACCACCTTCGCCCTTATTTCTTCCTTCTTCGCAATAAATGACTTTCATTTCCCGGCAGAGCCCTGTGCGTGCGGAGCCGGGGAGGAGGAGAAGGAAGATGAGGAGGAAGAAGAAGAAAGGGGCCAAGGATGTGGAGTCCGCTCACCTGGACGGGGCCGGCAGCGCCCGAAGCTTTGGCTCTGCTGCCGCCGGCTCCGTCCCAGAGGCTTTTTTCGTTGCGCCCAGAAATGCGCCGTGAATTTCCCAGCCCGCACCAGGACCCCCTTGCCCCGGGCGGGATCCTCCCGCTACGGCACCGCTTCTTCCCCAGGGAAATTTGTCCCCATCCCAGGGTGGGATCCCCCGAGCTCCTCCCCACCCTCAGCATCGCTGATGTTCGTAGGGGACCCGCAAACAATAAAAGGTGGGTGCAGGCGGCCCCTTCCTGCAGCTGTCCCCACAGGGTCACCTGCGACGGGGCCCGTTCTCGGGGACCTCCGCGACACGGCGGGACGGTCGCCACGGGCAGGGACCGGGGTCCCCGACACTGCTCGCCCCGACAGGCACCCGTGGGCTCGGCCGTGGCCGTGCTAGGGGTGACACGCGTGGAAACTTCTTTTTTACCCCACTTTTTTCCGTGGAAACAGAGCTATCGGCAGCCGCAGCTGCCGCGCTCAGCATCCGCGGGGGAAAGCGCCTGGAGCCTCTGCCCCTCTCCTCAGCACCGCGTGCCTTCCCCTCCGACGGTAAAAACACAAAACTCCCTTGGCTTTTATTGTTTCTTTTCAAATTCTTCGAAGGAGGGGGAGAAATTGTATCACTCGTCATCCCTCGGCAAGATTAAACGAGAGGAGCCGGGCGTCGTTGTCAAAAATCCGGGTAGCAAATGGTTCGGGAGGGAGCTATGGCTCGCAGGCTCTGCCTGCTCCCGAAAAGTCTTTCCAATCAGTTAATGCTGCTTCGCAATATTAATGATAAAAAATCGGCAGCCCGGCTGTCATTGGCTGCTGCCTCACCGTGCTGCAGCACACACGCTCCAGCAGCTCGGGGCATTTCGGGCTCCGGTTTGTTCATTTACATCCCATAAGTGCCCTCGCTTTAAAAAAAAAAAAAAAAAAATAGGAAAAGAAAGATTTCCTTCGAGATTCCAACGCTTCCATCCTTAAATACTTAAATACGTCCATTTCCCCCCTAAATCCTTTGTCCTGGAAGGGTATCTATTGCGGTTGTACAGCCCCCCGGGGTTGGATTTTATAAACTTTGTACCCTTTTTGGGGTTTGGGTTTTTTTTTTTTTTTCCTTTGGGGAGGGCAGCAATTTGCAGGGCGGTGACTGAAATAAATTTCTCCTCACCAGCTTGTTTAGACACCAAAACTAATGGTGCGATTATTATTCCTGAATGATATCATGGTAATGCAGAGAGATAAGAATGGCCTGATAGGGAAACATTAAAATTATATTCTTGGAGATAGTTCATTTGGAGGAACTTTAAATTAGATGAGATCATGTAGCCCGAGATCCAGTATCAGCATAAATAGAGCTGTATTTCTGCCTTCAGCCTCCTCCTCCTCCTCCCGGGAATCACGGTCGGGCTTGCAACTGCCAAAAGTGAGAGGTGAAGAGCACCTAGAATTTAAAAATACCCTCGATGCAAACTTTATTTAGGAAATAATGGATCTTTAAATAACTTTATTATTTTTATGCTTCAGGCACCAGAAAAGGGAGGGGATTTTAAATTGATTTTTAATTGGAGGAAGCGTGTTTTGGAAAGACTTCCAGGTTTCTGGGGCTTTTCAGAGGCACTGAGGATGCAGGTCCTGCTTGCTGTTCTGTGGGACCTGGTGAGATTCCCACCACCAGGAATGCTTTTTCCAAATACCCAGAATTAGCTCAGTGCACAGGCATTGCCAGGGATGATTTTATTCCTGCTTTTCCCCTCATATTTGGTTATTTTACATGCAAGTGCATACATACATTTCATTATGCGTATGCCACATATTAAAAAAGACCCTTTTAATCACATGCCATCAAATAATATTTTCTGGGAGAGATATATGGAAAATATATGCATAGAGCAGCTCATCTGGGCAGCAGCACTGATGTGTTCACAGATACTGTGCAGAACAGACTGGATACTTACAGGTTATTCTTTCTGTATCTTTACAGTGTTTCTTGCTCAATTTCATCTCCCCAACCCTGAAAAAGGCATTTATTCAACTCCAGCTATGGACAGTTACAGGGATGCAGCCTCCTGCATGGAGAGATTTAATGGAGCAGGTCACTGCCCTGTGCAGCCCTGACAGAAGAGGGGAGCAGTGATGGATGTGGCAGATTGGATCATCCCACGAGCTGCTTGCTCATACTACCCAACAAGAGATGCTCCCTGGCAAGGCACCACCTTCCTGGAGAATAACTTGCTTCAAAACTAAAGATTCCCCCCAGATTAGGACCTGAGGCAGAAGTTTACAGCCCTTTCCAAACTTAATTTTTGTTCTGCATGTTTTATCTGTGTGTGATTCCCATCCCACCCTTTCCTTTAGCACAGTGCTCTGTGTGTTTAGCTCCCATTCCTCACAGGTGATCTGTCCACTGCCCTTTTGCAGCACCATTTATATTTGTGGCTCGCTGCTAACGAGGAAGGTGATGGATTTTTGCAGGGATTTCCCTCCTGGCTTGGGCTCCCTGTGGGTGACAATCCTGAGGTGTGGCAGTCACCCCGGGGAGCCACCAGTGCTGTGACACCTGTGCCTTGCTGCCTCTGTGGGCAAGTCCAGTGCTCCTCACTGGGGTGAAGGTCCTGATCAGTGAGCCAGTGCAATTTTATGACAGAAAGAATATGCCTCAAACTATACCAGCCTTCCCAGAGCACCAAATTCAGCATAGTTATGGAATTAGAGAATCACAGAATGGTTTTGGCTGGAAGGAACCTTTAAAGGTCATCAACTCCAAGCACTTTGCAATGAGCTGGGACACTTTCCACTAGAGCAGATTGCTCAGAGCCCCATCCAACTTGAACGTTTCCAGGAATGGGGTGTCCAGCACCTGCCTGGGCCACCTGTGCCAGGGCCTCACCGCCCTCATTGTGAAAATCTCCTTCCCTCTGTCTCTCTGACACCTCCAGTTCTCTGTGTGTGGCTGTGTGGAAGTGCTGCAGTGAGCAGTGAGAGTGCAGCCAGGCCAGCAGCCTCCTGGGGTGACGTTGTGAGGACACCACGCTGTGGCAGAGAGCACCAAAACTGCCCCCATGGAATCAGGCAGCAGCTTGGACTCCATGGAATCCACAAAGGTGCCATCCTGCTGGGGACTCCTGAGGCACTGCCACCTCTGTGCCATCTCCTAAGGCCTTCCCTCAGCAACTTCAGCAGCTAAACAATGAGTGGCTGAAGAGCTGTTCATCCTTCCCAGGGTGAGAAATGCCTGGTGGAAACCCACTGGCATTCCCCTCCCATGCTGCAGAACCCCAGGGGTGCATCAGCCCACCTGCCCAGGGAAGGGTCCCTGCAGACACCCCTGGATTTTGCTCTCCCTGCAGCAGCAGCAGCAGCAGCAGCAGCAGCAGGAGGCAGAGCTGATGATTCTCTCCAGTAAATAAGTGTATTCACTGTGGCCATGGGTAAACCTGGGGGCTTGACACGGCATTGACTCCCCAGATATTGTATGGCCAGGGAGCCTCAGTCATTGTCAGCAGCATGAAGGGAAGGATAAAGGACCTGAGCTCAGGAGTGCAGAGCAGGCTTGTAAGGAGAGGCAGTATCTTTTATTAGACCAACTGATACAGTCAGAAAAAAAAAATCCCAGACAGGTTTTCAGGCACATGAGCTCTGAAATAGAAGCAACAACTTTCAAGAAAATTGCCAAGGCTGAACTGTTTATCTCCCACACTTCCCCACCTCCACTCCTGGAGGGGCTGACAGCTTCATTGCCATGATCCAGCCATCCTCCCTGGGCTGGGATGGAGCTCTGCAGTGGGATTGATCCCTGTGATCCAGCCATCCTCCCTGGGCTGGGATGGAGCTCTGCTCTGCAGTGGGATTGCTCCCTGTGATCCATCTTCTCTTCCTGGGCTGGGATGGAGCTGTGGAATGGGATTGTTCCCTGTGATCCAGGTGCCCTCCTTGGGCTGGGATGGAGCTCTGCAGTGGGATTGTTCCCTGTGATCCAGGTGCCCTCCTTGGGCTGGGATGGAGCTGTAGAACGGGATTGCTCCCTCTGATCCATCTTCCCTCCCTGGGCTAGGATGGAGCTCTGGAATGAGATTGCCCCCAGCCATGCATCAGGCATGAAGAAACACATGTCCAAAGCTGGAAGAAAAGCCTGTGGCAAAGAAGGGAAGTGACCTGCAGGGTTTGGTGTGTCAGGTGAGCTCTGGAGCAGCTTTTTTCTGGATGGCTGACATGAAAGAAGCCTGTGGAAAGAACGTGCTGCTCAGGCAGACATGACCAACTCCATGTTCTGCAAACAGAGGAGACACCTAAAATATGGTCTTGTGTTTCTAACACAGATAACACAAGCAGTGGAGATCTGGCCACAATGTGGATGTACAGAGGAAAATACTCATTCTAGTGATATGTGTGCTCTCAACATCAGTTCAAAGGCTCAGGGTTCCTGCAAATCTATGTCTTGTCCCCAAGTAGCACATTTTGTGTTTGAATATCTGAACAAGACCAATGATGTTTAAAAGCAGCCACCACTGACATCCCTGAGGGTCACGGTGCCAGAGCTTCAGAACCATCTGTTGCTTTAGTGAAGTGTGGTTAAATTCATGTCCACTCCATTTATTTTGGATCTGTCAGCATCACAGACAAGGCAGAGGAGGATTTTTCTGTCCAAGCTGCCCCGTTTGGTCAGTGTATCCCCTCTTGTGAACATCTGCCCTCTCAAACACAGCCAGGCCCTCAGCACAGTCAAGTTTCCCACCTAAATGAACCAAACCATACAAGAGGCAAAAAGTTTCTTCCCTACTCTTCTTACAGACCCTGATGTGGCAGAAAAAACCCTGTGAGGAGGCAGCACCTGACACCCATCAAAGAGCTGATAAACAGCCAATTTATCCTACTGGAAAGTCTCCAGACCTCTCCTCACTACTCCTACAACTCATTGCTCTCAGGGGGAAGTTCCAGGGGTGGGTTGGAGTATTTTAAGCACTGAAGACCATTCTTTCCCCATGACACATTCCTGGGATAATGGGAATGCTGGGAATTCCCAGGACCACCACTGGCTGCCTGCCATCATCCTGGAGAAGTCATTTGTCACGAGGTCCAAAATGATCTGGAAAACCTCCAGATTTTTAAATCCAGCTAGGATTTAAGCATGTTGTTCAGGTCCTGGATTGCTGGAGAAGAACCACAGCTGTACGAGATTCTCCAGCAGGCAAGAGATGCTCCATGGCAGTAAGAGACAACCAGAAGTGACAGATGCTCTTCTGCCTCACTCCTGATTCCCTCCAAAGCCTGAGCAGAGCACGGCGAACGTTCCGGTGCTGGTGCAGAACCAAGCCTGTGTGGCAAGCACAGCTTTGGGTTGAACTGGTGAAACCAGGCCTGAGCAGCCACTCAGTGCTGCTGTTCTGTGAAAACTCAGCTCTGCCACTGACCTCACTGAGTGAGCCAGCTCTGGGAAAACAAACCACAGGGCACGGACCCACCCAGGCAGGCTGAAAAGGCAGCGGCTTCCATCCAAACGCTGCCTCACAGGAGCCCAGATGCCTCTGAGATGTCTTTTGTTTCTTGCCAGAGGTTTGTGGTGGCATCTTGGAGCAAAGCTCCTCTGCTGGCTCATCCCCAGCCTGGGAACTGCCCTCAGAGGCTCAGCAGAACAGAGCACCCCGAGCAGGGAAGGTCTCCACACGCTGCACGTAGGCTTTGTGCAGAGCTGCTGCTTGCTCTGAGCTGTCAAAGGCCCTGGCAGAGATCAGGGCCTGGTGGGGAGGCAGCACTGGGTCCCCAGGAGGGAGGGGAAGAGCCCCCAGTGTCCTCTGCAGGCCATTCCTCAGAGGAGCAGCAGGGCTGTGGTCTCCAGCCATGCAAAGGTGCCCAGCACCCTCCTTGGGCATGGGAGTGACCTCCTGCCCAGCCACACTGGGAAACCAGTCTGGAGAGCCAGGAGAGAGGGAAACTTCACACTCCAAAAAATGAGTCACCCAGGGGGATGGAGGCAGCAAACGTTAGGGTGAAGTAGTCCCAAATCCTTCCAGGCATTTGGAGATCCCCTTTGGTGGGGGTTGCAGCTTGGCTGAGATCCACCAGCCCCGCTGCAGGACTGGCATGAGGGCTGGGAGCAGAGCTGCTCCAGCTTGGAGCTTCCACAGGAATTCCTGGTTTGTGCTGGACGTGCCCTCTCCTGCCCTCCCCAGCCTGGTCCTGCTCATTCCACCACAGCATCCCTGACTCAGGGCCCTTCTTCCCTGGCAAAGAGATCCCTCCCTCCCTCCACAGGAAACTTTGGGGGAAGTTTCAGGAGAGAACTTTGGGGGATGGTACAGATTGTATGATCATGGCTTGAGGAAATTATTATATTTTTAATTGAATTTTGTGTGCTATGCACAGATACTACAGTAGTGGGCCCTTTATCAATTGTTAACACGAATACTAATGAATACTAATGCTAATCATTTGTTTCTGGAAACAAATACAAAGATATTTGATGGGAGAGGGAAAAAAAAAGAAAAAAACCTCTCTGAATTTTAACACCAGAAATAATGAAATGCATTTCAGGCCGGCGGTGGCAGAAGACAAAACCCCACAGTTTCAATGTGGTGACGCTAAACGTGAGATATTGGCACGAACCACTCCGAAAACCACTCAAGGAACAACTCAACTCCAACAACCTTGGCCCAAAACTGCAGCGGAACCACGTGAGGGCAAACGCTGCAGGGCACAGCCACGGCTGCTCCTCGGAGCCCTCTGGAGACCGGGACCGGGATGGGCACAGGGACGGGCACCGGGACGGGCACTGGGACGGGCACCGGGACGGGCACCGGGATGCCCACGGAGCGATGCGGCCACCCGTTCTTTATCCCCCGCTCTGATTTACAAGGCGCCCATCTCCCTCCAGCAGCTGCTGGTGCTTTACGAGGTTTGCAGATGAAAGCCAACTCTATTTCCACCCACCCAGCCCAAACGGGAAGGCGCGCTCAGTAACCCTTTCCTAACCCTGGAGCCAGGGATTCTGCGGGGAGCAATTTAGCCGGCAGGAGATTCCAGGAAGGGCAATTAATGAAAGGCTTGGATGAAGCTTGTCTTGTATCTCGTTCCAAACACGGCCATAGAGGTTTGCACAGGGGCGGGGGAGGCAAATGTTAAAGGCAGGGCCTGCTCTGGAGCACACCCAGTCTGCAGCACCTGCAAATTTCTCCCCCGGGATAAATAACTGAGGTATCTCCGTCACTCGGGGCTGTTCAAATTATTCATAGCAAATAAATTACCAGGTGTATTTAGTCTGTTTTTGTCCCCCCCCCACACCTTTCCGTACCCGCTCATGAATCACTTGGAAATAGATTCTGATTTCTGCTAGTGTGTCTATTAGTCATTATAAGGAGCCGTGGCACGGCACAGGCAAAGGCAAAGGCAGGTGGCCAATGGCTCATTACTGGCCTTGGGTCCCCATCCCAGTGGTGATTCAGCTCCTGCTTCCGAGACCAATTGGGGTTTCCCCCCCTTCCTTTTCCACAAGCGATGGGAGCAAGAGGGAGGACGGCAGAGATGCTCAGCACAAAGCTGCTCTGGCAGGCAGGAATCCCCTGCTTCTCCTGCAAATGGGGCTGCTCCAGCACAGCCCATGACCCCTATGGGGTTGGTGGTCCTCGCCAATGCCACTCTGACCCACAGGTGTGTCGGTATCCACTGGTGCATCCCACACCTGTGGCCAACCCGTGCTGCCCGTGCATCCCTGAGACTCAGCACACCTGCAAGGTGTCCTCCACTGCCGGCCTCAACATTCCTGGGAAGATGCACGAAGAGTGTTTCATTCCCTCCTATGGCAGGGTCAGCCTCGGCCCCAGGCTGTGCCCACGGGGAGCAGAGGATCCCCCATCTCCTGTGCTCCAGCCCTTGGCCCCCGGGGCAATTCCCACCCCGACAGACGGACCCAGGCTGCCCTGGTGTCGTTCCAGCGTTCTGCTGGCTGCGGATGGAGGGAAAACTCGTTACGGCCGGGATACAACCGGCAGGGCCAACCTGGGTATCCTGGAGAGGTGAGGGGATGCAGGTGGGAGGAGAGGAGGAGGAGGAGGAGCTGTGGCCGCCCTTCCTCTGCGGCACGTGGCGCTCAGGTTCCAGGGAAAGGGAGACGTGTCTGATTACCGGGCAAACAATAGTGAGCAGCGCTGTTTAAACACATCCAATTACCGCTGTTATTCAGTGGGCAGAGGCCGACGCGAGAATGCAAACACAGGGAGAGCAGAGAGGTCTCTGCCTGAGAAAGCCGTAGGAGCCTTGTAACTCTCCCCTCTGAAAAGGGATTTAATCAGCAGCTGCTCATTGGCAGGGCGAGGAGGAAGAATGAGCGCTTTGTGCAAGGCGCTGACTTTTCCCACTCCCTGGGGCACGCAGATAACTCCCCTGATCACCTCCCTCCCCTGGGAAGCGCTGCTTGACGGCACAGATCGGGCTGCTCCGTCCAGCCAAACACCGCCCGGGGCATCAGCCCGAGAGAAACATCTTCATTTCCCTCTGCTGCTCCGGCTCCAGAGGTTTCTGATGACCCAGAGATCCCTCAGGCCCACCAGAGGTGCTGGGGACAGAGGACTCTCCACCACCTTACCCAGACAGTGCCATCCTCTCCTCTCCCAGCCTATGCTGGGTTTACTTCGGCAGTTTGGCCTCTGTGGCTCCTGCCCAGGAGGAGTTTTTAGACCGAAGGAGTTGCCAGTGGCCAGTTTCACCAGTATCAAGGGAACTCAGTTAGCATCAGTCAGCTCAGCGCATCCTGCCGGCTGCAGCGACACGAGCAGCACTGTAACGAGTCTCTCATGGCCTCATTCTGCCTCTATCATCCACTCTGCCTCTATCATCCATTTTCCCAGCCCCAGGCGTCCCTAAATCCCAGCGGAGCCCTTTCGGAGAGACGAGCCCCACCGCAGCCCAAAGGGCTCCAGCCGACCCCTCGGCATGGGGAAGGACCACTGCAGACGAGAGAACCGGGCCCACGTGCTCCCCAAACGGAAGAATTCCCCCGATTTTATAGGATTAACGCTCTCACCAGAATCACAGGTGATTATTGCTCCCTTCGGTGCTTTCACATGGCTTGGAATAACGCCCCAGGGATCCATAACAATTAACCGGCTTCAGCATCTCACGCTGCCGTCAGTCAGAGACGCAGGAGGAGAGAGCCTCCAAAACGAACCAAAAGCAGAGGGAATAAGTAGTTTAGTCCTTTTCTTTGCTGTTATTCCCACGTTAACACCGGAGTTTTCCCCCGTGGGATGACAACAATTTCTGCTTGAGCAGAAGTTCACTGACATGAAGCGAAGATCGCACTTTTATTTCCTGTGCGTGCTCCGCTCCTCAGTGACACATCCCCAAAACCAACTCCAAAGAGCAGGAGAAGAGCTTCTTCCTCCTTGGGTGGTTCCTTCTGGCTCTGAGAGCACCAAAGCACGGTTCTCCTCGGGGCTGAAGGAGTGCTGAGCCCCGAGGGAAGGCAGCTGGGCTGTGCCAGGGCTCCTGCTGCTCCCATCGCTGCCCTGACACGTGCGGGGAGCGCGGTGTTTTCCTCCCTTCACGGAGAAGGATTCTTTTCCAGTTAATCAGTCCTGCTGGGGTGTTTAATCGCTGCCCAAGGACTCTCTGTGAGTCATGCCATGCTTTAGTGGTTACCTGCCAGGTACGCGGTGCTGCCGGGGTCACAGGGACAGAACGGCCCAGGGATAAATGGGATGGGGATGCAGCCCCCTGGCACATCCCCAGGTGAGAACTGCCCCTGCCTGGCAGCAAGAAGTCTGCAAAAATGTGATCTGCTCCAGGTGATCTTCCAGCCCAAAACATTCCATGAATCTATGAAAATGGATTGCAAAAATCAAATCCTGCCCGTTTCCATTTTACTGTTGCAGCTGCAAAATATTTGTGTTTCGAGCCCTATTCCCTTGGAAGGGTGTTTTCTTCTAATACAGGAATTTTTCAAGGATGCAAATGCATTTTCTGTTTCCCTTGCAAACCAGGAATGCTTCTCTGCAGGAAATTTTCCATTTTAAAAAAATGGCTTTACCTATATTCCACATTTTGAAATATACAATAAATCATTCAGAAAAAAAAAAAGAAAAAAGAAAAAAGAAACAGCTGCAAACTCAAATTAGGGTGAAATGCAGGGGATATAGTGGGGATGGCAGCGTTTATCTACTTTAAGGTTCTTTTTGGGGAAATAAAAGCCCTAAAACACTGGAGCCACAACATTTTAGCCTCACAGCTCAAATAAAGGCAATGGGGGCCTGCAGAAGGTCATGTCCAACGTGCTGGTGTGTCAAGGCAGCAATTTCCCCATCCCAGTGTGGGGCTGGTGGCACAAACCACCTCTGAGGAACACTCCCGCTCCCACGGGTGTCTGGGAAAGGCGTGGATGGCACAGGCAGGTCCTGGCTGCTCCGAAATAGCTCAGTGCCACTCAAGTGAAAGGAGCAGCTCCAGACTGCAGCAGCAGCCATGGCTGGAGCTGCCAATCCAAGCTGCCTGGGACAGGGAAACAGCAGAGCAGCTCCAGAGGCTCAAGAGGAGGATCCGTGTGTCAGGCTGTGCTGAGGCGCCACAAACATCTCAGGATATGCTGAGAGATGAACAGAGTTTAAAAGTCTGCAAGAATAAACCTGAGGGATGTGCACAAGGTGGAGACTCAGCTGTGTGAGGGCCCAAAGAGAGGGTGCAGATACCATGGAATCAGAGTCAAGAATCACAGAATCACAGAATCACAGAATCACAGAATCACAGAATGATGAGGTTGGAAGAGACCTCTAAGATCATCGAGTCCAACCCATGCCCTAACACCTCAACTAGGCTGTAGCACCAAGTGCCATGTCCAGGCTTTTTTTAAACACATCCAGAGATGGTGATTCTGCCACCTCCCTGGGCAGAGCACTCCAGCACTTTATTATTCTTTTGGTGAAATATTTTTTCCTGATATCCAACCTGTACCTTCCCTGACATAGCTGGAGACTGTGTCCTCTGGTTCTGTCAGAGGCCAACCCCACCTGAGTACAGCCTCCCTTCAGGAAGGTGTAGAGAGCAGTAAGGTCACCTCTGAGCCTCTTCTCCAGGCAATGGAGAATGGAGTCATGGAATGCTGTGGGTAGGAAGGGACCTGAAAGCTCCTCTGGCTCCAATCTCATCCCATGGGCAGGGACACCTTCTGCTAGCCCAGGCTGCTCCAAGCCCTGTCCAAGCTTGCCTTGGCATCCCATCCCCACCTTCACCTCTTGCAGCCCCAAACCCAAAACCCACATGCCGAGGAGCTGCCCCTGGCCGAGCTCCCGCACTCCTGTGGAGTGGCAGAGCTGTGCCACGCTCTCAGGTGCCACAGCTCTGCCCCGAACCCCTGACACAGCCCCCAAACCCTGCAGCGAGGCCTTTGCAGAGCAGGGAGCGAGCCTGGGAAGCTCTGCCCGAGGATCTGCGTGCTCAGCCGTCGCTTCCCCCGGCGGGAGCCGGGCAGCTCAGCCTTTGAGATCCCCCCGGCGGGTCCCCAGCGGCACGAGAGGGGTTGTGATCCCCTTCTCCCTCCTCTTCCTCATGAGCAGCGCTCACCCCGCTCCTGCCCGCCCGCCGGGACCAGGAGGGGCAGCAGCGGGCTGGGCTGGGCATCTTTTCTTTGAAGTGGAGCGAAATCCCGAACGCTTTCACTCGCAGAGTGCAAATCACTGCTAAAAGCTCTCCCCTCTCTGACCCGCATCTAGGAAACTCTAATCCAGCCTCGCCAGCTTCACCGGTTTCCTTTTGTTTTTTGGTTGTTTCTGTTTTTCTTTCCAGTGTTGACCTTTGTGTTCAAGCGTAGCTGACAAGAAACAAAACCGCAGCCCCCTTCAACCAAGAGGTTCATGATTTATTTAATTATTTTTAACACTTTTTTTGTTTCCCCTATTTCTACACTGTGAATACTCTCACCAAAGCCCCCGGTGCTGGCTGCCCGGTTTGAATTCGCTAAAACAGGTTTTTGCCGAGCATTACTGAGGTGACTTTGGAGCTCGGAATGAGGATGATGATGGTAACCGGGGGGGCTCTGCTGATGAAAAGGACTGAGTGGATCGCTCCCGCTGTCACACAGCCCTGAATCTATCCAAACCTGGAGTGCACGGAGGGCAGGGCCGCGGGGCCACCGGTTCCGTGACCACCAGGACAAGCCACAGCTTTCCACTGTGACCATCACAGCGACAGAGGAGGGGAGCACAGCGGGCGGACAAATAAACATTTTCCTTAGCCTCGCAAGCAAATCCAGGAATTCCTGAGTTTTCCACGGCTGCCGGGCTTTCCTCCGGGGCAGGTGGAGCTGCCAAAGCGCGGCTTTCCCGGCGCTAATCTGGGGAGCCGGGCGATTAGCGCGGAGCTGCCCCGGGGAGCGCAGGACGCATCGCTGCACTCGCCGCTCCTGCCTCCCTCCCCTGGCCCCGCCGTGCTAAGCGCGTTATCTGTGCAGGCCTGCTCCAAGGGAGCCCTTGGAGATGCAGCCGGAGCCTCCATTCGGCATCTCCAGCCCGCAGCCGGGCTGGGGAAACACAGCCCGGAGAGATGGAGCTCGGCACCAGCCAGTGCTGCTCTCCCCGCATGAGTTTCCCCAGGAAAAAGCACCAGGTTGGGACCCCTCTCTACCCCATCCAATTGTTTGTGTCTGCAGGGTGAGAAACCCCCATAAATCTGCCTGAATTTAAGGCAAAATGAGATTCCAATTGCCTTCCTGCGTCCTCCCCACTCACCCAAGAGACCCTGCTGGTGCAGACCCCACAAACTTGTGTTGGGTGCCTACAACCAAAAGACAGACTCAGGTTGTGCATTAAAGCTACAGTGGGAGGATTTTGCACGTGCTGTGATGCTTCTGGTGTCTTCTCCAAGGGTCTCCTGCTCTGGAGTGTTCTCAGAGCTGCTCCTTCCCTGCTGCTCTTGCTCAAGTCCCAGGCACTGCTGGCCCTGAGCCTCCTCCTCCAGCTCCAGGCACAGAGAGGTGACACTTGTGTTGTTCTTTACTCTGAGCCTTGCCTTTAGATCTGATGTTAAGGTGGCTACTGGGATTAGCTGTCTCCTCCTGCTCCATTTTGTCCCCCTATTCCAAGTTTCTGGATTTCATCTCCTTCCTCATGTCCTCCCTACAACAGAACCAGAAATGTTCCCAAATTTGCTGCTCCCAAATTTGATGTTTCCAAAACGTTCCACACAGCTGGAGGCCTGACTCACAGCTGCTTCTCCTAATACCTCCAAAAGTCAGCTTGCCCAGAGCCCTCGTGTCACAGCAGCACACGTGGGTGAGTCCAAGGCAGCACAAACTGGGAATTCCTGTGGCCTCGTGAGATGCTGGCAGGGGCACTGCTCTCCCCAGAGAAGGGGACAAAGCATTCCTCCTCTTCCCCAGTGACGTTGTCCCTCCCATGGGGAGTGTCCTTAGTGGGGAGCAGGCAGGACCTTGCCCTGTGTTCTGAGTCAGCCCTCCAAGAGCCAGCCTGGAAAAAGTAGGGCTTCCCTCATGCTAAAATCAAACTCAGCCCATGTCTTGAGTCCTCTCCCTGCTGATCTCCTGCTGCACTTGGCTGTTTTCCTTGTCCTTTCTAGAGACCCTTTAATACTTTGGATTGTTCATGTTCTATTTTATCTTCTTATTTGTTTTCCTCTAATGCCAACCTTCTTTCATCTCCCTAAGACTTTCTCCCCTCTCCCTGCTTTCCCTGACCAACTCTCCCTTTAGCTTCTTATTTTTACCTCTAAGTATCCTCTTGCTGATTTGGTGCTGTACGAAATCACTGTAGGGCTTCACTGTGTGTGAGCCTGGATGGCTCTGCCCCACACCCACTCTCCCTGGGGACATCACTCCCTTCCCTGGGGAGTTGTTCTCCCACCCTGGGAGCATCAATCCTACTCTGGGAACATCAGTGCCACTCTGGGATCATCACTCACCAACCAGGGAGCACCACTCCCTCCCTGGGAGCATCACTCCCATTCCATGGAGCATCACTTCCACCCCGGAAAAGTCACTCCACTCCTCAGGGAGCATCACACCCTTCCCTGGGGAGCTTCACTCCCTTCCTCAGAGTGCATCTCTCCCACACTGAGAGCATCACTCCCTTCCCTTCCCTGGGGAGCTTCACTTCCACCCTGGGAGCTTCACATCCACCCTGGGAGCATCACTACCACTCCAAGGGGCATCACTCGGCCGCTGAGGTTCATCGCTCCCTCCTCGGTGTCCCATTGTTCCCTGCCCCGTGTCCCTCAGTCCCTGCCCGGTGTCCATCGGTCCCTGCCCGTGTCCATTGCCCCCTGCCCCGTGTCCATTGGTCCCTGCCTGTGTCCATCACTCTCTCCCCGTGTCCATCACTCTCTCCCCGTGTCCATCTGTCCCTGCCCATGTCCATCGCCTCCTGCCCGTGTCCATCACCTCCTGCCCGTGTCCATCACTCCCTCCCCGTGTCCATCTGTCCCTGCCCATGTCCATTGCCTCCTGCCCGTGTCCATCGGTCCCTGCCCGTGTCCATCACTCCCTCCCCGTGTCCATCGGTCCCTGCCCGTGTCCGTCGGTCCCTGCCCGTGTCCCTCGCTCCCCTCCGGGGTCCCCAGCTCCCCCCGGCCCGCAGCACCGCTGGCTGTGCCCAGGAGAGGGCGCTCTCGGCGCAGCCCACGGCCTCCTTATTGCTGCTTGTCCACAGTGATTTCACTGCTTTAACTTCTATTTTTTTTTTCTGCTTATGCTCCCATTTGCTCCTCCCCCGTGGACGACCATTCCCCCCTTTTTTTTTCCGCTAAATATTTTTTTTCTAATTTCTCCTTAAGTCTCACCGTTTCAAACTCCTTTTCCCTGGGTCCCTGCTGAAGCCTTAATCCCACCACCAAAGCTCCAGGTGGTCTCCTGGGTCAGAAGGCTGGGAGGGTTGGCAGGATGCTGTCCCTTGTCCCAGCTCTCCACTCTTTGCAGTGCAGTGTGCTGGAGTCCCAGGGACAGTCCCACACAGAAGGACCTTCCTGCCTGCTCTGGTTTTCCCAGAAAATACCCAGATCCAGCTGCACAAAGGTGTTGGAGGGTCCCTGTTACCTCCCCAGTCTCTTTCCCCCTTTCTGCCTCCCTCCCAAAGCAGTCAGGAGCTCAGCCCATACCCTCAACACACACCTGCCAATAAAAAAACAATTTTCCCAGGAGAAGCTCTGCCACAAATTCCCACTGCACACATCCAGAGGCGGCCAAAGGCCTTCCCTGCCCATTGAGACATTGCTTCTCCTGCTGCTGGGGGAACAGGAGCAGGCCTGGAATGCAGCTGCACAGTAAAACACTGCAAGGAGCCTAAAAATAGCTCCGTGCGTCTGATCTGCGTCAGCTGAGCTGAATTTTCAAGTGCAGTTGTGCTCCGGGAAGAGACACCCTCGCTGCTTGTTTGTTTATCCCTGCCTTCGGATGCTCCCTGCTCCTGATCCCTCTGCAATTCCCGCCCCTCGGCGAGGGGGGATGGCAGCTGCCCTGCTTGGCACACTCACTGGGGATGTGGGAGCTGCTGCTGCTTTCCTCAGACATTCTGCTCCTTTGGTAAACTTTGCTTTGCCGAGATATTTTTTAAACCCTTCTATTGTATTTTTCCATCTTTAATGAAGGAATCCTCTTGGAAACCTCTGCAGCATGTGATGCACAACATCTCATGGACCAAAAGTGCTGGTTTAGAAGTATTTTTTCATTAAGGCTTCTCAGAGGAGTTTAAGGATGGTGAAGAGTGGAAGATGATCTTGCCATTAGAACAAATGACCCTCTTTTGACCTCTTTCACTCTTAATTGTGCTGCTGCTCACTCAGATCCCTACAAACTCTGCTGGGATCAAGGGCATGTTTATGTCTAAACCAGGCTGAAAGCAGCATGAGGTTTCTGAAAGTGCCTAAATCTGAGGTTTCCCAAACTGCCCAAGTCACCACAGACTTCTGTAACTGCCAAGAGGTGCCACTTATTTCTTCCAGAAATCCTGAGCATCCCTGAAAACTTGCTCCAGTAGGCTCTGAGTCCTCTCCCCTTCATCAGCACTGTGAATTTTTGGGATGTCTCCCATTCCAAGGGGAGTCAGATGTTGCTCATACCCTCTCTTTGGGAGGTATTTCATTGGAAAATATTGTTGGAGTATGGAGCCCGAGACCAGAGCTTTTAAGGACTCTTGTGACATTCTCCAGGTGGGTCCTGTCCTTCCCAGCTGAGGGGTGAGGTCTCAGTGGATTCAGGTCCAGGATGCTCTGGTCTCTCTTTGCCAGGTGTGACAGGAGCTCCTCCTCCCCCAGCCCCTTTTGTTCTCCCCAGGCTCTGCTCAGGGGACAAACTCTCCAGCCTCTGCTGCAGCTGGAACACCAGGGAGCCTCCAGCTGCTGCTCCCTCCTCCCTGGTAGGCCCTGGATCCTCCATGCAAGGCAAATCCATTGCTCGTGGTCTTATCTAGAAAGAGCCAAGCGCGGCCCCTCTGCGAGAGCATCTCTGGGATTTCTGCCAGTTCCTGCCCCTCCTGCCCCTGGTGCCAAACCCGCGGCTGCTCCTATCGCCGGGGGCACTTGGGAATGGGTGGGGGAACTTTCCATGTCCCTCCTTCTCCCTCCCACCCACAGCCCCGTGGTGCTGGGAAGGGGAGGAGAGGCCCTCGTGTGTCCACACGCAGCCCCTGTTCTGCCTGTAGGACTGAGGGCAGGAAGCCAAAATCAAATATTCCCTTTTTTTTTTCCCTCTCCTTTTTTTTTTTTCTTTTTTCCCAGAGTGTATCACTGGCTATTGTCCTTATCAAACAAAGCCCTTTCATCAGAGGTTCTTTAACACACTTTATTTCTCTTTTATTTTGCTTTGAAATAAGCCGGGCAACAATTAATTTCAGAGAGAGAGAGAGAGAAAGAGAATTCAACAAGGATCTATTACTACTCTCCGCTTCTATTGCTGTAATGAAAATCTATTTCCTTTCCCTTTTGTGTCCCATATAATTTAATGCCCATTTTATTAATGGTCTGAAATAATTACGGAACCTTTTGTGATTCTCAAGTATGTTTCATTTAATTGTGCAATAAACGCCTAATCTCTTCCTCCATCTGAAGCTATTATGGCATTAAAATTAACAATTATGCAGCAATGCGCCCGGGTCCATAGAAATCACTCCAGATAACTAGACATATATAAATCATTCATGAGAACAATTTCTGAAAAGAGACGAAGGGAGAGAAGAAAAAAAAAATTGTGTTGAGAATGACATTGGGAAGCCAAGGGCCTGGTCTCTAAGAAGATAGCAACACCTTAAAAAAAATCTTTTTCTTCTTTTTTTTCCCCCCTTTTTTGTTATTATTATTTTACTAATTGTGTTCAGTGGCATGGCTACCCCCCCCTCCATTAGCCTGACAGATATTTTCAGAATTAATTAACTGTTAGCTCAGAGGATAAATTGTTCATTATCAATTTTTCCCCCCTTCCTTCTTTCTTTCTTTCCCTTTATAGTTTTTTTTTTTTCCTCCTTTTTTCCCCTTCTCTTTCAGGCCAGCAATTACACTCTCCGCCTTTCACTGGCAGGTCCTGTTCTGTAGGAGGTAATCCAAATGGGGAAAGTGCTTTTTCTTTCAACCCTATTCACGGGTGCTCTTCTCCCTTTTGTGGGATTTAATAACCACGGCTGATAGGCGCGCCGTGGACAGAGAGGTTAAGTTTGTTGTCTCAGCACTTTGTCGACAGAGGATGGCTCCAGCATCCTGCTGCCTCCCCAGCCCTCCGTGCTGCTCTTTAATTGATGTTCCTTTAATTGGCCCTGGAGCCCTGCTCTGCACGGGGCCACCTCTTGTGGGCAATGAGCTCTGGGGTGGCTCCAGTGAGGAAAATGTGGGGACAGAGCCCTGGAGGGGCCACCTCGAGGGGAGAATCATAGGATGGTTCAGGTTGTGTCACAGCACATGTTGCAGTTGAGATGGCCACCATACACAGAGCATCACCACACAATTTCAGAAGGCTTCAAGCTCTGCCCTCCTTGTTCTTGAGCCCAGCCTTTTATCCCCTCCTGTTGATGCCCTGCACCTGTGTGCCCTCTGCTCCCTTTGGTGGTTGGGCAGTGCCCCTGGGCACTCCATGGCTCATTGCTGTCAGTGCTGCTCACCTGCTGCTCACAGCTGTGCCCATTGAGGCTCAGCCCCACTCCCAATCGCCACAAACTGTGTGCCTGCAAGGTTGGAAAAGCCCTCCAAATCATTGAGTCTGACTGTTCTCCCAGCTCTGCCAAAGCCGCTGCTAACCCACAGCCCCAAGTGCCACATCCTTTTAAATCCCTTTAAAATCACGTCTTTAAATCCCTCCAGGGACGTGATTCCACCACTGCTCTGGGCAGCCTGCTCCAATCCCTGACCACTTCCAGTGAAGAAGTTTTCCCTAAAATCCAATCTAAATCGCCTCTGGTGCAAGTTGAGGCTGCACCCTCTTGTCCTATCAACAGCATCTCCAGGTCACAGTATGGGGCAAGAGGACAGCAGCCCACTCCTGGCTGCCAGCCCCTACAAGCTGTGGGTCCCTGTCACCATTTCTCAAATCGTTGTCACAGCAGTGCTAATATGAGCTCCTGATACCATCACATCCTTCATCAGTCCTACTTGAACTGGGACATCCAGGTGGTCACTCCTGCCCTGCTGATGGGGCCATCATATCTGCATTTCTATGGACCAGAGGGGAGAAAATTGTGCCTTTAATATTTGGGTTTGTAAAAGATTCACTTTGGAATGTGCATTATTGGAAGAGGAGAAGAGACGTTGAGTCCAGCTCTCCTGATCCATCCCTGGAAGTGTCCCAGGCCAGGCTGGATGGGGCATGGAGCAACCTGTCCCTGCCCATGGCAGAGGGTGGAATGAGAGGAGCTTTAAATTCTCTTCCACCCCAAACCATTTTATGCCTCTGTGTTGACCCAGGAAAGGAGCAGCAGCCTTCATCCCTCCTGCTGGCATCGTCTCCCAGGTCTGACAAGCCCTCTGTTGGTCATCCTTCACATTTATAATTTTTTTTGTACCATCTTTGCTCATCCTCCCCCACAACCTGAACTAAACTTCTTCCTGAGAGGCAACTCCAATCTCTGCTCTCTGTGACCAGGGACAGGAGGAATGGCTGGAGCTGCATCAGGGAGGTTTAGGTTGGAGATCAGGGAGAAGGCTCTTCCCCCAGAGGGTGCTGGGCACTGCCAGGGCTCCCCAGGGAATGGGCACAGCCCCAGGGCTGCCAGAGCTCCAGGAGCATTTGGATAATGCTACCAGGCACAGGGTGGGATTGTTGGGGTGCCTGTGCAGGGCCAGGGGTTGGACTCTGATCCTTGTGCATTTCTTCAAACTATATCAATTTCATTTTGTCTCCTAATGCATTGTCTGTTGTGGAAATACAGCCACTGGAGTGTTGGAAATGTTGGATGCTGCCCTGTGCCTCAGGGAACATGGATGAAGAACACAATTTCAGAATGGCACATCCATGGTTAAAGCTCACAGCCAGGTACAGGTTTGACCATCGACTTCAATTAATCACTTTGAATAATAGCAGCACATTAGAAATGAGAGAGAAGACACTCTATAATCAGTGGGATCAGGAGGGAAACAGACTCTATCAAGCACTACAATGAGCACGGTTCAAAAGATGATTCGTAAAATTAAAATCCCAAATTCACCCAGTGACCTGCCTTCTTTCAGGCCAATGGAGGGAGTCACACTTCATTTTTGATATCTTTTCTATCTAAAGGATCATTTTTCTGATCAGGTCAAAAAGCCCAATCCTACTGGCAGATGATGACTGAGACTTCTTCAGGGCAGCATTGTGAATTTAGAAACGTTTAGAAAAAATCTTTGGCTCTGTAATGAATAGAGGTGGAGGGAGAAACTCTTTTGTACCACAAACTTGAGCAATGGAGTCTCCAAAATCAGCCATTTCCCTGCTTGGTCCATTGCTGGGTGAGCATGGCAGGGTCCACCCTTGTTGTACCACCATCCCAGCAGGTCAGAGGTTTTGGAATGGACTCTCCACTTCTTGGCTCTCACTGAAGGCTTCTCTTGAGCTCTGGCATCCTCAGGGTCACAAATTCCCAGGTCAGTCAGTGCACCTCAAAGTTGACACCAACAGCTGCCCCACAAAACATGGACCCCCCCAGTGATGGCCGCTGCTCCCATAATGGATCCTTGTGGATGTGGAATTTGCTGCTGAGAGGGATTGTCTCCAGGTGGGTGCTTCCCAGCTCTCTGAGGAGCACCTCAAGAGCAGCCTGCAGTGGATTCCATTGGTGTTGGGCTCGGTGATCACTGGGCATTCCTGCCAGCTCAGGACAGCCCTTAAAGCTCCTCTCATTCCACCCTCTGCCATGGGCAGGGACAGGTTGCTCCATGCCCCATCCAGCCTGGCCTGGGACACTTCCAGGGATGGATCAGGAGAGCTGGACTCAACATCTCTTCTCTCCTTCCAATAATGCACATTCCAAAGTGAATCTTTTACAAACCCAAATATTAAAGGCACAATTTTCTCCCCTCTGGTCCATAGAAATGCAGATATGATGGCCCCATCAGCAGGGCAGGAGTGACCACCTGGACATCCCGTGATTCCGTGGTTCTTTGGTGGCAGGTTCCTGCAGGGCTGGCCACGGGCTGGAAGGCTGCAGTGCCAGGATTTGGGAAGTGCCACAGGCACAGCTGGCAAAGACTGAGTGCCAGGGCATTCTCCCAGCTCATACCTTTTCCTCCTGCCTTGGCATCAGGTGTGTTCATGTAAGTGCAGGAGAGAGAGATTAAAATGTGTCCTTTCAATAAAGACGTTATTTCCACCTCATTTAGATTTTCCTGTTCTTAATGTACTTCATCGTTCCAGTTCATTTTATCCAAGTGTTTTAAAAAGCTCTCCTCTCCTATTTCTCCCTGGTGAGGATGATTAAGATAGAACAGGAATAATCTGCATGTTTCCAAACTTTGCTGCCTGTGTGGAATTAAATCACAGCTGCAATGAGGAGAGGGAAGAGAGGAGCAGGGAGCTGAGTGCTCAGAGCCAGGAAAGAACAAAAAAATCATGTGTGTGAATGCCATAGGCAACAATTTCAGTACACAGCCCACACTTGGCCTTCAGGAGGTGACCACAGTCCAAACTACCTGTGAGACAGCTGGCAGTCTGTGCTGTGCCCTCACCTGTAATGCTGTTTATTGCCTGGAAATGCTATTGATGGCATAGAAATCAAGTCCCTGTCCATGCTGGAAATACCAGTGAACAGCAAAACCCAGTCCTGTGACAGAAACAGGATTCCTTGTCAGCCCTCTCACTGCCTTCAGGAAAACCACCCCACATTTTCACTACATGGAGTGTTTTATCCAACATTAGGACAGTGCTGAGGGGATAGAGAAGGAGGAACAGGTGGAGGGGACCCACTTCTCTGGGTCACAAACATTGTGTGATTCATGCCTGAGGTGGAAAAGAGGACAGGACCACCCAGGCCCCAGGATCTGCCAGCTCTGAGGATGGTGTCCAAGAAGCTCAGAAATGGACAATGGAGCCTCTCACTCATCCTGCCATTGGATGGCAGCTCCCAGCTTGGGCTTGGGACATGCTGAGGAACAGCTGTTTAGCTTAGACCCAGCTGCCTCCAGCACTCCATCCCCCAGTTTTGAACAGACTCCATGAAGCACTGTAGCATTGGGCCATCAAACAGAGCTCCTGGATAGATCCTAAAAATCCCTTTAGCTTTTCACGGACCATTTTTACCCGAAAATACAAAGCTGCAGGAAATACATTTCCTTGCTTGGCTTAAACAATAGGAAGCTGTGGCTGCCCCATCTCTGAAAGTGTCCAAGGCCAGGCTGGACAGGACTTGGAGCAACCTGGTCTAATGGAAGGTGTCCCTGCCCATGGTAAGGATGAGATAAGCTTGCAGGTGCCTTCCAACCCAAACCATTCCATGATTCTGTTCTATGATTCTAACCCTGTTGGAACTGGGAAACTGCACGCTGCAGCAGTGCAGGGCACTGATGGTGCTCGATGCTGTGATAGTTAAAACCATCCAATTTTCCTGTTGGACAGTTCATCCTCCTCATGTGGATGCAAGAGATGCCCCCTGTTCCTCAGCACCCCCTGTGGTGCAGATGTGCTGTCTGCAGCCAGTCAGAGCATTGCCTTAGCAAAGCCCATTTCATTTAATGACTGTTTTCATATCACTGCCTGGTATTTATTTACTTCCCAGAGCCTGCTGGAGGTCGTAATGAAAAACGACCCAACTTCAGCACAGAGACTGCCCCATACTTAGGACGATTAAGATAAAGTCCCACATAAGTGGCCCTAATAAAAGGAATTTATCACGAGACATGGAGAGGAAGGTATCTTTATTCACGAGGTGAATAGCACTAAGGGTTGTCAGTGCAGATTCTCAGTTCAGGAAATTATCATTCATTCTCCAAATTACTGACTGCACAAAAATTACTAAATGGTGCGTTATCACTGCCTCTCAGCACGAGGATGTCTTTGTTGTACGTTTGATTACAAATGGCTCGCCCCGTGATTATCGTCAATAAATCACAGGTAAGCAGAGCACATGCCACGGGGAGGCTTGGCTGAGAGGCTCCTGGAGCTGCCGTGAAAGGAAAGACAAAAGCCCCCCCCGGTGAGGAGCCCTGGTCTTTGGGGCTGGCAATAACTCACTGCTTGTGTTGTTTATGCACAAGGACAGCCGTGGCCTCGCGTGGTCACGGCGACAATTCAGAGACATGGAAAATGCATTTCCTTACCTCCCCATAAATCCATGCAAGGCAGAGATACCTGGGTGTCTCTTTTTTTTTTTTTTTTC
Source organism: Molothrus aeneus (assembly GCF_037042795.1). NCBI lineage: Eukaryota > Metazoa > Chordata > Aves > Passeriformes > Icteridae > Molothrus > Molothrus aeneus. Next base: position 5,240,430 of record NC_089655.1, on the reverse strand, counting down.
CCCATCTGCATCCTGCCAAGACACAGCAGGTACCAAATGGCAGCCCATGACAATGAATGAGGAGAAGATAAGTGATACTTCTGCAGCTCTGCAGCAACTTTGCTAAACGTGGTGCCCCAATTATTCAAAGATATATGACTAGCCAGGACATTTTGGGGGGTCAAACCCACCTGTGAGGAGCCTTTGGGCTCCTCCTCCTTCCCAGATCTTTCAGCAATTCTTTCTGGATTTAGGACACGTCTGTTGACTTTTTCTGAAGACAATCTGAGTTTTTTTTTAGTGGAAATATATCCCTGTATCCACAGAGCCATCATTAATAGGAGGAAGAGTAGAAGCCTACAAGATGGAAGGATTTTATCTCCATCCTTCTATCCCAGTATGCTTTAAGGGAGCTACAAGGAAGCATCACAACTCGGACTAGAAGATCAGTTTATTTTTCTCCTGTTGAGACCACAGAAGGATCTTAGTCAGCTTAGTGATATCCTGCAAAGAGCAGCTTGCATTTATTCAAGAAGAAAATCATGGAGATAATAGTGAGATCTTTCCATGCATTCTCAAATAAATTTGGACAGTGGATGGAACTTATTTTCCCAGGTAACACAGGATGGCCTTCGTAATTGGGCTCATTGGTCCTGCCCTAGTGCAAACCCCTTTATTGTTACCAGTAAGTGAAGAAAACTCTGAACTCCTCAGAAGTTAAGGACAAAATCCTTAGCTCACCTCCTGTGTCAGGAGAGATTCTTGAACTTGGAAGACTTGATTCAACCACAGAACTCAAAGCTGACCTATATCAAAGCTCATCCTCGCTCCACACTTATCGCTCTTCTCTATGGAGTTGCCTCCTACAGCTCTTGTGAGGGGAAAAATCCACAAAGGTGGACAGAAGCTTTTCCAGGAAGGCAGTGTCAGAGCAGGAAGGACTGTATGAGGAGCTAGGGCAATCCTGAAACAACTGGTTTATTGTGCATCTGGTGGTTTATTGTGCATCTGGTTTTGGAGGCAGATGTTCATTCTTCTGGAGTGTTTGCTGTCCAATGAAACAATTTCAGTTTCAACTACAAAACCTCTAAATTCCCCGGCAGAACGCTCCCTTTTCCCCCCTCATTTGGGCAGTAAGAAAAGCAGGGGGTGTTTGCAAAGCCTCTCACAGAGCTCAGGCTTGGGTGCGGTGACACGTGGGCAGAGATTTAGATCCCTATCAGGGCTTGTGGCTCCAGCGATTACACTGCATTAAGGCTCTGGCAGTGTTGACAAACACTGCTCCAATTAGGAATTAGCTTGGCATGGCATCTGATAGCCCTGTTCACTGCTGACCTTCTAAATGGACAGCCCAGCCCTCCCCCTCTCTCCCTCAGCAGCAGGCAAGAAACAAACCCTGAGACCTCTTTCCACCGTCCCTTCACCTCCTTTTTTCCCCTTCATTGATGCATTTCCATTGATGACCCTGGATACTGCCTGAATATTAATGGTGGTTATTGTGCTCCAAAAATTCCTCCCTTCCACATCCAGTTCAGCAGCACCTGATGTCACAGGTGATGATCCGTGCGTGTTTTCTTTCAGCATTCACAGAACCCCAGAATTTTGGGGGTTCAAAGGGACTTTAAAGACCATCTCACTGTGACCCCTCCACCATGGGCAGGGACACCTCCCACCAGGGCAGGCTGGAGTCTTGTTCATCAAACAGCAAAGAAAGTGTCTTTATTTTTGGAAGTCAGTGTCCATCTAAAGCTCCAGACCTCCAAGACATTCCAAACCCATCTCGGGCATCACGGGATATTAATACAAAAACACACAGTTGTGACCAGGAGAACTGGAACAAGGGGAGCAGGAAGTGTCTTATCCAAACTTCCCAAGGGGACATGAGGAAGGTGAGACCCACCAACAGTCATAGAAAATTTGGATCAGAGAAGGGAGGTGAGGTGGAGCCTTCTTCAAGGCATCCTGGAGTTGGAGCGAGGGACCCCAACCAGGGGAGAACAAACATTGTTAATTATACAATGGATTTACTGTGGATAGAAGTAAGAAGGACAGAAGCTGGGCAGGCTCACAGCAAGGCCATTTGGGGACTATTAAGGTGGCTTGAGCAGAAATGGATGGGGCACCTTCTCAGGTGTGGAGGAGTCTGGAGACCTGGAATGCCTGTTGTGGGTGAAGTTGAGCACAGAGGAATTACAGGATAGGGACTGTCTTCTACTCTGCTTTTGGCCAGGACTGGTACAAAAGGTGCCCCCATGAAGGATCTCACCACTGCCCTTGTGCTGGGAACTGCTCTTCCCTTCCTTGGTGTTCCAGACAAATCCACCAGAGCTGCCACCTGAGTGATCCCAGGTCACACACAGCTTCCAGGCATCCCTGTACTGACATGGGACTCCCACCAAGCATTCCCAATAAACCTCCAGTATTTCATTTTGTGTTTTGCAAGACCCTTGTCTGAATGACTGACTGACTTCAGCCTCCTCTTGCAATGTGCGCAGCTCATCCACATGAAATTACAAGGAAAAGGCGACTAGGAATTATGCAAAGATTTATCCAGTCTTGATCATGCCACACAGGGATTCATCCACATGACATAGATACCAAATTTAGGCAGATTAATTCTGTTTCCAGGCTAATTTTCCTGACCAATACCACAAGAGAAGCTTTTGCTATTGGAGAAACCGTCATCTTTAATTATTCCCAAAAATGGTAGCAACAGCAGTATCCCAGAGTGCCCAGGGCACAGAGTGAGACAGACACGGGAGAGTTTGGACACGGGACCACCCATCAGAGCCTTTCCAAGTCCTATTTTGGAGAAAGAGATGCCAGGGACAAAACACCTGCTGTGTTGTGATGTGAGATGAGCAAGTTGTGCCTGCACAAGGCACTCCCACCTTTGGTGGCCAAGCTGGTTTTGGTTGGTTTTGGGTCCATCCTGCTCCATGCCAGTGTTGTATCAATGAGCTCCTGCCCCAACACCCCTGACTGGCAATGGGATCACAGGGATGCCAATGGATGACAGCCACAACAACCCAGGCATTCCGTGTGCACCTCCCTCCTCAGCGGAGCAGGAGGGGTCTGTGCTCATTCCTTGCTCCAGCTCACGTGTTTCCATTAGAGCGGGGAGGGCTGGGGGGGCTGTTGTGGTTCCCTTCTCTGCAGCACTGGAAATTGATAAGGTTCATATGCATACAAAAGGCTGAATGGAGAGGCAGGAGGGTGAGCGGGGTCGTACACCCAGATGGATTTTTTAATTCCGGGGGAAAATAACACCACGCTCTCAAGTGATAACTGAGCCTTTCTTCCCAACTCGGACCAAAATATGATTTTTCATCTGCGCATTGGAGGAGAGGAAAATTATACAGAATTTCATTCTGCAGAATAATAAAGCTTCATGCTGAATAAAGCTCCCATAAGCCAGTGTAATTACTGAAGGGCAGGAAATACACTTTCAGTTTATATCTAATCACAATGCCATATTGTGTGCTGTGAAAAGGACTTCTGGAGGCCGGAGTGTCGCTGGAATGTGAGCAGACCCTGAAGACTTTCTTCTTGGCAGGACTTTTTCGGCTGGGAAAAAAAAAAAAAAGGAAGACGAGTGGCTGGAGTCACTGAAGAGGACACAAAAACACTGCTTGAGAAGGATCCTCAAAGCCTTTTTTGGGGGATTCGGACTCAACCCTGGCAGCTCTTTGACCTCAATTTGGGACTTGGATGCTGTGGCCCAGCAGGGCCAAAGGAGCGCTTGTGTGGTTTGGGGTTGGATGCTGCTCCATCCTGATGGATCACAGACCATGAGCTGTGGTTTGTCCATACAAATAACAGCATTAGGATAACAGAAAATGTGGGACCACTGCAATCTGGGATTTCTTCCTTCCTCTTTTACCCTCATGATGGATCACAGGCACAAAATGCTGTAGACCACCAGAAGCTACAACACCTCAAACTGGTCAAGGCTGTGACAGGGCTGCTCAGGGGAAAGTGCTGCTCAACACATTTGGGAAACTGGTTAAAACCAGGGCTTGGTGGAAGCAGACTGGGAAATGAGGTTTGGGACAGGCTTGGGAGATACCAGGAAGTTTGTGTTCCTTGAGGGGAAAAGTAGAAAAAAGGGCAGCAAGGGGGAAGATTTCTTTGTGCAGTGAGAAAGAGTTTTTTGTGCAGAGGGTGACAAAACCCCCTTAGCACAGCTTGAAACATTGCTCCCGTGTGAGTAAATACAGAGCATAAACCTGCTCCCAGTGTGTGTTTTATTCCAAGGCCTTTACACTAAATCCCCATGGCACCCTGTGGGAGGCAGCTGCAGAGGGTGTGAAGTTCCACAGCATGGCAGGTCCTCAAAGACTGGGACACCTACCTGAGCTGGGGGGAAGGTGACAACCCATGACAGGGATGTGAAAAACATCATCCCCACTCCCTCAACCTCAAGTTTTAACCTCACTGGAAAGAGGGAAGGAAGCAAAGCAACTACGAAAACGCCCTCCGAGGTACCACCTCCAGCTCATCAGTTGTGTGTTCAGATTAATTTGTTTGAAGTTGGTGAACACAGAGTGGAGAGGGCAGAACTGGTAGAGGGAAAGCAGCTTTCCTGGCTGGAGAGGCCAGCTCCCACCTCTGGAAAACTCAGATGTAAAATTGTCCATCTTCCTGCTGCTGAGAACAGCTCCATGGCTTAGGAAGGGTTTCTGGTAGTCCTGTCTCAACAGGTCAGCCTTGTATCCCCATTTCAGAGGCTGCTGCTGGCTCCATGCAGCCTCCCACAGGATTGCTACAGGTGACTCAGGCTGTGGCCAGGGCTCCCAGCTGGAATGCTGCACATGGAGCTGCATCTCCCTCATCAGATACAGGCAAAGGGGCTCACACTCCTCAGCTGCCCTGCTTTGTGACTACCAACATATTCGCAATTTCAAAATACACCACTTTGTGCTCTTTTCATTTGCTCTGCACTGACAGTGTCATTTGGCCTTTCCTTTTGCTCCTAAAAGGAAGAATTCATAGTTTTTCTACAATAGTTCAACCAAGAGCTGTCAAGATCCTTCCTTAACATGTCTTTGTTCCCCTGCCCATTCTTCCCTGTGGATAGAACATGCCTTTTCCATGCAGGGAGCTACCCAGGTGAAATCTTGCCTGCTCACTGGTCTGAACTGGGACTGCTCCACCTGAAGGATGCTGAGACTCCTGCTTTTCCATAGTGCAACTCCCTGGTGGCTGGTAGCCATTCTCTGGTTAACTAATACACTCACATGTCTCTGCTCCTCTCTCGTTTCCAACTGATGAGCTCCCAGTTTAGAGCAGAATTTCTTGTTAATCCCCAAGTGCATGACCTTGCATTTAGTAGTCTTAAATTTCATCCCATTTCCTTTACTCTCGTCTCCAAGATTATGCAGTTCTCCATGTATGGTATTGTGATCCTCCTTTACTTTGCTGACGGCTCCTAAATTTATGAGGACTAGAAAATTGACAGGAAACTTAAGGCCAGGCCTGGCTGCCAGTTCACCTTGGGTGGGAAGGGCGGGTGGGGGTGAAATCCTGCAGCTACACGGGGGTGCCAATGGATTCAGGGGTTCAGGGAACAGCAAGGAAAGCAGGAAGCAGCTGCCTGGCCCTGCAGCCATGCACTTCATATAAAACCCCTCAGCACAAGATATGTCAGACAGGGAAAAAGCTTCTCTGAGCAGTTTGTTTTGTTTTCTCTGCCCTGGGCATCCTGGGTGATCCAACACCAGTGCCCTGGTGACATGAAGGGGAGCTGGCAGAGTGCTGGGGTGGCTGGGCAGCATCTGAACGAGTCAGATGGAATGGGAGAAGCCTGCAGTGATTTCCCATCCATGGTTTTCCATGGTGCAATGGAATAACCCCCTGCCAAAACACTGGATCCCCTGCTTGAGAGGAGACTGTGCTGCCTTGACTGCTACAGCTGCACCAAGTTCCCAATGCCAGGGTCCCTCATCTGCTAAAAGGATGGTTTAATATTGAATGCATTTCTTTACAAATCCACCCAAAATGTTCTGAATGCCCTCACTCACATCTAAAGTCAAAAGATAGGAGTTAGGGCTAAAATCCAGGAAGATGCTGGACATGGTGGTAGGACCCCAACTGTCTGGACTTGTCTCTACACCTGCCTGCCAGCTTAAAGCTGGGCTTTGTACCCTTCTATGTGCTCACTCACAGGAGAGGTGCGCCACCACCTCTTCTGTCTCACACCCACACACACACTTCTAGATAAATGAGAACTGTTTGGGACACCTCTCTCCAACTCCTTGGCAATGGGAGACCTTCTGGCCCAGGTGTCACTATAGGACATGTAATGATACGACACAGACACACTGCTCTTTCAAGGTGAAAATAGAATTTTTTAATTTCTGACTCCAACATTTATAGATTTCTGAAAGTGACAGTGGATTGGAGGGTGACAGTGCCACCTCTCCAATGACACTGGACAAACCAACAGTCCATCAAATTTCTCCTCCTTCATAAAAGAATGCAAAGCAATGAGTTATTTAAATAAAGTGCGTGAGAAAGTTCATTATAAGAATGTAAACATCAGAAGGTTTAGAAAATCTTAAAAAATCAGGGCGACACCCAGGGACTCCTGCAGCTGCACCCTCTCAGAGACCCCATTTGCCTCTGGAAAATCCCCTGTCTGTGCAGAGTTAGCTTCTAACCTCTCTCCATTTCAGCCAGCAGTGCAACTGGTTTGCACTAAGCATCCAGCCGAGGGGATTCAGCCCTCCCAATCAGCACAACTAAAGCATGAAATGAGGACACAGCCCGGGAGCCTGAGCAGGGGGGACTGTGCTGCCTCTCCCGCATCACCAAAAAAAAAAAATAAAATAAAAAAACAGGGAAGAAAGCAGAGCCTTTGCATTATTCTGTGCTCCGTCCGGAGCGCAAATGCTCTATTTTTACACACCTTCCCATCTCCCCTGAGCCCCGGCCCCTCCTCCTCCTCCCGTGCAGGCAAAGTTCTTGAATCAGCAGATTCTGAGCTTGGGAGCGGTAAAGAGCTATTGAGGGACGGACTCTGATAGCATTACAACCATCCATGGAGCCATTTTCTGTGGCGAATCGCTGAGTTCTACCTGGTTATCTCCTGCCTTGCACATCACTTCCGAATGACATGCTCTCAGTCTGGGCAAAAAATGAGAGGTTTTTTTTAAGAGCTGGGATTTCAATAATATGTGACGAAAGGATGAGATTACTTTCTGAGGTGGGAGAAGGCAAGAGAGGGGGGGAGAGGGAGAAGAGATGAAGAGCAAGTTCTTGGTCCTTTATGGAGTTTCACAGCAAGGCTACTCTCTTGGTGGTACAGGCAGCCCAGTTGCTCTTCTTTGGATGGTTTTTCGCCCTTTCCCCAGGTGAGGGGGCTGGGAGAAGCCCAAGGTGTCCAAGAGGTCAAGAGGCGTTCGTGCACTGCATTAATGAAGAGATTGTCTGGCTCCAGAGGGCACTGGAAGCAGAAGCTGCACTAAAGAGTGGCTGAGCCACAGCTGCAATTTCAAAGACAGGTTTCAACCTGAAGGAGTCACAACACATCCAAGTGGTTTGATTTCCAGGTGCCCAAATTAGCCAAAAGCCAGTTGGAAATGGAGGTGGGGGTGTGAATTCACAGACAGAGGGGTGGGTGTGTGGGCTGTGTGTGCTGGTGGTGGAGCAAGGAGACACTTTCCTGGTGTCAGATCCCCTGTTCAGCAGAGTGGGACTCATTCCACAGAGATAATCCTTTTCCTGCCTTCAGATAATTTCTGTGCCTATGTTCTCCAGCCTGGGTTCTTATCTGCTTCCCTTCCCATCCTTGCTGGGTGCATCACTGTCTTTATCTTTCCAGCACCCCTCCGAGGCAAGCAGTGCTCTCATCCCCCAGGTTCCAGGGAGAAACTGGGAGGGATGGGATGGGCAAAGCTGCAGGGATTCACTGTGGTCACACACAACCTGTGCATTGAAAATGACCCCAAGGCACAGACTTATGTCTCAAACCTTTGTTTCAACAGTCACGTGGGGGAGAAAAACAAACTCCAACTCCATAAAAAAGGCTAAAGGCAAGTTGTGTAGGTTTATCACATCTCCAGCTGGTTTTCTGCTCCCTGGGGAAGTCAGTTCAGACCATGTAAAACCTGTGGCAGCGTGGAGGAGCTGCAGGCAAGACCAGAAATGCATCTGCAGGTGTAGGTGCCTTCACTGGAGCTGTTGTTCAGCACTTGAGTAGGATTTAGGGTCTTCCACAGGGACTGCTTATCTGTGAGGCACATTTTGGAGGGAGATGCAATTCCTTCCCAGCACAGATTGTCAAAGGCCATTTCCCTGCCTCGGGGTTCTGGTGACCCAGACCAAGCCTGTGTGGTGATGCCCACAGGGAGAAGGTGGGGAGGCCACCAGGGCTGCAGGAACAGCTTTGTGCAGCTGTGGCACGTACCAACACCAGCACTAACCAGCTTTAGTGCATGGCTAAAGCCCAACACATTTCTCATTTCACTGTCTGAGCAGAAAAACACAAGGCTGTGATTCACCCTTAAAGGCCCAAAGCTCCACCCCAAATGTGTCTTCAGGGGAAAACCGCAGAGTCTCAGTCTCGCCGTGGTGTTTCTCACCTGGACATGCTTTTTGCTCTCCTTTTGCTTTTCCAGCCCCAGTGGGCAGGGAGAGCAAAGAGTGCAGGGAACTGTTCCCTGTGAACATTCCCTGTCCCTGATGGGATCACCTGCTGTCACCGCCAGCCGCAGGTTGTCTGTGTCAAGGAACAATCTGACAAAGTGCACCAGGTGAAATTTTGCTGGCTTCTGTCTTTAGATAAGGGCGCTATCACTGACTCAACATATTTTATGTATAACACACCCGATGCAAAAAAGCATTCAAGCATCAGGCTTGTTTAAATGTATTTGATGGTATCTGGAAAAACCAGTTAACACTTCCCGGCTGGCCGCGGGGTGCTCTCTGCAGAGAATCACTCCAGCAGAGGCCATGGAGCCCTGTCCCCCTGCTCAGAGCTGCCTGTGGCTGGGGCAGGAGGAGACAGGCTGCCCCAAACTTGGTCCTGGTGGAGGAGCTCAGATCTCCCTGGGGCAAAATGACCTCGGGAGGAGAGCAGGGTGGAGAGCCCATCCGCAAAGATTCCTTCCAGCTCTGAGTGGCGAGAGCGCAAACACTTGGCCACCAGGCCAGGATTTATCAGTCACCTCCACATTTATCCCAAAGTCTTCCAAGAGCCTGAGGCCCCTGTGTCTCTCTGCCAACACCAGCAGCACGAGTGCTGTCCCCAGACTTGTTTTCACCATCACACCCTTCTGCTTTCAGTGGAGAATTACCCTGAGCAGGGCATTTCCATGTTGTATGGAAACACAGCACCTTGCCTGTGTTTGGCCTCATTTCCCCCTACCTGGAGAGAAAGTGATAGTTCAGATGAACCTTTTCTAGTTAAATGCCATCACTTTTTCAGAGGGTTTTGTTGGTTTGGGTTTTTTTTTTTTTTGGACCAGATTTTTCAAGAACACATGAGAAGCAGATAGAGGCAGATCACTCCTATGGCTTTCTCTCTATTTACAAGATAGTTCTTTATCTTGGATTTATGATCCTTGATCCAAGCTCTGGTGCCAGCTCTAAGCAAGCAGACACTTGTGATGTGTAAAGAAAAGAGAACACAGCTTTGCCTTTGGACTGCAGAGACTTTCTGGGTTAGGGTGGTCACATCTTTTAGGGAGAAGAGAGGAATTAAGACAAATTTCTCTGTTATTTCTCACCAGTCCCATCTCTGTTCATCAAACAGATGAGGTGGAGCTGGCAGGGAAAAACAGGAGATTTTGCTGCTATTTCCTGAGGTTCACAGTTTGGTATTAATTACAAGGCTGGGCAATGACTAAATTAATTTGGTGGTCATTTCCTTGGAAAGATGTCAGCATTTCCCAGTGATAAGGAAAAATCTGTGAAAATAGGATTTCTTCTCCTTCTGAAGAGGCAAAATCCCAATAACAGAAAACCTATTACTTCTTCATCTGTTTATTTCTGAGGTCCAGCTAAATCTCCTGGAATATTTAGGACTATCAGTGCTCTGTCCTAGGAATCTGGACTACATGGAGGGACAGGTTTATGGGTATAAAGATGCATAGCTACAGCACAGGTTCAGCTCCATGCCTTTGTACAAGGGAGGAAGCAGTGAAAAATTTCCCCCTTTCACACTTTTGCCATTGGAATCCTTTGGGAGGCAGAACTCGCTGGGGTTCAAGGATCCCTGGTGCCAAAGTCACCACTAAGCAAGTCCATCTCTTCACCCCTGGTCAGTGATGGAGAGAAGCAAATTCCCGACCTCTCCCAGAGGATTTCACTGGGAGAAGATGATTCCTCAATTTTGTGTGGCTGTAATGAGGACCAAGAAGCTCCAAGCCAGGAAAGCTCCCATCTCCCACCCATGGAGAAATCCTGCTGTTCCTCCTCCAGGCTGCTGCTAAGTGTGCTGGGAACTGAAGCAAAGCACTTTGCTTATCCTGGACCCCTGTTTTTCCATCAGCAAAATGAGACTTCCAATTTGGCAGAGAAAAAAACCCAATCACTTTAAAAAAAGCTGCCTACAAAAAAAAAATCCCAATTATTTTTCTAAATTAGAGATTAACAAATGAATTATTATTCCCTGTAGGTACCAAGAGGCAGCACTTTGCTGGCATTCAGGATTTGGGAGGAAAATTGCAATTATGCCCTATTTTTGGGTTTGAGGTTTTTTTTTCTGTTTAAAAGTGGTGCTTTCCTACAGCTCCTTGGCTGGGGTGCTGGAAGAGGAGGAAGAGGAGGAGGAGAGGAAGAGTGAGCGTGTGCAGGGTGGCAGGGGCTGGTGCTGAAGGATCCTTTTGTGAAGATCAGCAGTTCCTGGCTCTTTTATCCCAGGCAAAGATTACATTTAACTCCCAGGGGTCTTTGCTTCCTCAGATCCTTTTCAGACTGAGTCACTGTAGCACTGCAGATAGTTTTGGGTGTCCTTTCATTTTTTTTTTTTTTTGACAGTATTAAATACATACCCCAGTGAGCCATAAATCAGTGGTTTATCAGAGAATAAATCATATCTGTAATAAGGGACCACTTCTTTTTAATTGGACAGTGCATTAAATGAAACAGATATACTTCCTCAAAGAATGCAGAAATGTGTCAGCCAGCCTTCTTTAATGAATTTTAATTTTAAACCACCTTTTCTTTGAGAGAAAACCTATTTCTTCCCCCCCCCTTTCTCTCCAGTAAAATTATATTCTAACTGGAGTATTTGCTGAGTTTTATGGGTTATTGTACTCACACCACTTTATCTTTCATTCCTGTGGGATTGGAGGAGCCTTTCCTGCAGGTTCATGTTGGTTTGTGTGGAGAGGGATGTTGTAGCAAATGGATATTTGTTTGTGTGTGTCCATGTGTTTGCTGGTTTTTCTGGTGAGATCATTGCCAGGAAAAAAGAGCATCTTTTACACCCTCCTGAATCCTGGGGAAATCTCAGCACTGGCTTAAATAATTCAGGTAACGAGCAGTGACCACAAAGAGTGAATTCCTTGGGGAAAGGACAAGGACCCATCTGATTTTGGAAGCAAGTATGGGCCACTGGTCAAGGAGGGAAGCAATGCCATGTGTGCAAGATCAGAGGCACAGCACAAATGTCACAGCTCTGTAAAACAGAGAGCAGCACCCCTCCTATGAGGAAAGTCTGGGAGCTGGGATTGTTCAGTCTGGAGAAGTTCCAGGGTGACCTGGTTGTGGTTTCCAGTGACTGAAGGAAGCCTGCAAGAAAAGATGGAGAGAGAATATTTCCAAGGGTTTGGAGTGACAGCACAAGGAGAATGGCTTTAAGATGAAGGAGGGTAGATTTAGATGGGATATTGGGAAGAAATAAAAAAAAACAAAACAAAACAAAACCACAACAACAAATCCAAACAAAAACCAGGCAAAACAAACCAACCAAAAACCCAACCCACCCAAAAAAAAAAAATCTCATCAAGTTTTTCAGTAATCAACCTTCCCATTTAAAAATGGCCCCAATGTCCACCCCAGGAGTCCACCCCATCCCTCCCATGGCAAAGGTCACCCAGGAGCCAGACCAACCAGCTGCCTGTCACCTCCCCTCTCTCAGAAATCCCATTTTGTGAGGGCAGCCAAAATGTCCAGGCCTGTTTGCTGCAGGGTAATGGGGATTCCCTCCTGGTCCTTTTGGCTGCCCACCCTCAGCCCCACCAGTCTCTCAGCACACCCCAGCCCTGCTGCTCCTCACTCTCCTAGCACAGGCAGGCTCCGCAATCATTTCCTTCTCAACATGCCGGTAGTAAAATCTTTATGAATTTGAATGTCTTCTTATTATTTCCATCCCTGTGCTTATATTTCCTCCCCACACCTGGGGTGTGATTCCCCCTCCCTGAGTGCTCAGCTGGGTCACAGTCAGTAATAGCTGGTTATTAGCTCTGGGCAGAGCCTGCACTTCCAGCCAGCCACAGGAAGATATTACAGGCAGGAATAGAACATTATTTCCAACTTCTTATCCTTGGTGGCTTTGGAGTAAGGTATCATTTTCTTTTTTGTTTTGCTGGTTGAATTTCTAAGAAACCAAAGGTTTCAAAACCACTGAAAACTCTTTATCCTTGTCATCTTAATTCATGTTTTCTCTGGTATGACTCTTCCTTGGTGCTCTAATTTGTCTTGGAATGCTTGAAAACCACAGCTCTTTCTTTCTCTCATTTGTTTTCTATTAAATTCTGGAGCAGTTGAATGAGGACATCTCAGCTGTGTGCATTTCTTACACCAATTATTCACTGTTCAGCAATTTAAAAGGTAAAATGACACTGCATGGTCATCATCACATGTACTGCATTAAGCCTTGGAGCTTATATAACATTTAATGAATGTTTTTTTTCTGTACAATGAGATTGAGAAATCTAGAAGGCCGATTTTTTTTAACAGAACAATTCCAAAATTTAAAATTTAAAAAAAAATAATAAACCACAATAAAGTGTTTGAGGAAATGCTTTGTCTAAGTGCCTGTCAGTTGAGCAGGTTGGTCAGCTGAAATTAGGATTTGCAATGTATTTTCTCCAAGGGAGACTCTTCCATATCACCCCACATGGTTACAGCTGCTGTGTGTTGTGACTCCTGAGTGTTGACATCCTCCTGCTTCCCCCAAAATGTGCCTCTGAACCAAACTGGGAAGGAGGAGAAGGCTCCCCATGGCTGAGATTTGTGTGGCATCGCAGGCAGAGAGAAGCAGAGCTCAAAACCAGATTGCTGCCCCTGCCTGGGTCACCCTGCCAGGCTGAGCTTGGGTTTGGGGTGTGTGCTGAGCCCCTGCACACACCCCTGGCTGCACAGCAGGATCCTGGCCAGTTTGGGAGCTGCCTTCACACCAGTGTGACACAGGCAATGCAGGGAAGGAGTGCTGTGCCATCTAGTGAGTGCTGCAGCCCAGATAAAACACCATTTACTGCTCAGCTGCAGGCACCATGGCCAGCTCAAGGGGCTCTAGCAGGGCTGCCTCCAGTTTTACCTCATGGTTAAACAACTTCTCGGGGCTGAGAGCACCCTAGCCAGGCAGCAAGTCAGGTTTAAATCCCGAGGTTTGGTGTCGCAGACACCTTTTTATGAAAATCCTTTCCTTAAGATTTTTTTTTCCTCCTGAGAAGCTGAGAGGCCTCAAGGACAAAATGTAAACAATGGTTATCTGCTGCTGTGGAATGCAACAGGTGCATCTGGGATTGGTCTCATGTGGTTGTTTATAATCAATGGCCCATCACAGCACAGCTGGCTCTCTCTCTGTCCGAGCCACAAACCTTTGTTTTTCATTCTTTTCTATTCTTAGCCTAGCCTTCTAATGAGAACTTTTTCTTCTATTCTTTTAGTATAGTTTTAATGTAATATATATCATAAAATAATAAACCAAGCCTTCTGAAATATAGAGTCAACATTCTCATCTCTTCCCTCATTCGAAAACCCCTGTGAGCACTGTCACAGTTTGGCTCAGGAGGAGCTGGGCAAGCCTGGTGTCAGAGGAGGCTTTGCTCCCCCATCCTCAGCAAGGATGCAGCAGCAACAGAGAAATCAAGGCAAAAAAAATGCAGAATATTTGGTTTCTTCTGTCTCTGTCACAGAACAATCCACCAGGAATTTCCCTCTCCTGCAGTTCATGCTCAGCCTTGTCCTGATCTAACCCCAGCATCTCACCAGGCCCTCCAGGGAAGGTTCCCACCGGAGCAAAGCCCTTGGGAGCAGGGATCAGCTGGGTCCCTGGGGCTCTGGGTGCCCCAGACCCCCCCAGGATGCTGAGCCTGCTCTTGTGTGGGTGCACAGAGGGGTGGGAGGGCACCCCAAAGCCCCTGGGGCTGGTTTTGGGGGACAGCACAGGGAGGGGACCACCTCCAGTGCCAGGGGAGGAGGGAAAGTTGGGAGGTGGGAGCCCAGCCTGGCACGTGGCCAGGAATGGCCTTCTGGTGTGATGTGCTCTTGGATTTTATTTAAATCAGCGAGACGAGAGGACAGTTCAGAGCACTGGATTAATTCCACTTTCTCCCTCTCGGTCTCTCTTTTTTTATTAGGAAAATAAAAGAGACTTTGAAATATTAAGAGAGAGTGGGATTAGAGCCCTCTCCTGCTACCCCAGTCTTTCCTCCCCTATTAATTTCCACTTGATTAGAATTCTTTTTGAAGTATTTAAATATGGACAATAGGAAAAAGGGAGGGTGAAGTTATTGAATATCAGTTAAACTGTATTAATATAAGCTCAGTTCCAGCTTTTATATAGATACTTCATATATATGTATAGTTTCCACTAGGAATAAAGTAGATCTATCCCTCCTCCCCTACCTAAAGTAATTATGATTTTAAAAAAAACTATAATGAAACTCTTAAACTTTAATAGCCCATTTATAAATCCCCAGCTTAAAATTTAAATGCTTTAAAAAAAGTTTTAGAACTGTAGAAATTTGATTTCCCCCCCCTCTTTTTTTTTTTCTCTTTTTTTTTACATAAGAGACACTTTTATACCATAAAACTTTTGAAGCCTCGCAGCCATTCTCAAGCAGCTGGCCCTGCCTTTGGTGGAAATTGGGGTGCTGAGGGCCGAGGGAGGAGGATGGAGGGGTTTTGGTGCTCAGAGGTGCTGCTTCCACTGTGGGAAGCCTACAGGGGCTGGAGAACAGCTGTGAAACCACTGCCCTCCATGATGGCCAACACCCCAATTCTTCTCCATGGTCCTGGTGTGATCCAGCAGCACTGAGCTTCCCTTTCCCAGTGCAGGGGGAATCCAGGAGTGCTGATGGATGTGGAGGGGTCCCTGGACAGCTGGGGCTGGGTGTCCATGTCATGGTCATCCTGCACCTCCTGACTCATCACCTTGCCAAGCAAAGCTGCACTTTGGGGGGTTTGTTTATAAATCAGTACTTTTATAAACCAGATTTCGATATCTCCATCCAGATTCATAAATCCTCTCAGCTAACCTGAGAACTGCAGCTTGATTTACAAACCATGACTTTACACATCAGATTTAACTCCCTGACCTCCCTGACTGACTTCTGAAACAGTCGATTGGCTCAGAAGTCAGGCAACAGATTTACAAATCCTAAAACAGGTTCACAAATCCTAAAACATAATCACAAGTCATGCCAATAAGATCTAAGGGAAAAAAAAAAAAGAAAAAGGTGTTTGTTTAGAGATCTTTTCTTTGCCTGAGGGATCCAAGGGGCTGATTTACAGCCCAGGACACTGCAGTCCTGTTGCTGCAAAGATCCAGCTCTTCCTCTGGGATACAAACCTGATCTATCTGTGATTGTTGGTTTTTTCCTAGTTCTGACTGAGCCTAACTTTGAGCTGTAGGATGCAACAGGGGTGGCATGAGTCCCACCAGGATCAGCAGCCCCTAAGCCCAAGAGAATTTGGAATCAGGGAACTGCAGAATGGTTTGGGTTTGAAGGGACCTTAGAGATCATCCAGTTCCACCCCTGCCCTGGGCAGGGACACCTTCTACTATCCCAGGTTGCTCCAAGCCCTGTGCAGCCTGGCCTTAGACACTGCCAGGGCTGGGGCAGCCACAGCTTCTCTGGGCACCCTGTGCCAGGGCCTCAGCATCCTCACAGAGAAGGATTTTTTCCCAATATCCCACCCTAAATCTACTCTACTTCATCTTAAATTCATTCCCCCTCATCCTGTTACTCCAGATCCTTGTCCCCGGTCCCTCTCCAGCTCTCCTGGAGCCCCTTTGGGCAGTGGAAGGGGCTCTGAGCTCTCCCTGGAGCCTTCTCCTCTCCAGGTGAGCACCTCAGCTCTCCCAGCCTGGCTCCAGAGCAGAGTCCAGCCCTCAGAGCATCTCCATGATGTCCTCTGGACTCTCTCCAGCAGCTCCAGGTCCCTCCTGTGCTGGGCCCCAGGGCTGGGGCAGCTCTGCAGGTGGGGTCTCACCTGAGCAGGGCAGAGGGGCACAATCCCAACCCCTTTCCTGCTGCCCACCCTGGGGATCAGCCCAGGGCACAGCTCTGGAGCTCAGAATTGCATTGTCCAGCCTCACCATGAGCCCTTCTCACCCACCAGTTCAGATGACCAAGGCTGACACAAAGCCACCCCACCCACCACGCCAGGAGGAGGGACAGGATTCATGTGACCACAGAGGAAATGTTTTTAAACTTGAGTTATTTTAACAAGAGGCAGGTGGTGACCTGAGGAGGGAATGCTTGTGTTCCCAATGAGATGCTCATGGAGCATCCCCAGCAGCGCTGTGAATCACATCCTGCCTCTCCATGCCGCAGTGCTCCTCTATCCCATCTCCTGGGACAGGCTTAGCACCAAAATAATCACAACTCGTGGCCTTGTGCTCTTGGAAATGCATTGGAAACCATCCAGCTGACAGATTTGAGTCGTGCCTCCATTGTGGCTTGGAGGGGGAAGAAAAGGAATTTTCTATCTGCCAGGGGATAATTTGTTACACAGCACTTTCAAAGCTCCTTGGGGTTCCTCTGAGGTGCTGGACCTCTGCACCCCACCCAACAAATAAACTCTCTGTCATTTAGGAGGGTCTCTTGCAAATTGTTGTTAGTGGTGTAAACTGCCATCTTTCTTAATGTTCTGGAGAGACTAAGTAAAAAAAAAAACTTGTCCACAACTTTCGATTTAAAATGTGCAAAAGCACTTTTGGAATTCAACTATTTCCCTTTTTCGCCCCCCCTCTGAGGTTTTCCAGATATACATCATAAAGCAACAACTGGCACTAATTCATTTTCCCCTTTGCAATCACCTCTAAAGGAAAAAGCAGTAAAGATTTCCTACCAGGTGTAAACATGAGGAATAAAAGGCCAGATAACAATGAAGATTTCATGGAAACTCACAGATACGAGCACCCAAGTGTAAGGTCTGCAATTAAATGACTGGCAGCAATTTCCAGCTGACATTTTGTAAACAGGGAGCTGAGAAATGCGGCGGGAGAGTCAATTTTGGGGCAGGAACATGAGAATCTAGAGGTCAGTGGAGGAGGCACACATCAGCAGGAAGATGGGTCTTGTTTATTAGAAGGAAACAATCAATTCAGGTAATAACAGGCCACCCCCAGCCTCCAATCTCCAGAGGCAGGTCCTCACTTAAGAGAGATTTTCACATATTTTCCCATTTTATGGTGCTGTCTGGGCTATGAGCTGGGCTTATCTACAAGTGCTGGTGAGTCTTA
Organism: Molothrus aeneus; assembly: GCF_037042795.1. Classification (NCBI taxonomy): domain Eukaryota; kingdom Metazoa; phylum Chordata; class Aves; order Passeriformes; family Icteridae; genus Molothrus; species Molothrus aeneus. The sequence goes on along the minus strand of NC_089655.1, from coordinate 5,222,804 downwards.
GGCTGCAAAGCAGTGCCAAGATCCTCCTCACCTGCTATTTGAGCTGGGCTTTGCATCTTTTCCTTCTCTTCCCAGGATAAAATTAAAAGTGGCTTATTTCCTAATTAAACCCAGCTTGGACTCGTGGTTCCCCGGCCTAAACCTTGCCTAGGTGTCAGAAGAAAGGGTCAGTCCCTCAGAACCTGGCTCTTCCTCACACGGAGATGCCCAAGAAATGCCATTTCCATCTCATTTTTCTCCCTCCAGAGACAACTCCTGCCTGATATTATTCCACTTTCCCCACCCACCTCTTCCACCATGTGCCCCCAGGAGCTGCTAGTAATAATATTGCAAACCCCGTAATAAATACTGTGATCGCTGCCTAACAGGCAGCCTAAAAAGGCTGGGGATAAATAAATAATAATTAAAAAAAAAATTCCCATTTATCTGCGAGCTCGGGAGAGGCAGAGAGAAAAGAGTTCCCTATTAAAGATCCCGCATAGCCACAGGCAAATTCGAGCATCATCTTGCAGAGCCCGGGTTATTTTTTTTAAGGCAGAGATTACTCTGGCGGTTCAAGGTGCTATCGAGCTCCAACCAGGGACAATTACAAGGCTCCAGTTGGAGCGTCTGAGACGATGCTTACGTCTGATAAGGTTGAAGGGGAATAATGGAAGGAGGGAAGTGATAATGGACTGCTGAATGGGTGGGTTGAGGTATCATCGCCAGAGAGCCTGGAGACAGAGGCTGCTGCTGATGCAGAGGATGTGGTTTTTCCCTTTCTCACCCCCGTTTTGTTTCTATTTTCCCTTCATAAGAAGAAAATATCTCTGAACATTCACTTCAGAAGGATTTTTTCCCTCCTAGCTCCAAGCAACCCCGGTGACACCAACTCATTCCATGCCATAAGAGCCATCAGAGCCCGCGTGTCCTGCCTCCCTCAGCACTCGCTTCAAACAGCTCACAAACCATTTTTAATGTTTTCTTCCCATCACTGAGGGCCAGGCTGGGCTCTGGGGATGCTCTCAATGCCCAACTCAACACCCCACACCTCAGAGGGGGAGTTCTGCCAGGTGTGTCCAGCAGATGAGAGAGAGGAGCCATCCCTGCCTCCAGGTTTGTGGAATTTGCAGGCAACCCTGAGAAGGGAAGAGATGAGAATCTTGACTCCATGTTTCAGAAGGCTGATTTATTTTTTAAAATATATATATTATATTAAAAGAAAATTCTACATTAAAACTATACTAAAAGAATAGAAGAAAGGATTTCATCAGAAGGCTTGCAAGGAATGGAAAAGAATGGAATGATAATAAAATCTTGTGACTGACCAGAGAGTCTGAGACAGCTGGGCTGTGATTGGCCATTAATTAGAAACAACCCCATGAGACCAATCCCAGATGCACCTGTTGCATTCCACAGCAGCAGATAACCATTGGTTACATTTTGTTCCTGAGGCCTCTCAGCTTCTCAGGAGAAAAAATCCTAACAAAAGGATTTTCATAAAATACGTCCATGACACAACTCCAGTGCTCCCCAGCTGGCACTGGTCCTCCAAGGCTTTTTAAGGACTGGGATCCCACACTTCCCTGGTGGCCTGGGAGCAGATAAGGAAATCTGGCTTGCTCTTCTCCATCAGTAAGGGATGAACCCCCACACTGGGCTGCCTCACATCCCAAAGAATGGACTCAGCCCTTCCTGAACCCTCCATTCCACTTTCTTCCTGCCCTGTCCTCACCAGCTTGTGGCCCATGATTTGGTCTCCATAAAACTGGAACTGCTGGTGAGCACAGAGAGCGTTGATGAAGCTTTAATTATATTTTTCTTTGCTGAGATTTCTTCTCCTGGGCCCGATTCCAGCTGATAATGAATTTGATATATTTAAATATCCAATAAAAAAATAAAGTCTATTGTTTTTCCCCTTTGATTATGAGACTCTTCTCTTTGGTAGATCCTTTCATGTCTGTCTTTCCCTTTTGGAAGTATAAAATTAGATCAGGATTTCACTTTTCTTCTTTTATCAAGTCAAGACAGAGTTGCCTCTATGTTTTCCTCTACTATTGAAGGCCAGGAAGTACCATGAAAATCCCTCTTTGGGAAAGAGGAGTTTTTGGATAAGAAATCATATTAAATATTTCCTACATTGGAGGTCAAAATCCCCTTCTGATGGCCACAAATATGGAGGTGTTTGTGTACAGACAAGGCAGAAAATGATGCATTTTTGCTTGGCCAAGGAAAAGATGCTGGCAGCTTCCTGGGAATCAGGCAAATCCTGGCCAGTGGGGTGGACGATCTCCAGATAGAATCTGAGAAGGCTTTTGGGGAGTGACTCACACAACCAGATCCATTTGCAGCTACATCTTGACCAAAACTTGCAGAGAGATAGTGCCAGACAAGTGTCAATCCCCCAGACTGAGTCCTTTGCTTCAAAGCAACCCCAGCAGCACTTTTGGGTGGGATTTTTCTCCTCTGCCTTTGCACACTGACAGTGCCAAGAGCTGAGTTGAGGGGGTCCAAACTCATGTTCCAGCCCAGGGAGATGAATGTTCCTTCACGGAGTTCAATTCAGCCAACCATCTTGGGATGGGGTGGAAAGTGGTCCAGAAATGTCCTGTTCTCCCTGCAGGCTCCAGAATGAGCCTTAGCAACCAGTTCTGGTGTAAACAAGGGAAACCTGTTCACTGTGAAGGCAGTGAGGGTTAGATGGGATACTGGGAATTCCTCCCTGTGAGGGTGCTGAGGCCCTGGCACAGGGTGCCCAGAGAAGCTGTGGCTGCCCTGGATCCCTGGCAGTGCCCAAGGCCAGGCTGGACATTGGGGTGTGGAGCAGCCTGGGATGGTGGAAGGTGTCCCATGGCAGGGGTGGGATGAAATAAGCTTAAAGACTCCTTCCAACTCCAACCATTCCATTACTCCATGACTGTGGGCTTCCCAATGGGATGGTTATCAGGGTGGAAGGATCAGGGATACCCGTGACATCAAAGCTCTCACCAGGGTGTGTCCAGTTCTGGCCCTCAGTTTGGGAAGGACATTGGGACACTTGAGCACAACCAGAGGAGGCAACGAGGCTGGAGAGGGGCTGGGAACACAAACCCTGTGAGGAACCACTGAGGGAGCTAGGAGGGTTCAGCCTGAAGAAAAGGAGGCTCAGGGGTGCCCTCATCACTCTCACAGCTCCTGAAAAGTGCCTGTGCTCAGCTGGGGCTGGGCTCTTTCTCCAGGCAGCACTGACACAACCAGAGCACACAGCCTCAAGCTGTGCCAAGGGAAATTCAGGTTGGATGTTAGGAAAGAGTTTTTCACAGAAAGGGTGATAAAGTTCTGGAATGGCTGCCCAGGGAGGTGGTGGAGTCCCCATCCCTGGGTGTGTTTAACAAAGCCTGGATGTGGCACTGGGTGCCAGGGTTGAGTTGAGCTGTTGGGCCTGGGTTGGACTCCGTGGTCTTTAAGGTCTCTTCCAACCTGCTCATTCTGTGAGTTCTGTGAATTGCAGGGCAGGAGATGCCGGGGACAGCTCAAAGCAAGAGGGACAGTGCATGCAGAGCCACCATCCCCCCATTCCTGCTTGGTTCCCTTTCCCAGTGGAACATGGAGCACACCAGGAGCTGTGCCTTGGAGGTGGGCTTGGAAGCAGCACTGGGAGGGGGCATGGGAAGGAGACAGGGAATGCACCCAGGGAAGACCAGGCACTCATGGAATGTCTTTCCAGAGGCCATAGTGCTGTGGTATGTACAATTCCATTTCTTAAAACCAAAAGAAAAAAAGAAGGAAGAATGGGTGCCATGGCTGAGGATATTTGGTGTTTCCTTCATTGCTGCTTCAATTTACTCTTCCTCCATCCCACCTTGAGCCTCTGAGGGAGCTGAGGGCACAGAACTCGAGGACTGAGAGAATCCTCCTGCCTTCTCCAGCTTCACACACCCTCCTGCTCTTCTCCAGCACGTGGCTTTCCAGGGATATGGCAGGAGAAAGGAACAGGTAATACCTGGGGAATGCCTTTCTGCTCCCTGCCACTGGAATGAGCTAAAATAAAGAGGCTGCTGTGTGATGCCAGGAGAAAGGAGATTATATCTGCCCAGGTTATACCCTGGATACTAAATCCAAATGCATTTCAACTAAGATCAGTTGCTTTATTAAAAAAAAAAAAAAAAAAAAAAAAAAAAAACCAACAAAACAGAGAGAGAGAGGGAAAAAAAGTTGATTTTCTTTGCAGCTCTTGGAAGTGAATCTATTTGGTGTCAGGCTGAAAGAAGACAGCGTGTAAGTAACTGAGAAAGTGTTTACTCAGTGAATTAGTTCAGCTTTCATTGTGCACAGAGGATTATGGCCTCAGCAGTGGATGAGCTCCATTTCAGGCTGGAGTAGCTCACTTAGCTACCTCCAGGGCAGGACTAATTATCATAGGACTTAGGCCATTAAAGGGCTTTAACTACCAGTGCTCTCTCCCAGGTCTGGATTAACTCTTTGCCTGGAGCAAAGCGCCCTGATAACCATTCAGCCTAATGGTCTGCTTTGATTTCTCTGCCCCCTCTGCCCACCCCTTTCGCCTTTAAACTTTATATTATTGTCAGATCTGGAACAATAGCTGGGAATATTAAAACCATTGCTGCAAAATGGCAAAGGGGGCCTTGTTGCAGATTTTTCCCCCCCCCTCTTTTGCAAAGGCAATTTTAGGAAATCCAATCTTGCAGAGAGCCCTTACCTGACTCAGGTGGATTAAGAGGGGCTGCTCAAAAGGCAGGACCCCCAAGGGAAAACCCTGAAATGCCCACAGAGCCCAGCTCTGTCTTACTCTGTTGTCTCCATGCCAATAATTGTGGTGGAAGGCACTCTGCATAGAAATAGCAAAAGACTATTGTTCCCCCAGGCATGAAATAGCCACGATGAGAGCAGAGTGATTACCCTGCTTCACAGAAGAAGAGCTGGGGTGCAGGAGGTTTAAATGTTTTGCCCAAGGTAACAGATGGAGAATGTGGCAGCAACTGCTCCTTATCATTAAAAATATATTTGAAGAATTATCTCGTGGTGCCTCTTTAACATCAGCATTCCCAGCTCCACTGGCAGAGCAGCAGCACATCTGGGTGGCTCCCAGAATGGAAGGTGTGGCTGAAGGAGGTTCAACTCAACACTACAAAATCAGATGCACCTCTTCCAGTAAAAACCCTCAGAAGGGCATCAAAAGAATTTAAAGGAAACCAAAATAGGTGGTTCTTCACAAAAAAAAATAGGTGCTTCTTCCCACCACAGAGCTGAGCAGGACCCTGGTTGTGCTGAAGGCTTGTGGGTTCAGAGCTGTGGGAGAAAAATCCCTTTTTAAAGCTTGTTCAGAAGGGCAGAGTGGGTGGAACTGTGGTCTGCTGCACTGTTCACACCCACAGCCATGAGGAGGCAGATGTCCTTCACCTCCCTGTCCCCTGGCACCACCCTTGGGCCATGGGAGATGGGAGCTCTTGGCACCATTTGATGGTGGAAATGCTGGCAGCTGAAACACCTCTTGAGCTGAAGAGGCAGTTGAAATGTTGAAATACCTCTTCATCCCAAGAGAAGCATCCTCGAGAGAGTTCTTCCTCTCCACCTTTCAGTTTTTTATTCCATGAAATACCATTTAGTGCCAACCACTAAGCTGAGCATGGCCAACACGGCAACCATTTACAGACTCTGGTGGTCTTATGTGAATAACTCAGGTGCTCTGGAAAGACCATTTGTCCAGTCAAAACCCATGAAAGCCATGAAAGCACAGATTAAAAGCCAAAACATAAATTGGTGCTCCTCCATGTGCTTCTGTCCTTCACAAGTACCTAAATAAAAGAGGTACTTGAGCAAAACAATACATCAGAACCTATCTGAATTTTGTGGCACTTCCCTTCCTGTTGTTACCAAATTATCAGCTCAGAAACATAAAATATGAAATGGTTTGGCTTGGAAAAGACCTTAAAGATCACCCAGTTGCAACTCCCTTGCCATGGCAGGGACACCTTCCACTATCCCAGATTGTTCCAGGCCTCATCCAGCCTGGGGACCACATGCCCTGATCCCACCAGAGAATGGTCTTAGATGGGTGGCAGATGCTCAGTTTCACATGTTCACAACTTTCTGCATCCCTTGGATCTCCTGTGAGTGTAAGGATGAGCACAGGCTCAAAAAGCCAGGATAGATGGGAAGGAAAGCCCAAGCCAGGATGGCTGGGTCAGGATCAGGGAGCTCAGCACAGTTTAAGGCAACTCAGATTATCTGAACAAAGCCAGACACCTGCAGCCAGGTCTTCCTGAAGGCCTTGAACCCTATGAGAGCCCAGGGACCACCACGTGGAGCCTGGCCCCTTCACAGGGCTCCCAAATACCTTCTCCTTGCTGGAATTCTGGGAGCACACAGCGTTTGAAAGCAGTGCCTGTCCAGCAAGGGGTGTTTCTTCCTCCTTTGGTGCTGCTCCCCATGGCTTTGTTCACACTTTTTCTTGGCTGACTCAGTTCTGCATTCAGCTGCCCAGCTGACAGCTTTCACAGCGTTCCTCAGAGCTCTGAAGCATCTTGCAGATGGTCAAAGCACGCCAAAATTGTGTTCTGCTGCTTCGTCTATATGGAAATTGTCTCATTTCTGCCTCCCTCTGATCTCTTACTCTGAGGATAATGGGGTTTAGTACTTTCCCTTCTTGCCCCTGCTGCAGGTGTGAACTGGAATAGAAGACAAACTGCTTACTGGAGTGCAAGTTATTTGTTGTTTGCAGATGAACAGAGCTGCCTTTCATTTCCTGTGATTCCAAGTATTAAATTCCTTCTCCTCGTCATTTACCCATTGCTTGACATCTTCTGCTTTCAACTCATTCATTCCCCATCACATCTGTGAGCCTGCACAGTGAGGCCCATCAAGAAAAACACAACTGAGGCCACTCACTAAGGAAAAAGAGAGGCAGGTAATTGTGGAACAGCAAGCAGAGACCTTTGAAGAAAAGGCAATTCCTCAGAGGAAAATTAGACCAGCTGAGTATTTCCTCTCTCATTACCAAGGGTGCTTCAAACCTGGCTTTAACATCTGCTTATGGAATCTACCAAGAAAGCCCTCCCCCAAAAAACCAGTAAAAACTAGGACTGGAATCATGCAGGAACAAGCAAATCTGCTTGAGAGAGCTGAGCACTGTTCAGTTGCTGCTGAGGCAGCAGCTCCTCTTGCTCTGTGTTCACTCAGCACCACGGGACCCTGACCTGCTGTGTAGCAGACAGGGATAACGGCAGTGAGACAAGAACCCCAGAGCTGGGGCCAGGCAATGAAAGCACCTTCTGGTGCCTCCTTCTCACATTTATCAAATGCAGGTTTCCCACCTTCCAGTGAAACTGCAATTAACTTGTAAATGTATGCTACACAATTAATTTCCCACCAGCTGCTGCTCTGCAGCTGAGAGGAAATCAGTCAGGGAGGCACCCACAGGAGCTCTGGTGTGGCCCTTGCCACAAGTTCTGCCCTGACACAAAAAAAACCCTATTAAACTGATAAGGCCAGCCCACCTTACACAGAGAGAGCCCAAGGACTGGAGGGATTGCAGTCCCGCTTGGAGGTGCTCCATCTAAAACAGAGAAGCAGGAATTGAACTCTACAGCCAGGTCAGCACTTGTGCAGCTGTGGGATGGAACTGAAACTGTGTGTGTGAAAACCCAGATGTGTGTCTGTACTGGGAGGAGGTGTTCCTCATTTTGGAGAGAGAAGCAGCCTCCCATAGTCAGGTGCACTTGGCTCCCAGCCCAAGGTGCTTCTAGATTTCTTGTCCCACATTTGGAGAGCAGGCACACAGGGAATCCTGATGAGGGTCCCACTCACCCTAAAGACACGGGCAAGTTGTCTAGAACGCAGCAAATAAAGGGCCACAGGACAGTTTGAACCTCATTCCATGCAGGCTGGGGGTTGGGGCAGATTTATCTTTCTTCTCCTGTGGTATTTGTCACCTTCCAGCAGGATGCCCCATCCTTTTGTGTCCTGCCATGTGAGCCAGGATGGGGCTGCAGCTGCAGTGCCCTGCTCTGAACCACCACGACATCCCAATCACATGTCAGGCCAGATTTTACCCCTCCAGTGTCTTCCCCTCCTGGTAACCACCAGAACATGAGTTGTTCCCATCTCTCCAGCAGGACTTTTATATTACACTCAAAAATATTGCTAATTTAAGAGTTCTTGCGTGGCCACTCTGGGATCTGCTGCAGTGGCATCCCTTAAATCCCTGACACATCCCAGGGCTGCAGTCAAAAGCCTGTGTGAGGTGGATGACAGCTCTGAGTGAGTGGGACCACAAGGTTTTTGGGAGTTTTTGTATTCTCCTCTGTGGTAAGAGATAACAAGTTTGCCACCACAAAATTGTGAACAGGCACAGCTCTTGACAGAGAGGGAGAGAAGTTCAGGCTGCAGATGCAGAAGGCTTTAGTCATGGTGGAAAGGAGCTGAATACATCAACTGCTCAGGGATGGGCTTCTCTGAAGGCTCCACAGAAGACACAGAAAATTCACTTGAAATGGAGCAACACTGTCTGGGGACGGAAAACAGCTGCTCTGGGAAAAGGAAATCACCCATTCCCCACAGGCACAATGGCTCTTTGGGGAAGAGCAGCTAATCTTGGAGAAGAGCACAGAACTTGGGTGCTGGAAGGAGATAACAAAGACCAGGGGCTCTTGTGTTCTGGGTCAGCTGCTGGGCCCAGCTTTGCATCCCCTCAGCAGACACAACAGGCCCTGCCACACAGTGTCACTGTGCCTGCCAGAGATAAGCTCCAGCATGAAAAGCAGCTGGCTGGAGCTCAAGCCAGGCAAGATGGAAGTGATGCTTCTAGGAAAAAAAAAATAAAAAGGAGTGATTCTGGCATTTCCTAAGAAATGCTGAAGCTGTTGTCCCCCTTGCACAGGGAGGACACCAGTGGACTGAGACTGCACTTGCTCCTTGAGGCTCAGCCTGTGGTAGTCACAAGCATTATCTGGGCACCTGGAACCCTCTCCTGCTTTTCTCTTTCTTTCTGTGAACCCTGGCAAGGCACAGGACTTCATCAGAGCAGGTCTGAATGCCTCTGCTCCAAGATGTGGCTGGCACCACCAGATGGAGGTGAGTTACAAAAAACAGAGGATGCCCACAAGTTGGAGCAGATTTTCTCTCCTTACCCAGCCAGGAACCGGCTTTGGGACACAGAATTCTCTCTACATCTGGAAGGGTCAAGGACACTGAGTGTGATGGGTGGAATAGCAGGAATATTAGAAATTCAGTGATGGAGATGTTCCCTTTGTTTTAAACCAAGAACTGTTAAGTTCTCATGAGCATTATAAGCAGGGAAAGATGTTATATCCTTAAGTTAAAGGATTAATGAATTGTGTTTTCCTCTGGGTTTAAACTCTTCCATCCCTTCCACAATGATCATAAGTCCCAAAATAACTTCACTCTCTACTCCCCAGTTTTCTTCTCCCTCCTTTACAAGCTCCCTTTGGAAGCCAAGTAAAAGCAGAGAGGCACAAGCTGATTATCAAATAATATACTTGCCATGGTGAGAGATAGCTGGATAAACAGTGGAGAAATCACCTCTTAACTTTAAATGCAAGAGTTAATTCAGTTGACCTGCCTCCACTGATTAAAGCAGTTTCCAGAGAGTAAAAGGCAAGAAGATGCCCAATCCCTGGAAGTGTCCATGGCCAGGTTGGATGGGGCTTGGATCAGCCTGGGGTAGTGGAAGGTGTCCCTGTCCATGGCAGAGGATGGAACTGGGTGAGGTTTAAGGTTTCTTCCCGCCCAAACTATGCTGGGGTTCCATGATTCTATGGCAGAAAGTCTCCTTGGCAGCTGCAAAAACCCCAAGGGCCCCCAAGGACATTTTTCCTCCTAATGCTCAGTGACAGAAAGATTTTCATGCTCTGGAGCAAGAAGGTTTCTGTCTCTTCTACAGTGCTGCTGCATGTTTTGTTTAAAATTCAGAGCATTGAAACTTCAAAAATAGCATCTGCATTCCCTTCCTGTGGATGCCTCAGCAGCTGCTGGGATCTGCTGACTCGGGTGCTTTGGCAGCTGCACTTTACACAGGAATTACACCAGGGTGGAGGAGCTCGTGGAGAGAGAGCTGAGTGCTTGTGGCTCCTTCCGATGGGAGCAGGGAGGGGAAGAACACTGAGTGACCAGGCTGTCACTCCCCTAGGACACACCATGTTCACACATGGACCTTGGTGTCCTCATAGGGTCCTCAACACCAGGCCAGGGTGTGGAGCAGCTGCTCCTGTGCCCCCTCACCCTGCCCACTGAATAAGCTTTAATTTAGTACCTGCTCTTCTGAGATATGTTGGGCTCTTTGATGGTTGGACTTGTTGACCTTGGAGGTCTCTTCCTACCTTAGTGATTCCACAGTTCCATAATTCTATGTGGAGGCATCTGGCAGGCTTAGAGGTTGTCACAACCAGCCATGGTGGCACCAGAGAAAAGCAGTTTCAGCTCCTGCTCCAAGGCAAGATGGGCAGTTGGATGTCCCTCCTTCCTTGGCTGGATGTGTGCCATGCTGGAAGAAGGGCACCAGCAAGTGCTCATGTGGGGGAAACCTGTGTCCTAGAGGGACAATTTCTGCTCTGTGACTTGATCCAGACCCATGGAAAGTCCTTCTAGTCCTTGGGAATTCCTACATATTTCTTCCCAAGCCCTGCAGAGCTGCCCCAGCCCTGGGGCCCAGCACAGGAAGGGCCTGGAGCTGCTGGAGAGAGTCCAGGGGAGGCACCAGGGTGAGCAGAGGGATGGAGCAGCTCTGCTGGGAGGAAAGGCTGGCACAGCTGGGATTGCTCAGCCTGGAGGAGAGAAGGCTTCTGACTGACCTAATGGTGGCCTTGCAGGGCCTGAAGGAGCCAACACAAAAGATGGAGAGAGAATATTTCCAAGGGCCTGGAGTGCCAGGCCAAGAGGGAGTGGCTTCCCACTGCCAGAGAACAAGGTTAGATGGGATATTGGAAAGAAATTCTTCCCTGTGAGGGTGGTGAGACCCTGGCACAGAGAAGCTGTGGCTGCTCCTGGATTCCTGGAAGTGTCCAAGGCCAGGTTGAACAGGGCTTGGAGAAACCTGGGATACTGGAAGGAGTCCCTGCCCATGGCAGGGGTGGGACTGGATAATCTTTAATGTCCCTTCCAACCCAAACCATTCCATGATTCCATGATTTGCTGATCAAAAATGTTCCCAGAACCTTCTCCTGCCTGTGCTCAGCTGCTCCTGGCTGTGTGCCTTCACAGAGTCAGTGCCTGGTGAATCTGGGACACATTTCCAAAAGTTGGGCTCCAAGTGCTGTGCCTGTAGAAGTTTGATCTCAAACTCACAGGAGCCTCTCCCTCCTCTTCTGCTGCACACACTCCACTCCTTGGAAGCACACAAAGAAAATGCAAGCATTTTACAGAAAAATAAATGTGTCTCATGGATATGTATAAAATTGGCCAAGTCTTTGCTGAGAAACTGTGTGTTTCCTCCTCTTTGGACTTGCTCCTTCCTCCTCTTAACACGTGGAACAAATGTCTCCTTTGGAGCGTGATGGGGTAACTTGGAGAGGTCGGCAGAATTGCTACACATGGACCCTGGGCCGGTTTTATTTTTCTATTGAACCTTGATGGAAACGCATGCACAGCAAGTCAGGGCCTGTCCCTTTTCCTTTCTCCTTTCTCTCTCTCTCCCTCTCTCTCTCTCTCTCTTTTTTTTTTTTTTTTTTTATTTCTTCCAGGAGTGCTGATGATAAGAAAAGCAATGTCTAAATCTTCTTAATGGTGTTTATGCAAGCAGTTTTGCTTAGCTGCAGTCCCTGCCACCCCCTCCCCCGTCCACCCTCCCCTCCCATCTCCCTGCTAATATCGCTGCTTCATTCCTTTCCCTGTTGGCTATTACTATGGACTACAGCGAATCTAAAACTAAATAATCCCCTTAGTGTCAAGTTTTCTGGGCTGAGCAAATAAATCTAACCAAATGCATTATCTAGGTAGAGGAGGCTGTTGTAAGGGGGAAAAAAGATAAAGGCTATTTTACTTTAAGGCAAAGAGTAAAACCATCATTTTTCATTCACATTGTACTTTTAAAGTTTTTTTTTTTAATTTTATTTTAACTTTCCTGTTCAATCCTTTTATTTTTCCATTGTAATTTAAAAAAAAATAAAGAAATGCGGCAAAGCCTCTGATTTCAAGCATTAAATAGAGGGAGAAAGACCTCAGATAAGGTGCCATTCAAATCCCCCTCTCAGACGGGTAATTCTGATCAGGCAGTAAAGTGGTCTAAATAAATAAACCCTTCCCCACTTCTCCTTCCCTGGGGAGGGGAGATGAGGGTATTAGAAAACTCATTTACAGGAGGAAGAGCACATGGAAATCTGCATGTCCCAGGATGAGGTGCAGAGGTCTGGATTCAGCCCAGGACAGGACTGGAGGTGTCTCCATGTGGTGGCTCAGAAGCCCAATTTTGGGGATGCTTCAGCCTGTGTTTGCAAGTAGGGCTAACCAAAACCTGGATAGAAAATGCCTCAGACCTGGAGAACGGTGCACTTTAACTCCCATTTTCATCTGTCAGGTCTTTGAAAGCACAAGCAAAGCTATTCAGCTGTTATCCAGCTCCTCTCGCATACAAATCCAGACCAATGGGGCTCTGTTGGATTTGTGGCAGCTAAAAATCTGGCTGACATTGTCTCCATCTCTGCTGGACTCCACCCTTGAACCAGGTTTGGCCAGCTCTGCCTTGTTCACCAGCCTTCCCTCTTTCCTGATCCCACACCCCATGGTCTCTGGGGAAAACATGGACCCAGAAATCCCATCAGAGCAGCCTCAGGAGTTGTGCACATGCATAAACACCATAAATGACCCAACAGCAGCATCATTTACCTGAATTCATCCTCTTCCTACTGGTTTGTTTCAAACACAGACCACATTAAGAAGATGTCTGGTGTGGCTCTTGGAAAAGCAGAACCCGACCCACACTTTTCTTTAAAAAAAAGGCATTTTGGCCAACATTAACCACCAACAAACACATCACTCTCAGTGCCCTCCCTTCCTGCTTTTGCCCCCAGCTTTCCACACTGAGCATGACAAACACAGCCCCATCCCAGCTACTCTGAGGGAAATTAACTTTACCCCAGCCCAAACCAGCACAACAAAATAAAATCCCAATGAGTTGCTGGGTTTGGACCCACGGGATCAGGGAAGATCAGAAAGATCTCGAATTCTTGGAGCTGGGTGGACAAACAGTGTGAGGTGCTGCTCCCTTCACACACCTCACCCAGCCAAATTCTGCTCTTGCCCAGTTCAAAGGGTTTTTTCCACTTGAACATCAGTTTAAGAATAATTAAGTCAACAGCATTTTCTCTACATTTACTTTAATCCCTTTGTATATGTTTTGGGTTCCCCATCTCTGCAGCCAGCCTGCCAGGGAGATCTGCTCCTAAGATCCATTAATCTTTAAATTTCTTCTGTTCTAGACAGGCAGATATTCCTGTTTGAAACTGATTCATTGCTTCTTTCTTGTTCCTTTTTATTTTTATCAAACAATTCTTATCATTTTTTAGACCCTTCCATGTTAGAAGTAAAACCCCAGGAAGAAGAATAGATTTGTTCTAGCAGTTGTTTTTATAAATTTTCTCAAATCTCAGGCACGGCTCACATTGAAAAAAAAAGGCAAAGACTACTCCATTGTATTTTGGGATCAGGATCTGCAATAGACGTCACCAGTAATGATGGGACAGCTCTTGACCTGCTCCTGGACTGCACAGCAAGGACACCAGATGAGGACCAGGCTCAACCAATTTCCAGCACAATAGCACAAGCATCCTGCTCATTTTAATCGAATATTCTTTGAAACATCTGCACAAAAATACCTGCCTGGCTAAGGATGAGCTCCAAAAGCCGAGGAAAAACTGCAATCTTTGATAAACAAGCTGAAGGAAATGATGTGAGAAGGTCACACTGGATTAATGAAGAGCAGCCCCTGGAGAAGGACTTGGGGCTGCAGGTGGTGAGGGCTGGCCATGCCCCATCCCAGGACCCTCCTGTGCAGGGCTGATCCCAGGGTGGGCAGCAGGAAAGGGGTTGGGATTGTGCCCCTCTGCCCTGCTGAGGTGAGACCCCACCTGCAGAGCAGCCCCAGCCCTGGGGCCCAGCACAGGAAGGGCCTGGAGCTGCTGGAGAGAGTCCAGAGGAGGCACCAGGGTGAGCAGAGGGATGGAGCAGCTCTGCTGGGAGGAAAGGCTGGCACAGCTGGGCTTGTTCAGCCTGGAGGAGAGAAGGCTTCTGACTGACCTAACTATGGCCTGAAGGAGTCAACAGGAAACATGGACAGAGAGGGCCTGGAGTGCCAGCCAAGGGCAATGGCTTCCCACTGCCAGAGGGCAGGGTTAGATGGGACATTGGGAATAAATCCTTCCCTGTGAGGGAAGTGAGGCCTTGGCACAGGGTGCCCAGAGCATCTGTGGCTGCCCCTGCATCCCTGGAAGTGTTCAAAGCCAGGTTGGATAAGGCTTGGAGCAACCTGGGACAGTGGGAGGTGTCCTTGCCCATGGCAGGGATGGGACTGGATGATTTTAACATACCTTTCAACCCATCATTCCATGATTCCACGATTTCCCATGTGCCTTAAGATATTCTGCAACTCTTCCATGCTCCTAAAGCACCACCCAGCACTTCTGCTTCCTGCAAAAACACCACATGCAGTTGAAGTCATAAACCTGATGTTCCTTAGGACTCCTCTCTGGGACTTGGAGTCAATCCTGATGCTTCCCTGTCATTCCTGTTGCTCTGTCACTCACTACCTCTGCCTTTTTCTGGTTTATTTAAGGCTGAGTCACCGTTGTCTACCGGGATCCTCTGCCAGATGACTGGGCCTGGGATGGGGCCAGGGGCACGGAGCCAGGATGGGTTGAGCCTGCCATACGATGGATGGGATTTCTGGGCTCAAGCCTGGACAGTTTGGGAGGAAGAGTAGGACCAGGAGCCAAGCAGAGACAAGGCAGCTCCTGGGACGTGAGGCAGCAAGAGCAGGAAGCAGAATTTGCTGGGGTTATTTCTGAGCAGTGGGTTTGGTTGAACCAGACCTAGCTGCCTTCCAGCACGGCCTCTTCACCAAACAAAGCCTCGAGGCTACCACTGGAAAAAAGATCTGCCCTTCATCAGGTGAACATCCTGCTATGCTTTCACTTTTGCTCAGTAACGTGTGGCTGGATCTGAAACAACTTTGGAAATGTCACCATCAGTCTGTGCTATTTGTTCTTATATTTGGAGGGGTGATCCCACACAAAGAGCAGAAGGGATTTGTCCAGATCTCTCTGGTTATGAGTACCAGGAATCCTTCTTCTCCTGGAGATCAGACATGCACATTATGAGACAAATACAGGAGCACACAGATGGAGGATCACAGGAGCACAGAATATCCCAGCTGGAAGGGACCCACAAGGATCACCCAGTCCAACCTGGCCCTGCACAGGCACCCCAACAATCCCACCCTGTGCATCCCTGAGAGCGTTGTCCAAATGCTCCTGGAGCTCTGGCAGCCTTGGGGCTGTGCCCATTCCCTGGGGAGCTGTTCCAGTGGCCAGCACCCTCTGGGGGAAGAACCTTCCCCTGATATCCAACCTAAACCCCCCTTGCACAGCTCCAGCTGTTCCCTGGGGTCCTGTCCCTGGTCACAGAGAGATCATCAGGATGCTGGGATGTTCCTGACAGTCACTGGATCGTGTGTCTAAACACAGGGTCAGCCAGTGACCCCCAGACCAAACATTTGTGAGCTGTTAATGACACTGTCAATAAACTGCAGCTTCACTGCTGCTGTCAGCTTTGCACTGTGACTTATTAGCTCTTGGTGACTTGAGGGTCAAGGAGGTGAAGCAGCTTGCCCTCTTCTTCATCAAGTGAATATTCCCTTACTTCCAAGCCTTTGCCACAGTGCCCTTACTCTTTTAGGAGCCTGGTGAATTTATTCTGACTCTACCTGACCCTTTTGCTTGATGCCATGTGTAGACAGTTGCCATCCTGTGTTATTTTCCTTATTATCCCCCAGTTTATCTTTTGACATCAATTTATCTGCCAATGCCCCAAGACACTTCACCTCTTTGGGTGTGTTGTGGTGTTCTGCTGGGCACAGAGAGCTGCCTACAAAGCTGTGTTGCTTTTAGGCAAATCTTTTCCCTGGTACCTGCCACTCCTGGCATCCAGCCTTGCCCATCCCTCCACAGGTTGGGAATGCTGAGACATGGCTCTGGGATTCTCTCTTTGGCAGCAGCAAGGAGAGTTTACAGACTGTTCAACCCATGGAGGAGAGCAGGCAAACTGCTCCCAGCCTTTCCTTGAAGTCCCATGGCTTTTGTGAGCAAGCTCTGACTGGAAAATATTTCCATTGCTTCACCAGATCCCTGGCTCTGCCAAAACCAGCTGTATCTGCACCCATAATCGTTCCCAACCACACCATTTACCCACAGGTCTGTTTTTGTCTATTGCCATGGGCTCCCAGCAGGTTTGAACTGGTGACAGATGACAAATGTGAGAAAAGTCTGCTAAAAAAAAAAATGGGACCATCTTCAACCTCACTGCCAGCTTTCTGTCACTGTAGCATTCCAGGGCTGGGAGTGTGTGATGGCTTTGACCTTGATTATACTGATGATAATCCATCTGCAAGAATGCTAAATGTACATTATATAAATACAAATACATATGTGTGTATATATATATATATGTATGTATTATATGTACACATGTATATAATATGTATATATATGTATACACACATGTAATATTTATACATATATTATATATGTATAATCACATATGCAAAAAAAAGAGTCTTGTTTTATTTTACTTGGCCTTTGTGACACAGGAATATGGGGTTGAAAGGAACCCTTTCCATCCACTAAGTTACCATCTCTTCATTATATCCCTGTAATAATCTCTATTTCCATCACTTTTTTCCCTTCCATAAGTTTCCAGCCTTTTTGGGAGGCTTTTCCAGAGTGAGGATCTTCTCATGGTCACTGATTTCCCACCTTGATTTACTCATGGTTGTTTTATCTCACTTGCTTGCTTGCCAGCACTGCCCTTTGCAGGGAGCAACCCCTTCCTCTCCCTCACTTCTAATCCCCCGATAGATTTCTTCAATATTTCCTCAGTTTCCCTTTTATGGGCGAAACCAGGCCAAGCTTTTCCTTCCCCATGTGTGGGACATGTTTCCCTTGGCTGCCATGGTTCCTCAGGAGCCCATCTTTCCCCACCAAGGGGTGACTCGGAGAACTTGGAGTTTCTCCAGTTCTGGAATCAGCAGCGCAGAGCACAGACATATCAAACTTCCCTCTGTCCACTGGAAACATCTTTCCTTGACATCCCACCATCCCACCATCCCACCATCCTTGGCTTTCCCTCCCTCCCTGGCCACAAGTCAGGACAAGCCCTGTGCCCCAGGCCTGAGTGTCCTGCATTTCTTACATCCTTGGACATCCTCCATCTTCTTCCTTCAGTTCTGGAGCAGCACATCCTGAGTCTGGCCCCTGCTCAGCTGCAATCCTGGCCCTCAGTGCTCCATCCTTTTGATTGATCCTGCATCCTAGAAGTTCCCTGTGCCACCCACACTATTTCCTGCCCGTCCCAAGACAAGCTGTCACAAGGTTGTCCTGACTCAGCTGTGCTGGAACTTCTCTTGGTTCAGAAATGAATGATTGCAGGTTCCAGCATTCCTCAGACAGCCTCTGACACATCTCCTGGGGCTCCTGGGTGACACTCCACAGGGACTGCACAGCTGTCTTTTGTCCCCAGATAAAGCTGTTGTGGTTTTGTCCTCCTTATTTCCTTATTTCACAATTTCTCAGCACAGATGCTTTGGGTTGCCAAGTGCTGCAGGGAGAGCTCCAGGAGATAACATCTGCAGAGATAGGAATCACTAAATGACTTGGTCACAGCACTGGGATTTCCAGGTCCTCTTCTAAATGGAAAACCCTTAATAACATGTCTCTCCTCTTCCATGCTGTCTGCAGGAGATGTCAATGCCCAGTTTATTGGCATCCCTGGGTAGGCAAGGACTGTACACCCAGCACTGCCACTTCCACAATAATTCAGCTGGTTGGGATGGGCCACTGTCACATCAAGACATGCAGGCCTTTTGTTGGAGGGACCCAAGAAAGTCTCAGGACATCCTGCAAAGGAAAGGGATGTACTCCCACCAGGACTGGTCATGCTTCTCCATGCTGAGCTGGGGATCTGCCCACCAACCTCTGGGAAGCCTTTATCCAGAAATTGCATCTGTCTGACATGGATGATTTGTGTCCTAGTCTACCTGAGGGATCTGCTTTTGGGGACAGGGTGGTTTCACAGCCTTACCTTTCGGACAAAACATTTCCTCAGTGGTCACAGGCGCCAGGTGGTCCAGACACAGAACCAAGCAATGTCTCCCAGCAGGTTTCCACTGGCTGGAAAGGCAGTGCTTCCCAGGGGGACACACACAGATGCACTTCCAGGGAGAGAAAGTCTCCGAGTTATTTTGTAAATATATTTTGTAAATATTGAAACACTTTAGAAATAAAATTATAGCTGTAAAACCACAGATTCCACTGAACTCATTCCTCCTACTTTAAACTGTTATCCTGGGGCAGCCCAGAAGCTTTGGAAAAGGCACACAGCACATCTTCATTAAGATAAAGCTGCCACGAGGCCAAGGGGGAATAGCCAGAATTACAATTCACTCCAAACACTCTGTGCTACACAGGGAGGAGTTTTGGCCAGAGATGCTGAAAGACGTGAGCGATGGAGGACACGGATTCACTCCAGCATCCAGAACTCCTCCTCCTCCTCCAAACAAACAAAAGCAAAGTTTTGAAGTCAATCACTGAAGGATTCAGACTCATCTGAGACAGATCAAAGCTTTTGGTTTCCACTGTGACATCACTCAGTGGTGTTATCTACACGGGAATTTTTAAAAGGGGGATTGGGACGTAGAGTGGAAGGGTTTCCTTCTTCAAGTGAACAAGCAGGACCTTATGGGATTGTCATAACTTCATTTTCCTTCTGTGTTTTCATCCTCTACTTTAATTTTTGATAAAATGAGTGTGACTTTCAAAGCTGTGAGTGTTGGAGTCAACAGGATTGTCGGTATAAAAATTCTGTGTGAGTAAATCAATACTACAGTTATATATATGGCATGGAACATAAAAACTATATTAATTTATGTAGTACATGGAGTATACATATTTGGTATGGAATATACATCAAATCTATTCCATCCCATAGAATATAGACAAGAGAGAAGTTTGATTTGACAGTTCTGCTGAACTTTTTCCAGAATATATGGGGATAAAAATGCACAAAAATAATTCAAAAAGCAGTTGCACATTCCTTTTTTTTTGAAGGAACTCATTGATTTTAGACATAACTTAGGCCAAGATTTTACTGGAATTCAAACAAAAAGTGGCCTTTGCCACAGGGAAAATCTATTGCAATAGTGATTGAAGGAAAACCATGGGGATGAAGATGGGATTGCAGAATATCCCAAGTTGGAAGGGACACACAAGGATCAAACTCCAGACACCCCAACAATCCCACCCTGTGCCTGGGAGCATTTTCCAAAAGCTTCTGGAGCTCTGGCTGCCTTGGGGCAGTGCCCATTCCCTGGGGAGCCTGTTCAGTGCCCCAGAACCCTCTGAGAGAAGAACCTTTCCCTGATTTCCAACCCAATTCCCTCCCAACACAGCTTGATAGCCCAGATGCTGCTCATTCCCTGCCCAGAACAGCTCAGCTGTGGGATCTGAGGGCCCTGCCCCACAGCACTGCCCAGCCCTCATTCATCCCAGGAGCCACAGATGCTCCCTAATTAAATTCCTGCATGTCACGTCAATGGAGGGAATGTTGCCCTGCCCGTGCCATCAGGTCTGCACTTTAATGTGCTCACTTCCAGCCAGGCATCCAGGAAGGACTCTCCCCAAAGATCTCAGCTGGAGTTCCCAACGAATGAGTGGGAAAAAGTGGGGAACAGGGTGCTGGAAAAAAAAGCAGAGGTATTTTTAAGATGCTGATTTAGAGTGCTATTAAAAATGCTGCCCACATAGCCTTTTAACCCTCCAAGATATCAGATAAGTTTCTCTTTCCTGCGGGAGATGAAGTGGCTGTCATTATCTGGAAGGGCTGTATCATATCGGAATCTGCCGGCGCAGGTCAGCGAGTCTGGGCTGTTCTGGGCCTGGCTCCGGCACTGAATTACATTTCCTGGGCACAAAGGCTGCAGAATGGGTGGGTGCTTTGTCATTTAAACTGCATAAAGAGGCAGAAATTGATTTTTATTGTGGATCTTCATATCTAATAAAGCTCTGAGGGGCTCTTTTCTTCTCCGATTGAATGGCCATTGAATGCTTTCAATCTAGTTCTGTGTTTCATGCCTAAACTGAATAGTGGCAGGAGGAAAATAGATGGGGGGAAGAGAGGCCAAGTCACTTTCCAGATTGAAAAGGATACAGAAGGGAAATAAATAAAAAAATAAAATAAAATAAAGTAAAAATGAATCAGAGAAAAAAAAGCCATTTAAGTGGAAAGGGGAACATTCCTGGTCCTGAGGAAAAATTGCTTTGTGCAATGGGCGTACATGGGAGCATCTGCAGGCACAGGGACAGTGTGGGATGACGTGGGACTCCATGGAATGCTGCTGAGGGACCCTGATCTCCCCTGCACCTCTGTACAGAGCTTTGGGACTGGAAATTTCCATCTCCCTGGCCAAAACATGTCAACAGTACTCATACCAGAGCTGCCCTGCGTGTGTTACCCGTGGTAACTGAAAGGCTTCCTCTGCTATAAAACAGGAATGACTCCGTTTATGTTGACATTAATTAGAGGAGAGATTGGTTTAGAATACAGTGTTTTTTAATGTAATTAGTACCTAGTTCATCACATCCTCCTCAAATCAACAAAGAGACAATAATACATAATGGCTTTTCAGTTCCTCTTTGATATGTATTGCTCATTTAGTCCTGGTCCCCTTGGGGAGCTCCATCACAATTAACAAGGCCAGTAGCGTTAGCATTAATTGGTCGTGCTGATGGTCTGATCTAAGGTCCTAAGGACTCCTCCTATAGCATTGCAGACTGGTCAGACACTCCTGGGAGCTCTGCCTAATTGAATGTTGAGTCTCTTGATCGTTAGACCCAGGAGACAAAGTCACTGCCTGTTCAGAGGCTCTGCCTTTGAAGCAGCAGGACTTGGGATGAACTAAACGCTCCCCACCAGCCTGGGCAGGACCTGGAAGGAGGCAGGCAGTTCTACTGGGGTGCCCTCCTGCCCATGTCACCAAACCAGATCTGTTCTGCACACCAGCACCTTCAAGTTCTTCAACTTGTCAGCTCAGAGATGTTGGGATCCAAGGAGTGCATTTCTTCCATGGCAATTCTACTGTTTTCAGTGTTCTTGTGAGATTTGACTCACGTCCCTGAACCTCCACAGCCAGCACTGGGAATCCCCTCCCATGGAGGCTGGAGCAGGAGATCTGATCAGCTCCCCACCACAAACCACAAGGCATCTTTCATGCTGAAGATATTTGGATTTGGTTTTCTTGCAGCTACCCAAAGCCCTGCTGTATGTGTTTGTCTTCTGCACTTCTGTAACAAAATTAAATTCAAAAGAACTCCAAACTCTTGATGAATCCTGGACCTGAGCAAACAAAAACTCTCACGTGTGCCTGAAAAGCTGGCCCTTGAGTTTGAGCCACGAAGGCTTCGAATATCATTTGTCAGGAGAAGAGGAAACGGCCTCAAGCTGTGCCAGGGGAGGTTCAGGCTGGGCAGCAGGAAGAAATTCTTCATGGAAAGGGTGGCCAGGCAATTGAAACAGACCAGGGAGGTGGTAGAGTCCCCATGCCCAGAAGTGTTCAAGAAACAATTGGACATGGCACTCTGTGCTCTGGTCTGGGTGACAAGCTGGGGATCAGGCACGGGTTGGATTCCATGATCTGGGAGGTCTTTTCCAATCTTAGTGATTCAGTGGTTCCATGATCCCTGTCTTTCCTTGCATTTAAGGGCATTAAAACCTCACTGTGAGCCTCTTGAAACATTCAGTGCCTCCTCAGAGCCACTGGTTACATGGCTGGGAGGGCAGAGGGCTTCTTGGAGTTCTTGGAAGCTCAGATTTTCTTTTCCCTGAGCTCTCTCTTACATCCACCCCCAGCTGTTTTATTCTCAGCACATAATAGGGAAGAGAAGCTGAAGATGCCAGCTGGATTTTTTCCTCTCCTATCCTGGAGAAGAAGAGAAGAGAGTCTTAGAGGTTAAACAAAGCAAACCTCTCACTGGTTACATGACTCCTTCCCTGCACCCTTCCTTCAGGAAAGAGTTTTTCCTCAGGCTGCTATAAAATGGGAATGACTCAGTTTATGTTGACAATAATTACAGGAGAGAATTTTGGGTTTAGAATAGTGATTTTTAAAGTCATTTGGCTTCTCACCTGCCTGTGTCATCACCCATAGAAACCTCCTCCAAATCGCTTTGCCCCAGGCAGTCAAAGGAATGCCAGAAAGCAGGGTGGCTCCAACTTTAGATTTCCTCAGAAAATCTTAAAGCAGACCAAGTCTTTCAGAGTGAGAGAAGGAAATCTGCAAAGTGTCTGAACTTCTCCCATCCCATGGCAGAGACCTCAACAAGAACCATTGGGAAGGGACCCACCTATTTTAGTTCTGAGAATTCATTTTTTGGAAATCAGGCCCCAAGCAGAGAATCTTCATGAAAAAATACATAAAGTAAAACCCAAAACTACAAAATTTGCACATTGTTTTTACAAATCCTGGTTGCATTTGCCAAGAGCTCAGTGCAATCTCGAAATGCATTGGTGATCCAGAAAACCAAGGAAAAAATGCCAGGCTGTATTCAAAAAGAGGGAATAATACTGAAAACGCTGTAATGGAATAATGGAATTACAGAACTGTATGATACACATTCACTCAGAATAATGTTCCCCATTCCGACCTCCCTGCCTCGGAACGCAGACACGGGAAAGGTCTAGGGGAGGGCAAAGGAAATGATTAAGGGCAAGGAAAGACGCCCATGCAAAGAGAGATTAGAAAGATCATGGCCACATAATTTAGAGCCGACAGGAATAAGAGAAGCCATGATAGAGATATAGAAAATAATTTGCCTTTTTTTCTGGTTTTCAGAGCTTTTGTGAACTCAGCCTGCACTGGTTTTCCTTCAGATCCACACGGGAATCAGATGTGCTTGGCAAACAGGAAAACAAGCAACATCAGGCTGGAGTGCACGTTCCAAGAGCCTGGAGTGGGGAATATTATTTGAGATTCCAAGGAGGTCTCTTAAAGAAATGTTGTCCTTCTGGTACTGGATGGAGCGACCTTTGGATAAAGGAGGAATGTCTCAGGAACAGGATCACAGAATCCTTGAGGTGGGAAAAGATCTCCAAGATCATCAAGCTTCAACTGAACTCCACCTTTAAACCCTATTGTGAAGTGCCATATCTCATTTTGTGAGCAGTTCTGGGGATGGTGAC
Source organism: Molothrus aeneus (assembly GCF_037042795.1). Classification (NCBI taxonomy): domain Eukaryota; kingdom Metazoa; phylum Chordata; class Aves; order Passeriformes; family Icteridae; genus Molothrus; species Molothrus aeneus. The sequence continues at coordinate 5,199,371 of NC_089655.1, read as the reverse complement.
TCCACCATTTCCATGGGGACCCAGTTCTGTCAAGGTGGGGGTCGGGCTCTGCTCTCAGGGAACAGGGACAGGACAAAGGGAAACAGCCTCAAGCTGTGCCAGGGGAGGGTCATGTTGGATATCAGGAAAAATTTCTTCCCCAAAAGTGCTCTCCAGGCCTGGCACAGCTGCCCAGGGCAGCAGTGGAATCCCCACCCCTGGAGGGATTCAAAAGCCATGTGGATGTGGCACTTGGGGACAAGGGTTTGTCCTGGGCTTGGCAGTGCTGTGAGAATGGTTTGGCTCAATGATCTTTGAGAGCTCCTTCAAACTAAGTAACTCTGTGATTTTATGAAATTGTCTCTCAGCAGAGTGAGGGGTTTTGTGTAAATGCTGTTTCAAGCAAGGCGTTCTAAAGAGAATGTGAATTTTGGAGAGGTACAAAGGGGCTCATACTCCTGAACACTTGTCCTTTTCTTCCAGCTGTTGGTCTAATAAAAGGTTATGTAGGTCTCTCTATACAAAGCCTCTCTTTTCAAGAGGAAGCACTTCTGACACTCACGATACTGTCCAAACTCCAAATCTTTCAAACTGTAGTTCTAAACAAAGACTTCCATCCTTGGGCCAGAAGGGAAAAGGGAATAAAATCCCAACCCAGCACATAACAAAAGTATGAAGAATGCAGACAACAAAGGTGCATGGAAGAATGGTCCAAATTAAATGGTGAGACTGCAGATGGACTCGAGAGACACAAATACCTCATTTAACCTCAAGGCACAATGAGTTGCCAGGGACAGAAATGAAAGCAGAGATCAGCTGGGTGCCAAGTGGTTTGTTCTCAAGTTCCCTGAGGAGGAGAGAGCTCTACAGCACTTGACAGAATGGTTTCCATCCACTTCAGGTCCTGCCAAGGTCCAGAATTAAAAAGTCGAGGACTTTTTGACCTTTCTGAATAGTTGATGGATGTATGCAGGTCTGAACACGGGGTGCAGCTTCTCAAGGCATCTTGTTCCTGTGTAGTAAAAAATTCAGATTTTTATGTCCCCAATTAATGGCAGAGAATTAGAGAAGGGAATGATGGAGGCAGCTGTACAGACCTGTGTGGTATCTAACAATGTCCTCTGGGATCCCCAGGGGAATTTTGCAGCAAAACCTGGGGCAGAAGGATCTCAGCCAGGCCCTGTGGACAAGCCAGAGCACACACAGTCTTTTAGGACTGGTTGGTGTTTCCTTACCAATTCAAGCCCCAAGCAGTTTAGGAGACCATCAGGGAATGTCACAGCAGGCTCACCACTGAAATATACACCTTTCTCAACAGCTTAAAGAAAGGCACATCAAGTTCAATGGACTCTCCCTTAAAAGAGGAGCAAACTTGCTCAAATGGCAGCTGGAACAGGGTAAAGACATAATTGAAGTGAGGCAGTGCCCAGAGTGGCAGGCCAGCTGGCCAGGAGTTTATAAACTGAGTGGGGAAGGGGCTGCTGGGTATTGCTGAGCTTTGCACTGCACATCATTCCCCTTAAAACATTCCTGCTGGGCTGTAAAATGTGTCCAGACTGAAAAAAAATGCCAGAGAAGAAACAGAGAGACAGAGCCCAGGATGAAACAAATCCTCCCCTGAACACCAAGTTTTAACTATAGGTTAGGAGTCCTTTAAAAGACTTCACCTAGAGGATAAAAGTGCTCTTTATTTTTGTTATGCACTGCTGGCAGCTGGCTGTCCCCAGAGCTGAGGATGATGAAGGACAGATGCTGCTCTCCTGGGGTTTTTCAGCACTGACCGGACTGTAAGTGAGTCTGATGGAAGAAGAGGATCAATGATTGGGATGTTTCCAGATTACCCAGGGTTAAATATCCTTTTCCATGTCTCACCCTTCTACCTTTCCCCTACCTCATGGCATGGTCGTCTTTGAACAAATGAGTCATTTTAGTTCATTTTGGAACCATTGTAAGAGGCAGGATTTGGAGATGGATGGCCTTCCACTCCAGCTGTTGGGACAAATCCTCAATTTCTGATTTTAGATCAGAAAAGGATCATGTCTGAAATCCACCTTCACAGAGCAGGGTCTTTCCATGCTTTGAGGGGACACCACTGGGCAGTGTTAATGCTGCATTTCTCCATCTGCCACACCTGCTCAACAGTTCCTGCACTGTTCATGTGGCACTAGCTTGTTGTTACACTTGTACACTCCTTGTTTTGGGGTTAATGGTTTGGATTTTACCCCCAGAAGTGTTAACACCTTGGATCTGAGCAGCCCTTGGTGGCAGAATTTGGTTCCCGAGGTCAGCAGAGCTGTGGCTGGTGTGCTGCATTGTCTGAGTATTTTCCTCTGCCATGAACTCCAGCTGGTGCAGTGGTTTCTGGGTTTTTCCAGCAGGATTCCCACTCGCCCTGCTCTGTTGGAGTGCATGCAGCCGCAGAAACTGTCCCTCATCTCTATTAAAAAATATTCAAAATGATGCGGGGAGTAGAAGTTTGAGTTAATTACAAATTATTCTCGATTTCACTAGCATTTTATTAACAAATCCACATTAATCCAGTATTAAAGCAGGGCGGGATTATAGGATTTCTCTCATCTGAAGCTTGGAGCAAGGGAAGTCTATAATAAACCTACCTATTCATTTGACACAAAGCTGTTCTATCAAATCTACCCCAACATGGGCCCCCCCGCCCTTCCCTGCTACATCCATATGCAATCTTATACAATAGGAACTGTATATTTTTATGATTCACCAGAATGGATACAAACCCAAGATGGGGTAAAATTGCCTTCCCAGCACCACTGGCCTTGAAGAGGTTTTTTCTGGCTCCCCAAGCTGTGCAGGTGCCCTACTGGGAGCACTTTCCACCTGGTGGAGAGGTCCCAGCTCCGTGTTTGAGTCCATCTCCACTACAGAACTGTCCCCAAAGCTATTTAAATTCCCACAACCATTTAAAAGCAAGATGAGCTCCTAGGAAAGGATGCTTCCTCTGCAAATCGAGGCTTACACCACGAGGTAGGACACACCAGAGGAAGGAACGGATCTGAGCTGGAAGAAATAAGATGGAAAGGCAGAACTGTTTCATCTTGATCCTGCCACGGTCCTGAAAATTGTCTTGAAAGTTTTCCCAGGGAGAAGCTAGTGAAGGGCTGAAATAGTTTGCTTTAAGATATAATCCTTTTAATAAAATGTGAGGGTCAGAATTTCACGTTGGCACTGAACATCTTGCTAAATAGGGCATGATGAGTTTGCTGTTCTGCTCCCAGACTGGGCTCTCGTGCTTGTGTGGCGTAGGGGATAATAATTGCATGAAATCACCATCTCTGCCGGGGCTGGGGCAGGTTGAGCACTCCAAAGTGTAACAGCTCCTGAGCTCAAAGGATTCTTCTTCATTTCACAGAGACCTTGCTAACAAAAACTTTTGCCTTGACAACAAAAAAATATCCAGAGAAAATGAAAAAAAAACGTGTTCAGCTTTTGCAGATCTTCATTGTCTCACTCATCAGGGGCACCATGGAGATCTGAACACTGTGATCTGAACACAATTATTTCATTTTATCCCTACAAAACTATTCATTTTGCTACAGGTTTCTGATGCAATAAAAAGGGGATTTGCTCATGGATAATTCTGCTGATTCCAAAAGCTGCATTTCTGTCTCAGAAATTGGCATTTTCATCCAAATCTTATTGCTTTCCTCTTGATTTAGATGTGACACAGGCTTGGAGTTGGGCAGAAATGGGACTGGCTGGGGCATGCCAGTGATGGGGCTTGGGAATAGTTGTCCTTCAGAGCCATGTTGGGTTTTTTAGCATCTCTTTATGTTACCTATTGTCCAGGCCAGTTTTCCCAGGAATATTTTGAGACTAGTAAACAAGGGAATATGCATTAGAGAAGAGAGATAAAGCCAATATCCACCTATTAGAGAGTCAAAGGCAGTATTTATTTTTTGGCAGAATTATTTTACTTGACCCTGGGTTTGGACCCAGAACATTCTCTTCTGGGCTAGAGATAGTTTCACCATTTTTTATTTTCCCTTTTTCATTTTCCACTTTCCCCAGTGTGGAGCTGGAGACCCCACAGGGTCAGGAGATTTTATAGCCCCCTTGCACCTCCCCACCCTTTGCATTTAGCAGATCAGCTCTTGTGTGTGAGCCTGAACATCCCAGAGATTTTTGGGTAGATCACCCAGGTGGGGTAAGGCTCTGTCCACCTCCACTGATGACAAACCTGCTGTTGGTCTCCAGGTCTCCCCTTTGGGCCAGGCAAGGGCAGAGGTAAATGATGCCCCAAGATGTCAGCCCTGATTCTGACTGTGGATGATCTCAAAGGGCTTTTCCAACCCAAATGTTTCTCTGAGTCCTTGGAGCTCAGAGCTTGGACAAGCACCAGTTCCAAGCCAGAGTTCCTGGAGCTCCTTGCACAGCCAAGAGAGAAGCACAGAGAGGTGAGCAGGAGTGGCAGTCACACTGGAATGTCAGGGCAGGAACTGAGCCCCTGCTGGGTTTTATGCAGAGTGGACCACAGATCTGTGGATATTTCACTCCCACCACACTTGTCTGGCTCCATTCAATCCATGCTTTAAAGCAGGTCCAGCCTGGGTTTCTCCTCCCCAGCTGGAATGTCACAAATGACATCACTCAACCTGGGGACCATTCAGGGACACTTCCTGGGTGGCACAGTGTGGTTCCTGTAGCAAGGCATCCATGACAGTGCTGTCAAACAGCATTTTAATTCCTGCCTTTTTCCAGGTTGCACAGAAAAACCATCACCTTGCAGAGCGCGGCTGGGGGCGGCTGTGCGGGCTGGGGTGGAGCTTTCTTTGGAAGGGGATTTATTGTCTCTCTGCTCATTGCCAGGTCTCTGCCACCTTCCCTGCAGATAATTTGGAGTACAAACAGCCCTATTGTGCCTGTCACTTCAGGAGCCCTCTGATAAACAAGGCTCAGGAGGGGAGCTGACGTGAAAATATGAGATTCCTCCTGCCCACAGCCAGTGCCAACATCCCAGACAAAATGCACCATCTGCATCAGGTCCTATTAAGTAAATTATTGCACTGGAATTTTTAAAGAAAATAAGAAAGTAGTAAAAAGAGAACGAGTCCAAGGAAGTTCTTTTGCAAATTAGTCACGTTTTGCAAGAAAAATGATGCAATTGAAGGAGCTCCAGGACAACAAATGAGCCCAAGGCTGAGACATCCATTAACGGGACCATTTGTATCAAGAAATTTCTTCTCTCCCACCTCATCTCAAGCTCCTCTTTTGAGGTTTTTTTTGGGTATGGGTTGAGATATGGATGCAGACAATCACTGAATGCTCTCTAGGCTGTCCTGAACCCTGATCTTGAAGCCAGGGGGAGGCAGTGCTACCTAAGGGATATTCACCTCTGGTTCTGAACCAGGAGGAGCTGCTGACTCCCTGGAAAGCAGAGAGGCCCTGCAGAGAGACCTGGACAATGAGAGAGCTGGGCAGTCACCAAGTGAATTAAGCTGAACAGAGAAAAGTGCTGAGTCCTGCTCCTGGGACTAGGCTACCCTAGTGGGGAAGGAGAGGCTGGAGAGCAGCTGTGGGAAGGGACCTGAGGGTCCTGGTCCATGGCCAGCTGGACCTGAGTCAGGAGTGCCCTGGAGCCAGCAGGGACATCCCTGTCCTGGGGGGCATCAGGAATTGCCAGCCAGGCAAGGCAGGGGATTGTCCCACTCTGCTCTGGGCTGGGGCGGCCTCACCCTGAGTGCTGGGGCAGATTTAGGTGCCACAATATCAGAAGGGCCTAAAGCCATTGGACAGCATCCAAAGGAGGGACATAAAACGGTAGAGGGTGTCCAGGGGCAGCCATAAGAGGAGTGGATGAGCCCATCTGGCTTGTTCAGCTGGAGAAGAGGAGATGGAGGTCAGACCTCACCCTGATCTGCAGCTCCTCATGAGGGGCAGCTCCAATCTCTGCTCTCTGTGACCAGGGACGTGTCCCAAGGAAACAGCTGGAGCTGTGTCAGGGCTGGAAACTGTGGAAAGGTTCTTCCTCCAGAGGGTTCTGGGCACTGGAACAGCTCCCCAGGGAATGGGCACAGCCCCAAGGCTGCCAGAGCTCCAGGAGCCTTTGGACAATGCTCTCAGGGATGCACAGGGTGAGATTGTTGGGGTGTCTGTGCAGGAGTTGGACAGGATGATCCCCATGGACCTCTTCCAACTCAGGATACTCCATGAGTCTAACAGGAGCAGCATCCAGGGCACCTGCAGCCTGTTTGCTGTTGCTTGGAGGCACTGGGAGAGAAGGACAGAGCTCAGGGTCATCCTGGACAAGGGACATTGAGAACAACATGAGACCTGGACTTGGGAAAGCAGAGGCATCTCCCATGGGGGAGATCTCACAGAAGGAAGTAGAGAGTTCTGGAGCACGATGCCCATGGGGAGTGCCGGGCTGCCTCTGCTTGTTCCTTGTTGGTAACACCAATCCTTCATCTCCCAGCCTGTCCCAGGCTCCTCCTGAGCTGCCTCAGCACAGCCAGACCCAGCCATTAAACACATCCCAACAAGGCTCAGTACAAGGCTTCCGAAAAGCCAGGCTCAAAATAACTCCACTCTAATGCAAGCAGCAGACAAAGGCAAAGAAAAGCAGAGGAGCAGGCACCCTTCGAGCTAAAGCATGTTATTAAGGAATATTCCTTTTTTGAAGTTTGTTGATTTTATTTTTATCATATTTTAGCACAAACCCTTTTCATGTTATAAATTAAGTAACTGCTGCAGAAGGGTTATGTTGTAGGGTGCTTTTTTTTTTTAAGATGCATTTCCTATAGAGAGATTTTTAAAGTTTGCACTACAAAAAAAAAAAAAAAAACCAAACCTAAAAAAAGTGGAAAGCTGTGTTGAATTATGTGATACATTGAAATTAAAATGAAATTCCAAATTATCTTGCAGTCAGGGGCTGATGTGGACTGAGTGATAATAAATAAAGGTTAAAAGGACATTGGCAAGTCTTTTTTCATGCCTTTCAATTTTTCCCCTCCCTGTTGTTTGTAAAAACCTCTTAGAAGATTAAAAATAATATTTCTTTCTCTATTGATTTTTTTTTCTTTTTCCACATTTGAAAACAGCATTTATTTATTTTCTGTGTTTCTAATGGAGCTGGGATTAATGTGGCTTTATTTGGTCTCTGCTTGGCTCGTGCTTTCGGCTTGTGGAGGGACTCAAAGTGGCCCAGGGAAGGATGATCACCAGCAGGACTGCAGGAACCCAGCACCAAATTCCTCAGCACATTCCCAGCCAGGGGTCCAGGTCATCTGAAAATCTTTTGACCTTGGTGCAGGGACACAAAAAATTCATTTTATTTCACTTTGACACTCTCTATCCCTGTGTCCCTATGAGTTCTGACTGGTCCAAAGGCTCCATCCCACCATGTGCCAAGTTCTGGAGGGAAGAAGAGATCATAAAATCATGGAATCCCAGAATGGTTTGGGTAGGAAGGGACCTTACAGCTCATCCAGTGCCACCCCCTGCCATGTCAGGGACACCTTCCACCATCCCAGGTGGCTCCAAGCCCTGTCCAACCTGGCCTTGGACACTTCCAGGGATGGAGCAGCCACAGCTGCTCTGGGCACCCTGTGCCAGGGCCTCACCACTCTCACATGGAACAATTTCTAAATATTTGCTGGAATCATTTATGGTGAGTGAAACTTTAAATGCTTCCTCCCTCAGGTTTCCTTCTCCTCTTTTTATACCCCAGAAAACAATGGACCAAATCACCCTTACTCCTTCACTCTCTTACACTGCCCACCAACATGTTTTTGTTAGGAAGGTGAATTTTATTCATGTGGGAAAGCAGTTTTCTTTACTAAATACCAGGTTCTATCCATAAAAATGCATTTTTGTAACAGGATTTGGTTTTGTTTTGACAAAAACTGGAGCTGTCTCACATGAGGCCATGAGGGTGGGGGACCTCAGGAGAACATCTGCCTATCTTTCCTGCTGGATCCACCACCACTTTGTCAAGTACAGGTTGTAGCTAGGTGGGTGTGGTGGGGATCAAGCTCTGCACCCAGGGAACAGGGACAGGATAAGAGGAGATGGCCTCAAGCTGTGCCAGGGGATCTTCAGGTCAGACATCAGGAGGAATTTCTTCATGGAAAGGGTGCTCAGGCATTGGAAGATGCTGCCCAGGGGGCATGGTGGAGTTCCAATCCCTGGAGGTGTCTGAGGAATGCCTGGAGGTGGCACTCAGTGCCCTGGGCTGGGTGACAAGGTGGGCACTGGACAAAAGTTGGACTCAATGATCTTGGAGGTCATCTCCAACCTCAATCATTCTGGGATTCAGTGGGGGGGGAAAAATAACAATAAAGTGCTGTCTCCTCTGCACCTGAGGAATTCCCTGCCAGGGGAAAAGATCCAAGAAACCAAAATTACTTTTTAGGGACATGTTAAACTTCAACTGCTCTTAAGGACAATCCACCCTAAAACCCAAGATGTGAAGAGAGAAAGTGGCATCCCTAGTAAGACATAGAGCTTGCTGTGACCCCTTTGCAGCACTATTGTTGCTGCCTGGGACAGGGCTGATCCCATTCCCACATCAGGGAGCTAAGTAGCATCCCAAAAGCTGGGACAGTTCCTGGCATCCATTCCAGCATGATATGAGCCAGGTAGGGGAGAGACTGCACCACCTTTTCCTCATCAACCTAAACACTCTTTGAGGAGGAGGGCGGTGTTTCTCCAATTTCTGAGGAGGTTATTTGTGCATCACCTTCCAAGAGGAAATCCCAGATTTGGATATTCTATCTGTCTTTACAGGATTACAGGTCAGAGCAGATGGCTTTGGCTTCATACCTTCTGCTCTGTGGTCTCCACCAGGGGCAGAGACCTCAGAGAACCTCGTTGGATGTGGTGGATGGAGCTCTGGACCTTGACAGTGTTGATATATCCAGGCAAAAGCACTCTGGCTTGGAACACCCAATATTTTGGGCAGAGAAAATCTGGGATGTGGATGAGGTAAAGCTTTGCCAGCAGAACCATGAGGAGCAGCAGGGAACCTGCAAACCATCCCGTGTCCATCGGTCATCCATGCACAGGGATGTGTTCCCTTACATTTCCTTATCTGTGCATTCCCACACAGCCCACTCCCATGCTGGGAAAGCCCCTCCTAGAGAAGGCAGGGCATTTCTTTTTTGGTGCCCCAGCATGTCACCAGTGCACCTAAAGCTCTGAAAGCCTCTGGTCTTTGTCCAGCTCTAAGCTCTTTAGAAGGGGGAGAGTCTGCCTGCCAAGACATACTGGTGTAGGGCCCAGCATGGCAGGAATTTACAGTCAAAAACACCCAAAAACCCAATAAGGGAACAACACCAATAGATGCTGCTGAGATTTAATTCCTTTGCTCGTTGGGATGATAGCTGGTGTTTTAGGGTCCCCAGTGTGCCATGAAAAGGGTGCTGAGAGCCAAGGTGCTCATTTTTCAGTCTATATTAAGACTTAAAACCTTTGCTGTGTGAAAGACAGTATTTCCAAGTAGCAGACGTGTTTCCTAAAAACAAAACCAAAGGGAGAAAGGCAGAGGAGCCACCCCTCCCTGGAGGATGGATGGGCATGGCTGGGCTCCCCTTATTTCCCTTAGCCAAGGGAGAAAAGAAATGTCCATGGGCAGCTGGGATATGACCAGCTCCATGGAGCCTGCTCCAAATCCCCACACAAAATATGCAGGATCCATCTGAAGAAGGGGGTTTTGGGGGGCTCAGGGAGGCAAAAAGGGAACAAAATGAAACCCTCCCAATTTCCAGGTCTGCACTGGGAGCCAGCCCAGCAACAAGTCCAAAGGCTGCTTGCCTTGCACGCGGCAAGTTTCGCCAGAGCAGACTTTCTTATCGCTCTGCCTACAACGGGGCTGATACTTTATTAGCATCTTCCCCGGTAATCCCAGCAAAACTGAGGGAAAAAAAGTGTCAGATCAAAAGGGGGAGTCTGAAAGCGGGCGGCTAAGCAGGTTGCTGGGATGCTAATGATTGCTTCCCTCATTCTCTGAGTGTCACGCACAACATCCCTAAGCCCGGCGCGGCGCGTAAGCCACACAAATAGCCATATTTGTTAACATTCATGTGACTCTTTCGTCTGAGCTGTATTTCCTTGAGTACACCACAATGAAGAGTTTCTTTTAATAGGGATCAACCAGGAAAAACAACTGTGAGGGACTTTTCTCTCCCTCTCCCTCCCTCCCTCTCTCTCTCTCACTCCCTCTCTCACTCTCTCTAAACCTTTTACACTGCGGTTGAACAAGCCTCTGGATAAAGACTTTATCCAAAAACCCCCTCTTTAAAGTTATTTCAAATTTCTCTGCAAGGCTTTCAGAAATCTGTTTGTTTGAGGGCAGAATTAGATGTGACCGGCGTTTTATTGTGACATAAAACCATATTTCTTCCCTGGAAGATTAAAAAATAAAATCGGTTAATAAGAAAAGCTGTCAGCAACAGAAAATGGCTGACATAATCCGTTTATCCTCCGAGCAATAAAGATATTGGTCCTTGGGAGTCTATCCTCTCTCTCATGTTATTTCGCCCAAAACATTATCTTCCCAGCATTCTGATGGATTAAGAAGTCATATGGGAGATAGCAGGGAAATGACAGATACAAAAAAAAATAATATCCTTTCATTTCCCCTCCTCCCTGCACTCTCTCTCTCTCTTTCTCTCTCCCATTTTCTCCCCAGCCCCTCCTTTCCCTGCCTCCCTCTGTCTCTTTTTCTCTGTCCCCTTGGAAAAGTGCTCCATCTCTTTATTCCCAGCATCCCAGAGCTCTGCCAAAGTCCCAAGCAGCCAACCCCAGTGTGGCAGGGAGAAGCCATTCAGAACTTCTTGGTCCCTCTCACGCACGTGGAAGCACAGCTTAGCGCCATTCCATATCCAAACACCTTGTGAATTTTTAGGGATTGTTGTCCCAGCTCTCTGTCCCCACATTGAAACACTCTGAGTAACTTGCTGGAGGAAGAGAGATGGAATCCACCACTGGGTTTAGGTGGGCCAGAGCTGGGGCCCTTTCCTGGGGTTTTTTGGTGGTGAAATCCATGGATGGATCTGGTCTTTGGAATCCTCTTGTGCACCCACAAACCTATTCTTGATGTCCCCTTGTAGAGAAGTGCTGCCACTAGAGGAGGTCACCTCCATCCATGTGTGATCAGTTCTGGTGGCCTCATTCTTGGTCTTGGGGACTCTGGTGGCCCTGGGGCTCCTGGAGACAGGAACCAGCCCAAGACTGAGGTCCCAAGGCTCTGGGACACGCTGCTGTGACCCTGATCCTGTGTCCAGTGGCTTTCTGTTCCATGTGAGTAGCCTTGGCATCCGCCCTTCCCTGAGGCAATCAGAGAGGTCCCTCTGCCACCAGCTCCCACCCAGCTGTGGCTCAATCTGACCAGGGCTTGCTCCAACATGACAGCAAATTCCTGGGAAGGCTTTGGAGATGCAGGATTCAGGGTTTGAGAGCGACATGAGGTGCCATTTAATCCCTTCTCCCTGCCCAGGGCGGGGTCACATAGCCCTAAAGCAGCTCTGAGAGATGTTCACCCAACCTCTTCCTACAAACATCCCACACTGCTCGCTCTGCCACCTCCCAAGGAAATTTATCCCAGTGTTTCTCTATCTTTAGCACCAGTGGGTTTTTTCTGAGCATCTGACTTAAATCTTCCATGCTGCATTCCCAGCATGGTTTGGGTTGGAAGGAGCCTTAAAGCTGATCTTGTTCCACCCCCCAGCCATGGGCAGGGACACCTTCCACTATCCCAGGTTGCTTCAAGCCCTGTCCAATTTGGTCTTGGGCACTTTCAATTTAAGTTTTCCTTAAAAGGGACAATTCAATCAGTTCTAATGTCCATTAAAATTGCAAAGTGCAGCTTGGAAGGATGGGTACAGTTTTCCCATAACACTCTGAGCCTCAGGAACAAAAAAATTCTTTTTTCTGCCAGCACTTTTTTCCCATGGTCAAAGAACCAATGAAGATTAAAAAAAAAAAAAAAAAAAAAAAATCACATATTGATGGCAGTTTTACCAGGCTGAAAATGGTTTCAAAATTTCCAACTGTATTTTGGACTGCACCAGTAAGAGAAAAAAATGTTAGATCCTGAAAAACTTGTTTGGACACTTTAAATATAGTAGAAGACAAAAATAATATCAAAATGGGGTTTTAAACTGTCATTTTCCTTCAATGTTTTGGTCTCCACTACTTTCCACCAAAAAGCATAGATTTAAAAAAATTTTATCAACCTTTAATCATTCTTAAAAGTCATTAAATCCCTTTTCTCTTCCTTCAATAATGAATACCAACGTCTCCTTGCTGATACTTGGGAAGCCTTCATATCCACCTAGAAATGTTGGAAAGATCAGCCTGACACCAGAAATATCAACACCAGACTGGAAATGTCCCAGCAAAATTCCCTTCCAAGAGAAAACCTTTTCCACCTAAAATCTCAGACCTTGCTGAATGGGAAGGTCTTACCCCTTCAAACAGGGTAGAAGACCCAGAATTCTGGCAGCAACCACAACATCTTCCCACATTTCTCCTCACAAGGACATTAAACTTTGAAGCAGACACATTCTGTGTTTTTATACATATATTTATGTGAAATTTATGCATGAAAAATAATAAAGCCCCAATGTGAATATGAGAAGCTGGTTTTTCCAGAACTGGAAGAAGAATTGCTGAAGAACTGGCTGAAGAATTGGCTGAAGAATTGGCTGAAGAATTGCTTCATTAGACCACCACAAAATCTGACTAGACTGCACCATTATAATGCACTGAAAATCCCAGTTTATTTCCAGTTAAGTTTCCTTTTCAGTGGAAAGCTTTAAGCTGAAAATCATGTTCAGCCTTAACTCCACCCACCACTTTTGTGACCCACCAGGCCTAAGCAAAGGTTCAAAAACATTTTTATTTCCATGATGGGGCAAAGAAGACCCTATAGATCCTGTCCCAGAAGCTGACAGTCAATTCAAGGGATTTCCAGGGGTGAAGAATGACCAGGTGGAAATGCATAAATACGTGGGAAAAGCAGAACAAGGGAGATATCTGCCTATCAGCAGCAGCTCAGGTGGCTCTCAGGGGAGGAGGTGGCAGTGATCACAAACATAGGCCGAGGGTGAAGGATGTATTTACCGCGTCCAGCTGAGCAAATTTGTCAACTGCCTGTAAAACACATGATTATAATGGAATTACATGTATTACATTCCATGTTTACCCTAATTCTTATTTAATATAGAGACACTATCCAGGGCTGGACTCACAGAAAACCAAGGAGGAAATGTAAGAAGCAAACCTGGAATTCAGTAGCAGCTGAATAGAGGAAATACTAAAGCAAGTAAGAGGGATGTCTGAACTAAAATCACAACCCTGATCTAAAGAATGGAGGTGAATCAATATCACTAAGCTGGGCTAACCCTCCCACAGAAGATGTTTCTCAAGCCAGTGTGTACTTTTGATGAAATAAATGTGCACCCTCCAACTTTCCTGCACAGATTGAGGTTCCCAAACCTCTGAAGAGCCTTGTTGATAACTGGTTTTGCCTTCACATGAAAATTTCCCTCAGCCACTCATTCCTATGGTGACCTTGGGCAGAACACCTCTACTGCTCACATCTTAATTCCCCCGCTATGAAATATGGGGAACACTCCTCAAACATACCTAGATCTCCTGCTGGGGACTGTGTGAGTGCTCTGGAACAACAGAGGTAAGAGGGAGGAGGAGGAGGAAATGCTCCACGAAGGATGAATGGCTGGTGGGCAGAGGGATGAGCTCCCATGGAGGCACCTCCTGGAAGGGGAGTCCAGCTGGATGTTGCCTCTGCATCAAAGCATTCACAACATCTCGTCATGATTCATTGGCTTTAAAAGCTTTGAGGGGTCTTTACAATTCTCCAACCTCATTTTTGTCACTACCAAGACCAGGGAATGCTCTTCCATTGGGAAGCAGCTCTTCCTCGCTGTGTGCATTAAGGGTGTCACCCTGGTGATTCCTGAAATTGAGGGGCATCTTCCAGACTGGAAACCCATTTCTTTTGTGACCTGGAGAGACCTGACTTTTCTCTCAAACTTTGTCCCACCAGTTTAAGAGGTGGGACCTGTCCAGGTATGACCCGCTCCATGACTGGAAAACACGGAAACCATGCTGGGAGCTGGTATCATCTCCCTTTGGCACAAAAAGAGAAGCCAACACAACTGGGACAGTTGGATTTGGTGTGAGACCACCCTCTGTGACCTTGGGGATCTGGGGCACTGCTCTGAGACACCCCTCAGGGTGATTGTTCCTCTCTAATATTTCCCATTCCATGGTGGCACTTCAAGGGCTCCTCAGGATGTGGTTAGACAAGGTCAGGTCTAGATCCCAAAATCACCCTTTCCCGAGGCACCAAAGAATTTGGGCAGCCCAAAAGCCCCGAGCTGGCACCGACCTTCAGTATTAGCACCTCTGCTGATGTGTGACAGCACCCTGTGAGTGCTGCTGGCTTGGCACGGGCACAGGAGACAGCGAGGAGGACAGAGAGGAGGAGACACACACACACACACATGCTCACAGGGATAAAAAGGATAACTGGATCCATGAAAATAAGCCAAGCACTGCCATCGTCGGTCTAAATGCAGATAAGTATTGTACTGAAAACAAAGATTACTTGTACTTTGTAGATAGAGACGTGTTTTGTTACAGGATGCTTTGTATGGAATTGGGTCACAGCAGAATATGAGCCAACTCCCCTCCGCCCGCCTCCTCCCAGCCTCCCTCTCCGCCTGCCTATCCTTTGAATCTGGAGCCAAATCTCAAGGGGAACGGAGTAGAAATTGCTACAGTTTCGCCTTTTTTTTTCCCTTGGCTGGGGTTTGCTTTTCATTTGTGGGGCAATACTCGTGCCTCTCTGCCATTCATCTATTAATTAATGTCATTGATTAGGAGCTGCTCCGGCTCAGCCTTGTGTTTGCAAACCTCTGGAGGGAGTGGGGCAGGTGAGGTGCATCCAAAGGATCCCAAATTCAAGTGCCAAGGGAAGCACCAAAGCTTGGCTACCCTCCCCTCTCCTTGTGGCCCCTCACCATGTCTTTGTGTGCTGTCACATGTCCTCTTTGCCTGGCACATGTGCTGTGTCCATCACCTTGGCCTTTGGCCACCTGCTTCTCTTTCCCCAAATCAAAGCATCTCCTGATGGCCTTCAGAAATTCTCCTGTGCTAGGAAAGAGTTTGCACTCGCATTACTTATGGGTCCTATGGCCTGCCCTACCCTTTGTTCTTATTCCAGTCCATGACTTGGGAATTTGTCAGCAAACCAAAGTTAACACACAAGACCTTGGCCAGTGGAAACCTTTCTAAATCCCAGGCTTCTCCATTTCTTAGCAAAGACGTGATAACTGAGATTAAGTGTCCCCAGAATCCTTTGATCTGTGCCTGCATGCTTCCCCTGGATTGTCCTCCCTGGTTCTGGATGCTGGCGCTCCTGTGTGAGTGTGTGACTTGTCATGAAGGCCACAGAGGAAAGGACATCCAAATTCTAGCCACGCTCACATGTGGGGAGTTAACCAAGAAGAGAGTTTCCTGATACCTGGGAAATGCTGATTTTTTTTCTTCTTTCTCCTGACAAAATAAAAACTGCTTTGGGTCTCTTTCTTAGGAACCAAAGCACCATGTCCACAAATGTTTGTACCGCAGCTGGAGAGATGGATGATTTTTTCTCCGTCTGTAGACTGGACCTACCAGCCTTCAGTCAAGATTCCCAGAAAAGGTGAAACATCTTGTTTCTACAAAACACAGGGAAGAATTTTGAGTTAGTGGCATCTAGATGTCCATTGGAATGTGCAATATTGGATCATGGTGTGGTTGCTGGTAACTGCTCACTCTTTATTTTACCCATAAGAAATCAAGCTTCCAGTGGCACAAGCTGGAAATTTGAGTGGATTTACATTTCCTTGACCTGTTACCAGTCTCAGACCTACAACTGCTTTCAGGCAGATGCTGCCTGAACCACCCTGAGTCACATGGCATCTCCAAACCCTCTCTGATACGTGGGACTTCCTCTCATGGGTTGCTCCCAGCACCAGCAGCCGGGGAACTGCAGGGTCTCAGGCTGACACCCTACAGAACCTTCCCTTTCCCACACCATGGATGAGGCACAGTGGGTGGGACACCTCAAAACATCCCCAGTGTAGTCCAGGATGGCAAGACCATGAGTTGCTGGACTTAAAATCTGCCAGGAAGTTTTCAAGGCCAGGTTGGATAAGATCATCAGCAACCTGGTTTAGTGGGAGATGCCCCTGTCCATGGCAGGATGGTCTTAAAGGTTCCCTCCAGCTCTCATATGATTCCATGATTTTTAGCAGCTAAAATGATGCATAGGCTAGGTTGGACCCTCTTATCCTCTCCAGAAAGTCCAGATGCTGTTTCTTCAAAGATATTGTTTCTTCCTGCCCTGAGTTTGGGGAGTTCAAATTGGTGCCTGAGCGCTACTCAAATAAAGAGGTTTTTCCCCCAGTGCTGAGTCAGGAGTCACTTCCCTCCTCTCTCTGCACTTCCCTCAGGGCCTGATCCAGCCCCATTAGAGCTGATGAATCCCCAGCGAGCACAGACGTCACGGCGTGGTGCAGCATAAAGTTTTTATGGGTGCAGGTTGGGAATGAGGCGCATAACTCAGCGCTTCGGTGCCACTCGTGAGTAATGCGCCCATTCCGCGCTCCGCGGATAAAACCTTTATGACCCTCCACAGCTCCAGGTATTGCATCTAATATATGCACCACTGTAATGACAAGAACTGAAAACCTGCTTTTTTTAACCTGTTTTCTTCCCCCCATCATCTCCCTTTCTCCTTCCCGCCCTTAAATACCTCCCTCCGTGGCTGCTTCCTGGCGCTCCACTTCTGCTTTGTCAGCTACCTGGGGAACCCACTCCATTGATATTCTGGACAAGGTTTTGATTTGGGGAAAAAAAAAAAAAACAACCCACACCACAGAGTGAGCGGCATAATTTAAAAATCAAAGAAATTCATTTCAGTAGTAAAAGGTTAACAGCCTTTAGGAGGAACACTTTTTAATCACCCACGTCTAGACTCTATCACTCGAATCACCGGCAGCAGGAGTGAAATATGGCTAAGCCCCCGTCACCAAACAGCACCTAAAGACTGTTGTATTTAATCATGTCTGTGCACTAGTTATGGATTTTCATTATGATTCCCGATGCTGTTGCGCTGTGTAAAATATTAATATCCATAGTAATGATGCATGAAGCTTGGAGTGTAATTTCTTCACTCTCCTTGTCTGATATTAAATTGTTACCACTTTATCATTTGTGTAGAACTGCACGTTTCAATTAATCTTTCCGTATCAGCAGCCCTGATTAATATAGATCATGATTCATAAGCTTATCGTCACTATAGTTTTAACAGATCATTTATAAAGATCTTAAATTTCAGGGCCTGGGAGGTGCAGCCACTCCGTCCAAGGCTTTTCTCACTTCTTGCTCCAGCAGGTTTCTCCATTCACACAACTAATTCCAGGGAAGAAAATTAGCCAGATAAAAATGCCTCCTTGATTTTTCTTTTTTTTTTTTTTTAACCTTCCTCGCAGCCACCTGTAAACTTCTTCTGTGTTCACCTCAAAGAGCAGAATCTGTGTGAGCGCAGCTGCTCATCAGCTTTGGTTTTCCTTGGTTCATCCCCTCCATGGGATCTGCCCTGGGTCCTCACATGGATTTTCATTGAATCACAGCATTGTTTGAGTCAGGAGACCTTAAAGATCATTCAGTTTCACCTCCTGCCGTGGGCAAGGACACCTTCCACTATCTCAGGTTGCTCCAAGCCATGTCCAACCAACCCTTCCAGGGATGGGGCAGCTCCTTGATAATTACTGGTCTTCTCCATCTCCATCTGATGGTTAATTTTTTTGGTGCATACTGGAAGGCCCATGGGCTGAAAAATCACTGAGATGATGCACTTTCTGCTAGCCAGAAAGACTTTTTTCACCTCACTTTGCAAAATCATGGAGGGCTAACTTCTACACTTGCATGAAGTGACCTCCTGCCAGAGCCAGCCTTCCTTGTCCACGTTCTCCCAGATCCACAGCAGGCAGTTATTGCACAACGAGCTGCCAGGGCTTCTACAAGGCAATTCCCAGCCCCTGAGCTCCCCATGGAGAGGTCTGGCATTACCCAGTGCAGAAACACGGGGGCTCCTCAGGCAGGATCCTCTCCAGCAGCGTGTGGCACAGATGTTTGCCTTGAAAATTAATGGCAGAAAGTGGGAAGGGCTGCTCAGCTGGGGATGGAGAGATGGAGTCTCGCATGCGGGAGCACCGGGCGTTTTCAGGACACTCTGATAATCGTGGTAATGAAGAACAGCAAACAATTAGTCATTTTTTAGTGGATAGAGCAGGAAAAGGCGCATTAGATAGTTTAAAAAATCCATCAAAGGTCCCTGTCTTTCTGTGTATTCTCCAGGGCTTTGTCAAGTGATCTTAAGTGTCTCAAATAATGGCGAGACTCGTGAGACTATTTAAAATCCTAATAGATGATTTTTTTTTCCCCCCCCTACTTACATATTTTCTTTCCTGACAGTCCCAGAATTTCTCATTACAACCCTCAGTTGTGATTTGCAATAAGATGTGGGGTTAACAAGGAGGAACAGCGCTGGAAATCCCACTGAGAGCCAGGTGTGAGATGAAGCAATGAGACACGCTGAGCTTGGTAGGGGCAGGAAAAGCCAGGAATTAACAAATCCCTGCCACTTTCTCCCTCACCTCTGTCCCCGTGGTACTGCTGAGTGTAGGTGAAGCGCAGCTCCAAGGGGTACCTCCTCTTTGGAGTAGGATGTGATGGGCTCCTCTCCTTTCTGCTCCTCACCCCAGTGCCAAAACCAGCATGCTGATGGCAACGCTGTGGTGTTTTATTAATCTCCTGCACTCCCTGAGTAACCCAGGGGAAGGGAAAAACCCTGGCAAGTATACATCCCTATCTGAAATCTATACAGCAAGACAGATCTGGCTGGAGCAGTCTTTAGGGCATATATACATTACGAGGCTACAGTGAAATATAGCCCGGAATTTGTCTCCCCAGATGAGATAATGTAGCTGCGTTAACAGCTGCAACTGTCACTTCCAAGTGAAGTAGTGGGTATTGTGTGGAGTACATTTGCAGGGCAATTTTCCAGTTGGAATAAAAGGCTTTCCGAGGTGAATTTTGCTTGGGTTTTATCCATCTATCTGAGGTTATTTTTATATATATATTATACAAATATTGACTGGATCTGAGGGCAATAGAGGTAAAATATTGCACTAGGAAAGAAAATAGTTCCCAAGTCTCTCTATATAAATTTTGGCCTCAGCTAAAGGCTCAGGGCAATATATGCCATTTTTCCCCTCAGGGCACAAAATTTTACTGCTCTTGCTTCTTAGCTATTTTATTATCCCTTTGTATGTTTGTATAGAGGAAAGAGATAGGGGAGTGCTGGGCTGGGGGGTTGCTGCACAAAGCAATGAGCTCTGGAAGAGTTTTGCCTGAAACGTGAATTTGCATTGCCAGGATCTGTGTTTTAAAGGCAGTGTGTAAAATACAGATAAATACCCTTCCCCCTGACTTTTTCCCCCTCCAAAAATAAATATAATATAATAAATTCTCACCATTATTCACGAGGAGAGTTCCAACAGAGATCAGGGCTCTGCTGTACCAAGCTCTCTGAAATATATTTTAGGTAGCTTAGGTACCAGGCAATTTATGCATGGCCAGAAAAGCTGTGCCGGTTTAAGGAGATCCAGACTTCCAGTGGCAGCAATGGAAACTCCTGCCAGATCTGCCTGTTTGCACATCCACCCCACTGGGAATGTAACATCCATGTGGAGAGGCTGGTGCCTGAACCCTTTTAGACACCCAGTGAGGGCAAACTGAAAGTCTCCTTTCCAAATTTGCCCTGAAAACTTGGGTGCCATTTTTTGGATGAAAAGTGAGTGAGTGAGTGGAGTGAGTGAGGGCTGATGGCCAAGGAAGGGATTTATCTCAGGGCTGGGCCTTGGGTCAGGAACAGGACAATGCCCAGCTCTGTGTCCAGCTTCACCAAGGGCACTGGGCAGGGGCTGAGGACACAAGGGCATCACGGTGGCTGAGGGCTGAGGAACAGCAGCTGATGGGGAGATGCTGGGAGACACAGCCCCATCCGTCTGTCAGAATGAAATGCAAGAGCAGCTCTTGGGGACACTTTCCCGTTGGAGAACAGGGAAAGGCTGGTGAGTGGAGACTAAACCTAAGTTAACCATGAAATTAATTTTTACCTGCAGCTAGGCTGAGTGGCAGGGTGGGATTTGGCTCCTTCACTTTTGGCAGGCCAACAGTATTTCTCTGCAGCATGTGCTGGACAAACCAGCAGTGGGAGCAAAACCAAGCCCTCATAGGTCAAGTTTGGGCTGTGTTTTCCCCACAGATCTGTTCAAGACCCATCCAGCTCTTCCCATGTCTGTTTTGGCCTTAGGGGAGGGGTCTGCCTTGGGATCCATCTCTCACATATGGCAAACCCATTTTCCACCCAAGCCATCCTGCAGAGCTGACCCAGGTGGAGATCCAGCCACCCAAATCTCGACCCCAGAGAGATGGCAATGAAGCCACCATGGTCCCCTGTGCTGAACAGTCAGAGAGTATCGAGAGAGGAAACAAATCACCAGTGGCACCTATAGCCACCTGCAGAAATTAGAGAGTCTGACTATAAGGTCACAATAAATCAGTGCACTGACAAGGAGATCTACCCTTTGTCCAGGGTACAAGATTTATCTCTGACCCCAGGCAGGGGCATTTCTTCCCTGATTTGTTAAATGCTGAGGAGAAAATGGAGCTAGATCTGAAGCCTGATGAGAACCTGATTGCAAACATTCCAACCCCACCTCGTTCTTCCCCCTCAGCAGACACTCCAGGCTCTCTCCCTGGATTCTGTATTATGTTTGAAGAGAGCCACTATTTTTCCTCTCTGTGATGGACCAGCTTTGCAGAAGTTGATGATGTGTTTTGTTTTCCTGATGACATTCTGTTCAGAGGGCTCTCTCTCACATGGTGCCTGTGGGCTGTAGCAGAATGGGATGGGTGTTTGCCAGAGAGAAGCACAGCACATCCCAGTGATGTGGGAAGGGGAGACACCTTGCTGGGGTGCAGGAGGGATCCACACACCGAAAGGAAAAGAGGTTTCTGAAAATGTGTTTACTTTCCAGGGTTTCTTTAAGAAAAGTCTTTCAAACCCAGGGCTAAATTCAGCATGATCAGGAGGGAATTAATTTTGCACAAGCGAAGGGTTGCACCACAGGAGCATCCAGGATTCCATGCATGGCTGGACAAGGCTGAGACAAACAAATGACCTTGGCTAAGACCTGCAACCAGGAGAGAGGAAAACTGCAAGGAACACTGGCAGCACCTGAGCTCTGCCTGCTCCAGGACCAGTCACGAGGACCTGTCCAGCCATGAGGTCTGGGCTGTGTTCTGTGCCACCTCCACACTGATGGACCAGTCGGATCCAGGAGGACACCACCTTCTCCCCAAAATGGCAAACAGGATTTCCTCCCTCACCTCCTCAGACAATACCTGCAGATGTCCAAGTCCACTTGCAATTTAGAGCAGCCTGATCTAACTCAAGGAAACCACCCCCTGCTCCCATCCCATCCACCCTGCACCTTGCAACACAGGCACTGGCACCAGCAGTGGGAAAAAAGGAAACAATCAATTCATTCTGGCATTGCTTTACCAGCCTTAAACTACCAAAGCTCTCAGTTTTCCATGTTTTTCGTCTCTCACCACTAAATTATTCCTTAATGGACTATTGTCGCAATTTGAAGAATTTTTGACATATTATAAATGCAAACATGCCTGTAAATCTCACTGTAAAATCTCAGCAGGAGAAGCCTGAATAATCATAAACAGTAAATATTTTGCCGTGGCAATGGTTCATAGGGGAAAAATTAGCATTTTACTTCGGTTTGGCCCAAATGTGTTTTGATTTCCTTGGAGGTTGTTGACGGATTTTTTGGTGCAGTCTCCTGCAATATAAATAATAATGTAGCCAGATGCTTGGTACATAAACACATGGCTGATGAGCAGAGGGATGTGAAGGATAATGTTCATCATCTTTAAAACATTAAGAAACGGGTCTACTGCTTTTAAATTGTAAAAATTTCATGGCATAAACCAAATGTTAATATCCAGGCAGGATCACAAGTGGTGATTGGAACGGCCTGAAGTGATGGTGCAATCTAGGGGGGGTTTGACCCACAATCCTGCCCTTTCTGAACAGAAGTTTCAAAACATTATAGATGCAAACAATTTGGAGAAGAGAGCTGGAATGTGGTGGTGGAATTAGGCCATGAGGCAAAACCAGAGTTCTCTTAAGTCATCTCCCTCACATTTGGTTAATTCCTGCTCCATCTGGAATCATTTGAAGCGGGAGGTTCAGTGCCTCCTGAATGGGACCACATCTCTACTGGGTATCCAGTGCCTAGAGATTCCAGAAATTCCTCTGGAAAACAGACTACTCCTTTCTATGGCCATGGGAACCATATCTGAATAACAATTTACCTCTGAGTTATGAATAGGAATCAATCATTTAATGATCGAGTGATTATTAAATGTTAAATATTTATCACTTCTCTGTGCACGTGACTCTAAATTCCAGAGGTTTAGCAGTATCACCAGCAGTTTGGGTTGATCCCCATTGTCCCATTTCGCTTCACATCCTCCCAGATTCCAGCTGGCCACAACTGTGATAGCAGGATGGAATCAATACCTCCTTTGTAGAAAAGTCTATAGCCATGTAAGAGAGAATTCCCAGCACCCCCTGCTCCAGAAAAATCTGCATAGGGTTTCCAATTTCTGTTCCATTGGTGCCACCTATTGGTAAGTGCACATGTCATTCCATGGAAATTGTCATTTCCTTGGAGGAGCCGTGGCAGGAGCATGGGTCTCTCTCACCAAAGATGGCCAGCTGTGGTCATGACACAGACACCATCTGGGGCAGGCAGAGAACAGAGTCCTTTGGTCTCCTTTGGTCTCATCTCCACTGACCATTTTCCACCAAGTTTGGTTCCCATGAACCTTCAGTCAAACCTCTTGGTGCAGCTGAGTTTAGTAGAAAATCCTACAGCTGGATTCTGCTTAGCCTGGCCACCATTTCCAAGATCAGTGTTCTGTCCCACAAAGGATGTGGTGCCCCTTGGAGTCTGCTCAATCCTAGGTGGATCTTACCTTCACAAAAGCTCTCCTTGGTTCCATGTACGTCTGACACAGTGATTTGGCCACCAAAGCACCAGTGTGAAGTTCTTAGTGCTGGGTATCCATCCATGGGGCAAGATCCCAGGGGGAGTTTGCTAATGTTATCTCCAGGAGATGGGAAAAATCCTGGTTTATGTGATTTATCTTGATGTTCCAGTTGAACAGTTATCCATTAGCAATAATAACTCTCTTCTCTTTTTCCATTGACCAGTCTTCCTTAGGAGGTCTTCCCAGGCAAAAGGAAGGGGAAAAAAAGGAAAAATCCCTGATTTATGAAGATTAATAATTAATGAAGATTAACCCCTTTATCTCCCTGGAGAGCATCTCCCAGGAGATCCATGGGGCATCCTTGTGAAAGAGAATGAAACTCAGCTGGAGCCTCACCAAACTTTGCCAGGCAGGACACCTGTCCACAGCCACACAGAACTTCTCTGCTCAGTTTAGACTTGGAAAAGATTAAAAGTCAGACTCCAACAGGATATCCAAGGACATCAGCAATCCCTGGGCCAGGCTCCTGGCCCAGATCCTCCTCCAGTTCAGGCAAAGCCTTTGTTTCCTCAGCTCTGTTCTCCTTGCTGACGTTGTCACCAGACTTTGGGAAGTGGTGACAGGAGAGGGAGATCAGACAGAGAATTTGTGGCCTGGATAACCCTGGGAGAGCCCCAGAGCCCTGCACGGAGTGATCCCACAGGATCTGCAGGCACACAGGGCATTCCCTCATGCAGTGCAGGAGCATTGCCCTAAGGATGCCTCCTGTTCCCACCTCGGCCTCCAAGGAGCAGCACATGACCCCAGGTTGCCTCAAATTCGTGGATGAATCAGGGTGAGTCCTGCTGGGAGCACACTTTCTCCATGTTCCCATCTGATGAGTCATTCCTAGCAATGCCTTCTCCCACATCATTTTCCATGAAGGCTGGGGCCAGCCCAGAAAGGTGCTGTTCAGCTCCCTGCTCACCTCCATCCCACCCTTTCCAGAATTCCCCAGCTCACCCAGAGCCCCCTGTCTCTGATCCCAACAGAGCCCTTCCTGTCCCTTACACTTTCATTTCTGTTTCTTTACATCTTTATTAAACTGTATAGCCACTTTGATAGGAAAATTGAAAAGAAAAAGATATGAGGAACAACAAAAAAAGCCATAATTATGAAGATTCAATTTAATTTTAAAGGTTGTGGAAGGAGGAAAAAAAAAAGAAGCAGGAGAAGAAGAAACCAAATTAATTTAGCAGGAAAGCATTGCATGAAATATTGTTGGAGTTTAATAACCATGCAAAGACAGATGATATGTGTGGAAAAATTAGTTGTAGGACCTCATAATAGTCTATTAATATTTTCTACAGGCACAGAAACCCTTTGCTGAATGATTGTAACAAAGTAATCTTTTTTTTTTAAGACATTAAAAAATATCTTCAAAAGGAGAAGACGGCAGCAATGTACAGACTGTAGGGAACGGAGACCCCGGCGGGGCGGGAGAGATCCCAGGAGAGATCCAGCACTGGCTGCTCTGCTCTGCCACCACTGAGGGTCTGCCACAGGGTACCTGTCCCAAATGGTGGGACAAGACCCTTTGCAAGGTGTCTCTCCCCAATTTGGATGTGACAGCCCACCCAAACTGCCCATTCTGCCAAAGGCCGGGCAGCTTGCAGCGGAAGAGGGCAAGTCGATGGGTTGGGTTGGGGTGAAGAGACCCACAGAGGGGGCCATGCCCATGCCCATTCCCACACAGCTGCATTTTTCCCTTCCCTTCCACTCCAGGGAGAGGTTAGGCACAGCTCTGCTCCCCTCCATCCTTGGCCTTACAGCCCTGTTTTCTGTAGATCTCTCAGAACCTTCCTGACCAGCTGTACCTCCACAGCCGGGTCTGTCACCACAACGGGACAGCAAGGGGCAGGCACACCCCAGACAACAACAGCAGCCATTCTCAAGGCAGCCTCAGGTACCAAGTGTGAGCATCAACTCCTTTCAGAGCCTGGAACAGCCTTGGTCCAGTGCAGGGAAGGATGCTTGGGTTGACTTGCCATCTTCTGTCCAACACGGACAGGACAAAGAGCTCCCCAGCACAGTGTGGTGGTGGAAACCTGCTGGCAGTGCTGAGGGTGCTCACCAAGGCATCACTGCTCCTCAGAGCCTGGGACAGCTGGAAGGAGCCTGGGTTTGGGAGGACAAAGGGAATAGGTCAGCCACAGAAGAGCTGCACCCATCTTTCGCAGCATTTGGCTGCTCTAGAAAAATCATTGGGAATATTTCTGTCTGAGGGGCCGTGCCCGTGAAGGAAAGGGTGGGGTTACCAGTTGTGAAACACAAAACCTGGGTGTGCACACGTGGCTCTAAAATCAGCACTGACCCACTCCAATGAAACAGCACCAGGACTGCACCAAGACAAAGGATGTAATGCAGAGAGGGAGGGGAGGTCTCTGTCTGTGGACGTTTTAACTTGGTCTCTGGAAAGGATGTATTTCCTTGGTCCTAAATGGGATTTGCTTTAGCTCCAGACAAAACCCTTAGGATCCTGTAAACTCAACTAGGTCACTCCTGCAAGGAAAAAAATAAAATGAAAGAAAGAAAGGAAAGGAAATTAAAGGCTGAAATGAAAAACAAAATTATATTAAAAGGATGAAATGAAGGGAACTGGAATAAAATGTAAAAATAAAATAAAATAAACCCAGGACAAAACCAAACTGAAATTCCTCATTCAGATTCCCCTTTCTCCTATTTTAATCTGTATAGTACCATCCAGTTCCAGCCTCCCCCTTCCCCTTTTTTTAAATACAGTCTAATCCTGAGTGTGAACTGATGTAGTTTGTGTGTTAGGGGGGAAAAAAATCTCTCTCTCTTTCTGCCTTTTTTTTTCCCTTCTTCTTTCCTTGGCCCAGTTCATTATTTTTCTTTCTTGTCACTCAGTGTGATAGGTTGAACAGAAGTGCACAGATGAGCACTGAAAACGGTGTCACAAGGCCTTAATCTAGTCTTTAATGCCTGACTTCAGAGATGTCATTTATCTTCTAACTGCAGCAGGCTTCCACCAACTTTATCTCTAATAATATATTGATGGATTAAAAGGGTCGGGCAGGAGACCGGGCTGGAAAAATTGCTTATTGACATCAAAATACAGTGCCCTCAACCTGATAAACATGGAGGGGCTCGTGTATCTCCCAGAATAGTTGGCGTTGCTATAATTTTTTTTTCCAGCGTGTTTCTCCCAGGTTCATGGGGTGGTCCAGTAAAATAAACAAACAGAACAAATAAATGGGAAATATGGTTTGTGCGTTGAGGCAGCTGAGTGGGAGCCCTGGCATTGCTGGAATAGTTTCATGACCAGGCAGGGCTTTTTATCACTGAGCACGACCTGGCAGGGGAAGGCTGCCATTGTTTTAGGGGGTCGGGGGGCTTTGGGTTGTGTGGGATGAGAGATTGCAGCACCCTGGAATAGCATTTTGGGAGGCTGCTCCTTTGCCCGTGGTGTGAAAGTCGGGAGCTGTCTGGAAATCTTTATGGCTGAAATTCATCCCTTGCTGCACAGATCCTGTGCAAGGAGAATTAAATGGGGGAGAAGAAGGGAATACCACGCAGAGCATCAGCAGGGATGCTGCCTGACCTCCTGTCTCTGACAGATGGGTACCCAGAGGGGAAGTGAGGGCTAGATAAGCCTTTTTTTGGGGATGACACAGATACAGCTGGAGGAAACATCCCCCTTGCTCCTCAGCCACCATGGGCACTTGGAGTTGATGCTCATTCCTGATTTATCAGTCCTTCCTGATTTCCATTGCTCCTCTTGGCTTGGGGAGTGCTCCCCCAAGATCCTCCAGCACAAAAATTGGGCCATGGCCAAAAAGCTTCCTAACACCACTCCTGAGGCTCAGCATCCCACAGCCTCCATAAAAGACAGCAGAAAGGTTCTCCACCATGTTCCAGTTGGTTTTACTAATCCTATGGGACTACTGGCAGGAAACCTTTTCATTTATCTCCTGTTAAGGAAGGTTGTTACAAATAGAGATGACAAAAAAGCACAGATCTTCATCTGGAAGGAAGCTCCAACAGTTAAAATCTGGTTTATGGTAAGGCCAGGCCAAACAGCAAAATCCTGAAGCCTTTCCTTGGAAGATAAAGTTGAGGAAAACATCCTGAGCAGGACGTTGCACTTTGGAATGATGTCCTGGGGCAATTACAGCTTGGCCTTCATCGGGAACTGGAAGGGTAGGAAAAGTGGTAATGGATTCAGTGGGATATTTATGTCAGATATATGGAAGGAGGGTACTGAGGCCCTGGCACAGGGTGCCCAGAGAAGCTGTGGCTGCTCCTGGATCCCTGGAAGTGTCCAAGGACAAGGTTGGAGGGGGCTTGGAGTAACCTGGGTTAGTGGAAATTGTCCCTGCCCATGGCAGAGGGGTGGAATGAGATGGGTTTTAAGGTCCCTTCAAATCCACATCATTCCATGATTCTATGATTCCATGATTCTCTCCATCCCAACCCATCTGGTCTTCTTCAATTGGGATGACTCAAAAATCCCACCCATTGCGCCCTGGGATGGACATATTCCACTAAACTACTGCACAGGCTTCCTGGGAAGCCCATGAGACAGACAGATACAGAGATAGACTTCGTCACCAGGGAAAGCATTTCATTTCATTTCCCTGGAAAGAAATTCCATGAAAATCAATCTTCCCACAGAAAATGTTGATTTTTGGCAAGAAGCTTTTTTGTGATCGGGAGCTGCTTCAATCCAAAAACATCTGAGCAGCTGTGGTTGCAAGAAGGGTCACATTTCACTGGGATGGACTTCGTGGGAAGGCAAGCTCGAGGGAAGTGCTGACCACCACTCCCATTCAGGAACCCTAAGCACCATAGAATCAGGGCATTATTTGGGTTGGAAGGGACCTTAAAAGTCACCCAGTCCCACACCCTGACATGGGCAGGGATACTTTTCTCTGTCTCAGGTTGCTCCAGGCCACATCCAACCTGGTCTTGCATACTGCCAGGGATGGGGAGTCTGCAACATCCCCCTCTCACCATGGGGAGGGATATAATTGCAAAAATAAATAAACAGAGATGGAGAATGGGGGAAAATCAGCCTGGTGGCCCCCAGATAATCAACCAAGCCATGACTCTGGCCAGGAATGTTGCTCCAGAAGTGACCAGCTGAGCATCCCATGGTCTGGAGTCCCAGTCCCTCGGATGGGAATGACTGGCAGGCACTTGCAGAGAGCAGAACACAAGCCTTGCATTATAAGATTGTCTTTCCCAAATTTACCAGCTGAAATGCTGCATTTATCAGCTGAATTTATCAGCTGAAATGCCTCAGACTTCTGGGAAAGCTGCCTCTGGCCAACCACTTGATGGGAAGAATGTCTCCAATTTTTTTGGCATGTGGAACTAAAGCAGCTCAGCCGCTTTCCTCTACACCTGCCAG
Organism: Molothrus aeneus; assembly: GCF_037042795.1. Taxonomy (NCBI): domain Eukaryota; kingdom Metazoa; phylum Chordata; class Aves; order Passeriformes; family Icteridae; genus Molothrus; species Molothrus aeneus. The sequence goes on along the minus strand of NC_089655.1, from coordinate 5,170,789 downwards.
TCACTCCTGGCTGCATTTTATCTGAGCACCATTTTCTAATTTCACCACTATCATGATGCATTTCTGCAGGAGGTGGCTAAATGACAAACCACAAGGATTGGTACATTTGGAATATAAATTGAATAAATTACTGTAGTTAAAAATAGCCATTTAATACCCATATTCTGTTAAGGAAAAAAAAAAACAACCTGATTTTTTGTAAGCACCATTCTTCACGTGTTTCTCGATTTTCAGAGTTCCTGGCAAGCAGAGAAAAAAACCTAAATAATGTGGTTTTCTTCCTCAGAAATGGAATTCTCAGAAGCTTTCTGCAGGACTTTGTTTCCTTCTCACTGAATTCTCTGGAAGGCTCCACAGCTGGTCATTACAAGTGCAGAGTTTGGCCAACACTGCTTGGTTTTAGCATTTCTCTGTTCTCTGAGACATTTCACACATCAACTTTTTCCTTTATTCCGTTTGGTTGCCCCATCCCCTCCTGAATTTACAGCTTATCTTTTGTCACTCCTTATGCAATGGGAGGGGAGGTAGCATTTCTCCTCCCAAAGCCACATTTTATGGCATTTGCCAGTCCATGAGGTACCTTGAGCTCCATCCTGCAGCCAGCCCCAGCCCCTCCTTGCTTCCTTGCTCCCAGGAAAGGGATATTAAGGAAGCAACAATGCTAATTCACAGCTCTTTGCTGCCTGCAAAATAAGCCATGGCAAACTCCCACTGGTGTCCATAGCACTGGGATTTTCTCCTCAAGACTCCACCATTTTCCACTGTTAAATATTAACATATTTTACATGAGAATGGTTCCACTGCTGAGTGGAATAATAAACTCAGTGGATAGGTTTATTTCCCAGGGCTGGTCATTGAGAATAAAAAACACCCATATCACACTTGGCCATCCTTACCTGTTTTCCTATTATTCTCCAGAAGCAATTGCCCAGGATTTAACAGAGTGCTTCCCCAAAGGCATGGGCGTGCCCAGCTATTTGTGGTGCCACATCCTGGCCCTTCCAAGGTGCCTTCTCCCTCAAATCACTTTTCCCCTGAAGAATCACCCAGTCAAAACCCTCATTATTTTATAACTTCTCTGCCACTCTTCTCTTCTCACCTTGTTAAATACTGCTGGAGCAAAGGAGTTCAGTAGCTCTACCATTTTAGCAACACCATTGATTTTGTCTCCCTCTTCATTTATTAATGGAACTACTTTCTCTCTAGTATTCCCTTTTCCCTGATATAATTGTAAAAGCTCTCTTTATTCCCCTTAAGCCTTTCTGCTCTCTGAGCTGGCCTTATCTTTTCCCTGCAAGCCTTAACTGACTGTATATTCTTGTTTAGTTCTCTTCCCTTTCTCCAGTTTGCACTATAGGTTCTTTCTTTACCTTCCTATCTTTCCCTGGTGCTTTGTTATGCCACATTGGATGCTACTTGTCCTTCCATTTATTTCCACAGGAACTGTGGCATGTCCCACTCTGTGAGACTATTCCAGCATTTCTGGCCTTTTGTCACCCCTCTGGATTTAACTCCCTGGTGCACCTGGGTCACACCTGGCCACGGAGGCACCAGGTCAGGCTGGAAAGGGAAGTCCCACACCTTGTCACTCCAAGGTCCCAGATAAATGTCCCCGTCTAGGAGGGGGGGGGGGGAAAGCTCTCCCAAACCTCAAATCCTTATCAGAGCCAACTCTTGTTTCCAAACCCAAGGTTTTCCTTGAAGCAAGAGAGGAAGTTCACAGTAAGGCTTTAATTATTAGGACAACCATCATCTGGAGCAATCCAACAGTCTGGATGGATTTTTTTTCCAGGGTCCCTGTGAAACTTCTGAATGGCATTTTGGGTGATTTGCTTTACTTTTTGATTTATTTGTTCATATTGCTTTGCAATACCAGTGGGTGACACCAAAGTGCTCAGGAGCCACCCTGGTCCTCCTCCAGGTCTCCTGCTTTTTGTGAGTGGAATATTTTCATTCCAAAGAGGTAACAGCTTAAAAGGGGAAAAAAAAAAAAAAAGAGCTGTACTCTTTTTAGTGAATCATCATTTCATCTGGTAGAATCAAAGCACTATGTTTTTAAAGTAAGCAAACATACATTCCAATTCCATTAGATTCAAAAATGAAGCCCTTTCCTGAAATTGTAACAAATTCACCCAAATATTTTGCTACATTTGACTCTACATTTTTCCATACATGATGCTTTTTTAGCAGCAAATGCCCAGAATAAAGATGGGAAATATCTTAAGAGCAGAAAACAATGCCTCTGAGGAAAGATTGAAGAAGTTTGGGTTGCTCAGCTGGAGGAGAGGTGGGACATTGCTCTAATCTCCGAGTTCAGAGGAGGCTTATGGAAAGAGGAAGGGATAGCTTTTCTTCCTGGTAGGTAAGATAAGTAGTGAGCTTAAAACACAGCAGGCGAGGCTGAGGCTGGGGCGAGGGGCCGAGGCTGCTGAAGTGCAGGGCCAGGCTCTGGGCAAGCAGGTTGTGCCTGCATTGGTGGAGGGGTCTTTTCACCCACCTGGAGCTGCCTGATCCAGCTGGTGCTGCCTCAAAGGTCATCCCAATGTCCCTTCCAGCTCCCTTTTCCCAGGATTTCACTGACCCTGCTGTCCTAGCAACCCTCAGTCTGCCAGTTAAATTGTTTTTGGATGCTGCAGTGCTTCTCGAGCACTGTGGGGTTTGGTGGATCCAGGGAGGAACATCTCAGAAGATCTGCTTGGTCTCCAAGTCTCCTGCCAGCAGAGCTGCTGTGCCAGGCACTGTGCCTGTGGGAAGAAGTGCTGGGGAGCAGGTTTCTATAAAAACATTATCAAGAACATGAAAGACCCAGGCACTGAACACCAGCAGGATCCATGGAGCCAAAAGCTGCCGGGAGCGGCGCTCCAGGCAAACCCTCCCCAGGAGAGCCCCGAGCTCTGGCACAAGGAGAGAAGGAAGGTGGGATCCTTCAGGGAGTTTGGCTCTGCTCCCTTCTCCAAGTCTCCCTGCTGTGCACAGAAGTTATGGCATTGCTAATTACAGGAAATTAAAGGGAAAGAGATAGAAAGAGATCCCTGAGCTGAGAGAGTTCTGGGAAGGTCTGTGGATGTTCTGCAGTGCCACCACTGCAATTAGACCCACAGAAAGTGGGACTGGAATGGAAAAGCTTTTCCTATGAGGTAGGAAAAGGCTAATTATAGCTTATTTCTTTGGAATATATTTTTGAGGCATTAAGTATTTGTAGAATACCAAAAAATAAATTTAGCTGGTGGTCTAGGTTGGAGTGACAGCAATGGGAGGCTGTGGCAGAATAGAGCTTGTCCTTAAACCACAGCAAGTGTCCCAGGCCAGAAGCTCCATCCAGGAGTCTGCTGCCAGGAAGAGCTGAGCAGGTCCAAATGCCATCAGGCCTGGAACAGGTATTCATACAGCCACACTGGATGCTCAAGGACACAAAAATGTAGAATTATGACCGTGTTGGTCACACCATCCAACAAAGCCAACCAGGCTGGATGCACAAAAAGACCTGGTCTTTGTAACTTTTCTGACAACTCTTTCATTACCCTTGAAACTCCTCTTTCCAGCATTTTGGAAACATTCTTACTACAAGATATATTGGGAAGAAACTCTTCCCTGTGAGGGTGGTTAGGCCTGGCACAGGGTTCCCAGAGAAGCTGTGGCTGCCCCATCCCTGGAAGTGTTCCAGGCCAGGCTGGGCAGGACTTGGAGCACCCTGGGATAGTGGAAGGTGTCCCTGCCCATGGCAGAAGATGTTCTTTAGGATCCCTTCCAAAACAGGCAACTCCATGATTCTATGATTTACCACCAAACTTCTCAAAAGATGAGATGATACTGTGCTTTCGTCTTCCACAGCTGAACCTTTCCTGGCTCTTCCATGTCATCCAAGAACACAGGATTAGTGTATTTCCATGCTTTTGACCACTACATCAAATAACCCCTTCCCTCCTCCATCCCTCTGCAGGGCAGCTGGGAGATTTGCCTCACTGGTTTTGCCAGGAGCCATCCCCAAAGCCACAACACTTTAAGGTTTGGAGCACATCCACCCCACCAGCCCCAGCATTCCCGTGGTGTAATCATGGCAAGTCTTAAAGCATTTTAAGGAGGGGGGTGGTGGAGAAAGGAGGTCCGTGTTTGCAGACAAAAAGGGAACAATAATTCCTTCTGCAGTTTGATGTTAAAAAAAAATAGAGGCTTGTAAGCTGCTCTGAAGCTTGAATGTCAGAAGTAGACCCCGGGGACGTGGATTAGAGGGCACAATGAAGGTGAGGCTGTGAAATGAGCATCACGGATCTTTGGGCGATTGTTAATAAGAACACAGAAATGCAAATCTCCCAGAGCTGGTGAGCCACCAGCCCGTGTGCCTACAAATCCACGTGTGACTCCAAGCAAACTATGGGAGAGGCGCACCAGGATGGGAAAAGGCACGAGGCTGGTGATGCTTGTTCCAGCACAGAGGCCTCATCTCCAGCTGGTGGACAGCAAGAGGTCCCTCACAGGAGCAAGCCCAGGGTCTCTTCATGTACAAAGATAAAGGGAAGTGATCTAAGTTTGGCTGGGTCCATTAATATCCTCTTTAGAAGCACTTGGCCACCGTGTGTAGATCCACTGAGAGATCCCCTTGCATGTGACAACAAGCGATTTGCATGTAATTTAATTAATCCTTGCTGTAACTACAAATAACAGCTTGATTGTCTCCTTCCTCTGCTTTTTACTTGGTTTTGCACAGGAATCCATCCCAAACTCTTTATGGAGCTGAGTCAGTGATTGAGGAGAAAGCTGAGCTGGAAGTCACACACAGGTTCCTCCCGCAGTGAGGGGTTTCTTCTTGCTGATTTGTGTTGCTCTGCTGTTTTGGGTTTCCAGGCTGAAAAAGGAGCTCTGGTTCCATCCTGCTCTGAGCTCTGAGAGGAACAATGAGTCACTGCAGTCATCCCTGGCATGGGTATGAGCTCTCATGAAAGTGATTCCTCAGCTCCACTCGATGAGACAGACAAACACTTCCATAACAGCATTTCAGTCCTCTCCTGAATGGCACAGCCTTTGGATTGTTGAGGATTCTGTGGGGAAAGGGTGTCTCCTCAGGCCTGGACTATGCTCAGAGCAACCCTGAGATGGAATCTGCAGACACCTTCCCAACCAGCTCTTGGCCCTTGCACAGGACCTTCCCTTCTGCTCAGACGTTGCCATTGGACCTTCTCCTCTCTCTGAATGCAAGTCAAAGAGCAGAACCAGTAGGCACTGAATAACTGATACCCTCCTGATTCCCACCCTGGGAAGGACAGGGAATACCATTCCAGTCTCCTGCACCTCTGGCTTTTAAGCTGCTGCAGATTTGGCCCAACCCAAGCTGGCCCTTGAGAAATGCTCTTAGCAAAGACAGTCAGGCCAAGCTGGGGATTCACAAGAGATTTGGGGTAGAACCCAACTTTTGGTGGGTGCACCTCACACCCACATCCCTCCCAGGACCCCCAGCTAGCAGCAAGGAGAAAATGTGCCAGGCCAAAGTTAGCACTGGGTGGGTTTCACATCATGCCTCCAGGCAGAGACAGCACAGCCTTCCATGGGCTCATCCCTCCATCTTTCTCTTTGGAATCCTTTAATTTTTCCCCCTTTTCTCATTCTGTCTTTGCTTGAATTTCAAGGTTAAAAAAAGTCAGGATACAATAGTAAATATGTAAGATTAGTTCCTAAAATATGTTAGCAAGTGAAAGCTAAAGAAAGCCAAATGAATTTAAAAAAGGCTTTCTTGAAGCTTAGAACAGAGACAGCTCTTTTGATCCTTTATCACACCATAACAAAAAAAGCACTGAGCGAGATCCATATATATAATATACATATAATATATATATTTATACACCCCATGTGCTGGGCTGTGAGTGTGTGTGCGTGTGTGCATGTGTGTGTGTATTTTAATTCACATAGGCTTTCCTTTCTTTAAAATGCTGCAAGAAGCTTTTTTTCTGCAGATTTCTTTTTCTTTCTTTTTTTTGATATTTCAAAGCTGGCAGTTCAGTAAATGGCTGGAACTGCCACATCTCTGTTCTTGCTAAAGAAATCAATGCTAATCCTATTACTGGCAGTTATCACCTATCCCAGAAACCGCGGCTAAAAGAAAAAAAACCACTGAGATGTCAAAGTAGGAAAAAAGCATGGGGGAAGGGGAGAAAGCGCCCTTCATTCACTTTCAAACAGTGATTGTTTTCTTATTTTTGATCATTTTTTCCTGTTAAGAGAGAAACTAAACCACAAAAAAAAAAAAAAAAAAGAATAAAAAAAGAGGGGGGAGGGGTGGAAAAAAATAAAGAACAAATCCGTGCTCAAATAACATTAAGGGCCTGATTTAAACCCATGCACCCACAAGGAAACCCAGGCACGGCTCAGAGCAGAGCTCACAGCTCCCAGCTGAAGTGGGAAAGGGGGTCCTGGGGTCCCATCCCCCAGATCCTCTGCCTTGCCAGCCCTACAGGGCTGTCTGCAGATCCCAAAGGATTTTTGGGGCCACTTGGCAACACAGGGGGAGGAGGGGGTCTCAGCCCCTTTCTGGGTGTGCTCCAGATGTGAAGGCCCATTAAAAAGCAGCCAGGGAGGCAGGAATTTCTGGGTGCTGACGGGTTGCTGTGCTGGCTCTGCCTGCTGCAGCCAGCTGGGATGTGGCAGACACCCCTGCCTGCTCCAGATGTGGGCAGATGTCCTCCTCCCCTGATGCCATCTGGGGGTCTGTCCCTCACATCTGCAGTCCCAGGGCTGAGGGTCTCAAAGGGCTCAGGTAGGTCAGTGCAGGTCATGTGTCACCATCCATGTGGGATCCTGGATCCCCCAAAATATTTTAATGTGCTTCCATCTTTCCTTCCCTTCCTATGTACTCCTTCAGAGAGTCACAGAATGGTGAGAGGTGGAAAGGACCTTAAAGAACATCTTATCCACCCCTGCCACGGGCAGGGACACCTTCTTCCACTACTTCAGGTTGCTCCAAGCCCTGTCCAACCTGGTCTGGAACACTTGCAGGGATCCAGGGGCAGCCACAGCTTCTCTGGGCACCCTGTGCCAGGCCTAACCACGCTCACAGGGAAGGATTTCTCCCTGATATCCAGTCCAACCCTGCTGTCTGTCAGTCTGAAGCCATCCTCCTTGTCCTGTCACTCCAGTTCCTGATGAATCTCATCCTCACCATGCCTTGAGCACCCTCAGGGCACAGCTTACCTGAGATTTCAGGGTCCCAATTGTGGCTGTGATCAGAGGACGCTGAAAAGATGGAGCTCCTGAGGTCACCTCCTTCCACAAAGCTCCTGTCCTGCCTGTCCTGTCTGTCCCAGTTCATTCCTCAGGAGTTTGGGGGGCTCAGACATCCCAGCTGAGTCTGTCTTACTCTAAGATCCAGGAGCAGCAGCAGTTTGGAACCTGTGGTTTGGGAAGAGGCACTCAGCCCTTCCCCATCAGACCACAGCATCGTCCTCCCTGCCAGGAAAGTCATGGAAGGAGAGGGTGGCACCACCTGGTACCAAGCAAGAGAGTAGAGCCAAACCAAAACAACAGCCAGGAAACAAAACTCAAGTGAAGGGCTTGGATGACAGGAGCTGTGTCCATACAGCCACAAATCAGTTTTTTCCTGGCACCACTGGAAGCAATTCCATAGCCTATCACTCCCACCACCCACACCACCATGGCCATCCCTTCCAAACTCTGGCTTTTATCCAAAATCCCAGTTTATCCTGGGCACTGGAGATATCAGGAGCCCATTGCATGTTTTTTCTCCATCTTGAAGCTCTAAGACATGGTCAGAACCAATTTAGGCCTTTGAGAGCATCTGGAACTTGTGCAAAATCACTTTGAAAAAGCTCAGCAAAGTGGGGGTAAGCCTCTAAGGGCTGAACAAAGAAAGGAAAAGCACCAGAGAGGTGGAAGGTGTTTGAATCAGGTGGTTTGCAGGTCCTGGGCTGGCTTGTTCTCATCCCCCTGCCCCAGAGGCACCACCACCACCACCTCTGATGATCCAACCAGGCATCTCCAGCTTCTCCCACTGCAAAGCCACTGCAAGGATGCTGTTTGTTTATGGTTGGAGTGCTAAAGGGAGATAATTGTTGGCCAATCCCCAAATAAATTAGTCCTAGTTTGACTCAAACCCATCACTTTGCTTCCAGTTTGCTGCAAGATTTCTTTGTGGGTTTAGTGGTTTAGTGCAGCTGAAGTCATTATTAACAAAGAAGATTCTTTGATGTGGGTGGGGAGAAGATGTTGCCAGGAAGTCAAGCTATCATTAAAATAACTTAGGAGGATCAAACTGTTTTTGTGGCTATTTTTTTATACAACAGAATACAGTGCTGAAACCAAATCAAGAGTGATGGAAAACTGAGCCCCAAATGGGAACAGACCCAGGGTCTCCATTGCATTCCCTGAGCCCTGAGAATCAGAAGAAAATTAAAATTAAGCAGGTGTTTATTGACTAAGAAATGGGGATTTTTCTGTTCTGGTGGACACAGTTGGATGAGCCCTGTCTGGCCCCCTCTCCTGGGCTTGTCCACCAGCAGGAGGGCAGTGGAGAATCATGGAATCATGGAATAGTTTGGCTTGGAAGGAATCTTAAAGACCATCTTGTTTCACCCTTCCACTAGCCCAGGTTGCTCCAACCTGGAATATTTCCAGGGATGGGGCAGCCTCAGCTCCTCTGGACAAGCTGAGCCAGAGGACCTGGGGGTCACCATGGGTGGCTCAATTTACAGGGGATGAATCCCACCCATAAAAGAACTTAAAAAAAATTTCTTTAGGTTTCTTCTAAGTGAGCTTTTTTGGCCTTGCTTTCCATCTTTAAAATAAATTCCAGCTGAAGATCTGCCCTGGAATATTGAAGAGAATCACCTAGAGCACCAGAAAAGGAGTGCCTACTTAATTAGAAGCGTAATTCACTATTTATAAGGCATCAGCTCTCTCTCAGTATCAATATTTGGCCATTCCCTTCAGAACTATGGGGGTTTTGTCCACTTTTGTAGCTCAATCAATAGGAAGATGGCTCTGCTGCAAGCACTGAATGTGAAAGGCATAAAGAACCTCCTAATTAGGCTGCTAACGAGGGACAGAAAATGGAGCTGTGTGTCCCTGTGGGCCACTTTCCATGTGGGAATCCCATGGGATGGGGCCAGGTTGTCACTGGGGGGCTCCAGGAGGACTCCCATTTCCAGAGCAATGGGATGGATGCAATGGGATGGATACAGAGCCTTCAGCAAGGGGGTTTGGAGAGAAATCTGGATGGTTTTAAACAGGAATTGCCCTTTTGCTGGGACACCTTTGAGCTGCAAACAGCCCTCTTGATGATTTATATTTTGCAAATTCATGCAGAATTTTTGCTTGACAGAGGAACCTGGGGAGTTAGCTGTAGGATATTTGCTTCCAAACACCTTCCCAGTTGATCCCATGTCCTACCAGGGAGCAATTGCAAGTGGCAGAAGCCACTGGTGCTCCAGGGATGGGTGGTGGCTGCCCCCCACAGCAGCACCCCATGGAAGTGGGGAGTGCCTCACTGACCCACACAATCTCACCATGCCAACAGCTCTCCTACGGAAAACCAGCCCCCGTTTCCCAGGATTTTCCACCCCAGAGGACTGTGCACACAGCAAAGCAGGGCTGGAAGGCTGAGCAGGGATTTGGAGGCAGATGGATGGATGGATGGATGGATGGATGGATGGATGGATGGATGGATGGATAGAAGCCCTCCAGAGATGTGGAAATCATTGCTAGGAGAACAAAAGCCAACCTGGGAAAACCAACATCTTGCAACTAAAAGGGAAATTCTTTCCCCCCAGACTCCCAGCAATCCACCCCACGAACCCCCGGAGGAGGAGAGCTGCTCCCAGAGCACAATCACCAGGATCCTGTGCCCTTCCCAGAGCCTCTCCCTGGCCGATTTCCTGCATCCCACTCCCATGCCACCCTCAGTTCCTCCCTTGCCCGTCTGGGCAGTGAATCCAAGGCGGGAGAAGCAGCCCCTGCTCCCCAGAGCAGCGCATTCCCAAGTCCCGCTGCCTGCCCACCCCCTTCTTTCCCTTGCAGCCAGACTTCTGTCGAGTTGCTAATGTCTGCTGATTAAACAAGCCTTGAATTTGAATCGGGAGCAATAAAGAGAGAGAGGGAGAGAGGGAGAGAGAGGTACACGGCCATCCAGGAGCGGGCGCCCCGCGGGCAGCATCAGCGGGAGCAGGGGATGCATGCGCCAGCCCGCCAGGAGATGCTCCAGCCGAGCTGCCGGCTCCCAGGATTTGGGGAGGGGGACCAAGGGGTGGTTTGGGGGTTATTAATAGAATGCAATGCTCAGAAAGCTGAGAAAGTCTTGTTTTCCCACTCGCCGTGCCTGGAGGCGTCTCATGGGGAGCAGCCCCCCAGCTCAGTGTCGGGTGATGCTCTGCTGGCTCCACCTTCAAGGAGCAGCTGCTCCCGGCAAAAAATGGGATTTCTGACATGTCCTGGACGCGAAGGACACGGTGAAATGGGGTGGGGTGGGGCTGAAGGGTTTCCACAATACAGAAGGGAATCGTGGAGTCGTGGGATTACAGAACCACAGGATGGTTTGGGTTGGAAGGGACATTAAAGCTCATCTCATTCCAATCCTGAATATGCAAATCGAGCAGGGATCGGCTACAGGGAAAGATGGAGGGGTGCACATCTTCCCAAATCGTCCTCAGCTCCCTAACTGTGCCTACAAACACAGCAGGGAGCGGGAAACAGCGGATGCCAGGCCCAGGAGGGGATTTTTGGGGATGCTCCCGGGCACCTCCTCCCTTCCGAGCCCAGCCCAGCCCAGAGCTGGGAGCCCGCAGCCACGCAGGGAACTTCCTCCCTCCCACCCCAGACAGTTTTCCCGACAAAACTGCCATTTCTGTGAGATCTGGGGATGTTTTCCCTGCCAGCAACAACGACAAGCTGCTAAATGGTGTCAGCGGCTGAGTCCCGGTTAGAATAAACCATCATTCTCACGCCAGTGGCGTTTCACCACATCATCAGCGCCAGGCTGGCTCCACGCAGGGACAGACATCCCCGTAATTATATAAATCAAAATAAATAAAATATCACGCCCTCGGGCCCACGGCAGAGTGTTGTGCCTGATAGGAAAGCACTGGGAAGCAGAGAGGGTTTGGGAAGAGGCAGCTCCTTGTGCTGCACAGCTGAGGGGAAGAAGGAAAAGCTGAATGACCAAACCCACGCCTGGAAGTCGGGAGGGAATCAGGAGCTGCTGATAGAGCTCAGAGCCAGGAAATAAATTGTCCCAGCTCAAAAAAAAAAAACAACAAACAAACAAACAAACACAAATAAATATTTAGGAAATCACAGCCTACCCCCAAAAGGATCATCAAGTCCAACTCCTGTCCCTGCACAGGACACCCCAAGGATCCCACTGTGTTCCAAGGTAGGAATGACTGGAAAACACCTGACAGCTGCTGCTGCAAGGGAGGGAGACAGCCCAAATATCCACACTCCTGCATGGGGCTGGTGGGGAAAATTGTTTGCCTGGAAATTGAAATAAAAAATAAATTATTACACCTTTTTAGAAAAAATCTCTTTAAGTGCTTGCTTCCTTCCTGCAGTCACGTCCTCAGGGATAGGTTTTCACTTTCTTTACCTTTTACTTTTTAGGAACTTAGAGCTGGATCACTCCATTCACTTCACTTTATGACTAATCCATCCAAACCACATGGAAAATGTTTCTTTCACTGGTCAGCCCAGTGGGCACCTGGACAGGAGAGCTGCTGGGCCAGACTTTCACTGAAATGTGGCTGCTTTGGTTTTCTTGCTATCACTGGCAAAAGTTAATTTATTCAAACCAAAATCTCCCAGTCTGGGAGAAGGAGAGGAAGAGGTTGGGACTGTACAAGCTTTTCCTTTAGGTTATTTTCTTGATCTCACAGACCTCCAGAGCCTCGTGAATCCTCTTTAACAGCCAATAAAACCACAACTGATTGGGAAAATAATTTTTTAAACTGAACTCTAATTATTTTTTGTTCTTTTGTAAAACTCAAGTGAGACACAACAAGGATGAACCTTTTCAGAATTACTTTGGGGAAATATTTTGCCTTTTTTGAAGGCAGAGAGCAGCTCAGCAAAGCTACCACTTAGTTCTTGATCTCCTTAGGGTTTGGAGCAAAGACTGGAGGTACAACCAGAGGATATTGATGAGATCAGCTACAAAATCTTGCCCCAAAAAGGGAGGGTCACTGGGCCAGAAAGGTGGGACCAACTTTTCAGGTGGTCACGGTGGTTTTGTCAGGCTCTGACAACTCTGGGCCTACAAGCAGGTGAAATCTTGATCACTGGTGCATAATTACCTTATCTCTGATCTTAATTTCAAATATTTCTCCATGAAATGTTGTCTGTTTCCATTGCAAGCCCTAAAAATTTCATATCAGCAAATGGCATAATGTTATATTTATATTAATTGGATATTCTTGGTTTACTGCTTGCTCCATTGGCAGGGGGGAGGGTTAGAAACCCCATAATATACAATCTAAAATATAAAATCCATGTTTGTGCACAGTGTATAATTTAATGCATGAGATACAGAAGATCTTCCAGCAGAGAGTGTTTTAAACAACAGCATTTTAGCCTCTAAAGCACAGCAGCAAGGGAAACATTTTCCATGCTCAGTTTCCCTGCTATTGGAACATTTGTTTTTTATTCTGAATATTTCAGCACATCTATTTACCTGGTACTATATTTAGTACCACAGTACCAAGATGGCATATATAAAGATTCAATTGCAATTCCCATCTGATGTCCCTTCCCTCTCCTTTTTACCCCCTTTTTTATGTCCGCACTCTGAATTCAGCACAAAGTTGGTGTGTTTAATTTAAAAAGAAGTAAAATGCGCCAGGAGACGCCTCAGACCACTGCAAATCACCTACTTTATAGAGGCAGTAAAATTGTGTATCGGATTAAAAGTGATGCTGATCTGAAATTTATGATAACTTTTAATGGCATTATAATTTTTTTTCCCTGTGCGCTCCATCACTGGATCGTTTGGATGCACAGAGCAGCAAGATGAAATTTGTAAGGGAAGAACATTACATAGGCAAGCTCTGAGGGGGGGAGGCTCTGGAATAATGCAGGAGCCTTTCCTCAGCACGCAGAGGATGCTCCATGGGGCTGGGTGTGGGGCTTGTGGACAAAGGTGGGATGTGCTGGGAGCCAGGGAGGGAAATGTCGCCCCAGCTGAAGGTTATTTGGGAGGACACTGGCACAAATCCATCCTGGAGCTCACAAAGGCCTGGGAGCCCAGGACAAATCCATCCTGGAGCTCACAAAGGCCTGGTGTTGGCTTTGTCTGTGCCTGTGGGAATCGTGGCTCGTTTCCCTCTGCCAGGCAAGGACCACCCCAGAGAGCCCAGCCCTTGGATGTGGATCTGCCCCCACAGGGATCCTGCGTGTGGCACAGCTCCACCATTCTGGCTCTGCTTAGGACAGGCCTGTGAGGACACCTCCAGCCAGCAGCCAGCACACAGCACACAGCTTTGGTGGAGAGAGATTCCCCCTGAGCCTCCTTTTCTCCAGACTGAGCACAACATGGAATTATTAAGGTTGGAAAAGCCCTCCAAGACTATTGGGTCTGACCTGTGTCCAATCCCCACCTGGTCACCCACCCCAGGGCACTGAGTGCCATGTCCAGGCATTCCTCGGACACCTGCAGGGATGGGAACTCCAGACCTCCTTGGGCAGCCCCTGCCAAGGCCTGAGCACCCTTACAGTGGAGAAATTTCTCCTGATGTCCAACCTGAACCTCCTCTGGCATAACTCAAGGCTGTTTCCCCTTGTCCTGTCCTTGTTCCCTGGGAGCAGAGCCCGACCACCTCCAGCTGTCCCCTCCTGTCAGGAGTCGTGCAGAGCCACAGGGTTCCCTCTGAGCCTCCTTTTCTCCAGGCTGAGCCCCTTTCCCAGCTCCCTCAGCCTCTCCTGGTGCTCCAGCCCCTTCCCCAGCTCTGTTCCCCTCTCTGGACACACTCCTGGAGCCACAGACTGGAGGATGAGGGAAACCTCAGACCATGACATTGTTACTTCAGCACCTCCTACTTGCCCAGCCAAGGAAATAAAGTTGTGTAATTAAACCCTGTGTCATGATCTTACACACAAGAAACCACAACCAATCCCAAAATCTCTCCTTCCCTCAGCTTTGCAAAGCAACACTGCCCAACAGAAACCCAGAGAGTAATATATTAGTCTTCTGAAATGAGCATAAATTACTAAAGCAGTGAACACGTGCATGTAAGGAGTGAATTCATTTATTAACAGCCACAGGAAACTGAGTCTCGCTATTTTGATTTGAAAAATACTTGTGCCAGAGCAAACCCACCTGGACCTTGGAATTCTTCAGGAATATCTCTGCATTCAAGGAACCAAAACCACTGTGATAGCTTGAGAGAGCTGGGAAAAGCTGCTGGGAAAGCCAGCAAATGCTGGAGGACAGGTTGCTCCAAGCAGATACCTGGCAGGAGGGAGAGGAGCTCATCAGGGCCAATCTGTGTCATTCCAGAGGTGAAAGAACAGGAATTACAATTCCCACAAAAAAGGGAAAATTACATTGCTACAAAGTGTATGAAACCAGATGTCAGCTCAAAATCTCTGTAGGAACACCATGGAAAGAAACCTGAATTATTTATCCACTGGCCACTTGCTCGGTAGAACATAAAGGAGGAAAAAACAATGGTTTTTCCACACCACGTGCCCCAAGACAGAGTGGATTCTGTCACAGGGCACTGCCCCACCTTCCAGTGTGTTAACAGAGATGGGGATCTGTGAGTAAGCACAAGGGCAGGTGACACAGCAACTCTTTTGGAGAGGCTTTACTGCCTTCATCTGCAGCGGGGCTTTTTTGCAAGATGAATTTGCAAAAAATAGGGAATTGCATTGTCCACATGGGGTCTGAGCTGGTGTGACCCCCACTGAAGGGATTTAGGGAGCCACTCAGCCTCATTCTCATGGATATCTGCTTAAATTACCATCTATGTAAAATTCTGTGGCAGCACCCCAATTTTCCACTGGCGCCTTTGATGCTGTGTTGGGAAACTTCCATTCTCCCCCTCCTCCTTCCCTGCCTC
Source organism: Molothrus aeneus (assembly GCF_037042795.1). Classification (NCBI taxonomy): domain Eukaryota; kingdom Metazoa; phylum Chordata; class Aves; order Passeriformes; family Icteridae; genus Molothrus; species Molothrus aeneus. The sequence goes on along the minus strand of NC_089655.1, from coordinate 5,155,739 downwards.
ATTTTCATCCTCTCCTCCTCCAAACTCCGTGATCACACTCCACAATAAAATGCAACTGCTGTAAGTGATTGTTTTGCTGTATTATGTGAAGTCAAAAACCTTTTGAATCGTATTTTGCAGTGAACCTGCCTTTGAATCCCCACATTTTATCATTCCACAGCAACACATATAATTTCAAACAAACAAGTGAACAAACCCGATGAAAATGGTCTGAATCTCTTATCAGTCAGTTTTACACTGGCGTAACTCCATAAACTTCAGTGGAATTAATCTTGATTTACACTGTTGGGAGAGCAGGAACAGGCACTGTAAATAGCTGTATACCAGTGCACGACACTTAAAAGCAGGCACACCAGAAATGCCTGGCAGGAGATGAGGATGAAGGCATAAAAAAAAAGCTTTCCCAGCTGTTCTAATCCATGGGCACAAGGATAAACCCCAAGGACAACGATGGAGAGGTTGTGCCACCCAGGGACCACAGTCCATGATGTGGAGAGACCCATTTACAGCTCTGGTGGTGGCACCAGGCTGTGCCAAATGGGGACACAGCTCTCTGGGGACACTGAGGTGGGACAGACTGTGGGTTTCACTCAGAGGAGAGGTTGGCTGCAGGATGTGGGATGGAGCCCAGGTCTGTGTGTGCTCTGGGTCACAGCTGGAGTGGACTCTGCTGTGGATGTGGTGATGTGGCACCTGCAGAGCCCTGCACTTCTGGCTGCTTTCACGCTGAAGCCACTGGGAATGGGGCACCTCAAGCTGATTTGGAAGCTCCAGCATTCCCAGAGGGGTGTGGGCTTCCACAGTTCCCAGGAGTGCTGAGGGGAGGTGCCCACTTGCAAGTCATCCCTTGGGACAGGTAACCTGTCCTCTCAAACACCTCATGGGGAACAGCACCAGGGGACACCTCAAAAAATGTCCCTCAAGTGATCAAGGCATGAGGTCAGAGCTGTTGCTCCCTCCAGAGGGAGGACATGACTGCCCTAAACCAGGGATCAGTCCCTGGGGAGCAGTGTCATGCTCTGCCAGAGCTCCTGACCAGCCACAGCAGGTGGCAGCCGCTGCATTCCCTGCATGAATTATCTTTAACAGACACATTTCAATTTAAATTTTGAAACTCAGATGGGTTCTGTCTCTTCCCTGCTAATTTCCAGGGCAGAAGTTGGGGTGTGAGGTATCCACCAAGTCACTTCTCCCACATGTGGTGGACACAATCAATGGGCTTTGCTATTCCAGCTATTTCCAAACTCCTTTACTCCAAACCATGGCAGAATATGGATAACAGGATACCTTTTTTTTTTTTTTTTCCTCAGGGATACCATTATTTATCTTCATTGAGGTTGCACAAGTTGGGGCTTCAGGAGAGGACAGAGAAGAGCACACAAGAAGGAAAAGGCAGGATATCCCACAAACAGACACTGTGCATCCCAATGCCCTCCCAAACATTGCCATTACTGTGCTCCAGACACCCCTCTTGGAAAACAATCCAGAAAAGAGGCCAATGTGGAGCAACACCGGGGCTGGGCTGGATCCTGAGCCCCATGTGACGGTCCATGAGTGAGGCACCCCAGGAGAGCTGGCACCAGGGACATGTCTGGTCACGGAGCATTGTGGTGCTTGCAGGGGGGTCTGTCAGGGGCTGTGCCAAGCAGCCAGGGGTCTGAAGGTGCCCAAAAAGTTTATTTTACTGATCCAAGGGTTTGTGTCTCTTGGTTCAGTGACAGAGTAAATGAGAAGGAGGGGGACCTTGCAGCACAGGGGACACCTGCGCCTGATCCTTGATACTTTTCCTTTGACTCACTGTAATGTCAGCAGATCTCTGCATCATCCTCCCACCCTAACCTGTAAAACATTTTGCACTGCATGTTCTCCAAATTAAGCATTAAAAGCTTAACTTTATTGATTAAAGTTTCCAGTGCTGCCACTGCAGCTCGAGAGGAAAAGCCCCAGGTCCTTGTATCCCTCCTGGGATGCACTCCAGCATCCCAGCTTGGCAGCCAGGCTCCACCCAGCCCCAGGAAGATCAGAGGTGGTTAAGTAGCAGCCCAGACTTTATCCAATTGCTCTTATCAATCTTCATAACAAAGAGAAAACAACTCGAGCATCTCTTGTGGGAAATAAATTGAGTCCTCGTTTGTATTAGCCCTATTGATGAGCCCTGGTGAAGAGCTCCAGAAGCAATTAAAACAAGTGCTGTACAGGTATACCTGGATAACATTCCTGCTCTCCCCTTCTCCCCAGCTCCCTATCACCCTCTGGAATCAACACAAGGTGCATTAGAGAGGATGTTTCATAAAGAAAAGCTGCTCTTCAGGCTGAGGCAGCTTTGATCCTACTGCACTTCAATTAGCATAGTGCAGGTCCCACGGACTCCTGGCCAAGATGCAGCTGCAGAGATTAAGACAGAAAGATGCCTTGGAGTTGGGAAAGAGGATTCAGGGCAGAGCTTGCTCTATTTTCACATTCTCCACTCCTCAGTTGCCCTGCCAAGACCACTGGAAAACTGCCTGGAAGGCCCAGGTAATGTATTTCCAGATCTGTCAGAGCAGAGACCAGATCCTCAATCAACGACTTCCAAGGCTTGACCTCATTTAAATGTTCCCTCAACAAAGGTCAAAACTTATCTGACTGCTGAGACACCCCACTCTTACACCTGGAAAGGAAATATTTTGATGTTAATTAATTCTTTCAGATGAAACCAGCAAAAATGTCAATGTAACAAATTAGACCCACATTGATTATTGGCTTGAAAAAAAAGAGTTAATGGTTGTGGTCTGGGGAAGGGGGTTAGGCAGGTCTTTAAAGTGATGCACACACACAATACTTTATGCTCATACAGGCTCTGGATTTGCTGTTTTAATTGCAAAAACATGTTTAGGAATTCTCTGTGTCTCATTCCCTGCTCCTCTTTGCTCCTCATATTCCCTCCTGCTCAGGAGGACAGTCCAGGCAGCTGGAAGGTAACACCAACACTCTGCAAGCAAAGCTCTGCAGAAGCCATTTCTGGAAAAGGAAAAGGGCCCCTGACCACCATGGTGTTTGGGAAGCACCCAGGGGCCAAGGAGCTGCATTTCATGGGGCAGCAAATGCTGCATTTCATGTGGAGCAGCTGACAGCCTGGGAGGAAAAAGGCTTCACTCAGCTACCACCCGACCCAGGAGTAATTAAATGTTACCAGAAATTACCAGAAGATGGTCCAACATTATGGAGCTAAAGGTGCTGCAGAGACACAAGTCTGAGGAACAGGAGATGCCCCATCCCTGGAACTGTCCAAGGCCAGGTTGGATAGGATTTGGAGCAAGTTGGGATAGTGGAAGTTGTCCCTGCCCATGGCAGGGGCAGGAACTGGGTGAGATTTAAGATCCCTCCAACCCAAACCATCCTGGGACTCTGAGACCTGCCAGCAACACAGATATATTGAAATTTTACAATGCAATTCTGGGCTGCAATTCCTATGCCACCACCAAACTGGGTGAAGGGCATCCCCTTCTCCCTCCTCTTCCCTGGCTCGAAATGTGACTTTTCTTATGCACAAAACAACACCAATCAGGAGGGGCGGCAGCAGAGAGGACCAGCAAAACCAGAGGGTTTACATTTGGTGCAGAGTGCTGGGGAAGGGACTGAGGCAGGATCCAAAGGGCAATTTCAGCAGCACACAAGGAAGAGGATTCCAAGGCAACAGCAGTGACATCTGAGGACTCTGTGAAACCAGTGTGGTCACTGTGAGGAGCTGGCTGAAACTGCACATATTTTAATCAAAAATCCAGATTGTAGATTAAACTTTGGAAAGAAATCACACAGCAGTATTTAATTAATGAAGGCTTTAAGTGACCTAGATGAAAATACTCCAGCGATAACTCCTTGGCTGGCTTAAGTCAGTTTGCACTGATGATACATATTATATTTCCTGTCCCCTGAAATAATCACCATTAATTCCCTGCCTGGAAAAGTCGCTTTGCCCTCGTAAAGCATGTTTAGAGCAGCTCTGGAAATTGAAGAGTGTGTTTAACAGTCATGCAGCCACAGTTTGATTTCAACCAGAGGTTGGCTAAGGCCGTGCAGAAGGGTTGTGACCCCAAAGCAGGTCTGTGCCAAGCCCAGCACCCTGTACAATAAACCTCACTGTGAATTCAGAAAACACATCCACGTCCCAAAGCCTGCCTTTTTACCTGATTTTTAATAAGCTAAAGCATTTGCTTCCTTTTTCAGCAATAGGAGGAAACAACAAAAATTCCTCCTCTCCATTCCAGACCCCTCTGAAAAGGAGCATGACTACAGGCGAGTTTAACTGCAGCAGGCATGTCCTAGGGTAACAAGGATGTGATGAAACACACGCTTTACAACTGGGTTTAAAAAGGGGAAAAAAAAAAAAAAGGAAAGAAAAGCTACATTCAATGGCAGAAAAAATTGATTTAACCACATAAAATATTACAAGCAGAAATCAGAGGTTAGAAGTAGAGTTGAAATGCAAACCATTACCTCCATTATCCAAAACAGGCTGTTTATTTACAGCTCGAAAGTGTAGAAATGACTTGGCTTAATCGTAATTAAAACCTTTTGGTATCTTTAGAGCAGCAGAAGTGTTGCACGCAAAGGTAGCAGGGCTGTGAGGAGGAGGAGATGCTCAGGCTCACAACAAGGACATCTGGGGCTGCAAGGACAACAAAACAAAAGCCTGACGAACACGATATTAGGCTGAGAACAATTCCGACTGTGGCAAGACAAGAGGCTCAGTAATTGAATTTGCAAAAGGCCGTACAGCAAAACTAGAGCTAAACTACTTGTAACATCCATTAGTGAGAGAGGCATTCCACTGCAGAAAGGATCATCTGCTGGGAGATGTGCTAAAGGCTCCCGAGCTGCCATTCCCCTCTCCTGTCAGGAATTCCACAGCTTGGGATTTGAAGGCTTTTGGTTTGAGGGCTCCATTTCCTGACTGCCTTCTGTTTTAACTCACAGATATCAGGCATTCAAGCTGCAATCTGTGTACTGCCCAACTTAACAAAATGTATTGTTCTATCTCATCTACAAAAGATCTGCAAGTTCTGTATTTTCGTGTATTTTCCTTTTTAGTTTAAAAAATGTTTTCCTAGGCCACACAGCTACGATGTATACATAAACAAAACCTTTAAAAATGCAGTAGTCCTCATCAGCCTGAGCTAGTGATTTGATAAATCCCACATCCTTGGGACTGTGCTGCCTGGGAATGGGGGGAAGGCTGGGCCCTTCTCCCAGGCTTTTCTGGGCTGTGTTGACTCCCACAAGCATGACAATGCACATCCAACTTCCTCTGCTGTGATGGGATTGATAAGGACATGGAGCTGTTGGAGCATTCCAGAGCAGGACACAGAGGTGCTCCAGGGGCTGCAGCCCCTCTGCTCTGGAAACAGGGTGAGAGAGCTGGGGGTGTTCACCTGCAGAAGGCTCCAGGGAGAACTTCCATTGCCTAAAGGAGCTCCAGGAAAGCTGGAGAGGGACTTTGGATGGTCTAGGGACTCCCTATTGGAGAGACAGGACAAGGGGGAATGGCTTCCCACTGCCAGAGGGCAGGGTTAGATGGGATTTTGGGAAGGAATTCCTCCCTGTGAGGGTGCTGAGGCCCTGGCACAGGTTGGCCAGAGCAGCTGTGGCTGCCCCTGGATCCCTGGAAGTGTTCCAGGCCAGGTTGGACAGGGCTTGGAGCACCCTGGGATAGTGGAAGGTGTCCCTGCCCATGGCACAGGGTGGAACAAGATGAGCTTTAAGGTCCCTTCCAACATAAATCATAGTATGATATGATTGCTATGATATGTGATATGATACAATATGATATAATATTATATGATTGATATGATACTATTAGGATAGGATAGGATATTACAAAAGTCTAACACAAAAATGTAGAAAAGCTTCGTTAAGCCACCCCTGCAACCGCCCAGCTCTACCACCAAAGCATCAATGGGAACAGATCCTGCAAACACTTCTGAACATGATCCCATTTATGAAAGAATCTCTTCAGGCAGCCACAGTGGTGAGAGACTGCTGAAGGCAGGATCAGAAATCCTTCATGGAAGGGTCATTTTATACTTTTGTTATCCAAAATGTGAAAACACATCTCCAAACATGGCAAACTGAGCTCTAACAGGTTGGAGAAACAGGATCTGTCACACAGGGACCCAGCAGCCACAACCCAGATGATGTCTTTGGGACATTGGACACAGAGGACATCCCATCCAACCCCCCCTCCTCCCAGACCACCATGGAGCCAGGGGATGCCCTTCTGCAGTGTGTCTGGGACCATGGAAATCTTTCAGGCACCAGTGCCCCCTCCCTGGGATCTACCACAGTGACAAGTTGTCACCTGCAACCTCACCCTGCACAGCAAAATAGTGCCAGAAAAAGGTGGAAATGGCAAGGAATGGGTGTGCTGGAGGCAGATTCCAGAACTGGGTGCTCTCTTTGTGCTCTGTGGTTCAGCCCCAGACCCAGGCCATAGGATTTCCTCACCTGTACCAGGGCACATAAGCCAGAATCCACTCAGGAAATTGTGGGAAGGAGACATGGATGTCTCTCAACAAAGTTCCTGTTTGAAAAGGCAAAGGAAATAGAGTAAGTACAAGGATTTAGCAGCATTCAGAACATTTTGGCTGAGGTGCATCACTCTGAGCTGGAAAAGTGAGTGTCTTACCTGTCCCAGGCATCATTTTCTTCTCTGGGGAGCAACTCTCCCCAGCAAGGCACATGCAAGGGAGGTGGAAGGTGCACAACATGGTTTGCAGTGATACAATCCCCTCCAAGGAGGTCCCCTCCACCTTGTCCTCCAGTACCTGGTCCTTCTATCCTGGTCTGGATGACAAAACATGAATACTGCAGTTGGAAGTGCACATTAAACCACGACTTAAGCTTCAGCTGGGGCTGTGTCCAATTCTTTGGCACATCAAGGATGGGAAAGGAGGCACGGATGGCTTGTTCACTAACCCACGCTCTCCCTGCCAGAGAGCTGTGCCAGAAGTTATCAAGAAAGCTGCAAAATGAAAGCATGATATTCTGTGGTATTTATGCGTGCTTGGATATATATTTTCTTTTTCACAAATGTTCTGCCTTTTAGTAAATATTCTTTAGCATCTCCGTTGTCCCATAGCAGAGCAGTCAGCTGTGAAAATGATCTCCTTATCCTGGTTAACTCTGTCAGTGCCACACATGGACATTCCCTGGCCAGCTGGAAAGAGCTCAGAGGGGTTGGAGGGACCAAGGAGACCCTATGGCAGTGGTGTGGAAGGAAGTTTAGTGGCATCTGTGAGAAGTCTGTGTGACCGTGTTCACAGGGGTCTGAGGATGAGGGAAGAGATGAGGATCTGACTCCATGTTTCAGAAGGCTGATTTATTATTTTATGATATACATTATAATAAAACTATACTAAAAGAATAAAAGAAAGGATTTCATCAGAAGGTTGGCTAAGAATAGAAAAAGAAGGAATGATAACAAAGCCTCTGTCTTGGACTCTCTGTCCAAGTCAGCTGACTGTGATTGGCCATTAATTAGAAACAACCCCATGAGCCCAATCCCAGATGCACCTGTTGCATTCCACAGCAGCAGATAACCATTGGTTACATTTTGCTCCTGAGGCCTCTCAGCTTCTCAGGAGGAAAAATCCCAAGGAAAGGATTTTTCATAAAAGATGTCTGTGACAAGTCTGAGTTTTTTTAATGGTGATAATTCAAGCATCACTTCCAGCAGTTGCACAAAGATTTTCCCCACCTGAAGCAGAGAAAAAAGTCACTCTGGACCCCTCCAAAAGCGACACATTTTGGATGTACCTCTCACATCCATCTTTGTCCCCTACACCAGTTACACCAGGTCTGTAAGGAGCCTGGAAAACTCCTTCCCTCTTCGTGTTAATTGTCCCCTCTTTGAATAAACACACAAAGCCGTTGACTGGAGGTGTGTAAATATTTACAGGGCGTGCCCAAGGAGGGTCAGAAACCAATACATCACCTGAGGGAAGAATACAAGCTCAGCGACCGTGAAGCCCTGAGCAATTACTGTTAAGTAACTGCAATACCAGCACATATTTAAGTACTTATGCAAGGAAAAGGGGCTGATGACCTCGATTATATTTGCATTGTGTTTCCTGTTGTTAGCACTTCCTTGGCAGAATTACTGCAATACATCTTGGACTCCAATTTCATCTGCCAGCTCCACGAGACTGCAGCCAGCCTTTGGAGAGGTCCAAAAATGCTTAGGAGTCGGGCTGTATTTCTTCTTATACAGCTCCTCTGTCTTGGCAGCTGCTCGTCTCCAAACTGCCTTGTCAAGGAGAGCAGCAGGAGAAAATTTGCCCCAAAGCTCCTCTGAAATTCAGGAATCTACCTCAACAAATCGACAATAAAATCTTCACCTGGCTGGACCATGACTTCCCTGTTGAAAGGCTCCATGGAATGACACATTTCAGAATGGACTGATTTATGTTATTTAAGAAAGAAGCAGCTTTATAACTTTTTGTCTCAAGTTAAACCACAGAAATTTCATATATATAGCCTGGGGGAGGCAACCTATTGCAGAGAATTATAAATCTATTTGCAGATGATTTCTCGCATGAAGACTCCATGTAGGTAGACACCCCAAAAATTGAATGTGAGAAATTAAGGTAAAAGCCAAGGAATCATTAAATGCCATTATCAGGGTGTTTGTTTACTCAAGCCTGGAGAGAAGGACACAGGATTCAAAAACCCCTAGATGGTGGCATTTAGGGACATGATTAGCAGTGGCCTTGGCAATGCTGGAGGGACTCCATAACCTTAGGAAGCTTTTCCAACCTAAATGACCCTATGACCCTGGTGACACCCTATTTCCATGGTATTTTTCCTGCTTCTCAGCACTTGGGATGCCTGGGTTGGGAACAGCAAGGTGTTTTCAGCTGGTGAGTTCATCCTCTTTGCATCTCATTCCCAATGCAGAAATTCCTCCACTTCAGCCTGGAGACCATTCCTCATGGATTTGAGCTGGCTACAGAGAGCAGGACATTCCATGAGCCCCTCTGTGGGATTCTCCATTCCTTGTCTTTGAGCTGAGGCTTCACCTGCTTTAATTTGAAAGAAAAGCTAAAAGAGCCCAAGTCCTCTCTTTGGCTGTGGCACCCATTTGGAGAGTGTGTCCTGTCTATCCACAACTTCCCAGAGAATAGAAGAATCGTGGATCTTCCTGTCTCCAACTCTGCTTCACGAGTCACCTCCCAGTGCTCCTCCTTTCCCAGTGTGGGAACAGCCACTGGGAGCACTCTCTCCTGAAATGTGTGTCCATCCTCAGGGGAAATCAGCACTCCCAATTTTCTCATTTATACAAAACCTTCTTCTCCTGCCAGCCCCGCCAGAGCAGCATCTCTCAGGGGGCAGGTGCAATATGGAAATCTCCAGATGTGGGGGGACACGAACATCTGAACTGCTCAGAACACCACCAGTGTCCAAGACCAGTGTCATTGCACCCCCACCAGTGCCACGAGGAGATGAGGAAAATCCCAGGACAGGCTGCTGTGGAACAACCTCCTGTAAGTCCTGGAATGTGATGGTTCCTATCTTTTCTGACAGCTTTTTTCCTGGGTAGTATAACAGGAGAACTTGGCTTCAGCAATGTCTTGGGGCAATGAATGCCTGAGGCTATGGATGAATTGCTCACAAAAGTGTCTTTTTATCAGTTCTCAGTTCTGCTGCCTTTCAAGTTTATTCAGCGTCCCTTTGAATGAGACACTGTTGTAATTGTCTAAAAAATAAATTTGACTGCCTGCTTGACCTCCTTTATACCGTTTATTGCAGTCATTTAATTTTCTAGTTATTCTTTTCTGGGAAAAAACACACAATATTGTCACTCCAGCCACACTTGGAAGTCTTTGTATGATCTCTAAGCCTTTTTTTGTTTCCTTGTTTAATTTTGGATGTGGCACAACCAGAACTTCTCTCCAGCTTCAAGGTGGGAGCTCAGACTTGGCCATAGAAATGGCAGCTTGGGCATCAATTATTTGTTTAAACAAGTCATCACTTGTTTTTCCTTTTTGTCATTGGAAAAGGAACAGTGAATGAAGCAGCAAGCCAATAGAATGGCCTGGATTGGAAGGGACCATAAAAACCCAACCAGATTAGAACCCCTGCCATGGGCAGGGACACCTTCCACTATCCCAGGTTGCTCCAAGCCCTGTCCAGCCTGGCCTTGGACACTGCCAGGGATCCAGGGGCAGCCACAGCTGCTCTGGGCACCCTGTGCCAGGGCCTCAGCATCCTCACAGGGAACAATTCCTTCCAAATATCCCATTTAAACCTACTCTCTTTCAAGTTAAAGCCATTCACCCTTGTTCTCTCAATCCATATCTTGTCCAAGGGTCTCTCTCCAGCTCTCTTGGAGCCCCTTTAGGCATTGGAAGGGGTTCTAAGGTCTCCCTGGAGCCTTCTGTTCCAGATTGCAAGGCAAGATGTATTCTATTACCATCTGAGTTTTCTTTTGTTGGCAGTTGTCTTTTGTCAAGTGGGCAATTTTCTTTATCTCTCTCTGAGTGATCACAATCACTCCTCCCTCGGGAGGGGACATTGCTGATAGCAGCTATTGAATGTCCCTGCATGGCTGATAAGAGCTACAGCATCCCACTGGGAGATGTGAGCCCAGAGGGAGGAGCCAAGCATTCCTACTTGGATATAATCTGGAGATTCTGGAACACCAGCACAGCTTCTCCACTGGATTTCTCAGAGGAACAGCAGCTGCCTCTTCCACCAGATCTTCAGAGGATCCTTTCTACAGGATCCCTGCTCCAGCAGAACCACATCTGACATTCCAGGAGGGCTGCAGCCACAATTCCAATGGGACTGCCACCAACACCCTGACCCACAGGGTGTCAGGTTGAGTTCTGACTCTGTCAGTGTTGTTCTAGTGTACTGCATTGTTTATTTTATCTTTTTATTTTCTTCCCTATTAAAGAACTGTTTAATAGGGAAGAAAATAAAAAGAAAATAAACAATGCAGTGCATATTGCTCCCATACTTTTTTCCTGAGAGCCCCTTAATTTAAAATTTATAGCAATTCAGAGGAGTGGGGAGGGTTTACATTCTCCATTTCAGGGGAGGCTCCTGCCTTCCTTAGCAGACACCTGTCTTTCCAAACCAAGACACCTTCTCTTCTCCAGCTGAATGTTCCCAGGTCTCCCAGTCTGGCTCCAGGGCAGAGGGGCTCCAGCCCTTGGAGCACCTCCATGGTCTGCTCTGGATTCCCTCCAGTAGGCTGATGCCCTTCCCATGCTGAGGATCCCAGGGCTGGATGCAGCTGTGCCCATCCTGCCATACAAAAATCCCTGTGTCCCCGCTGCTGGGCTCTGCCATGGTCCCTGAGCTGCTGCCACAAGGACCCACCACCACTGATGTCACACCAGTTGTCCCAAGCCCAGTGTTCCCAGCACTGTGCTTTCCTGAGTCACTCACAGGCTGTTCCAGACCTGGCTCCATTCCACTCTTCTTCGATTTTCCACCCAGACACGATATTTCTGCCTGGCCTTGGAAGGGCTGGTAATGAATGGTATGAAATAGCAGTGAATATCCACGCTTCTGCGGGGGGGAATGGGATGGGATGCAGTCCAGGGCCTGCCAGAGTGCTTCCCCAGTTATTGGAAGGGGTCTCTGTTCAATGACAGGCACAAAGCCCGTCCTCTATGCTGGATGCATTTTCCCTGCAGCGCTGGGAGCCTTTGCCAGCCTGAGAAATGAGAGACTGGGGCTCAAAAGAAATAATCTTTTAAAACATAAACGGCCAAGCTGATTTACTTCCAAATACGTAACACCAACAAAAAAAAAATTGCTGTTGGGCAGGGCCCTCGTTTGCCAAGTTTCAACAGAGCAAAATTTTACAGCGAAGTTATAAACACTTTAAATTCCATTGTTGGTTTATAATGGAAAACCTGGCAGGCTCATAGCTGAGAGTGCTCTTCCAACGAATGCTTGCCATGATGCTTACTCCACATATGGGATAAGATCAATAGCCACGTGATAAATTTTGGGTTCACGTGATAAAGCACACAAAACCACCCTTATCCACTTGCTCCACGATTTTCCCGGATCTAGAACAATTCCAGAATTTCCTCCAGGAGTTCATTCCCCTCAGCCAGTCACCTCACTTCAATCTGCCAAAACCACTTTTGTTGAATCCCAAGGCTGTGAAGTACCTTTCCCAACTGGGCCACATGTAGAGGAGTAACAAGAGTTCAGAGCCTTTAAAGTATCTCTGATAAATAACAACAAAAAAAAAGAATGCTTTGATTATGGACAATACCCCAAGGAAGGGAAATTTAATGTAGTGTTGATGAATGGGTGCATGAAATCCTAATGTTAGTGATAACAGAGACACATTTCCATGTATTTTACTATAGCTTCTCCTTGGAAGTGCTGGAGATGCAAATGGACTGAACCAGTGGAAAGCACAGATTTGGGTGTCGGTGTTAAACAACCCTTCTAGAAAGCATCACTGTTTTCTGAAAAATTCCCCTCTGAGGATTTCACTTGAGGACTCCAGAATAAAGCCAAGCCCAGTCTCTTCAGCAAACCTTGACCAGGCCAAGCAGACCCAGTGGGGTGTGGGGTGCAGAAAAAGAAATCTGGAGATGCCTGCATGGAAGAGCTGCAGCTCTCCCTGACCTTCCTCCTCTGCTGTGGTTTACATGTCCCTCCTCCAAGCTTTGGACTGGGGTTTGGAACAGGGTTTGTTACAGGGTTTGTGCTCCAGCAGGTCCAGCAAGTGATGGGTCCCATCCCACATCCCCCCCGCAGACACCTCGTTATCCATTGCTATTCCATTCATTACCAACCAAAACAAGGAAGAACTAGTGCCTGGGTGGAAATAACAAATCCTTTGTAACAGGGAGCCAGGACAGAGACCCCGGTTCCATCCTAGAGTGAGGCAGGGTTCCAAAAGTGAGCCCCAAGCACCATGAAGCTGAGGAGGAAGAGCCACCAGCCCATTTCTGCCCCCCAGGGGCTGAGCCTGGCTAGGCTGTGCCATGTCCATATTCCAGAGATGTTCCTGGGGTGCAGCCTCCAATTCTGGAAGTTCCTTGGAAGCCAAGGAGGCTGTTGCAAGCCTTGTGCTTCGTTTGCATTCATTTCCTTCCCAAACTCTCATTACCCGAAAGAGAAAGAGAGAGAGAGTGAGTGCATTCAAGTGGAAATGGTTGGAGTGCACTTAGAGGAATTTAGCCAAAAGGAAAAGGATAGATGATGGTGGCTTTTTTAAATGTTTTTTTTATTCTCTCCAAAAAAAAAAAAAAAAAAGAAAAAAAAATCCTCCAGAACTTAAAACTGTTTTAATCAGCTGAAAAACATACGTGGGCTTTACAGCTCTGAGACAGCTTGCACAGGCTCTGATAAATGCCTATCGCTCATTTGCATACGCTAACAGCTACACTTTAATCAGCCTCCTAATCCCTGATGATATTAATGAATTTTTTTTATGCACTCTCTCTCTCCTCCACCCCACCCCCCCCCCCGCATATTTTTTTTTTTTTAGTATCATGTTTGCTAATTCAAAACCGATCAGCGGCTTCTGTGTGCCTTTTTTTATGCAGGAAATAATGGGTGAGCTTGGTACTCCTGTTATCCTGCTCTCACAAATAATTAAGACTACAAAGGGTACAAATCAGTCTGAATGCACGGCACAAAGGCTCAAGCTATGCAAAGGTCTTTTTCTCTCTCTCTCTCTTTCTCTCTTTTCATTTATTCTCTTCTTCTGACAAGAGGTGGCTTAGAAAGATACTTAGCAAAGCAATGAACTGGTCACTCCCAAAAAGCAAGAATTTCCCAGCCATTTTAAATGCTCAGGATACACATAGGGACTTTTTTTTTAAGTATTTGTTTGCTCCATTATTTGGTGCACCCTTATTTTTTGGGGAGGAGGCTGCCTGCTGGAGAAATGTTCATCAAACTGGTTTACCTTTGTTTTGGTGGGTCTGCTTTTCTCCTTGGGAGAGGTTGGCATGGGAGGGTGACACAGATTTTGAGGGAGGGAAACCTTGAAAAGTCTTCCTCGCACATGTGGTCATAGGGAAGGGAAGCAACAGACAAACAAATCCATGTTATGTGAAGATCTGCCCAAAAATGGGAGAATTTATCCAGCTCCAGAGCCTCCAAGCGTGTTCTGGTGTCAGACCAGGCTCCAGACTACTCTGAGAACTCAGGCAAATTCCTCCTGCCCTCTGCAAGGTCAAATCACAGATCCAGCTGCTCCAGTCCTGCAGACCCTTCCTTTCTCCTGTCCCTCCTCAGGAGCAGCCATGGAAGTTCAAGGTGGAGGTTGGGCAAGAGCCACTGTGTCACCTCTACAGCTCTGGCATGGGTGACTTCCCAGAGATCCTCCCTTTGGGACACATTCTCACCTCAAAGTTAATTCAGGTACAAAACCAGTCTTTCTGAATCCCTGTGCATTTTGCTGGGAGCCTGAAACACGTGGCTCCACAAGCCAACAAAAATGCTGCAGACTGGGACTGATTTGAGGAGAAATGGATTGATGGACACGTAGAGGCCACCACGGTGGAGCAACCAAGGCAGACTGACAAATATGCAACGCTGTAGCAGAGGGTCTCAATGCATTTGGTGACAAAGAAGGACCCAAGTCATGCCCTCAGCCATAACATTGACAACTCCAGCTGTAGTTCCAGAGGAATTATGCACCACAACACAGGATCACAGTTTGGAAAAGCCCTCCAAGACCATCAAATCCAACCTGTGACTGATCCCCACCTTGTCACCAGCCCAGAGCACCGAGTGCCATGTCCAGGCATTCCTTGGACATCTCCAGTGATGGGGACTCCATCACCCCCCTGGGCAGCCCTTTCCAAAGCCTGACCTTCCTTTCCAGGAAGAAATTCTTCCTGATGTCCAGCCTGAAGGTCCCCTGGCAAAGCCTGAGGCCATTTCCTCTCATCCTGTGCCTGTTCCCTGGGAGCAGAGCCTGACCCCCACCTTGCTGCATCCTCCTGTCAGGGACTTGTGGAGAGTGTGAGAAGGTTCCCCCTGAGTCTCCTTTTCTCCAAATCACCCCCATGAAGTCACAGACAGCAAAAGGCAAAACAGCTGAACCTGAGTGGGTGACAAAACAGGACACACAGAGCGCATACAGAAACCAATCAGCATATCCGACAGAAAATAGTCACTTTCATTAAAACAAGCAAAATAAGGATTTCAACAAATAAAAAAACCACAACTAACATCTGAAGGAAGCCTGCAGGCATGTCTGATGTGTGCAAGTCTAGACTTCCAAACTCCAGAGGATTTTTGTATTAGGAAGCTGGGTAAGGCTGATGGAAAAGATTCCTGCTTCTGCTCAGAAATTCTTTTAGGAGATGCAAGCAAACATCTCTGTAGGGTAATCTCAGCACTAACATATCGTGCCCAGATCTCAGAGGATTACCATGAGACTGAAGCAGCAGCATATCCTAAACCTTATGTTTAGGATAACCACGGGCACTGAGAACACAGAAATGTTTATGTTCTTTAGCAGAGCTTTGCAGTTAGCCAAGTGAGGGCAGGTGGATTATGTAACTTCTGGCCAGGAAGGTTTTTGGGAATGCATGAGAGCACAGGCACTGTTTTTCCTGCTAATAATATTGCAATGGCAGAGGGATAGTCCCTCTTATGTGCAAGATACTCCCACTTATTTGTGCAAGGTGTGCTGCAACCCTTTCCATGAAGAAATTCCTCCTGATGTCCAACCTGACCCTCCCCTGGCACAACCTGAGGCTGTTCTCTCTCCTCCTGTCCCTGTTCCCTGGGAGCAGAGCCTGACCCCACCTGGCTCTCCCCTCCTGTCAGGAGTTGAGCAGAGCCACAAGGTCCCCCCTGAGCCTCCTTTTCTCCAGGCTGAGCCCCTTTCCCAGCTCCCTCAGCCTCTCCTGGTGTTCCAGCCCCATTCCCAGCTCTGTTCCCTGCCCTGGACACACTCCAGCCCCTCCATGTCCTTCCTGAATTGCTGGGCCCAGAACTGTCCCCAGGGCTGGAGGTGCCTCACAGGTCCCAGCACAGAGGGGCAGTCACTGCCCTGGGCCTGCTGGACCCACCATGGCTGGGACAGCCCAGGGGCCATTGGCCTCTTGCCCACCTGAGCATACCTGGGTTTGTGTCTGGCTGCTGTCACCCAGCACGCCCAGGACCCTTTTCTTGGCTGCTTGGATCTCACAGATGGTGCAGAACAACTCCAAGATAATTGCACATCTAATAAGGTTTGGTTAAAGCAGAGCTCTCACAGCAGCATCAACACTGGAACATCCTGAGGTTACCTGGGACTATAAGACCCAAAATGATGCAAGATATCTTTGGCTCTGGCCCTCTGGCAGAATGGCAATCTAAGCCATGGGCTAAAACCCACCAAAAGCCCAGCTTGCACTTGGCATCCTGGCAATTGTTTTAGGTCACGAGTATTTTCATGAATATGTTTATGGAGAGAATTCAATCAAGGTTGAAAGAGACCATAAAGCACCACGAGCCACAGAGAAAAATCCATTGTACAATGAGCCACCTGGACTTCAGAAAAAAAATGTAATGAAATTGCAAAAGTACTCATTAAATGTGAAATACAGGCCCAGTAAGGAGCTTAGCAGATATGCTTTCAAGAACACCTATAAATAATGAAAGCAATGAACTGCAGGAAGAGGAGTTTGAAGTAAATATGAGTCAAGTACTACCCATGTCTGAAATGAAATTTGACAAGCTCAAACAAGTAACACAAAATGACCCAAGTTGACAACAGTTTGGGGAAAGTAATTCTACAAGGATGACCAAAGGAAATATCAAGCCAGTGCTGAGTATAAAAACTTATTGGGATTAGAGCTCTGAAATTGCTGCCATTGATGGGGTTGTGCACAAAGGACACCCTGCCATAACACAATGTCTGCACAAGGGCACAAACACCGAGTCTGTTTCAGGCACAGAAACCCATGGGGTGCCATGGAAAGGACAGAGTTCTGGTGGTCCCATGTCTGGATGTCACCAACAAAAGGGAATCTGGTGTCTTCAAAGCCAACACATCCAGGGGGATGTAAAAGACTCTGATATGATCTAAGGGTGGGATTAGGGTGGATCCACTTTTGGTCTATGCCTCCATGATGGTAAACACAAAGTCTCAGCTGAGATACTCAAGCCCACCTTCACCTGGTATGTAATCAACCAAAAAAGTCATTGCAAAGCTCTACTTTCTGCTTTTGGGGGATGCAGATGAGTCAAAGTGAAGCATAAAGCCATGTTCTAGTGCCAAGGTGTTCACTGACACCAGTGGGATCAAGGCAGTGCCCTCAAGTCCCCAAACTACATGAAAGATCTCCTCATTGTGGGTGGAGGCTTTCAGCACAACTGTAGAATCATGGAATCCTTAGGGTTGGAAAGACCTCCAGGATTATAAAGTACAGCCTTCTAACTAGTACCACAATGGCCACGAGATGGAAAGTGAGTGGGGAAGAAGAGAAGAGGAATTTTGCCCAAATAAGAGCAAAGAGCTGAAAGGAAACCCTAATTTCCACCATGTGGGAAGCAGACATTAAATGTACCACTTTCTTGACTCCATATTATGGATTTATTTCCATGAATTACTATGGACATACAGCCCACTTCATGGCTGATCCACACAGAAAAAGGAATCCTGAAGGCAACAGGGACCTCTTGCAGGTGTCCCCTTCATTTGAAAACCTGGCTCCATCAGAGCTCCTGCAGATGTTTCCGCTGTTGACAGATTTACTCCAGTGTCAAAATTAATTGGAGCCAAGAAGAATTATTCACCCAACAAACTGAATCTATGAAGAGGGTCAAGACTCTTTCATGTTCCATCATCCAGTAAAAAAAAATAATAATCATGATCCCATCAGTACCCCTGGGAAATAGCAGCCGATAATGGCACATCACAAAGCAGGATGTCGCTCTCGTAAGCTGCCGTTATCTGCTCCTACAAGGACAGGCCATGAAGGCCAGCAACCTCCCCACATCCAAATCAGCTTTGCAAACCCATTTTAAAATTTTTTCGATTGTTGATGCACTTTGTCATCTCCGTGCACTCACAAAAAGATCAATTTGCTCATTCAGAGGGGAAGAGAATGGTGAGCATGAGCTGACAATGTGTGCAGAGCTCTGGGCACGCTGCTTTTACAAAGATAGTGACAAACTGGAGGCAGTTCAGAGAAGAGTGACAAAAATGATTTGTTCCTTGAGGACTGATCCATGAAGAGCAAAATACACACAATTTGGTTTAGTGATGACTG